>NC_080191.1:28415000-29665000 GCF_030028045.1 Hippopotamus amphibius kiboko
GCTTAACTTATGTGGAACCCAAATATCAAAGCAATTAACATAACCAAGCTGATAAAATGATTTTCAGTGCTTGATTTGGATATTGTGAGTATGTCGGCTATCTCTCGCGTGGTATAATATTTGCAGTTCTCAATTTCTCAATTTGATCACTGTCAACTTCAACTGGTCTACTCGATTGTGCGTGGAGCATCATCCAAAACTCCATCACGAAACTTTGCAAACCACTTTTGACATGTTCAGTCAGTCACAGCACCTTCTCCATACACTGCACAAAGCTTTTTTTGTGTTCCGGTTGTGTTTTTACCTTTCTTGAAATAATAAAGCATAATATGCCGAAAATGTTGCTTTTTTCTTCCATCTTTGATATTAAAATGGCTACACAAAAATTCATCAATTTTGATAAGTGTTTTTTAAATGCATGCTGATATGAAAGCTGTCACAATACAGTCTAACGAAATTGTTTCAAATGAAGTTAAAGACAATTAAGCACTACTAGAGCCAGCTTACAGAAAAAAAAAAAAAACAAAGGAAATTTTTGGCCAGCCCAATAAATGCACATATGTTGTGAGTGCACACACAAAATTTTTTTACTGAGAGGTGAGTGATACAAAATGTTTTGAGACCTCTGCTTCAGAGGAGCTAGTTTAGAGTTTGAGGGCTTCTGAAATAAAAGAAAGCAAGCTAGTTAGTGTAGAGTTTCTGTAATCCTGATGAGTTCTAATGAGAATCTGATCTAGGTTGCTAACCCTGGAATTGAGAAACGGGCTATATTTGAAAGACTGAAAAATAAACTCATTATCAAGAGCTTGAAAGTCATACTATCACTATGGATATTTTTGCTTGTCAAGGATTTGAAGGACACTAGTCAGAGATCAGCTGAGAGATGGTAAAAAATGCATTCTACATTTGGATAATACTAGGGAATGGGGATTTATTTTAAAGACAAATTTAAGTTCTTTGATACAGTTTGCCTAATTGGATTACAGAATTCAGTTGATAAATAAGAAGTAAAAGAAAGAAATAATGTGTGTTCAGTTTTCAGTTTAGATGTGGTTTTGTGAGGAACAGTTGCTTAGAGTAGAATTTTCTACCTCATTACATGAATTGAGTGGTGATAACTCAATTAAAATGATTAAAGTATCAATTAACTACATGACTTTATGGAGAACAAAGTTGTGTGCTTTATTGATATAGAGTCAATAGGTTATGGTTAATTTTGAGAAATGCACTTACATGCTGTGTCTGAAGGAATGAAAGTTTGAGGAGTCACAAACTGCTAAAATGAGCAAGGAAGTAAAGTTTTTCATGAAAAAAAAAATCAGATGTGAAGGAAGGGCACATATTTGTTTTGTAAAATGACAGTAGTATATATTATTCTCAATCTTTTCAAAATAGAGGTATTTTTTATTTTGTCATACTCCTCTGTCAAAATATGGAGGGTTGTATATTACCTCTTATGAAGTCAAGGGAGCATGAGTGTTTTAAAACCATGCTTAAAAAGATATTTTTATACTAATGTAATTAGAGAAAAACAAGGCTTGGGAAGTTATCCTGTACATAACAGAGCACCATTTTCTATAAAATCCTGATTCATTCATTCATTCTTCACTTTTTCACTCTTTCAGTCAGTCACTCATTCATGAAATATTTATTGGACATCTACTGTGGACTAAGACAAGAAGGTCTGTGGTAGGTTTGTAAATAGTCTGAACATGAGAGAAAAGGATGCTAACTTTATGAAACTTCAATCCTAATAGGAGAGACAGACATAAATAAAAAATACATAAATAAGTTTAATTATAGAGTGTCATAACAAATGCTGTGCAGTTTATAAGCAAATGATATAATGGAGAGAACCTGAAAGGTGGAGTGGTGAATGTGGCTACTTTATGCAAAATGGACAGGGAAGACTTCTGACAATAGGTGACATTTGAGACTTGCAAGATGAGAAGGAACCATATCTCTCTCCCCAGATTTCTGCTCTTTATGGAACTGAAAACAATTTCTTATCTTACCATAATTTTCCTTCTCTCTTCTAAGCAAAAATAAACACAAATATAAAATCATCCCTTCCTCAATCAACCCATGATGAAGCTCCTCAAAATATAACTCTATCTCCTCTAGAAACATCCTTGAATTACTCTTTTCTGCCTATTTCCAGATGCATTCTCAAGTTACTGCCTTATTCTTTCCAGTATAGCTCCACTTAGCATCCTCTGCTACTTCCCTGTCTTTATGTCTACTACAGTCCAACCCAGCTTGGCAAAGGGCCTGTAGCCAAACAGCTCAGTAAGGGACTACTGGGATATTTTCAGATGTCAGGATGAGGGAAAGAATCTAAGATAGGTTTTAATAAAGTTTTGACAGTGCTGTAATTTATGCTTTATCAAAAAGGCATTTATCAAAGGCATATGTACTTTGGCACCCACTGTCTCTTTCCATCCAAATCTCAATCTTTTGGTCCTCTACTCCTTCCACGGGGTTGAGTGTCATGTCTTTCTGTTACTCTTACTTTTGCTCTTGTTCTTTCTGAATCAAGCTTACTGTGCTGACTAAAGTATCTTCTGTGGAATCAGAAAGGAGGGTTGGTATTTTTATTGATTACTTTTCTTCTTAAGTATAATCTGTCAACAAATGCTTGACTTTACCATAGCTGAAATAAACAAGGTGTTGCTGTGTCCCAAAGTCCTTAGCTGACATAAGTCTGTTAAAATACCTGTCCCCACATCTGGGTTCTGATACATTCCAAGAGATTAGTGCTAAGTGGCCAGAGAGTTGCTGTCATTGACCAAATCATGAACAGAAGGTAAATTTGAAGACATAATCAATAAGATTGCCCCCAGGCTAGTTCTGAAGGCCTTTTGATGGAAAGAAGAAAAATGTTTCTCTCCATGCCCATGAAAATCTGTGTATTTAAAGATTCATTGCTTGTATATGCTTGCTTTCTTACATTAGCTTTTCTGGTCCCCATGACTATCCTGGAACCTCTAGCCTAAAGTCCATTTATTGACCCTATCCCTGAGGACTGCCACAGTAACTTCTTTTTCCTCATCTTTAATTAAATTTATTAACATTGATAATGCATGTGATCTCTTGGGATTCTACTCTCAAAGACCTTTGAATCTCATCACTATACAGAAGACTTCTCCCTTTCCTCTGACACTTTTTTATAAAGTGACACCCTCAACTCCCTGTCTTGCTCTGCATTCTTTCTGGGGCTACTGGGCATTCAGTCATGGAAATGGAAGTCTACATCTCCAAGTCCTCAAACTATTCTTAATGCAATATCTGTAATATTCCTCTTAATTTTTGTTGATCCTCAATCTCTGAGATCTGCCACTACTGTAGTATTTCAGTAGCACATCTCTTTTTCAGACCCGGAATGTGATTTCCGAAAACTTCTCTAGTTCCTTAAAGGAAGGATTTTTTAGTCCTCTGAGGTCTCCAAGCACCAGTGAATCAGGTCTTAGTCTGTGAGGCCAGACAAAGGTCCTAAAACTATTCAGTTGTACCTGTCACAGATCTCTTGTCTTCTTCGAAGAAAGACTCAGATGTTTCAATGAATTATGCATCTATAGATGTGGCTTAAATACACATTTCCTTCCTGCAACCTCACGAGGGAGTGTCTTAGATTTTTAGAGTCTAGAAATCTCACATAGTTCTAAGACTCTCTATTCCACTTGATACGTGTAGTTACAGATCAGGCATTCTCCCTATTTTAGAGTAATTCTTACAATTTCCCTCTCAACTTAATATGGCACTACAAGGGCAATCCAATCATGGATTGTGTGTGTTCAGCTTGTCCCCCAAATTCAGCAGCCTGACTCTCATGATGAGAGGGCATTCTTGGCTCACTGGAGTACCATTGAGCAGTCACCTTATGTCTAAAATTCTATGAGCCCCTGAAATGTTACTGGGATACAATTAAGTCTTTTTTTCCTCTTGACTTTAAGAATAGTCACAGCATATTGTAACATTAAAAAAAAATGAAAAGAAATACTGCATTTTGGGGGATTTCAGAAGCTTTCAGATAAGGACTTGTATTGCATATTATGAGGCATAACTAAACACATCTTTTTCATCAGTCCCATTTCTCATTGCAGCTGGTCAAATTTCAACTTCCCTCTTTGTCTTCTCTTTTCCTTATAAATATAGATCGCTGGTTCGTGGGTCTTTTTCCTTACAACCACTTCCTTCCTTCCTTTAGCTCAGCTCCTCCAATATTGTGTCTTTCTACCTTCTCACCTCTTTTAGCTACCACTAAGAATCTCTTGCCCATATTTCCATGCACTTTCTTATTCCAATCCACCTAACCATTTTCTCATTTTTCTTATCTCCTTTCTAAGCCTATTATACCTCACTCAGCACAATGATGGCCTCCTTGCTGAAGTGTACACAAAGGATCAAAGAAAAGTAGTACCTTAGGATGAAGGTAAATGTCTCTATATTCTTTCAGTTTGATAGTTTTTGTCTTTATCACATTAATACAAATTTCATAACTCTCAAACAACTTATAAACATGAAAAAATTGATACCAATATAGACTCAAGTTACTGATGAAAACTCTTAGCATTCAGCCTTTAATAGGGTTTCTAATTTCCTTATTAACATATGTAAAGTGGATCAAATTAAGCACTCTTGACATTTAGACTCTTAAAACAAAACAAGAAACCAATTTACACTTCACTCAGAATAAGCAAAAAAGAAAAATCCCACAGATGCAGCCTGCCCTCCTCTCAAATCCTATATCAGGGTCTTATGGATAGAATGCATCTCAAAAAAAAAAATCACAGTAGCTTAGTGGTTCGCTGGATGTAAGAGATGGTAGAGGCCAAGCAGAGAGTTTGTCCTACTCTCATTTTAGATACATGGCTTGAGTTTGGACCATAGGCTGACTGGTAATTATTCCTGTGGAAGAACAAGGTCAGATATCAGTATGTCTCCAAGATGAGCAGAAGTCCCTCTATGTTGTTCCTAATTGCTTCGCAGAGCACTGATGCCTTATGATCTGGTGCCCATCTTTATAATATCAGAGATTGAGAAAGATTCCATACCAGACAATATGTAAATACTTTGACTATCTCTAGGATATTATTCTGCTTGAGATTGTTTTATTGATCCTCCCATTATATCTATACTGATATATTCTCTCCCATTCTGTTGGTTAGAAAAGGACCATAGGACACATATTGACACAGGGATAACCTAAAAATGAATTCGTAGTGGTTGATTGCTTTACCTATGTTATTACTTTAATGATTATATACCTACAAGAAAGAACATCTTAAGAATTATGATTTATAAAAAGACATCAAACCCGAGACATAAAATAAAGCAGATAGTCAACTATAGAAAGATGAATATATTAAAGAAAATTTATCAGGATAAAATACTTTAACCCAAATCAATTGTACCACAGATAATCCTAATTAATATTTTGAAAGACTTCTTAGACTTGGTTTTGCTAAACAAAATTATAGAACCTCAGAAAGGCAAGGAGTTAGGTGGCTATGTTAACACCCATCAGTTAAGAGTTATAAACACTGGATAACATTTAAAATCAATGAATAACTACATAACATTAAACAAAAACAAAAACAGAAAGCAGGAACAGTTTAAGCTCATAAAACCACAGCTAGAATGAATAAGAGCTTCAAGTCTGTTGTTTCTTGACCTGAGTATGCCATTCTCCCCTAAGACTACCGCTGTTTAAAGTGGCAACTAAGTGTGCTAGAGACCACAGTTGAAGACTGTAAGTTCAAAGGGGCAATACTAAGTAGTATTAGAAGCAAGGAGTCTCAAATTCTGAGCATAAACTGTCCAACTATCTGGCTGACAGTAAGCTATTTGTGTACACAGGAGACTTCAGGAGGCATGATGGAAAAGAAGCCAGAGACCAGGGGTGAAACATAGGATGTCCCAGATTCATACCTCTGAGTTTGATGTTTTTAAAAATGAACTGCATTCCTCAATTATGCTCAGTTCAGTTAGCAGAAAGATGGAAGTGTCAGAGTACAGGGCCCAAAACCAGCATAGCAACTGGAAACTAGGGGATTCCCTGGAAACAAGGTAAAGCAGAAAGCATGAGCCCTATAATCCACCTAAATTTATAGTTTTTTGACAAATTTGGCTGGTATGGGTGACTGATAGGAAACCTGGCTAAAAATGCAGCAGTAGGAAGGCATAAGAACAAAGCAGACATTTTAGCAGTTATATATTGCTGAACTTGGAGGGTAGGTGAGTGCCAGAGCAGAAGACAGGCAGTTGGCAACAGAGTTTGCAGTTTGACTCCAGGCAAGGTAACGGCCTAAGAAAACAAAACCAGAATAATCCTCAGAACAGGATAGAATTTGGAGTCGCTACAACGTATTATTTGCAAAGTCTGCATTTTCAACCCCAAATCAGGCATCCAAAGAAACAGCTAGATTTGGCAAATAATCAGGAAAATAAAGGCAGTCAATATAAACTGACTCCAAGAGAACTCACGTTGAATTTGGCAGACCTAGGTGTGCTCACCTCCTCCCACGAGCACACCGAAATCACAACAATCTGAAGAATAGCCATCACTGAAAAAGTCTGAAACCTACCAGAAAAGATTTTCTACAGCTAAAGAAACAGGACCAGTAGTGGGGTGGACTCACGATATAATTGAATCCCATACCCAACGGGTGGGTGACTGACAAACTGAAGAATCATTATATTACAGCAGTTCTCTCCAGGAGTGGAAGTTCTGACACCCACATCAGGCCCCCCAGCTGGGGGTCCGGTACCGGAAAGAGGAGCCTGCTGAGCATTAGGCTTTGAAGGCCAGCTGAGCTTGATTGCAGGAGCTCCACAGGAGTCACGGAAATAGCAGTTTCACTCTTGAAGGGCTCACACAAAATCTCATGTGCACTAGGACCAAGGTCAAAAGCAGTTAATTTCATAGAAACGTGGGGCAGACCTACCTGCTGGTCTTCGAGGATCTCCTCCTGGGGAGGCAGGGTGACTGTGGTTCAGCCTGGGGATATAGACACCAGTGGCAGTCATATTGGAGAATATTCACCTGCATGAACTCTCCTGGAGGCTGACATCTTGCTTGGATCATTAGCACCAAGACCTGGGCTCAACAGATTGCAGATGACAGAAGAAAGAATCAATAGATTTAAGATAGATTAATAGAAATTATCCAACTGAAGAAGAAATAGAAAAAGGCATAAAGAAAAATGAACTGAATCTTAAAGATCTAGGAGAAAACATGAAGTGGTCTAATATAATGTAAATGAAATCTCAAAAAATGAAAGGAGACAGGAAAAAGAAGAAAGAAATTTAAGGAATAAAGGTCCAAAACATTCTAAATTTGATGGAAAACATTAACCTACTCAGAGAATTTCATGCAAGTTAAACACAAAGAAATACACTCCTAGACATATCATGGTAAAACTGCTGAAAGCTAAGAAAAATAGACAATGTGGAAAGCAATCAGAGAAAAATGACACATTGCATACTGGGGAACCCTAATAAGATTAATGCCTGACTTTTCATCAGATTATGAAAGCCTGGAGACATTACATTTAAAGTGTTGAAGGAAAATAAAATCAACTAATAATCTATATCTGGTGGAGCTATCCTTCAAAATGAAGATGAAATAATATATCCAGATTTAAAAAATCTTAACGAATAAATTGCCAGCAGACCTCCATTATATAAATACATACATATATATACATAAATGTGGAAAGAAATTTCTTCAGATTTGAGTATAAATAATACTAGATGGCAACATGGATCTACAGGAATGACATAGTCACCAAAGCTGCTACATACAATGGGATTCATTTATATGAAATTCCAAAATGATAAAACTATAGTGACTGAAAGCACATCAGTGTACCAAGGTGGGGTGCAAAATGATGACAAAACCACGAGGAAAATTTGGATAATGTAAAATTTAAATTAGGTGATAGTTTGATAAATGTATACATTTGTCACAATTCATTGAATTTTGCACCTAAATTTGGTGATTTTTATTTTATACAATACATAGGGACTTAACTTATTAAGTCACCAGCTAGAACCCAATAAGCAACGCTCTGTTAAAATAAATAAATTCAGATATTTAATTATTATAAATAAATGTATTCTAGTATAATTGAAATTTACATTATTTACCCAATATAACTATATTTTCAGCCATTTGTTTAATGAGGTAATGTGATTTGGGATATTTCTCCTGCAATCTCCATTTAAACTAGAGCATAATGATTTGCCAAAAAAACTGTTTTGTTAACTCCAACTAATAAAGCTTAATCAATAGCTTGTAGTAGAATGTAATGAAAAGATGAACATTGGAGACAGATATTCCTGTGTGAATCCCAGCTCCCCTCCTTAGCAGGTTTGTAACCTTGGATAAGTTACTCAACTTCCCTAAGCTTGGTTTGGCTCATATGGTAAATGAAGGTATTATTACCTGTTCCATAGGGGTGTTGTGAGGATAAGATGCAAAAAAGGCATGTAAACTGCTTAGTGAAGTTTGAAATAAATGTTACCTATTTTGTTATTTGTAGTATCAGGGTATTCTAATTAATGTATGAAATAGATCATTTGAAAGAGTGAATTACCATCATGGCTACTGACCAATAATAAAATATTAGTATACACTTCCTAAAATATTTATGAATAGAAGAGAATGTGATAAAGGAGGAAAATCAGAAATTATGCAAAAGACAAATTACTAATTGGCATTGGAAGAATAAATTTGGCTCACATGAATCCTTTTATTGAGGGTCCTCAACAATAGCCTCTGTCCCTTTTCTAACAACCTGCCTACCTAAAGTATATGTGATTTTGCATCTCTCTTTCCCTTCCTCTCCTTCTCCCGCTTCTCTTTCCTCTCCCTCTCCCTCCCTCTCTCCCTTTTCCCCTCCCTTCTCTTGTCTCTGTTCATGTCCATGGCTTATATTCAGTTCCGCTCTATCAAGTTCTTAGTTTCTATAAGCTAGAGGTTTTTCCTCTTTTCTAGTCTGAATGTGTACCTAAGTCTTTTTCTTTGTTAGGTCTCTGATAATTTCCTAATATTTTACTCCTCTCACAGCTGCCTTCTACTGTTCCACAATTCTCTCTCTCTGAATTGTCCTAACGTGATGTTTAACCTGTTACATCTCCGTCTTCCCATATTCCTTTTATCCCACCCAAAAGGTGAAGAGAGCGTTTACTTGGGAGGAAGTAATAAATCCTGGAAGGCAAAATGCTCTGGAATGAAGACTTGGTGAGGGACTAAAGTGAAAGGGGTTGAGGTTTCCTTCTAAGGAAGGCCCCTTGTGAAGGAACAAGTGGTGTTTGGTGATCTTGGAAAAGATGGGAATATTTAGAGAAAGTGGTTTAAGGAAACTGGTATGAATTCAGAAAGATAAAGAAGCAGCTTCAGGTCATGTAGTCACTCAAAAAGCATTATAGGCAAGGACAGAACGGGGATGAAGAATAAGAACAGGGATGCACTGGTGGAACACTGCGTGTTGGCTGAGGTCCTGGAATTGTGGTAAAGATTGATCAGTTTTTCATGCACCAATGACCTGGAAGTATTTAGCAATGGAAAGCGTGAGTCAGATGACTTTGAAGAGCATGTTTTTTCTTGAGGCTGGAAAGGGATTTGGATCTAAAATCTATGCAGGAAAAAAAAAATACACTGGTTTCAGAAAGAGGGCTAAATAAAGAGAAGGGGAGAGAAGAGAGAAAAGCTTACATTTTGAAGGATACAGATAGATAATGAATCATTAATAAAAAGAGCAATGTAAAAGAGAATTGGGCTAGAGGAATAATAAGTGAAAACAAGGATGCATTTAGAAAATATTGTTTAATTTTTAAAGTATGTCATAGGCTCATGGAGTAATGTTGGGTGGTGGACGTGTGTGAAGTTTATGCAGCAAGATTTCCTCACTTTGGGGCAATGTGCCCGTAACAATTGCTGACTGTACACCTTACATCATATTACATACCTTACACCATTTTCCTCCATATTTTATTTGTCTACTGCAATATAGTATCATCTGGAACAAAACATACTTAAATTACCTTTTTTATTTTCCAATTAGAATGAACCCTGTTTGAGACAAATGAGATTTTTCTTAAGTTTTCCTCAAAGTGAGATAGGGCTGGCCCTTGAAGATAACTGCAGTTTTACCTCTGTCTGAATCTAATTATTGCAGCTGACACAGAGAAATGTGAAAAAACAACGGTGACCAACTAAACGGACAGAAAACCTGCAGTTATGCAGAACAATCTCAATTAAAATTTTTTAATATTATCTTGAAGGGAGAGGATCAAAGACATTTAAAGGATGCTTTATTCATATATCTTTTTTGACTTTCTTCAAGAACATCCCAAGTCTTTCTCTTACTTAGCAAAATAGATCCACGAAGTTTCCTTTCTGTCTCAAATATATTTGCTGCTTTTGTTATCTATGTTTTCCTGCTTTCTGTCTCTGTACCAGTATCCACCAGTTATATTAATCCACACCCTTGCTATAGTAAATA
Source organism: Hippopotamus amphibius kiboko (assembly GCF_030028045.1). Lineage (NCBI taxonomy): Eukaryota > Metazoa > Chordata > Mammalia > Artiodactyla > Hippopotamidae > Hippopotamus > Hippopotamus amphibius. Next base: position 28,425,512 of record NC_080191.1, read on the forward strand.
TCATCTTTCATCCAAAAACAAAATACTACATATTTTACTATCTTGCTTTTGATTCATACAACCCATCAGCTATTTCCCTTGGCGCCAATATATTTTTTCTTCTTCCCCTCATCCTCCTTCAGTATTTGAACCATTAATCAACATTTTTCTTCATTCCATCAATTCTGAAAGGAAGTGTTACTTGAAAACTTTATCCCCAAGGATTCCATTTTTTATCAAGGTTTGCACTTCATCCTAAGATTAAACAACTCTCTAAGCTCTGATAAAATATCAGAGAATGCAGTTAGAACCAACTTATGACCTTAAGAAGTACCTGTGATTGTGGAAAAGAATGACTATTTAAAGGAAGGTCTTAATAATAAATACTGTGGGGCCCAGGGCCAGTTAGAGAAAAAATTTACAAAGTGTATAAAGCTTAACATTACTCTGTGCCTCCACCATTTCTTGCCCCCAGAGTCAAAATCATGCCACAGGATTCTTGTTTAACGAAGTCACCATACATGCCTGGTATGTGTCACTTGCTTATATATTGTACCTCTGGCTCCTTCCCTGAATCTCTGGCCCTTTGAGTTTAAATGGCATAGGCAAAGTGTTAGGAGGTAACAATTTTGTTTAACAATTTTATATTGAAGTGTCAGTGATGGATAGCAGAGCTTAAGGTCCTAGGAATGTTTTCATTTTAAAAGACAGAAATATTAGAACCTAGATCACTCTCTAGTTGGCTTATTTTCAGATAGAATTACAAGCTTAAGTTATAACTGTTAAGGAAAATATTAGTTAGTAGAAGATCAAAAGGACTTTCTGTTACTCCTGAATCATACTACCTACCTACCACCTTTCTTTGATAAATAAGATGGAGGATGTTGAAATCCCAAACAACAACAGCAAGAAAATGTTGAACGCCCCTGTAGAGCTACAAAGAGTTCACAACAGAAGTAGAAACAGAGCTGTAAGTTTGTTGTAATTTGGGGGAAAGACAAAAAAGGTTAGAATAGACGCAAGGTAAGTATGTAAGATACTAGTATACTGGGCCCAGACACACATATCTAACACCTGCCATCCCCCAAGTCTAACTGACCATCCCTCATTGTTTCCCACAGCTTTCTCCTTCTGCTCTGAACTATTCCCCTTGTGAGTTCTATGTCAAAGTCAGCATGATTTCGAGTTTTGTTGTTGCTTCCTTTCTCCCTCCCTCCTTCTCTCCTTCCCTCCCTCCTTCTCTCCCTCCCTCCCTCCTTCTCTCCCTCCCTCCCTCTTTCCCTTCCTTCCTTCTTTCCGTCCTTCTTCTGCTTTTATAAAGATAAAAGTGAAAAAAGAGAGGAGGATAATGTCAGGTTTTGATTAAGAAGTTGAATTAGTTTGAAGGAGGGTCATAAAAATCTCCCTGACCAGGATAGGGTGTGGGTGTAATAAGGAGGTATGTGGTGTGCTAGTTTAATTGAACTTGTTTAATATTGGTGAACTGTTTTTTTTTTTTAAAGTGTGTTTCTGTCTTGTTCATCAATTTTTAGTTTTTTAAATTACAGAGGTATAGGTATTGGATCTTCCTTGTGTCCTTGGGGAAGGAAGAAGGCATGCTGTCTATATGTTCAGCTCTGTCTCGGGTATGCTCCTGTATGTTGTGACCCTGTTCTAAAGGCCAGGACAATATTGTTTGCAAGGTTTTCTGGTCCCTGAAACCTACTCAGTTTCTCTAGGCTCCCTGCTAAAAGAGAGGAAACACTCAGTAATACATCATAGTGGAATGCTTATTAGAAAACAGGTTTAATAGCAAGTGACTTTTCTATGAAGCATAATAAATCATAGATTGGTAATAGTGTTAACCAGCTGCTGGAACAATCCTTTCCTCTTGTCAAGATTAAGACAATTAGCTAATCTATATAGATATCCAAATTAAATATCTGCTCTGAGTACACTACTTTAAAACATTCCATTTGAAATAATAGTATATTTGATCATAAAGCTTGATATTTTCATCTACAAAACTTCTTAGAAGAGCCAAACTTATCTCTTCTATTTTTGTAATATGTAAATCAGTCAGAGAGTTGGATTTAATTGATTATTTTCCCTCTGGAATATCTATCCTCTTCCTTATTATATCAACTTTTTTTTTTTAACTTTTTCCTCTCTGTTTATCGGGTACTTTGGTTGCATCTGATTGTTTTAGATGCTTTATATAAAGCCAAGAAATTAAATATAAAATGCTTTCAGCTTAGGGTGCTGTAAACATTTTTACCCTCCTTTTTCTTTATGGAGTAACATCTCATACAGCTTTTAATGTATCAACATAGTTGAAATTCAGCTACAGAAATACACATACTGCCAGATGTAGACTTTTAGCCCACTGGGGACTTCATTAGTAGATGTCTTCTTTAGTTCAAAGATGGCACTTGAGAGTTTTAAGACTCTCTAGTTTACTAATTAGCTTACCTCCAAGGACCGTGTTTAACATCGCTCAAACCTTTTTAACTTTTATTGATATGGACATTTGCACATAACTGTTTTCAGTTTAATGTATCCAAATCCCTAGTCATATTCAAGGACAAGTGCTTTAGAACATATTAGGAATCCTCTTTAATGATTTCCTTTCATATTTATGTATGTTTACTTATGAGCAAATAATTTATTTTGTTTTACCTTTCTTCGAGCTAAGCATATTCTCTTTGCCTAAGCCTTCAGTTTACAGTAACCACATAAAAGTAAATTCGCTGTGAACTGACAAATTCTGAACTTAATCCCGCCTAGTGGGATACTAATCACAATAGAAAACTTTGACATGAATCTGTATTCATCAGATGGTATTCTAGGGATTAGAGAGTTCTCCTGGTAGGTAAACATGTGATTAGTTTTATAAACTCAACTGCCCTATCCTGTTTTCTATAAACTATATCTATAAAGTCTTTCATTTAGAGTGTTTTTTGTAAAGTTATTGCCAGTTTTATCTTCAGTCAAGAAGAAGCAATTGGTGTTTATTTCCTGACATTAAATTTATACCGTAATATTACACAAGGTATATTTCAGAACTGTCTGCTTGTTTCCATCTCCATTGTCACTTCCAGAGTCCTAAGTGCATTATGTCAGAGGTGCAATAGCCTCATGACCACTCTTGTTTCTCCATAATTTATCCTTAACCAGTCCCCGCGCTGGAGTGAACTTTTTATGAATTAAATCTGGCCATGTCCTTCCCTTGCTTAAGACCTTTCAATGGTTTTCCATTGCATTTAGGAAGAAAAGCCTACATCATTGACATATCCTATTGAGCCCTGCGTGACCTGGCCCACATTTATTTCTCCAGCCTCACCTTATTCTCCATCACTTATGAAGCACTTGCCTTATTGTCTATCTTTCAATCTTTTGAAAATATCAAGATCTTTCCCACATGGCAAACATTTCTACACATTGCTTTCTCTGTCATAGTGAACATCCAACTGGTAAATCCTAATATTCTTACAGAACTCAGATTAAATGTTTCTTTCTTCAACCTAAGTTAGATCATCCTTTCTTCTCTATCAAAGTACTTTGCTTTTCATTATAGACCTAATCAGAATATTTAATTGAATATTTATTTGTGTGACTTATTCTAAAGTTTGCCTTCCATATAAGAATGCAAGTTCTATGAGTTCAGAGGCCCTTGTGTCTTCTATTAACTTGTGTATGTCAATACTTAGAACACTGTTATATAATTAGTTATAAATACCTGCTTGTTTCTAAATAATGAATAAAACATGGTGTTGGATTTTTCAAGTTATCTTCCATTTTTTTTTTGTCCTGTCAACAATCTAGTTTCTAATGGTAAAATTAACTTTCTTATGTAAACAAAATCTCTTGGCTATTTATTTATTTATTTATTTATTTATTTATGTATTTCATTTTCAACTGAACATGGAGAGAAAGAGTATTAGTGGGGATTTATATGGATAACATCATATAGTAGCAGGAGAAAACTGCATTTAACCAGTATATCTGGTGGGCAATATTTTTGTCATATACTGTGTGTATGACCTAATGCATAATGTGATTCAAAAGAATCTAATCTTCAGCTAGAAGAAACATTCAGAACATATGGTTTACTTCTGTCCTTTTAGACAATTCCAAACTAGATAAGGCAGTTCATGGTGGTCTTAAAGTCTTTCCATGAATTAAAAAAAATGGCTTCCTTCTACAAAGTTTTTATTTGTATTTTTCCCTTATAAAATATTTTTGTACCTAATCTACATATTTCTATTTCGTAGAGCTAGAATGGAGCTAATCACAACCCTCTGAATCCATCTTCTCTGAATTATGATTATAAAGTGATGCGATTAATTTCCTTTTAGGGCTCCTTAAGTGACTCTGAAAATAATTCCCTAAAGTGGAATTCTAAAATGGGGTCCAAATGATACAAGTTGCAATAAGCTGCTTTGAAAGAAAAAAAAAATCTTCTCATGTCATCATTTAAACGTGTGTTTATATGATATTTCTAAAACACCTGCTTCAAGTTCTGTCCCCATGGAATTCCTGTACATTTAATGAGATATAATATGCTAGAAAAAAGAAACTATTGTGACAAAAAAAAAATATCGTTCAGATATTTTAGGGCCTATGGTGTTTATCAAATTTCTTCCAAAGCAATATATCATAAGGATATGATTGGTTACACTTTCCTATTGAAGATTTTGACTATATGATGTTGCCGGGAAGCTTCCTTTTTCACATAGATTAGTTTGATTCTACCAATACCATTCCAAGAAAATCACCTACTGCATTTGGTACCCATTTACTTGCCTTATGGATTGCATTTGTGGTTGATAGTCTATTAAATTACTGTGCAGATTGGATTCAGGCCAGTGGTTAAAATATTTCTATTAGACTCCAACAGCATACGTGTATTTCTTACAAATTCACATCAGTCTCTTATCATTCACAGTGTTTCATTCTGTCTATGAAGGTCGAATTGGGTGCACACTCAATTTCACAGGTGAACAGAAGCCTGCAGTTTTTCTGGGCTGAGTGTTTGGGAGCAGAGAGCAGTGCCCAGAGTGCTTGTGTGTCACCAGCACCCTTTCAAAAGGACCTTATGTCTCACTTAGGAGATATCAAAAGAGAAATTTCCTCCTGTTTTAATTTAAGTATTAAAAACCCTAAAACATACATTTTTACAATTCATTGTTGAGATTTTTTATGTATTTACTTAATCTGTACCTTACATTGATGTCTTTAAAAAGGCAACATGTGCTTTGCTCTCTCTTATTAAAACTAAACATGTCTCTCCTTGTTCCATGATACATACAGATCATGTTGTTATTGTTCTGAGAATCAAGACACAGCTTTGGGTTCAAGGATCAGTTTGTATTTAGAAGTCACTTATCCAGCCCTGATTATGTTTCCTTTTATTTTTTATTGCTTAAAAAACAATGTTCTTTTCTATTTCGGGAGATATGTGATAGGAATAGTAAAATGACCCCTTCCTTCTGTTATTTAATCGGGAACAATCTTTGACCTTGAGACTCTTCATGCTCTGATACTGAAACATTCTTTTAATTTGATCTGTGATTCCCTGGGGATTATAGAGATGTGATCAACAAATTTTACAGAAGTTTCTGGGTTAGTACACTAACTTGTTGAATTATTGTTATTAAACTTCAAAGAGTCCATAAAGATAGTGGGAGCCTGATATTCAGAGTGACTGTGACTGATGTATCACAGCTGGCTCCTTCTTCATTTGGCTGGTTTGGGTCCCGTCTTGGCATTGTAGGCTTCCCTTAGAAGGCTATCTGGCAATTCTTGATTAGCCTAAAATAAACCTGCAGTTTTCCAAGGAATGAGAGTAACAGCAATTTCTCACATCTGTATTCCTTTATTATTTGAATTCAGTGGACATCTATTTTGAGCATGTGCTATGATCAAGTGTCTGTGTACCATTCAAAATGAAGAAGGACCCTCAGGGCTGGAGGGTGCAGTAATATGAGATCTAATATTTTGACTGTAGTATATGTGTAACTATATATCATACCATCCTTAATCCTTACAATAGCCCAGGAAAGTGGATATTCTCTCTACTCAAGGGACTGACCAAAGTGCCCCCAAACTTTAAACAAGTGTCAGAGGCAAGATTCTAATCAAGATGAGCCAATCTTTAACATCCTTCCCTTTTGACCACCCTATAGTACCTAGCGAAGAAGATTATATTATGCTATGACATAATATAGATTCAGACTGGAGATATCCAAGAAAGTTTATAAATAACAACATTTTATCTGGACTTGAAGGGTGAGTAAACTTTTAGAGAGTAAAAAAAAGCATTGAAGAAAGGTTCAGGGTGAAGAAACATTGTAATCAAAGATTTGGAAGCAAGAAGGCTTGTGGTATGTTTCAGAAATGGCAAACAACTTGATGTGGCCAGGCTATGAAATATGCAGAGGAATGCAGTGAGATCTTAGCTTAATGAAAGCCTTAAGTGTCATGATAGGGAGCTGCAACATTATTCTGTAGGTGATGCTACCAAACCAGGGGAGAATCATAAAGATGGGTTGGTTTTGTGTAGGATGTGTTTTCCAGCTCATCAACTCTGATTCTTCTCTTTCCTGGCCTCAGGGGTTTTGAAATCAAGGAGGAAAGAACACACAGAGAGATTATCTTTGTGGTAATTTTCTTCAGGCAGCTATCTTAAGATAAATAGAAAATGAAGACATTGATCTTAGTTTAACAGAGAAAGCATTTTTGTGGCAATAGACTTTAAGTATTTAAATGATTCAAGAGACTTATTTTGTCAATTTGAGTTGGTGAAAATTCTATAATTTTTCTTTCATGGGAAGTCTAAAGTTTATTTTCCTATATCCCAGGAGGGAAAAAGAATGCAGTATTACTTCAAAGACATTTTTTAAAGTAAGTTTTATTTAACCTACTTTAGAGGTCTTCTACTTTTACCACCTAAAAGGTATTTGTAAATTAATTTTTGGGACCTATCTGGAATCAAACCTAATTTATATCCATCCTAAATCAAATTTAATTCATATTCATATTAATTATATTTGCCCTAAAATTTTTCAAGTATTCACTATTCTTTAATTTTATGTTTTTGTCTAACAGTCTAATTTAGACAACACTTTGACAGAATCAACTCTAATTCCAGTTTTCAGCAAAGAATTACAGAGTTGGCTACCAAATGAGTGCATAAAATTAAAAATGGTGGATGATGTATATCCTGTTACCACATGTTATTTGATGTAATTTTAGTCATGACCTTGGCCTGTTGACTTTGGGCTAACTGTTGAAAACATGCTTTATGAAGAGAAAAGGGGTTCTGTGTTTGAGAAATGCATTATTTCTCCAGTCTTTTGGAATCTGTTGTTAATATAATTTGTTGTGAACTTTCTTTAGCATGCCTGCAGGGTAATCAGCTACAGCACTTGGACGATGAATACCTAATAACTGTCCCCTTAGAGATGACAGAGAGTTGTATACACATTGTAAGTCTTGGCAAGGAGGTGAGACTCATTCATCCAGATTTTGCCAGTGAAGAACCATAAAGAAAAGAGAGGAAAAAACAAAACAAAACAAAATCCTATACTGAAGAAATGTTACAGCTGCAAATATTTGACAACTTAAATTTTCTATGACACTTTGGTTAATTTTATCCATTAATTTAACAATATTTACTGAGGTCTATTTATACTTAGTTCAGTTTATATTTACATTTAGTTTTGCTCTAGGCTCTGAGCTAAGGTGTTGGAAAATGCAGAAAAAAGCTCTTCCTAATTCTTTCTATTGTTTTTCTTATAACAAACTAAGAAGTTTTATGCAATCATTTAAAGCAAGTGAAATCATATTCTTACAGATGCCTAGAAACATCCTATATTAAGTTTATTTTTGATTTTATTCACATCTCTAAAAAATATTCTTTCTTATGTTCGTCTTGATTTCCAACTGAAGGGGAGCTTAGCAGATTTGAAAAGCTACTAAGAGAAGAGTAAGAGGACTTTCAAAGAACATTATGAGTCCATTGAAGCAAGTGTGAATATTTATTAACTGTCATTTTCTTTTGAAGCTTTGAAGTACAATAGCAAGGATTATAGAGCTTGACTAAGATAAAAAAATTTCTGGCACCATTTAAGTTGATAGAGGAACTTGAGATAGGAAAGCCAGCTTCATGAAGTATTAGGAGAGCGAGGGTAGAATCTAATATTGCTGTATATGAATATTATCTGTTTTTGACCATGTGTAGTAGTGGTAATGATGGTAATAACAATGATAGTAGTATGTGGCATTTGTTGCATTTTTATTTTATGCTATCATTCTAAATGCTTTACATGTATTATCTCAACTAATCCCTATACAAACTATATAACTACTATCAGTATCATGATATGAATGGAAGCGGAAACTTAGGCACAAATCAATTAAGTACCCACCGAAGATTATCCAGTAAATGTGCTGAGGCTAAACCCCTCTGGCCTTGAAGGAGAGGGATGTGATTGAATGTTTCCATACAATCAGCAAATCCTCAAAGAGCAAAACTCATTCTGAAGAATAGCTTTCCTATCTCTTTCAAGAGAACCATTTACCATTACCTTGAAAAGAACAACATGCTTTTTGGTCATACCAATCATTCTGTTAGACCCAAGTATAGATGCTGTGCCAAGGGACTAAAGAAAAATGGTGTTAAATTTATTATTTCCCTTAAAAATCTTAATTGAATGAGGTGCCATTTTTCTCTCATCTTGAGTTGCATTAATCCTAGAAGTCTTTTGCTCCGTAAGAACTCACCGCAGAGTTCCGTTTTAGAGCATCAAAGCATACCACTACATCTTAGGTTTGATTTATGCAATATAATGTAGAACAAAGAAAACTGCACTGAGATTTCTGTGACCTGATTTCTAATCTTGGCTCTGCTGTTATGACCATGTGCAAGTCACTTTGCCTCCCTGGGCCTTAGTTTAGTCATCTGTAAAGGGAAGGGGTTGATTAGAGATCCCTATGGCCCATCTCCTGCTCTAAAACAGCGTGACTCCATGATTCGTCTTCCTTAGCAAAAGAGGAGCCAGTGAAAAATCAAAAGAGGCTTATCTTCCATGACTTTCCACCCATTTAAATAAGACTGAATTACACTGAAAATATCAGAACAACCAGTAATGTTTTATTTGGCATGTTTCAGTTCTGTCAGTTTTTTTGTGAATGAACCGGGTTAAAACTTTTATTTTTAATTTATACATTCACCTATTAAATGCTTTCAATGTGAAAGCACTTATTATTGTTGATTAACAAGAACTCACTAAAAATCACTGATTTAATCTTTTGTTTATTGAGTAGGTAAGACACAATAATAGGTGCTGAATGATAACAAGATAAATCAGGAATCTTATAAATGAATAATAACTGTCAATTATTGAGCAACACTGACATGCCAGTTATTTTGCCTGCATCACATCATTGATTCTCAGCAGCATCTCTGCACAATTTATATTGGCTTTAGAGAACACATAAGTAAACTGAGATTATAGAGATGGTAAGTGACAAAATTGAGAACAGAACTCATGTCTATCTGTAAATCTTACACTGTGTTTGTTAAAGCATATTACCTCTTCTTAATTTCTGAAGGTCATCCCCCCACCATGACAATCAGGGGCCCCGAGAAATCACTGACAAATTCAGCCTAATTTTTATAATGCACAATTATAGTCTTCATGGTATCATTTAAAAGCAAGCTTATCAAAACACCTAAATCAGGGTTTTCCTGTGAGGAGTATTATTTTAGGTTGAAGGAGAGATCAGTCAAGGAGAGTCTGTCATTCAATTCTTGTCAGCTGGCTTCATGAATTCCTCCCACTCGCCTTGGTGTGAGTCCATCTGTGTCTGTTGAGATGACTGTTTTAAATCTCTCATCTTCCAGGTCAACTGTTATATCGCAATCCAAAGGAAGTTGTCTGGCTCCATAATGTGACTTAGTAGAAAGCAGCATGCAATATTCTGTGAGCCGCATATGGTCTGAGGGTTGTAGGATGAATATCACTATTACATTCTGGATCCAATGATATTGAAAAAAATCTGTTTTTTCTCAATTCCATGTGTTTTCAAAAATTGGAACAAGAATGTTTGATTTCCAAGCTGGCTATATAAAAGTGATTGCCTGATGTCCTCCAGTTCAACTGAATCATGCAACAAAAATGAAAAAGCCCACAAATAAAACAATTTCATAAATTGACTTTATGGAGAAATTTGTACCTGAAGGAAAGGATTCAATTTCCATTACTTAAATTAGCTCTTAATGTAGCTTTATTACACATCTTTTCCAGTGAAATCATTGAGTAGTGTGCTTGAATACACATCAGAAACAAACCACCCCTTTCTTATTCCCATTACATGATTCCCATAACAATAATGAAATTAAATTCACTCACCAGTTTTGTTTTGTTTTGTTTTTATTTTCTTTTAGGAAAACACATTTCTTGAATGAGGGAAATAACGTAGCTTAGTTTCAGAAAGGAAAATCATTTTGTTTAGAATTGTCATAAATCTATGCTACTTGCATATGATATTCTAAATTTTGGTCAAATGGAATACTTAGGCCATCTAACTGGTACTATAGACTTACAGGCTGGGACCTACTTGTGGAAGACCTAGTGGATTAGAGCCTCTCAGGAGGTGAGAGACACACCTAGAAGGGCTAAAAGCTGAGGCTGCCCAGCTGCATTTTTGATAAAGTCTTGGAAAAAATCTCACTTCCATTATTGAAATTCTGACTTTCTCTTTAAGAATAGTTCTTAACTTTGAATCCTAATTAAACTAGTGAAGCTGTCAATAGAAAAATTTACGTAATATACAGCTTTCTGGTAAATTTGTTACCAAAAAAAAAAAAAAATGTGTTGAAAGCAGAATTTGTCAGCAGCTAGAAAAGCACAGAAGTAGTCTATACACAGTTACCAAAGTTTTCTCCCTGAACTCTTTCAGAAGTAATTTTCTGTACCTCCTACAGTTCCTCACATTGCTGAGCTAAGAGTACAAAATGCATATCATCATCATGTCCACTTGAAGATTAATCATATAAAATTCAGCAGGTTTCTGAATGGGTCAGGATATGATGCATTTCTTTCAGGCCTATTGCTTTATTTCCTTCAGATTCTTTATATGTGAGAAAATTGCTCTTCTGTAAGATAGAGTTAAGGAATTAAGATGATTGAGGCTGCAGAATTAGAGTAAGGGCAGATTTAAGGAAATTATCTTTTCTCCTAGCTGAAGTCTGGATTGGTGGGTAAAGTCACCATGTTCTCATTGCACTGTTAGTATGCCTAGCCAGATCCTTATCTTGGTCTTGGTATTCTAATTTCAAGCTCCCACTACCTTTTAAAACCTAGTAAGCTATTTTAAGCACTTCATATTCAAAATATAACCCCAAATCTTATTTCACAAGAAAAACAGAGATTTTCAGGTAGAGGATCCTCAGCTATCTAGCTCCCCACATCCTAAAGTCACTTTCATTTGGTCCTGGGAATGAAATATACTTCTGACCAGATCCTATTTCCTCCTCTTCGCTAGGACTCTGCTCTGGCAGCTGCCTGCTTTCTGTCTTAGATCTTTCTCTGCTCCAATTCCCACCTTTCTCTCCCTGGGCTGTCTTTTTCCTTTGACATTGCTCAGATAATTCATATGATATAGTCACATGTTACAAAGGCACATCTAGAGATAAAACAAAAGAAAAATAAACAAAAGGAAAGATATTTTCTTAACCTCTAGATTCTCCTCTAGCTAGGCCTTATTTCTCTTCTCTTTTTCCAAACCAAGCAGTTTGAATGAATTGTCTGAACTCACTGACCCTGTTTTTTCTATGTTTATTACTTCATTAAGGTATAATGCAGCAAGGTACATAGATCTTAAATATACAGTCTGATAAGTTTTGATTAATATAGACACTGAAGTAACTACCACTACATTCAAGTTATAGAAATTTTCATCACCCCTGAAAATTTCCTCATGCCCTTTCTCAGAAAATCCCTGCCCTGCCCTTCCCTACAATCACTTGTCTGGTTTCTTTCACTGTAGATTATATATCTCCTGTCTCTTTTCCTTCAATTTTTAAAACAACCTTACAAAAATTTTGTAAGCACAGTACAAAACTTTTTTCCTGAACCATTTGACATTAAATTGCCAACCTGTTGCCCCATCAGGTCTGAATATTTTAGTGTGTTTTTTCTCCAACAAAGACATTTTCCTTTAGGACCACAACGTGACCATCAGAAATTAACCATTAGGAATTAGTGTTGAAGCATCACCAACATCTCATCCTCAGGATCCATTCAAGTTTCACATATAAATGTCCACTGCAGCAAAAGAATCCACTTCAGGATCATGCGTTGCATTTGGTTTTATGTCTCTCTAGTAACTTTAATCTGGAAATGTTCTTCAGTCTTTCCTTATTGTTCATCACTTTGGCAACTTTAAAAAGCACGGGCCACTTGTTTTATAAAATGTCTCTTAGTTTGGTTTGTCCGGCATTTCCTCATGATTCTGTGTTCTTCTCATTACATCATATCAGTGGCTCATGTCTTTAATTTGTCCCATTAATGATGATCACTTTCATCGCTTGGTTAAGGTGCTAATTTCCAGGCTTCTCCACCATAAATTACTCTTGTTCCCTTTGTAATTAATGAACATTTCGTGAGAGGGTACTTTGAGTCTATGTAAATATCCCATTCCTCATCAAACTTTCAAATTATGTATTTGTAAATTTGTATCTGTATGAACTCTGATTTTCTATTTTCTTCAATTAAAATTTTACTGTAATAATTTTACTATTAAATTAAAACCTTTTACTATAATAAATTTTTAATGCTCATATTGGCAAAGATTTAGCCAGTGACAGCTCCTTCAAGCTGACTTCTCTTTCTTTTTGACATGTTTTCATCACTCTTTGATACTTACTTTCAGGCATAACAGACAATCCAGACTCACCTTTTACTGCCCCAGGCCTGGAATCAAATATTTCTCCAAAGATCCTTGTTTCCTTTTAGAAGAAAATATAGTTTAGTAAGAAAGACCTGGTTGTGCTCATGGCTATTAGTGTATCACTTCTTCCAGTTTCCCTCAGTGGACAGAACTAGGGAATATATGCAAGCGTACATGCACACACACATTAATTTATATTTATTTGAATTTCTCATATGTATAGAAAACCATGAGTTCACCCTGAAACTTCCAGTTATAATCCAGTACCACAGGGTTCATTCTAGTTTTCTCCTTTTCCACACTTGTAACTCCTTTCTCTGATGGTGAGAAATAGGATCTCATTATGCTTAACATTTTTACTTATTTGATGAATTCTCCTCTATGTAACCCATCTCATTCGTGATACTGCCTTCTCCCCACGTGGAAATTCTCCTTAATGCCACTCATAACTCAGACAACGTGTGCTGCACTGCCACTACTGTGCCCTCCTCAACCCATAGAGCTCTGAGACCCCGCTCAAGCACCCCTTCCACTTGCATGGCTCTTCTTCTCACCCACTTGGGCTTCAATATTCTGTTCTGGCTGCTGCCACCCCTCCCACATGGATGCTGTCCTCATTCTGCCTATTGTCTAACACTTATACCAGGCCTCTTTGATGGGTGGAGCACTGCCTCGCTTTGCATGGGCACCAAAAACCCATGATGGGCCATCTTCCCCAACTCGCCAATGTGGATGTCTTTTCTCCCCTCATTTGGTCTTTGACACCTGCACCTCTCTGTCACTCACCACCCTACTCGTGGTTGCCTTCTGGTCACTCCTTGCCCCACATGAGCTCTGACACACTGCATGTTGCCACTGCAATCTGTCCTCACCCAAACCTTAGTCTGATGCCTATCTGGCTTGACCCTAACACAAGCCTTTTGGATTGAATTGTTCAGGAGAGGAAGGGAATAAAAATGAATTATTATGAACTTAATCGTCCTCCCTAACCCACTGGCAAATTTGTAGTTTGCATCCCTAACCTCCAGTGTGACTATATATGTGGAGATTTGGCCCTTAAGTAATTAAGCTTAAATGAGGTCATAAGGGTGGCGCCCTACTCCAATAGGACTGGCGTCTTTGTAAGATAAAAGAGACACCAGGGATATTCATGCACAGATAAAAGGCCATGTGAGGACACAGCAAGAAGGTACCCATCTATGAGCCCAGGAGAGAGTCCTCAGGAGAAACCAAATCTGTCAACACCATGTTCTTGAACACCTAGCCTCTCAAAACTATGAGAAATAGACTTCCATTGTTTAAACTACCCAGTCTGTGCTATTTCATAATGGCAGCCCCAGAAGACTAATGCAGGAAGATAAAAGGAAGAGGAAAAAAAAATGGCAGTGCTTCCTCTATATTTTACTTTATGCTGTAAGCTGCCTCAGTCCTCATGGTGGTGCTGGGCCTGCTTTTATCAAAACCATAATGGATTTTCAAATCTAAATTTAGGATTTTAATGGACATCACTATAATACAATAACCTCAGCTGCTCCCTCTTCTTTAAAATTAGTTGTTTGTTTTTTCCTCTTTTTCTTTTTTAAAAATTAAAAAATTCCAGCTTTATTGAGACAAAATTGACATATAACATTGTGTAAGTTTAAGGTGTACAATATATTGATTTGATACACTTACATATTGCAAAATGATTACCACCATAGGTTAGTTAACACCTCCATCACATCACATGACGACAGTTTCACTTTCTGTGGTGAGAACATTGAAGATCTACTCTCTTAGCAACTGTCAAGGAAATACTACAGTATTATTAACTGTAATCATTATGCTTTACTTTATTAGATCCCTAGAATTATTCATCTTATAACTGGAAATTTGTACCCTTTGACTAACATCTCTGTATTTCCTCCCCACTTGTAACTCCTGTTAATCAACATTTCTGTTTTACATCACTCACAAAAATTAACTTGAGATGGATTAAAGTTTTAAACACAGCTCTGAATCCATGAGTTTTAGAAGAATGCCTAGAGGAAAAGCTCCTTGACACTGGTCTTGGCAATAATTTTTTTTTGATATAGCACCAAAAGCACAAGCAACAAAACCAAAAAGCTTTTGAACAGCAAAAAGAAATAATCAACAAAATGAAATGACAGGCTTTATAAAGGATAAAAACATTTGCAAATCATGTATCTGATAAGGGGTTAATATCCAAAATATACAAGAAACTCCTACAACTCAATGGCAAAAAATAAATAAATAATACAATTATAAAATGGTCAGAAAAACTGAATAGACATTTTTCAAAAAAAAAATACAAATAGCCAACAGGTGCATAAAAAAAGGTGCTCAACATCACTAATCATCAGGGAAATGTGAATTAAAGCCATAATCGGATCACTTCACACCTGTTAGAATGACTAGCATCAAAAAAGACAAGAAGAAGCAAGTCTTAGAAAGTATGTATAGAAAAGGAAACCCTTGTGCATTTTTGGTGGGAATGTAAATCACTGAAGCCACTTTGGAAAACAGTATGGAGGTTCTTCAAAGAATTAAAAATAGAGCTACCATGTTATCCAGCAATCCCACTTCTGGATATATATCCAAAGGAAATGAAAGGATATCAAAGAGATATCTGCATTCCCATGTTCATTGCAGCATTACTCACAATAGCCAAGGTATGGTAACAACTTAAGTGTATGTCAATAGATGAATAGATAATATGTATGTGTGTGCGTTGTATGTATAATATATTTTTATATTATTGTATAATATAAAAATATTATTCAGCCATGAGAAAGAAGGAAATCCTGCCATTTGAGACAAAATGGATAGATCTTGAGGGCATTAGTCTAAGTGAAATAAGTCAGACAGACAAAGGTAAGTACTGTATGATATCACTTGTATGTGAGATCTAAAGATATACCCTCCTTTTTAAATTGACAGGTTGAATTGACCAAGTGGAGCTTGTCATTTTGGCACCAAATACACTAGTCCTTCAAGGGGCGCATGCTAATTTCCTTACCTGTCTCATATAAACCAACACCCTTCCAGGAGTAAGAAGATTATTTTTAATGGGTGAAATCAATTCTGGTTATTAGCATTAAAAATAGGCATAGAGGCATGTAAATAAAGAGAGATCCTGGATCCCATAAGGAAAGCTTTGCCCATCAGACCACTTTATTCCTATTGCCCTATAATCTATCCCAACATATCTACAGAATCATTCTTTTGCACCTCACGGATCTTCTTATCAACTAGGGAAGTATTTTTGTTTCTAAAAGTCCTATCCGTGGTCTCTGACTGACAGTGCACATAAGCGTCAGTACAAACAATGGAAAATGTCCTCTTATCTGTGATGCTCTTTGTAGTTACCACTGGCAGAGAAGTCAGGAAGTAACTGCTGCAAACAGAAGTAGACTCTATACTGTCCATGCAACTTAAACAAATGAGATTTAGAATCAGCTCATTTTATAAAACGGACTAATCAGAAGTAGTGATCTGTCTGCTGGCAAGTTAAGAGGCCCATGTACTTCTGCTAGGCTACATTTTTAAAGACTTCTGGGACCCAGGCCAATGTCTGTCAGGAGAAGGGTTTTGTCTTTCTCAGAAAAAAAGGAGTATCCCAAAGAGCATCACTCAGTCCAAGTCACTGGTCTAGGCAGTGAATATTTTCAAGTGGATGTTTCAAAGTATCTTGAATTTAAGAGGGTCATATGAAACTTTATACATATATAATACATAAATTCTTATACCAGTTTCTCCTTTTGAAACCTCCATTTTAATTGATGACACCAACATTTCTCTAGTTGCCCAAATTTAGGATTCCTTTTTCTTTCTTCCATATCCAGTTAGTAACTATATCTTATTGATTTTACCTCCATAATATATCTCCTATCAGTCAGCTGCTCTCTATCCCCAGGTTCACAGCCTTAGTTCAAACCCTCATCCTTTCTCAACTGGATTACTAAAATGCCTTATTAGTTGTTTTCTCTCTTCTCTGAGCTTATGGTCTATTGGAAAAGAGCCATTATTAGGATATTTGATGGGTTGGGTACATGTGTATTGTTGGAGGTGGGGTATGACCCTTGTAAGCCCCTCATAATCCAACATCTCCTACCATTCCCAGCAACATCATAACATAATGTCTAGACATTCCAGAATAAAATAAGAGTGTAGGAAATGTGGCTGTTATAGTTAATTTCGTGTGTCAACTTGACTGGCCAGGAGATGCCCATATGAAACATTAGTTCTGGGTTTGTCTGTGAGGGTCTTTCTGGATGAGACTCAATAAAGTAGATTGCCCTCCCCCAAATGGGTGGTCATTATCCAATTCATTGAGGGCTTGAATAGAGCAAAAGGCAGAGAAAGGAGGAATTCTCCCATTTTTGCTTCCTTAATGCATGCTTGAGTTGGGACATCTCATCTTATTTTCTACAGCCCTTGGACTGGGATTTAAGCCATTAACTCCCCTTTAGGCATTCAGACTTGAACTGAATTACATCATAGGCTTTTGTGGGTCTCTAGCTTGCAGGCACCAAATTGTGGGATTCAGATTCTATAATCGTGTAACCAAATACTTCACAACCTCTCTCCTCTCTTTCTTTCTCTCCCCTCCACCCTGTGTGTGTGTGTGTGTGTGTGTGTGTGTGTGTGTGTGTGTGTGTGTGTGTGTGTGTTTCCTACTGGTTCTGTTTCTCTGGAGAGGACCCTGACTAATACAGTGGTCAAGTGTACCACTATACATGAATTCATTTACTTAAATTGCTTAATTTGTTTTGTGACAACATAAATACAGTTTTTTTTTTTCAAGATAGAATTTAGAAATACAAAACTACCATATTGTGGACAGCCCTACTATGCTAAGTTCAGGTATTTATCCCCCCACCTTATGCCAACTCTCTTCTCTACCTTCCCAGCACCATGGTGGCTCATCAGAATTTTGCATAGACTGTATGAAATAATAAAAAAATCATATATACTTAAAAGGAATTTTGATAGAGCAAAACCCACTGCATTTTGGGGCCTTCTGGCACTGGCTCTGAGTACCATTACATCTTGGTGAGTCACTTCTGTGCTTAGGTCTCTGCCTGCTATTCTGCTGGAGGAATATCAGTACAGGTGTAGAATCCAGCGAGGACTAAGGCATGCATCAAAATGAATATAGCCACGAGTTCTGAGTAGACAGACATAATTAAGCAAACACAGCACTATGAAGATTAGGTGAGGTTGTACACATACGGAGAGACCTCCTTGTTTAGTACTTGACTCATGGTAGAAAGTCAGTTAATTTTTTTTTGTAAACTTATTTATTTATTTTTATTTTTGGCTGTGTTGAGTCTTTGTTGCTGTGCGTGGACTTTCTTTAGTTGTGGTGAGCGGGGGCTACTCTTTGTCACAATGTGCGGGCTTCTCATTGCAGTGGCTTCTCTTCAAGAGAATGGGCTCTAGGTGTGCGGGCTTCAGTAGTTGTGGCAGGTGGGCTCAGTAGTTGTGGCTCATGGGCCCTGGAGTGCAGGCTTAGTAGTTGTGGTGCCTGGGCTTAGTTGCTCTGCGGCATGTGGGATCTTCCCAGGCCAGGGCTCGAACCCATGTCCCCTGCATTGGCAGGCAGATTCTTAGCCACTGTGCCACCAGGGAAGCCTGAAAGTCAGTTAGTGTTAAAAGCATTGGTGAGTAGATATTAGAAGTGTTGTGAGGGTGGGTCACCAGCTGGGATGATGGGGTGTGAGGCTGGCAGGGTTTGCAGGGCATGGTGCCTAGGTGGGCTGGCTTAAACATCTGTCATTGAACAGCCATGTATCTTTTATGTCTAGCACAGCATCTAATTCATATTATATTCTGGTTGAATGTGTTTGCGTATATAAATTTTTCATTGGCTGTGTGGGAAATACACAAAATCTTTGGCATTATTTTCCCACTGACTAGGGGGTTGGGGACACTTTCTCAATGACTTAAGAAGTC
Source organism: Hippopotamus amphibius kiboko (assembly GCF_030028045.1). NCBI lineage: Eukaryota > Metazoa > Chordata > Mammalia > Artiodactyla > Hippopotamidae > Hippopotamus > Hippopotamus amphibius. The sequence continues at coordinate 28,444,388 of NC_080191.1, forward strand.
AGTGTGCCATTGTCTCAATTTCTTACAGCGATTTCCTATCATGGGTGGAGAAGTGTGACTGCATGCATTTCTAGTCTCACGTGAGAAATATGCCCTTTTAGTATCACAGCTTTCTTAGTGGATCTTTGGCTTGAATTCTCTTCTCCACATCAGGTGTTTACTTTCACCTGGACTTAGCTTCAGGATTTACTAAGTTTCCAGTGCTCCCCTAACATTGTCGCTCCTGGCAGCTAAAAACTCTCAATTTTGCTTCCTTTTCCAGTATACTTTGGCAAGTGCTGAAGAGCAACAGAGCAGCATGTAAAGGGGGAGTTTGAGCCCATACTTTGGTTCAGGTGAAACAGAGGCATTGTCAAAGGTCCTACAGCTTGTTCATATACACCCATCACTTAATGACACTTCAACCCTAAGGCACAGAAGCAACCAACTTCCCTGCAGATTTCTCATCATCAGAGCAGATGGGTGTGATCTTAAGCAGCCAAGAATGCACATATGCTCCTAAGGTTGAAAGGAGGATTCTGTGCCAAGAATGACTGCAAAAGCCTGTCTCTTCATACCTTCTCTCTCAGGTGGCAGCACTAAATATGGCCCTCTGTAGGGTTAATTAAATAAAATGAAAAGCACAGTGGAACATTAAGAGATGAAATAGAAGATACCAGGTAGAAGAAAGTCTGATGGTGATTTGATCTCAGTGGGAAATGTTAAAGAAAATTCCTGACAAAATTTTCATTAGCACATCATCAAATTGGTCAGCATGTGTTTCCAACTGTGGGTTAGCTACTCCACAAACTGTAAACCATAAAAAACACACATGATCAAGCTTCAGGCCTATGGAAGCACATATTAAATATAATGTTTGTTAAATGTCAGCTTTTTATCTCGCATGTTATGCACAGTACTCAAACTACTAAACAGCTTTCTGTAATTGAGGGTTTTTCCTCTAGTATGTTTCAACTAGTAATTTCTTGCTTTAGCTTTTAGTGACCATTTTTACTTATCAAAACAGCACAGACTAGAGCATAATCTCTCCTTTCAAAACTTATGATTTTTGATGACACAATTTTGTGTATTACAATACCATTGATGTCTGTGGGGGTAGAACTACTATTATAGGCTTTCTATAATAGTAATATTTCTGCACATTTGTTGACTAAGAATGAAATACTTTTTCATTGGGTCAAAAAAAAAGTATATGTTAATGATTATAAGACTCCCACAGGTGACACAATGCAGAGATTCTTATTTCAGTGTACATTTATAATTTAGAAACATAAATCATTACAAAGCAAAATCCATTGCCTATCATTTAGCCAGGGGTATCATGTAAATGTATAATTTAAATAAATTTTTCTTTTCTAAATACCGAATACTTCCAGTTACATTGGTACTCTGTCCTAATTACTCTTAAAATAAGCAGGCAGTTACTCCTATTACATAGGGGGAAAAATGGATTTTATTATTGATCCTACCCTTTCACAAACAGGTTTACTCTGTGAAAAATAAAATTAAATATTAATTAAAATAATATGAACATTAATATCCATAGACTGTGCATACAGTGAGGCGAAATAGCACAGCTGCACATAATGCTGGACCACAGCCATCACTGTCGGCTTGATCCTCCACACTGCTAAGGTGCTGGCCAAGAGTCTGGGATTCATTCAGTTCAGCACAAATATTTACTGGGGGCTTTCACATCGTTGGATTAAAAACTATTGCTTTCTGTCTATCACAAAGCATCTCAGATGATCTACACAAAGACTGTTAGAAGCATAATATAACACATTTTAATGTGCAGTTTTGTTCATATGTAGATCAAAGCTTGGAGAACATCGAAAGACACTGAACTAGGAGTCAGACAACTAAACTCAGCATCTTCCTCTGGTACTTGCTGGATGTATGGCAGTCATTCAACACCTCAGTTTCCATTCCTAATGTTTAAATTGAGAAACAGTAATACCTTCTCGGCTGCAAGAGAAATTGTTGATAGATTATGTGTTTGCAAATTCTCTTAAATTTTAAAGTTTAGCCTTATTATCATACATCTTGTTATACACTAAATGTTTGTGTTCTCCCAAAATTGATATGTTGAAATCCTAATGCCCAATGTGATGGTATTAGAAGATGAGGCTTTTAGGTGGTAATTAGGTCATAAGAATGTGGCCCTCATAAATAGTTAGTGTCCTTATAAGAAAAGACACGAGAAAGCTTGCTTTTCTCTCTATCTTTGCCATATGAGGAAACCAGAAAGAGGGCTCTCACCAGAACCCAACTATGCTGCCATCCTGATTTTGGAATTCCCAGCCTCCAGAACTGTGAGAAATAAATGTTTGTTTTGTAAACCACTTGATCTATGGTATTCTTGTTATAGCAGTATGAACTGACTGAGTCACATTTTGTTATTGAGATATTATTAGTCAGGCATGATTTTTAAGCTTCTATCTGGAGTAGCATCTTTTATCACCTGCATTATTTGCCTAAAAATCTATGGCGTTAGCCTGATAATAACATATGAATTGCTATGATGAATATTACACTGAACTATGCCTATAAAACCTGCTTAGATGCTAGCATGCCTGGTTTCGTTTACATTGATATTTCTAATAACCTTCATGATATATTAACTCTTCCAAAACTCCTCTGTCAATATGGTTAACCATCTCAAACTTGAATAGTTGAATAAGTATGTATTATGGGCAGGAGAATTTAAAAGTTGGAGTGACCCTTAAAGGCCACTTCTAGGCCAGATCCAAGGATTGCAGCAATGACTATTTTTGGCAAGTGATGTAAAACCTCAATGGCAAGGTGTGATGGACAGAAGTTTCACAAGTATTAGTACCTTGTGTTCAGAACTATGTTTTGTGTAATGCCATTGCACAAAAGGGCAAAAACAATTAACAAACCAGTTGTAAGATTCATCTATCTTCATCTAGGCTGCTTGGTTTGATAACTGGAGAGTAGTCAGGTTAGATGTAGTGATACCACATTCATTAAGTTGCATCTGCATGGCCTATGTGCATGGTTTCAGCAAAATGATCTGGGATCTACTCCCTACAGGGATGCTAGATGCTAGGTAGTGTTGAAAGACTTCAAGCCAAAAATGTGCTTCACGTCTGCACATGTTATGCAAGGCAAACACCTTGGTAATTTCTCTGTCTTATGGAAATTGGAAATTGAAACCTTGTTGTCTCACAATATGGGGCATTTTCAAGATATAAACACTACATCTGGGTTCTCAAATATTTTAGCTATGAATGGGAATCTGATTTGACTCACCAGATTATTTGCCTGAGTATTCATATGATTGTATAGATGCAATAGTTTCTGTGTCATCAGTGCTTAGGTAAGAGGAATATGTACTTTGGTTGTGCTGTCTAAGTGCAAATTTTTATTATTTCTATTCCTACACAAACCTGGAGTAAATCAAACAGTTTGGTACACACACTTGCACTTCCATATAGTATATTCTAATGTAATTTAACTACAGTAGGGTCTTTGGCTATATATCCTGGGAAATTCACTTTGCTTGATTTAAATGGGTAAATTAGGGTTGATTGTGTCAGTGTTAATGAATGACCAAACTAACTTTTCCTCTCTCCATCTTTTACTCTGTAAATCATCTACAATTTATATCCAAAGTGTTACATTTGGCCTGGACACTTCATTTCTATTTTTTGTTTGTTGGTTTGTTTTGTTTTTTGGCCTCGCTGTGCAGCTTGTGTCCTCTGAAGTGAAAGCTCAGAGTCCTAACCACTGGACCACCAGGGAATTCCCATGGACATTTCATTTCTATAAGGCCAGTGTCACTACATGATTGTTCAAACAAAATAATATAAAATGTCTATTTTGTGTGGGCATATATAAATTAGTGGAAATAATCATAAAAAGGACAATGGAAAAAGAGGTCTAGAAGAAGGGTAAAGGGGGAAGAAAAGAAAGTAAAGATTTGAGGGGTTGCTAAGCAGAAAGATGATTTTAGAGAAGTGAGAGATGACAAGGAGAGGAAGAGTCTTTCTCCTTTCTTTCTAATTTGAAGTAGTAGTGACCCTGAACTGTTCCAGCTGCCATGGTGACATTACTTTCTAGTACCATTCCTTGCTCGGGTCCTCAGAAGTTCCACCACTTAACCTTCGTCTGCTTCACTTTTCCCTTTTTCCGTTGGGCTTGGGAATTCCTCTACCTCGCTATCACTTTCTGTCATCCTACTGGGAAAGAAGCTGGTACTATTCTGCTTGTGCTGCCATAATAAAACATCATAGATGGAGTGGCTTAAACAACAGAAATGCATTTTTTCATAGTTCTGGAGTCTAGAAGTTCCAGATCTACGTCCTGGCCAATTTGGGTTCTTGTGAGACCTCTTCCTGGCTTGCAGATGGCTATCTTCTTGTTGAATCCTTACATAAATTTTTTTTTCTGTTCATGGGGATAGAGGAAGGGTGGTGAGGGGATCTCTCTTTTCTTATAAGACCACCAGTCCAATCAGATTTGGGCACCACCCTTATATCTTTATTTAACCTTAATGATTTATTTTGAAACATAGTAACATTTGGGGTTAGGGCTTCATCATATAAATTGAAGGCAGTGTATAATTCAGTCCATAGCAAAGTCTCTTTCCATGTTGCCATAGAAAAAAGGGAAAATCAACTCCACCATCATAAAAATAAGTCAGAAAAATACTCTGCTGTCTTTCTACTTTTCCATTTCCTACTGCAGAAAGTCATGAAAAGTCTCAGGCCCAAGGGTGAAATTTGTTTTAAGTAACTATATCAAGAATCCAGACTGGTGCTTTGCAGCTTTCACAAAAATGCCTGAATTTCTTTTAACCTATTAATGACATGAATAATTGCTCCTTACACTATGATGATTGGCACTGTCTTTGCTGACACTGGCAGAGTGATAAGTGAGAAGCTTTACTGCCTTGATATAAGACCCCATGAAGAAATGCACTTAATAATCAGTCACTCCTCGTGGATCATCTTCTTAAAGGTTTCTTATATCTATCTAGAAGGCTCAAGTTTGAAAGCACTGGAAAAGTCAATAAAAAAATTAATACATGTTAATTCTTTATTGTTTGTCCAGCATGTGAAGTATGCAGTAGATTTTGCATAGGAAGATAATAACACCCACACACAATTAGAGCTAAAGTTCATTTTTCCTCTGCTAATATAAATATGATTTTTTCAAAATATTTTGCTCCTGGTGAAAAAGGGCATAAACATGAAAAAGGAAATGAGGAGGTCAGTCTAAAACAAGGAACATATATTTAAAACCTATTTGAGAACTAATCTAATGGCTACAGCATTCAAAAACCGATAATCCACATTTTCAGATAAATCATGTCAAATTAAGGAAAGAAATCCTGTTCTGATTCTGTTCTTCTCTTGACTGTGTTTCTTGTCAGAGTGGTGGGAGATTTCATTTTTTCCTCCCCTATGGCCTTAGCCAGAACACAGGTAGTGATATGAGGCATTTGTTTTAATAACTTGAGTAAAAGTTAATGTGGTGTATAATGGACTCTGACTGGTTTAACTTGAACAGCTCTGATTCACTTGTAGATAGGATTACATCTGATTTGGAGAGAAAGTTGGTACCAAAAAGGAATTGTGCTGGGTTGAGATCCAATGACTTCCCTTCAGCCACAACCTCAGCAATGTTTCCTGTTCCAGTTTTTGGTTCAAGTGGCAGTAGCCCCTGAAAGCATCAGAGAGAGAGAGATGTGGTGACATTTCTAATTGTCGTGTTTTACCATTTGTGGGCTTCATTCTTTTGCAGAAAGTAGCCATAGTTTCTTCCTAAGGTTTAGCCCCAGCAGGCTCTAAATCATTTTAACTTTCTACTTAAATCTCTCAGATACAACCTAATTTATACTTTACATGGCAACATAGCTTATTGTGGCCTCTTTGGCAGGGCAGCCTGAGGAAGGTCACTGAGTAAGGCCTATGGTTCTTTCTATCATTCTTCCTTGCCACTGTTTGTTTCATCTTCCCCCTGCTCCCTGCCACCTGAGTGCCTCCCCGCCACATTCACATGCCCGCCTCTCTGTGAAGGCCATTCCCTGGATCTTCTGGATTCTCCTTGTTTCCATGCTCTGTCTATGGCTGCAAGGCGGTAATTAGTTTAATCAGATAGAGCAACTTCAGCTAATGTGGAAGCAAACTGATTTTTTCCCTCTCCCCAGTTATCTACTGCACTTAATGCCTTGACTCAGTAAAAAGCACATATCTCAGAAGGCCCCTGTGGGATGTATGCAGCCTGAGAAATTAGTGCTGGTGGGAAAGGTATTTTTCCACCCCGCAGGCTTAATTAGTCTCTACAAATACTACTCAATAGATAGAGATCAGAAGGATGCAAGCCAACCCCCATGGTGAGGACTGAGATGTTTTGTACTGTTGGATGCGAGGATGAAGCTAAAGATTGTTTGATTGCCAATACGGCTGCACCATTTTTGCTTACTTTTTTTCTTCAGAAACGTTTACACATTTAAAAAAAATGGAAATAGTTGAGATATTTGTTTTTTATTGTTTTTGCTGGAGTAAAAAAATAGATAAGTGCAGGAATTTTATTGAACTGAATAATTTACCATCATTTTTTCCCTTTATAAAAATAATAATTGATTTAGTTTATATAAAACATGTAATGAAATCTGTTAACTGCTAAATTTTTCTGTTAAATTTTTCCTTTCAGTTCCCACCTCTCTCATACACATACGTACATATACACCCACATAAAAATATTTTATAGAACAAAGGACTCAGGGTACAATCAGAAAACTATGTCCCAATAGCCCTTGCTGACTTCCCTTCACCCAGTTTATTTAAAACCCTCTGTAGTGCTGGGTAAAATCTTTACCAGGCTTTCTGCTGACTCACTGACAATATAAAGTACTCACAAGAAAATTCATCTTAAGGCAATTATTCCCATAATTAAAATGTTAGGTCCCATGTCTTTTTCTAAGTGTTGCCTCTCCCCTTCCTCAACTCAGACCTGTTCCACATGGGAAGTCTTCAGTGGGAAAGGTGGGGAAAGCAACGTTGCTTCTCTTTCTTTACTTGTTTTGCTCTTCAGTGTGTTTACTCTCCTCTGGGGTTAACAGGATAGCCCATGTGATGTGTTTCTCGTGGTGACCGCAGAAGAGCTAGTGTAAGTACAGGCACTTTCCAATCTCTGGTGCTTCATACCTGGTAACAACCCATTGGTCAAAGGAAGTCACATGGAAAAACTCAAAGTCAGTGAGGCAGAGAATTTTCTCGTGGAAGTGAGTGGGAGACAGTGAGCATTTCTGAACAATTCCTTCTACTAACAACAGGTAGCTCTTGTCCCTTCAGCCTGGGCCTCGGAATAAAAATATACGGAGCAGAAGTGAATTACAAGCCAGGCCACCTGACCTGCGGCTAAAAACTAAACTGTCCAGCTGACCCCAGCTGACTTCTAGCCAGCCTGCAAATCTGTGAGAATAAATGCTTATTTTGTATGCTACTGATTTTGTAGTTGCTTGTTATATAATAATAGGTGTTAGATAATAGCATGCTCCATGTCAACCCTAGACCAACTCATTCTCATGTCACCTACACTGGTCTACAGGGAACATATACCTTTGCCCTAGTCTATGGCACTGCACCTACATCCCAAACACAGCCCTCTATTCTGTGGTCATAAACTGCTTCAGTCAGTCTTAGACTCTTTAGAATTATTCAGATGCAAGTCTATCCTTTGAAATCTTGGGTGAAATATCCAGCCCTCTGAATTGTCTTCCTGAAGCCATCCCTGTGCTCTGCTTGAGGAAAAGGGAGAGAACCTCTTAGTATTCCCCACTTGGGATGCTGGTAGTTCTCAGGACTCAGATGAAGTGGGTACTAAGGGTCACAACTCTGATGTACCCCTGTGACTGCCTTTGGAACGTGGGATTATTTGGTGCTTATGGTCTTGAAGCCTCATTTGAACTGATAGAGAAAGATATGCATTTTTCTATCCCGTTACATACAGAAAAAGAAACACATGTCCATATACATATAAGATGGGATCATGGTTTACATATTACTTTGTAGCTGGCTTTTCACTAAATATATTATGAATATTTTTATCATTAAAAAATCTACTACGATATTTTTAATTTAGAATATACTATTTAATAATTTATGAAACCGTACCTATTGTAAACTTGGGTTATTTCTTTTTTATTATTTTTTCTCTTATATTCTACACTGTAATGAACATGTCATACTGTAATGTCACATAATTTCTTGGTGCCATACATTTACTGGACAAAAGCCTTAGTTTTTCAATCTCATCCATCCATCGCCATTTACTTTATTCATAACAGCTTTGGTGTTTAATGTTTCCTACCTCTGCCTCTCTATGTGTAAGGTAGATATGAACTTTTTCACATATATCAGGGATGTTAGGGCTTGTTCTCTATTCTTACCAAGAGTCCTATTTTTCTTAAGACAGTTGAAAGCAAATTGAAAAAATAAGTTTTCACAATGCACTGTGTTTTATTGAAACAATCCCTTCTCCAGATATATCCATGAATCAAGTGTCCAGTGGGTACTCAGCATTGTTCTTGGTGCAGAGGAGAATAAAGAAAACTTGTGTGATATGTTCTACAGACCCAAAGAACTGAATTTGTGGCCAAGAAAACGGACACATAGAAAAATAAATAAATAATAAGACCACTAGACAGGAAGCATATGATCAGATGCTGCACTGTGAGGTACTGGCCTTATGTTCGTTTAAATTAGTACTATAGCTGAGGTACCATGACATGTAGGGAACAGCATGCCCTCCAGGAGCAGTTTCAGATTAGGGACTTGAATCATTGCTTTGCCACTTATAAAATGGGTGATCTTGGTAGAAGACCTTACTTTTGTTTAGATTTAAGGTTTTTGTCATTAAAAAGGAGCTAATAATGCCATCCTAAAAGACTATTATAAGAATCTGAGACATTGTGCCTCAAAATGTCAATATAAGATCAAAATAAATTGGAGCAATTAATTATTTTTCACCAGAGTCAAAAAAACAAATTCAGCCTTGAAGAAAGCACCAAATTGCTATTCAATAATATTGAAGTGGTTCGATTTCCTCAAAGCAATGTATGAATGGTAGCCTTGAAGACATTAAAAAACATTCTTTACTCACTAGAACTGATTTTGTGATTAGTATCCACAAGTCATATGCTATTGTGATTTGGGCATTTTTTCAAGGTGGATGTATATAAACTAGAACCAAGATTTCTTTTTTGCAAAAATAATTTTCACAGTATTTTATGAGTATAAATAAAATTTGTCATACTATTCTAAAGTTCATTACCTAAAAGTAAATCACTCCATTTTAATGGGTACCAGTTTGCACCTATGCCATCTGGTTTCAATCTATTTATGAGTTAGATATATAGAAACAGTGGTAACCATAATATCTCTCTAACAACTTGCAGATAAATTGATATATTACCTCAAGTGTCAGACAATACATATGAAATTGTTTTCAGTATCCATTGTATTGGCCCAAATAATTTCACACAACTTCTATAATACGTTACAAACTTTTATATTTTAGCACTTTAAAAATTTTACATAATTATAGAATTGAGTTTTGTGAGACCTCATTTTGTAGAACCCTTTCTTCTGTCAATTGCTGAGACTGATGCCAACAAATTGGGTTAGAGAACTTGTTTTTATGAAGCTAAACATTTCAGACTCATTAATCATGTGGTGGTGTTTTGTATTTTTTTCAAGATGAATGGCATTAAATGGGATTATTATTATAAAGACCCTTAATCATATAGGGTTTCTTGTTTATTTATTTCTAGTATGTTTGTTATGCTGTTTAGGAGGGATTTTAACCACTAGAGAGGAAGGTAGACATTTTGTTTATTTTCAGACTGTTCTCTGGACCATAAGAACATAATGAAAATTTACTTACTTTAATACTATTGATGACGCTTCATTACCCATTGAATTTCACACAGTTTCAAATTATGAAACTTAGAATGCGCACTTACATTCAACCTGAGGCCAACACACTGGGGCTTCTGAGAATTTATGTAAACTTTTAATCTCCCTGTCTTGATGTACTGACCTTCTACAAGAAACTGATAGGATAAAAAATGCAGTTGGCTGTAATCCACCAATTACCTCCTTCTACACTAAGGTGACCTGCTGTGTTCATGATTTGTTAACCTGGAAGTTTAGGAAACGATGTGCACTGCTGCTCCTTTGGATTTAATTCTGTGTGTAAATTGTTGTGTAAGTGGAGAAATCAAGTACTATTGGAGTATATGCTAGGTATGGTGAGGTGTGGAAATGTGTTAGTCTGATTTAGAAGACATTTTACAAGTTGAGAGAAAAGATGGAATTGATTTTAGGTTTCAAAACGAAAGATCAAAGAGAGATATTTCTATATCCGGAACTATAAGAAAAGGACAGGTGGTGTTTGGGGCTAGATGTGAAAAATAAGAGAAAAGTGAACCATAGTACATAACACATTTGCTTGCTTGCCTCTTTTCTCCACTGGGGAGAATAAGCTTCACATTCAAAAGATCAGAACATTTATTGGTAATACAGAAATGAAGCTGAGCTTTTGAAGAGAAAGTTCTACTTTTCTGGACTAGGTTAATTGTATTCTAGCTTCCTGAAAAAAATTTATAAATGAAGATCACTGAAAGATTTGAAAAATTGTAGAGAAAAATATAAGTAGTGGAAGATTGGACACCAACAACTGCTATCCTTATTTTGAAGGAGGTAAGAAGATGATTTCTATAAACTTTAAATTAGGGAGAATTACAATAATCATAGAAAACTTTCCAGGGTGAATAATCAAAAGGATGGATTATGAATATTTAGTACAAGTAGCTGTGTTCAGTGGGAGTGAGCATAAGCTCATATATTGTATATAGTGGCAAATATAGGTTGGCTTATGATCAATATTTCTTACTATCTAATTTCCTCTTGTTTTATACCATAGAGGTTTAGAAGCAAAATACTTGATTTATAGCCTCTTTTTAAGCTATGGGGGTGTATTTGCCGTATTTCTGACCAATGGAATATAAGTAAAATTTGTTGCCACTGCCCTTTTGCCCTTCATCTTTCTTACTTCTTACTCCTGGGAATAAGATGTGATACTTGGAGGCATAGCATCTGTCTTTGACCATGATATTATAAATTAACAAGGTAAGAATGCATGTAATATAACAGGTCAATACTGATAGTAATAAAACCCTGGGATTTAGTTCCATGTACCATAGCTGAATAGTATAAGACAGAGAGAGATGACTTATGAGCAGTCTTAACAGGGCATTCATTTCAGAAAGGAGACTAATTAGGAGAGGGTCAGAACAATTTTACTGGATACCCTGGATTGATTCCTTAAATTCCATGGTAGAATTCTGGTGGGAAAGACTGAAAACTTAACAGCTGCATTTCTCAGACTCCACTGTGTCTGAGATTCTGGAAACAAAATATTCTCACCAATTAGATGTATTTGTGTGAAAATTAGAAGGTGAAAATGAGGCAGAGGCCATCTTTTGATCTGCACCTAGCGGCTGTCACTGGCAGGTATGGTTGTGGGATCAGTGGGTTCCCTACAGCAATATTCCAGGCCATGTCCTTCGGACTCCTGGGTGCTGTGGTTGGGGCACGGCAAGAGCTGGTGATCTAGCAAAGCTCCAGAGGCATTCTGAGGGTAGTAACTCTATACAATTTTTTTGAGTTTTTTTCCTGGAGGTCCAGGCTTTGATGCACTGGTTCAACTTTTCTAATTTGTTGAAAACATTTTAATTCTCCTTATAGTCCCTTCTTGCCTAGACTATTCCCTGATAGTTATTCACAACCAAGTGAAAAATGACTAGCCAGTACTTGAAGTACTCGCTGACACATAATAAGTGCTTCAGCTGCGCTGAGATTCCACAGCTGTGTCCTGAGTGCATCATGCCACATCATCCATGGCTGGACACATGCTCCTTCAAGACCTAGAATATGCTGTTCCAGGTTCTTCTCCTTACTAAATCCAGGCCATCTTTTAAGTCTCAGCTGAAGTATTCCTCAACATAGACTCAGTTTTGATCCTGTCTCATACCCCTTGCTCTTGATTTCTGGGAATCTCCTAGAATCCATACTGCCCTCTTCTTGCCTCTACCATAGCCCATAACGCAAAGGCCTATTTTTGCTTCTACACTGTGAGTCTTTTGATTGCCCGTGCCAAATCTTTTTATCTCTGGGTCTAGCACAATGTCAGACAAATTGAGAACCGTTGATAATGTTTATTACATGAGTTAATATATAATTAATGCACAACTGAGTGGAACCTGAAAAGACACAATAATATTCATGATTTTGGAGATAAGGAAATTCTTTGCCCAGTTAATCCTCAGATTTTAAAAAACCTGTAGGAAATGCATGTTGAAATAGTTAGGAATGAAGGGTCATATGGTTTGCAACTCCTCTCAAAAGATTCAGAAAAAAAGCCAAACATCTCTTTTGGGGAGAAAAGAGTTACAGACTACTTTCATCTATTGATCTATCTAACTTAAACATTTTACTATATTTGCTTCATATATATTTAACATATATATTTATATCAATATATAAACATCTACTTCCACATTATACCTTTGATAGATTATGGAACTTATTTAGTTCAGAAATTCTTTGCAATTTAAACGAGATCGTGTATGAGAAAAGTATTTTGTGAATGTTGATGATTATACAAATGATACTTATTTTCACAAGTGTTTGTAAGATCATACCTATCCGTAAATATAGACACTTCACACAAAAAAGGCTTTCTCAAGATACCTTGTATTCTAGTACTTATGTTTATTAAATCATTAACTATTTACTTGTATAGTCATACATTTATTTTTAATATCCATGTGTTTACTGTAGTAAATTTGAAATGAAAACCTATAAAACAATTTGTTTAAATGCTAAAAAGTTTTTTGCATACACATACACATATATGAAGCAAACATGGTAACATACATATACAGTTGACCCTTGAACAGCACAGGGTTTAGAGGTGCCGACCCCCATACAGTCAAGAATCCATGTATTGCTTTGTAGTTGGCCCTTCATGTCTGTGGTTCCATATCCTAAGAGTCAACCAACCACAGATTATATAGTGCCGTAGTATGTATTCAGTGAAAAAAAACTGCTTGTAAGTGGACCCATGCAGTTCAAGGGTCTACCATATATGAAGGAAATATGGTAAAATAACTAAATCTAGGTGGAGGTTGTGTGGTATTCACGGTGTTCCTTCAACTGTTCTGGATATTTGGACAATTTTACAGTATAAGTTGGGACAATATGAAGATATACCAAGGAAAACTATGAACATATGTGTATTTACATACCACACACATGCAACAAACTTTCTCCAGTACATTTAATGAAATATACATGCAGTGTTCATAAGAAGGTATGTGTGTATGTGATGGAAGGGGATGTTACATAAAACACAGACTAACTAAATTGAAGGCTATAAAAATAAAGTCATTCTATAAGGAAAGGAGGCTTTTTTAAATGAGCACATGTAAATACAATTCTTAAAATTATAATAATGTTATTTTTATCATAGATGCTGATGACAATGCAGAGGGAAAATTTTGCTTTGGCCACTGTCAAGCCAAGTATTGCCTTCAAGACTATTTTGAATGTTTCAAATATTTAAATACAAGCATGCCTCATTTATTGTACTTCCCTTTCTTGTGCTTCTCAGATATTACATTTTTTACAAACTGAAGGTTTGGGTCAAATCTATGTTGAAGAGATCTACTGGCACCATTTTTTATCTACTGGTACCATTTTTTCAACAGCATTTGCTTAGTATCTCTGTGTCACATTTTTGTAAGTCTCACAATATTTCAAACTTTTATTCTTAGTATATTTGTTATGATGATCTGTGGTCAGTGGTCTTTGATGTTAATGTTGTTATTGTTTTGGGGTATCTGTATAAGATAGCAAACATAATTGGTAAATGTTGTGTGTGTTCTGACCGCTCTATAGATTCCCCAGTTTCTCTACCTCTCCTCAGGCTTCCCTATTCCTTGAGGACACAACAGTATTGAAATTAGGCTAGTTAATAACTGTACAGTCACCTCTAAGTGTTCAAGTGAAAGAAAGAGTCACATATCTCTAACTTTAAATCAAAAGCTAGAAATGGTTAAGCTTAGTGAGAAAGGCATGTTAAAAGCTGAGATGGACCTAAAGCTAGATCTCCTGCACCAAACAGTAAGCCAAGTTGTGAATTCAAGGAAAAAGTTCTTGAAGGAAAGAAGTGCTGCTGTAGTGAACACGTGAATAATAGTGAAACTGCCTTGTTGCTGATATGGAGAAAGTTTTAAAGATCCGGATAGAAGATCAAACCAGCCACAACATTCCCTTAAGCCAAAGCCTAATGCAGAGAAAAGCCTTAACTATGTTCAATTTTATGAAGGCTGAGAGAGGTAAAGAGGCTACAGAGGAAAAGTGTGAAGCTATCAGAGATTGGTTCATAAGGTTTAAGGAAAGAAGTCATCTTTATAACATCTTAGTGTAAGGTGAAGCAGCAAGTGCTAATGTAGAAGCTGCAGCAAGTTATCCAGCTAAGATGATTAATGAAGGTGGCTACACTAAACCACAGATTTTCAGTGTAAACAAAAAAGCCTTCTATTGGAAGAAGATTCCATCTGAGACTTTCATAGCTAGAGAGTAGAAGTCAATGCCTATTTTCAAAGCTTCAAATGACAGGCTGATTCTCTTGTTAGGTGCTAATGCACCTGGTGGTTTTAAGTTGAAGCCAACGTTCATTTACCATTCTGAAAATCCTAGGCCCCTAAGAATTATACTAAATCTACTCTTCCTGTGTTCTCTAAACAGAACAACAAAGCCTGAGTAACAACACATCTGTTTACAACATGGTGTACTGAATATTTTAAATCCACTGCTGAGATCTACTGATTAAAAAAAAAAATCTTTCAGAATATTTCTGCTCATTGACAATGTACCTGGTTATCCAAGAGCTCTGATGGAATGAAATTAATTTTGTTTTCATGCCTGCTAACACAACATCCATTCTGTAACCCATGGATCAAGAAATAATTTTGACTTTCAAGCCTTATTATTTAAGAAATACATTTCGTAAGGCTGTAATTGCCATAGATAGTGATTCCTCTGATGGATATGGGCAAAGTCAATTGAAAACCTGGAAAATATTCATCATTCTAGATGCCATTAAGAATATTGATGGTTCATGGGAAAAGGTCAAATATCAACATTAACAAATATTTGAAAGAAGTTGATTTCAACCCTCATAGGTGACTTGAAGAGATTCAAGACTTCAGTGGAGGAAGAAACTGTGAAGTTGGTAGAAATAGCAAGAGAACTATAATTAGAAGTGGAGTCTGAAAATGGGACTGAATTGCTGCAATCTCATGATAAAACTTTAACCTATGAGGAGTTGTTTTTGCATGAGGAAAGAAAGTGGTTTTTTGAGATGGAAACTTCTGGTAAAGAATGTTGAAATGACAAAAAAGGATTTGGAATATAACATAAGCTTAGTTGATAAAACAGCAGCAGGGTTTGAGATGACTCCAATTTTGGAGTCAATCAGCTTTGCATGCTGTAGTGAAATCGTTCAAGAAAGGAGGAGTCAATCTGTGTGGCAAACTTCATTGTCATATTTAAGAAATAGCCACAGCCACACCAGTCTTCAGCAATTAACACCCTGATCAGTTGACAGGCAGCAGCATCGAGGCAAGACTTTTTACCAGCAAAAGATTAAAATTCACTAAGGACTCAGATGAAGATTAGCATTTCTTAGCAAGAAAATATTTTTTAATTAAGGTGGGTAGATAGGTTTTTTAGATATAATAATTTTGCACACAATAGACTATAGTGTAAACACAACTTTTTTTTATAAATTTTATTTATTTATTTATTTATTGTCTGTGTTTGGTCTTCGTTTCTGTGCACGGGCTTTCTGTAGTTGCGGTGAGCAGAGGCTACTCTTTGTTGTGGTGCTTGGGCTTCTGATTGTGGTGGCTCCTCTTGTTGTGGAGCACAGGCTGTAGGCACACGGGCTTCATTAGTTGCAGCACGTGGACTCAATAGTTGTGGCTTGCACACTCTAGAGAACAGTCTCAGTAGCTTTAGGCGCACAGGCTTAGTTGCTCCATGGCACGTGGGATCTTCCTGGACCAGGGGTTGAACCTGTGTCCCCTGCACTGGCAGGTGGATTCTTAACCACTGTGCCACCAGGGAAGCCCCTGTAAACATAACTTTTATATGTACTGGGAAACTAAAAAATTTATGCAGCATGCTTCATTGCAATACCCGCAAGCATATCCGAGGTATGCTTGTATAAAAAAGTATACTTAAAGTTCAGATTTTTGGCCTACTGAAAAATCAGGTGCTCTGGAACCTCATAGTCCTGCAAGGCACCAAGCCCTAGAAGGGGTTAGTGGTTTCCCGCTTTAGAGAGTACATGTATCTTCAGCTTACCTTGGTCCCTTCTCATTCCAGCCTCTCTTCAGCTCATGCCAAATGTCAGTTGCTTTATCACCATAGCGTGTGTATTGTTGATTATTTTACAGTAGAGTGAAAGCAAATATTTTTTGTATGCTATAAAATATTAGGGAAAGCAACTAGGTAGCTGAAGAGAGCCACATATGATAAAAATGAGAAAATATCACATTTCCTTGTGGAAATGAACACTATCTCTATGCATTGAATATGCAAAAATGACTTTCAAAAAAATACAGCCTGACACAAGGCATTTGCCTGACCTCTGTAGGAATATGAGTTGTGAACCTTAAAATAAAAGAGACAGAGTAAACAAAAAGCCTAGTCAACAAATATTATATGTTATATTTCACATTATATTTTTTAATAAATTTAATTTATTTATTTATTGGGTCTTCCTTGTTGCACACGGGCTTACTCTAGTTGCGGCAAGCAGGGGCTACTCTTCATTATGGTGCATGGGCTCCTCACTGAACTGGCTTCTCTTGTTGTGGAGCACAGGCTCTAGGTATGTGGGCTTCAGTACTTGTGGCACATGAGCTCAATAGTTGTGGCTCATGGGCTTTAGAGCACAGTCTCAATAGTTGTGGGGCATGGACTTAGCTGCTCTGCGGCATGTGGGATCTTCCTGGAGCAGGGATGGAACCTGTGTCCCCTACATTGACAGGCAGATTCTTAACCACTGCGCCACCTAGGAAGTCCCCACATTGTATTTTAATGGCTAAAATAGTAAAGAGGAGCATATTATGTGCCAGTCACTATTCCGAATGCTTAGATGATTTCATTCAGTCCTCATGGCAACCCAATGAGGAATGAATTGTTACCAGCTGCATTTTAAAGTGAAAGAAAGTAAGCCACAGAGTATAATATTCTGGTGATTGGGTAATCACCGGAGACTCGACACTAAGTGAAAAGGAAGGCTCAGTTTCTCTGAATATAAAGCCTGTGCTCTAAACCTCTACACTATAGCATGCGTAGTTACAACTGGCTTTCTCTTTAGTACATATTTTAAGGGAGAAAAACTTCTCGCATCTAGTGCACTGACAGTTGCTGGATTGAGATTCTGAAGACACAAAGAAATTTGTCTGAATAGTGGGCATTGAAGCAGAATGAATGAATTATTCTAGGATGAAATTTACTGATCTAACGTTAGTATTCATTTTTATTTGCTTAAAGGTTAACAGTCACTGAGTAATATGTACTCCTGGGGAAAAAAGCTCTAGTCCAAAGGGGAAAAAAAATTCTCCAAACGTCTTATTGGTACTTCTATAAAGCCTTTCTTTCCCTACAAACATTGAACAAAATGTCTGTGCATTCTCACCTCTCCTTCCCCATCCATCAAAATGTGTTTTATAGGAAAGTAAGCGTCAAAAATTTTTGAGTGGGGTTATCTTAAAGTGTTAAATTCTAGGGCAATCGCCTTTCTGCTCTCTCACTCCTATTTCAGAATTATAATACTTGGAGAAGAACAAAATATATCCTTTTATTGCCTGATTAGGCTCTTGTAATTGTACCCACGAAGTAAATTCTTATGACAATTCTCATCTTTTAAGATTAAAACATACTCTTTTCAGCCTTTGCCAATTTAGATAATGCTATTACTACCATAGTTCTAGAAATATTTTCTTTTCCACCATGCAGGAAATTGCATGTCCATTTTAAAATATCATTGCACATATTTTTAGTCAAACCTAGCTCTACATGACACATCATTGAAGTGAGAAATGTAAGGCAAAAAGAGGCTATATCCCCTTTGCATAGCAGGTATGAAATTATTACCAGAATCATTTAAGATAAAAATCACCCTGTTGGCAGGCACAATTAAAACAATAGCACTTCATTCAGGAGTTTCACACCATTTATTTGAAAGAAAAGATAGTGGAAAGAGAGTCAGGCACTAGGCACTTTAATAGCATTTATCATCAAAGGGCCAAAATATCATAAGCAGTGAAGAAATTATACTTTCGAGGCTATAAAGTTTATAATATCGATGATACTACCAAGTAAGTAGCAGCTAGATTATGCTGAATTTTAAAATCAGTGGTCTATCTTAGATTTTCCCAAAATTGCTTTTCATTATAATATCTCTGCATTCATGGAATGCATAGAATTTTATATATCACAAATGAAGTAACATATCCATGGTTAGATGTTGGATTTTCAAGTCTTATAAGCATTTCAGTGTAGTACATTGTAGGTACTAGTTTTACATTTCAGTGTAGTCATTGTATGTACTAGTTTTACAGGATACTGATGTCTCCTCAGTCTGCTGCTACAGAGAAGTTAAAATTCAGGAACTTTCTTAGTAGAACTGGAGTTATTACTTCCCTGTTGTGATTAGCTATGTTTTCTCTCTCTTAGAGGGAGTATTCAATATTCAGTATGAGATTTTTCTGGTGTGGGAGGCACATTCTCAGTGCTATGGTGAATTTATTAACTTAGTATCTGCTGTGAACTGTTATTATATTTAATACATATAATCAAAAGTACAGCACATATTATTGTTTATAAAGAACTAGTTTTAAATGTCAAATATTTGCCTGGCTTAAACATCTTATTGGTCCACAAAAATAATTCATGGATGTTTCATTATGATATAAAGAACAACTGAGAGGGAAGTCCATCTTGGACCGTATCCAAGTAGGTTTAATTGTTGACATAGCAAAATGTCTTATTATTAAGTGCCCATGTCCAACATTGAAAGCATTATCTTTTTCCCTGTGCCTACTCCTTCTTCTTTACTTCTGTTTTTTCATTATCAAGGATTTCCAACTCCTGACCCACACATTCCAATTAATTGCTAAATTTTGCCTATTCTTTCCCCTAGCATCTTATTTTCTTAGTTTAGGACTGAGGCATCTCTCACCTAGACCGCTCCTACGGTGGATATTTCTCTTTTCTTTGATTATAAGGGGATGAGGAGTAGTAATGAGTTTTACAGATTTATAGGAATAAAGAAACATGTTCACAATTAGAGTAAATCACACATAATTCTAGGACTAGGAACAGCTTTGAGGATCATATCAAAAACCAAAATACAGGGGCAATAGCATAAGCTTTTGAGACATGTAGCCAAACTTGTCTCCCTGCTCTGCTACTTCCTAGCTGTGTGGCTTTGAGCCATTATCTTAAATGTTGTTAGTCTCAGTTTTCTTGTCTATAAGATATTAATAATAAAATGCATAAATAGTAAGCTATACTTCAGAGGGTAGTTGTGTAATTTAAACAGTATAACATAGATGGGGCAGCCAGCAGATCCCCAGGAAGAGGTTGGTCCATCATTCTTGATTAAAAAAAACCATGCCACCCTTACTCCCATTTTATATCCTAAAAATATGCAAACCCTTCAAAAAAACAAAAAAAGAAAAAAAACTCATAGTTTTTTTAAACAGTCTAAGAAACAGATTGCACTTTGCCATTCTTGTATTAAAATATGATTGTTATCTATAAACAAACAGTATCCTTCCTTAGGAATCCAGCTTCAACCTTAGAATTTGGTGATCGCTTTCTTGATTTATGCTGCTTTATCATTTGAGAACTTTTCCTGATGTCTAACCTAAATCCCTTCTTTCAATATCAACCCTATTCCTTTTACTTCATATTTCTTAACAGTGAAACAAGTGCTAAAGTACAGGTTTTCCTGAACAAGAATTAATTTATCTTCCTTATTTGCTTTCTCCTTCAGGAGTTATCTTGTGATGCCTTAGCAAAGCATTATTTTATGGTCTTATAACATTTGCATTCGTTAGCATTCCATTATAGATAAATATAGTCTTCGCCTGTAGAGTGAAGTGAATGAAAAATAGTGTAAGCTCCCATGATGGGTCAGGTCAAGGCCTCAATCTAAGATTCCTCCAACACCTTGCCTTCTATACTGTAAAATTCCCTGGGAATGATGAAATGTTTTATATTTTATGATTTTTTCTCCCTCAAGTCCCTTATATCCTTGTGTGTTCAGTAATTAAGACTTGCAATTGCTTGCTGTTTAGGTAAATTTTTCTTTTTATGTGTTGCGTGAATTAAAGAAAAGCATGACCAGCTACACACCTGGCTTTCAATGAGATTAATCCTCTTAATAAACTTCTTACATCTTTTGATTCCTCAGAGGTCTGGTTAGTGCTTTTGGAATTTATGGTCCATGGCTTTATTTCTTTTGGCATGTTCTTTTGATATTCTTTCATAAGAAGTCATAGACCCCTCTGGGATACCTTTGCTTTTGCTGTTTGGACAAGATCTCCACAAAAATCTATGTCCCTAGAGAGAAGATTGGTGGAAAAAGGCACAGCCACCATAGCGTAGTTTCAGCTGGTGAAGGAGGGGAAGGATTTTTTTCCCCTCTTTTCTTTGTATTGGTCAATAACCAGTATGCAAGTTGGTGTTGAAAAGACAGTATATTGCCCAAATGATTTTTAAAATAAAAATCTGTATTTGTCTAATTCTTTGTTTTCTCTCTGTGTTCATCTTCTTTTTCCTTTTGTTTACTTTAACCATGGTACTTTATTAAGAAAACAGTCATCACTGGGGAAAAGCATGCATGCTCATTTCATATCTTTTAGTGCTGAGAATACATTAACATATCCATTTCTCTTCTAAATAGAACCTTCTGAAGTAACTTAGGCTGGATTTGTGTGGAAGGAAATTCATTTGTTTTAATTACACAACCAGTGAGAAAGAAGCTTTAACATGTTCTCCTGTAGTGATTTGCATTCTACATGAGCACACACATTCTATACAGACACTCTCATATTTCAATTACAAGGTGATAATAGTTCTGTTTTCAAATTTGGTTGGTTTCCAGTTTCCTTACTTACCCATAGATTTATTCCAGCTTATGTTGACAAAATATTTATTAATTCTCACTTCTTTATTGATACCATTCATAATCCTACTACTGGCCACTGTCATTTAAAAGCCTGTGACCTTTCTAGTCCTAATTAAGAAAATTAAATCATGTTTAATCAGATTGAGCTAAGCCAAGAAGGCTACAGAATAATTCAGTTTCACAAACCTTTTCTTAAATTCACACACCATTCTAGGTTCTGAGAAGCCATGATGTACAAGCACAGACTGGGCCCTGCAGGGCCTCAGAATCCAGTGAGATAGATGGATGAGTAAGCTGGCCATTAAAATGTGTGCTGGTACTGTGAGAAGCGCTAGAGCAGGCTTATTATTATTATTTTTTTATAATTGTACCCATGTTGAGATCCATCATCAATCACTGCTAGGCTTCATTTTCAGGACAACTCATTTCCTTTGATCTATTGCCTCATTCATACCTTCCCAAAGTTATACAAAGGCTGAGGCAAATCATATTGATACCTGGTGACTTCTTGGTGAACAAGGGGCATGTCATATTCTTAGAGCTTAGTATGGTATCTGAGACAGAGTAAGCTCTCAGTATAAATTTGTTTGTTGAATCACTGGATCTTGACAGCATTAGCAATGAAGAGCTGCATGCAGAGAACCCTTAGGCTAAGCTTTCTGTAGGACAGTGGTTGTCTTCTTTGTTCCTCCTTGTATCATCACACACTCTTACATTTCATTTAACCAATGATAGCATGATGGTGTTGACCTAAGACAAATAGACTGCCAGTTATTTCTCCAGCAAAAATTGGTTTATCTGGAATCAACAAAGAATTGCAATTCAGGGTCTACAAGCACAGTGAGCCACATGCAAGTCCCCCCACAGAAAGGAGAGGAGAACTCTTGCAAAGAGGGGAACAGGAAGCTGGGAGGGCTATGGTAAACAGTCCAGTGGAGAAATTGAGAGTTCAGAGTATAGTGGCTTGGCATTGACTGAGTTGTGATAGTCTCTCATTGACTGAGCTCTTGCCAGGCAAGTAGAGGAAGTCTTTCTTCTTCCTGTTGGGCTCTGCTATCATGGTAGGGCATGAGAACTTCCCTTCTGACCCCCCAACTCTATTTTAATTGAGGTTTCTATTTATTAATTTTTACAATGGACTCTAGTCATTTGAGACCTCCAAACTCCTTCTTGCCCTACTGGCCAGCACCCTTCTTAAGATATGACTTAATTCCCCTTGAATCTCTCAGAATCCTTCAAAGATATTCTGGCAAAGACAAATTTTGATCATTGATCTTAGTGTTTAACCCATTAATCTGGGAATTTCAGACAACATTTTTATTTTTTGGGGCTAATAGAGGATATTTTAAGCATTTAATCTAGAAAAGAAAACACCACCAGTAGCAGCATTAACATCAGAGTTATAAGTAACAATTATTTAGTGTATTCTATGTGGCAGCACCCTATTGAGTGCTTTACATTTATTGTCTTTTTCACTCTTCACAGTAATCTTATCAGATGAGGAAAGTGAAGTTCAGAGAACTTATGACACTTGTTTAAGCTGACACAGCCAGCAAGTGTTGGTATCTCATCAGTTCCCACTCATCACCTTGCTTGATTCTCTGGGTTTATTATTATAGAAATCTCCCAAATTCATGATAATTTTCAAACAATTATCTATGTTTCCAATTGACTGGCTTGGTTCTCGCTTGACCTCCAGCAATAGCTGTGACTGCAAACATACGTGCCCCTGAGGTATTTCATGATGTTTATGGCATTTTGTATATAGGCACTTCCATGCCATTTTGTAGAATATAATTTCTCCATAGAAAATTTTGTTTTAGGGTGATAGACAGGGAAAAAAAATGATTTCATTCAACTTGGCAATGATTCAC
The DNA here is from genome assembly GCF_030028045.1 of Hippopotamus amphibius kiboko. Lineage (NCBI taxonomy): Eukaryota > Metazoa > Chordata > Mammalia > Artiodactyla > Hippopotamidae > Hippopotamus > Hippopotamus amphibius. Next base: position 28,467,577 of record NC_080191.1, read on the forward strand.
CTCAAGGAAAGACTATGCATTCTATATGCAAAATGCAACTTTGTAGCGGAGCAGCCTACTGGGTCTCAGGATGCTCCATGAAATTAAAAACAAAAACCAAAGCCCTCATTGATTTTCTTACTCTAAGGTGTTAGATTTGAGTATAAAGCTTTTTTTTGTGTGTGTGACAATGGCAAGAACTATTTGTATGGTACCTTATTCTACATAATTTCCAAAAATGGATATTAGGATCTTTATTTATGGGGAAAAAAACAGAAAAGAAGAAAACAACAACTCTTATAGATAAACATTGCTCTAACCTTCCACCAAGCAGCAAGGGTATACAAATTGAAACTGAAACATATCTGAATCCATTAGGGGGTCTGTGCTTTAAGACTTAAGAGATACTAAAGTATTTCTGAAGCAGAGCAATGACTTTGTAAATCTGATGTTTCTATTAGTTGTAATTTTCTTTAAATTTTCTCTCTCCTGCATGAGCAATAATTCAGTGACAACTTTCTCGATCCACACAGGTATATTTAGGCATGCTGAGAAATAAAGCTGCTATTGGCTTATACTGTAGGCTTCTATCCAGTGCCGAGAACTGATTTCAGAATTTACTTTTCCATTAATAAGTCCTTTCACACCAGGAAAATTATGCAGAGGGTTTGCACAGAAGTATTTTTTTTTTCTTGCAAAAGAGTCTAAGTTGAGCACAACTATGGAGGACTAGATAAATGGAATGAATCCAGTAGCTACATGAGACATTTGGTAAAGTAAATCAACACAGTGTCAGTTCCCTCTTTCCAGTGGATTTGAAACTTATTTGAACATTTTTTTCTTCTTATATCAACATTTTATCAAATATATTTTTCAATGTTACTCTCTGTTCATAGTACAAAGCCCATCTACTAAATATGTTTATTTTCACTCTTTGTGTTACCCACACTGACTCAAGAGAAACTTGGAGAGAACAAAGGCAGAGGCATATTGTGAAAGAGTCCTTGGGTCAATGTTGGGTACAGAGAAATGAGAAATTCTGGGCTGAGAGTCAGGAAACCTATGTTTCCTCCTAGTTTCATCATTTATTTATTCATCCATTCATTTATTCATTCTTTCATTTTGTCAGTCACTGAGTGAGTCAATCAACAAGTGTTTATTTGGTTGGGGCCTATTATGTGTCAGGAACTCTTCAAGACACCCAGGATGCAGAGATGAAAAAGACAGAATTGGTCACTGCCCCTGAGAAGCTTGAAGTTTGCCTTTGGTGCTAATTGGTGGGATGCCTTTGAAAGAAAAAAATCAGTTAATCCATCTGGGTTTCAGTTTCTTCACATATAAATGGAAAGGTTTATTAAATGATCTGCCTTCTGTGATTCCAGGTCTTGATTAGATATTACACCCTGATGTGACCAACTCAAACCTAAAATTTGCTTTAAAAAAACAATAAACTTCTGTTCTTCACTCTTCGACATAAATAACAGCAAGATCTTTTTTGATCCATCCCCTAGAATAATGGAAATAAAAACAAAAATAAATACGTGGGACCTAATGAAACTTCAAAGCTTCTGCACAGCAAAGGAAACTCTAAGCAAGATGAAAAGACAACCCTCAGAATGGGAGAAAAACATTTGCAAAGGAATCAACAGACAAAGGATTAATCTCCAAAATATATAAACAGTTCATCCAGCTCAATATCAAAAAAACAAACAACCCAATCAAAAAATGGGCATTTCTCCAAAGAAGACATATGGATGGCCAAGAGGCACATGAGAAGCTGCTTAACATCACTAATTATTAGAGAAATGCAAATCAAAATGACAATGCAGTATCACCTCACACCAGTCAGAATGGGCATCATCAGAAAATCTACAAACAGTAAATGCTGGAGAGGGTGTGGAGGAAAGGGAACGCTCTTCCATTGTTGGTAGGAATGTAAATTGATATAGCCACTATGGAGAACAGTATGGAGGTTCCTTGCAAAACTAAAAATAGAGTTACCACATGACCCAGCAATCCCACTGCTGGGCATATACCCAGAGAACACCATCATTCAAAAAGACACATGCACTCCAATGTTCATTGCAGCACTATTTACAATCGCCAGGACATGGAAGCAACCTAAATGTCCATCAACAGATGAATGGATAAAGAAGATGTGGTACATACATACAATGGAATATTACTCAGCTGTAAAAAGCAATGAAACTGGGACATTTGTAGAGACATGGATGGACCTGGAGACTGTCATGCAGAGTGAAGTGAGTCAGAAAGAGAAAAACAAATACCATATATTAACACATATATGTGGGATGTAGAAAAATGATGCAAATCAACTGGTTTGCAAGGCAGAAATAGAGACACAGATGTAGAGAACAAACATATGGACACCAAGTGGGGAAAGTGGGGAGGAATGAATTGGGAGATTGGGATACCAAATTGTACACTCTAAATATATGCAGTTTATTGTATGTTAATGATATCTCCATAAAATTTCTTAAAAAAATAAAAATAAAAAAATAAAAAAGAATAGAATGGATAAATTTATCAAGTATATGCATGTGATGGGATACTATATAGTAGTGAAAATGAGTGCACTACTTTTACATACAACAATATAGATGAATCCCACAAACATAATTTGAGAGAAAGAAGAATATACTACAGAGTTCCACTTATGTGAAATTCAAAACAGTCAAAACAAATCTATGGTGACAGAAGTTAGAACAGTAGTTTCTTTGGGGAGAATGTAAGATTGAGGGGTGATAGCAGGGGACATTGTGTTTTGCTGGTATATTCTACTTCTTGATCTGGTAATAATAACTTGCGTGTATTCACTTTGTAACAAATCATTAAACTATACATATTGAATTGTGCAAAAAAATGGTTTCATTAAAAATTTCTATCTTCTAAAAAAATAGAAAAATAAACTTCTGTTCTTGCAGCAACCTCTAACTCCCAGTCCCTGCATTTCTAGAGAGAGAGTTTAAGACTTCTGTTAATGATGTACTCAGGCTTTACAATAAGGATATTGTTCACATATCTAAATTCTATACTTTTTATATTTTAATTACCTTGATTTCTTCAGTGGTTGGTCATCATTATTTGTTTAAAGTTTAGGAGTAGGAGTAGCCTTAACTTTCTTGTGAAAAGAAGTTATGTCACGGAAACACGTAATAAAAATAGCTAAGATTTCTTGAGAATCTATAAATGCCATGCCTGGGGCCTGGCATTTATACCAGTTTTTCATTTAATCCTAGGATTAAAGTAATTTGCCCAAGTCATTTAATAAACAAGGGATGAAGTCAATACTCAAACCCAAGGTCCTCTAAATCTAGAGCCTATGCTTTTAACTGTTATATAATCAGGTGGAAGAGACACCCAGAGGAGGTGATATTTTAGAGTCAGTGACCAATCATTCACATTTGCCCAGGACTGCCCCCATATTGGCACTGGCAGTCTCATATCCTGGGATACTATTCAGTTCTGGGCAAACGGAGGAGAAAGGACTCAGTTATTTAGAATGATAATAACTGAATACATTGAAGTGGGTCCTTTGAGGCTGAGAAGATATTTAATGATCACTTTACAAACATGCATAATGTATTGTGGTAACTTGACAAAAAATCATTTGTTTTGGGGGTAAAGAGATAAGAGTCACTCATATTCTAATTAAAAGACATACATTTTGGAACAGCAAAATTTTAGAGGTTAATACAATGATAAAATCAACAAAAACTTTCCTATGCCTACCCTCCATTTCAGTCTTTAAAAAGCAATATTAAATCTAAAAAAAATTTCACAGATCCTAACTAAAAAATATTTTAAAATGCAAATTTATTCAAAGGAAAGTGAATGAGAAGTAGTACCTTAAGAAAGAGACAAAATAAATTTCAAAGGGAGATTTTTGAATAATGGCTTTATTTGTGATGCTGAACATCTGGATAGTATTTGAGAAATTCTGTCAAATATTTTAGTGAATAATCAGCATTGTAAAGTTATGCCTATGACAATTGCTTTGAAGCTATCAGTTTTAATGTTTGGTATTTCTAAATTTTAGCCTTTGATTTAGATTTTTTTTTTTTTAATAATTGCTTGCTGAGGACATTATTGCTCTTCTGATGACTAAATTGGTGCTTGTCTTACTGGATTTAGAGCAGCGGTTTTCATAGCTGATCACTCCCTCCACGTTGAAACATGGCTTTCTCCGAGATCCCAGAACTCCTGCATTTCCTGGTTACCCTTTTACCTCACAGTTACACCTTTCCTTCTCTTTTGCTTCCTCTCTTCCCATCTACACAATTCTAAACACTAAATGCCCCAAGGCTTGGCCATCTGGACTTCTTTTCTATTTACACTGACTTTCTTGATCTCGTCTAGTTTCTTGGCTTTAAAAAACATCTCTATACTGAAGATACCCACATTTCTTCTTCCAGGCTAAACTTCTTCCCTGATCCCAGTTTTGTGTATCCAACTGCTTAGTCAATATCTCCACTTGGATGTTCAAAAATGTCCTTAAAGCTAATAGGTCCAAAACTAAGCCCAGATTTCCGCCCTTAATCTTGCTCTACCAGCAGGATTGTCCCTTGCAACCCCGGGAGTGGCAACTCTATCCTTTTAGTTCCTTGGGCCAAATTCCTTGAAATTATCCTTGACTCCTTTCTGTCCCATGCATTCACAGCACCTCTGTGAGCAAATCCTGTCGGCTCATCTCTGCCATCTAACTATTTATGTCAGCCTCTTCCACTATCACCCTAGTCCAGACTACCAATATTTCTCACCGGAATTACGGTAATAACCTCCTAGCTAGCCTCCCTGCTTCCTCCTGAGGACAGCACCCAGAGTGATTCTTTATAGATATGTGAGATCATATCACTCCCATGCTCAAAATCCTCATCACACTCAGAGTAAAAACCAAGGGTATCATATGAGCTTCTAACTACACACAATCTGCATTTCCACCATTCTCCTCTTCTCCATATGTGCTCCTACGACTCTTCCCCTAGCTCTCTGCCCTTGAACCACCTAGGTCAAGTTCCTGCCTCAGGGATTTTGCATTTGTTATTGTCTGAACTTGAAATGATCTTCTCCCAGACAGCCTCTCCTACTTTCTCCAGTTTTCCATCTTAAAGTCAATTCTCAAAGAGGACTTTCTTGAACTCTGTTTAAAGTTATACTCACATACTTTGTCAGCACCAGCACTGCCTATCTGTTTTCTCTGCTTTATCTTTCTCAAAGAATTGTAACCATAGTTAGTCCAAACTTGACCATCAATATCAACACTATAATTTTACCAGCAATGCCAGGATTCTACCATAATGCAGTATGGTAGATGTAACCTGAAAAACAAGGGTCGAAAGATACTGGCTTATTACCAAAGTCCTATTCTGTCACTAGCAATTAGTTCACTCCATCATCACATCATATGACCAAACTGTCTTGCAGGATGAGGCCACTAAGTTTTGCAGGTTTCCATTTGATATTGTCAGGTTCCAAAAGCAGGACTGGCCTCAGGAATATTTCTGCTATCTGGCATAATCGAGCAAAGAGACCATAGTGTCTCTTGCTCTAAGCTTCTTTTGTTACATTGGATTACCCTGATTGCTTAATCCATTTATTCATTCCTTTACCTTCAGGTACTATCCCTGAATTTTTCCTCTTTGGAAGGAATATTAGGCTTGGCCATCCTGGTGTATATTGGAGGCTGCAATGATAGTCTAGCAAGTGCCTCCCCCTCTCTTCATTTCCATCCATATCGAGTAGGATTACTCAGGTAGAGAACACGTGGGCTATCTCAACCACTAGGCTCACAGCTGCATTCACTGGCAACCCTAATTTTCCCAGATGGGGAAAAGGCACCATCTAGTCAATCAGGACCTTAAGAATTTGATACAGAGGTTTAAAAGTATAGTCACAGTTTCTTGCTTTTATCAAGGATCATCCTTGTTTCTGATACCTGCAGTTGAAATCCCAGTACTGTCACCACTGCATCAGATGTGTTTGTAGGTGAGGGAGTTGAGGTGCCATGAAGAAAAATAAAATAGTTGAGGTTATTTGGGAAGAATGGTATAGTCAGATCAGTATCCTCCCTAACCCCTTCTCCCCCCAGTTCACCGGGAAAAAAAAAGTTCTTTTTTCTGATAAAGTAAAAGTCAAGGAATCTAATGCGGACACTCCCTTGCCCCCCACCCATGCTGTGTATAAGCACACACAGTCTGTAAGCTAGCCCCTCATGCCGATATACTGCCTAATTTTAGACAGCCCATGTTTCAATTGCCCATTTCAATTCTCCATCAAACTGTTACTCTGAGAATTTTATATCTCTGCCCATTGTTGGACATTATGGGCTGTAGAGTATTTCTCGGTCTAAAGAAATGTGACTCAGTTCTCTAAATTAGTACAATATCTCCTGTTCTGGTTCTTTTATAATACTCTGAGTATTTACAGCTACCACTAGGTTCAGTCCAGGGTAAGTATCTATTCCTGTTAGTGCTCATATGTAGCCTCCTGGAGCTAATGGCATCAGTCCAACTTGCCAGTTATTTGCAAGTTTGCCTTATCCCCAGGGAATCTTCCCCGCGGTCATCTGCAGTCTCTTTCTCTGTTTTTGGCAAACGGAACAGTTTTGGCAAACGTTTTATGCCTCAGAGGTTATAAGAGGAATATGTCTAGATACAGTCCATCTCTGCATTGCTGTAGTATCCCATATCCATTTATTTCATGAACCCAGGTGGCCACCTCAGTTGAGCACACCAGAATATCTGCTCATAGATTCTGATCACCTTCCGGTCCTGGAAGGAGATTCTTCTGATGGGCATCAACATGTCCTACTTTTTAATGCATTCCTCAGATTCTTAAAAGTGTTTCCATAGGGCCATGCAGCAAGTTTTCATCCCCTAACAGGCTACCTTTCCATTGCCTTTTTGCCTGACCATATGGCCAGGATATTGGCTTCTTCCCATGAGTGGTAAAATCTCAAATGTAAGGACAAAAAGCATGCAATTCAGCCCATCAACCTTATTTGGTCTACCTTCTTCAGAGTGGTGGCCTTCCAAATACAATGCTATCTGTTTCTCTTAGAACTACCATCAATAAACTAAACAGCTCTTTGTTAGTCCAGCAAGAGCAGTTTATGGGTGCCACCCAAGTAGCAATATGGTAAGGCATTTCGCAAGTTGACTCTAGGGGAAAAGAGGCTTCCTGCTCATTAATATCTTCTTGTATTCCCACAGTAGCATGTTCTTGTAGAAACCATTTCAGTTTTCTTTTGGAACTCTTCTGGGCATTTCCTTCCTGTTAGAGCATCTCTCAGACCTCAGTCAAGGTATTAGAGGTATTTCAGTCTTCAAGATTATTTTATGTCCTTCAGCCATAGGGGCAATCTCAATAAAAACCCAATATCTAGTTAATTGTTTCTGAAGGACATTTTCTGGTCTGAAGTCCCAATAGTTATTGCTGGATGATGCTCACAGGCTTCTGTAATAAGCCCCCATCTACAGGCAATTGTACAAATAATTTGTTCCCATCAGTACTCCGGCTTCTATTATAATCTTTTCAAAGTAATAATTTGCAGTATGGGAGGGGGCGGGGGGAGAAGGGGAAACTGAGACGAAGCAAGAGAGTAGCACAGACATATATATACTACCAACTGTAAAATAGTCAGTGGGGAGTTGTTGTATAACAAAGGGAGTCCAACTCGAGGATGGAAGATGCCTTAGAGGACTGGGGTGGGGAGGGTGGGGGGGACTCGAGCGGGGGGGGAGTCAAGGAAGGGAGGGAATAAGGGGATATGTGTATAAAAACAGATGATTGAACCTGGTGTACCCCCCCCCCAAAAAAAAAGTAATAATTTGCATGGGCTAGGGCTATCTTATTGGTTGCCATTTTAGTGTGTCTAATTAATGTTGCCTGAAGGGTGGATTTACATGCCTTCAGTTTTATACTAGGTAGGAGAAATGTTCCCCAGTAATGTAATACATTCATCTCATCCCTATAATACATTCAAATAAAGGAGGTGCTACTACTTCACATAAAGTTTGTTCAAATATTGCAATTTTCATTCAAATTTTCACCTTAATCTCTCAACTCTTAAATTTCTATATCTTCTCAATTTAATTGTAGCCCCTGTAAAACCTGTTAGGGTTTTACCGGTGGGTTTTGGTACCAAAATGCGTAGGACTCCCATGTAAAGGAGTCCCAGAAATGTCTTTTCTCCAATCCTTAATCCTTTTATATATTCATATGCATAAGACTGAGTCCCCAATGGAAGGGTCAGTCCTTATACTGATTAGATTGCTTGTGCAAACATTGCCCAAACTAGGGTGAATAAAGCAGATTTGTTGAGGGTTCTTTAATGCTGAAAGACCAATAGGGGCTAACACTGGTCCACCCAACCTCTGAGAGTACTGCTTTAAGATCTCTATTTTAACTCCATCAATATCTGCTTTATTCATCTGATTTTAAAATAACTTTTAAAAATCTACTTTCTACTCTGTTGGGATGAGTCCCTTGGTTCTCACCATTCTCTTTCCCCTTTGTTTTACCACATCAATGCTTAATTTATTCACTCCATCTCTTAATAACTATTTAAAGATTTCCACTCTGCTGGAATGAATCCATTGACTTTTCTCTTTGCTTTTTCCCACTGTCTTGGAAATCAGTCTAGCCTTCCTTTCTGTCCTTGTTTTAGCATAACTTTTTTTTTTTTGGCAGTGTCCCTGAGGCCAGCCACTCAGTTCTACCTCAGGCTATCCAAAATCTAAACTTGACCTGATGTCAGGTTCTACTCCAGTACATTCCTTTGATAGGATGCCTGAGATAGAACCAGCCAGAATTTAAACTTGATCTATCTCTTAATTCCATTTTAACCATTATAATAGCTAATAATAATAACCAGGGAATTGCATATTTTAATTTTCTTGTCACTTTGCATTTCCTTATGTATCTAGTGAACCAACTCCCTGGGAGTTAGATCCATCATTTCTAAATGCCGTTGGTAAATTTTACCTCTGGTAGCTCATAGCATATCATGGAATGGGACGTCCCTGTGGCTACTCAGAAATCAAAGATTCCTTATACTCTACATGACAAGAGCACAGCAAGTTGGGCCTCCCTCATCCCTACTATAGTCCCTGAAGTGGTCTGTTCTGAAGAACTGGGAGAGCACTGCACAGTCCCATTTGCAAATATTATTATTTTGATGTTCAACATCAAAAACCACATTGGAAATGAACTTCCAAATGTATAACATATAGGTTAAATACTTTGAAAATAAAATATTTAGTTTATTCTGAAAAAGGAAACGACTTCTAAGAAATATTTAATTAATATTTAACTCACTTTACTCTGAGCCTTCAAAAATGCTCATGAATTCTGAAGTTTCAAATAATCTTTGATCTATTAATCTAAGAGCAAATTTCTATGACAAAAATAAAGTAATAGATTACTGGTCAATTGAACACGTTATAATTTTATATCCTAATATCCACAGTATATGAATCATCTTTCCATTTTGGAAAATTTTAGCCTTGTTCTAGGATGCTGTAATTCTCTCACATTCACCGAGTCTAAAAGAATCTATTGTTAACTTATTATTTAAAAAAGATAGAACTAAAACAATTAAACGCAGTTGTTGCTTAGCACTTTTATTGTTTTACATGTTTTTCTGATTTTTACATAAAAGGAATCCAAAAGTCTTGGATTGAGACTCTAAGAGAGCACAGTCTTTGGAAAAGTTCATAATAAACAGACAAATAATGCAAACATCAAACTCACATTGTTTTATTGATACAAAAAATGAACTCTGGTGATTTTATTTTATTGTACTGAGTGAATTTTTCAGTTATTAAATACTTGTAGAAAAAATGATTTAAAGGAAACAGTAAATGTAAAAACCACTCATGCTGGAAATGGAAATTAAAGCAAAAAATCTCCATACTTATAGTACAAAAATAGCCATTTCCTTCTTTTTCTCCACAATTTCAGGAGGTTTTATGGCAAAGTTTCACAAAATGTGGTTCTCAGATAAGGATGAGCAGAAATGCAAATTCTCAGTCCCACCCCAAACCCACTGAATCAGAAACTCCCTGTGACCCTGTGATCAGTGCTGTAATAACCTCTGGGTGATTCTGAGGGGTACTGAAATTGGTGAGCCACTGCTTCAAAGTGATCATCTCCCAGGATGCAAATAGAGACAGCATGTGCTTTTTTCCTGGATTACCTTACCAGGAGGTTCACCCTTCCTTCTCAGTTTTTAGCATTTTCTTCAGGGTAGGTATAGATCCAGTTCCTTTGTTAAACAGTTCATGTTAATGTGTTTTGTAAAGTCACATTCTGACAACCTGGATGGCCAGTGTGAGGACACTGGGTATGTACAGATTTCGTTTTAAGGGGAAATGTCAAAAGAATTTGCAGAAAATCCTCTGTGAATGGACAGTATGGAGAGGGTAAACATGGTGATTGCTGGGGAAGTAAGTATTCCATCATGAGAGCTCAGCCCAGCAGTAGTACTACCCCAAGTCCAGCCTGGTTAGCCCAGTTAAGGTGAAGAAGGAAGCACTAGCAGCACAGGCAGACATCACACCAGTTCTGTGAAAGCTGGGATGTCTGTCTTGTTCAACTTTGTGGCCCCAGTGCCTAGCACAGTGGCTGGTACATAGTAGGTGCTGAGTAAATGGCTGTGAACTCTGGGAAAAAGAACAAACGGGATTTAAAAAATACAGAAAATATATGCTGTTTATCGTCTGTTAACTGTATCTCAATAAAAGTTCTTAAAAAAGAGAAAAAAATACAGAAAAAAATTTAGAAGTATACATAGCAGAGAAAGAATGTAATCAAACTTCCTAGGGCTAGTAATATAATAACTAGACATTAAAGAATGCTAAAAGTCTATTCTTTATAATACATAGGCAAGAAATCAATTGGTAAGAATCAAGTTTACAGCATTAAGACTCTGGCCCATAGGTGCCTGTGCAGATAATATTTACCTGCTCTCTGCATAAGGAAAAATGTGTGGAGTGTTGAATGAAAACTGTACACTATATTTACATTAAGTTGTGATGTTTGTTTAGATATTAAGTTTAGTGCAAGGTTGGAGATAATGTGAGTAAGTGGATTTTGAGCAAATGCTTTTTGTCTTGTTTCAAGCCCAGATTAGAAAGATATTAAATATATAGGATATCAGGAAACTTGACTGGCTAGGATGAATTTTTCCCTCATTGTATACACTAGGTTGAATCACATGAAATTGCTGTTTTTGTAGGTCTGAAATGATTAATTCTTGGCAATTTTGTATAATTCCACCTAGTGAAATGAAGTTTTAGTAACTGCTACTTTTTGAAAATTATGTAAGTTTCAAAAAAAAAAAAAAAAAAAGTCAATTAACATAATAATGTTGTATACACCACACATGTTTTTTAAAGAGACACTTTGCTAGTGTTCCTGCATGTGAGTGTGGAGACCATGGAGCTTACAACTCTGGGCTGGGGTGGGAGGGTGGGGGTGTTTACCATTCATATACACTCCTTATGTGATGGCGCCCCCTGCAGTACACACTTGGCGGACTTACACTTAACAATGTTCTCAACAAATCTTTCAAAATAAAGAAAACATCTCTTTTACTTTTCCTTAATCCTATCCCTCCTTCTCCAAAGTGGAAAGTAAGTCTAAAGTGGAAAGTAAGTCTAAAGTTTATGTATATCTTTCCTGTTAGTGTTTTATACCTTTTAAAAAGTACTTCTTTTAAAAGATGAGTAGAAGAGACCAAAGTCTATTAAGAGCATTTGTAGCTCTTATTATCAAGTGATCATTATTAAAACATGATATCCACCTAGTTTGAGACAATTTAAGAGAAAATGTCCAGGGCAAACTTTCCCAAGTGTGGTTCCTAGTGCACAAGTGTGATTTGGGTACCTAGTTCAAAATGTACATTCCTAGACTCCCCTCCCCACTCCCATACCCTAAGGACCCAATGCCAGAGAAGCTCTCCAGGTGATTCTTACACTCACTAAAGTTTACTAACCCATGAGCTGAGACTAGATCAATGGCCATGTGAATGTAAACTATCTAATTTCATACCTAAAATTAAAAACCTCTTTTATGGCTTGGATTTGTGGTAAGTATATCCATAACCATAGATAGGATGAAACAGAGGAATAATTTTAGTTTCCTTTTTTTCTCCCCAAGAAAATCTAATATGTCACTTGTTGAAATATTTGTCATTATTTAATGTACCACTTAAAAAAGAAAAACTACCAATTAAATATTGCAAATTGTTCTTTTCACTTAAATATTTCATATTTATTGGAAGAGCATTTCTAGACATCTTGACATAGAAAACATGTAATCTATTTCATAATTTTGAATGCTTTAGTACTTTTACCATTAATAGAATAATTTTGAGGCATGTCAGGATTCTGTCAGAATTTCCTATGGAATAAGACTTCAACCTTGTATCTGCATCACTTGAATCATTTGTTATTGGAAGTTATGCAGGTTTGGTTCAAAGTTAGAAGTCTCACAAATCAATATTTGATAATTTAATAACAGTCCTATTTAATAGCAGAATCACAGAACTTAGTCACTCCAAATTCTCACGATTTTGAAATTTCTTTCATTTATTCAAGGGCTTTTCCAGTTTGTTTTTTTGTTTGTTTTGTTTTGTATTTTTTTTTTTTTTTTTGCATTTAGTTATGATAGTGGTATGCAGTACTGGGTAGGTTTCTTTTAAAGTAGCCTCAATCCTCCAATACTCCCCATAAACATACTCCTTCCTGTGTGATGTTGCAGCTCCTGTCTCCACGGGAAAATAACTACTTCCCTACCCCTTGTACCTGCCTTGGCCTTGTCACTTGCTGGAGCTAACAGAATGTGGTAGAAGTGCCACAGAACCAGCTGGGAGCGTTGTCCTCAAGAGGACTTGTGCATTTCTCCTTTCTCTCTTTGGACATCTGCTAGTACCATGTGACCAAACCCCTCCTAGTCTGCTGGAAGAAGAAAGACTAATGTGGACCAGAAGAATTTATTCTTTCAATTACAAATATTTGCTTCATATTTATGCTGGGCTTGTTTCATTCCTGAGCATTTCTGGGTAAAAAAGAATATTTCATTTTAAAGCAGAAACAGAATTTAATCTCTTTAAAGCTATATAAAAGGCAATTAAATTCAATATATGAATTATTAACAATACATATAACTCAAAATGATGACAATATGAACACCTATGATGAGTTTATATGTGCCTAGCAATGAATATATTGTGGCTGAGAGTGATTCCAAGATGCTTCAGATTTCAGAGATAGAAAAATAGATGCAAAAAGTTCACACTAGGTAAATCTGCATATAAAGAATAAAATACTTTAAAAAACTCCTGGCATCTGGTTTGAAAGTGCTGAAGATACTGGATTTATGGAAGCTTTCCTTTCACAAGAATTGAATAGCCAAGGATTGAATAGTAAGCCTGATTTTGACTAGAACATTTAAGTATAAACTGTTTCAAGGAGCTAAACCAAAAGAGAAGTGACTAGAAATAGACCAGATTTGGAAGCTGGACAGAGGTACCAGCCTGAAGGAATCAGATCTTTGCTTATTTGTCACCTCCTTGGAAAGGGCATCAGTGGCCTTTTAACTCAAATAGTAACCCCTGTAACGTTCTATCCTCTTACTCTTCATAACACTCACTATCACCTAAAAATTCGGTATACATACAGATTCACTTTCTGTCTCCCACTAACTTTATTGCTGTATCCCTAGAGTCTAGAAAAGTGACATATATTAGTCACTCCAGTTTATTGAGTAAATGAATTTATGATTGAGAACAATAGCTAAGCTCAGTCTAGCCCACATATGTGCATTTATTTTGTACACGCATTTGTCTCATTGCTTGTAGTAAAATAATTATGTTTGCACTTTTAAAAAAGCTAGCATGGGACTTTGTAACTATTGAATAACTCACATTGAAGAAAGAAATGAGCAAGGACTTTGGGGGAGGGTACTGTGGGGAGTAGTGGTATATATGTGTGTACATGTGAGGGGGAGAAAGAGAGGCACATTCCTAAAGTGAATGCCATTGAAATTCATCCAATATGCTGAGAGAGGCATTAAAGACAAGAGTCTTATAAGTGTACTGGAATCTTAGGCTTCAAGGAGGTGATGGCATTTGAGCTGAGTCGTGAAGATTAGGTAATATTCCACATTTTAGAGAAGGATTTTCATCTAGAATCATGTACAAAAGCAAAGGGAGAACTGTTGGAAGGCATCAGGCATGTTCTTGATCATGATGTATGATCCTTTAACTGTATTGTTGACTATTTGGTTGAGGATTTTTACATCTATGTTTATCTGAGATATTGGCCTTTAAATTACTTTTCTTGTAGTGTTCTTGTTTGATTAGGGTATCAAGGTAATGCTGGCCTTGTAAAATAAATTTGGAAGTGTTCGCTCCTCTTTTTTTGCAAGAGTTTGAGAAGGATTGGTATTAATTCTTTTTAAAATATTTGGTAGAATGGTATTCACCAGTAAAGCCGTCTGTTCCTAGATGTGTTTTATTGGGAGGATTTAATTGGTTATTTAAACTCTTTTCTAGTAATTAATCTTTTCAGATTTTCTCATTGTTATGCTCTGAAACTCCAAAACTATATTCAGTAATTTATAGTTTTATACTATCATAAAAATAATTTTATTTTTGCTAGTTGTGTGTTTGTCTTTTCTTTATTGAGGTCAAATTTACGTAAGATAAAATTAACCATTTCAGAGTGTACAACTAAGTGTTATTTAGTATATGTATAATGTTGTGCAACCAATACCTCTATCTAGTTCTAAAACATTTTCATTACCCTAAAAGAAAATCCTGTATACCCTCTAAGCAGTTACTCTCCTTTCCCTCCCCCATCTAGTACCTGGCGACCACCAATTTGCTTTCTGTCTCTATGGATTTACCTCTTCTACCTATGTTATATAATGTAACCATACAATAATTGTCTTTGTCTCTGGTTTCTTTCACTTAGCATGATGCTTTTGAAGTTCATACACGTTATAGCATATATCAGTACTTCGTAATATTTTATGGCCAAATAAATATTCCACTGCATGCATACATCACATTTTATTTTTCATTACATCCATTGATGGACATTTGGATTGTTTCTATTTTTTGCCTACCATGAATATTGCTGCTATGAGCATTTGTGTACAAGTATCTTTTTGCATATCTGTTTTGTACTCGTATGTTAAAGTCCTTTCCTACTCCAGATTCATAAACATATTGTCTGATAACATATCCCAGTATACTTATAGTATATAGAGTTCTTGTTATATGTTGGTATTTCATTCAACTGAAATTCATTTTTTTTTTCTATATCACGATACAGGGATTTAATTTTGATTTTTAAAGAAATTGATAGCCAGTTATCTCAACCTTGTTACTGAATAGTTGTCCTTTTCTACTGATATGAAATCTGTTTATTTCTTACATTCTGATTCAGGGTTCTATTACGCTCTATCATTTTTTAAAATTCTAAACTATTATCCTTTAACTTCTGGGAAATTATGTATTTTGTTTTCCTTCACCTGTTTGAATTATTTTAAATATTTAATGCACATGTTAAATTTTACTTTTGTACAAATATTATGGAAAGTTTGACTATATTCTTTTTCAAACATGTGAAAAGCTGTTTGCTTTCTTCGTTTCTGTCAATGTCAGGTTGGTTATTTGTAATTTAATCCCAGATTATTACTAAAATAGTTTTCTTTTTTACATATCAAATTATTGGTTAAGAATCTTTACCAAATTCTTTTACATCCTTCTGTAACTCACTTCTTTTTTTTTTTTATTATTATTTTATTTTATTTTTTTGGGGGGTACACCAGGTTCAATCAACTGTTTTTATACACATATCCCCATATTCCCTCCCTTCCTTGACGCCCCCCCCTCGATTCCCCCCCACCCTCCCTGCCCCAGTCCTCTAAGGCATCTTCCATCCTCGAGTTGGACTCCCTTTGTTATACAACAACTTCCCACTGACTATTTTACAGTTGGTAGTATATATATGTCTGTACTACTCTCCCGCTTCTTCTCAGTTTCCCCTTCACCCCCCGCCCCCTCCCATACCTCGAGTTCTCCAGTCCATTCCCTGTATCTGCTTCCCTGTTCTTGTCACTGAGTTCATCAGTACCATTTTTAGATTCCGTATATGTGAGTTAGCATACAATATTTGTCTTTCTCTTTCTGACTTACTTCACTATGTATGACAGATTGTAGTTCTATCCACCTCATTACATATAGCTCCATCTCATCCCTTTTTATAGCTGAGTAATATTCCATTGTATATATATGCCACATCTTCTGTATCCATTCATTTGTTGATGGGCATTTAGGTTGCTTCCATGTCCTGGCTATTGTAAAGAGTGCTGCAATAAACATTATGGTACAAGTTTCTTTGGGGATTATGGTTTTCTTTGGGTATATGCCCAGGAGTGGGATGACTGGATCATATGGTAGTTCTATTTGTAGTTTTTTAAGGAAGCTCCAAATTGTTTTCCATAGTGGCTGTACCAACTTACAGTCCCACCAACAGTGCAGGAGAGTTCCCTTTTCTCCACACCCTCTCCAACATTTGTTGTTTCCAGACTTTGTGATGATGGCCATTCTGATTGGTGTGAGGTGATACCTCATTGTGGCTTTGACTTGCATTTCTCTGATGATGAGTGATGTTGAGCATCTTTTCATGTGTTTGTTGGCCATCTGTATGTCTTCTTTGGAGAAATGTCTATTTAGGTCTTCTGCCCATTTGTGGATTGGGTTATTTGCTTTTTTGGTGTTAAGCTTCATGAGCTGCTTGTATATTTTGGAGGTTAATCCTTTGTCCGTTGTTTCATAGGCAATTATTTTTTCCCATTCTGCGGGTTGCCTTTTAGTCTTGTTTATGGTTTCTTTTGCTGTGCAAAAGCTTTTAAGTTTCATGAGGTCCCATTTGTTTATTCTTGATTTTATTTCCATGATTCTAGGAGGCGGGTCAAAAAGGATGTTGCTTTGATGTATGTCATAGAGTGTTCTGCCTATGTTTTCCTCTAGGAGTTTTATAGTGTCTGGCCTTACATGTAGGTCTTTAATCCATTTGGAGTTTATTTTTGTGTATGGTGTTAGGAAGTGTTCTAATTTCATTCTTTGACATGTTGCTGTCCAATTTTCCCAGCACCACTTATTGAAGAGGCTGTCTTTTTTCCATTGTATACTCGTGCCTCCTTTGTCAAAGATAAGGTGCCCATATGTGTTTGGGCTTACTTGTGAGTTCTCTATTCTGTTCCATTGATCTTCCTTTCTATTTTTGTGCCAGTACCATACTGTCTTGATCACTATGGCCTTGTAGTATAGTTTGAAGTCAGGAAGCCTGATTCCACCAACTCCATTTTTCCTTCTCAAGATTGCTTTGGCTATTCGGGGTCTTTTGCGTTTCCATACAAATTGTAAGATTTCTTGCTCTAGTTCTGTGAAAAATGCCATTGGTAATCTGATCGGGATTGCATTAAATCTGTAAATTGCTTTGGGTAGTACAGTCATTTTCACGATGTTGATTCTTCCAATCCAGGAACATGGTATATCCCTCCATCTGTTTATGTCATCTTTGATTTCTTTCATCAATGTCTTAAAGTTTTCTGCATACAGATCTTTTGCCTCCTTAGGCAGGTTTATTCCTAGGTATTTTATTCTTTTGGTTGCAATGGTGAATGGGAGAGTTTCCTTAATTTCTCTTTCTGCTCTTCCGTTGTTAGTGTATAGGAATGCAAGAGATTTCTGTGCATTAATTTTGTATCCTGCTACTTTACTAAACTCATCAATGAGTGCTAGCAGTTTTCTGGTAGAGTCTTTAGGGTTTTCTATATATAGTATCATGTCATCTGCAAAGAGTGATAATTTTACTTCTTCTTTTCCAATTTGGATTCCTTTAATTTCTTTTTCTTCTCTGATTGCTGTGGCTAACACTTCCAAAACTATGTTGAATAACAGTGGTGAGAGTGGACACCCTTGTCTTGTTCCTGTTCTTAGAGGGAATTCTTCCAGTTTTTCTCCATTGAGAACAATGTTGGCTTTTGGTTTGTCATATATGGCTTTTATGATGTTGAGGTAATTTCCTTCTATGCCCATTTTCTGGAGAGCTTTTATCCTAAATGGATGTTGAACTTTGTCAAAAGCTTTTTCTGCATCTATTGAAATGATCATATGGTTTTTATCCTTCAAGTTGTTGATATGATGTATCACGTTGATTGATTTGCGTATATTGAAGAATCCTTGCATCCCAGGGATAAACCCCACTTGATCGTGGTGTATGATTTTTTTAATGTGCTGTTGCAGTCTGTTAGCTAGTATTTTGTTGAGGATTTTTGCATCTATATTCATCAGTGATATTGGTCTGTAGTTTTCTTTTTTTGTGACATCTTTGCCTGGTTTTGGTATCAGGGTGATGGTAGCCTCATAGAATGAGTTTGGGAGTGCTCCGCCTTCTGCAATATTTTGGAAGAGTTTGAGAAGGATAGGTGTTAACTCTTCTCGAAATGTTTGATAGAATTCGCCTGTGAATCCATCTGGTCCTGGGCTTTTGTGTGTTGGGAGATTTTTAATCACTGCCTCAATTTCTGTACTTGTGATTGGTCTGTTCATGGTTTCTATTTCTTCCTGGTTCAGTCTTGGAAGATTGTATTTTTCTAAGAATGTATCCATTTCTTCCAGGTTATCCAATTGATTGGCATATAGTTGCTTGTAGTAGTCTCTCATGATGTTTTGTATTTCTGAGGTGTCCGTTGTGACTTCTCCTTTTTCATTTCTAATTCTGTTGATTTGCATCTTCTCTCTTTTTTTCTTGATGAGTCTGGCTAATGGTTTATCAATTTTGTTAATCTTCTCAAAGAACCAGCTTTTAGTTTTATTTATTTTTCTTATGGTTTCTTTCCTTTCTTTTTCATTTATTTCTGCTCTGATCTTTATGATTTCTTTCCTTCTGCTCATTTTGGGGTTTCTTTGTTCTTCTTTCTCTAGTTGTTTGAGGTGTAAGGTTAGGTTGTTTATTCGATCATTTTCTTGTTTCTTAAGGTAGGACTGTATTGCTATAAACTTCCCTCTTAGAACTGCTTTTGCTGCGTCCCATAGGTTTTGGGTTGTTGTGTTTTCGTTGTCATTTGTTTCTAGATACTTTTTGATTTCCTCTTTGATTTCTGTAGTGATTCCTTGGTTGTTTAAGAGTGAATTGTTTAGCCTCCATGTGTTTGTATTTTTTGCAGTTTTTTTTCCTGTAATTGATATCTAGTCTCATGGCGTTGTGGTCTGAGAAGATGCTTGATATGATTTCAATTTTCTTGAATTTGCTGAGGTTTGATTTGTGACCCAAGATGTGATCTATCCTGGAAAATGTTCCGTGTGCACTTGAGAAGAAAGTGTAGTCTGTCGTTTTTGGATGGAATGTCCTATAAATATCAATTAAGTCGAGATGGTCTAATGTGTCATTTAAAGCTTGTGTGTCTTTATTTATTTTCTGTTTGGATGATCTGTCCATTGATGTAAGTGGGGTGTTCAAGTCTCCCACTATAATTGTGTTACTGTCGATGTCCCCTTTTATAGCTGTTAGCATTTGCCTTATGTATTGAGGTGCTCCTATATTGGGGGCATAGATATTTACCATTGTGATATGTTCTTCTTGGATGGATCCCTTGATCATTATGTAGTGCCCTTCCTTGTCTCTTTTAATAGTCTTTACTTTCAAGTCTAATTTGTCTGATATGAGTATTGCTACTCCAGCTTTCTTTTGACTTCCATTTGCATGGAATATCTTTTTCCATCCCTTCACTTTCAGTCTATATGTATCCCTTGGTCTGAAGTGGGTTTCTTGTAGGCAGCATATAGAAGGGTCTTGTTTTTGTATCCATTCAGCCAGTCTGTGTCTTTTGGTTGGAGCATTTAATCCATTTACATTTAAAGTGATTATTGACATGTGTGTTCCAATTACCATTTTCTTAATTGTTTTGGGTTTGTATTTGTAGGTGTTTTCCTTTTCTTGTGTTTCCTCCTTAGAGAAGTTCCTTTAGCACTTGTTGTAAGGCTGGTTTGGTGGTGCTGAATTCTCTTAACTTTTGCTTGTCTGGAAAGCTTTTGATTTCTCCCTCAAATCTGAATGAGTTTCTTGCTGGGTAAAGTATTCTTGGCTGTAGGTTTCTCTCTTTCAGGACTTTCAGTATATCCTGCCATTCCCTTCTGGCCTGCAGAGTTTCTGTAGAAAGGTCAGCTGTTATCCTGATGGGTTTTCCCTTATATGTTGTTTGTTGCTTTTCTCTTGCTGCTTTTAATATTTTTTCTTTGTGTTGAATTGTCGTTAGTTTGATTAATATGTGTCTTGGTGTATTTCTCCTTGGGTTTATTCTGTATGGGACTCTCTGTGCTTCTTGGACTTGGTGAATTATTTCCTTTCCCATGTTGGGGAAGTTTTCCACTAGAACCTCTTCAAATATTTTCTCAGACCCTTTCTTGTTTTCTTCTTCTTCTGGGATGCCTATAATTCGAATGTTGGTACGTTTAAGGTTATCACTGAGGTCTCTGAGGCTGTCTTCTAGTCTTTTTATTTTTTTATCTTTTTCCTGCTCTGTGGCGTTTATTTCTTCCATTCTATCTTCCAACTCACTTATTCGTTCTTCTGCCTCAGTCATTCTGCTGGTTAGAGCATCTAGAGTATTTTTAATTTCCGTTATTTTGTTATCCATTGCTCTTTGTTTTTCTGAGTTCTTATGAACTGTTTCTTGTACTTTCTCTAATTTGTTATCGAGATTTTGTATCATTTTTACTATCATTACTCTAAATTCTTTTTCAGGCATTTTTCCTATTTCCTCCTCATTTATTTGGTCTTGTGGGTTTTTTTCCTGCTCCTTTGCCTGCATGGTGTTTCTTTGTTTCCTCATGGTTGTCCAAGCTTTTGGGGTTGCTTGTCCTGGTGATAGAGGTGTTTATAGAAGACTGTCCAAGCCTCAGACTAATGTCCAAGTATTGGATTAGATGAATATTCAGTCGGCTATGTCAGGTTCTCCGCAGCCCTTTCCGGTGTCCGAGGCCGTCTGCTGGTGTTCAGCTGGTTCTCTGTGGGAATGACTGTGTCCTTCCGTGCATTCCCAATGCATCTGTGTAACTCACTTCTTTCTCTTCTTGGAAAACATCCACTAACTTTGCTTTTATTTATTTATTTATTTATTTTTTATTTTTTTAAGATTTATTTTTTTATTTTTTTGTTTTTTCTTTAAGAACTTTTATTGAAATACAATTGACATACAATAAACTTCATATATTTAAAGTATACAATTTGATATTTTTTTTCTTATTAGTAATGTATATATGGCAATCTCAATCTCCCAATTCATTTTTCCCCCAACCCCCACCACTTTCCCCACTTGGTGTCCATATGTTTGTTCCCCACATCTGTCTCTATTTCTGCCTTGCAAACCGGTTGATTTGTACCATTTTTCTATATAACTTTACTTTTAGAACTAATAAATTTGTGGTTACTATGTCCTCTTGTCTAAAAATAATGCTTTTTCTGGATATACAATTCTATTTTTAAACCTGCTTTCTCTTAGAATTTTAAGCTTTGGCTCCTTGTCTTCCTGTTTCCAATGTTGTCAATAGTACCTTTGTCGTCCATATAGCTAATTTTTTTTTGGATATTAATAAAAAAGTTTTATTAATCCAATGTTTTTCTTTTAATTTATAAGTAAAAAAAAAATCTTAATATAGGCTTTCTTAACTTGTTTTACTGCCCCTTTTCTTAAAATTGGAATCCTAGAATATTGTTTATGGTCATTCATATTATTGTTATGGCTGCAACTCAAACAAAAAGTGAATCAAAAGTATCCTGAGAAAAGCAGTAGCATACAAATAAACATGGTGAGGCAGTGTGGCAATAAATGCCATTGGGGATAGCATATTAAGAATGAAAGTAATAGTAATAATTAAAAAATGGAATTGTTAAAAGCTTTATCCACTTTGCTTTTTTTTTTTTTTTTTTTTTTTTTTTTATTGGAATATAGTCGATTTATGATGTTGTGTTAGTTTCAGGTGTACAGCAAAGCAAATCAGTTGAATATACACATACATCCATTTTTTTTTTTAAGATATAAGTGATATCATGTGATATTTGTCTTTCTCTGTCTGACTTCACTCAGTAAGACAATCTCTAGGTCCATCCATGTTGCTGAAGATGTAGTCTTTTATTCTGCCATTCTCTTTGGAAGCTTTTTAGTATTTTGTCTTCATATTTGGTCTGTTTTTAGGTGTGGGTTTGTTTTTGCTATAATTTTT
This sequence comes from Hippopotamus amphibius kiboko, assembly GCF_030028045.1. Taxonomy (NCBI): domain Eukaryota; kingdom Metazoa; phylum Chordata; class Mammalia; order Artiodactyla; family Hippopotamidae; genus Hippopotamus; species Hippopotamus amphibius. The sequence goes on from NC_080191.1 coordinate 28,489,880, forward strand.
CTTTTTGTTCCTAAAATGCAGGCCCTTTTCTTTTTAAAAATTGTATTTTTCTTCACTGCTAAGAAATTGTCTTCTTCTTCTTCTTTTTTTTTTTTTTTAATATTGTCTCACCTATCTTCTCTTTACTTACTTGTCCTGTAAATCTCATCAAATGGATGGATATTGGAACTTTTATTTTAAGGGAGACATCACAAAGTAGTGACTAAGAGGATAAAACAGCTTACAGACCTAGATTGTCTAATCTGCACAATGTTTTGAAGCTAATTGATTCAAATATTTTAAAATAAGTAGATTTTACTTGTATATAGATTTCTGGCATTTTTGGTAAATTGGAAGACTTGACAAACTAAACTTTCATTCCTAAATGAAAGTAATTGGCAAGAAGTAACAGCCTCCACTCTTATATGGGATGCACACATTCCAGATTGTCCCTGTCATTTCTGCTCTTATTTGTCCTCCTGATTTTAAGCTCAAGTATCAGTTGCTATGCATCATCATCCTTGTGCCATTTTTTTTTTAAACTGGGGAGAGAGAGTCTCTATTTGTACATCTTTCAAAGTAGGTGTAAGAAAGAAAGGGCAATTAGTTCCAAGAGAAATGAAAGATTATTTCTTAGTGGAAGTAAAGAGGTTTCATATATGTTTATAGTGTTAACTAAATGTCTGCTGAACAAATACAATGGAAAATGCCATTACATATATCTCTAAAAACTAAGGATTATGACAGACGTATGGAAAGATTCATGATGAAAAACTTAATGAACTGAAATATGGACTAAACTTTCCATGGGCTTATTTTTTTAATACAAATGCATAGATATAAAGCAAATGATTTTGCTATGATATGTTACTATGAATTAGGTTAAAAATTGCCCAGATGGCATTTTTATTACAGTTGGTAGTTTTATAAAAGAGTATCTATTGAAGGCAATAGAAATTATATGTCCTGAACAGAAATAAGAATTGAAAACATAAGACAAACTGGAGATAGGGCTAAAGATTTACAGTCTTTGTTGAAAGAAAAAAAGGGTTAAGCCATTTATGGCCTTGTTTCTTCTAGCTGATGATAACACGACTATATATAACCAACTGTTTAGATGCATTTGCTCATCATCAGCAAAAACTTTTTATATGACTGAATAACATTTGGAGATGATGCCTTTGAGGGACACAGAATTACTGTGTTGAGAAAAGTTTAATGTAAATTGGTCAAGTAAGTAAATATATAGATGGTGCTTAAGTGGTGATCTATGTTAGATTTTTAAATAAATTTAATTAAATGCACTAACATTTGCAGAGATATAGAATTTATGTCTTTTGATTCCATTATTATTCAGAAATAGTTTTGTCAAAAAAACAGAGCTTATAATATCCGTAAATTCCTTTTCTTAAAAATTAAAAACATCTTCTCATTTCAGAATAAATGCAAGACCTCACCATGGAGTACAGGCTTCACAGTTGGTACCATTCCCACACACACTACCCTTCAGACCTCATATCCTAGTGCTTTCTCCCTTGCTTAATCTCCTTCAGGCATCTTAAGGGCCAGGTATATCTCTGCCTCAGAGCCTTTGTAGCTGCTCTTCCCTCTGCCTGCAAAATTCTCCCAAAAATAGCCACAGGTTGTTCCTCTCCCCATTTGGCTATTCCCCCCAAGTGTCACCTTCTCTGTAATGTCTTGTCTGGCCAGAGTATTTAACAGTGAACCTCCTACCTTCTGTCACCTGCCAACACACCCGTGTCATATTGCTTTTCTGCTTTTTTTCCACAGCCATACATTCTTATGGCCTATATATCTTATTTTCTGTCCTCCCTCACCCCCAACACACTTACACCCACATGCATGCTTAGAAAGTAAACTCCTCAAGGACAGGGTATATTGTTTTTAAGTTTTGTTCTCATTTGTTTGTTTGCTCTGATTTTTTGCTTTTCATTCCCAGAGGTTAGAAAAGTGGCCAGAACATAAAAGATGCTCAATAACTATTTGTTGGGTTACTAAATGAACTAAGTAAATTGGATTTTTTTTTTTGGACCTTAAACCTTAGTCAACTCAAGAGCTTGCTTAATTGACTGAATGTACAATATAGTCTGGAAGTTATTTGACTGGGCATGGATATGGAGGCCTAGAAAGTTTTGAACTGTTGGAAGAAATCAACACATTTATGTCACCCAGAGCAAAATCCCCACCTCATTTCATCAGCAAATGTTAAATTATGTAACTGATCTTTCTGGTTGACACATAGTTAAGTATTCTTCTAAATGTGATTTCTCTGCAAATGTATGCACATGTATTTACCTAAGTATATAAATTGATTTGTTTATCCCAAATGTATATTTGAGAAACTCATTTTGTTCTTTTTTCTGCATTGATGTTTATTTTCTCAGGATATGACTTTCTGAAATATTTTTCCAAAGTTGGACTATTTGTGAATTCTGAATTCTAAAATGTATCTCTGATTTAAACCATCATGAATAGAACCATCGTTGTTGAGTTTGCTTTTCTTAATTATAACTGGCAGTTTCAATAAAGACAAGAATAGAAGTTATTGAATTGTGGTGCCATATGGTAGTGTAAACTAATGACAGCATCAGAATATCAGAATTATGCAAATATTGGAGAATTAGTGGCTGTAAGTTTATTGCAAAGATTCATGTTTTTGATAATTAGTGACATGAAAATACTGCTCCTAGGTGAGGATTCAAGCCCTAATTTGCAGTAACATATTTACTCTCCAAAAACAAACCTCATTATTGACATTTTTGGGCAGAGAAAATAATTCCAGCTCTCCTGTTTATACAGAAGGAACAACATGTTACAGAAATATAATATTTAAATACTTTATTTTTAATCTCTATGCTTGAAGTTACAAATTTAAATAATACCCAATCTCGTACATGCTTCTATGTTGAAACATGCCCAATTTGTCATATTTATTTTGTTACTGCCTTAGGGCTATGGGCAGCAGAGCTTGGTTTTCCTAAGATGAGGTATGGGAAATGCACATAGAATTTCCTACTTATATAAAGTAGGAAACACAATGCGTCTTTTAGCCTTTCTAGTTCTTTCCAAAAAAAGCCTATGATTTCATAGGAGAAAAATTTCATAGGAGAAAAATTTTCTAGGTTTTCTTTTTCTTCTTTTTTTCCTTTTTCCCCTGCATGGTTAAAAGACTGTGCTCATAGGTGTGAAAAGTGGGATTTTGTGAATCAAGTTTTCTATATACTGACTTTAAATGAGTTGCCTTTTTCTTAGCCCTTCCTTTTTCTTGGGGTTTTGAAGGGAAAGTCATACCTTCCCTTAGCTGGCCTTATTCAGCCCAAAATATGATAGCCTATACTTTTAATCTGTTTACATTTATCAAAACTCTTGTACTTTATCTCACTTTTGCCTTTTTAATTTATGCTTTTTATTTTTGCAAATATTTTCTTATTCTTTACACTTTGTTTTATACTTTCATGGCACTGTTTTTTGCTTTTTTCCCCTTTTTGCTGATTGCTTTAAAGTTGTGTGATCTTGTTTTAAATCTGATTATTTCATTTCCATCTAGTTTTTACATGCTCTTAACTCAATGTTTTTAATCAATTGATTTTGGGATATTTTGTAAGATGAGATTAAACTTGATATATTTGTTTACATTAGCTAATTTTTAAGTAACATTTAACATGTAATGCGCTACTTAACATAAACTTGTGATTCCTTTACAAACCCTATGTTAAACTTTGGCATATACCATTATACTGTATTTGTTTCTCATTATCTTTGATTTTATAATTGGTCTGAATGTTTATCCCTATACAAAATATCATTACACTTTCAAAATATATTGAATACCTGTCAAGAGTGTCCTTCTTCTTTTACTATTTAAATAATCTCATAGCCATTCTCATGTATTTATACTTTTATATGGAATTTCAAATTACTTGATCAATTTCAGAGCATCCCGTTTAAGATTTTGTTTGTAATTTTATTAAATTCACATATTAACTTAGGGGAAATAGTGTTATTTATCTTCCATTTTAGACATATTGACTTTTCCTTTTTCTTTCATCTCACGGGTAAAATTTTATAACTCTCTTTAAGTGAATCCTAAACATTTGTGATTAAGCCACTCTTATTTTTGTTCCATATACATTAATTACATATACACACACATTTTTCTTGAAATTCAATAATTGTACCAAGATATATCTATGTTTTAATTTTCAACTGTTTTCTATGTTATGAACTATTTTGAGCTATATGTTTAGTTCCTTTTGTTTTTTTAACTATGGTAAGTTTTGATAATTTTACTTGTTGGTCTAACTAAATTTATTGGGACTATATTTCAACTTGAATCTCTGTATTTGAAGAAAAAATTTCTCTTTTCTCCATATTTATTATATTTTCTTATTATTGGTATTTGTATGTTCCTTTTTCTTCCTCTGAAATCTGGAATAACTTTTGTAGTTGGTCTTTGAATCACATATTAAAAACTTAATTTTCTGAGTCCTTTCTGCTCTTTAAATTCCTTTTACAGTAAGTTAATCTCTTAAATTTTTGTGTCCTTAAAATTATTTTCTTAACTTGCTCTTTCATCTCAGCCTTCATCTTAGCTAATTGCCTTCCTCTGAGCTGCTTCTCATTATGATATTTTAATGTTGGTTCATACAGGCATTTATATCTGAAATTTTAAAACATGGAGCTGATATTTTTAAAATCCTTATATATTTCCTTTGTTAAATTATTTTCAAGATATTAATTCTCTTCTGAAATAATAATGCTACTCTTTTCTTTTGCATTGGACTCTTAATAGTTTCCACCCCAGTTTAATCATTCGCATATGAAAGAGGATACAGGTTTTTCATGTCAAGCACTTGCTAAAAATAGGATGCTTTGATTGTTTGTAGAGTCCTCTTCATACATTTGAGTGCCAAAGACTCTCAGGTCTAAAACTGAGCTGATGCATATAGTGTGTAGTCCAATATCTGGTAACTACAGACTTGATCTTATGCTGTTTCATGCTGAAGTTGTGATTTTTATTTTTTTTCTCTGCCTAGCTTACTTCTTCTTATTCTTTTTTAAAAATGTCTTAGAAACTGATTCCCCAAAAAGACTGCGTTTAGATTCTCTCCAGTTTTGGGATTAGGTTAAAGCAAGTGAGGCACTTTGTCTTGGATGTAAAATTTAAAGTGGTGCCAAGAAAATCTCAATAATCAAGACAAAAAATATTTGTACATAAATATGTTATATTTAAGGAGTGCAATATTTTTAAATATTTTATAAAATCAAATTGGGAAGCAATGCCCCATAGGTGGCCTCTGTTTTTATAAATAAAGTTTTATTGGAATGAGGGTTGGATTAGAAATGAGGTAAGACAGGGTCATACAAATGCAGGGTCACGTCCTGGCTTATTTTGTTTTTATTTTTTTTTCAACATTGATTTTTTGCATTTAAAAACACTTCAATAAAATATTATATATCTTGATTACTGAATTTTTTTGGTGCCTCCTTAAATGTGCTTGAAGAAAGTACCTTGCACAGCTGATTATTTTCCTGCTTTGTATTAATAGAAAACTGCAACCTGGCTCTCTTCCTTAATCTACCTTTATCAGTGCTACAATTACTTAACTTTACTTCTTTGGCAAAAAGGTGGCTGGTGTTCTTACTCAGGGATGCTGGTATAAAGTGTTTAACTTCTAATCTGCAGAGAAAATGTATCAGAGACTGTAAACTTGTTGCCACTCTAACCTGGAAAGCTAATTTTTATTTAATTGCATTACTTCCTGGAACTACTCATTTGCATACTCCCTATTCCTTTTAATGGCATGTGTGGGATAATTTGCTTCTTATATTTTAACTGCATATCTCAAATTTCAGCCTTGCTTACATAATGGATTTTTGTCAGTTTCTTCACAGTGAAGAACTAGAGAATCTTACAGTACCGCTTAATTCCAATAATCCCTCACAAGTGTCCTCTTGCTGTATGTTATTACTGTTGTTACTGATGATCTGCATCCTATCATATTTTTATCACTTGTAAAATTGGAAAAGAGTTATAATGAAAACTAAATATCTGATCTGTAATCACAACTCCACATGTTTCCAGTTGTTTCATCTGGCAAAACCCGCTGAACCACTTTGGCCTTCAGTTTCCACACCTGTGTAGTAAGGGTGTATCATTGCTCCATGTACCAAATAAGTTTTGATAGCTTCACAGATGAAGTAACAGGACTTCCAATTCAAAATAATTCTTAGATTACAGCTTGTACTGTGAAGGCTTTCCCAATAATAGTTTCTTGAACTATGCATTAAAAGAGAAAATTTCAAAATGGCATAATCAAGCTAAAAGAAAATATAATTGCTAAAAAAGAAAAAAAGAATTATAGAATAGATTTTTGGACTGAGAAAATCAATACCAGGCTTTAGTTTGATCTTACTTTCTACAACAGAAATATTAGAATAAAGCATCATACCTTGTGCAGAGTCAGCCCTCCGATTCAAAGATGCAAGGACTCTACCAAACTGAAAAAAAAAGTATCATCATTATGTATCTCTCTGGATATTAGTCTGTATGGTGTAATGCTGTTACTACCTCTCTCCTGCATCATGTTTTAATCCTAGATGAAAACTGCAATTCCCAGGAAACCATGGGCTGAAGGAAATAGCAGATTTACAAAGGTACAGTAGATTCAGGGAGCCATGATTTCATAACTGAAGTGTTGTGGGCAGATGGCTAACACTTTCATAGCAATGCTTATTTAGAATTATAGCTTAAGCATGCTCATCTAATTATAATGGGATCCACTGATTGGGTGGTTAAGATTTTTGTTTGTTCTATTTTAAATTTTTAAAAATTTACTTATTTTTAAAATAAAAAATGTATATAATTGACGTACAACACAATAGTTTGACATACATATACACAGTGAGTTGATTACTATAGTAAAGTTAATTTTCTCCTCATATATTTACCTTTTTTTAATGTGTGTGTATGATGAGAGCACTTGAAATCTACTCTCATGACAACTTTCCAGTATTCATAGTCATAAACAAATGTAAATATTTTGTTGTAATTAACTGTAATAAAACATACACTTTAATATATATTTAATGAAGTCAGTAACTTTCCTTTGTTTGAAAGAAGACACATAGTTTTTGCATTATAGCCCGTCTACTTATTTATCATAAAATCAGCAACTACTGATTTAATCTTTTCAAAATAACATTAAAATATGTAAAAGGTGTCTTTTTACATACCCATTTCTACATTCTTGCCCAATTTTTCTTTATACCTAATTTTGGCCACTCTACATATTCAATTTTTTTACTGTGAATTTGATTGTGTCTTTTTGATGATAATCAGTACACCAAGTTTTTCTTGGAAAAGTGATTGTATACAATTACTGAACTATAAACAATATTTTTGTTGGAGAAGAGTTTTCATAATTCTTTAGGATCCAGATTTTTGTCTTAACTTTGTCTTTCCCAAAACACAAGGCAAACCTTTGCCTAAGTCATTTCTTTTTTCAGTTAGGCTACATCATGGCTTATAAACATACCCTTTTTGATCCCCAAAGCTGTTTTGGGGAACCATATTACCTAGAAGGCTTAAAGCCTTTTCAGTTAAAATATTCTTTAAGTGTTTCTATTTATAATGCTTTTTTTAAAAAAGAAACTTTGAATAAATCAGAATCCATTCATGTTGATTTTTATGATCATTAGTATGTTGGTGAAGAATAATTTCTATTTTATAACATTTTAGAATTTCTTAGCTAGCCAATAAAAAAGGCAATAATTTTTTAATTTCAGTTATATTGTCCCAGGCAGCTTGTGTGTTTCTTTCATTATTTTTTTTCCTATCTTGTTATGTATGCTCTACTTTGTGTGTCATTTTAATAGGTAAAAATAATATGATTTAGAGCTATTTCATCTATACCATAGAATCACTCTGCATTCAAATTTTCATTTTTTGGTAAAATACTTTAATCATGTCATAAATTTTGAGTAACAGGTTGACCAGTAGGTAATTTTGCCAAAACATGCTCAATACCTAAGATCACGGGCATTTTTTCTCCTAAAGTCAAACCATCTGTTATTTGCTGTAAAACTTCCTGTGTTTCAAATTTTCCATGAAGGAAGAGTCCTTTTTACTTATGGATCCATAGACTAGGAAATCCTAAAAAAGAAAAATAAATCAGAGAAAAGGAAAAGCAGTGCTATAAAAGTAAGCTCAAAAAAGTGATAAAAATAAGTGAAAGGAAACAATTAAAAAAGACAGTCATAGAGGCAGTCAGTATAAAACCTAAAGCTGTCAAAATTTTGAAACATTAATATGAAAGATTTGCTTCATCATTTTAGTGAAATAACCCTGAAAAAGAATGTGGAAAAAAGATTAGCTATATGAGGAACAGAGAAAAGATATGCTATATGTATGTATATGTTTTTCAAAAGTGGAGATCAACACAAATGAAAGTCATGGGATAATCTATAATGTAATGGGTGGAAATGCTCTATATAAAGAATAAAGTACTGTATATGAAAAATTAAAACTATACACTAGTAAAAAATTAATCTCAAGTCCCAATATTGAATATAGAGGGACAAAAATTTTGTGTTACAAAGGACCAAGTAAATGCTACCAATGAAGGCAGGGGAAAAAATTCTGTCTTTAGAGTTCTCCATTATTAGTTGTTTGAAAAATAAGAATAATAAGAGGGATCATAATTGTCTAGCTAAGAAAACTTAAATTTAAATTTAAAAATGTTATAATAGAAAATCAGCCACTAAGTCTATGAATCCATTCAAATAAATATAGGCACTTAGTATATAACGAAGATGACTATTAAATCACAGAGGAAAGGTGTTGTAATAGCTGATTTACCAAAATGAATTCTATTATAGAAGAAAATACAATTTAAAGTTTTATAAATTTGGCTTGTGGAAAGATTTTAAGTTACAGATATATCTATAAGAAACCATAAAAGAAAAGCTATAATATGTAAAATGCAGAACTTACTATAAGCAAAATAAAAATATTAAAAGCTAAATGTAGAAATGTACTACATATGACAAGCAAGGAGTGCATATAAAATGTACATATAAAAAGTCATATAAGTCAATATGTAAAAGACAAATACTCCAATAAAGACAGAAAGATATGAACAGTCAATGTATGCATATATTTGGTCAAAATATGTGAATATATTTAATCACACTACTAAATAAATAGAATAAGATGTAACAGTTACCACTTTCTGCCTGCTAAACAACAAAACTGAACTGAATAGATTTTAAAGATCATATTGACTTTATCCATGCATCGGGCAGCATCCAATCCAGCAGATAGAAAGAAGCTCTGGGCATACGTACAGTATGAGATGTATAGACAGAGGGGAGTAGGAACAAGGAAATTACAACAGTCAAAAAGGCAGATTGGTTATTCCAAGGTTGCTTCTCTTTAGGGAATGGCAGAGTCTGTCAGACAAATTACCTAACTAATGCTGAGCAGGTGATTCTTGGTTTAAGACTTCATTTCTGAGAGAGCCAAAACTGTAATTGTCTTGATATGGTGATGTGGGGCTTAACATAAGCAACTCCATTTGGGGCCTGTTGTCTTATTTTTCACATGCCTATATTGAGAGTTCCTAGAAGTGTTTTTCTTAACTAAAAATTTTTTTTGATTTGCAATATTATACTAGTTTCAGATGTACAACATAGTGATTCAATATTTTTATAGATTATACTCCAATTAAAGTTATTACAAAATAATGGCTATTCTCTGTGCTATACAATATATGTCCTTGTTGCTTATTTATTTTATACATAGTATCAATAGTTTGTATCTCTTAATCTCATACCCCTGTCTTGTTCCTCCCTCCTACCCTCTCCCAACTGGAAACCACTAGTTTGTTCTCTAAATCTGTGAGTCTGTTTCTATTTTGTTACATATATTTGTTTTGTTTTATTTTTTAAGTTCCACATATAAGTGATAACATACAGTATTTGTCTTTCCCTGACTTATCCTACTAAGCATAAGGCCCTCTAAGTCCATCGACATTGTTGCAAATGGCAGAATTTCATTAACGCTCTTTTGAACTTTGGGTACATGTATCTTTTTTGAATTAATGTTTTCACTATCTTCAGATATATACCCATTAGTGGAATTGGTGGATCATATGTTTTTGAGGTTTTGTGGCAGTTAGGACTCTTACAACCTCTTTGGATCTCTGAATGCAGAATTTCCAGATGATTGGAAACATGTGTCATTAGACTTACAAATATACTTTGACCTGGTGGATCTACTTCTAGGAACTTAAGCAAACATTTTAACAAGAATACAAAGTTATAGGTTAAGAATACTTATTGCAGCATTATTAGGAATAGCAAAACAAAACAAGCCAAAAGCAGCCCACAGTATTGTTCTGGTTAATATGTAATAACCTTAAAGTGAAACAGTAATCAACTATTTTAAATGTTAATTTGAAGATAGGTAGGTAGATAGATAGAGAAAATTGTCACAGTGCAATTTTCAATTTAACAAGAAAATTTGCATATCTCCATATAGTTGAACTTAATTTTTATACACACTCTAACATACCTATCTAGAAACATAGTAAAAAAAACTTATAAATAATAAACAATAGCATGCTCAATGCAATTTTACTTTTAATTTTTACTTTTACATTTTTCACATTGCTTCGTATTTTTCCGTGATGAACATGTATTGTCTGTACAAAATACTACAAAAAATTGAAGCATTTTCCAAATGGTAAATTACAAGACAAATGTGAAAGAGATGGTAATATTCACATGAGAAGGGTTTTTCCCAAATTTAGGATTTAAATTTGAGCAGCAGTAAGCTGTGACATTTTCAAAAGCTCAGAAATATGAGTTGGCCCCCAATAAAGGACACCATCTGGCTATGGCTTTGTTAGAGGTTTTCTTTTCGATTACATTTTCTGTCATTTTTGCATAAAAATGCTTCTCTCAGTGCATTTCAAGCACATGTTTGGAAGGTTCTATGCTGGGTTGCATTCAGCCCATTTAGCTGTATTGTGCAGGCATTTAGCGCTAAGCTTTAGGCATTTAGGCAGGTGTGTTTTCAACTTAAATACTAACAGGGAAGAGGTAGTATGGAGTAGGAGGTCAGGGACTACACAGGCAGCACGATTATCATGACCTAAGGCCTGGAACACATCCATGGAAACAGACAGAATGCTATTGGACATTAGGAAATGTCTTTTTTACTATCTTTCTTTGGCTAGCTGATTGCTTGTGTGAATGTGCAATCAGATATTTCAATTCCTTTTCTGAAAAATCTAGTCTGGCTTTTGTAAGATGGATTTAAGTTGTAATATTTTTGCCATGTGGGTCTGAATTCATTGCCAAGCTAACAATACATAAACATGTTTCTTTTCCTTTCAACGTTTGACATTTTGCACTGCTCATTAAGAGAACTGGTATAATGCAGAAGTTGTTCATAAAGACAGGAGAAAATAATTTCTGCTGAAATTCTAGCAAGATTGTCACTCATTTTGAGTCAGGAAAAGCACTTGCTTTATAGCATCTAAGTATATAATGAATAAATGCAGGACTTTTCCACAGAGAAGTGCCTTATGTAGAAGCTGTTATTTTGAAGCTGTGAAACTTTCCTCCATTTTTGGGGTTGAGCAAAGATGATATGTTCCATAGAATTCACTCTGGGATTGTTCATGGCTTTTCTATGTGACCGTTATGTGGTTTCTAATGCTTTTCTGTAATATAGTCAGGAATCCTCTCTTCACTTCCCTTTCTCACACAGTCTAGTCATAAGTGCAACCATCCATTGATCAAAAATGGCAGAAATAACTTCTTACGTTGGTATCCAGATGAAGCTTTTTTGTAGGTTTCCATAATTACAACAGATAAGGCCAAATATTTGCTGACAGGTACTATGGTAATTAACTAGAATCAACTAGGTCCGCAGGGCACTTAATGCAGTAATCTACATTGGCATCATCCTTTTTGGGGGGACAAGAAAAAATTAATTTGTAAGAGAAAAGTAAGGGGTGGATTAAGGGTAATCTGGCAGAAATTTAAAGATTTACATTTTGTAAAGGAATTTTAAGGCAACATATTTTGCTTAGCTTCATCACCAAAGAATTTCTGTCAACTATCTTCAAATTGAAACAGGCATTTGGGTAGGATTGTATTATATCTTATATTTGATGTTGTAGCCTTTGCCAACCCATTACTGGCATCAAATGGCAGGACACTGTCTATTTTACATTGTGTAAGAAGAAATTCATTAGAGATAACAACATTTTAACATATTTTCATGGTGTATTTGGAAAAGGAACCCAAACAATCTTACTTTTAGCTGTACTTTATTGAGCAGAGGAAGAGGGAAAACATTAGCATGGCAGTTTACTGGGCTTAAAAAGAAAAAAAAAACATTGCAGGGGTGGTAAAGGCAGTATATTTTTCTGTCATTTTTTTTTCCTGCTTCCTGCCAACAACTATTCGGTAACAAAGATAATGAAAATAGAATTTGAAACTTGAAGGGTGACTAACTGTAAAAGTCACAGTTTATGTCCAGTGGGAGTCATAGAACTTGGCAGGCCTCCTAGAGTGTTGTGAGTTTGCATCCAGGTGAAACAAAAAATAGTCCGGAAGGTTGACACTGAATGCAATTTAAGTTTTTTTCTGTCCACACCTACACATATGACATGATTGATTCCAAGGCAGATTTAAGGTAGTATTTTATTAAGATTTTTAAGAACTGTCATTCTTTTAATATCTCTTTTTATTCTCCATCCCAAACAGACCTTTTGGATTTAGTTGCCTGCCTTTTTTTATGTACAAGACGTGAGTAACAAAAGATATTGAAAGCTGACATTTTGGAGTAGAGAAGTGGACTGTTAATCGGGTCTCCCTTTCTGTTGTGTTTATTTATTATTAATTGCTTTCTGGGGGAATGTGTGTGGTGACTGAGTGATTCAAAGGTAAGAATGTGAAGGATCAAAACGCTTTTAGGCTTCTAGGTTTCACCTTGGCATGTATATTGTTGTGTAACAAATTTCTACTAAGTGTAATAGACTTAGTGGTTTAAAACAAGATAAATTTATTATCTCACTGTTCTGTAGGTCAGGGGTCCTGGCATAGCATGGCTGGATCTTCTGCTCAGGGTCTCACAAGGCTGAAATTGAAGTGTTAGCCCAGCTGTGATCTTTGAGCTAGTGGTCCTCTTTCAAGATCACATGGCTTTTGGCAGAATTTAGTTCCCTGCATTTGTAGGACTGGGGTTCCCGTTTTTCTTGCTGGCTGTAGGCCAGGGGCTACCCTCAGCTTCCAGAAGCTGCACAGTTCCCTAATTTGTGGCCCTTTTCACCACGTGGCAGTTTGTGTCTTCAAGACCAGCAGCAGAATTCCACTCATGCTTTGAATCTCTTGATTTTTGAGGATCTCCATCTGATTAAGTCAGGCCCATCCAGATAATGATCTTTTTTTTTTTAATATACCTTTTAAAGTATGCTTTATTTTTTAGAGCAGGTTTAGATTTACAGCAAATTTCAGCAGAAGGTACAGAGATTTCCCATTTACCTGTGGCTCCCATAGATGCACAGCCTCCTCATTACCAACATCCCCCACTGGAGTGATGCATTTGTTACAATTGATGCACGTACATGACACATTATTATTACTCAGAGTCCATAGTTTACATTATAGTTCTCTCTTGGTGTTGTGGAGGCTCTGGGTTTTGACCGGTGTATAATGACCTGTACCTATCAGTATAGTATCAGACAGACAAGTTTCACTGCCCGAAAAAAATCCTCTGTGATCCCCCTATTTCTCTCTCCCCCTCCACTCCCAGCCTCTGGCAAACACTGATCTTTTTACTCCATAGTTTTTCCTTTTCCAGAATGTCATACCTGATCTTTTTGATGAAATAAAAATGAAGTGATTTGCTGCCTTGATTACATCTGCAAGGTCTCTTTGCCATAACATGACACGGTCATGCCCATACTCAATAGAAGGAGATTGTACAGAGTGCATGTACCAGGAGGATGTGAGTATTGGGAGCTAAATTAGAATTCTGCCTGTCACAGCATGATTTTGAAAACTCTGGTGAATGGAAATAAAGGACTATTCCAAACACGGAAATCTGGTATGGGAAGACTGGAGGTTGAGCTATGAGCATGTATATTCAGATTTAGCAGATAATATTCAAGGAAATATACACAGAAAAGAGAGCCTTGGAACTGCAGGTGGTTTGTTGATAGGTTGACAATGAGGAATGTGCAATTTGTAGAAACAGACGTTTCAGGATGGTATGTTGTAAGCAAAGAAGCAGACACATGACAGTATTCTAAAGAAAGTTTCTGTGTACATTTGTAAGATAGGAAGTATCTACCTCAGAAACTCTCTCTCTCTCATTATCTATCTTTCCATTTGTTTAACATAATTAATTCATTTCACACACCCCCAAAAACTGTTGTATTTTTCAACTGCCATTTTATATTCTGTATTTCAAGATATAGGACTTTATTTGAAGAATAAGTAAAATGGCCAGCTTTTTCTTTGGAAACACACCATGAGAAATGTATTACATGCTATCTTGTATTCACATAGAAGACAAACATTTTCACTACAGTGTTGAAAAGATTAGATATGCATACCTTGAAATGATGTTATCCTATTTGCAATTTAAATTATTTGATCCATACAGAGAAGATGGGAACGGAGGTGGGGGCTCGGGCTAGGATGGAAGAAGGAATTGCCAAATTTAATACATTTCTAATTTTTTTTCTTGGTGAATACAGAACAACTTGGCATTCTCCTCATAATTATACTTTCTATATTCAACAGTAAGTCACCTTGCAATCCATTATTCTCTAGTTTAAATAATTCCAATTCAATTAAGTTTCCCTTGTAAAGTTTAACTATTTAATGGCCTTCCTTTTTTCCTCTTTAAATTTATATTTTTCTCTATGACTTTAAAGTATAGACATTATGGTATATACTATTAAGCTTATGGAAGTTTTGTAATATTATACATTGATAATTATGGATTGTAGGTTATATATGTACTTTTATTGTTAATCTAAAAATGACAAGGTAGGCCTTAGATAAGAACATGACTATTTAATTTCACTTTTTCATTTTTTGAATTTCCATTAGAAATACCTAGAGGCATATAATTGAATGCAAGTCTACTAGGAAGGTCATTTCACATTCTTCACAATGGAAGACATAGCTGAACAAGGCACTGTATTTGATTAATGAGTCAAATGCTCTCAATATTTAAGTAGTCTTCTGAGATCTCTTCAAGATCCTCTATTATTCTTTATTTTACTGATTACTGCTGAATTACTTAATAAACATCATTGTTTCTATTCACTAAATGACTTGTGGAATACAGATTCCAAAATTGAGAGATGTAATCCAAGAGAGCAGTTTATGCACTGGGAGAGTCTGATGCCACTGCATCAAACCATTCACAAATTCAGCTTTTTTTTTTTTTAAAGCCTATGTTGCATGGTTTTTACATTGCAAAAAAAGCTTGTATTGCATGGTTCTAACATGAGCTTTAAGTATGTTTGCATAATAGATACTAGGCTCCATTAAAATGTGTACTCTTTCTACATTCAGATAAAAAAAACAGTGGCGGGGGCCAAATTTTGGGTTTCAAATCAAGAACAAGGCACTCTGAGATAAAATTATGTGTAAATTATACCACAAAAAAGAAAATAACCACATGTTCATCATGGCCAGAGGAAAGTAGATCTGAAAATAGTTCTGTTTTTGTGGCAAGATATGCAGCATCCCAATCTGAGTAATAAGGAAAGTCTAAAATGTGTCTAATTATACTTTATGTAGGCAGAGGTTGACAGACAAGCTTCACCTGGATTCTGAAATGTGATAAATAAAACACTTTCATGAGAGTCTTGCTCAAGGACTAGTGAAGAAACCCTGTTGCCGAATTTGAGTTATAAAGAACAAATACATAATAGAGAACTGAATGGAAGTATTTTAATCTGACCAGTTTGGAATTTAAGAGATTGCTTTTTAATGAAAGAGCCAAATTACATTGAAAATTCCTCAGTAAACCATTTTTGTTGACAAGGCAGAAACCCTTATATCCTGAAATGGTTTTGAATGTGATGCCTAGGTTTAAGGATGAAAAATCTTTGAGTGCAAGGTGAAGGGGAAAGGCTTCCAGGGGTAGACCCCAAGAGTTTTACGTCTTCTAAATGGGAGGAAAGTGTTTGTGATTGTTCTGCAAAAAGGCACAAGAGTTGCATTTCCTTATGCCATAATGCTAATTTGAGAAATATAAAACACCTCATTCAGTTTCCTGCCCTACATATTTTATAACTTTTATATTGGTAAACATTAAACTCTTTCCTGGAGTCATCGTAGATATATTTTATTTAGTCTCAGTATTTCTGATTGCCCACAAATGATAGAAACTGTAACAGGCCATTTACTAATGATAAATTACAGGTACTTAGCTTTAATTTGACATATTTTTTTAGACTCTTTTGTTGGCTTTGTTGACAAAAGAGCTCAAAGAATGATACTTTTTACTCAGTAACGACTACGATGCTGAAGAGACTACTAGAAAATGAAATCTGAAAGTCAGATACATTTGGACAGTGTAGTGACTGCTTGAGGGACTGTACTTATGGAACATTACAACTTTCCTATAGAAATATTCAATTTGAAATGCATTGTTTTCATGTTTAATCTTTAACTTGTATGTCATGATTTTCTGTTGGTATGAGGAGAGCATAGTATAGAATTTTAATTTTCAAAATATGATACATATTATGTCATAACATTTATGAAAATGATCATATAAACCTATAAATTTATTTAAAATATACTTCTGAAAAGCTATAACAATAATATGTAAAGGATTTGCTTTCTTATCAGTAAAATTAATGGGTATTCCCTTGTAATAAGTAGGGAATGGGAAGTATTAAGTAATGGTTTAGGTGTTCGGCATCCTGAATTACCTGAATTTTCACAGGTGGGCCTCATTTTATAAATGTCTTAGACTGCATTTAGTTCATCAAGGCAATAGTGCATAAATATGAACTTTGAAAGAAGAATTTTGGAAAGTTATATTAGAAATACTTTTTAATTTATTATGCTTGAAATTAGATGATAAAAAGTGATACTATTTAGTTTATATACATTATTATTGATTTTTATTGAAAAGATCAAGGTCCACCCAGATCTATAAATAAATGAGTGCTACCTTTAAATACAAGTACAAAGCTCTTTGGAGAAATGACTGATTCTAGAACTGGGACAGGAAATATACAATGAGCTTAGAGGATTTTATAGTGTCAAAAAGTAAGAAAGTGGTAAAAACCAAAATTCAGCAATTATGCAGTTATATTAAACAGATACTCATACCAACCAAAAGCAATTCTAATGGCCAAAGCTGGAATAATTTGAGCAATGAATAAATAAAATAGGATAGGATTATGATCCAAAATATAAAATAAACATCCATGAGTTCATATTGATACAAATAAGTGAACAAGTTAAGGAAATAAATATCACATCTCCCTTGAAGAAAAATTCAAAATAATTTATGTAGATACTTCACCTCAAGAAGATGGAATATAACTCCTCATTTCTTAACTGTTTGCTGCACAAAGTGAATTCCTTCCAAGGAGTTCAGTGTGGAGAAGGAAAAAAAAAAAAGAATAACTTTACAGTGGAGAAATCTGACAAACCCTGCATCAGCCAAGTGATTAAGGTCA
The DNA here is from genome assembly GCF_030028045.1 of Hippopotamus amphibius kiboko. Classification (NCBI taxonomy): domain Eukaryota; kingdom Metazoa; phylum Chordata; class Mammalia; order Artiodactyla; family Hippopotamidae; genus Hippopotamus; species Hippopotamus amphibius. Next base: position 28,507,618 of record NC_080191.1, read on the forward strand.
ATACTAGCAAGGATGAGTCATACTGATAGTGTGTACTGTTGACATTATGGAAGAAAAGTGGTACTTTACTTATGTGGTCTTTCTCATAAAACCTAGAACCGCAGTTAAATCATGAGTAAAATTTCAGAAAAATACCTATTGAGGATTGTTTTTTTTTTCAAGACACCTGACTAGTAATCTGCAAAACTATCGAGGTCATCAAAAATAAAGTCAGAATCTGTCACGGTCAAGAAGACATGATGACTAAATGTAATGTGGTATTTTGGATGGGATCCTGGGGTAAAAAAAGGGTATGACATTTATCTACCTGGTGCATTTTGAGTATGATTGCATGATAGATATTAGGCTCAATTAAGACATAGTATTCTACATTTAGGTAACAAAGTAGCAAGGAGCAAAAATTAACCAACAGCAGACAAAGATATTACAAGCAAAGAATACTGTAACAAATTTCCATCATAAACAAAGATGCAGTAATCTTTATTAAAACGCTAGCATGTCAAATACAAAAATATGCAAAAAAATGATAATGCATTATGACCGAATAAGGTTTATCTCCCAAATGTAATATGGGTTTAACATTCAAAATTTTAATTAACATAATTCATCTCATCAACAGACTAAAATAGAAAATGACCTGATAATTTCAATAGATGTAGAAAAGGCATTGGACAAATTTTAAAAAGCACTCACAATAAAATATCTTGGTAAAAAATGAATAACAGAGCATTTTCTCAACCTGATACATTTCATCTGATAAAAACCTATAGCTAACATCATACTAAATGCTGAAATATGAATGCTTTTCCTCTAAGATCAGAACCTAGGCAATCATATTGATCTTACCAATCATAGCCAACATTTACTGTAAGTTTCAGCCAGTATACTAAGGTAATGCAAGAAAAATAAATACTAAAAAACAGGTCAGTGATAACATGCTAATCTATACAGACTATATGAAAAAATCTATTTAAAGCTACTCAGACTAAGAAGTAACTTTAGTAACATTGTACAATACATGGCCAATATACAAAAATTTATTATAATATATACTACGTATAAACTATTGGAAATTGAAATTAAGGATCATTTATAAAAGTATCAATAAGCAAGAGATAGGGATAAATATAAGCAAATGTGCAATACCAGTGCAGTAAAAACTATGTGTATAAGGTTGCTCATAAAAATTAAAGAAAATTTAAATAAAGTGAAGAAATATTCCATGCTTATGAATTGGAATACTAAATATTCATGCAAACTGATCTATAGATTTAATGCCTTTTTAATGAAAATTTCAGCAGACTATTTAGTAGAAATAGTCAAACATCAATGAAACAATAAAGTTCAGAAAGAAAGCCAACATACAAACGGCAATTGATTATGAATAAAGTGCCATGAAATATCATAGGGAAAAGAGAGTCTTTCCAACAAATGATGCTGTAATACTTGGAACTGTTTTGTGATTAAAAACAAATTTTCAACTTTTATCTCAAACCATACACAAAAGTCACCTTGAAACTAAACGGATATACAAATATAAGAGCTAAAACTACAAATATTTTTTTTTAAAAGGAGAAAATCTTTGTGATTTTATTTTAGAAAAACATTTTTATATAGAGCACAGAAGCATAAACCATAAAAAAAATAAATTGTAATAAATCAAAAAAAATTTAAAACTGCTCTTCTAAAGTCATTAGAAAAATGAAAATGTAATACACAGGTTGGAAGAATATATTTGCATCACATTGACAAATAAATTGATAAAAATATGCTTAGCACCATTATTTACTGAGGCTATAAATTAAACCACAGTGAAATACATACATGAAATGTACATACCCATTAGACTAGCTACAGTTTAAAGGACTGCCATGAACAGGTGTTAATGAGCTGGTAGAGCAAGTGGAAATATCGTGTATTTCTAGTGGAAATGTGGAATGGTGTAGCCACTTCAAAAAATAAATCAGCAGTTTCCTATAAAATTAAGCATGTACTTGTTATATGATACGGTTATTCCAGTTTTGCTTATTTATCCAAGGGAAAGGAAAACATATCCACACAAAGACTAGTACATGATTTTTTATAGCAGTTTCATCCATAATATAAGGGTGAGTCAAAAATTACCTGCACTCTGTATGTAGAATTTATTTTAATTAACTTTTAGAACAGACAACTACATCACTTTTCAACATAATCTCTTTGTTTTTCTATACACTTTGTCCATCAGTCAACAAAGTTTCGTATTCCCTCATTAAAAGATGTTTCAGGCTGAGCTGCGAGCCCCGAATGCACCGCTGTCTTCACTTCTTCATCAGTAGTGAATTTTCGTCCTTGTAGGGATGCTTTCAGGGGACCAAACAAGTGAAAGTCTGATGGAGCAAAATCAGGGTTATAGGGAGGATGCTTTAACACCTCAAAATGAAGTTTTTGCAGAATGTCGACAGTATGGGCAGAAGTGTGGGGATGGGCATACCCTCAGACCACAAAAAACAAATCTTCTTTTGTGCAAATCACAAGTGGGGCATCCATTTTTGCTCACACTGCCGTTACAAATGAACTGATGTAACACATTCACATCTGCACAGCAGTGATTGGGGAGACAGTAGCCTTGAACGGAAAGTGCTGATAAGACAGTGCAGCCAACAGAAATTTTAATATAACTGGAGTGCGGATAATTTTTGACTCACCCGCATATAAAAAAGATCTGAAAACAACTAAAATATTTGTCAAGTGGTAAATTAAAAAATATTTACCACATAATAGATTATTACTCAGTAATCAGAGGAAATAAGTTACTGACACATGTAGCAACATAGATGAATCTCAAAAACTTCATGCTAAGTAAGAGGAGCCAGGCAGCATAGACTGTATGCTGCATTATTCCATTTATGTGAAATTCTAGATATAGCAAAACTATCATTACAGAAGGCAGATCAGTTGTTGCCAGGGTCCAGGGTTACGGGGAAGGGATTCATGCAAATATGCACAAAAATTTGGGGGGTGTGAGAGCATTTAAGAAACCATTTATATTTGTTAAGAATCATTAAAATGATATTTTGAATCATTGATTTTTATTATATATAAATTATACCTTAATAAAGCTGACTAAAAATATAATTGAAGTATTCACATGCAAAAAAAAAAAAAAACCAACAAAAAACCACAAATGAATCCAGACATAGGGCTTACACACTTAACAGAACTTTACTTAAAATGGATCACAGTCCTAAACATAAAATTCAAAACTATGAAACTCCTAGAAAATAACATATAGAAGAAAATCTAGATAACCTTGGGTTTGGCTGTGACTTTTTAGATATGATATCAAAGGCAAGATCTATGAAAGAAATAACTGTGTATCTGGAATTCACTAAAATTAAAAAGCTTCTGCTCTGTGAAAGATGCTGTCAAGGGAATGAGAGGACAAGCCACACACTGGGAGAAAATATCTGCAAAACATATCTGATAAAGGACTGTTTTTCAAAATATGCAAAGAACACAAAATTGAACAATAGGAAGACGAACAACCCAATTAAAAACAGGCTGAAGACCTTAATAGACACCTTACCAAAGAAGATATACAGATGACAAATAAACATATGAAAATATGCTTAACTCATATGTTAAAACAACAACGTGATGCCATTGCACATCTATTGGAATGGCAAAAATCCAAAATGCTGACAATACCAAATGCTAGAGAGAGTGTGGAGCAACAGGAACTCTCATTCATTGCTGGTAGGAATACAAAACGGTACAACCACTTTGGAGAGCTGTTAGCACTTTCTTATAAAACTAAAAATATTCTTGCCACATGATCCAACAATCATACTCCTTGATATTTTCCCCAATTAGCTGAAATGTTATATCCAAACAGAAACCTGCACCTGGATGTTTATATCAGCTTTATCCATAACTGCCTAAACTCTGAAGAAACCAAAATTCATAATTGTCAACACTTGGAAGTAGCTTCGTGGGTGAATGGATAAATAAATTGTGGCAAATCTGGACAATAGAATAACACTTAATGCTGAAAAGAAATAAGCTATGAAGCCATGAAAAGACATGGAAGAATGCATATTTACTAAGTAAAAGAAGCCAGTCTGAGGGAATTCCTAGGTGGCACAGTCGTTAAGAATCTGCCTGCCAATGCAGGGGACGCGGGTTTGATCCCTGTTCCAGAAGATCCCACATGGCGTGGAGCAACTAAGCCCGTGTGCCACAACTGTTGAGCCTGTGTGCTGTAACCACTGAAGCCCACACACCTAGAGCCCGTGCTCCACAACAAGAGAGGCCACGGCAAAGAGGAGCCTGCACACCACAAGGAAGAGTAGCCCCGGCTCGCCACAACTAGAGAAAGCCTGCTTGCAGCAATGAAGACCCAACGCAGCCAATAAATAAACTAATTAAAAAAAAAAGAAGCCAATCTGAAAAGACTGCGTACTGTATAATTCTAACTATATGACATTCTAGGAAAGGCATAACTGGAGACAGTAAAAAAAATCATTGGTTGCTAGTGATTTGGAGTGATGGAGGGATGGTAGAGCACAGAGACTTTGGGGGGCCGTGAAATTATTCTGTATGACACTACAAGGGTGGATACATGTCATTATACATTTTTCAAGTCCAGGATTGTAGAACACCAGGAGTGAACCCTAATGTAAACTGTGGACACTGGGTGATAATAATGTGTCAATGTAGATACATCAGTTGTAACAAATGTGCCACTTTGGTGCAGAATGCTGATGGTGGGGACGTTATGTGTGTCAGGAGACAGAGGATATGTGAGAATTCTCTGTACTTTCTGCTCAGTTTTGCTGTGACCTAAAACTTCTGTAAAAAAAAAAGTCTGTTAAAGAATAGCAAACAAATACATAATTGACTGTTCAAAAAAATGAATGAAGTAATTTGGACATATATATGGAAATTAAATATATGTCAACAATATCACAAAGAATACAAGGGAAGAAATGGAAATTTACTCTTGTAAGGGTCTCATAGTCTCTGTGAATTAATATATTATTTTAAGGTAGACTGTGATAGTTAAAGAGGCAAATTGTAAACCCTAGAGCAACCATTTAAAAAATAAAAGATGTATACCTAACAAGCCAATAGTAGATAAAAATTGAATCTTAAGGTAGATAGTTAATCTGCAAAACAGTTATAAAGGAAGAGAAAAGAACAAAAATTAACAGCAGAAAACAGGTGGGACAAATAGAAAACAAATGGCAAGACAGTAGACAATGCAAACATATTTATAACAACATTAAACATTAATGGCTAGGAAAAATGTCCTAGATAAACATAAAAACACTAACTGTAAAAGAAAAAAATGATAAATCGGATTTCATAAAAATGAAAAGCTTCTGTTCATCAAAAGCTAACTTCAGCTCCAGTCTGTGAGGAAATATTTGCAATACATTTTTTTGGACAAAGGTCTTATATCTGAAACATATAAAGAACTCTTAGAAATCAACCTTTGCTAATCAGTGTTGCTGTTATAACAAACACCACCCATATTTCAATGGATTAATACATTTAAAGTTACTTTTTAGCTCATTTTATATGTCAGATACAGGATGTATTAGAGTTCTCCAGTGAAACAAACCAACATAACTATTTATTATAAGGAATTGGCTTGTATGATCATGGGGGTGACACAAGATCTACAGACAGCAAGCTACAGACTGAGGAGAGCTGAAGGCCTGCAGACTCAAGACCAAGCAGGCACTGATGTTTCAGTTCAAGTCCAAAGGCAGTCAGGCAGGAGGCAATTCGTTTTTACTTGGAGGATGTGGAGTCTTTTTTGTTCTATTCAGATCTTCAACTGATTGGATGGGGCCATACACATTAGGAAGGCAATGTACTTTCATCAGTCTACTGATACAAATGTTAGTCTCATCTCCAAACACCATCACACACACACCCAGAGTAATGTTTGAGCAAATGTCTCAGCACTCCATGGGCTAGTTCAGTTGATATATAAGACTAACTATTCCATAGGGCAATAGGAGCTCTGCTTCTGTGTATAGTTCTTTTTTATTCTAGGTTCCAGACTTAAGGAGCAGCACCTTTCTCAGACTTGATACTACTGAGGAAGAGGGAGAAGGAAACAGAACTGGAAAAACTGCACAATTACTGATAAAGCTTTTGCTCTGAATTTGATACTTGCCATTCTTCCCACATTTTACTGGCCAAAACTAGACACATAGTTAAACCAATGTAAATCAGTGGGAAAGTGCACTTAAACAACAGGAATAAGTCACATGGAAATGAATGCTGAGCGAAAGAGAAAAACAAATACCGTATGCTAACACATATATACGGAATCTAGAAAAATGGTACTGATGAACCTGGTGGCAGGGTAGTAATAGAAATGCAGATGTAGAGAACAGACTTGAGGACACTGGGGGGAGGGGAAGCTGGGACGTAGTGAGAGGGTAGCATCGATATATACACACTACCAAATGTAGAATAGATGGCTAGTGGGAAGCTACTACAGAGCACAGGGAGATCAGCTTGATGCTTTGTGAAGACCTAAAGGGGTGGGAGAGGGAGGTTGGGGGGAGGCTTAAGAGGAAGGGGATGTAGGGATATATGTATACATGTGGCTCTTTCACTTTGTTGTACAGCAGAAACTGACACAATACTGTAAAGCAATTTACTCCAATGAAGATAAAAAAAAAAAAGGAAAAGAAAATGAATGCCGAGAAATCTTCTTATGGGGGTCAGGGAAATTGGGGACTCTAATCCAGTCCATCACGTTATCCTCAAGGGCTCAGTAAGATCAAAGTTGTATAATTTTCAAATCTAAAATAGAGAAATACTTCAGTGTTAAGTGAACTTTATTAACTCTGTGACTTTGACAAAGAGCTGAAATAATAAATGACACAATAAATTGACCAAAAATAATTTATTGGCAAAAAATCATGGCATCATTTAAAACATGAAATAAAATCATGAGGTACAAAAATATGGTTCTTGACTTATTTTTACTGCCATTTTATATGATTCACTATTGTATTAATAAATACTGTACTACTTTGTTTTTTATTTCAGATAGCAAAGGGAAATTTTCTCTGAAACTGACTCTTTTGCTCTAATTCTGGTGAAAAGACAGGAACTCTATTAACTGTAGTTCTACAGCCACTTAATAATGGAAACAGAGTATCACCATACCTAGTTTACTTGCGTTAAGTCTACCTTAGTAGCTTTATCCCTAGAATATATACAGACTGGAATCTGTTGGAAAGTGTTATATGAGGTCTACTTGTAAGACATGACTAAATTAGCTTCAAATTTTAGCATTCCACTTCCATAGTCAGAAAACAATATGTGACAGAGGTAGCTCATTATTTCACTCAACTACTTCTGCCTTTTTCCCTGTAGAGCCAAAGAATTCTTCAAACCCTCAAATATACACAGAAGCACGAATACACATATACACACAGGTTTTGAGTTTATGGGTTTTGTATCTTGACATTTAATCTTCCAGCTTCCTTTGCAGCTGGGTGTGGCCCTTTGACTGTGGAATGCAAGTAGAAGTGATATGAACTATTATCAGGCCAATGAATGCTGGTTTTCCTTCAATTGCCTCTTTTGGCCTTCTCCATGTGTAGAAAATGACAAAGATTGGATTAGTCAGTGACATTAGACCTAGAGAGAAAAAGCAGAAAGGCACCTAATAAGGATGACAGGGCCTTTATGCCATCCTGATTCCCTGGGGGTTCTTGTGCAGTTGACTTGCCTACCTGCCCTGGACTGCTCACTTCCTCTGGGTATTTTGGGGTCTCTTATACAGGAGCTTAGTTTATACATAACTAATTCATAGACAGATGAGGGATCTGTTAATACATATGAGACTTAAAATTGGTTAACTGGATAGAATCTACCAAATTGTCAAGAACTGGTAGCAGTGAGTGGATCTTGGCAACTGACTGCCTATTTGACCTTTTCTACCAGTTTCATTGGGTCTATATGACTCTTGATGGTCTCTTGGCAGTTTAACCCAGGTCAAAAGTATCACACACAGATTTAATCAAATTTTCTCAAAATGAAATAATTTCCAAAGTCAAAGATTATATTTTTTAATTATAAAACAGAAACTTGAATTAATTTCTTCAACTTTTAGCCAAATCCTTGGTGGTTCAGATTGATCACCTTTGCCTGTAAAACAGTCTCAACCTCAGATCTAATTTTCCTAGACTTTCTCATTATTGTGCATGTGGTGTATTAGTTGTTCATAATATAGGGCACTCATAAAAGTGGCAAACAAATAGGGATTTCTTAAGTAAGACACATGTACTAGTTTGACAAGGCCAGAGACATCAGATTTTATGCATTAGCCAGGGAAGGTCTTCCACAGTTTCTAAGCAAAGTCAGTGTTCCAGCACTCCATTTTCTACCTTCCATGCTAAGAGTGAGAATTTTGCCTTTGAATTACTACAGAATTTAATTCTCATGATAATTCCTCAGTGAATTTCTATGAACCCATTTATTCATATATTGATGCTTCTCTCCCTTTCCTAACAGCAATAAAATTATTCTCAAGAATAGTGGGTCATCTACAAATATTGAATCATTATGTTATACACCTGAAACTAATATAATGTTGTACATCATTTATACCTCAATGTAAAGAAAAGGAATAGTGTGTCTTATCATCAGTTTAGAAAAAAAATATTCACTTTCCTTTCCAAACTAGGGGCTGCTATTGCAGCTTTCAAGTCAGATCTCAGGTAAGACTTTTACAGAAAAAATTAAATATAGAAGGAAAAAAGGAAATGAAACTGGTGTTTCATCATTCCTGAAGTTTCTTTGACCTTTAAGGGAAATGAATGGCATGGAGAGATGTGGTAATGAATACTGGCTCCAGTGTTGTGACATTTCTATTACCTCATTGTTTGATAATTTCTCTCTACCTTGCTCAAATGATGTCTGTAGTTTGCTTTTTCCATTTTTTACCTTGTGATTTATCCAGTGTTATTGAGGACTCAGTCTGTTTACAGTAACTGTGTTTTTATTATTCTTGTCTAAGGATGACTTTATGATTATGAGTTCCCTCTGAGTCTGCTCTAAATTCTTTGTTGCTAGCATTCTACAGCATTACTTTAACTCATAATGTCTTACAGACACTACTGAATATATTGTTGAACAAATGCTGCACAAATTTATTTCTATCCCTCCTCAGATTTTAATCCGGCAATCAACTGTCTTGGGGAGTGGTTTACTCAGTACAGCAAACGAAAGAGATATAGATCCAATAACCAAATGTGGCTGGTGAGAAAATTCCACAGAAACAGAAATATTACACATTCATAGCTTTCCTGCACTAGGAAACTCCCAGAATTTTCATTTATTTTGTAAATGTAAAGATAAACCTGAAGGCTATCTTAAAACGTATTGCACCATGGACACTTTAATGGGATGTGAATGTGGAGCTGTCAAGTTATGCTTACAAATAATGTTATTTTCTAGACAATTTTATTTTAGGGATTTGAACACATTTTTTTCCTGAGCAAATATGTGGATTAAGCCAAGATATGTCAATAAAGTGCTGTAGAAGTGTCTTATGGATATGAACACATTATCTGATAAAAATTCATGTGCTGCTGTTTGCTCATGGCTGAAGATACAGGTAAGCCAAAGCTCATTGAAGAGGAAACAAATCCTATGCATTTGGATTCCTTACCATAGTGAGTAAATACCTAATATACCAAAACGGCACAGGATAGATTTTTAAAAAATCTGCAGTTGTATTTACAATCAGTGAGAACGGTGGTCTTGTATAAATACATAAATACATAATTTTGACCTTAAAAGAAGTGTAGTGCAGACATGCTTGCCAATGTGCTGCTGCCTGGAAAAATGTCCATTCACCTCTTCTTGCCTTAAGTATACTTATAAATTGGGATGTTTAGAGAACTACTCCAAATCAGAGTATCCTGACCTAGGATATTCCTGACTACCTTTCTTAACCCTATACTTTGCTGGGAGGCTACCTAGGACAGTGTTTAAGAGCATCTCCTCTGAGCTCAGATAGCTGAGGGTTTAAACACTGGCTCTGTCAAACACCCTGGCTATGTGTGACCTTGGGAGTTTTTTTCAAAAGAGAATGGGGATAAAAATAATACCTATCATAGATGTTGTTTAAAGCTTTTAGCCCATGTTAGAGAAGGCATGCTGGTGCCTAGAAAATGGTTGCAGTGATGTTGCTTATGTAGTAAAGCAACACATTGCTGCTTCCCTTATACCCTAGTGTGCATTCAGACCTATTGAAATACCATTGGAAGAATAACATTACTTTCTTTTTATGTTTGGGTATATTTGCTGTGCATGTAGCTAGTGTGGGCCCCCTCTGTTGGTTGGTCAAGAGACTGGTGGCTCAATATTTAGAAACCTCAAGGCCTGTGTATCTTTCAGAATTGTTAATATTAGACATTAATTATATGTTGATTAAAAAAATCTTTATTTCACTAACTTTAGAAAAGGAAAAAATCACTTACTATGTATCTAAGGTTAAAGGAAGCATGATTAAAAATAATGAATATCATGATCTACAACAAATTTGAAAAATGAATTTTTCAAATTGTAGTGTTGAACCAAAGCAGAATGCAGATAACTGAAATAAATTATTAAAAAAGACTATAAAAAACTAAAGCCATTTGAAGCAATATGGATGGACCTAGAGATTATCATACTAAGTGAAGTAAGTCAGACAAAGACAAATATCATATGATATCACTTACATGTGGAATCTAAATAGAAATGATACAAATGAACTTATTTACAAAATGGAAATAGATTCACAGACTTCAAAGACAAACTTATGGTTACCAAAGGGGAAATGTGGGGGTAGAGATAAACTAGGTGTTTGGGATTAACATATTCACATTGCTATATAAAAAATAGATTACCAACAAGGACCTACTGTATAGCACAGGGAACTTTACTCAGTACTCTGTAATAACCTATATGGGAAAAGAATCTGAAAAAGAATGTATGTGTGTGTGTGTGTGTGTGTGTGTGTGTATATATATATACACACATATATATATAACAATCACTTTGCTGTGCACCTGAAACTAACACGTCAACTATAATATAAAATAAAATTTAAATTAAAAAAGAAAATTCTGTAAAGAGAAAACAAGTAGTATGAAATATGAACATTTCCATTTTATTTTTCATTTATTAGAATTCATTTATATTTTTTAAAAGGTGTAGAGCTTCTAAAGCAAGTACAAAATCCACCTCAGCAAAGATAATATTAACCTAATAACAAATAAGGTTTCATTTTTCAACTCAGGCTCGAAATTTCCATATTAATCTAAGAAGAGTTTAAGCTGTGATTTTATAACTATCAGAGATATGGATAAAGTTACTTGAGAGAGTGTCTAAGGGAATTAGTAGTAGAGATGTTGGAGAGAAGCAGGTTAATAATGTATACTAAGTGCTCTGTACTTACTTAGTGAACAGACTGATGTTTCAAGTTACTCTTATCATGAGAAAATCTCTTTATCTAAGCACACGGTAGTAGCAATGCTTTTTATTGTTAAAAATATAGAAACCATCATTCACTTCTAGAAAAAAAATGTCTGGATAATACATCCACAGTGTACAAATTTAAAAATGTGCCCAAAGTAAACAATGCAAATCCAAATCTCTTCTAACTTCATGTACCCATTTACTCTCAAAGGAAACCTGGTTCTAGTTTTCCTTCACCTAGTTGAATGGATACACTTTAGCTCCTCCCCCGGCATAACACTGAGCCTGGGGTCCAAGATTTATAATTGCAGCTATGTGATATTTGAGACTGAAATCAGGATTTTTCATATCAGCGTTTGGTGTTGAGGAAGTAGAGACCCTCTCCTTGCATTTTAGAAGTGGTGTAAGGCTTGCAGTTCACCAAAACAGATTGCCTTAGTAACTGGGCTATAGCCAATTGCCAGGGAAGCTTGCATCTTCCAACTTCTTAGGGGGAGGCCAGCCTACAAGGTATAAATCTTGAATTGGTTAACTCTTATCTCTCCAAGTCTTTGATATTATTTTTTATTGTAATGCTTTCCCTTCATTTTTCTATCTAGTAAATTGTCAATAACCACTCTTTTCTATCCAGTAAATTGTCAATAACCACTGAAATACCATAAACTTTACTTGATTCCTATGGAACACAGTAGTAAGAAATACCTACTCATTTAATTGTAGTACATCATAGATTATATTAATCATATTACTTGCAACTTACACTACCTATATTTATTTATACTCTATCCACTACATTGATATATTTATATACACTCCCTTCACAATCTCATCCATCCTCTTGGCTTTAAATTCCATCTGTATTCTATTGCCTCCCAAATGTATACCTCCATCCCAGAACTGTTCTTTGAAACCCAGACCTGCATATCTAACAGTACACTTGATTTATCTACTTGAAAATTAGAACTATCTTTCTGAATCTGAAATCTGACTTATCTAGCTGGCTTTTATCAACAAAGGAGAGGTTTGTTGCCACCCCAAAAGAAACTCTAGAGATTACTGAGTTTTTATGTCTGCTGAGGACTTATAGTTATTAATTCAGTCTTAACACTTTTTGAATGAAATTATTTTTCTGCTGCTGTCATATTTGGGTTAATGGATACTGCTCGTTTGTTAGTTCAATATGTCTTTAAATTACTGGATTAATTTAAAAATTTGTCCCTTTCTATTAACATTAGACATACATAGTTTATGTTGACTTTAGTTGTGCCATTCAAGAATTCACAGGGTTCAGTAAAACCTACCCCAATTTTTGTTTTCCAAATGCAGAAGTTCAGATCTTTTCATTCACTTTTCATAAGATAAAATTACTCTTTTCAATTCTCACTCCTATTAATATTTTCATGAATTATTTCCACTCAGACTATAGTAAAAATTCTTTCCCAGATGTAGGTTTTTTAAAATAAACGAGTAAAGATAAATTATATGTTTCCCTTTGATTCATCTTGTTGTTTTAATGATATCTAACAGTTTGTATTTTTACTGGACTTGGCTCATTCCAGGAGAAATATAACACAGAAAAATCTATAGCCAAGTTTCCTCAATGGTGTCTCCTAACTCACTCTTTAAAAAACTCTGTATATAACAGTTATTGAGACATAATTCACACACCATACAAGTAACCCACTTAAAGTGTGTAATTCTATAGTTTTTACTATATTCACAGAGTTATGTAACTACTACCATCATCAGATTTGGAGCATTTTCACCACCACCACAAAAATAAATCCTGCAATCTTTAGAAGTCATTTCTCATTTTCTCTCAAAGTTCCCCTCCCTAAGTTCTAGGCATCCATTAATCTGTTTGTGTCTCTAACTAATATTTCCCTATTCTGGAAATTTCATCTAAATGGAATCATGTACTACGTGGTTATCTGTGACTGACTTCTTATATTAACATAATATTTTCAAGGTTCATTCATGTTTTAGCATGTAGCAGTACTTCATATTTGTTATTGCTAAATAATAATCCATTGCATGCATATATCATATATAGTTTGTTCATTGTTGTGTTTTGGCTTTTTTTTACAATCTGAACATCATCAATAATGCTTCTACGAACATTCCTGTACAAATTTTTGCATGGACATATTTCTTTCTTTCTCCCTTCCTCCCTCCTTCCATCCCTCTTTCTCTCTCTTTCTTTCTTTCTTTCTTTTTCTTTCTTTAGAATGTGCCTAGGTATGAAATTGCTGCATTGTGCAGCAACTCTATGTCAAACTTTGGAAAAATTGTCAGATTGTTTTCTAAAGTGGCTGTATCGTTTTACATTCCACAGCAGTGTATGAGAGTTCCAGTTGCTTCACATTCTTGCCAGTACTTTTTGTTATATCCTTTTTTGATAACAGCCATCCCAGTGAGTATGAAGTGGTATCTCATTCCAGTTTTGATTTGCATTTCCCTGATGGCCAATAATTTTGAGCATATCTTTACATGCTTTTTGGCCATTTGTATATCTTTCATAGAGAAATGTCTATTTAAATACTCTTCCCATTTTTAAATTGGACTATTTGTCTTTTTCATTGAATTTAAGATTTCTGTATTTAATCTAGATGCAAATTCCTTACTAGATACATGATTTAAAGACATTTCTCCCATTCGTGAATTGTCTTTTCACTTTCTTGATTGTACCCTTTGAAACAGAAGTCTTTCATTTGAACAAAGTTTCATTTGTATAGTTTTTTCATTTGTCACTTTTGGTTTTGGTGTCATAGTAAAAGTGCCTTGATTAATTTAAGGTCATGAAGATTTACTTCTATATTTTTTCTAAGATTTCTATAGTTTTAGCTCTTACATTTAGGTCTATGGTACATTTTGAATTAATTTTTGTGTGTGGTGTGAGGAAGAGGTCCAATTTCATTCTTTTACATGTTGATATCCAGCTGTCCCAGCACCATTTGTTGAAAAGATGATTCCCCCTTCCCATCACTGAATTGTCTTAACATTCTTGTACAAAATGAATTGACCATAAATCTGAAAGTATATACATGAATTCTTAATTCTATTGAATTGATCTATATGTCTATTCTTACGTGAGTACCACTACATTTTCTTGACTAGTATAACTTTGTAGTCAGTTTTGAAAGGAGGAAATGTGAATCCTTCAACTTTGTTCCTCTTTTTCAAAATTATTTTAGCTTTTTGGATTCCTTTGCAATTTCATATGAATTTTATGATTGGCTTTTTCGTTTATATAAAAAATGCTTTTGGGACTTTGAAAGGGATTGTAATTGAACTTGAGACCAACTTAGAGTACATTGCCCTCTTAATCATATTACATCTTCTGATTCCTGAACATGAGATGCCTTTATATTTATTTATGTCTTCTTTAATTTCTTTCAGCAATATTTTGTAGTTTGCAGAGTACAGATTTTGCATTTCTTTTGTGAAATTAATTCCTATGTATTTTATTCTTTTTGATGTTATTTTAAATGGAATTGTTTTTTGAATTTCATTTTTGTAGGTACAGTTGATTTCTCTTTTACTTTTCAACCTTGCTGAGTTAGTATATTAGTTTAAATATCTTTTTAGTGGATTTATCAGAATTATCTGTATATAAGATCACATCATCTAAAAATAAAGATAGCTGATTTCCCCTGTTCAGTGTATTTGATTTTCTTTCTTCTTTTCCTTCTTTTCTTCCTTCCTTTCTTTTTCTTTCTTTCTTTCTTTCTTTCTTTCTTTTTCTTTCTCTTTCTTTCTTTCTTTCTTTCTTTCTTTCTTTCTTTCTTTCTTTCTTTCTTTCTTTCTTTTCTTTCTTTCTTTCTTTCTTTCTTTCTTTCTTTCTTTCTTTCTTTCTTTCTTTCTCTGTCTTTCTTTCTTTCTTTCTCTCTCTCTTTCTTTCTTTCTTTTTTCTTTCTTTCTTTCCTTCTTTCTTTATTTTTGACAAATTTCCCTGGCTAGAAACTTTACTGCAATCTTGAGTAGAGTTAGTGAAAGCAGACGTCCTTGCCTTGTCTCTGATTTCAGGTAGAAAGCATTTAGTACTTCACCATTAAATATGATCTTAGTAGTGGATTTTGCAGATGTCCTTTATCATACTGAAAAAGTCCTCATCTATTATCAGATTTTTGAGTTTTTAATCTCTAAGTGAGGTGGGATCTGTCAACTGTTTTCTCTGCATCCATTGAGATAATTATGTGTTTTTTGTCCTTTATTCTACTCATATAGAATATATCTATTTATATCTCTATATCTCTATATAGGATCTTTTATTAGCTGCAAATATGTTATACTTTTTATATTTTCCTGATAATTAAACACTTTTTCATTATAATGCAGCTCTATCTCTAGTAAATTTTTTGTTTAAAGTCTCTTTTGTCTGTTGGTCTAGTCATTCCAGTTCTCCTATGGTTTCTGTTTGCATAGTACACTGTTTTCTAACCTTTTGTTTTCTATATGTGTCTCCTGTGAGCAGTATGGTGGTATAGAAGTTTTCTATTATTAACCACCCAAAGAACTCATCAAAGTCCATATATCGCACATATCACTTTACAGACTCCATCAGACCCATGAGCCTCTTGGGACACCTCATCTTTAGAAACCATAGGTTGGCCCATGGGCACCTCTGACATTCTGCATAACTCATCCACACCACTGTGGCTGAATCTGCCATGCACCAGCCCTCATGGATGGTTGGGGGCAGACAGATTGAGAGCATGTGCAGAAAGTTGGCCCAACTTTGTGGGATTGGAAGAAAACACATAAACTTGAGCATTTCAAGGGTCCTGCGGTAAGGAAATAAATGGGATGCTCACAGCACTTGACCTGGCTTTGTGGAATTGAGAGAAGGCATACAATCTTAAAAATTACCCCCTAAGAGGGAACAAGAGTTATAGGGTGGGTTCATTCATAGAAAACACCTGAGAGAGCCTCATAATCCATAGCCAGACTGACTGATGATGTTTCTCTCCCAAAGCCAGTCAGTAAAGACTGAAAGAAGTGATTGCTTCCCTATGTGTGAATACAGCACTGCAAGACGTCAAGAAACATGAAAAACAATGAAACATTATAACACCAGAGAACTACCATAATTATCTAAAAACTGGCCCTAAAGAAATGGAGATCTACAAGCTGCCTAACAGTGAATTAAAAATAATTGTTTTAAGGACACTCAGTGAGTTATAAGAAATTACAAATAGACAACTCAGTGAAATTAGGAAGAGAACACATGAACAAAACAAGTTTAACAAAGAGATAGAAATAATAAAAAAAAGAACCAAACAGAAATTCTGGAGCTGAAAGATAGAGTGAATAAAATGAAAAATGTAATAGCCTCAAGAACAGAATTGATCAAGCAGAAGATAGAATATGTGAATGCAGAGAAAGGTCATCTGAAATGACCCAGTCAGAGGAGATAATAGAAAAAAAGAAAGTAAAAGAATGAAGAAAGCCTATGGATTTTATGGGATACCATACAAGTAATAACATATACATTGTTAGTGTCCCAGAAGGAGAAGGGAGAGAGGAAGTGGCAGAAAACATGTTTAAAGAAATAATGGCTGAAAAATTTCCAAATCTGGGAGAGATATGGACACCCAGGTACACAAAGCTCAAAGGATCCCAAATTGGTTCAACCCAAGAAGATTTCACATGACACATTATAATCAAACTGTCAAAGGTCAAAGACAAAATGAATTTTGAAGACAGTGAGAGAAAAAGAGACTCACCACATAAAAGGGAACCACATAAAGGGAAACTACTACATGATCCAGCAATCCCACTTCTAGGTAAGTATCCAAACAAAATAAAATCACTATCTCAAAGAAATATCTACACTCCCATTTATATTGCAGCATTATTCACAGTGTGTAAAATAAGGAAACAACCTGTGTTCATAGATGAATGAATGATTGGATAATTAAAATGTCTCATACACACACACACACACACACACACACACACACACACACACACACACACACACAGTAATACTATTCAGCCTTAGAAGGAAATCCTGACATTTACTACAACATGAATATACCTAGAGGACATTAAGCTAAGTGAAATAATCCACAGAAAGACAATCCCTGTATGATGCCACTTATATGTGCACTCTTAAAAAGTCAAACTCATAGTAACATAAAGTAGAAATGGTGTTTACCAGAACCTGAAAGCTAAGGGAAATATGGAGATGATTATTCAGTACAAATTTTCAGTTATATGATGCAGAAGTTCTGAAGATCTACTGTACAGTATGGTGACTATAGTTAATAATAATGTATTTTATGCTTGAAATTTGCTAAGAGTGTAGATCTTAAATTTTCTTGTTAAAAACAAACAAAAAAAGCAACCATATGAGATGTTGGATATGTGAATTAGCTTGATTGTGGTAATCATTCTACAATATATATCAAAACATCACAATGTACACTTTAAATATATACAATTTTTTTTCAGATCTTTATTGGAGTATAATTGCTTTATACTGTTGCGCTGGTTTCTGCTGTACAGCAAAGTTAATCAAGCTGTATTTATACATATATATCCCCATATCCCCTCCCTCTTGAGCCTCCCTCCCGTCCTCCCTATCCCACCTTTATAGGTCACCACCAATCATCGAGCTGGTCTCCCTGTGTTATGCAGCAGCTTCCCATTAGCTATCTATTTTACATTTGGTAGTGTATATATGTCAATGCTACTCACTCACTTTGTCCCAGGTCCCCTCCCACCCCTTCCTGTGTCCTCAAGTCCATTCTCTACGTCTGCATTTTCATTCTTGCCCTGCCACTGGGTTCATCGGTACCATTTTTTTTTACAGGTTTTATTCATTGATTGTGCCTTAATAAAGTTGGAAAAATGAACTGTGTGTCTTGTAAATGACATGTAGTTGAATATCATCTTTTTAATATTCAGCTGACAATCTCTGCTTATGATTGGATTGTTTAATCCATTAACATTTAATTTTATAAATTTATTTATTTATTTATTTAATTGGCTGTGTTGGGTCTTTTGCTGTACTCAGGCTTTCTTTAGTTGCAGTGAGTGGGGGCTACTCTTCGTTGTGGTGCGTGGGCTCCTCATTGCCGTGGCTTCTCTTGTTGCGGAGCATGGGCTCTAGGTGCGTGGGCTTCAGTAGTTGCAGCACATGGGCTCAATAGTTGTGGCTCACAGGCTCTAAAGCACAGGCTCAATAGTTGTGGTGCATGGCCTTAGCTGCTCTGCGGCATATGGGATCTTCCTGGAGCAGGGATCGAACCAGTGTCCCCTGCATTGGCGGGCGGATTCTTAACCACTGCGCCACCTAGGAAGCCCAACATTTAATTTTATTATCAATAGATTTGGTTTTATCTCTGCCATATTACATTTTGTTTTCTATTTAACTCATTTCTTTTATGTTCCTCTTTTCATCCTTTATTTCTCTTTAATTAGGTGAATAACATTTTAAATACTTTAAGAATTTTTACACTTATTTTAAAGTAATTATTCCTATTGGTTGCTTTAGGGCTTACCATATACATTATAATGGAATCTACTTCAGAAATACTAATTCTGGTAATATATAGAAACATTATTCTTACATTACTCTATATCTTTTCCCTTCTTTTTATATTATTATTGTTACACATATTACATCTATATATGTTGCAAACAAAGCACTGCATGGATATAACTATATAATTTATGCATTTACCTTCTGTGAGTCTTTTTAGTGAATTATTGAACTTGAGGGTGGTTTTGGGTAATCCCCTGTATTAGTTTTTCTGGCATGCCATAATAAAATACCAAAAAACTCATTGGCTTAAACAACAAAAATATATTTTCTTCAAAGTTCTGAAAGTTGGTAGTCCAAGGTTAAGGTGGCAGTGTTTTGTTTTGTTTTTCTTCTGATGCCTCTTTCCTTGGTTTGCAGATAGCCTCTGCATTTGTCAGGGTTCCTCAAAGAAACAGAACCAATAGAATATATATCCTATATTTGCCCTTTTGCATGAGCATTTTTTGAGGTTGGTCTTTGTGCTTTGTTCTCATTCTAGAAGGATTCTTACTTATCTCTTTTTCTTGTTTTTCTTTGGTAAACTATTTGACCTACAAATGAGTTTAATTTTTTAATGGATCTACTAGCTTCCTCTTAATTGCTTACTGCCAAAAATTGCATAATTTTAAAAGTACCCTTATACATGAACTTCTCAATAGTCTTCCAAATAAATTTAGTTACTTTGGAGAGAATTTTGGATCTCTCTTGTCTTGTGCTTTGTCTCTATCATTAGGCAAAATCTCTTAGTTACTACTCCAGAATGTGTGGCAGGGATACTGGCCCGCTTCTCTGGGAGTAATACTCTTGCTTTATGAGCAGAGCCTGGGCAGAGGCATTAGTTTATAGTCTCCTCAGCTGCTTCTCCCAGCAAGGATCTTGTATCCTGCAAGTGACCTAGGCAAAGGCAATCAGGACCCAGTATTCTTAATCTGCTGTGTCTGAGGCAGAGCCTCTACCATACAGGAGAGTGCTGGGTTAGGGAAAGGAACCTTCAGTTTCCCAGCAGCACTTATCTTGAATATAGCCTATGAAATACAGAGCTGGTAGGGCTGATATGAAATACTGGTGGCCTGCTTCTCCCTCAGAGATACTGTAACCCTTTCCTGGAATTGAGGGAAAGAGTGAGCTCCATCTCCTTGGCCATACCTACCAAATCATTGATTATTCTTGCTCTAAGACCTTATACTTTCTACTTTTCAAGCCTTATTTTATTCTAGGAGATTTTTTTTCCACCCGTGCCATATTCTTTTTCCATTTTTTCCCCCCGAACTGCTAGTAGAAATGTCTGAAGTCCTGGTAATGCTTTATCCAGACCAATTGAGCAGTGATGTTTAAATATCACCCACCTTCACTATGTTGAAAAAAAAAGAAGTAGAAATAGACATATCTTCTTAATTTTTCCCCAAAAGACCAATATTTTATTTCCCATGAAATGTAAATAGCTTACTACTTCCTTTCTGTTATACAAATTCACTTTCCTCTTTTCTGCTCACTTTATCAGATCTTTCTCATAGTTTATCTGTGGCTATAAATAAGAATTTTAACAATTTATGTTTCATTCTAGGTTTTTGAACTCTGGTCAGATAATCTGTGTCATTCTAATAACTTTTATAAGTAACAGACATTTTTAATGAAAAATTATAGTTTAATTACTTCATTGAGAGTTATTTATCAATGACTCTAATAAAAAATAATAATTTATCAGTTATTGATGTACTATGTGCATACCTTTTTTCAAGTGGTTTATCCATATCACATCATTATTGGTAACAAAGAACACTTTTAGGTGGATATTGTCTTTATCATTTTATCACTGAGTAAAATATCAGCCTTTATAAAATAACCCTATATTCCTATATAATGCTTGTAATATACAATCTATAAACTGATTTTACTCTAATCCGTTAATTGCTTTTTGGTTCTAAACAAGACAAGAAAAAGAAATATGTTGATCATATATTCCCTATTTGTTCTATTACCTTTTATTTTCTCTCATCTTTTACCTCAAGACTTGTATTTCATTTGCCATTTATAATTACCTTAGGCAGCCTTTGATATATAAACCATATGAGCTTAAAAACCATTATGAATTTGCTTCCATTTTCTGGGTGGAGTTAGTTTTCCTTTCAAAGAAGACATCTATTCTGACTCTTAATTTACAACATGGAGTACTTTGACAGTGATTAGGAGATTTTCCCACTGAATAAATAACAAATATCATCATTGAAAGTGCTGCAGGACAAGTAGAAGCTATAAATTTATGACATTCATTTGAAGTAAGAAAACGCAAACATACAGGAACTCCCCAAGCCTGGCTGTAGGTATTAGCTACTCAATATTTTCAGAAAAATAATAATATAGAACAAATTATTATTTACTCTGAAGGCTGCTAATGGTTACAATTAGATTTTGCAATAGATGAGTGAAGGAAAGAGATGCTATTATTTTGCTTGAGTCTGTTTGTGTTAGCATTGTGAATTTTTAAGCAGGCAAATAAATTCCTAACATTCTCTTAAGAGAAAGAAATATTTCCCAGCAGGGTAAAATTGTGTGGATATATCACCTATATTGATTAAACAAGGATCCACTAATATCTCAAAAATAACATTTAGAAAATTAAAAGATCTCTTTAAAGGATTTCAGACCCAATAGGGACCAAATTCAGGGTAAAAGTATTGATGATGTTAAATTTCTTGGAAAAAACATGCTTTATATACTCAAAAATTTTGATTTCAATCAATTTTAATATTAGAACCCAATAATTAAGTTTTTGATAATAATACTGACAGTATATAAATTTGAAATTTATCCATAAGAAATTACTCTGCATAATAGATTTTATCTTAATATATAACTGCTTTAAGGGTCCGTAGTTAGTTTAATTCTTCTTCCATTAGTAACATCTTAACAGTGACAAAACACTGTATTTTCAATATGTGTGTTTACTTTGGTGGCAGTTTACGTATTCTTAAAGCTTCCACTCAATCAATTAATGAGTTTGAATT
Source organism: Hippopotamus amphibius kiboko (assembly GCF_030028045.1). NCBI lineage: Eukaryota > Metazoa > Chordata > Mammalia > Artiodactyla > Hippopotamidae > Hippopotamus > Hippopotamus amphibius. The sequence continues at coordinate 28,529,641 of NC_080191.1, forward strand.
TGGCAAGAGTAAAAATAACTGTAACCATAGATTTTATCAGCCTGTGTGCTTTGGGTCAAAATATGGTGCTGTAGCTGCCATCAGTGGGACTCTCACAGCAGAGGACAGGATATGCAGTGAAAGGCTGTGCATTGCGGTAGCTAATGAGAGAGAGCATATCAAACATCCTTGGGCAGCAAAGGCATTGCATTCATGAAGAGAATTTCTGTTGCATTTCCTTGCTTTACCTGTTCTATAAGATTTAGCTCAGGTTCCCCTTTTCCTGGAAAACTTTCATGAGTCCTCCTACCTGGAATACTTGTTCTTCCTCTTCTCCTACAGCACCTTGAGTTTGTAATGATCTTAGCACTTAACATACCATATTATAACCCTCCATTTTCTTGTTTTGTCTATTTGACTAGACTGTGAGCTTCCTAAGGGACAGGACTATGTTGGGTTCATTTTAAATCTCCAAAGCCTAGAATGATGTCTAGCCCTTATGAAACATTTAAAAATATTTTTGGGTGAATAAATAAATGGACGAACTGAAACTCTAAAGCCTTCTGTGTTATCTAGGCTAGTAAGTGTAACTATATTTTTAGTAAAGAAAAATAAAAACAAGTCAATTAAAAGCTATTTTCAAAACCAATAAGATTGTTTCTTTAGAAGAGTCATTAAGTAAACTTGGAAACCAGAATGTTTTTAGATGACAGAAATACAATTTTGCAGGAAAAGAGACATAAGAAAGGGTTTGTCCTTGGTATGTTGATAGGCATTTTAGATCTGTGATGTGACTTAACATATGTTTAAGATATTTACTTCATTAATGGAAAGAAACTTCATATATCTAGTAAGTATTAACTTTCTAGGAATATGTGGAGGTAGACTTCAACCAAGGTTTGTTTTTCCAGTGTTCAGCTCTGACTGTGAAGTCAGACATGCCTTAGGGCAACTAATATTTAGGGAGAAGAAAAGGCCATTTGCTAGATTTTATGCCACATCAGTTGTCACTCAGCTGTTGTTACCATTCACTTATGACTTAAATTCCTTTAATTACATCTCCATTTCACCACATAGGCATATATTGTAAAACCATTTTTAGTGCACACAATTTCTTGATTAGCTTCCGAAGACTTAGTTGGGTGCTTTCTCAATATGTGAGGCCTATCCAGCTTTCCAAATTACCTGTTCCTGAGGCATTTTGCCTATATCTTCTGAACTGAAATAAAAGATCATGGAAAATAAAAGAGTGGGAACCTTCTTTTGCTCTTAGGATAAAGGAATAGAATGGACACTTGAGGAATGATAGCAAAAAAACTGAATTTTAAAACTTTATTTTCCATTTCATGGGGCTCATGAATACAAATGTTGAATAGACATTTCTTCAAATACATACAAATGGCCAATGAACACATGAAAAGATGGTCTACATCATTATTTATTAAAGAAATGCACATCAAATCCCCAATGAGGTACCATATCATACCTACTAAGATTTAGGGTATATATTAAAACACACACACACACACACACACACCCCAAAAGACAACAACAAGAACAAAAAAAATAAAAAACAACAAATGCTTATGAGAATGTGGAAGAATTAGAATCCTCATATATTGCTGGTGGGAAGGGTTCAGCCTCTGTGTAAAAATTTTGGTGATTCAAAAAGTCGAACATAGACTTAACATATCACCCTACAATTCTACTCCTACGTAGATACCAAAAAGAATTTTGGAAACAGGCATTCAAGCAAGTACATGTACACATGTTCATAGCAGAACTATTTGCAAGAGCTGAGAGATGGAAACAGCCCAAATGTCCATCAACAGATGAATAGATGAATGAATTACGGTGTATATATACATATTATGTATACACACACACACACACACACACACACACACAACGGAATAGTGTTCTAACTAAAGTGAATGAATTACTGATATACGCTACAATATAGAAGAAGCTTCAAAATGAAAGAACTTGACACAAAAGGTCCCATATTTTATGATTCCATATGTATGAGATGCCCAGAATAGATAAGTCCACAGAGACAGAATACAGATTTGTGGTTGCCCAGGAAAAGGGGAAGGGGGCAATGGGGAGTAACTTGCTTAAAGGATAATGGATTTTACTTTGGAAAGATGAAATGTTTTGGAACTAGATAAAGGTGGTAGTTGTATAATATTTTAAATGTACTAAATGCCACTGAATTACTCACTCTATAATGGTTAATTTTGTGTTATGTGACTTTCACTTCCATGTATTTAAAAAATATAAATATTGACAAATTATTTATTTATGCAAATGAGTTTAAGGAGCTGGATGATGGCAGACAGAGTTCGGATGAGATCTTAAACTTATTTTTAAGACTAAGTTGGTTTCTTTTTCAACTAGTTACTGAGTCTTAGGAACTGTGATTATAGGATTTGAAAATGGTATTAAACCACTGTAAATACAAAGAACAATGCCAAAGGCATTTAATTTTAATAATGATAACTATGATAGTAATAAACACCTGGAGAATACATTGTCAAGGGTCCAATTCCATTAACAATGACCAAAACAATAAGTTCGTTCCTATTTTCTATACATCTCCTCAAAATTGCTTTGGACAGGGCTTCTAGTTCTAAATTTTCTCTTAATAAACAACTGTTGAATTACTAGACCAGAGTCAAAACAATGTTTCTCTCTAAAAAAAATCATTTCTTGCTATTTTTTTTAATTTACTTTTTATACAAGCCCAGAAACAACATATCTTATCCTAATCTGCCAGCCTCCTCTCCATTATACGGCTATCACCATCATAACCCTCAAGGAATGATTTAACTTCATAATTATAAGGACTCAGAGAATGATTAGAACCATGTTTTCCTTCTCACTCATTTTCTCTTGTTAATTCTCTAGCCTGCAATTCGGTTTTCCTTTAATGTTCACTGTCAAGCCCAATAATGCCCCCTGGTAGAAGCAGGATGAGGAGTTTATTCACTGCTGAATGATAAATGTCTCCACACAGCACTGGGATGCACAAATGTATTGAATTGATTGCTGGCTTGCTTTCCCCATTTCCATTTAAAATTTGTTGTTTAAAGACCTGTAGTGACAAATATTAATTTTGACTTTTTGGAAAATATCAACAGCTATTTTTAGAGTTGTTCAGTAGAGCAATAGTGACCGAACATATTTTATGTTATTTTAAATAATTTGCATTTATGTAATTGGGTGTAAATTAGACATTCTAATTTTAGGTGATGTAAACTCCTGGACATTTTACCACAGGGATTGAGTTGAAAACAATGTTGTATCTGCATGTCTTTTCTTTACTGCAAGTGCTACTTAATTGTAGACAAACTTTTTATTCTTATAGCTTGGTTAATAAACTAAGGCACATATAGGGTACGATTCAGGAGGAAATGTAAATACATTATCAAGATGAACTCAAAGCAGGCTAAAGAAAACTGAGATTTTAAAGGGATTATAACAGAAGAGAAAACATAGACTATTAAATGCTTTTGTAAAAGTTAGCTATTTGGGTCAAAAAATAATGTTAAACCCCTGGATAATACTATACCAAAAAAAAAAGAAGTTGAAGATGTTTAAATAACTTAAATGCAGAAAAGATGTCACACACTAGATTGGAATGTAAGAAAATTGTTTCATAATTAGTGACAAGATAGCCTTTCTATTTCTAGTTATGTTTTGAACTGTAAAGCAAAAGATTGGTGGGTTTTCCAATGCAGACTTTCAAATCAGCACAGTGAAATATAAAAGGTACAATGTCAAATACAGGTTGAGAATATATACACGAAAAATACTTCCTAAATAAAATATCATCCACTATATGTAAATAATTTATGGAAACCTATATAAAATCCCTGAGCAACTTAAGAACAAAGTAGGCTGAACATACATAGATAATTGATAGTATCTATGGGATAGGTCACACAAACGGTTAGTTAAGTACCTAAAAAATGTTCAGACTCACTGAAAATCAGTTAAAGGCAAAATGTTTCACACCAACGAATATGGAAAAAAATAAAGGATTGATGATATCTAGTATTGAACATGATTGGTAATGTATATTTTCATACATTTTGAAAGAAATATAAACTATAAATTCTTTTAAGGTCTATTTATGAATGACTATCAAAAGTTTAAATGCACATGCCTTGGATTAGAAACACTTTTAGAAATATTCAAACTACAGAAAAGTTTGTAGATGTGCTCAGCTCCTTCTGTATAAGACTATCCAGGGTAACATGTTTTAAGAGGAATTTTCAAAAGCAACATACACGTCCATCTTTAGGAAATGTTTGGATAAGTATTACATCTGTACTACAGGATACTGTGTACCCTTTAAAAAAGAATGAGGTAGATTTGTGATAATGTGAAAATATATTCATGATTTTTTGTTCCATGACAGATTTTTTTTTAATTCACAAAAATGTAACTATAGTAGGATCTCATTTTTATTTAAAAAATCCATATGGCCATGTGCATAAAAGTATGTGCAACTGCATAGAAAAAAGCCCAAGACAGTCTTTCAAATATTATCTCTGATACACAGAAAATAATATATTGGGGACTGGTGAAATAGGACAATATACCTAATATTCCCTTGTATTGTCTGACATTTTTATAAGTGAATTATATTTTAATAAGTTTAAATATAATGAAAAAGAGCAGAGAAAAATAATTGAGACATTTAAGTTTTACCTTTTGCATAATTTTTAAATTGAGATTTTTCATAAATTAGTTGTCTAAGAAAAACTCTCCAAAACATTGGTTGGCCTAATATCTAAAGCAATTAAAATGAAGTCACTTTTCAAACTAACCGTTTGATGATATTACAGATTGAAATAAGATGGGTATATTCTAACAGGGCTTTAGGCATTTTCTCTGCATGTGTATTTCTATGAAAGAGCTAAAAAATGTGAGGTGTCTAAATCAGAATGTCCATGAGGGAATATGGACCTACACATCCTCTGAAGTGCTGAAGAAATTATAAAAATAAAACAAATTATTAACCTTGTGAAAAAGTAATCTTCAAGTGTTACAGATTTCCTTGGATCTGGAAAATAACTTTGTTGCCTTTCACCTTGCCTGGAACTTGTAACTCAGGATGCACTCCTTTTTTTCTGACTATACAAACTACTCACTAATGTTAAAGCAAAGCTTTGATATTTGTACATGATTTTCATATATGTGTTTATGCTAATAAGTACATTGTTATAAGGGATTTGTATGTTTAGCTGCCCTTTGTACATTCTCTAGTATATCATAGCACACATTCAAAGTACCTTTTATGAAAATAATTGAATTATATACTAAATTGTAGAATATACTTTCCTAATATTATATGAAGAGGGACTTTAAATCCTTTTTATATTTTACAATTGCTGTTTTTAAATGAGTATTTTTTAAAAAGTATGTTTAACATATTCCTTTTATCCTCTCTCTAATTGGTTAGTTGATCAGTATTTTAGAAAAATAATCTCAAGTACTGTGAATTTCATGATAATAATATAGTAATCATGGAAGCTTATTGGCTATACTGTGTGTGACTTGCCAGAATATAAATATACTTGGATATTCTTTATTGGAGAATAGAGAATCTCTAAAGGATTCTCAATTAAAGGGACCACTTGGATAATGTAATTTTTGTTTGCTGATTTCTCCACTGGTTTATCTCCATGAATTAGAGAAAACCAGTAAGAAAAGATTAACTGATTACAGAAAACCGTCTCAAGATGATGCATACTCTTAACCAGTACAAAAGAAAGGTAGGAACTGATACTTTTTTAAAAAAAAATTATTTACTTGGGCATGTTGTCCTGGCTGTATGTTTTATAGATGAAAAATATTGTTGAAGTATGGAAATTACAGTTAGAGACATCCTCCTTATTCTTCTCATTTTTTACTTTTTGTTTTTCTTATTTCTTAGAACTCTCTCCTCTTTCATTCAAGAAACATGGGCGTTTATTCTAAATTAGTTGCTGTTACTAAGAAACTTCCATGGGTCTAAAGTACATGTTTATTTTTGCACATAAGCATTATATAATAGTCTGTTTTTGGAAAAATTATAGGTATTCAATATCCTGTTAGTCTCCATGAAACCTTCTGGAATAACACAAATGGAACCACATTGCTGATAACATTCTGTATCAGTCATCTACAGGAGTTGTTCTTTACCATACTGCATGTAGTTTATCTACTGTAGTCATAGTCTTTGACAGCCTGCTTCCTGGGGTGCAGGGTACTGTTGTGAATTTGTCCCTGTACTACTCCAGATGTCTTCTTGAACTAAAAATTAATGAGTGGTATTTGGCACAGGGTAATTTACGTGGAAACGCATGTTACCATAATAATTTAGGATTAAATGATTTCTGCTGTTGCCAATTTATGCAGCTCTTAAACTGTGTAGTTGTGGTCTGCTTTTCTGAATTAAGGAGTAAGTGAAAGTGGTTATAGAGTTATTTTGTAAATAAGACACAGGAGGTTGGGTAAGGTGTATATTCTGATTTAAATTCAATGTCTTTGTAAACTTGTAGCCACAGCGCAGGCATACTTGACATGAAACTTGCCAATTTGGTTTTCTTACCAAATATCCCTCACAAGTTCATGTTGATGATTACTTGTATTTACTAATACCTCAGGAAAACCTGTGTATGACAAAAAAACAAAAACAAAAACAAAAAAACAAACCCAGAAATTCTATATTGTCTCATGTTTTTGGTAAAATTTAACAGATATTCAATGTAAGAAATAATACATATATGGCATTTTTATGTGATTAGGAACATTCCCATAAGGACTTTCAAAACTAAGGAAAAAAAGTCATAGATTTTCAAAATTTGTTTTTATATTACTTCACATAAGTCTGTTTCAACATTTTTTCATTTTATATATTATGGTCTCTAAAGTATTTACCAAAATAGCTGCCTTTTTTAAGAAAAATGTGTTCAGTCAAAAATAATTTCAAGTAGTATAGATTCTTTGCTGGGGATTGTTTTAGAAGAAGATATGGTCAGTATTGAGGATAAATTTTAAGACATATCAGGACTTTGTATGTCAGATTGTTGCATAATTATTGATTTATACTATAAAATTTAAGAGAAATTAACAATTACAATTAGGTAAGCTAAACTTTGAGAATATAAAAAAATTAAAATTTCTAGTCCAAGCTCATTAAATTATTCTTGCACTTTTTTTGCTACTAAGTGGATAATCATTTATTTCTGCCAATGATTGGGGCTTTGAAACAATTGAGTCCATACTAGTAAACTAAGTGTCTTATTGAAGTAACCAAGGAAGAAGAAAACATGTTTAGATGGTGAATCTATCATGACTTCTCAATTGAATTCCAATCCATATATGCATGGTTAATATCATTCAATGCTGTTTTTATTACTAAGCCACAAATTACTGGTCATCATTTTCCAATCTTAAACAAATTTCCCTGTTTAACTTGATATAGATATCATATTCATATATCACGCAGAATAGTTTCACTATTCTGTGAAAACAAAAATCCTCTGTGCTCTACCTATGCATCCCTTCTTAACCCCTAATCATTGGAAATCTCTGATCTTTTTAGTGTCTCCATAGTTTTGCCTCTTTCTAGAACACTGTATAGTTGAAATCATACAGGATGTAGCCTTTCCAGATTGGCTTCTTTCACTTAGTAGTATGCATTTAAGTTTCCTCCATGGTTTTTCGTGGCTTGATAGCTCATTTCTTTTTAGTGCTGAATAATATTCCATTATCTGGAGGTACCATTCACCTACTGAAGGACATCGTGGTTGCTTCCAAGTTTTGGTAATTAAGAATAAAGCTGCTATAGGGAGATTGGGATTGCCATATATACATTACTAATAAGAAAAAAATATCAAATTGCACACTTTAAATATATGCAGTTTATTGTATGTCAATTATATCTCAATGAAAGTTCTTAAAAAAAGAATAAAGCTGCTATCAACTTCTGTGTACAGATTTGTGTGTAGGCATGAGTTTTCAGTTCCTTTGTGTAAATGTCAAGGGGCACAATTACTGGATTGTATGGCAAGAGAATGTTTAGTTTTGTTGAAACAGCCGAATTACCTTCCAAAGTGGCTGTACCTCTTTGTGTTCCCAGCAGCAATCAATGAGAGTTTCTGTTGCTCCCTAACTTACCAGTATTTGGTGTTGTCAGTGTTCTGGATTTTGGCCATTCTAAATGTGCTGTGGTATCTCGTTATTTTAATTTGCATTTTTTCTGATGACATATGACAAGGAACATCTTTTCATATGATTATTTGCCATCAATATATTTTCTCTGTGAACTGTTGGTTAAAGTCTTTGGCTCATTTTTTAATTGGGTTGTTTTCTTATTGTTGAGTTTTAAGAGTTTTTTTCATATTTTGAATAACAGACCTTGATCAGATTTATCTTTTGCATATTTTTTCTCCTACTCTGTAGCTTGTCTTTTATTCTCCTGACGGTGTCTTCACAGAGCAGAAGTTTTTAATTTTAATGAAGTCCAGCTAATCAGTTCTTTCTTGTATGGATCACGTCTTTGGTCTCATATCTAAAAAGTCATCACCAAATCTAAGTCATCTAGATTTTCTCCTATGTTATCTTCTAAGAGTATTAGAGTTTTGAATCTTACATTTTGGTAAAATTTCCATTTTTAGTGAATTTCTGTGAAGGGTGTAAAATCCTTATATACATATTTTTTATTTTTTTTATTTTTTTATTTTTATTTTTTTTTATTTTTTTGGGGGTACCCCAGGTTCAATCATCTGTTTCCATACACACATCCCCGTACTCCCTCCCTTCCCTGACCCCCCCTCGAGTCCCCCCCACCCTCCCTGCCACAGTCCTCCAAGGCATCTTCCATCCTCGAGCTGGACTCCCTTTGTTATACAACAACTTCCCACTGACTATTTTACACTTGGTAGTATATATATGTCTGTGCTACTCTCTCGCTTCGTCTCAGTTTCCCCTTCACCCCCCGCCCCCTCCCATACCTCGAGTTCTCCAGTCCATTCTCTGTATCTGCATCCTTGTTCTTGTCACTGAGTTCATCAGTACCATTTTTAGATTCCGTATATGTGAGTTAGCATACAATATTTGTCCTTCTCTTTCTGACTTACTTCACTCTGTATGACAGATTGTAGTTCTATCCACCTCATTACATATAGCTCCATCTCATCCCTTTTTATAGCTGAGTAATATTCCATTGTATATATATGCCACATCTTCTTTATCCATTCATTTGTTGATGGGCATTTAGGTTGCTTCCATGTCCTGGCTATTGTAAATAGTGCTGCAATAAACATTATGGTACATGTTTCTTTTGGGATTATGGTTTTCTTTGGGTATATGCCCAGCAGTGGGATTACTGGATCATATGGTAGTTCTATTTGTAGTTTTTTAAGGAACCTCCAAATTGTTTTCCATAGTGGCTGTACCAACTTACAGTCCCACCAACAGTGCAAGAGAGTTCCCTTTTCTCCATGCCCTCTCCAACATTTGTGGTTTCCAGACTTTGTGATGATGGCCATTCTGATTGGTGATACCTCATTGTGGCTTTGACTTGCATTTCTCTGATGATGAGTGATGTTGAGCATCTTTTCATGTGTTTGTTGGCCATCTGTATGTCTTCTTTGGAGAAATGTCTATTTAGGTCTTCTGCCCACTTGTGGATTGGGTTATTTGCTTTTTTGGTATTAAGCTTCATGAGCTGCTTGTATATTTTGGAGGTTAATCCTTTGTCCATTGTTTCATAGGCAATTATTTTTTCCCATTCTGAGGGTTGCCTTTTAGTCTTGTTTATGGTTTCTTTTGCTGTGCAAAAGCTTTGAAGTTTCATGAGGTCCCATTCATTTATTCTTGATTTTATTTCCATGATTCTAGGAGGTGGGTCAAAAAGGATCTTGCTTTGATGGATGTCATAGAGTGTTCTGCCTATGTTTTCCTCTAGGAGTTTTATAGTGTCTGGCCTTACATGTAGGTCTTTAATCCATTTGGAGTTTATTTTTGTGTATGGTGTTAGGAAGTGTTCTAATTTCATTCTTTGACATGTTGCTGTCCAATTTTCCCAGCACCACTTATTGAAGAGGCTGTCTTTTTTCCATTGTATACTCGTGCCTCCTTTGTCAAAGATAAGGTGCCCGTATGTGTTTGGGCTTACCTCTGAGTTCTCTGTTCTATTCCATTGATCTTCCTTTCTATTTTTGTGCCAGTACCATACTGTCTTGATCACTATGGCCTTGTAGTATAGTTTGAAGTCAGGAAGCCTGATTCCACCAACTCCATTTTTCCTTCTCAAGATTGCTTTGGCTATTCGGGGTCTTTTGCGTTTCCATACAAATTGTAAGATTTCTTGTTCTAGTTCTGTGAAAAATGCCATTGGTAATTTGATGGGGATTGCATTGAATCTGTAAATTACTTTGGGTAGTACAGACATTTTCACGATGTTGATTCTTCCAATCCAGGAACATTGTATGTCCCTCCATCTGTTTGTGTCGTCTTTGATTTCCTTCATCAATGTTTTAAAGTTTCTGCATACAGATCTTTTGCCTCCTTAGGCAGGTTTATTCCTAGGTATTTTATTCTTTTGGTTGCAATGGTGAATGGGAGAGTTTCCTTAATTTCTCTTTCTGCTCTTCCGTTGTTAGTGTATAGGAATGCAAGAGATTTCTGTGCATTAATTTTGTATCCTGCTACTTTACTAAACTCATCAATTAGTGCTAGCAGTTTTCTGGTAGAGTCTTTAGGGTTTTCTATATATAATATCATGTCATCTGCAAAGAGTGACAGTTTTACTTCTTCTTTTCCAATTTGGATTCCTTTGATTTCTTTTTCTTCTCTGATTGCTGTGGCTAAAACTTCCACAACTATGTTGAATAATAGTGGTGAGAGTGGACACCCTTGCCTTGTTCCTGTTCTTAGAGGGAATTCTTCCAGTTTTTCCCCATTGAGAACGATGTTGGCTTTTGGTTTTTCATATATGGCTTTTATTATGTTGAGGTAATTTCCTTCTATGCCCATTTTCTGGAGAGCTTTTATCCTAAATGGATGTTGAACTTTGTCAAAAGCTTTTTCTGCATCTATTGAAATGATCATATGGTTTTTATCCTTCAAGTTGTTGATATGATGTATCACATTGATTTGATTTGCATATATTGAAGAATCCTTGCATCCCAGGGATAAACCCCACTTGATCATGGTGTATGATTTTTTTAATGTGCTGTTGCAGTCTGTTAGCTAGTATTTTGTTGAGGATTTTTGCATCTATATTCATCAGTGATATTGATCTGTAGTTTTCTTTTTTTGTGACATCTTTGCCTGGTTTTGGTATCAGGGTGATGGTGGCCTCGTAGAATGAGATTGGGAGTGCTCCGCCTTCTGCAATATTTTGGAAGAGTTTGAGAAGGATAGGTGTTAACTCTTCTCGAAAAGTTTGATAGAATTCGCCCGTGAATCCATCTGGCCCTGGGCTTTTGTGTGTTGGGAGATTTTTAATCACTGCCTCAATTTCTGTACTTGTAATTGGTCTGTTCATGGTTTCTATTTCTTCCTGGTCCAGTCTTGGAAGATTGTATTTTTCTAAGAATGTATCCATTTCTTCCAGGTTATCCAGTTTATTGGCATATAGTTGCTTGTAGTAGTCTCTCATGATGTTTTGTATTTCTGAGGTGTCCGTTGTGACTTCTCCTTTTTCATTTCTAATTCTGTTGATTTGCATCTTCTCCCTTTTTTTCTTGATGAGTCTGGCTAATGGTTTATCAATTTTGTTAATCTTCTCAAAGAACCAGCTTTTAGTTTTATTTATTTTTCTTATGGTTTTTTTTCTTTCTTTTTCATTTATTTCTGCTCTGATCTTTATGATTTCTTTCCTTCTGCTCACCTTGGGGTTTCTTTGTTGTTCTTTCTCTAGTTGTTTTAGGTGTAAGGTTAGGTTGTTTATTCGATCATTTTCTTGTTTCTTAAGGTAGGACTGTATTGCTATAAACTTCCCTCTTAGAACTGCTTTGCTGCATCCCATAGGTTTTGGGTTGTTGTGTTTTCATTGTCATTTGTTTCTAGATATTTTTTGATTTCCTCTTTGATTTCTTTAGTGATTCCTTGGTTGTTTAAGAGTGAATTGTTTAGCCTCCATGTGTTTGTATTTTTTGCAGTTTTTTTCCTGTAATTGATATCTAGTCTCATGGCGTTGTGGTCTGAGAAGATGCTTGATATGATTTCAATTTTCTTGAATTTGCTGAGGTTTGATTTGTGACCCAAGATGTGATCTATCCTGGAAAATGTTCCGTGTGCACTTGAGAAGAAAGTGTAGTCCGTCGTTTTTGGGTGGAATGTCCTATAAATATCAATTAAGTCGAGATGGCCTAATGTGTCATTTAAAGCTTGTGTGTCCTTATTTATTTTCTGTTTGGATGATCTGTCCATTGATGTAAGTGGGGTGTTCAAGTCTCCCACTATTATTGTGTTACTGTCGATGTCCCCTTTTATAGCTGTTAGCATTTGCCTTATGTATTGAGGTGCTCCTATATTGGGGGCATAGATATTTACCATTGTGATATGTTCTTCTTGAATGGATCCCTTGATCATTATGTAGTGTCCTTCCTTGTCTCTTTTAATAGTCTTTACTTTCAAGTCTAATGTGTCTGATATGAGTATTGCTACTCCAGCTCTCTTTTGACTTCCATTTGCATGGAATATCTTTTTCCATCCCTTTACTTTCAGTCTATATGTATCCCTTGGTCTGAAGTGGGTTTCTTGTAGGCAGCATATAGAAGGGTCTTGTTTTTGTATCCATTCAGCCAGTCTGTGTCTTTTGGTTGGAGCATTTAATCCATTTACATTTAAAGTGATTATTGACATGTGTGTTCCAATTACCATTTTCTGAATTGTTTTGGGTTTGTATTTGTAGGTGTTTTCCTTTTCTTGTGTTTCCTACTTAGAGAAGTTCCTTTAGCACTTGTTGTAAGGCTGGTTTGGTGGTGCTGAATTCTCTCAACTTTTGCTTGTCTGGAAAGCTTTTGATTTCTCCCTCAAATCTGAATGAGATTCTTGCTGGGTAGAGTATTCTTGGCTGTAGGTTTCTCTCTTTCAGGACTTTCAGTATATCCTGCCATTCCCTTCTGGCCTGCAGAGTTTCTGTAGAAAGGTCAGCTGTTATCCTTATGGGTTTTCCCTTACATATTGTTTGTTGCTTTTCTCTTGCTGCTTTTAATATTTTTTCTTTGTGTTTAATTGTTGTTAGTTTGATTAATATGTGTCTTGGTGTATTTCTCCTTGGGTTTAATCTGTATGGGACTCTCTGTGCTTCTTGGACTTGGTGAATTATTTCCTTTCCCATGTTGGGGAAGTTTTCCACTATCACCTCTTCAAATATTTTCTCAGACCCTTTCTTGTTTTCTTCTTCTTCTGGGATGCCTATAATTTGAATGTTGGTACATTTAAGGTTATATCACTGAGGTCTCTGAGACTGTCTTCTAATCTTTTTATTCTTTTTTCTTTTTCCTGCTCTGTGGCATTTATTTCCCCCATTCTATCTTCCAACTCACTTATTCGTTCTTCTGCCTCAGTCATTCTGCTGGTTATAGCATCTAGAGTATTTTTAATTTCAGTTATTTTGTTATCCATTGCTGTTTGTTTTTCTGAGTTCTTATGAACTGTTTCTTGTACTTTCTCTATTTTGTTATCGAGATTTTGTATCATTTTGACTATCATTACTCTAAATTCTTTTTCAGGCATTTTTCCTATTTCCTCTTCATTTATTTGGTCTTGTGGGTTTTTTTCCTGCTCCTTTGCCTGCATGGTGTTTCTTTGTTTCCTCATGGTTGTGCAAACTTTTGGGGTTGCTTGTCCTGGCGATAGAGGTGTTTATAGAAGACTGTCCAAGCCTCAGACTAATGTCCAAGTATTGGATTAAACGAATATTAAGTCTAGGAAACACATACATGTATAAGACACACAATTACTGAATCCGTTAGGACATAAGGCTCTAGAAAGACCTGACAGAACCCCAGTGTGCTATCAGATATTCAAAGAGAAACCCAGCAGAAATTGACAACTGAAACAGAACAAATCAGAGACAAAAGCAAAAGCAAACAAACAACAAATAACACCCTACACCTACAAACATCAATCCAGGGAGATTTTGTAAGCTAGGATCAAATATAGAAAAGAGCTGGAGTACCACCAGAGAGAATGGAGATTCTCAGAATGTAATTAGACAACTGTACTAAGAACTAAGATAAAGACAAAAGCCTAATATTAAATACCAAGGCAGTGCGTCATCTGGAGAATAGAGCAAGGAGTCTGAGCAGACCGATAGTGTTGCTTATAAGTATGTTAAGATAAAATAAACTTAAAAAGGCTGGAAGAAAGGGGAACAGAAGAGCATAATGTGGTTGGAAATATGCAAATAAAAAGAAAGGAATAGAAATGTATAAAAGATAGGAATGAAAGGAAAGTATGAGAGATATTTTGTCCGTACTACCAAAAACTTAGCGGCTATGTCAGGCTCCCCGCAGCCCTCTCTGGTGTCCGAGGCCGTCTGCTGGTGTTCAGCTGGTTCTCTGTGGGAATCACTGCGTCCTTCCGTGCATTCCCAATGCATCTGTGGAGAGGGATGTACTCCACGTCTCTCTACTTCGCCGCCATCTTTTCTCTCCTCAAATCCTTACATTTTTAAGATTAATTCTTTTATATGTGGATGTCTAGTTGTTCCATTACCATTTGCTTTACTGTATTGCCTTTGCTCCTGTCAAGGATCAATTGACTGTATTTATGTGGGTCTATTTCTGTGCTCTGTTCTGTTTTATTGATCTGTTTGTTTATTCTTTTGCCAATACTTCACTGTCTTAAATATTGTATCTTTGTAGTAAGTCTTGAAGTCAAGTAGTGTTCTATTTTTTCTTCTCCTTCAATAGTGTGTTGATTATTCTGGGTCTTTTGACTCTCCATATAAACTTTAAAATCTTTTTTGTTGATATTCATAAAATAACTTGCTGGCATTTTGATTGGGATTTCACTGAATCTATAGATCAAGTTAGGAAGACTGACATCTTGACAACATTGAGTACTTCTAATCACAAACATGGAATATCTTTCCATTTACTCAACTTTTCTTTGACTTCTTTACTTAAGAGTTTTGTAATTTTGTCATATAAATCAGGCATAGATTTTGTTAGATTTATACCTAAGTATTTTATTTTTTGGATGCTAGTATAAATAGTATTGTGCTTTTAATTTCAAATTCCACTTGTTTGTTTTTGATATTTAGGAAAGTGATTGAGTTTTATATATTAACCTTATATTCTACAACCTTGTTATAATTGTTTTTCAGTTCCAGGGATTCTTTTTTTTCTTCTTCTTCTTTTGGATTTTCTACATAGATGATCATATCATCTGTGAATAAAGACGGTTTTATTTCTTTCTTCTCAATCAGTATACCTTTTCTTTTTTTTTTCTTTATCGCATTAGCTAGGATGTTCAGTATGAAGTTGAAAAGCAGTGGTAAAAAGGAATATCCTTGCCTTGTTCCTGATCTTAGTGGGAGAGGTTTTAGTTTTTCACTGTTAAGAATAATGTTAGTTTTAAATTTTTTTGTAGATATTCTTTATCAAATAGAGAAAAATTTTCTCTATACCTAGTTTACTGAGAGTTTTTGTAATGAATGAGTGTGGATTTTGTCAAATGGCTTTTACGTATTCATTGATATGATCTGTGGCTTTTCTTCTTTAGCCCATTGATGTGGTGGATTACATTAATTGATTTCCACAGCATTCTTTCAAAGCACTAATTGATATTTTCCTATGGTTTATGGGGCGGACATGCCTTCCATTTTTAGGTGCAGGACACATAGGTAAGGCTCAGAAAATAATTCTTTAACTATTTAATTAATGAATTGACAAAACAAATATTCACGCACAATTTAAATTAATGATTTAAATATTTGCTACTAAAGTTTATATATGCATATAAATGGCCCTTTTTGTTTCTCTACTACTGCAAATCAGAGTGTATGGAATTTTCCCCATGTCTAGAATTTATTAGTATGTTTTAGTTGAAAGAATTTAAAATACAAACCATCTTATTGATACTTTTATGTAACACCAAAATTTATATAATTTTTTGTTGTTGCTGAAGATAAGCTTCCACTTCATGATTTATATTATTGTTATCCGTTGGTATAAGATTTAGAGGACTATCTCTAGAACTGCGTATATGCTAGTTCATTGCTATCACAGACTGAATGTTAACTTGTGTTATCCTTATATCATTCTTCCCACTTAAGAGTCAGTCCAGTCAGGTATCTGGTACATTAACTTATCCACAAAACTGACTTGCAGTTAAATCTCACTTAAGGTTGACTGTATATATAATTCTTTCTTTTTGACATACTTATTTGAAATAATTTTGTTTATCATATTTTCTTGAATCTGGTATTCATTAATTTTTTTTTTTTTGAGAATTTAGTAAGTGCCAGGTGTTGTTCTAGGCACAAGAATATGACAGCAAACATATTTTCCTTGCCCAAAAGGACCATTTTAGGAGGAATGGGGTGGGGGGCCAAAAAAAGGGGGACAAAAAATTGATATGTAATATAATGGATGAGGAAAGTGTAAGGAGATATTAAGCAGAATGAGTGGGTGGAAAATGAAAGTGGGATGCTATTTTAAGGTAGCCTGCAGAAGTCGCTGTGATATGGTGATATTTAAGGAAAGATCTAAAGAAAGTAAAGAGGAAAACCTCCATGGATATCTGAGATTAAATTGTTACCTGCAGAGGGAATTATAGTAGCAGCTCAGTGTGTTCAAAGAACAGCAAGGAGTCTAATGTAGTTGGAGTAAAATGAGCAAAAGGGGAAAGAAGTAAGAAATAAGATCAGAGAAAAAGTAGGGTCTGGGTCATACAGAGTCTGCTAGACCTCTGAAAAGACTGTTTTCTTCACATGCTGTTAGAGAACTTTGAGTAGAAGAGTTTTACTTCATGACTCTGGCTCTATTTTGAGAACGAAAAAGCAGAGAAAAGATAGAAGCAAAACTATGATCCAGGTGAAGCGTGATGCTAGCTTGGACCAGGGTAGCAGTGGTTAATATGGCACAAAATTGTTGCATTTTTAATATATTTGGAAAGTGCATTGTAAGGATTTGTTTATGGATTGTATGTGGAGTCCGAAGGGAAGAGTCAAGGCGATGTTTAGGTTTTTGTTTTGAGTCAAAGGAAATTTGGTGTTTCCATCTATTTAGATAAAGGAGACTAAAGGAGGAAGCTGTTTGGGGAGAAAAAATAATTTGATTTTAGACATGTTCAATGTGAAGTTTTAACTTGTTAAACATGTTAAATATGAAATATAGTGAGTGTGAGTTGAAAATGTAAATTTGAAACCCATCAGCATATTTGTTGTATGTAAAGCCTTTTAAGAGTGAATAATAGAATATGAGTGAGTAACCCTAGATATGAAAATATGTCTGAGGACTAAACGCTTGAACAGTGCAACCAAGGAAACTAAGAAAGTTAGCAACCAGCGATAAAGGAGGAGAACCAGAAGATGTTATCCTGCCAGTCAAGTGAATACAATGTTTCGAAGAGGGAGTTCTCTCCTAAGTCCATGGATGTAAATGTATCACTGCTTATAGCCTGGGTAGGATCTTACTTTTGAAAGATTTTTTTTTTTTTTAATTTTTTAATTTGGTGAGCTCACTGCAAGACAGGAGCCAGGGCCATATTCTGGGCTAGCAGGATTTTGTGTCTGGGTTCTCTAAACTTAAATTTTCATAACAGCCTGTCAAAGTAATACAGAGTTTCTCAACTCTCCTGCCCTCTGATCCTGCTGCCATAGGGAGAGCTTACTTCCTGTAAATATATATTTTCTGTGTGATTTCATGTTTACTCCGGATTTTTCTGCTTCTTACAGAACCAGATGAGTCCAGGGAAGTTTTGCTAGTAGTTTGGGTACCCCTATCCAATTGTTTGTAAATCAGAATTTTTGCTTTTGCATGTGGGAAAATGAACCTTTCTGGCTCATCCCCAAATATGCAGCCACAGGAGTCTTCTCTGCTTTATCCAGAGGTCTGGATCCAGATTGATCTCTACTATGTCTGGCATAACTCCTTATTTTGAGTTCAGCTTTATTTTATTGGAAAATGACAATGGAAGGTACATTGTACTTTTTTCGGATAGTCTATAGAGGAAAGCTTTATTGTTGGTGACAAAAGGAGTCAACATTAAGAAATTTATACCATGTTTTTATATTTTATTTTGATAAAAGGGAAGAAAAATAGCTCTACATTAATGAAACTCAGAATTGTTATGTAATGAATGATTTGACTGAAACTGACCTTACTTGAGATAACAAAATTATTAAATTTTAAATTAAGGGCAATTTTATGGATTAACTGATTATTTCATATGACTACTAACCTCTGGCTCCCTCATAATTCAACACAGTGAATCATTATATAATGTAATTTCTTTTGTTTATGGGAGAGTTCTGTCTCCAAATGCTGTCTATGACTCAGGGAACATTTGAGATCCCTTTTGGTAGTTCAAATTTTGTTGCAGTTGCAGGCACATCAAAATGATTATGAAAGATCTTGTCTTTGTAAGTCATTGCAAAATTTGTGGCTAATGGTCACAGAAGGGGAAAGCACACTTGAAGTACTGAAAATCAGAATTTTCAGTGTTCAAACTGAATCTTAAAATTATGAAACTGTAGCACTATATCAAACTTGAATAAGGGAATAAACTGTTTATTGAAGAATCAGGAAAACCTACATACTTTAATAGAACAGAGGACATTGTGTCATTTTTTTCCTCTTCATCTTTTCCTACTTCTGTCCTACATGATTTCTACTGGCTTATTTTGGCTTGGTTTCAGAATAAATAGAGGAGAACATTGAAGAAAGTGTGATATACTTCATCTTTTCCAGTGTTACCGTGCCAAAACATAGCCAGAAAAGGCACTCCTTGCTCCACTTTGGAAAGCAAATTAAAACCTCTTAGGTTTTAATGATAATATTTAAATACTTATTTAAAATTTACATAATTCTGCAAGGAATTCAATCAATCCTCACTAGAATCCTGTGAATTATCACATTTTACAGATGAGAAAATTGAGGATTGTAGAGGATGCATAATTTTTCCATGATTAAAAGCTATCATTGTAATTAGAACTATGAATTTATTAGCTTCAGGCTTTTATGTTTCTGGTTTCACAAAGGGAATTATATGAAATAAATACAACTACCTCATCCTCTACTACATAAGTTCAGAAGTTTGAGTGTTTTTTCTTTTTATGTGCTGTTTATTTTTTGAGGTATAGGCATATAATATTAGTTCAGATGTACAACATAATGATTCAATATTTGTATACATTTTGAAATGATCACCACAAAATCTAGTTAACATCCATCATCATATGTAATTCTTCATGTTCCTAAAAAGTACTAGACACTATGTGCTGTGACATTCTCAAGTAGAGAAATATTCCAAACAGCTCTCAGTTTCAGGCCAGAGACATAAATCGAAGATTTCAGATCAAGGTGGAACAACCAGTGCTAAAATAGGGGGTCATAATCACGTCTGGGTACTTAGGCAGGCCCACGGACTCAGGTGAGGCCTGCTGG
Source organism: Hippopotamus amphibius kiboko (assembly GCF_030028045.1). Taxonomy (NCBI): domain Eukaryota; kingdom Metazoa; phylum Chordata; class Mammalia; order Artiodactyla; family Hippopotamidae; genus Hippopotamus; species Hippopotamus amphibius. The sequence goes on from NC_080191.1 coordinate 28,549,251, forward strand.
GGACAATGACACATAAGCTAGTTGTGAAGGTTGTGAAGACAGTGATAAGAAGGGTGTAGGTTGGAGCAGCTTCTTTATTATTTAATTGCAAAAGTAACAGCAGCAAGCAAATAGAGCCTTGCGTAAACTAAGGAATAGCAAGTATGAGACAGATAGATGCATTTGCCTGGCTTTGGGTACGGATCCTTTGTGAATGACTGGTAAACCAAATGAAAATGTCTACAAGAATGTAAGCAGCTCACACTTTAGCTGTGTTGTTAATAGTTAAGTGCTCTAACAATGGACGTGGCGGGGTGGGAGAGTGGTCCAGGTTATAGCAGTACCCCTAGCCAGGACAGCGCATAACAGCTGAGGGGTGTAGTGGTGATAAGATGGAAGTAATGAGAATATAGAGAAGCTTTTCCTAGGATAGCAAAGAGCTAAAATCTCAGTAGAGAATCTGAGTCAATCAAATGCAAGAGCATCGAGCTGTACTGTGGACGGTGAAGTCCCTACAAGAGATAGAAGGAAAGCTTTTTTACATAATAAGCAGTAGGATCCTCACTGTACCAGGAGGTCCGTGAAAACCCAGGTCCTAACAGAATAAATGAAAAATGAATACCTGGGTTTGGTTCGTTCACTCCAGGTATATCTGTTGCCTTGGGCAAGATACCTCCTAAGTCTTCCAGTTATTTCAACTATAACACAAGTATAATAATATGTGCTGTAAGGATGGGCAAAAATCATGTAATAAAAATGATATAAAGTTTGAAGTGTAGTACAGACATTGTTATGGTTGTATTATTTCTATTTCTTAAGAGTTTCTTATTCTACATGTCTTTTCAGAGGTGAATCTTGTTCATAGTTTCTACATTTAAAAATTTTTCTTGGGCTTCCCTGGTGGCGCAGTGGTTAGGAGTCCAACTGCCAATGCAGGGGACACGGGTTTGAGCCCTGGGCTGGGAATATCCCACATGCCGCATGGAGCAACTAAGCCCGTGCACCGTAACTACTGAGCCTGTGTTCTAGAGCCCTCAAGCCACAACTATTGAGCCCACATGCCACAACTACTGAAACCCACACACCTAGAGCCCATGCTCTGCAATAAGAGAAGCCACCGCAATGAGCAGCTCATGCACCACAACAAAGAGTAGCCCCTGCTCACTGCAACTAGAGAAAGCCTGCATGCAGCAACGAAGACCCAACACAGCCAGTAAATAAATACATTTTAAAGAAGATTTCTTTTTTCTTAATATAGCTGGGAACCCTCTTGTTTTTATCGTCACTCTGCATACATTCCAGTGACTCCAATGTATATCTCTGACTCTTCACAGACCCTATTTTACCTGAGACTGACAACTCTAATCTGGATCATTCAGCCATTTGAAAAATCTGATTTTTGCAAAATCCAAAATGAGTTAGAAGCAGTATTAGGGCAGTGCTCTTGCATTGGAAACAAAGTGAAAACCAGTGGCTGGTTGGTTATTTTTAGTTCAAATTGCAAAGTCAGAATCACTGCGGTAAGAGTTTGTTTTGGCCCAATTGAGCTTACTTATTTTATATTTACTAAACCAGTTGAATTTCACCTAGACGGACTCAAAATACATCCACTTCATCTCTTTGAAGCTTGGCGAAAATTAATCTACTTTGGATCCTGCTTCCATCAAAGAAAACATCTAACAATTTATCTTTGAGTCATAAGAAGGAAAATCATAGGGGACTCTTCTTACAGAATGATCATTTTATGACCTCCAAATTGAAAGAACTCATTTAAGCTAGAAGCAGTGATAACACATTTTCATTTATCTGTTTCTCTCTGCTAAAAATCTTACAGCTAGTATTCTCTGGTGGCTGCCTTTGCTAATGTGCAAAAATAGTTAACTCTTGATTAAATCCTACTGGCCTAAGGATAAAAAGAACCTATGGCCTTTTCTTGAACCATGTTTGCCTATTTATTCAGCTCTACTCACACTTTTTTTTTCAGCAACCTATGGGATATTATTGGTAAGCTAAACATCACGTTCATAAGATAGAGCCTCTACTTCAGATTATTTTCTGAATTCTTATCTGAATAATTGAATATTATCATCTGAGCTATGCATATAAAGTCATGCTCAATGAATATGGAGAGGAAAATATGTGTAGCTGACACATAGCAACCTCAAAATACAAAGAATTCTACTGAGGTAGCAGGCTTTGACTTTTTCCAATGATATACAGTTTTTATTTTTAGATATATGGTTTTGAGTTGCCTTCCAGAAAGGCGGCTTTAGTTCACATTCTCACCAACAGTATGTTTTTGTGCTGGCTTCCACAGATTCTCTTCAGCAGTGGGTATTCTTAGACTTTTAAATCTTTTCAAATCTTAATCATGAACATTTAAATGCTATTATTCTTTTTATTTATTTTTAAAACAATTCTTATGAATGAGACTGTTTCCCATTTTATTTGATGATTGCATTTCTTTTTTTATTGAGGTACAATTGACATGTAACATTATATCAGTTTCAGGTGTACAACATAATGATTTGATATTTGTATAGATTGTGGAATGATTGCAATGTCTAGTTAACATCCTTCACCATACATAGTTACAATTCTTTTTCTTACATGATAATCACAATTCTTATACAGATGGTCCTCGACTTAAGATGGTTCAACTTAACAAAGTTTAGACTTTACAAAAATACAAAAGCAGTATACATTCAGTTCAAACTGTACTTTGAATTTTGAATTTTGATCTTTTACCAGGCTAGTGACATGTGGCACAATAGTCTCTCTTGATACTGGGCAGCAGCAGTGATTCGCAGCTCCCAGTCAACCACACTATCATGAGGATGAACAACTGATACACTTACAGCCATCCTATACCCATGTAACCATTGCTTTTCACCTCCACTACAGTATTTAATAAATTATATAGGATATTCAACGCTTTATTATAAAATAGTCTTTGTGTTTGTTAGATGATTTTGCCCAACTGTAGGTTAATGTAAGTGTTCTGAGCATGTTTAAGATAGGTTAGGCTAAGCCATGATGTTAGTAGGTTAGGTGTATTAAATGCATTTTTGACTTTGCGGTATTTTCGACTTACAATAAGTGTATTGGGACTTAACCCCACCATAATTCAAGGAAGAACTGTACTGTGATTTACTTACTTGTATCTCTTACCCACTTTTCTTTTGAGGCATTGGTCTTTTACCTGTCCTTTTAACAGATGGTTTCTTAGTATTAATAGGTAATTGCGTTTGAGGGCTTATTATATGTTGAGTAGGCTTTGACTTTTAAAGCAATGGATCTCCTGCTAAATATGGCATTGCTGGATTCTTTCAGAACTGTGACTCTTTGTAAAAATTGAATATGAAAAATCATTTTTCAAAATTCTGGCTTGAGTTTTTTTTCTCCTATTAAACATAGTAATGTGTAGTTATATGATCTCTGATTGATCAGGGGTTTTAATTACTGTGAAAGAATTGTGGTTTTATTCATTTTACTTATTTTACGTTCAGATGTACATTATAGGATAACATAATTCTTGGTTCATGACACATTCTCATCATTGGTTCATGAATATTCTGCTTTTATTTAGGCAGAAATTTGTTGTTTACTTAGTTGTCATTAATAATGTGCTAACACTCATGAACTTACTCCCCTAAATGAAAGCTATAACTTGACAATGATATTTATCTAATCATATATTTCTACCTCCATCTCAATAAGTTGCCTCCAATTACTCAAGGCTGGGGCACCTCAAGGGATAGGTTCTCTAGCAAAGTTAACACTTACCAGCCTCCATGCACTGTAATAACTAGAAACACATGAAAAGCTCCTTGCTGCAACAGTCATTCTGAAGATTGTGCCAGCTTGTGAAAGAAGGACACGTTAGTAGTCATCCAGATCAACTTATAAGTCGGTCTGGAGTTACTCTCTCTTTTACTTACAATTAGTTTGAAAATTGGAGATTCTGATTTGCTGTAATGAAGATCAGGGATGTTTGATCAGGACTGGCAATCCTTCCTGCTGTCAGTAAGATGAAGCCAAAACCCTTTGGCAGCGTACTGAGTAATGTGGTTTTCTTCTCCTTTGAAGATCTTGTACCTAATATCCCTCCAATCCCCTAAACTGAAAACCACTTACTCTCAGAATTCAGATCATGTTTTACTGTCAATACTGTATCACCACATTTGTTTATTTAGTGATCCCAAACTGTAATGTTGTCCTGTATTTCTACTCCAGAGTAAAAATAAAAATAAAACCTCCAAATTCTCTACTTTCCATTTTTATATAGACCATTTTATCTATATGAATTCCTTAAAAATATATTCTCTGGTCTCAGTTGTTTGTAATTTTATAAAAAAAGATTGTCAAACTATGTGTAAACTTTGGGGGAATCTGTTCTCCACTTATTATATTTCTAAGATTCATGCAGATTATTTTGTATCTCTCAATGTAATTTTTTAAAAAAGTAAATCTTTCATGAGGACAAATTTATATTGTGCTTCCAAATGTTACTCATTTTACTACTATGATTTAAAAAAAACAGTCATTATAATCTCAGAGACTCATCAACAGAATTTCTAACAGTAAGGACTTCTTTTTAATTTGGTTGTAGTGGTAGTATCTAACTAGTTTTTTCAGACTCATGATAGTGGCCTTTGTTTTGCTTGTTATTACTTCTATTTAAATAATAGAACTGATTGAGATTGACAGATTTAAATAAAGATTAGTTTTTTAACCAGATCTTTCGATTATATTGCCCAGAAGTCTACCTATGTTTTGTGTGGACTGTATTCCTATTTCATACAGACAAGGTTATGGTGATTTGAGACACATTTTTAGTGTTAAGCTTATGTGATTAACATTACACAAGGCATAATTTTTTTCACATTTACTTTAAGCAACTATGTTTTAAGCAACTATGTATTAAAATCTGACACATATGAGCCTTTAAGCCTGTTTATTTGCTTAATTGAATCAGTTCTAATTAGATATACCACTTAGATAGATATTAATTGATTGTGAGACATCTGTGTCACAGAAGTAGGGCTGAAACTGTAGCGCTGATTATTTTCCCTTGAATCTTTCCCTAGATAGCCATAACACCAAGTTTTCTAATGGAAAAGAATCTTAACCACAGAATCCAGTCGTTCTCCATTCTGCCTGCGTATGAGAAACCCTGGACAGTAATTACCCTGACAGAATTTTAATTATAATAATCAGAAACTGCAATAATGCAAATGACTATCAATTAGGTAATAGATAATCATACAATGATATATTTATAAAGTGGAATATTACCCACCAAAGAAAGTCAACATGTTGAGTAATGGAAGCCAGACACAATGAAAAACATTTTATTTACACAAATGTCTAGGATACTCCTAGAAATCAGAGAAATCAGGTCATTAGTTTATTGGGGAAATTGGCAAAAGGGAATTTATAGAGAAGATGGCAATAGCAATGTTTTTTTCCAAAATTTTATTATGAAAACTTTCAAATATATAGCAAAGTTGAAAGAATTTACAGTAAACATTCATTCATATATCCATGGCTAAGATTCTACCATTAATATTCCACTATTCTTCATCTGCTAAAAATCTATCCATTTATCTCTCCCTTTATCCATTCACTGATCAATCTTCTTGGTGCTTTTCAAAGTGAATTGCAGGCATTTATATACTTCCATTAAATACTTTAGCATGCATATTATTAACTAGAATTCTATCAATCAACTTGTTTTAAATTTTTATTTTGAAATTTTTGTTGCCAGTATATATAAATAGAATTGAATTTTGCATAGTATTCTTGTATTCTACAACCTTTCTTAATTCACATAATAGTCTTAGGCACTTTCCATATTCCATAGATTTTAATGTAAAATATTATGTCATGTGACAATAGAGACAATTTTACTTCTTTCCTTCAAATTTTAATAACTTTTATTTCTTTTCTGTTTTTTATTGCAATGGCTAGTACCTCCAGTATGATATTGGATACAAGTGAAAAGAGGAGGCATTTTTGTCTTTTTCCCAGTCTTTGTGGGAAACGTTCAGTATTTAACCTTTATGTATGATGCTAAATGTTGGTTTTCCATAAATGCTCTTTATCAGTTTGCTGATAATTTTCATTACAAATGAGTATTGATTTTATCCCAACCATAATATCTGCATCTATTGAAATAGTCATATAGGTTTTTTTCCTCCTTTATTCCTTTGTGATGATGAATAGTATTGATAGATTTTTTAATGTTATACTAATCTTGCATTCTTAGCATACACACTAATTAACTGTTGTAATATATCTTTTTAAAATATTTCTGACTTTGATTTACTTATATCTTGGTAAGTATTTTCTTGTTTATGTTCTAAGGGACATGCCTATACTTGTATTTTTGCCAGGTTTTGTAGTAGGACCATGCTAGCTTTATACGGTGACTTGGAAAGTTTACACTCCTATTTTCTAAAATAGTATGTGTAAAATGGCTGGGTTTTCTTCTTCAGATATTTTATTCAATAGAATTCACAAGTGAAACTATCTATGCCTTTTGTTTTCTTTATGGGAGGGATATATATATATATATATATATATATATATATATATATATATATATATATAAAATCTCAGAGATACTGTAGGTGTTATTCCAGGACTCCACAATAAAGCAAAGAGTGCAATAAAGTGAGCCATGTGAAATTTTTCAGCTTCTCAGAGCATATAAAAGTTGTGTTTATACTATATTGTAGTCTATTAAGTGTACAGTAGCATTATGTCTAAGAAAATTAAAATTTTTAAAAACAACATTAATTAAAAACAATGTTGTTTGAAAAATTGTGCTGATAGACTTGCTCAACACAGGGTTGCCATAAACCTTCAACTTGTAAAAAATATGGTATGCCTGTTTATATAAAGGAATATTCTGATATACTGTTTCATATTCTGTCGCTTTATTGTGGCAAGTTGTATATTTCAATGAATTTGTTCATTTTACCTATGCTGTTTATTTTATTCGCATAAAATTATTCATGCTATATTATTATATGCTTTATGTCTGCAGCATCCATATTGATAAGCCCGCTTTTATTTCTGATGTTGATAATTTTTGCTCTTCTTTTTTCTTGATCAATCTAGCTAAGTATTTATCTATTATTTTGAAATTTTTTCAGGAGCCAAATTTTGGGCTTTGTCAATTTTCTTTATTGTTTTTCTGTTTTCTACTTGATTGATTTCTGCTTATTTCTTTATTATTTCTTTCTTTTTACTAACTTGAGTTTAATTTTGTCTTATTTCTTTTAGCTTCTTAAAGCAAAACCTTAGATTATAGAGTTTACATAAGTATTTAATGCTACAACTTTCCCTTGAAACACTTCTTTAGCTGTGTTACAAGTTTTTATATATTATATTTCCATATTATTCCATCTGAAAAATCTTAAAATTTCCCTGTGATTTTTTTAAACAGTCATTATTTAGAATTATACTGTTTAGTTTCCTAATACCCTTTGTTTTCTTCCACATTTTATCATTATTAATTTCAAATATAATTCCATCATTAGTTTCCAATGACTGCTATACAAAATTATAATTAACCTGATGTGTTAAAACAACACAAAATTACTTTCTTACATTTCTGGAGGCCAGGTGTCTAAAAAAGTCCTATGGGCTAAAGTCAAAGGGTCGGTGAGGTTAGTTCGTTGTGGAGACTCTGAGAGGAGAATTTGTTTCCTTGTCATTTTTTAGTTTTTAGAAACCACCTGCATTTGTAGGCTGATGATTTCTTCCTTGCATCATATCACGTTTTCTCTCCCTGCTTCCATTGTTGTATTGCCTTTTTCCACTTCTGTAGTCAAACTTTTCATTGCTTTCCTCTTACAAGGATATATGTGGTCCAGCATAATCTCTTCATCTCAATATTCTTAATTTACTTCCATGTGAAGTCATTTTTTTGATATAACATTTACAAGTTCCTTGGATTAGGACCTGGCTATCTTTGGGGGCCATTGCTTAGCCTACCACTATTATGAACAGATATGATCTCAATCATTTTATGTATATTAAGATGTATTTTACAACACAGTATATGGTCTATCTTGATGAACATAGCCTGTGCTCTTGAAGGAAATGTGTATTGTACAATTATATGGTTCAGTGTTCTAAAAATATCTATTAGGTCAAAGTTGTTGATTATTTTGTTCAAATCATCTAGAACTTCATTAATTTTCTTCTTATTTTTCTATTATTTGCTGTGCTTGAGTGTTAGTCAATTTATGCTTTATAAATTCCAAAACTCTTTTGATTTATTAGCACATTTATCATTTTACATCTTCTTGATGCACTTACTCTTTTATCATTATGGAATGTCTCTATTTCTGGGAATGCTTTTATCTGAAAGTCTAATTTGTCTGATATTGATCTGGCTACTCCGGTGTTCTTATGCTTATTGTTTGCATGCTCTATCTTTTCCATTCATTAATTTTTTTTAACCTCCCTATGTCTTTTTTATTTAAATTACATCTCATTGGTAGAAAACAATCTTTTTTACTAGAGTGTTCAATCCATTAATATGTAATGTGTTAATTTATGTCATTGGGATATAGCTCCACCATACTATTATCTTTTGTCCATATTACTAGTTTGTTTCTCTTACTCTTTCCTGAAATTACTATATTTTTATATTTAATGGTTTATATTAATTTTATACATAAAAATTATATTTTATTTCAGTTTGCCTTTGGCTCTTTTGCTATTCCTTCTTTATGTTAGTTGCTTTGATAATTACAATATATATTCTTACATTTTTAAGGTCTACTTATAATTAATTTTACTACTTTCTCTCAAATGTAGAAAACTTGCAACTGTTAAGGTCATTTGTGCTATAGTTTTCATATGTATTGCATCTAAATACATTATAAACCCTACACAACAGTGACTCATAAGTATATCATACTCTTCATATCTTCTTGAAGATGTATATTTTCACATGCATTCCTTTAGCATTTCTCATACAGCAAATCTTTTGGTGAAAAATAGTTTTGACTTTCTTTTATATAAAAATGTCTTTATTTTGCCTTCACTGTTAGGCACAGAGTTCTGGATTTGTACCTTTATTTCTTTATTTCTTTCTTTATTTTCTTGACCCATGTAAGATGTCAAACTGTCTTTGCCCTCCATAGTGTCTTATGAGAAGTCAGTGATTTTCTCATTGTTATTTCCCTGTAAGTACTGTCATGTTTGGTTTTTTTTTTTTTTTTTTGATTGCTTTTGAAAATTTCTCGTTATCTTTACTTTTCAGCAATTTGACACTGATGGACCTGGGCATTTTAAAAATCCTACTCTGATTCATGATCTTCTTAAATATGTAAATATATATATTTTACCAAATTTGTGACATTTATTAGGCAGTACATTTTCACTTTTATTTATTTATTTTCCCCACCCTCTTTCTCTCCCCCTCACTCGCTGCCCTGGAATTCTAATTACATCCATATGGTTGACTTTTTGTTGTGTCAAAACAGTCTCTGAAGCCCTTTCTTTAAATCTTTTTTCTCTTTTATCTTTATGCTGCATTATTTCTATCTCCAGGTTCTCTGATATTTTCCTCTTCTTCCCCTATTCTGCTGTTCTGCTAAACCAGTAGGTTTTAAATTTCAGATAATGTAATTATCAGTTCTGTGATTACTTTGTGTTTTTGTGACTGTTGTTTAGGTTTTACTTCTTTGCTAATAGTTTCTATCTTTTCAGTTATTATAGGTATACTTTCTGTCAGTTTATGGTCTTAGGGGTTGCTTTGAAATCTGTGTCTGCAAATTCCATATCTATATCATCTTAGTTTTTATCTCATTGCTTACCTTTACCTGTGAGTTAAATGTGTTTTCATGCTTATTTGTGTGATGTATAATTATGGGTTGAATCTTGAATATTGTGAATGTTATATTTTGAAGACCCTTGATCATTCTATTTTTCCAAAACATATTGATTTTTTTTGTATTAGTGAGCAACTTACTTGCTTGAATTCAAATTTAAAGTTTAGATCTTGGGCTGCAGATCTGATGCCCATTAGATGATTGTTTATTTAATGGTCACCAGAGAATTGTGCCAACTTTTTTTTTAAGAACTTTTATTGAGATACAGTTAACATACAATTAACTGCATGTATTTAGAGTGTACAATTTGGTATCCCAATCTCCCAATTTATTCCCCCACAACCCTCCCCTCTTTCTCCACTTGGTGTCCATGTGTTTCTTCTCTACATCTGTGTCTCCATTTCCGCCTTGCAGACCAGTTGATTTGTACCATTTTTCTATATTCCACATATATGTGTTAATATACAGTATTTATTTTTCTCTTTCTGACTCACTTCACTCTGCATGACAGTCTCCAGGTCCATCCATGTCTCTACAAATGTCCCAGTTTCATTGCTTTTTACAGCTGAGTAATATTCCATTGTATGTATGTACCACATCTTCTTTATCCATTCATCTGTTGATGGACATTTAGGTTGCTTCCATGTCCTGGCTATTGTAAATAGTGCTGCAGTGAACATTGGAATGCATGTGTCTTTTTGAATTTTGGTATTCTCTGGGTATATGCCCAGCAGTGGGATTGCTGGGTCATATGGTAACTCTATTTTTAGTTTTTTAAGGAACCTCCATACTGTTCTCCATAGTGGCTGTATCAATTTACATTCCCACCAGCATTGCAAGTGAATTCCCTTTTCTCCACACCCTCTCCAGCATTTACTGTTTGTAGATTTTCTGATGATGCCCATTCTAACCAGTGTGAGGTGATACCCCATTGTAGTTTGGATTTGCATTTCTCTAATAATTAGTGATGTTGAGCAGCTTTTCATGTGCCTCTTGGCCATCCGTATGTATTCTTTGGAGAAATGCCTATTTAGGTCTTCTGCCCATTTTTTGATTGGGTTGTTTGTTTTTTTGATATTGAGCTGGATGAACTGTTTATATATTTTGGAGATGAATCCTTTGTCTGTTGATTCGTTTGCAAATATTTTCTCCCATTCTGAGGATTGTCTTTTCGTCCTGCTTAGAGTTTCCTTTGCTGTGCAGAAGCTTTGAAGTTTCATTAGGTCCCACTTATTTATTTTTGTTTTTATTTCCATTATTCTAGGGAGTGGATCAAAAAAGATCTTGCTGTTATTTACATCGAAGAGTGTCTTTCCTATGTTTTCCTCTAGGAGTTTTAGAGTGTCTGGCCTTACATTTAGGTCTTTTATCCATTTTGAGTTTATTTTTGTGTATGGTGTTAGGAAGTGTTCTAATTTCATTCTTTTACATGTAGCTGTCCAGTTTTCCCAGCACCACTTGTTGAAGAGGCTGCCTCTTCTCCATTGGATATCCTTGCCTCTTTTGTCATAGATTAGTTGACCATGGTTTATCTCTGGGCTTTCTATCCTGTTCCATTCATCTATATTTCTTTTTTTGTGCCAGTACAATACAGTCTTGATCACTGTAGCCTTGTAGTATAGCCTGAAGTCAGGAAGCCTGATTCCACCAACTCCATTTTTCCTTCTCAAGATTGCTTTGGCTATTCGGGGTCTTTTGCATTTCCATACAAATCATAAAATTTCTTGTTCTAGTTCTGTGAAAAATGCCATTGGTAATTTGATCGGGATTGCATTGAGTCTGTAAATTGCTTTTGGTAATACAGTCATTTTCACAATGTTAATTCTTTCAATCCAAGAACATGGTATGTCCCTCCACCTGTTTGTGTTGTCTTTGATTTCTTTCATGAGTGTCTTATAGTTTTCTGAGTACAGGTCTTTTACCTCCTTGGTTAGGTTTATTCCTAGGTATTTGATTCTTTTTGTTGCAATGGTGAATGGGATTGTTTCCTTAATTTCTCTTTCTGATCTTTCATTGTTAGTGTATAGAAAGGCAAGAGATTTCTTTGTGTTAATTTTGTATCCTGCAACTTTACCCAATTCACTGATTAGCTCAGGTAGCTTTCTGGTGGCATCTTTAGGATTTTCTATGTATAGTGTCATGTCATCTGCAAACAGTGACAGTTTTACTTCTTTTCCAATTTAGATTCCTTTTATTTCTTTGTCTTCTCTGATTGCTGTGGCAAGGACTTCCAAAACTATATTGAATAGTAGTGGCGAGAGTTGACATCCTTGTCTTGTTGCTGATCTTAGAGGGAATGCTTTCAGTTTTTCACCATTGAGAATGATGTTTGCTGTGGGGTTGTCATATATGGCCTTTATTATGTTGAGGTAGCTTCCCTCTATGCCCACCTTCTGGAGAGTTTTTATCATAAATGGGTGTTGAATTTTGTCAAAAGCTTTTTCTGCATCTATTGAGATATCATGTGGTTTTTATCCTTCAATTTGTTAATATGGTGTATCACATTGATTGATTTGTGTATATTGAAGAATCCTTGCATTCCAGGGATAAACCCCACTTGATCATGGTGTATGATCCTTTTAATGTGTTGTTGGATTCTGTTGGCTAGGATTTTGTTGAGGATTTTTGCATCTAAATTCATCGGTGATAGTGGTCTGTAATTTCCTTTTTTTGTAGTATCTTTGTCTGGTTTTGGTATCAGGGTGATGGTGGCTTCATAAAATGAGTTTGGGAGTGTTTCTTCCTCTGCAATGTTTTGGAAGAGTTTGAGAAGGATGGGTGTTAGCTCTTCTGTATATGTTTGATAAAATTCACCTGTGAAGCCATCTGGTCCTGGACTTTTGTTTGTTGGGAGATTTTTAATCCCAGCTTCAATTTCATTCCTTGTGATTGGTCTGTTCATATTTTCTATGTCTTCCTGATTCAGTCATGGAAGTTTATACCTTTCTAAGAATCTGTCCATTTCATCCAGGTTGTCCATTTTATTGGCATATAGTTGCTTGTAGTAGTCTCTTATGGTGCTTTTTATTTCTGTGGTGTCTGTTGTAACTTCTCCTGTTTCCTTTCTAATTTTATTGATTGGAGTCCTCTCCCTCTTTTTCTTGATAAGTCTTGCTAGAGGTTTATCAATTTTATTTATCTTCTCAAAGAAGCAGCTTTTAGTTTTATTGATTTTTGCTATTGTTTTCTTTGTCTCTATTTCATTTATTTCTACTCTGATCTTTATGATTTCTCTTCATCTACTAAGTTTGGGTTTTGTTTGCTCTTCTTTCTCTAGTTTCTTTAGGTGTAAGGTTAGATTGTTTATTTGGGATTTTCTTGAGGTAGAATTGTATTGCTGTAAACTTCCCTCTTAGAACTGCTTTTGCTGCATCCCATAGATTTTGGATCATTGTGTTTTCATTGTCATTTGTCTCTAGGTATTTTTTGATTTCCTCTTTGATTTCTTCAGTGACCTCTTGGTTATTTAGTAGTGTATTGTTTAGCCTTCATGTGTTTGTGTTTTTTACAGTTTTGTTCCTGTAATTGATTTCTAATCTCATAGCATTGTGGTTGGAAAAGATGCTTGATACGTTTTAAAGTTTCTTAAATTTACCAAGGCTTGATTTGTGACCCAAGATGTGATCTATCCTGGAGAATGTTCTGTGTGCACTTGAGAAGAGTGTATAATCTGCTGTTTTTGGATGGAATGTCCTATCGATATCAATTAAATCTCTCAGGTCTATTGTGTTACTTTAAGCTTGTGTTTCCTTATTAATTTTCTGTCTGGATGATCCTCCATTGGTGTATGTGGGTTATTAAAGTCCCCTACTATAATTGTGTTACTGTCGATTTCCTCTTTTATAGTTGTTATCATTTGCTTTATGTATTGAGGTGCTTCTATATTGGGTGCATATAAATTTATAATTGTTATATCTTCTTCTTGGATTTATCCCTTGATCATTATGTAGTGTCCTTTCTTGCCTCTTGCAACATTCTTTGTTTTAAAATCTATTTTATCTGATATGAGTACCACTACTCCAGCTTTATTTTTATTTCCATTTGCGTGGAATATCTTTTCCCATCCCCTCACTTGCAGTCTTTATATGTCCCTAGGTCTGAAATTGGTCTCTTGTAGACAGCATATATATGGGTCTTGTTTATGTATCCATTCCGCCAGTCTGTGTCTTTTGGTTGGTGAATGTAGTCCATTTACATTCAAGATAATTATCAGAATGTATGTTCCTATTACCATTTCCTTAATTGTTTCTGGTTTGTTTTAGTAGGTCCTTTTCTTTTGTGTTTCCCACTTAGAGAATTACATTAGCATTTGTTGTAGGGCTGGTTTGGTGGTGGTGAATTCTGTTAGCTTTTGTTTGTCTGTAAATTTTTTGATTTCTCCATTGAATCTGAGGGAGATCTTTGCTAGGTAGAGTACTCTGGGTTGTAAATTCTTCCCTTTCATGACATTAAATATATCCTGCCACTCCCTTCTGGCCTGCAGAGTTTCTGCTGAGAAAGCAGCTGTGAACCTTATGGGAGTTCCCTTGTATGTTATTTGTCATTTTTCACTTACTGTTTTTAATAATTTTTCTTTGTCTTTACTTTTTGTTAACTTGATTACTGTGTGTCTTGGCATGCTTCTCCTTGGGTTTATCCTGCCTGGGACTCTGCACTTCCTGGACTTGGGTGATTATTTTCTTTCCCATGTTAGGGAAGTTTTCAATTATAATCTCTTCAGATATTTTCTTGGGTCCTTTCTTTCTCTCTTCTCCTTCTGGGACCCCTATAATGTGAATGTTTTTGCATTTAATATTGTCCTGGATGTCTCTTAGGCTGTCTTCATTTCTTTTCATTCTTTTTTCTTTATTCTCTTCCATGGCAGTGATTTCTACCATTCTGTCTTCCAGGTCACTTATCCGTTCTTTTGTCTCAGTTATCTGCTATTGGTTCCTTCTACTGTATTTTTCTTTTCAGTTATTGTATTGCTTATCTCTGTTTGTTTGTTCTTTAATTCTTCTAGGTTTTTGTTAAACTTTTCTTGCATTTTTTTTATCTTTGGATCCAGTCTTTTTTTGAAGTCCCAGATCACCTTCACTATCATTATTCTGAATTATTTTTCTAGAAGGTTGCCTATCTCCACTTCATTTAGATGTTTTTCTGTGGTTTTATCTTGTTCCTTCATCTGGTACAACGTCCTCTGCCTTTTCATTTTCTCTGTCTTTCTGTGGCTGTTGTTTTCGTTCTACAGGATGCAGGATTATAATTCTTCTTGCTACTGCTGTCTGCCCTCTGATGGATGAGGCTATCTAAGAAGCTTGTGCATACTTCCTAATGGGAGGGACTGGTGGTGGTTAGAGCTGGGTGTTGCTCTGGTGGGCAGAGCTCAGTAAAACTTTAATCCATTTGTCCACTGATAGGTGGGGCTGACTTCCCACCATGTTGGTTGTTTGGCCTAAGTGACCCAGCATTGGAGCTTACAGGCTCTTTGGCAGAGCTAATGGTGGGCTCCAGGGGGGCTCATGCTAATGAGTACTTCCCAGAACCCCCACCACCAGTGTCCCCATCCCCACAGTGAGCCACAGCTGCCCCCATCCTCTGTATATAACCCTCCAACACCAGCAGGCAGTTCAGTCTGGTTCAGTCTCCTATGGGGTCACTGCTCCTTCCCCCTGGGTCCTGGTGCACGCACTACTCTCTGTGTGCCTTCCAAGAGTGGAATCTCTGTTTCCCCCAGTCCTGTGGAAGTCCTGCAATCAAATCCCACTGGCTTTCAAAGTCTGGTTCTCTGGGGATTCCTCCTCCCATTGCCGGAGCCGCAGGTTAGGAAGCCTGACATGGGCTCAGAACCCTCACTCCAGTGTATGGACTTCCATGGTATAATTGTTTTCCAGTTTGTGAGTTGCCCACCCAGTGGTTATAGGATTTGCTTTTATCACAATTGTACCCCTCCTACAGTCTCATTATGTCTTCTCCTTTGTCTCTAGATGTGGGGTGTCTTTTTTGGTCAATTCCAGTTTCTTCCTGTTGATGATTGTTCAGCAGTGAGATGTGATTTGGTGCTCTCACAGGAGAGAGTGAGTGTGCAGCCTTCTAGTCCACCAACTTGAACCAATCTATTTTCCAGTATTTTTAAATCATTCTTTTTCTATTTTGTCCAGAGTCTACAACTATCATCTGTAGGAGCATAAGTCCTGATGGAGTTTCTTTGTAAATTTCAGAATCTGAAGGATTTTACATTTTGATTGATGTGGTTATATCAATGATATGGTATGCATTTGTTAAACTCACAAAAATGTGTAAGCATATTATTTAATTGTATATACATTTTTCTTCAATAGAATGATTTTTAAATTTTGACATGGCACATACAGCTCAAATTATTACAAAACAACAAAAACTAATCCAGGTTATACCTTGAACCAATGGTTCTCAGTGAGGAAAATGAGAGAATTATGACTTTTAAGGGGTGTCTGGAGACATTTTGGTTGTCAGAGTAAAGGGGTAATTAGGGGGATCCTGTTGGCATCTAATGAGTATAGGCCAAGGATGATACTCAGCATACTACAAAGCAAAAGACAGGACCATGCAACTAAGAATTATCCAGTTCAAAGTGTCAGTTCCAGAGTTAAGAAACCCTGTCTGAGTCTAATTAAATCAGATATTCTGGATATGAACCTGGATACAGTTTTTCTGTTTTGTTTTGTTATGCTTTTTATTTCCCCCAGGTGATTCTAATGTACAGAAGTGACTGAGAAAAAGCTATAAAGTTCAGTCATATAATTTTGCTAATTACAAAAATTAGAAAATTTAAGTGATTCATCCCAATTTTATAATTAGTATGTGATAAATCTTCAAATAGAACTCAAGGTAAAGTTAAAATTTCTTTGCTACTTCTTATCATGGCATTTGGTCTGATTTGAATTCACCTTAAAAATTCTACTCATATCAGTTTTTTCATATAAAATATTTTGTAACCTTAATAAACTTATCATTCTTGACCACGTCAAGCCACTTACATGCTATGCCTTTGTGTGTGTTCTCTTATCTATTTATAGATTAAAAATAACTAAATCCTTTTTTGATGTCTTACGTCACTGTTTCAAAAACACTGATTGACTCTTTCCTCTGAGTATCTACAGTGCTATTTATAGAAGACTTTCTCAAAAATATAGAAGTATAACCTTATTTTTCCTTCATAAATTGTGAATGACTATAGAGAGATATACTTGAAGTATTTAGAAGCAGGAATTTTGGTCAAGATAGTACTTGATTGCCCACTTGTATACAACAGAGTTTTTAAATCTGTAAACTTGATTTCATACAGTTTGCTTTGAATCTTATAAAGCTTGTCTGATATTGGAGTGAGAAATGCTTGGATATCACAGGCTGTGTATTGTAGCTTTGGAATAAATATTTACCTTTTATGGTAGTTATCTACCCAAGGTTTAAATATTTTAAAATCACCTGTCCATCTCCTAGATCCTATTTCCTCATTGCTTAGCCATGTTAGTGAGATCTTCAGTGCTCAGCAGCAACCCCTACACTTTGAGGACATTGCAATTGTCAGAGTGCTAATAGCTCAAGCTCTATTATCATTGATTCCCGAAGGCTGTTTAGCTGATATTGGTGGTCCAAGTTGAATTATTTCTCATGCCATCCCATTAGATTTATTTTTTCTTTTAGGAAACATTCCTAAAGCTTCCAGTATAAATATAGTGCTTAGTTTAATTTTAATTTTACTTACTCCATTTATTTTTTTTAATCTTACTCTAAATAAATTTTCTTAAAGGTGATAAAAAAATAAATTTCAGTATTACTTTAGAGGCTTAAGAAACTAACTCTGGAATCGGACTCTAAATTAAAATTTTACTTCTACCAACTACTAGCTGAATGAACTTAAGTGAGTTAAACGTTTTGTGAATGTTGTGAAAAATAAATCTTAATTTTCTTTGGTACTTAGAACAAGTCTTACTTCAAATTATGAGCTCAGTAAATGTTGGCTAGTATTTTTCTCACAGAGTTTTAAAAAAAAAGTGGTTAAATCTCCATATTTCTATAAACGGTTTTAAAAAGTATTCCAAAATTTCTCTTAACTGATCTCTTCTTAACTGGCTAAATTAAGCAACAATTTTCCTTTGCTTCTAAAACATACTAAATAATTTAAATGTCATACAGAGTTCCCCCAAAAGGCTAATTCTAATGTGCTGTCTGCTTTTGAAACCATAAATCAAATTATGATACCAAGAATCAGCCATGTGCTCCGAAATATGTTTATACTGATTGTATTTGCCATTGATATATGCTAATTAAAGGATAAAATATGAGTTTGAAAGAAAAAGAATTAACATTTTTTTAAAAATATGATTTGAATGCTTTGATAAAATACAATAAATAGAAGTCAGTGAAAAATGTGCTATTAGTGATGTGTGAGTGAGAAAAACTATAGAAGACTGGATGTATATCATAAAAATTCAGAGGAAATATGCACTCAGTAATAATCTTTACTTTATTATTCTACTTTCAAGGAAGAGAACATAGAAATTGCAGATCCAAAGTGTAGACCCATACTAAAAAAAAGGCCTGATCTCACATCAAAAATTGCTAAAAAATATATGATACAAAAAGAAATAAAATGTTTGTTAAATTTGGAATTACCAAATACAGTTGTTAAAGTATGAAAGAAACAATTGAAAATCATGGTTTGTGATTGAAAGGCTTTTCTCAATAATTTACTTTTTTAAGTATAAAAGTATTAGCAAGAATAACAAAGATTTGAACAACACTATCAACCAATTTGACTTTATTGATATTTCAAAATACCATAGCTAACGATTGCAGAAAATATTATTTTTACATGTAGAAACAAAACAGGTCTGCATAAATTTGACAAAATTGAAATCTTAGAGATTATGCTTTCTGAGCATTGTTAAATTAGAATTAGTAATGGAAAGATATTTAGAAAATCCACAAGATTTGGCAAGTAAAACTAATCTATGGGGTCCACGGTTCAAGAAAGAAAGAAAGAGAGAGAGAGAGAGAGAAAGAAAAGAAGTTAAAAATAGTTCAAACTGAATGATAATGGAAAAAAAATAGAAACATTTGAGGAATGCAATAAAAGCTGTGCTTAGAAGGCAATTTATGACATTAAATGCTTATATTAGTAAAACAAAAAAAGAAAAGGAGTTAAAAACAATTATTTGGGTTACATTTCAAAAATCTAGAAAAAGAGCAAGTTAAATGAAAAATGAATAGGGACACATATGATGAGTGCAGAGACAATGAAATATAAAATAGAGAAAAGAGAAAATTAAAGTGAGAATTTTTCCTTTGAAAAGATTAATGCAATTGGCAAATTTTTAAATATATTAATCAATTTAAAAAATAGAAGAGAGAAACAAGTCAGAAATCAAAGAGAACATCACCATGGATCTGATAGACATTTAAAGGATTCTAAGGAGATGATGGTGTGTGGAGTTACATGATAATAAACTTGACAACATAAATGAAAAGAGAAAAATCTTGAAGAAATAAAACTTGCTAAAATCAACACACATTTTACATATTGCTAAGCTTTTTATTTATTAAAGTAATTAAATTTTCAATTATAAAAGTTTCTCATAAAGAATATTCTAATCCCAAGTAATTTCACTTTTGAACTTATTCAAACTTTAAGGAAGACATTTTCTAATGAACAATATTTTTTAGAAAAATGAGGAACAGGAAATATTTTCTAATCAGTTTCATGAGGTAATATATCCCTCTTACATAACCATGACCAAGGCATTACAAGAAAAGAAAGCCGTAGAACTGATACTGTGAGCATGGGAACCACCACCTACAGGCTAAATCCAGCCATACCCATTCGTTCATAGATTGTCCATGGCTGCATTTATATTAGGCGAGCAGAGTTAAGCAGTTAGATCCCATTAAATGAAAATATTTAGTATCTTTTCCTCTATAGAAAAAGTCTATGCTGCTGACATAGTTAAAAGATAGGTAGCAAAATATTAGCAAATTGAACCTAGCAAGAAAGGTATAAGAAGGAAAATATATCACACTTACATGGGTTTATCACAAGTATGTAGGTTTGGTTCAACATTCAAAAATCAATTTATACCATTCACCATATAAATAAAGGAGAAAAACCACATGATCATTTCAATGAACACCAAAAAAAATTGAGAAAACATAATGGCCCTTTATGACAAAAACTAAGAACAAAGCAGAAAACTTCCTCTATGTGATAGCATAGCTACAAGGTCATATATCTAATCTCATGCATAATGGTAATGTATTACATGATTCCTTGTTATGATCATGGAAAGACAAGAATGTTCTTTCTCATCTCTCCTATTCACCTTTCTAATGCAGGTCTTAGCCAGTGTAATGTAGCAAAAACAATAAAGATTTGAAATGAAGGAATAAAACTTTTCTGATAGCAGTCACAAATTTTTACTTACAATATGCAGCAAAAAAACAATTTCTTCAAAATGGTTTAATAAAAATCACAAATATATGAATACATAATAAATGTGTTTCCTTTTATTTATTTACTTAGTATGATAGAAAAATGGTACAAAATGTAAGCAATCGATGAATTTGGGTTGACAGTAAATGGGAATTCCTCATATTGTTTTGGAACTTCTTTGTAAGTATGTAATTATCTCAAAATAAAGATGTAAATAAAAGTATATTATTAGTTAGGATGAAGGCTAATCTGCTTTAACAAACATGCAAAAATGTACTGGCTCAACAAGAATAGTAGTTTATTTATCTCTCATTTAACAGTTTAGGGCAGATGTGTGTGTGTGTGTGTGTATGTTCCAAGTAGAGTAGTTACCTGGGGACCCAGGCTACAGAGTGACTCTGCAATCCTTCACACTTGACTTGTAAAAGATCACTTTGGATAAAGCCGTTTCCAGTCAGCAGTGTGAAAAATGGGAGAAGCAAGTCCTGAACAAACATCTTTAAGTGGATGATGTGTCACATAACACTTGTACTCACATCCCATTGATAAGAACCTGCCCTTCAGTTATAATCACTGGAAGGACTGAGACCTGTAATATCTAATAGGGTCTTGCATGTGCCAGCTAGAAAGATGAATGGATTTGGGATGAAATGCAATAGTGTTCCAAAGAATATTTTACAGTACAACAGTAAACACTAAAAGCTACTTTTATTATCTAAAATTGAGAAGTGTAGAGAAGAGAATAGAGAGAGTGAAGAAGAGGAAATATGCAAATGTTACCACTGGAAGACAACCAAGAGTCCATCTGAAAAAATAGATGCTTGAAGGTGTTTTGCTTGCCTCCTATTAACCCGTTCAGTGAGGCAGGAGTTCCCACATTAGCATGATGGGGATAGCAGATACATGGCGTTCAACACTGGACAGAGGAGAAGGACACTGAATGGCATGCAGGGCCACATGGAGGTTGCATTTGGGATCAGAGTCATAACCATGGGCTGTGAGAGGCAGCCTTTATAGTATTAAGGGATGAGGGACCCCCTGGTTCCCATGGGAGCATGAGATTGACTTGTTTGAATAATTCTATGGGCAAGGAGGGAACTGAAACCTACTACTCAGGTACTAGCATGAATTGGATTTGGTCCATTTGGTAAGAAGGGTTGTTTAGGTGACCTTATTCACAGGAGCAGTGTGGGGTGGGAGGGACTTGCAGCCAGGCCCTTCCTATTTAAATATCAAGGTAGCACAAAATATTAAACTTAGGCCTTACACCAAAGAGGGTAATACATAAATAATTATATGTAAATAATTTTTAAAGGTAATCATTAGATTAATTATCATCATTAGAACAAAATTTGAGCACTCTAAAATATCCGAAAAATTACACATGAATGGATACACACATACACCCACCAAAGAAAATAAATCAGATATTGAAAGCTTGAAAAATAAATGTAAACAGGAAACATAAAAAACAATAGAAAATAATATGATACAACTAAGTACAAACATATGTGTCAGGATAGTAAAATTTAAGTTCATCTGTTTAAGCAAAAGTGTTTTCAGCAGACTGGATCACAAAACTAAGCCTAAGATTTTACTATTTACAAGAAACACACCTGAAACAAAACATTGAAAAGGGTGGTTGGGAGGAGGGCTCCAGAGGGAGGAGATAGGGGGATATGTGTCTACATATGGCTGGTTCACTTTGTTGTACAGCAGAAAGTAGCACAATACTGTGAAGCAATTATACTCCAAAAAAATGGGCTGAATATTAAAGAATGGGCAAAGCTGTAACAAATGAACAGAAACAAAGCTAGTAGGTGTAGTGATCTTAATATATGTGGGATTCAGACAAATGTGCAGTCACTTTAATGCCATATATTTTCATCATTCACAATAAATATATAATATTTAGGAATGTCTATTGATAACAGCAATAATATTCGTAAAAATAAGGGGAAAATTGCAGAAACATACCACTAACTTGATATTTTATTTGGCCTCTTTAATAAATAAAAAAAGAAAGAACAAATGGTCTGACTAATAAGATAGATCTTATTGATATACATTGAGGTATTATTGATACACATTGATATACATGAATATACAATTGATATACATTGAAGATTTAACTACTAAGATGTAACTTATTGGTATACATTGAAATGTGTTACTTGAAAATAGAGTCCACACCTTTTTTGCAGGTAGCCAGAGTATAAAAATATTGATGATACATTAGGTTACGAAGACAACCTCCATGAGTCCCAAGTAATAGAAATAGTACCGAGAACACTGTCTGCTCAAAATTCAATATACCTTGAAAATAGGCTGCTTCACCTGGAAATTAAGTGCTTCTCTCTTAAGACATTATCTTTAGAAAATCATCAATTATTTGGTCAAAGAGGAATACAAATCAAATAGCACTAACTCTAGAAGAAATAACAATGAAATATCAGGTATGAGAATGTTTCGTACACAGCTATTCAGTTCACATGGAAATTCATAGCCTTTATTACATGTATCAACAAATAAGGAGATAATGAAAACAAATACATTTAGCACTGACTCTCAGAACTAGTAAAAGCACTAGATAAACTGAATTGAAGCAAAAGGATGAAATAAAGATAAAATAGATATTATTTAATTGGAAACAGAAAACATACCAGTAATTATCAATAAATCCAAACTTTAGATCTTTGGGAAAAATCAATAAAATAAGTAAACTGATCAAATAAAATAAGAGAATATTTAAACCTGTAAAATACAGGGGTGAAAAAAACATAGAAAGATAGGAAAATAAAATAATTAAGAAAATAATGAAACTACCAAAGTCGCTTTGTAGCTCTTTGTTTTATATCCTCCTTTATTACTTTGTCAGCTTAAAGTCTATTGTAAATTATTGTAATTATTGCTCCTCACTTGTTTCACCATGTAAATTAGGCAAAAATACCACCCTGATTTAGTCTGACTCTGCATCTCCTCTGCACTTCACCCAGGCAACTGAACATGGTTGGAGAAAAACTCAACCATGCTGACTGGTCTCATTCTCAGTTAATGACCATTAGCCTCAAAGGATGCTTTCAAGTTACTACAGTCTATTTTCATTTGCATTTTATCTTCTTTCCTCAAAGTTTCAACTCCTGCCTTCCCTTCTTCACTACGTTTCCTGTATCATTGAGAAAACTGAAGCCATCATAACAGAACATTCCCGTTACCACACACTTTATATCATATATCCTCTGCATTCACACATTTGGCATTCTCTCTGGCTACCACACATAAATTATTCATGCTTCTAGCTAATACATAGATCCCATTTTCTTGAGGAACATTTCCAGATAGTTGTTATTTTACCTCAGTTCCCCAAAATATTTTATGTAAATTGTGTTCTCTTGCTTAGCTGTGATCCTTATCCACAATGTAAGGTATTTTTAAGAGAGCAAGGATTTATTCATAATCACAAAGACACACAAAAATCAAACTATTTCTGGTGAACGCAGAACCACACTGTGGTCCAGTCTTACAATGGACTACAACTCAAATGAAAAGAGTGAAATGTGGTATCTACAGCGATATGGATGTATTGCTCAAATATATTATACTAAATTTTAAAAATCAGACTTAAAATGCTACTTATTGTATGAGCCCATTTATTTAACGTTTTGGAAGAGACAACATTTCAGGGAAAGAAAACAGATTAATAGTTTCCAACTATGGTGGGACTAGAGAGGAGCAGCACAAGGGAACTATTCTGTATGTCATAATGGTAACAACACAACTGTGTGTCTTTCTCAAAACTCAAGAAATGTAAAGAATTTTAATTTTTCTGTATATAAATAAAAACAATATAAAGTGAAAAAATAAGGTTCAGAAAATATATATGGCATCCTACCATTATACAAAAGGTCAGAGTAAGAATATACATGTGCTTTTTTGTATGTATGTACAGCTGACTCTGAAAGGTCACACAGCAATATATTAACACTTGTTAAGTGATGTGTACGCATGCAACAGATGGGTTGTTATAGAACATAAACAGATAGGGACTGAAATACAGGGAGGCTTTCACTCTGGTTATTTGTATATTTCTTTTGTTTTTCAAATCATGGAAACAAACACAACCTAGTAAGATATCTCTACTAAGAATGATGAAAAATAAGCCTGATATAATGGAAACTTTAAGTGCAATATATTGCCAAAAAAAAAGGGAAAATTAGAATCACAAGGAAAGAAAAGTACTACCATTCAAAGAAGAGAAATGTAATGATAGTACTCTGCTTATCTTGGCTGTGAACACACTTACAAAGACATATTGCCATAAATGTTCTTGTAAGGTTTAATGGAAAATAGTCACATAATACTTTGAGAAGATGGAGGACAGTTGGGCTTGTTTTAAGATTACTTAATCCTCATACATCATAGCATAAAGTAAATAAAATATACAGATCTGATCATTTTAATTAGCAATGCAAATATTTTTAAAAAATAGTGCTAATTAAATAGGAATCTGAGTCAAAACTGGTGGTTTCTGAGGAGAGAGATGGAGGGGTGGGGAAAGTGGGATCTGCGATGTGGTGATTTTCAGTATAATCTTTTTGATACTACTTGACTTATAAACTATGTGCATTGATTACTTCAATAATTTGAATGAAGTTATCCAAGGTGTAGTAGAAAAACAGAGGAAAAACTCCACAGGGAAAATCTTCCATTACAATTTGAAAGGATTATTTTACCCCCTCCCACAAATTTATAAAGTACTGATCTAAGACAGTAGACATTAATATCCTTTGGCCAAATTCACATCCTTTGGCCAAATTCGTTCTGCAGATATGTTTGACTTGGTTATACAGTGTTCTAAGGAGTTTAATTTACATGCCTTTAGTTCGGATATGCATTCTCCAACACAGTCCTTGGCCTTCAGCATCCAGCCTTCAACATCGAGCATGCTATATACATTAAAGTTTCTTGCCTCGTTCCAGAGGCACTTGATTTGTAACTGCTGGGTAATTTGCTGCTATAAGGACGAGAAGTCAAAGAAATGCTCTTTATAGGAATAGGGAATCATGCTAAGGGAGATAATAGTTTTAAGACAGAGGGATGAATCAATTGGTGAAATGAGGCAACTAAGAAATCATAATTGTAATTACACACTCCAAGCTAGTTTAGCCACTCTTAACTATCAGCACTAACCTCTGCTAATCTTTTGGGTGTTAGCTGATGCTATATATCAAATCCAGTTGAGCTCGTTAAATATAATTATCCACACACAGAGTCTTTATTGCACTAATCCAAATGACAGAGACAGACACACTCCCATGTTCTATAAATGGAGATTTGTTTTATCCGTGAGAGTTATGATGAAATTATGGTGCATTGTAATTAAGAATTTTTTTTCAATTTTTTTTCTAGTCTCAATTTTTGAGCTCAGATACCTCTTTGCTTGTATCAAGCTTTTAATGAATGCTGTTGATGAGATTATATTTCAATATTTGCAATCTGGAAGAGTAAAAATGGGTAAAAATTACTATTTTTAATTGGCTACAGCTGTTTTCTAATTCATCTTTGGAGAAGGCTAATGTTTATTTTGGGGAAAAATATTTGTAATGATCTTTTGATTATGTAGAAGTTGAGCCAAAATCCTTTTATGAAATGAAAGTGTTTAAATAAGTGAGGAGGTAAACCACTTTACATACCAGTGTAAAATGTTGTCTTCCTCCTTGCCAGAGTTCCACTTCAAAGGGTTGTGCCTACTTTGAGTAAATTCAGTGCCTGAGCCTGGAGGGTAGTGAGAGTGAGGGCAGAGGCATGTTCTGTACATATGACGGCATGACTGATCAAAGCCTGCCTATTGGGAAAGGAAGCCAGTAGAAATGCCAGATAGCAACACCTTGTGAAAGGCCATGGCCCATGGGTATGCAGCATCCAATTATTTCTTGCTTCTTTTTGTCAGTGTGACTCATTGCTACAGTGTCCATGCCTTCAGTCAGTGGTCAGTGTATGTTTGTGTGTGTATATATATGTATACATATGTATATATATGTATATATATAATACATATGTGTATATGTACATACATATAAGTTAATTTTACTTAAAGTAATTAAGAGAGAGACATACCCATTCTTGGTGAAAACCGTACATGTATACTCTAGAAGTGGCAGAATAGTTAATGTGGGCCAATTTGTAAAATAGACTTTTTTTCTGAGAGTAAAACACAATTTCACTTTTCTCGCAAAGTGCTGCAGTATGACAGAAGAGTATGGAGTAGAAATGTTCCATTCTGCTGGGAAGAGGACTTTATAGGCTTTGGGTGCTTGAGATTCTAGAAATTCAGAGACTAAATGCAATTTCACATTCTCATGTGGAAAAAATAACGGAGAATTTTGAGATTGGATCCTAGCAGGATGTGTTCTCTATGGCTAACCGTTAGTCTGACAAAATTTTGGATGATTATAGAAATTTCATGGGGCAATTTTCTAGAAGGCTTAGGCTAACGGGACAACCTCTCTTGCTTTGAGTTTCTCTTTTCAAGAAGGGCCCAGCCCCTTTTAACGGCTCACCCACCCAGGAAAATAATCTCACTAACTTAAAGTCAGCTGATTTGTGGCCTAATGGCTTTCCAACTGATTAAGTAAGGTTGATCCAGGAAATCAAGAGAAAAAAAATGTTGACAAAGTACTTCAAACAGAGTATAACTTTTTTGATGTTTGCACTCTTCAAAAGTATCGCTATATTACAGTAATCACCCAAGTTTTACAACAGGATATAATAATTATCCAGTTAATTGATTTACTTCTTAAAAGGGGAACCTTCCACTTGAAACTTGAACTAAATGGCAACATACTTGTACATTGTCCTTGTGCAATATAAAAATTGAAGTCACTGATTAAGTTAATGGTTACTAATTGATGGCTATTAGAACAAAGAGTTCAGGGCAAAGAAACTAAACTTTCAAGTATAAATGTATGATTATTAGCAATTTTTAAAAATCTCCACTGCATATTAAATGTTTATTATGAGCTGGATCTTAAATTCAAATAATAATAATTACCCAAGCACTTATTTTGTGACTGGTATTGTTCTAAGCATTTTATGTGTATTGTTCCATTTAATCCCTTTACAGTAGATGTTGTTATTACTTCCAGTTTGTACATAAGAATTTATGTAACTTTTCTCACACCAGCTAGTGGTGGTGCCAGAGTTTAAAGCTTGGTAGGCTAACTCCAGAGTCTACTCTATATGTCACCCAGAATAAAAAGGAATAGACATTCCTAAAGATCTATTTAGAGTTGTAATATTTATTCTTATAACAAACATCCAGTGATCCTCATATTACTCAGATGGGACAGTCCTAGTATAGTTTAGAGTCTGAGTTCTTTTCCTACTAAAGATTGAGGTCTAGCCATCATCCAAAGGAAAAAAGTGATTAATTCCATTTTTTTATGGGCAATTATATCCTCAAGTATGGCAAGGATAAAGGTGTTTTTTAAATATAATATACTCAATAAAGATTTAAACAAAATATGCATTTTCTCTTTAGTTATATTTATTTAAAACTTATTTTTATGTTCTTTAAAGAAATAAAAAAAAGGGGGGGGGGAAGAACAGTGGCATCACTGGAGTCTCTTCCTTTATCCTTTACCTGATTCCTTGCTTTCTCCTTCTTTAGTCAAACACTTTGATGTACTGAATACTCATCCCCTTTGGCAAGATGATAGTTTGTTTTTGTTTTTCACTAAAGACTACACAGATTGGGTTGTGATCTATCTAAGAATTATGCTGCTCAGGGCAGGTGCATCCTGACAAGAAGTGACATTCTGCATGTTGACACTAGGAATTCTTTTGGCAAACACTGAAATTGAGACAGTGGCATTAGCATTAAATAATAAATATTATAAATAACCAGGGCAGTATGAACTGGAACTCAACAGCTTGCTACATAGTTAAAGCTTATACATACATGACACATCATTAGAGTGAACCGAGGTGCTAAAGACACCATATAAAGCAGAAAAAGTAATTGCCAAAGATAATATTTATCAGATAACCAGTATACAGTTTAAGCAATTAACAACATCCTTGAAAAGCTCTCCAGACCTCAATCCCTGATCTCTGAATGTCAACGTATCATAGAATATGCATGTGTTGACATAAATCTTACTTTCAAATGATTATTTCTTACCATTTTTGAATAAGACAATGGAATCATTTAATGTCTTTACATTTGACTTTAACTTTTTTCCATGTCATGTTACTTTTACCTTGAGTTCTAAATATCATATTTCAAGATTACAGTTTTAACTTACCTCTATTTTCAAGTTAAGAAACCTAAGTACAAGTTTATTTAGATTTTCGTCTCTTCTTTTCTGAAATTTTTCTAGCTTTTAAAATTTACTTTCATAGAATTTCCCTCAATTTCTGATAGAGTTTTCAACTAGTAAATTATCTAACAGGGACAATGAAGGGATGCGATAGGGAGAGGAAGAGTGAGAAGATAAATTTTAATTATTTACCTGGCTAGATACTTAATGAATGTAGAGTAGAATGTTATGGTGAGGAGGATATACAAGTTTGCCTTGCCTGACCCAGCTGTTGAGATGTTTTTGATGTCTATTTTTCTTTATTTAAAAAAATTTCAGAAATATTTTTTCTTTTTTAGATTTTCATTTCTTTTATTTCCCTTCATGCACTTAATCCCTCAACTTCTGTAACATACCAATTGGCTTTTCATCTTTTTCTCTCCCCTTTTGCTATCTTATGTTAATTTCTAGATTATTCCTTCAATTTATTTCATTCTTAGAAACTGGTGGAGTCTTCTCTTCACTCTAACTCCTTCTGTAATTCTAGGATACCTCAATATCACTGCCTGAGGAAAAGATCATTCTCCCTTTATTAATTGGGATGGTACTCAATGACTCTCAACCAGGGAAGGGAAGGGCATTTTGATATTGACCAATGTGGATACTTCTTCACAGTCTTCTGGCAGCTGAAGGGGTGAAGAAGAAGAATGATTGTTTGATCTGTATTTTTGATCACCATTTCCTTTCTACACATTATATGCTCTCCACCCTTTCCCATGATTTTGTTCTTTTCCCTTCATTCTGAAAACTGTATGTTCTCTACATCTTTGGCATCCCCTTTTCATTAGACCAAGTTTGTGTTCTCAGGGTTGGC
The DNA here is from genome assembly GCF_030028045.1 of Hippopotamus amphibius kiboko. Lineage (NCBI taxonomy): Eukaryota > Metazoa > Chordata > Mammalia > Artiodactyla > Hippopotamidae > Hippopotamus > Hippopotamus amphibius. The sequence continues at coordinate 28,578,711 of NC_080191.1, forward strand.
AGCTCTCTATTCAACTTCTGGAGTGGAATTATATCTTATTTCATCTCTAGCTTCTTTCTTGGTGTAGTCAGAGGTATGCTGCACTCCTACTAGGGGTTGCTTCAGAGTCAGAAAAGTGCTTGTCTAAATCAAAATAAGACTCAGAAATGCTAGGGGAAAGTAGAGTCAGGAAGGAGGTACACATTCCACAGCTTTTCTTAGTCCTCTTCCTGCACAGGTGGTTTGACCCTGTGTAGCTCTCAAAGCCTTGCTCTTGGTCTGCTAAGGGAGGGGTCCCCAACCCCCAGCCACAGACCAGTAGCAGGTAGCATCCGTGGCCTGTTAGGGACCGGGCTGCACAGCAGGAGGTGAGCGGTGGGCAAGCAAGTGAAGTTTCATCTGTACTTATAGCCGCTCCCCATCGCTCACATTACCACCTGAGCTCTGCCTCCTGTCAACATTATGGTGGGTTATATAATTATTTCATTATATATTACAATGTAAGAATAATAGAAATAAAATGCACAATAAATGTAATGTGCTCAAATCATCCCAAAACCACCGCCCCCCCCCACCCCTGGTCTGTGGAAAAATTGTCTTCCGTGAAACCGGTTCCTGGTACCAAAAAGGTTGGGGACCACTGTGCTAAGGCAATAGTTGCTAAAAATGGAAATCCCCCATATCTATTAATTCTAGTATTTTCCCCACTAAATTAAGAAGATTAACTTTCGGCTCAGGAGAATGGTTAATTTTGCCTGATAGGGCCTTCCCACATTTTGAAAATCCAAATAAATGAAAATGCACATGGCCTGCAAGCCTCCTTTATGTATAGCTCCATACTTGCTGTCTATTTCTTGGCCAGGTATCTCATCTCTGCTCTATTCCCATTCAATTGTTTTAAAAATTTCTTTATAATTTGCCACAAAATAGACAAATTATAAATTTGTCAGAGTTATCCCAGTCTGGAGCCTGTGTCCTTTGCAGACATCTGTCAGTATGACTGTATTTGCTTTGTATATAAGAAAAAAACAACTGTATTTTCTCGAGGCATGTGGATAATACTTTTCACTATCTATGTTTATACCAGTTTCCTTATTGTGAAAGTTTTCTCTTTTTTGTTTTGTTTTATTTTGTTTTATTGTCACAGGGTTTAGACACTTTCTATCATTTTCCTCAAATTCCAAGTGAGATTCATTGGAAAGAGAATGTAGCATAACAAAATGATATTTTAAAATATGTTAAACAGAGACTGTAAAAGTAGACATAGCCTATTCAAGCATCTAGGCCTATACTGATAAGGGGCTAATGTGGAAATGTAGGACAGTGTTATGAATTAGAGAAACATGGCATTTACATTGGAGGTTAATTTGAAGGGGATGTAAAGGAGATGGGTAAGCCTCAGTGACATAAAGGTTTTTGAGCCTAGCCATACCAGTTAAAATAGTTGTTACTATAGAGAGTACGAAACACTGCATGAGACATGTGGAGTGAGAAGTTTATCAATGAAACTCACTGAAAGCTCTTTGGCATGAGAAAAAGCTGATTCTAGATATGTAAAGCTGTTTTGCAGATGTTATATTAAAATTCTACTATCCCCATTTGAGCAGCTGCTAATTTTCCTTTGACATAATAAATACAGTCCTTCAAAACTTACATTCAAGTTATAGGTGCTGCTGACGAGTACAATTACACACAAGTTGTTAGCATTCTAATTTTCCATAAATGGGCATTGCCAGTGTTGCAAGTAAGTTTTGCAGTAGTTCAAACCCAGAGATATTCTGTTTGGTGTGCAGAATTTATACTGAATGCTTTGTAAATGAATTTGCTAAGCATTAGTTTCACTCTCTGGAACTTACCAGATTTCTGTGTAACATATTGTGTTGGCCAAAAGTGCCTTCGGTTTTTAAGTAAAAATAAAAGACACATTTTTCATTTTCACCAAGAACTTTATTGACAATGTATTCACAGTTGTTTCACTACCTCTGCCATTCTCAGGCAACTTCATAATTCCATCTTCCCCAAACTTTTTTTTTTTTTAATTTTTTTTGAGCAAGGAAATGTTCCAGGTGCCTTTTACAGTCTTCCAGAGAATTGAATTTTTTTTCCATTAAGAGAATTTTGTAAAGAGTGAAATAAACGGAAATCCAAAGGTGCAATGTCTGGTGAATATGGCAGATGAATCAGAATTTTGCAATCAAGCAGTAAAAGTTTTTGTCTGGTCATCGAAGAAACATGGAGTCTTGCATTATCCTGATTGAAGATTATATGTTTTTTGTTGACTAATTCTGGATGCTTTTCATCAAGTGCTGCTTTCAGTTGGTCTGATTGGGAGCAGTACTTGTTGGAATTAATCTTTTGTTTTTTTCTGGAAGGAGCTCATAGTAGAGGACTCACTTCCAATCCCACTGTACACAAAACATCACCTTCTTTGGATGAAGACCCACCGGCCTTTGGTGTGGTTGATGGTGGTTCATTTCTCTTGCCCCATGATCTCTTCTGTTCCACATTATTGTACAGTATCCACTTTTCATTGCCCATTACAGTTTGTTTTAAAAATGGAATGTTTTCTTTACATTTAAGTAGAGAATTGCTTGTGGAAATGTGGTCGAGAAGGCTTTTTTTTTTTTTGCTTATGTAGTACCCCAAAATCAAAGCAATGTACATAACCAAGCTGATGTAAATGATATTTAAGGCTTGATTTGGATATTTTGAGTATGTCGGCTATCTCCCGTATGGTATAACATTGATTGTTTTCAATTAATTTCTCAATTTAGTTGCTATCAATTTCAATTGGTTTACTCAACCATGGAGCATTATCCAGCGACAAATCTCTAGCCTGAAACTTTGCAAACCACTTTTGACATGTTCAATCAGTCACAGCACCTTCTGCATACACTGCACAAATCTTTTTTTGCATTTTTGGTTGCATTCTTACCTATCTTGAAATAATAACGCATAATATGCCGAAAATGTTGCTTTTATTCTTTCATCATCAATATTAAAATGGCTACACAAAATATCACCAATTTTGATCTCTTTTTTTAAATTCAGCTTATATAACAGCTGTCACATACATCTAACAAAATTGTTTTGCATGAAATTAAAGGCAACTAAGTGCTATTAGAGCCATCTTACTGAAAAAAAAACAAATGAACCTTTTGGCCAACCCAATAGAATTATTAAAGAAATTATTAATAAATGCATTGGTTGATAATAAGAAACATTAACCAAAAAAGCCAATGAGTTCGCTGAGAAAATCTGGGCATAGGAAACAACGACATCACACAAATTTTTTTCAAGAAAAAAAATTATGCTTTCCCTCATAGTCAGACTTGTCTACCTATAGTCCTGACATATATCAATCACATAGTTGGTGAGAAACAACTTCACACCCAAGTTTGGGCTTAAGTTCCATCTCTTGTCCCCATTTGCCATTCCATTCTTTCCTAATCATGTTTGTCCTTTCCAACAAATTCTCATCCAAATGAAGTAAGAAATAGAAACTTCTTTCTGTAGCAATGTAGTATAAACCTGACAGCTGGTTTTTCTTCCTTTCCTTTCCTTCCTTCCTTCCTTCCTTCCTTCCTCTCTTTCTCCCTTTCTTTCTTTCTTTCTTTCTTTCTTTCTTTCTTTCTTTCTTTCTTTCTTTCTTTCTTTCTTTCTCTTTCTTTCTTTCTTTTTCTTTCTTTCTTTCTTTCTTTCTTTCTTTCTCTCTCTCTCTCTCTCTCTCTTTCTCTCTTTCTTTCTTTCTTTCTTTCTTTCTTTCTTTCTTTCTTTCTCTTTCTTTCTTTCTCTTTCTCTCTTTCTTTCTTTCTTTCTTTCTTTCATGCAAATACCTAATTTAACTTTCAGTTGCTAGGTATCCACTTCAGTGATGGTTATCTAGAGTAAACACATCACCAGCCACCTGAAAGGGCCAGACACACCCCACCCCAGGCTCCTTTGTTTTGGAAATGTTGGGTGATTTCAATAACCGATTATTTTCAAAATTTAGATTGCTTGTTTTTTGTTTTTGTTTTTTCTCTTCCTGGACTTTAAATTTTCCACTCTTCAGTTTTAAATTCACCACTGAAGAGTGAGCTCCAGAAATCACAGGCCCCCACATTAATCTCAATAAAAGCACAACCCCAGGGCTAGTGCTCACACTTCCCCCCATCCAGCTTGCTGTGTGGCTCCAGGTGTCCAATGTAATTTTTAGGACATGTATGTAATAACCTCCACCACCCCCCCCCCCGCCACCAAGTTCCCTGATGGTTATTGCTGAAGGTGTCTTGTAATCGTAAGAACCACAGGGCCATTACAGCAACGTCATTGGTTATTGGTAACCTGAGACTGGCACAAAACAAGCAAATACACAAATTTCTTATAAGCGAGTACTAGTGAAAAATAAATTAAAAAGGGAATAAAATGGGATGATAAAGAAATTATCTATGGATAACTGATTTTGATAATGCCTGCATCAGCCTAAAGAGGTTAATTGTGGTTTTTCATGGTTGTATCAATAAAATATTTAGTGACAGTTGAGGAAAAAAAACCTACAAAATTCAGGTTTTTTTATATCCCAAATATAGTACTCTTTTCCTAAACACCCAGTATAAAAAATAACTTGTAGCCATTTCTAGGGGTGTGTAATTGATATCCAGGAATGATACAAAATTCAACGTCTGACCTGCAAAATAGGCCAAGTGAACTGCCCGTATTCCCACTGCTGGTCATGAGAGACTGCTCTGCTGTTTGCTGTATGCAGTTCTCAACATGGTGCCTTGGACTGTAGTACCTCTGAGGATAATATAATTATCTCACCATCTTTGGGGAGCTAATGTCTGCAATGTGGTCTTCCAATTTTGTGCCTGCAAAATAGGAAAAGTATAATCCAGAGATGTGAATGTATATTCTCTTTTGCAGATGCTTATGAAAACACTTCTTTTTTTAAGAACATTATTGAGATACAGTTGACATACAATAAACTGCGTACATTTACAGTGTACTATTTGATTTTTTTTTCTTATTAATAATGTATATACGGCAATCCCAATCTCCCAATTCATTCCCCCACAACCCTCCCCACTTTCCCCACTTGGTGTCCATATGTTCATTCTCTACATCTGTGTTTCTATTTCGGCCTTACACACTGGTTGATTTGTACCATTTTTCTATATTCCGCATATATGTGTTAATATATGATATTTGTTTTTCTCTTTCTGACTCACTTCACTCTGTATGACATGTCTCTACAAATGTCCCAATTTCATTCCTTTTTACAGCTGAGTAATATTGCATTGTATATATGTACCACATCTTCTTTATCCATTCATCTGTTGATGAACATTTAGGTTGCTTCCATGTCCTGGCTATTGTAAATAGTGCTGCAGTGAACATTAGAGTGCATGTGTCTTTTTGCATTATGTTGTTTTCTGGGTATGTACCCAGTAGTGGGATTGCTGGGTCGTATGGTAGTTCTATTTTTAGTTTTACAAGGAACTTCCATACTGTTCTCCATCGTGGCTGTATCAATTTACATTCCCACCAGTAGTGCAAGAGCATTCCCCTTTCTCCACACCCTCTCCAGCATTTACTGGATTTTGTAGATTTTCTGATGATGCCCATTCTGACTGGTGTGAGGTGATACCTCATTGTAGTTCTGATTTGCATTTCTCTAATAATTAGTGATGTTGAGCAGCTTTTAATGTGCCTCTTGGCCATCTGTATGTCTTCTTTGGAGAAATGCCTATTTAGGTCTTCTGCCCATTTTTTGATTGGGTTGTTTGTTTTTTTGATATTGAGCTGGATGAACTGTTTATATATTTTGGAGTTGTATCCTTTGTCTATTGATTCATTTGCAAATATTTTCTCCCATTCTGAGGGTTGTCTTTTTGTCCTGCTTAGAGTTTCCTTTGCTGTGCAGAAGCTTTGAAGTTTCATTAGGTCCCACTTATTTATTTTTGTTTTTATTTCCATTACTCTAGGGGGTGGGTCAAAAAAGATCTTGCTGTGATTTACATGGAAGAGTGTTCTTCCTATGTTTTCCTCTAGAAGTTTTAGAGTGTCTGGCCTTACATTTAGGTCTTTAACCCATTTTGAGTTTATTTTTGTGTATGGTGTTAGGGAGTGTTCTAATTTCATTCTTTTACATGTAGCTGTCCAGTTTTCCCAGCACCACTTATTGAAAAGGCTGCCTTTTCTCCATTGTATATCCTTGCCTCCTTTGTCATAGATTAGTTTCTCCTTGGGTTTATCCTGCCTGGGACTCTCTGCACTTCCTGGACTTGGGTGGCTATTTCCTCTCCCATGTTAGGGAAGTTTTCAAGTATAATCTCTTCCAATATTTTCTTGGATCCTTTCTCTCTTTTTTTGGGACCCCTATAATGCAAATGTTGGTGTGTTTAACGTTGTCCCAGGGGTCTCTTATGTTGACTTCAGTTTTTTTTTTTTTTTTTTTCATTCTTTTTTCTTTATTCTTTCCTGCACCAGTGGTTTTCACCGTTCTGTCTTCCAGGTCTCTTATTCGCCCTTCTGCCTCAGTTAATCTGCTATTGGTTCCTTCTAGTGTATTTTTCATTTCAGTTATTGTGTTGCATATCTCTGTTTGTTCTTTCATTCTTCTAGGTCTTTGGTAAACTTTTCTTGCATCTTTTCAATCTTTGCATCCATTCTTTTTTCAAAGTCCTGGATCATCTTCACCATCATTATTCTGAATTCTTTTTCTGGAAGGGTCCATCTCCACTTCATTTGGTTGTTTATCTGGAGTTTTATCTTGTCCCTTCATCTGGTACAAAGTCCTCTGCGTTTTCATCTTCTCTTCCTGTGGCTGTGGTTTTCAGTTCCACAGAAAGAAGTTCTGCTGATAGTGCTTGATACTGCTATCTGCCCTCTTGTGGAGGAAGCTATCTAAGAGGTTGGTGGGTACTTCCTGATGGGAGGGGCTGATGGTGGGTTGGGCTGGGTGGGTGGAGCTCAGTAAAACTTTAATCCACTTGTCTGCCAAGTGGGGTTGTGTTCCCACCCTGTTGGTTGTTTGGCCTGAGGCTACCCAGCACTGGAGCTTACAGGCTCTTTGGTGGGGCTAATGGTGGACTCTGGGAGGGCTCACACCAATGAGTACTTCCCAGAACCCCTGCTGCCAGTGTCCCTCTCCCCTTGGTGAGCCACAGTTGCCCCCCACCTCTGCAGGCAACCCTCCAACACGAGTAGGTAGGTCTGGTTCAGTCTCCTATGGAATCACTACTCCTTCCTCCTGGGTCCTGGTGAGCACACTATTCATTGTGTGCCCTCCAAGAGTGGAGTCTCTGTTTCCCCCAGTCCTGTGGAGGTCCTGCAATCAAATCCCGCTGGCTTTCAAAGTCTGATTCTCTGGGGATTCCTCCTCCCGTTGCCAGACCCCCAGTTTGGGAAGCCTGATGTGGGGCTCAGAACCCTCACTTTAGTGGGTGGACTTCTGTGATATAACTGTTCTCCAGTTTGTGAGTTGCCCACCCAGCATTTGTGGGATTTGATTTTAACACGATTGTGCCCCTCCTACCATCTCATTGCGGCTTCTCCTTTGTCTCTGGTTGTGGGGTGTCTTTTTTGCTGAGTTCCAGTGTCTTTCTGTGGATGATTGTTCAGCAGTTAGTTGTAATTCCAGTGCTCTTGAAAGAGGGAGTGAGCGCACATCCTCCTACTCCACCATCTTGAACTGTCTCGAAAGCACTTTTTTTAAGAAAAAATTGGAACTCACAAAAAGCTTATGGATTTAGACTTTTAATATCTATTGTTGATGGCTCTTTAATATTGGTGGTGTTTTCCTGGTATCTATGTGCATTGTCTTATCTAAACTGATTTAAACATTTTCTCAGTCCAATTCTGGGGCAAAAGAAGGAGCTAAGGATGTAAATATCATGGAGATTAACATCATCCTTTCAAAATACTGTCATAAGGAGATATTACAGATAATAAATACATCTCATTTTATGCTCTCTAAGCAAGCAAAATTTTAGGTGTATATATATGACTTACACTAAGCTTCATGAGATCATGTACTGCCTTTTGTGTTTACAATTGAAACTGATGCTTGGCATTCAATGTAATTTGCCAAATTATGGTTTTCTGATGTAGAGCTGGTATTCATTAAATATTAAGAAATATATTCGCCACATCAAACTCTTTTGTGATGTCTTTTGGAGGCTTTGTCTAGCATGAATACAATGAATTTTTCACTGAAGTCACTAATTTGTTGTCTTAATTGGATTCTACCATAAGGAAAGCCTTTTCTTTGAAGAAGCTCCCTTAAGTGAATGGTGCACATTTCCCATTTCAGGTAGCACTATCAGCCTGAAAATGCATATTCTCAGCTTCTACTACTATTACATCCTGTTACATGCTTATTCACATGTATAACTTTCTTTGCAGCCATGACATCTGATTATAACTCTACCTTCTTGAGATGTTATCTAGTAATTATCTACTATTCATCAATGGCTCATTCCTATGAATGCCAAATGATTTATGGGGCTTCAACATCTGTGGAGTTGATCTTCTAACATTTTTGCTACATACTTTAGACTTTTTTCACTTTCATAAACTGTTTCCACTGAATTCTGCCTCCTATACCCATGTATACACCTAGTAAATCATACTAAAACCCAAGGCTAGTAGAGACAATCAATGCCATAGATGAGAGGAGGTGGAGTTGATCATAAATGGGACCTGAATTGCAAATAATCCACCCACCCATACTTTCTTCTTTGCAAATCTGGCTTTTTCTTCATAAAGAAAATGCTAACTTAAAAAAGGCAGAAAGACACATCACACCTCTTTAAATGCAAACAGATATAAATGGAAATAGGTAGGCATATATTATTTTAGGTAAGATCTATATATTTTTCCTGAATTTCATTAAAACTACCAAACAAATGTTGTTAACCATTTTTCCTATGTTTACTGCAATATTTTGCTTCAAAAGTTTGTCTTTCTCCACCCTCTTGTATCCTACGTTGTTTGTCTTTTAAAATGCAGAAATTTTTTTTGGCCCCACGTTTATTCTGTTTTTCATCCTTAAGTATATGGAAATCTAACTAGGCCTAAGTTTTTCTCGAGAAAGAGAAGATGCATTTTCTCACCCCACGTGGGTGCTAGAATTTCTCTCCTACTTTTAACCACCTGAAGCAGTAATTAATATGTAGAGTCTCTAGCCCTATTTCTGGAATATAAATTTTTAATATACTGGGTAAGCCTCTTTATACAGTGAGACATCTCATTAACTACTCCCTGGAATAAATTAACTTTTTTCTGTAATAGCCTGAAACAGTCTGAATTTGCTATTTATTTTATTTCATTAAAATGTTTATAATGTGCTTCCTGGAAGAAACAGTATAAACTACTACCTCAAACTACACTATGTAACTCCTGTGACTCTTACCAATGGACATGTGTCTTCATTCACATGAAATGGCTGACAAGTGCAGTCTTAAAAAATATACATATTAATGAAAAGAGTAGAGGTCTAAACTTGCTCTAGCTATACTAGAAATCAGTTTTTAAACAGTCTTTGCTCAGGTGGGCAATGGGCCAAGTGTGTAAAGTAGTAACAGTAAAATATGATGGTTAAAAATAGTCTCCTGAGTCTAATTATCAGATTGTGTTAAAATTCTGACCCAATTACTTGATTTCTGAACTTGTAGAAGTTCCTGAACCTCATCAGGCATCTCAATCGCCAGTTCTTAATATGTGTAAAATAATGAGCTTCATTCTGAGGATGAGGTATGACTGTGTATGCCCTGCACTTTGTCCACAAGTCCAGTGGACAGTTGACCCATGGTAGGAGAATTATCAGTATTGTCCAGAATATTAGACCTGGATATCAGTGATATGTCATTTTTTTCTACTTATGGTAAGAACTATAATTGGAAACTTAGGAATTATGTTATTATCATATTAGATTTCCATGATGTTGAGGAAGAAGGGAGAGAAATAGAATAATCAGATATGTAAAGAGAAGAAAATGTAAGAGATTTAAAAATCATCTTGATGGTTTTCCACATCCTGGTTACAATCCCTCTTTTCTGTGGCAGATCCTCAACCACTGAGTTCTGTGAGATAGTTCTGTTTTCTTAGGACAAATTTATCGTGGTCCTATCCCAATTTTATTTTGTAAACTAGCTCGGCTTTGTTTCTATCACTTGAAAACAATCAGTGCTAACTAATAAAACCTTCTTTTGTGTGCCTCTGAATTCCAGCCACAAATACCTTCTCACACCATCCTATGTTCTTGTTCCTCTGAATATTTGGTTACAGTGCAGAACAAACAAACAGGAAGACTATCTATTATCCTTTCTTTCTTTCTTTAGCTTGCTTTCTTTCTTTCTTTCTTTCTTTCTTTCTTTCTTTCTTTCTTTCTATATGCATAAAAGTTTTATTTCCTTTGTGGTTTAGATTAAATGATTCATCCATGATGTCACGCCTATTTCCTCAGTTGAATTAATTGCCCTTTCCACGACATATCCATGGACATGTATACCTGCTTTGTGGAATTTATTTCATACTGTATTCTCTGTGTGTGTGTGTGTGTGTGTGTGTGTGTGTGTGTGTGTGTGTCTGTATGTCTGTGTGAATGTTTGCATAGCCATATATCACAGAAGAGAGGGTAAATATCTGACTAACATTTGATTGGGTGATGAGAAAAGAGCAAGTAAAAAGTCACAGCAGCAAGTTTTATTCAAGTAACTGTAAGCAGTGTTCCAGGAACATAAAGCATAAAGTTTGATGAGAGCAATCCTGATAGATAAAAAGGGCAAGATAGCTAGGAGTTCGGTAAAAAGGGACCTTTTATAATGTAGGAAAGAGATAACAAATTGCCAAATTTATGGAATGTAAATTAAGTCATTTGGAAGTATATTTACTTTTCAGGTCACTGGAAGAACATTGAATGGATGTGGCTGTAATTTTAAAGAGAATGCATTAACGGCCTGAAAGACTAATTTGGTCTTCGGTGGCATCTAGATAACGTGATCTACTTTTAGTGGCACAGACTGATTCAAAATTAAAGAGACTGTTAAACACTCTGAATTAATTGCATGCAACTTTTATATTTGAATATAGATTTGAATTTCACTATTGAAATTCAGGCTCTGCTCATTATCCCGTGGGCTGGAAATCTAAGTGCAAAGGTGCTAAACTGGCAGAGATAGCTATTGTCCATGTTATGCATAATTAATGATAAATTATGTAAATGTATATGTTCCTAAGAGATTAGGAAGTTCCAGAATAAGACAGGATGGTGCACTGGCAAGTTTGTTTCACTTAATTCCTTATTACTTTTTTTTAATAAAGGAAAAAATACAGAGCAAATTGCTGCTGCTTCTTTCTCCTTAAAGTTATATTGAAAGCATACTTTTATTGATTAGAAATGCTGATGTCATTTGCTTTCTCCTTTGGGTAATGAATACAGAGCTTAAAGGTTACTGAATAGTGTAAAATAAGAATGCTTGGTATAACAAATACTGAGAATTCCTTGGTATAACAAATCAGAATAGTCCATTATGTATGTATTTTTTCCTGTTTACCTCCCAGAAAATTTTGTAACCTCATATGGTTTGTCAAACATATGTAGTTTATGATCAGCACACTTACAGTACTTATATCAGTTACTGAACCCAATAGTTGATCTCTGAAGAATAGCTCAGGGGTCAACTAAAAGCATAATATATAATAGAATTTATAAATATCTGTATACCTATATAATATGATTTATAAATATAATATTTATAATGATTTATAAATGATTTATAAATATTATATACATATTCACTAATTTATATAAATTTATAAATACATTTGTATTATATTTATAACGTTTTATGTACACATGTCCTTAGCAGAAACCCATAAAAATTCTGAGGTTTCTAAACTACAGAATCATCAACATCATGATATCTTATGGACTTTTTCTACCTTCTATGTTATAAGATTATTTTTTTAATAATGGTATTTCTCATTTTTGACAGTTTATAGAGCAAAAGGTAAGAGTCAACTGCTTATAAAACTCAATACAAATTAATTCAATTTCAGCCTTACTCCTCTGCGTGTTGAACTATGTAGCTTCTTGCCAGAAGTCTTGCTCATGTGTTTATGTGTGTGTATGCTTGTTTTTATTGGAGGTTTTGTCTGCAAGTGATTGCAACATGACTCAAAATAACTTAGGGAGAAATGAGATTGCATAGGCTCATATAACCAAACTGTGACAAGGGCAGAGGTGCAGCAGTATTTGAAATGAGAGATTTTAGTGGCTTAAAGAAATTCTGTAGTTAATAGTGTTGAGGTCATTTTCCAGTACTACCAAGACTTTCTTTTACTTAGGCAGGAAGCATGACCAGATACTCAAATATCTGAATGCTAACCATCTGATAGGAATGTGGTGTCTCTGGTCCACAATGGGAATGGATCGTGGAAGGAGAAATCATCAGAATTAGGTAAGGAAAGCAGAAGCTACCCTAGACAGTCAATATGGGAAGAAGTTTATTTTAGGGAGGTAGAGGTTTATAAAATCTTTGCAAGCCAGAACAGATTAGAAAGGTGACTTTCAGGAATACCAGAAAGGTCCGAATCACATAAAGACTAGTATCTATGTTTTCTGCTTCCTACTTCCCCTAAGTGAAGTGGGGTCTTCTCAGGAAGTTGTCCAGAAATTGCTGGCAAAAACCTACTTATGCACTCTCCCAACACCAGTGCCTGTCTGAGCCATTAGAAGTCTTTCTTCTACGACATACCAAAGAAGTTTTGCTTTCTCAGATTTCTTTCCAGTGTTGCTGGCATTTCATTAAGCAACCAAGCAAATTGTGAGTGCTGTTCTGTGTTCAAGCTTATACTTTAAATTGAGAATCTCTAGAAAGTATACTCAAAACTAGTAAATTTGGACAAATCCAAAATTCTGTTCTTCCTCCTTGATCTAGTATCCTTAGAATCCATCCTTTCACATACTGCAAATGTTTCTGTCAATATATACTGGAAAAAGTTTTCAATTTGTCTGGAATTCATGTACCTTCCCTTGGGATAGACTTTAACTCGTCTTCCTGGGTTGCTAGGATATGACACTAAATATAGATCTATTAGTATTGAGAGTAGGTGGCTTGGATGGGTCCTGAGAGGAATCGGCTTTCCTTACAAGCCAACTCACTCAAATGGGATCATTATAGGATCTTCAGAAAGTGGAGGCAGTGGCAGAAAATATGCTTATCATGGCAAGATAGGCTCAGTGGAATCTTGGACTGCAAAGGTGTTTGTATTATTGAGTACAAATAAACATCATTGTTTCAATTCTCAGGGAAATATCCTTCCCTAATCGATCTCTTGACATTAAGGATAGATATCTGATAAGCCTATGGATTCACCCTACATTATAATTCAGTAAACCACAGGATCTTTTTTTTTTTCTGATTTTCAGTAAAACTGGTCTGCACCTATGAAAAAAGGTATTACTTCAGGGCAATTGTAGGAACTCTCTGTTTGTTGGCTTTACCTTTACCTGAGAATTTAAACCCCTCTACCTCTAGTTTTCTATAGGTTCTTCATTACAGTATGACTTAGCCATCCTGTATCCATAGTCTTTACACTCATTATTTCCACTATGATGTTTTATTGCAATAGTGACAAAGTTGTTTAAATCCCATTTTAATTACCACATTCAAACAATAACAATATAAATGTGTAAGCACATTTTTTTTTCCACCACATACAAGTATCTTTACATATACTGGTATGAGATCATTACTGCTTTCAAATCTAACTAGATCAGAAAACTAATTCCAGATTCTCATATTTGGGGTTATTTCTTTAGAATCACTGCAGGTAATGAATGTTGATTTGGTTAGCTTCAGTCTGGAAACTGAAGTCACTTTAGGCATTTAAAATGAAATGACATTTAGAACAGAGAATTAGAAACCTGAACAACACTTTTAAGCCAGAGGGAGTATACATCAGCAAGGCCATTTAAAAAAATATCTGGGTGTGTTGAGATGACAAAAAAATTGTTACCAGTAGTCCTGGCTTCCATCAACAAGGAGAATACCCAAAACCTTAAAAAAAAATCCCCAAACCTACCCGTGTTCATAGCTGCCAACTTTTATTTTTCTTTCATCCTCCACAAATCATCCCAGTGCCTCTCATCATGAAATTTATTTGGGACTCTACTCACAGAAGAGTCTGGTAAATGTAGCTTCTTTGACTAATTTGGGAGTCAGGGATGATCTAAGAAAGATATGATAGTTCTGAATATTAACAGACTACATCTGGAGTATCAGGTATGTCTGTAAAAACACCATCAGAAATTATTGTTGATGGTAAAATATTGAAAGTCTTTGCTTTTAGTTCAACAATGACCCAAGGGTTCACAGTATCACCACTTCTACTCAACAATTTACTAAAGTGCTAGCTAAAACAAAGCAAGATAAAATACATCAAAATAAAAGAAGAAACAAAAGCATGCTGTTAATACACTGTAATATTGTCCATGTAAACAACTCCAAAGAATGTATAGTTAAATTCTTAGAATTATTTTGTGTTCTTAGCAAGGTAGAAGATAAAATATAAATATAGAAAGATTGCCCAGAGTTCCTTATACTCATAAAAAATCAGTTTAAATTGTGGGTATAATTTAAAGATACTGTTCATCAAAATATAAAGTAGATAGAAAAAATCTAACAGAAATATTTATGAAAAATTTATTGAAAAATTTATAAATTTTTGAAAGATATTTTAAAAACCTCTAAATAAATTTAAAATGACTCAAATCTAATATTCATGGATTGTTAAAGGTGTCAATTCTTTCCAAATCCTAATGGAAATATTTAGGAGTCTTAGTCATTTAATTCTAAGGTTTAAATAGAAAAGTGCCAAGAATAGCTAAGACCTTTCTGAAGAGGAATAAGGTTAGATGACTTTCTGACCTGATATCAAGAATTATTGTAAAGTTGTAGTAATTCATACGGTGTAGTAAAGAGTAATTGCAGCATGCAGCTGAATAGAGAATCCAGAAAAACACCCAGACAATATGGAAGCTTGATTTATGAGAGGTCTGGCAGCTCAGAGTAGTGAGAAATAAAATGAGAAGATGAAGCTTGGCCAATTTTCCTTATCTCCAAAGGGATAAAGGTGAAATCAGACTCTGCGGGCAGCAGAATTCTAAGATGCCTCTAAACAGAATTCTCACTGTTTGGTACACACACTCTGCATAGTCTCCCTTTGTTAAGTGTGGGCCAAACCTGTAAATACAGTGGGATATCATTACCAAAGTAATATTGCACCTTCTGGTAAAAGGGCTTCTGCTTATGTAATGAATGTCCCTAATCAGCTGACTGAGTTAATCCAGAGACAGATTATGTTGAGTGGGCACAGCCTATTCAGGTTCTCCCTTAAGGAAAAAAGAAACAGTAGCAGTTGCTCTCCTGCTGCCTTGATGAAGTAAGGAGCTGTGCTGAGAGCAGTCCCTAACGAACACCTAGCAAGAACACTTGAACCTCAGTTGTATAGCCTCCAGGAAATGAATTTTGCCAACAACCAGTGAGTTTGGTAAAGATACCAAGCTCCGAATGATAACAGCCCAGCTAACACCTTGAAATCACCTTGTGAACCCTGAGCAGACAATCCAGCTATAAATCTGAATTTTGACGTATAGAAACTATGAGATAATTAATGAGGATTGTTTTAAGCCACGAAATTTATGGCAATTTATTACACAGCAGTAGAAAATTAATACTGATCCTTACTTCCATCCTTACTTCCATCATACACAACATCAATTCCAGTTGGATTAAAGACATGTATGAAAGGAAAAAGCATAAAACTTTTATAAAAATGCATGATTAAAAAATCCTTTATAATACCAAAGTATAGGAGTATTTCTTTAAAATATACAAAAAGCACAAGCAAAATGAAATAATTTATATTGAGTACATTAAAATCAAAAATATTTTTTTCTAAAGCAGTAAAGAGAATGAAAAACAACCCCCCCAAAACCTAACTCTTCAAAAAAGAAGAGTTTTATAAACACCAAAATTGACAAAGGATGAGTATCCAGAAGTTATAATAAACTGTTATACATCAACAAGAAAAAGACAAATAGTACAATAGGGAAAGAGCTGGAAAAGATGAATAAGCACTACACAAAAGAAGATATCCAAAGGGTTAATAACAATAAGAAAAGATGCTCAAATTCAATAACAACAAGGAATATAAAAAAATAAAAATGAACTTCCAATACACAAACTTCAGATTTGGGGAGGAAGGAAAAAAAATCTCTACCAGAAATAAGGGTTGGCAAAGATATGGAGCAAGTTGAACATAAATAACTGTTGGGTGGAGTATAAATGGGTAAAGCCCCTTTGGGAACAAAACCAAACAAAATGTGTTTTTTCATAGGGTTGAGAAAGCACATGCCCTATGACCCAATGACTCCATTTCAATTTAAATACCACAGAGAACCTCTCACCGTGTGCATGGCAAGACATAAGTAAGATGTCGAGACTGCGTTGTGATGCTTTATTTCTTACCTAAATTTTATAAGTATTGTTTTGTATCTACTCAATATTTCATAAAAATATTCTTAAAAATTCTTGGAGATTGTCTTTTAAAGAGTTGTGTTTTCTTCAGGCCAATCACAGTGGTCAGAAAGAAAGATGAGTTTCATTTGAAATTATGTTAGAAAGAATATTCTCTCAACTAGTGGGTGTTGTTTGTTCTTAAAGTCCAGGATCAAGACAGGAAAAAAAAAATAGAAACTACCTTTGCTTTACAATAAAATCCTAAATGTCAAAAGTGAAAGTTAAAGAAGAAAGAAAAACAATTGTAAGAACATAAAACCTTCCAGGAATTAGAAAAATTAATATGCATGTGATAGTGATCCACACTATATACATCAAATTAGTCTCATTAATCAGGATGCCTGGCTGAAACTCTGGGCTGATGGTGAGGCTGAAGAGTTTCTCAGCAGGAAAGATACTGTGAGCAGTTCTTAGTATAAAATATGGAGGTAGTAGGATAGAACTTGGGCAAAGTTCTTCACATGTTTGTCAGCATCTTATTTATGTACTTGTTTAAAATAATCCAAAATGTTTACTGAAAGCATTCTACCAGCTAATGATAAAGTGAAAACCTATATAATTGTACAATTCATAGTGTTTCTAAAAATAAACCAATTACTCTGAAGAAATACAACACTTCTTAGATAACCATTCTCCTGAATTCCTCATAGGTGTGTACAATTTTATACCTTGTACTATTGTTTTTTTAAATAATAGGTGTAACAGGGAGTTGCACAAGGTTCTGCCTTATACTGATACTCAATATGGGCTGAAGGTATCAGACTAAAAGCAAATCAATAAAAGTGATTTTTGCCTTCAAAGAATACCGGAGGTTCAGGTGCCATCTCTCTGCTGATTATAGTTAGAATCAGGAATAAAATTAGATTAGATGAAAGAAAACCAGGTGTACTTCAAGTGGTTTTCTCTGTATATTGTTTTTATCATTTCACAAGTTTATGAATTTGTAATGTATTTTATGAGCACTGACAATTTATCTCAGAGATATTTGAAAAGGAGTGGGGATTAGGTTAGTATTTTCTTGTGAGGATTGGGGAGTCCTTGGTCTTTTACCACATCAAGGAAATAAACTGATGGCACAGATGTAGTTGGGAAAAATTATTCTTAAACATTGTTTGATTGTACTCCAGTGTGCTAATGCATGACGGCCCAGAATTCTAATTCACAGAGGACGTTTTTCCCTTAAAAATGAACATTTCATGGCTGTAAGTGACTTAAGTTCACCATATAACCATAGATACTGTTCAAGAAAGTCACCGAGAACCCAGAGCCCTTCTTGAGTCCTTTTCTGTTCATTCAGTTTTCTTTGTTTCTGTCCCAAGAAGATTCTTCACTTTAAGCAACATCTCTGCACTGCAGGAAGTAAGAAGAAAAGGATTCAAGGCAAAAGACAGGCCTGTAAGTTCTTTCCCTATAAAAAGTTCCTATGGCTTTCCTAGAAGCCCCATTTAGTATATACTTCTGCTAACTTTTTTATTATTATGAATGGACTCTGTTTTTCAGAACATACTTAAGGAGCAGTTAATTATTTAATCATTTATTCATATCAGCATGGCCTTATGAGCAATTATTTTATATTTATTATCCAAGTTGTCATATAACCCGATGGTATTTTATTTACTTTGTTGCTCAGGTCATTCCATCTTGGGCCACAGGGAGCTCTTTCAGTTGGCTTTTTAGTTGACTTCTGTATCATTTTGACAAACCTCTATCAATTTTTTAACACTTTCTATTTTCTGGTATCACGTGATACTTACTCCAGGCTCATACTGTCTATTTCTTGCCCCTTAGAATCAACCATTTCTCCAAAGAGCCTTGGTCACTGTCATTAGAGAACGATATTAAAAACTAAGATCTGAGTGCTAGGTGTTCTTGTTGACACTGGGGTATTATTTATTTAGGTCCACTCACTTGCTTGAGCAAGATAATATGTGTGCATATTAATATTTGATTATACAGATATCTATCTTTATTACATGTAACCTTTTGCATCTATATTAAACAAAACATGAGCTCTTGCTGATGTCTGCAACTTTAATATATTACCATATGCATCATTTTAGCCTCTTCCATTTGCTTACCTGCATATTTTCACTCCAACAGTGAAAACCTGGCTCCTGTCATCTGCCATCTATATACTTAATTGTTTGATTACACCACACATGCATAGCAGGACCAAAATTGCTTAACCATACCCTATGGTAAACACTTTATCAACTAGAATGCAATGTTTATGTGCAATTCCTTTTATCTTTAGTCTAAGATTCTATTCATTTTGAAAGTTACTTAGATTATCACCTTATTCTCTGTCCCACATTGCTACTCCTAGTGGTACATATTATCAAAATTAGAGGTCTGTTAGTAAATGAGGAAGGAAGAGTGAACATTGGGTAGGGACTAATAGCTGTAGTTACATTTACTAAAAGTAAAATAACTTCAGAGGGAAATTTTTATTCTGTTAAATTATGCTGTCTTCTAAAGAGAAATGTCTTTAAAGCTGGTTAATAATTTGAAATATTTGATTTTAATTCAATTTTATAAAATTATATATTCCCTGGTGGTTCAAATCTTATTTATGACATTTACAATCCATGTAAATATTATTTGAATTGAAGGTTCTGATAAGTTTGTTGAAAAAATATCTGATGATATTTATTATTGTATCTGATATATTTATCACTGAAAACAGAATGATTATTTATATAAAATATTAATAAGAATGATGAATAGTTGGCAAGACATCAATGAATTTCATACCCAACTTTATTGATTAGTTGCATTTTCAAATCCATACTGTCAGTGAATCATCCACACCTGGTTAGCCTCACATCCATTGCCTTTTAATCTGGTGAGGTTTCAATTTATTATGCTTTATTTAACTACTTTATTGACCTTGCCATATCTTTTTTTCCTATATAACAGGAAACTACAGATAAGCAAAATTAAAGTTTAGGCTACAGCTTAAAGTTGGCAATTGCATGCTTTTCAAAACAATGCATTTATCTATCTCTTCCTATTCAGAAAGTAGAAAGCTAAATCTAGAATTATTGCTTTGAATCAGTCTGAGAAATTTTTAGCTTGTAATGGAAGAATTTCAGTAGATTTGAAAGCTCTTTCTGCATTGGATTCTGAGTGTTTACATGTATTAACACTTTCAATTATCATACAAACTACATGAAACAGATATTACTGTTTAAAAATGAGGGAAGAAAAATTATATGTCACTTGGCTATGTTTATATAAGTACTAAGAGACAAGATTCAAATTCAAAATTTTTACTTCCAGAGTTCCTTCTTTTAAACTCTGTATGTACTCTCATAACTTTTATCTGTAAAGAGGTTTAAATTTTTTTTAAGGAATATTGTTGAATTTTTATTTGAACTTTGGCATGTATCAAAATGATCATGTAAATTTTACTTTTAATCTGTTCGTCTACTTTGTTAAAGGAAAAATCCAAAAATCATAAATTTTGAAAAGATCTGATAGGCTTTAATCAGTAATTCATAAATTGGGCAGGATCCAGTCTAGCAGACAGAAAGGAGCTCCAAAGAGTTGTACGAGAGAGAAGGTTTTATAGATGGAAGTGAGTAGGAACAAGGAAATTTTACTGGGCATTTGCTAACTGATTAAAGCAGGTTACTTTCCTTATATGCAACAAAGAGAAGCATTGGACCCAGGCTAGGTAACTTGTGCTGAGCAAGAAAGCCCTGATTGGTTGACCTAGGTCTTCCTTTTCTTGGAAAGCTGAGCATAGAAACTTAGTTAAGTTTTGATTTGCTGACGTGGGGCTTAGCATAAGAGACTATCTTGTGTCTATTCTGGACACTTCAACAGTTTAAAAATGTTATACACTATCAAAGTATAAAAACATGTATTAGACACTGGTGAGTCAGCTGTGTGTGAGAGAGCAGAGATCCTGTTTTCATGAGTAAAAAATGAAATAGAGATCGACATTAATCTAATAAATTCATAACATCTGTATACAAAGTAAAATAAAATTGTTATAAATGGAAGAAGCACATGGGTGATTTCATGAAAGATGTGCATGGATATGGAAGTCATGGGAGACTGTTGTAAGGAACTGTTAAAATGGAAACCTAACACTGTAATAGGGCTTCACCAGATGAATAATGGGTGGAGGACAGTTCTACCCACAGGGAAAAATGTATGTGAGGCCCTTGTTCAGGAATTAACATAACAGGTAGCAGCCACGGGTATGCTAGAGTATCCTGAGGAGAGTTATGGGTGCTTGTAAGTCCTTTCAACACTCACGCTTGTGAAATCTTCACAATTATGTATTCAACAGTGTACTGCAAGTATTAGCTAATGTAATGAAACAAAGGAAATAAAGTAGAAGTATAAGAATTAGAAAGGAAGAAGTAGAACATTATTTTCAGAAAACATGTTAGTAAACCTAAAATGCTTAGAGAATCATTGACAAAATTACTTCAAACAATAAGAGAATTCAGTGAGAGTATAGAATATCAACTTAATAGGAAGAATCAATAGCCTTTATATACACGATTAATAACCAGTTAGTAGAAAATATAATGTTTGAGAAACTCTATTTACTATAGTAAAACAAAGATAACATACTTAGGAAGAAAGTTAAAAGAACTATTTAAAATCAATATAAGAAAACTTTAAAACACTTCTAGGAAAGACACTGGTATAGATTTGAAGAATTGTAAAGACATCCCTTGTTCTTAGATAACGTGCCTCAACATCATACAGATTTCAGTTCTCTCTAAATATTAAATATTTAATGTTATTCCACAAAAATTAACCACAAGCTTCTGTGAAGAACCAGTTGATATCTCATTTCACATGGTAAAATAAGTCTTCAAGAGTTGTCAGTAAAATGCTGAAAAAGAAAAGATGTAAGGAGGGAATTGTACAAATTCAGAATTAAAACTTGGTACAGGTGCTTGACAGGAAAGCAGTAGAAATACTCTTTAGCATATATTTAGTATGTCATAAAAGAAGCGTCTCAAATCACTGGGGCAAAGATTGAGTTTTTAATAAATATCGTTGTTGGCTGACTAAATGAATAACAATTGGACAAAGGTAAAATTTGATCTGTATCTCACAAGAATTAATTCCAAATGAATAAGAGATATGAATGCACTAAATGAAACTGTATAAACATTAAAAGAAAATATGAGTGAATTATTCTATAACATAGATCTAGGACAAGGTTTTTTAACAATGGCTTAAAATCTGGTTGCAATCAAAGAAAAGACTGACAAATTCAACTACATACACGCATGCACACACACACACCCATACCTGTGTGGCAACAACAACAACAAACACATAAAACACTATAAGTAAAATTAGTCAAATGATAAACTGAAAGAAAATATTTGTAACATATGTCATAGATAAAAGGCTGAAATCTCCTATGAAATAAAATATATTTAAAAAATGAGGAAAAATAGACCATAGCCCGCTCAAAACAAATGGGTAAAAGACAGACAGAAGCAAGCAATTCATTTAATAAGATATAAAAATTGCTTTAAACATAAAAGTGTCTGCCACTCATAAGACAGAGTTTAGCATCTGTTAAAACTCTTGACAATGTACTCTGTTGATTGGATTAAGCAGACATTCTACACCATTGCTACTGGCAATACAAACTGATAATAAACTGATGCAATCCTTAGATAGGAGTGTTGATAACCTCAAAACCAAAAATATTCCTATGTGTTTATCTTTTAGACCAGCAGTCCTACTTCTTGGAATTTATCCTTGAAGACATAATTCCAACAATTCAAAAAAATACATACATACATATATATATATATATATATATATATATTTGTATATGTATACACACACACACAAGGTCATTCACTGCAGTATTATTTGTACTTTTCAAAAGAAGAGTAAAGAAATAAAAACAATGGAATGAAAAAGATTCAAGAAAGGTGGCAAGAATATACAAGGATAACAACAAAATTATATTATTTCAATGATGATGAACTAGTGTTAACTGTCAGAGATGGTTATGAGACTGGTATGAGACAATGATTAGACCATACAGAACTACTCTTACTCACGACCTGCAGGCAACTACCTAAGAAGCCAACTCCCTTATCTAGAGCAAACAACCCAGGAAGCCAGCCTGCTGTAAGTCAGACTTACAGGAAACCAGATCTGTATCGCTGGTAACAATTCAGGGACCCAAACAATAATTTCTGTAACAATTGGCTAAGAGGGGCCAGGGCTTGATTAATAAATGACAGGTTACCTAATTTTTGTCCTTGCTTTCAACTTAGCACCAGCCAGAGAAAGTCACATATGTATCCCTATGCAATCACATAGAATGTCCCACTTCCAGTTACCCCACTTACAGCTTCCCCATGCCAGCAGCTTCCAATCAGGGCATACCTAGAGTCTTCACTTTTTCCTGCTATGATGCTTCCTACACGTCTGCCTGCCTTAAAGTCTCTGCCAAAATACATATGATGGCAGCTGACTCCTTGGCTAAAGCAAGCCCAGAATAAATAGCCTTAGCTTTTCTCTTTTGGTTAGTCTATTTATTGCCACAGTACCAAAACCTGTGCAGGAAATAGTGGGAGCCATTTTCCCAGAAGATAAATGGAAAGTACCAGTTACCTTAAAGAATGAGTGTGATACAGAATGAAAGGTGAAAGTGCAGGTGAGAGACTTAGTGAAAAGCACTTCAGTCCTCAAATTCCTTCCCTCAACCTGCCCACATAGAAAACAGTGATAGATAACCGACACCCTTCTCTAGCTCTGCATCTAGAATGCCAGCAATGAGGCTTATACTCTTCACATAGAAGGATCACACTAAACTAGATCGTACCAACTGCCTCAAAAAAAAAAAAAAAATAATGTGGATAATTGAGATTTTCAACTGCTCAGTCTCTATATGATGAGCCTAGAGTAAAGCTTTGCACTGAGAAAGCACTATTCCTATAACCAGTACAACTAAGCAAATTTCAGTGTCTCCATCTCAAATATGAATGGACAAGTACATTTCAGGAAGGATTTTTAATGTGAAAGATAGGTACAAAAATCATACAGAAAACTAAAGAACTCAAAGGCAACAGAAGAATCAATAGAAAAATAAAACTAACAACCAACAACCTAGTTAATATCTTCAGAGAAATAAGAAAAGACATTACACATGCGAAACGATATTTTAAAAGAATGCATACGCAATAAAAATAGTAGTAGAAATAAATATTAATTAAAATATATAGGGTCTAGGTTGAAGAAAGTGTTTTAGATAAAACAGCAATAACAACAACTACAAAACTCAAAAGGGAAAAAAATAGAAATACAGTTTAACTGATGCAACTTTTGAATAATGAGTTACAGAATGATCAAAATAATACAAGAAAATGTTCCCAAAGTAAAGGACATGTGTTTTCAGATTCAAAGTGCCCACAAAGGACCCTACACAGTGATTCCATAAAATATACACTAAGATACAATGTTGTAATTTATTTTCACTTTTGAGGAACAATGATAAGATAATGTTTCCAGAGAAAAGGAAGAAGAGAAGGAGGAAAACAAGTTGCATACAAAGATGTGGAGGCCAGAAGGATGACAATAACATTTGAATCTACAAGGGAGAGGAGAAATACCTGTCCTGTTCTGAGGGTAAAATATCCATCTATGGTAAGTGTCCATCTAGAATACTATCAAGGCAAATTAATCAAATGTCAGGATAGAATAAAATACTTTTTCAAACATGCAAAGTCTCACTATTTTTAACTCCCAGTCATTTTTCTCAGGAAGTTACTGGAATGTGGGCCCTCCCTGCTCTGTATAGAAAGATTGAGTATTAATTAAAAATATTACTTATCCTCTACTAAAATACAAAAAAAAAAATTACTCCCAAATCCTTATCAAATGTTTCATGGAACTTCAAAATCTATGAGAATGTGGCACAGGAAATTAAGCCTAACATTATGATATTGGTTTTTACCTTAAGACAATTGCCAAATCCTTGAACTACTCAGGGCAGAATATAAGAAGCTAGGCAGAAAGTTCCTGATGGTCAAATAGGCATTTTCTGCAGCTGTCAGTGCTGAGAAGACAAAAATTAAAGTTCAAGACCCTACCAAGGAGAGGCATCCTTGGTAAATACCTCATCGTCTCAGCTGGAAACCCTAGAGGACTACCCCTTATTAGTGGGGGCAAAGCAGAAGTAGAGAGAGAGAAAACAACATGTTATCATCACATAATTGAACACTAAATAGCAATAAGAATGAATGACCCACTGCTACATGCCACAATGTGGAAGTTTCTCACAAGCACATATTGAGGGAAAGAAGCCACACAAATAAGCACTTAACATAAGATTCATTTACATGAAGTTCAAAAGTAGGCAAATTTAGGTTGGTAATAATTTTTGAGCACATTCAAGATGTCTTTGTTTATGCTGGGAACTTACCTGTCTATTTTATTCTATTGCTGCTCTGGTGAAGGTACTGCATCTTTATTCCTTAGCTGCTTTTAAGATTTTCTCTGATGTTATGGGGGTTCAGCCATTTTACTAAATAAACTAGGTTTGGCTTCCTTTATGTTTTTTTTTCTCTCCTTAGAGTTTCCAGAGCATCTTGAATATATATTTTGGTATATGTTATCAATTCTGTTAAATTTTCTTTTTTCTTTTTCTAAAACTCCATATAAATATGAAATCTTTTCAGTGGGTAGCATGTGACTCTCACTCTTTTTTTCCCTCTATGCTTTAGTTTGTATATTTTCTCTTGTATTAACTGTTCACCAAATCTGTCTCCTGCCATTGTCTAATTTCTTATTATGCCAGTTATTTATATCTGTTATTGAATTTTTCAGTTTTAGATTTCCTGTTTGACTCTTTCTTCAGTTCTATTTTTTTGGTAAAATTCTCCATCTTTCACAAATTTTTTCTCCATCTTATACTGTTTCTTTAAAATTTTAATCATGATTATATTCTGATATATGAATCACATATGTCTTCTATTTTATTGATTTTCAGTTATATTTTCCTATATCTTGGCCATTCTAATACTTGTTGATTAAATTATGGACATCATGGATAAAAATTACACGTGTTCCGCATGACATATTTCTCCTTCAAATACAGTTATCCTTTTCTCTATTAGGCAGATAGAAGGGGAATCTTTACCTTAATTCAGTCAGAAACAGCTGAGTCAAACTTTTCTGCCCATTTGGTATTACTCCATCTACTTTTGCTTCCCTCCTATTCTTAGACAAAAATATCTGCGTGTGAAATTGAGAGGCCAGTCCTCATGGGTATACATTCCATTGCTATGTCCTGAACTGAAATTTTTTCTGTTTAACACCTCAAGACATTTAAAGAAGTTTTGGCATTGCCTTTCTTATCTCCTCTACCCATGTGGCTTCTAAAGCTTTCAGTGTGTTGAGTAGACAACTTGTTTCATTTAAGCTCAGTTCTCTGGTCATTTTTTTTTCTCATTACGATCTTCATCTCCCTAGCTTCTCATTTTTTTCCCTCGATGCCTGAAAAACTACACAATTTCTCCTTATTTTTCTATCCCCCAGAAGTGTTCCTCTGTCTAGAAAATGCCAAGGTTCTAAACCTCTTGTTCTACATTTAATAAGAGAAAATATCAAAGAGAAAATGTAGCTGCCAAATGTCAGCTCACCTCTTCACAGTTACTACTTCTCTGGAATTTTGCTCTTCTTTTCTGGTTGCTTCATTAGTTTGTTGCAGAAATCGATCCCATGAGAAACGAAGCACCACACTCGGAGGGTTGGAGAATTTAGGTTCATTGAGCCGGCGGCACTAGATGAGCTAATGCTCCAAAATTCTGGGCCCCATTCCAGGTGAATTCTCTCCTTGTATAGGTTAAGACACATAGCTACAGTTGGCATTAATTGATTGGCTACAGTTGGCATTAATTGGCTACTCAATTTCCATAGGTTACAGGTGGTTACAGAGTGCGGGAGCCACTAGGGGTTACATGCAAAGGGTTTTCAAACAAAGGCAAGCAGGGGCAGGAACAGAACATTCCATACTTATCTGATTATCTTTTAGGTTCCAGTTGCTTGTTAAAGTATTTTGTCCCCACTCTAGTGCAGCAAGCAGGTTTTACAGAAGCAGAGCAGGCAGAAAGCTATTTTCTAGCTGTGTATGAACTCCAGAGTTTCCTCATCAAGTTATCTGGTAACTTTAAGTAAATGTTTATTACTACTGTGGTTGTTATTTAATATTTTTTCCTAGTTATTAGATGGAGCATTGATTTTCTGAACGGTACTTCATCATACTCCAAGGTGCACATCTACTTTTGTTTTTGTTAGATCGTTTTGATGAATATAAATTTATATGTTCAAAATTTTTTCTTTAATCAATTTAAAGATATTTCAGTATTTGCAAGTACCTATTGTTTCTTTTGAAAATCAGCTCTCATTCTAATTTTTACTTGCTAAATGACAAGGTAACCATTCTTTGTTTCTCTGCCTCCTTTAAAAGAAGTTTCTCAAAAGTTGAACCCTGTAATTTCTGCTTGTGTCAAATGGGTCATAACTGTGGACACAGCCACACCAGTTGGTAAAAGAGACAAAGAAACATGCCTTTTCAGCTGATTTTGTTGCATGCCTCTTCTTGTTGCACACAGTGAGAATGGAAATTGACATAAATATTTATTTCTCATTCAAAATATAATCATTACAGTGAAAAACTAAATAAATGCTTCTAAACCTGATAGAGACAGAAGAGGAAATTAATAAAACAGATTAAAAACATTTTGAGAAGACTGCTATAATATATCTTATGTTTATGTTAGCAAAGATATGTTAAATGAATTATTTTAAAAGTTAAAATTCTATGACTTTAAGTAATTTTTCTACAAGGAAATAATCTATAGTGTGTAAAACATCTATAGTATGTAACATATATCTATAGCATCTATCTATTTACATCTATTGATCAATTATTTATCTATTTGTCTATAATCATCACCCTTATAGCTATTTAGGAGAAAACGTAAAGAAGGAAAGATGAGACGCAGACAAAAGAGCTATGATTATCCTACAGTTTTTCTATACATATGTCAGTGTTGTGGAAGTTTTAGAGTGGAGATGAAGAGCAGTAGATGTAACTAAGATATAATGGCAGATGTGAACTATAACAGTTTTTCTCAAAATGTTGGTGGTGAAGAACCTTTTTGTAAAGATCACTGATCAGTAACAGACCAATATTTTGTAAAATAAAAGAAAAGTAAATGCTAAGAAATAAACTGACAAAGAAACAGACACAAAGATGCAATCCCAATTTGATTATTAGATTCAACTGATAAATTATTGTGGTAAATTTCTATAAGAATTTCTAAATATTGACTCTATTTCTGTACTTATCTCATCCCAGATTGCAAATAGTTTGTGGACTACACTTTCAGTTGCACTGATGTAGAGGTTATGAAGAATGAAATAGAGATGCACTACTTTTGGGCTATTAATTTTGTATTAATAAGAATATAGTTTTGCATTGTTATTTTTATAGTATTGTTATTGGCTTTCTAGTTTGAACAACTGAATGGGTGTTTTTAAAGCATATATTTATATTGAGAAACCTTAAAAAGAATTATTTTCATAGGAAACACACTGACTGTTGTGTGTAGCATGTGAACTTTGAAATGTCTTTGAGCATTCATGATTAATATTTCACATAGACACTTACCTCTGCAATCTTCCCAGTATACTTAAAGCTGAAATTACATGAGGTTTTGTTTTTTCCATTAATAGTCTTTTAGTAGTATACTTTCTAAATCATCATACGGCTGGAAAGATGATTGTGTTTTCTTCCTGCTTGAATGTTGTCTTGTATTGAAATTATATTTTCAAGCTCTTCATTTTCTTCCAGAATCCATTATGGCCATTCCATACCAAATTTACATTTGTTCTTTTGTAATTTTAATGTTTCTATCTATATCTGGATGATTACATAATTCATATTATCTCTTGCTTTTTTTTTCTTTTTTTTCTTTTTCAAAACAAAAAGTTTAATAAGTGGCATTATTTTACATTTCTGCAAATATTGTTAAGCCTAACTTAACAGAAGACAGCTGATGTTTGTTTCTGTATTCAGTCTGTAGTAGTATATTGCTTTGATTGAAGTATATGAAGAAAATAGACTCACACAGAGATGGAATCAGAAAAGGGGAGGAATATTATAATAGCCTTTTCAGATAATTGTGTATAGTTATCCCTGTTATAAAAATGCATCCTGCTCAGCAATTAAAGAGCACTTACAATGTATAAATTCCTATCTCTCTACAATTCTGGAAAATATTCTTGCTTTTTTTCTTCAATTAATTTCCCTACCAACCTTTCTATGAAACTTCTTTTAGATTAATATTGGAGATGCTAACTATATTCCATATATTTTAATTTTCATCCATCCTTTTCCTTTGTAATAGAATTGAACTTTGTTTGGTCTTCTGGTTTTCTGACTCTTCCGTGATGTTTACTTAGCAATTCAACCTATATATTGCTTTTTTTCATATATCTTTTATCAAATGTTTTCTTTTAAAAAAATCTATATTTGTGTGAGTTTTTGCATACAACTATTTTGAATTTTCTGTCAGAATAATAACTGTATTATTCTTTTGGTAGGATGTTAATTCTTCATGTTGAATTTGTTGCTCCGCTATTTTGGTAGTTTTTTTGGTTTTCTGGTCACATTTTATTTGAAAGAAACTATTTGCCAACCAATTTTTGTTTTTGTTTTTGTTTAAATTATAAGCTACCTCAATAAATAACAAGCAGCCATCTTGTTTCCCCTACTCCATGGTTAACACATTTAATTTGCTGATAGATATTACTGTTAAACTCAAGTGTGTTAGGCAAGTAAGGGGATACACTAATCTAGGTGTTGATTGAATCCCAAAGCAATTGTCCTCAGAAATGTCACAGGAATTCCTCCAACTACTTGTATCAGCAATACTAGAATTAAATACTATATACTTTTCTTTACAATTCATACTTATTCTTAGTCTTATATATAATGCTTACCATTAGCATTTATGCTGATTTCTCTCTAATCATTTGATTGCCTGAAGCTTGTACACTAATAAATTCTTCAAGAAAGACTCATGGGAAACTATTTCCTGAATTCTCTCATATTGATAACTCTTTTCTGTAGCCTTTACTTTTGAAAATCTGTTGTCAGATGTAATATTTTTAGTTCATATTTTCTTTCCTTGGGGATCTTAGACTTTGTTTTTTTTTTTTACAGATCTCTTACTTGGTGCATCTTTTTAAAACTAGCATTACCTATTTTTATTTATTTATTTATTTATTTATTTATTTATTTATTTATTTATTTATTTATTATTTTTGGGGGGGTACACCAAGTTCAATCATCTGTTTTTATACACATATCCCCATATTCCCTCCCTTCCTTGACTCCCCACCCCTCGAGTCCCCCCCACCCTCCCCGCCCCAGTCCTCTAAGGCATCTTCCATCCTCCAGTTGGACTCCCTTTGTTATACAACAACTTCCCACTGACTATCTATTTTACAGTTGGTAGTATATATATGTCTGTGCTACTCTCTCGCTTCATCTCAGCTTCCCCTTCACCCCCCACCCCCTCCCAAACCTTGAGTTCTCCAGTCCATTCTCTGCATCTGCGTCCTTGTTCTTGTCACTGAGTTAATATGGAGTTAATGGTTATTGCTCCTAACAATGTTTTTTTTTACAAAATAGAGCTTATTGTATCTGTGAGTTTGAAATGCTTACAGAATTATGTCAAAGTATTTAATTTGACTTAAATTGGATCTCTTGTAGCCATGAAACTCATTGGAAGATACAATTAATGAAGTTCTACTATTGTATTAATCTATTAGATAAAATATGTATTTATAATATCAACTAGGAAACTTCTCTGTTCTTAGCAATAAACAGCAATTATTATAAAACTGGTGGAAAAAATTAAATCTGTTTCTTTCTCTTCTTTCCAACAATATTTAATATAACACTTTTCTCTGTGACCTTATGAGTTACTGTATGTGAAAATATTTTGTAAACTGTAAATATGTATATAAATATTAAATGTTATTATAGTTGTATTTTAAGTTTAGCAGATTATAAATTGATTTAATGCATATAAGCTAAATCGATGTAGCTGGTGCGCATCTCTATGTAACAATTTTCCTTAATTAGAAAAATTAAGATTTCCAAGTATAATTTCCCTATATGTAAAACATTCGATACCAGATTAGCATCTGTTTAAACAGTTGTCTAATCAAAATTCTATTGCCTCTCTGTGGCTGCTAGTAAGAAATGAAAGCCTAGGCAGTAAGTTGACAATGCATATTCATTAACAAATATTTTTGAATATTTTCCCCATGCCAGAGATTATATTTAAAATTCAAACATAAATAAGACAATAACTTGCATTTTAGTTATGGAAAGATAATTGTGGACATGGAAGGAACTGTAATTACTTTACTACTATGAGCCTTATATAGGCTAGGATTATTACCTATAGTATATCACTTAATTTGTAGTCATCTGTGATGAAAAGTTTATTTTATGTATTTTATAGATGAAAAAATTGATGCTCAGATAATTTTTGTGACCAACCAAGAGTTAAGCATACAGTAAGTCCAGGGGCTGAAGTTGGAATCTCTACTTTTCTCACTTTAACACCCAAGATCTTTCCATTATATACCATAGGCTTGTTAGATAAATTTAAATGTACTTATGAAACAGTGCTGTGTAAGTACAAAATGAATCTCTAATTGGAAATCAGTTTTCTAGGTTCAAAGGTTGACATAAAAATATCCATGCATTGTGACTCAGAAAATGTTAGTATCTTTAAAAAATTAATATGGCTATTATATCTTAGTAAATCCTAATTAAGTAGTTATGTTACAGCATATTATTCAATAGTCAAAACAGTGTTTGCCTTTAGATAAATATTTCCATTCTGTACTAAAATGTGCTAGTGCATTTTTCAAAGAACAATACTTCTTATTTCTAGTTACATGTGAACAATTTATAGCCAAATCAAATAAATTCCAACTATTTCTAATGGCAATGTTGGGACTTGAATAATGAGAGTCACTTGTTAGATTAAAGTGAATTTATTTCAAATTCCATTTATTTGTAGTGGTCAGTAAATCTTTCAATTTACCTTAAGGGCTCAAGAAATTCATTCAAAGTTTGTCTAAAGGAAAATTATACCCCTAGTGGGAAATACTGTTTTAAATGAAATCCTGCAGCAATCATGATGTGCTATAGTTACAGAGATTAATTCTTCTGGGGAGATATCATTCCTAAAGTATCTCTGGTGTATGTTTATGTCCCATGTTGTAACATAAATTTATTAATTCGTTCATTCACTGTACTTTTTTTTTAATTTTTACAAGTATAATATTAAATTATTAAATGTATAGTTTAACATGGAAAAATTGACTTATTTACACTTCTAAAGTCCCCATGCAAAATTACGATATACTTTCCATTTGTTCAAGCTTTCTTTTGTATTCCTTCAAAGACATTTGAAGTCTTAAAGTTTATTCCTACATATTTTATTTCTTGTATTTCAGATTGTAAAAGGACCTTCATCCCATTTAATTTCTACTTTATCCCACTTTCTTGCCTATTGGTTTTACTCATTTATGTATTTCTATGGTGTATCCCACTACCTTACTGAGTTCTTGCATTGGTTATCATGATTTTTCAGTTGATTATCTTTAATTTTTCAGATAATCATTTTACCTGCCAGTAGTGATAGTTTTTTTTTTTTGAGGTACACCAAGTTCAATCATCTGTATTTATACACATATTCCCGTATTCCCTCCCTCCCTCGACTCCCCCCCACCCTCCCCGTCCCAGTCCTCTAAGGCTTCATCCATCCTTGAGTTGAACTCCCTTTGTTATACAGCAACTTCCCACTGGCTATCTATTTTACAGTTGGTAGTATGACAAATACATGGTCATCTGAAATCCAAGATTGTCTGAAAAATTAAAAACAGAAAATGTCTGGTACAATAAAATTTCTTCTAAGTTTAAAATGGTGGTAGAATAGAATGTCTAAACATCTGGACCCTTCTTGGTCCATTATCAGAGTCAAAACTATGAAGTACAAAGAAGTCTAGAAATATTTCTTATTAATTTTGCCTGCCAATAAGAGGAACATTTTATTTCTCAGATATCTTTAATTCTTAGAAAGAAAATGAGGATATAAAAGGAGAGAAAAAATATAAAATTATATTTCTCAAAGGTAGTATATAGATACCATTAAAAATAAACCTGTTAATATATCCTTAGGGTTATTTAAATTATTTTTATTGTACTGCTTCTTAAATATGTATAAATATAAACAATAAATTCTTACAACCATAAACAACAAACCAAAAGCAAATTTGTGAGTTAATATAAGCAAGACTAGAAAATCAATAACACTTTAATCAAAACAATTAATTTGTTGTATGAGTTGACATTTTGTTGAAAAACTAAATTGTTTTTCATAGTGTGACTTGTGTACTGATACTATTGCACAGGTGCTTGTGAGTTTGGCATACCTATGTTGCCATGTAAAATAATGTTTTGATATCATTCCGTTCTCACATAGCAGTGATGGACATATGCATATTATTCTCTTTTGCTCTTATTAAACTATTACAGATAAAGTGGTAAAGGCACCAAGATAAATATAAATGAGAACACAATATTAAGCATTGAAATTGCATAGTAAGTAATGGTTATCCAAACCATTTAAAAATTAAATTTAGATATTATAATAGTATATTATTATTATAATGAAAGTCAAGAGTCACTGACATGTTAATGGGCATGGAGGGGTTGAGATGGCATATTGATCAACTCATCAACCCAAAGGGACTAGAGTATTACAAATGAACTCCAGAGACATCTTCCTTTTTAATCATCTTCATGATATATCTCTAATCCTCAGTAATTAATTCTGTAAGTCTTTCTGGATTAATTAAAATGCTAATTACAGAATGTTTCTATAATCTTAAAGCTGCAGACTTTTGAGGCATATCAATTGCATATATATTCTACCCTTGAAATCTCTATTCTTGTTCTAACAGAAATTGCAGATATCAGTGCAATGGGGAAATTTCATTATACCTCCTAGGTAGTTTATTTTAATTTCCACTAGATGTATTCTTTATCCTAGTCTTTTATAGATTATAAGTATTACAAATATCTTTTCCTAGTTTGTGGTTTATTTTTAATTTCTTTATGGTATCTTTTGAAAAAGAGAATTTAAAAAATGTCAATGTAGTCAATTTGATCAATGTGTGTGTTTGCATCTCATTTAATATATACATCCCTACTCCATGGTGAAAAATACTTTTTTACATTTTTAGGCAGATAAAATTTTGGTTTTCACACTTAAGTTCCTCATCCATCTGTAATTAATTTTTATGTAAGATATGTTTTTGCCTGAAATGTGTTCCCCCATTTTCATAAGTTCAAGCTGTAAGCCCCAGTACCTCAAAATGGGACTGTATTTGGAGACAGGGTCTTTAAAGTTAAAAATGAGTTCATTAGGATGGGCCTTAATCCAGTATGACTAGTGTCCTTATATGGAGAAAAAATGTGAACAAAGAGACACCAGCAATGCACATGCAGCAGAGGAAAATACATGTGAAAACACGAGAATGTGGCCATCTGCAAACCAAGGAGAGAAGCCTCAGGTTAAACCAAGCTGGCCAACACCTTGATTTTGGATTGCTATCTTCCAAGACTTAAAAAATAAATTTGTTTTTTAAGCCACCCTGTCTCTGACAATTTGCTATGGTAGCCCTAGCAAGCAAATATACCATCACATTTCTATTTGCCACAAATATAACCAACCATTCCAGGGTCATTTTATAGTTTCTCCTTTTCCCACTGCTCTGTAGCATCACTTTTGTCCATGTATCAAGTTTCCATTTATGTATGGCTCATTTTCTAGGACCTCTATTCTCTTCAGTCTATTTGTTTAGTCCTGTCCAATTCCACATGTTATAATAACCACAGCTTGAAAATGTAACTCGATAGAGCAACTATTCCTACTTCATCATCACCTTAATCTGTGTCACTATCAGTCTTTTTAATACAATATTTGTCTGGATGCATAGCTAGAGTTCTTAATTGGAGTAGAAGGCAAGACAAACAACACATAAGTCTTCCAAGAACTACAGATAAAGGAATTGCCAGGAATGAACAAGTAAATTTGAAATAGAAAAAGAAAAGTTCTAGAAATTGAAAATATAAAATAAAAATGTATTGGATGGCTTAAAAAAAAACCCCACAGCTGAATGGAGTGTGGTAAACTGATAGATATATCTAAACAAATCACTTAGTGTGCTGCACAGAGAGAAACAGAAAAAAATATACGTGAAAAAGAAGGTAAGAGCTATGTGGGAGAATGCTAAAGTTTAACATGTATCAGCATAGAATCACAGAGGAAGAGAGGAAATGAAGAAATAATATTTGAAAGAAAATGGCTACAGTTTTGCAAGACTCAGGAAAATAAAAATTCACAGATCCTGGGTTTGTAATGTATTACAAACAGAATAAACAAAAATCAATCTGAGTCCAAACACATCAGTGTAAAACTATAGAACACAAAGGAAAAAATAAAATATACTATGCAGCCAGAGGAAAGGAGAGCCAGAAGAAAGAATGGCAGGAAGACAATAACGGAAGTCTCAGTTGTAACAATGGAGGGCAGAGATGGCAGAATAAATCATTGTGAAAAATTGATTGTCAACTTACCTTTAAATTCTTAGAAATATTACCATTCAAGAAAAATTATGAATTAAAATTCCACCAAAAAAGCCTATGGTAAGGTGATTTTCTAGGATATATTTAAAAAAGAAAAGTAACCTCAGAATAAAGGTCTGTGTTGCCAGAGAGAATGAAAAGCAAATCAAGTGAAAAATGTGTATGTGAGTAACTCACTACTTGATCTTCATCTGTAGGAGACTTGCAGGCTGAAATTTGGTCAGCTTTTCTCCAGGCAGGATTGTTTCTGCTTTGACCTGGCACCAGGGGGAGGAACCGACCAGAAACAATCTCAGCCCCCTTAAGATTTCTGCCTCAATGAAGGCAGCCCAGTTCACACTGGGCCATGGATCAGATATTAGGCCAGCTTTCCTATTGGCACCCACCAGCAGGTACCATACTCCTCCCATTTTCCTGTTTCTCCTGGCTTCAAGCTCTGATTTCAGATCATGTGTATGCATATGTGTGTGTGTATGTGTGTGTGTGTGCTTGTTTTGTTTCCCCTTTAAGTGTATGTGTTTGTGTTTGGAGGCTGCGTTTGTGTCTGGTGGCAATATGAGGGCAAGATCATCTAAGGGTCTTCCTCTACTTCTCATGAGGGCTTGAAGAGTATGTTTTGCCCATATCTGTACCAGAAGGGCACATAGAGCACCCAGTTGATCAAGATGCTGGTGACAACTGTTGAACAATTTCTTTTCAACTGTGGATGACAAATGCAGCTTTTGTAGTTACAATGAAAAATCAATCAATATTTCTGAAGCAAAGCAGGGTTGAATGGTTTGTTTCATAGACGCAGGCGTATTCCATTCTCCTTATTTTTAAATGTCAGAAACAACTTTGCAAATGTAAACAATCTTGGAAATGGAATGGGGGGAAATGACTAACAAAATTTTAGAAAGTTATAAAGAAATAAAGTGGGATTTTCTTGTCTTAATTCTCCGGAACTGCTCATTATTTCTTACAGCATTTTCCTGATTTCTTTTGCTTGAACTCCATTGTAGCATTTATTACTAGGGTAAAGCAATATATATATATTGGTCCAGCACTTTTTTTTTCACTCCATCTATTCCATGTGCTTTGATTTGTTGTTTCTCACTATTAGTTATCAGGTTAGAAAGTTCTGTTGAGTATCATGTGTCTGTGTCCTTAATGTTAGTCCATCTGACAGCTGTAATTTAGCTTTATCAACTTTGTAAGTTTTGTATGAAGATATACACTGTATCTTGAAAATAAAGTTTGATTCATTGCAACACATGGTTAATAAGTAATACTTAGTAAAATTCTCTTCCTCCATTTTTAGAGATACAGTAATTAACCAAACTGCTGTACTATTCCCACATAGATCTACAGCTGGTCTTAGTACACTTGTCCATGGGGTGTGTTAATTGTTATGTATTTTTTCTCCAAAAAGGGATAGTCTAGAATCATAAATGAGTGCACCAGAACCTAAAATATTCCAGCAAATTATTACTTGTTC
Organism: Hippopotamus amphibius kiboko; assembly: GCF_030028045.1. Taxonomy (NCBI): domain Eukaryota; kingdom Metazoa; phylum Chordata; class Mammalia; order Artiodactyla; family Hippopotamidae; genus Hippopotamus; species Hippopotamus amphibius. The sequence continues at coordinate 28,615,489 of NC_080191.1, forward strand.
TGTTATTTTTTAATTTAGAAGGCTTTTAAAAGTATATTCCAGGCCAACCAGTAACAGTTTCAATATTTTTACTTCACAAGGTGCAATGATTTGAGGTATATTTACTTGAAGTTGTATTTTCCAGTGTGGAGACATTTTCCTAATATAAGTCTGTATTTATTTCTGAGTGAGAACTGGTGAAATGTGATGAGTATAAATCATTGCTTTTTATGAAATAAATTTATTCTACTCCAAAGTGAATATCATGTTATAGTAGTTACTTTGTCTGCAGCAAAATTTTGTTCGTATGAACTTCTTGGCTAAAGTTTGTGTCTAGTGGCCTTGAATAGTTTTTTCTATTATACTTACTGTGAAAAGGATAGCATAAGCCTCCCTGCCAAACCTATTTTTTAGGAGCATTGATTAAGAAGCTTTGGTTATAATGTCTTTATTTTTATTTTTTTAATAATATTGTGAGTCATATGAATCACTCCTGTGTTTATAAATTATGGAGTATATGTAATATAGAATCTGCCTTAATGCAATTTTTTTTGTTTCTTTGCCATTGATGATTATTATGTAACATGATTTGTCTTTTCCTAACAAATTTTATTTTTAGAGAAGTTTTAATTTTCAAAGCAAAATTGAGCAGAAAGCAGAGAGTTTCCACATGTTCCTTGTTTTCACACATTTACAACCTCCTACACTATGAACATACTGCACACGATGGTATATTTGTTACAAATGATGACTTCTGACACATGGTTATCATTCAAAGTCCACAGGTTACATTAGGGTTCACTCTTAGTATTCATTCTATGAGTTTTGATACCTTTGTTGACAAGTATTATCCACCACTGTAGTAGCAAACAAAATAGTTTCACTGCCCTAAAAATCCTCCGTGCTTCTAAAAATCCTTCCCTCTTTCTTGGCAACTACTGATTTTTTACTGTCTCCATAGTTTTTCCCTTTCTAGAAAGTAATATATTTGGAATTAGATAGTGTGTAGTCTTTTCAGTTTGAATTCTTTTGCTTAGTAATTTGGATTTAGGATTCCTCCATGCCTTTTCACTGCTTGATAGCTCATTTCTTTTTAGCACTGAATAATATTCTGTCACCTGAGTGTACTATAGTTTATTTATTCAATCACCAAGGACATCTTGGTTGCTTTCAGGTTTTGGCAATTATGAATTAAGGTGCTTTAAACATCCCTGTGAAGATTCCTGTGTGGTAAATACCAAGGAGCATGATGCTGGGTTGTGTGGTGAGAGATTGCTGGATTGTTTAGCTTTGTAATGTATAGCCAAACTGTCTTCCAAAGTGGCTGTACCATTTCACATTCCCAGCAACAATTGATGAGCATTCTTCTTGCTCTGCATTCTCAACAGCATTTAATGTCAGCGTTCCAGACTTTGGCCATTCTAATAGATATATAGTGATATCGTGTTGTTTTAACTTGCAATTCTCCAACAGTGTATGATGTAGAATATTTTTCATGATAATTTGCCATTTGTATATGATCCTTGTGAAGTATCTGATCAGTTCTATGGCCTACTTAAATGGGATTATTTACTTTCTTATTGTTGAGATTCAAGAGTTGTTTCTAAATTTTGGATAACAGTATCAGTACTTTATCAGATGTGTTTCTTGCAAATATTTTCTCCCAGTTTGTTTTCTTATTCTCTTGAAATTGTCTTTTACAGAGCAGAATTTTTTAAATTTAATGAAGACCAGTCCAATCATTTCTTTCATGGATCACACCTTTAGTGTTGTATTGAAAATCTCATTGCCATACTCAAGGTCATCTAGGTTTTCTCCTATGTTATATTCTAGGATTTTTATAATTTCATGTTTTATGTGTACGTGGGTGATATATATTGAGTTAATTTTTGTGAAAAGTGTAAGTTATACAGCTAGATTTATTTTTTGCTTGTGGATGTCCAGTTGTTCCAGCACCATTTGTTGAAGGGAGTACCTTTGTTCCATTGCGTTGCCTTTGCTCCTTTGTCAAAGATCAGTTCACTATATTTACATGGGTATATTTCTGTGCTGTCTATTCTGTTCCATTAATTTCTTTTTCTATTCTTTCAACAATAGCACACTCTCTTTGATTACCATAGTTTTATAGTCAGTCTTGAAGTAGGGTAGTGTCAGTCTTCTGACACTGTTCTCTTTCAATATTGTGTTGGTTATTCTGGGTATTTTGTCTCTCCATATAAACTTTGAGATCAGTTTGTCAATATCCATAAAATAACTTGCTGGGGTATTGACTGGGATTGCATTGAATCTATAGCCCAAGTTGGGCAGAACTGACATCTCAACACTATTCAATTTCTATGCATGAACATAGAATATATTTCCATTTGTTTAGTTCTTCTTTGATTTTGTTCATCATAATTTTGTAGTTTCCTTCTCATACAGATCTTATTGTGTTAAATTTATAACTAAGTATTTCATTTTTGTGGTGCTAATATAAATGGTATTGTACTTTCAGTTCTAAATTTCACTTGTGCATTGCTGGTATATAAGAAAGCAACTGACTTTTGTGTATTAACCTTGTATCCTACAGTCTTGTTCCAATTGCTTATTAGTTTCAGAAATATTTTGTTGATTTTTTTGGATTTTCTACATATACAATTATGTCATCTGTGAACAAAGACAGTTTTATTTCTTTTCAATCTGTATGTCTTTATTCTCTTTTCTTGTCTTATTGTATTAGCTAGACTTTCCAGTATGATGTTGACAAGGAGTGGTGAGAAGGACATCCTTGGCTTATTTATGATCATAGTGGGAAAGCTGCTAGTTTCTTACCATTAACTATGATGTTAGCTGTATACTTTTTTTTTTTTTTCAGATATTCTTTGTACAGTTGAGAAATTTCCGCTCTGTTACTATATAGTTTATGGAGAATTTTTATCATGTATAAGTAGTGAGTTTTGTTAAATGCTTTTTCTGAATCTATTGATATGAGTATGTGATTTTTTATTTGCCCTCTTGATATGATGGATTACATCAATTGAATTTTGAATGTTGAACCAGCCTTGCATACCTGGGATAAATCATGGTGTCTGATTCTTTTCATACAAGGATAAGTCAAAAATTATCTGCACTCTGGCTGTAGAATTTATTTTAATTAGCTTTTAAAAAAGACAAATACATCATTTTTTGACATAATCTCCTTGCTTTTCAATACACTGTGTCTATCTGTCAACAAGCTTTCATACTCCCTTATTAAAAATTTTTTTAGGTTTAGCTGCAAGCCATGAATGCACTGCTATCTTCACTTCTTCATCAGAAGTGAATCTTCATCTTTGCAGGGCTGCTTTCAGGGGACCAAACAGGTGAAAGTCTGATGGAGCAACATCAGGACTACAGGGAGGATGCTTTAACACCACAAAATGAAGTTTTTGCAGAGTGTTGACAGTGTGGGCAGAAGTGTGCAGATGTATATATCCTCAGACCACAAAAGAGGAATCACTGCACACTGCTCTTCTTTCATGCAAATCACAAGTGGGCCATCCATTTTTGCTCACACCACAGTTACAAATGAACTAATGTAACACATTCACAGCTGCACATCAGTGACTGGGAAGACAGTAGCTTTGAAAGGAAAGCACTGATAAGACAGTGTGGCCAACAGAAGTTTTACTATAACTGGAGTGCAGATAATTTTTGACTCACCCCCGTGCTTTTTTGGATCTGATTTCCTAACATTTTGTGGAAGATTTCTTCATCTATGTTTATGAGAGATATTGATCTGTAGCTTTCATTCCTTGTAACATGTTTGTCTGGTTTAGTTTTTGGAGCTATGCTAGCCTCATAAATGAGTTAAGAAGTATTACTACTGCCTCTATCCTCTGTAGAAATCTGTATATTTTTTCTTAAAAGTTTGGTAAAATTCACCAATTAACCCATCTGGGCCTGGTGTTTTCTCTTTTGGAAGGTTATTGTTATATTTGTTGTTGTTGTTTTAATTTATTTTTTAAATTTACGTTTTTAATTAATTTTTATTGGGGTATAGTTGATTTACAATGTTGTGTTAGTTTCTGCTGTACAGCAAAGTCAATCAGCTATACATATACACATATCCACTCTTTTTTAGATTCTTTTCCCATATAGGTCATTACAGAGTACTGAGCAGAGTTCCCCGTGCTATACAATAGGTTCTTATTAGTTATCCATTTTATATATAATAGTGGGTATGCATCAGTCCCAATTTCCCAATTTCTCCCTCCCTCTCCTTGCCCCCTGGTAACCATAATTTTGTTTTCTAGATCTGTGACTCTATTTCTGTTTTGTAAATAAGTTCACTTACAGCTTTTTTTAGATTCCGCATATAAGCAATATCATATGATATTCATCTTTCTCTGTCTGATTGATTTGGCAGATTTTGTTTTTCAAGGAGTTTGTCCCTTTCATGTGATTGAGTTGTTCATAGTAGTCCTTTATTATCCTTTTGATGTCCATGGGAATCTGTGGTGATGCCCCCTCTATCATTTCTGATATTAGTCATTTATGTCTCCTCTCTATTTCTTAGTTATTCTGGCTATAGTCTTACTGATTTTACGGATGTTTTCAAAGAATCAGTTTTTGGTTTCATTGATTTTCTCTACTGATTTTATGTTTTAACTATCACTGATTTCTACTTTAACTTTTCTCATTATTTTTATTCTGCTTACTTTGGGTTCAGTTTTCTAATGTGCAAACTTTGCTTATTGATTTTAGAGTTTTCTTCTCTAATATATGCATTCAATGCTATAAATTTTCTTCTAAGTAAAGCTTTCATTAATTCCATGACTTTATTTTTAGAGGACTATTCTGGGGAAATATTACCTGGATTCTGGAAAGTTTATTTGCAAACTCACCCAAACCTATATTTCGGCAATTGCAAACTTGCATGTCTATATTTTCATGATAGTTACTATTAGAAACTCCAATCATGTTGAATTACGAATATAGAGAATATTCTAAAACATGCTTAACTATGACCACAGAGGCTTGTACTAAGACTTACAAATTAAACAAAATTATATTCTGGATGCCATGGTCAGCACTTACTTACTACTTCTTTTCAACAAGAGTTAGTTTTTTGTTGGTGCCTGTAGAACCAGATCAAGGTAGAATTTTACTACTCTTAGAATCATACAGTCAAAGTTTACAAGGTTGAAGGCATTTATGTGTCAATGGGCTTCTCTAATCTTTATGAAGTTTCACAAGACTCTTCTCCAAAATGGTGTGGCTTCAACTACTGAAATGATAATATTTTTTTTATAGAGTTGTGTGCCTGTGTCAAATTACATAACACATATTTTTAACATTCTTAAAAACCTGAGGAAGAGAAAGTGGGCATAACCAGGTGAGGAACAGAAGCAATTGCTGCTTCTCTTCTTGGGTGTATATTCTAGATATACGATTTGGTCAATATATTTTTTAAAGGCAAATTTTTGGCATAATGAGTCTTAGAATCACCTGGAAAACTTGTAAAAATACTGTTTCTTGGACCTACCTCCAGGTCAGTTAAATGAAAACCCCTGCGAGTGGAGACTTAGGAGTCAGTAGTACATATTAACTTTCTAGTAATTCTGAAATGCAGTCAGTTGAAGAGCACTGCATAAAAGGAAACAGTGTAAAATCAGTAGTCTGTTTAAAATTTAACTGAAATGCATGGTCAGTTTTTGTGATGCTTGTAAAGATTGTTAAAGATTTGCACTATTTATGTGCTGTTTTACCCAGCAACCAGAATGATAGGTCTTCTCCCCTGGCTCTTTTAGTGTCCCCAAACTTCTTTCACCTGATGTGAGAATTTGACTCTACTTCTTCAAATAAATGATATATGACCTGAGTCATACTATGGCTCACATAGATTTAGAGATCTTTTGAGTTCCAGTGGCTTGTTATTGCAGGTGATTTAATGTGGAGTTAATTCATTAGTTTTGTCCAGAGTTAATGGAAGTAAAATGGAAGTTATAGTTCTGCTCATTTGTTTCAAGTGTTATTGCTAATGAATACAGGTAAATCTGGGAGAAATAGACGAATGCATATTTATTTTCTAAATTATTGAATTACCCCAACTTAACGTGGAATCTTTTTTGAAGCAGAATTTCCTACCCTGAGTGCTGTGTATGTCTTAAATTATTTCCCATGACAGCAAGTGATAGCAATGTCTATTTAAGATAATATAAAAAGGATAGCAGACATTTCTTGGTACACAAACCATAACTTATCTTCATTGAAAAGATATGTGGCTGACTAAATGATCAAAAAGGTGTCAATTTCAATATGATACTTTCAAAACCAAAGTCTGAAAAAAAGTGAAAAGGATATGATACATAGATGAGAGTTTTATCTCATTTAGAAAGGAGAAATGTCTTTTTTTAATGAAAGAAATGATCCTCCTTAGGGTCTATTTGAATTATTAATTTTCTTCATTACTGCTTTTCTTTTGCTTATCCTTCACACCCAATTAAGGTTTTAAGCCTCTGGAAACTCTTCAGAGCTTATTTCTGTTGTTTGAGGACATTTTCCCAGGTATATTTTCTTTACTTTGAGAGATTCCTTTCTTCTGTGACCTCTGATTTAAAACAAAGGTAAATAGGCACACAGGAGAAAAGATGAATATGTACCTGTGTATTCTGTGAAGCTGACACTATTCAATAACCTTAAACCTAATGAACTTTTTTCCTGACTGAAACTTTCAATTATTCACTCACTGTTACATTAGTACTTAAACGTTTCAGTTATTGCCATAGCTCATTAGAATGTAAATGAAGACCAAGGACTGAATTAGCACATTCAGGGCCTAAGTCAGGATAAGTTTAGACAGATTTTCTCTCAGTTGTCAATTTCTCTTCTGATACACAAACAATATACGTCAGATCAAAGCAATTCTATTACTCACAAAATCTTCATGTGACTTGTTTAGCAGTACTAGATGTGCACATATATGGCTTCATAACAGGGACAGTCTGCCTATTTCTCTTACTCACAAGAGATCCAGAATAAGCATGAATAATGCTTTAGGAACAAAGACTTGCTAATGTTTGATTACAGTTTCATTGTTTCTTACACTTCTCATTAGCAGTGTCACATTTGCTTCCCAAAATAAACCAGCCACACTGTAGTTCACCATAGAGGGGTTATATGGTAACACCCAAGTGAACTTAATGGACTGGTCAAATTATTTCAGAAGACTAGCCTAGAGATAATTAACTTTTCCCAATAAAACAAACATTTAAAACTAAAAATAGTATTGTTAATGACTATTTTTTCTTTTTAACCTAGAGGTTCCAAAACCTTTAATATACTTTACAATTACTGAGTATGCAACTGATTCTAATATGATTATATATACCAGTGTTTTTATATGTAAATTATGTAAAAACCTTAAAAATTATTAACATATCTTCAAATTCTTGTAGTTGCATAAAAACCACATGGCTCTTTGTCCTGTTTCTCTTACCTTCATCTTTGCTACTTCCTTTAATTGAGGCTAAGAAAGCATCTGTGTCTGTCCACATAAAATGCACACAGAGGCCATTCTATTCCAAAAGTTAACTTATGGAGAAAAAATTTTGTAAGAGCAGAAGTGGGGAAAGCTAGAGCTTCTGATTTGAAACCTGAGCTTTGTAAATGGGAATAAGTCTGAGAAAAATAATGTGGTTTACACCCAAAATATATTTTTCCTACTTGTCCCAATTGGAGAGCTCATTTTTTAAGTGGGTTGAAGATCATTAGTTCGCAAAAAAAATTTCCTTGTGTTCAAAATTTTTGACCTTAGCCTTAAAAGGACATAAAAAAATTAGAATCAAAGTGATAAAGCTAAGACCTAGGCCTAGATGATAAAATGTGAGAGCTGTTCTCATACTATACTGTCAAAATCTGCCTCAATATTTACATTTTTTTTCAAAAAGGGTGTTACCCGTTTTTTGATTAATTAAATTCATTAATATAGCATTCATTGGTAAAATATCAGAAAGAGAAGAGAAAAAAGTAAACATAGCCTGTAATTTTTTAAAAATCCTAGAATGATGAGCATTTTCTTTATCCTTAATCTCTATTTCTACATTTTATATGCAGTTAAAATCACATAATGAATACTTTTCTAAACATATATTTTCACTAAAGATCATATTAGAAACACTTTCATGTCCATGAAAACCTACACAAAATTATTTTTGTTATAATAAGGCATTATGTTTTCCTAAAACAATATCAATGTGTTGTAAAAACATATAAAATACTTAAAATAGTAATATTTACATTGCACTTACTTTGTGCCAGATATGAGTGTTTTATTTGTATTATCTAATTATTTTTTAAAAATTCTAAGCTTTTACCTACTGTGCTGCAATGTTTCTAGATAGTGTAAATAACTGAACATATTAGGAGTTAAAAGCACTAACTTCGCAGAAATAAATTCTCATATATCATTCATTAGAGTATACATATTTCAATAAGTAGATTTAATTAACTCCCATTTGTTGCTGTATAGGTTGCTTCTATTTTATAATGAATGTTGTGATGAACAAAATTGTGGCTTCAGCTTTTGACATATTCCTAATTATGTCTTCATATCTGGTCTCTGAATTGGGGATGAGTATTTGTAGGAACACAGTGATGTGCTAAGATGATCTCAAAGACACAGGATATATTTGTTGAGTTTTTCTGAAGTTTAACTCAATGATTTAGGGAAAAAAAATCATTTTTAAAAATTACCCATTCAATTAAAAAGTATTTATTGAGTACTTATATTTCCTAAGAATTGTTCTAGAAGCCACGTGTATCAACACACTGTGTGTGTCCCTCATACTCTCTTGGCATCATGTGACTCCTGGGTTTCCTTCTTATGGTTTTTTTGTGAAATGACATCTTCTCTATATAATTATAGTCTCTGAAGTGTCTTAAATTTGTTTTCAAAGCAAATAAATAAATTTAATATCTCCAATTTTGTATTGTGTGGTGAAAGTCTAGTGAGGAAAGGACAACGTATTATTAAGAAACAGGAACTCTGTGTAGGAAGAAATATACCTGTCTTAGAAAGCAAAATCAGAGAGAAGAGGGCAGATTACTCTTTGTATAATGTCACATACTTAGTGAGAGGTGCTAGTTGCTGGAAACTTCAAAGTTCAGCAAACTTCAATGTTAGATTCATCAGTAAATCTGAAAAGGTCCAAACAACCAGCTTTATAAATTGTCAAACTTGTCACTGTGCAAACAGTATTTAAACAATTTTTTTGATTACAGAAAATTAAATAGTGACACTCATGAATGCATTCAAATCATGTCACAATTATAGTCAATCAAATGTTATTTACAAACACCATTAAATTATGCTTCATTCCATTTCTCAACTCAGTGAGTTCCCAGATATCATAAAATTACAAAATTTTCTAGTTTGTGTATTTTGATGCTATTCTTCACTTAGTTTTCAAATTCTTTAATTGAGGTATAATATGCATACAAAATATGCAGACACATAGTGTAGAGCTCAATAAGTTTTCAAAAACTGAAAGCAAGCATGTAATAGACATCTAGATCAAGAAACAGAACACTCTTCAAACTGAATGCAAGCAAAATGCTCCCTCGCCTGCAGAATCCCTCCTGACATCAACCTATCAAAACAAACCACCTTCAGGGTTCAGAGGGGGAAATGACTGTCCACACTCCAAATGTCCCCATTCTGGGCTTTAGACTGACTAGTCCAAGTTATTTTCCGGTTCTCTGATGCTTATAAAAATATATCGGAAAAAAAAAAATATATCGACCCCAGTTTTTCTAGTCGTTGGCAATGGGATTCTTGACCTGCTGTTAACTACTATATTCTACATGGTAAAATAAACCCACATTTTTCACTTCTTTAAAAATAACACTCTGATTAAAACTTACTATTTTAATAATACAGAGTAAATGAAATCAATCTAAAAGTTGTCGGATAGTCAAACATGTGCTTTATTACTGATTAATTAGAAAGACTAAACATTGTATAACTTTGGAAAGAAAAGTGTAAGTATAGCATGAGGCTAGAAGCATAATATAGATCTTTAAAATTAAATTAGAAATATTTTAAAGAAAAATAATTTTTAATTGATAAATAATTGGACTTCAGCATGAATATAACAATCATAATAAAGCAAGGAAGTAAAAACATGCCAAATATCTAAATCTTTCATTCCCCCAGAATTACTGTGGATAGAGAGGCTTCCACAATAGATAAACATATTGGGGAATCTACAAAATACTTGTGTCCAAAACTATTTTTGATCAGGAAGTTAAAATTAAGCTGAAAATGAAATATATGCTCTTAAAAACACATTTTAATGGCCCCAAAATTCATACTTGACCATCTGGTTGAACGAATGATATTAACCTCATTTTTAACCATGCAGTGGACCAAGAAGAAGATGTTAATATTTTTGCTCATTAATGGGTTTTGATTCCTAAAGTTATACTCATGACTTGCTTGTAAACACTTGGTGACAAAGTAATTATCTAAGCATTTTATTAACAAATGCCTTTTGTAACCATGATATTGATTTAAAAATATAAGAAGTACAAAAATCCTGACAAACATTTTTACTGGCATGTTTTTAGCAGTTAATTTGGGAATGAAAGTTTTTTTCTACAACATATAAGAATAAATTGAGCAGAGAAAGTGTTGATCAGAGTTTAAAAATCAGGATGTTTGTGGTATGCGTGTGTGTGTGTGTGATACTATAGATTATTTGCTGATTATATAGAGTCTCTTGTACTTCCCAACACACTAAAGCAACATTTGTTTTTGCTAGATGTGTCCCTTGTTTTTTTTTTTTTTTTTCTTTTTTCACATAGATCACAGTAATGAGTAAAACTAAGAAATTGAAGCCAGAAATGCTAGATTGATTTACACTGGAAACCTACAAAGGAATGCTCTCTAAAGAGAATAAAATATATTCAGAAGAAAAGTGAGGTGAGGGTCATTTGGATGTGAGGTAGCTTAGGAACTTGCCAAAAAGAAGGTGTTTGGGGAAGAGTTGTGCTATATGTGTAAGGAATAATAAAAATATAATTGTAGTGAACTTTCCTGAGACTCATAAAAATTCTGTTTGCAGAAATGTATCTTATCTAAATGGCTTTTTATTTATTTATTTTTAATACCAGAGTACTGTGAAAGTGCTGGTGACAACTACTATGAAGTCTTATCCTAAAACAGCAAATATCACACTTTTTCCAAAATAGCCAGACATTTATACAAAGGAAAACTATTCAACCAGTGAAACCATGATGGGCTTTGGAACACACTTGCAAAGTGAGAGTCTGCTTTGTGACCAGAATCATAATGTTTGAAAGAGGAAATTATTAGGGACTTAATAGAAAAACAGAGCTAGGCAAGACTATGTGTTTTCTCTAACATGAGAAAAATCAAGTTTCAAAAACTATTATTCATAAACTTACAAACTAGAGATCAATTTTATTCAACATTTATAATCATTTCAATTATTAAGAAATTAGAGAACTTTCTGAATGAAGATATTAAGCAGTTGTTAAACAAGCTTTTGTACATTAAAGTTATTGCCATGCTTCCCTGGCTGATAAGGGTCACTGAAGGTTTGGCTAGCAGAGACAAAAAAAAGTATTAAAAATTCTCTTGAAACCACTGATACAGTCTCTTTGCCACTGCAAACTAGAAAAGACCAACTGGAATGTGTATCTATACAAGAAAAAATGCGGGTTTGTGTCCTGGTTCTAGACATCAATAAAACATTACAGGGATAGATTTGGAAATCATATACAAGGCTGGGTATCTGTGTTTTTTTTTTTTTTTTGGTTGTGATTTGCAACACTGCTCTAGAAAATATATAAAATTTATTGGAGTGTCACTCAGAAACTTATATTGAGTTAATAAACATATTCTGGAAGAAAAAAGGTACGATATATAATTCAGGATGATATAGAACTCAGATTAAAAAGACTTCTTCAAGAACCCACCAGTAGGAACACTAGAATGAGACTTGGCAAACCAAAAGCACTTTTAAATAAGTAAGGCTGAGCGTGTCAATGAAGACATGCCTACACAGACGGTCTTTTGTAACCAAGATGCTGGAATTTAAGATTAGCATGGGGGTCTAGATTTGAGGCACTGGGACCTGTAAAGCAGTTATTCAGAACTTAGAACCTCATATGAAGCCAGAATGTAAGAACTGTTGCTTTAATGAAATTACAGACTAAAAACAAAATGAAACAAAAAAACCTATTAAAGGAAAAGAAGAATAGCTCTTTGTGAATTTGGATTTCAAATCTACACCATCTGCTTGTTATGGGTAATTCCAATCTAAGAAATTAGCTGAAAATTGTGTTATTACACAGGATAGAATCTAACATAAGTCCTTTCAAAAATAATCCATTTTCAATTTTTCTCAAAATATTTCCATATTAAAACAACCCTTTTTAAAGCTATTTTTGGCTATCAAGGATTAGCTTTTATGAGAGTAAAACCCCAGTTGTCAGAATGTGTCAGAGAACATCCAAGGCAGACAGGATTTGAGTATAAAAGATGCCAAATAAAGGAAAATGCATCATGGAGAAAATAACATTCTCTGCCTCTTTTCCACTTAGTTGTATTCCTCACTCCAGTGTGGTGCTGGGCCAAGCACCTCCGAGCTCCCAGCAGCCTCACTGTCCTAGACAGACATACACTGGAAGGTAGCATGACCCAAGCAGGCAGGAATTGAGACAATATCACTGAGGGAAAAGAAACTAAAGGAGAGGGAGCTGACTTTATGTGGTGCTCCCCTAGGCCTCATGGCATTAGCTGATATTTAAGCTGAAGAGAACAAAAGGTCTAAAAACCCAAGCAGAAAGTTGTAATAAGAAGATAAAAGATTAAGCAGAGCTTTCACCAGTTTTATTGAACTAGAGTCACAAAAATTAGTGTTTAAGGGCCACTAAGAAAGAGACCTAGTATTTCTACTTGGCTTGCAGATGAAAAACCTGAAAGGCTCTTAGTTGAAATACCTGATTAGTGATGTATACCAGAAATGAATCAGTCCTCACAGAGATGAAAACATGGCATAGTAATTTCAGTCTCTGGTTGGAACAAGAAATGCTTCTATTCTAACTGCTTGGCAAAAAGCAAGTTAATCCTCTCCGCATGAGTATTACATCATGTAGAACATCTGCCTTACTTTATATATAATAGCTAGTGTAAAAATTAATAAAGACAGAAATAAATGTCTAAAAATTAAGAAAAATAAACAAGAGACACAGACCAACATATGAGTCAGATCCTGAAGCAATTAAACATAGAAATAATTTTGTTGCATATGTTGAAGAGAATAGATGCATTGATGGAGAATTTCACCGAAAACAAATCTATAGTATCTATAAAAAAGAATCAAGTAGAAAATTAGAAAATTAAATACATAATACTTTGATATTAATAATGCAAAAGATAGGATTAAGATTATCATTTTAAACAGCAGTTAAGAATTGGAAGATAATTAGAAAATACAGACTAAAGCAAAGAGAGAGAGTAAAGATATATGGACTATAAGGGATATGGTGAAAATATTCAAACTATGTATAAATAGCCACAGAAGAGAAGATTATAAAGCAGAAGCTATATTTGAAAAGTAAATAACCAACAGTTTTCCAAGAGTTGAAATAAATGAATCCACAAATTTAGTAAGCTTCAAAAACTTCAAGCAACATAAATCCAAAGAAACCCACACCGAGTCAAGTAATAATAAGATTGTGTAAACCAAATATAACGGGAAAGTCTTATAAACAGCAAAAAGAAAAAGTAATATTAATTGTAAAGCAACAACAATAATTTGACCGCTTCTATTTTAATAGAAAAAAATGCCATCTTTTATTTGGCATTTTTTATTAAGAGAAAACACATGTAACATAAAATCTATCATTTTAACCATCTTAAAGTTTACAATTTAATGGCATTTACTACATACAAAATTTTGTGCAATCATCACTATTATCTAACTCCAGAACATTTTGTCACCCCAAAAGCAAAACCTGTATCCATTAAGCAGTCACTTCCCATTTCCTTCTTCCTTCCAACCCTAGAAAACCACTATTCTGCTTTCTGCCTCTATTTGCCTATTATGTATATTTCATATAATGGGATCATACAATATGTGGCCTTTTGTGTCTGTTTTCTCTCACAATACTGTTTTCAAAATCAATCCGTTTTGTAGCATTTATCAGTAATTCCTTCTTTTTTATGGCTGAATAATATTTGGGTGGCATTAAAATGCTGACAGAAAGTAACTGAAAATGTATAATTCTATCTGCAATGGAATTACTCTTCAAACATGAAGCTAAAATATAGATGTTTTCAAACAAATGGAAACCAGGAGTTTGTCCCAAGCTGACTGCCACTAGTAGAGATCCAGGAAGAAGAGTGTTATGTATTGTCTGTGAAAATGCAGAACAAAATTGAGAAAAACAAAATGTTAAAACATATGAATAAATATAAATTAATATTGATTAAATATAATAATAATTATTATAATTACTAATATCTTTTGGAATTTATAAATGTAAAATTAAAACAAATCACAAAGTAATAAAAGCCATCAAATAGTTGTAAATGCAGTAACAATGATATAAAATCTGATATTTACTGGGAAATTGTAAAAGTGATGATTTGTATTAAACTAATAAACTAAGAATTCATAGTATACTTTCTCTGGTAACTCTTGAAAAAAAAGCATCTATAAGTAGCTATTTAACAGGGAGAAAAAGAGAATAAGAAAAGATACTTTTTTCTTTATTTTATTTTATTTTATTTTTCTAAGCTCTTTATTTGAGTATAATTGCTTTACACTGTTGAGCCAGTTTCTGCTGTACAACAAAGTGAATCAGCTGTATTTCTACATATATCCCCATATCCCCTTTTTTAAATCCAAAAACGAACAAGCTAGAGAACAAAGAAAGATAAAGAAAAAGATAAAAGAAAGGAAAGGAAAAATAAGGGGCTATGTAAGTAGAAGATGAAAAATTTGAAACAAATATATGAGTTCTGACAGTAAATGTAGAGAAACCAAATACTCCAATTTAAAAAAATGATTGTTGGAATAGATGAAATACAATTCATTCATATGCTGGTAATAGTAATCACTACAACTTAAATATTAAGTATAGAGAAATACTGGAGAAAAAAGAATGCAAAAAGATATACTATAAAAACAGAAACCAATGGAAAAATGAAAGTGACTATTCAATATCTGACAAAATGGATTAAGCACATTTGATAATAGACATATCATAGATTATGTAGTGAATCCACCAGGAAGATGTAATGTAGATTCAAAATAGATAAATAAAAAATTCACAGATTTTAAAGGAGATATACCAATTCCATATTCATGGTAGAAGATTTTAGACAACCCTCTCAATAGCTCCAAGATAGGGACAAATAGAAATCAAAGTGCAAAGACCAAAAAATCCCCACTCCCCAAAAATGAAACAAAGAAAAAATAAACCTAACAAAATAAAATAAATGCATTAAATATGGTGATTAGCAAAATTGTGTGTGTATGAATATATAAGTATGCTTGTATGTATGTAGAGATATAGATATAAAGATATGTATCTGTATCTAGTTAGATATATAGGTAGATATAGATATAAGTAGATATATAGGTGTCTCCACTAACTGAATAATTCAACTCTTTACAAGTATACATTTGACTCTTTATCAAAACTAACTATATACTGGCCACATAAGCAAGTTTAAACAAGGTTTAGGAATTGAAATGACATACAGTATGATCTCTGAACACACTGGAATAAAGTAGGAAATCAATAACAATATGACAACTAGGGAATCAAAAATATTTACAATTACAGAATAATTATAACAACATATGGGTCAAAGAAAAGCACGCACTGAAAATTAGAAAATGAATTGTGCTGAATAATAATAGAAATATGAGGCAACACTATTTGATGGGTGCATCCAAATCTGCTTATAATAAAATTTAGAGCCTTAAATATTAGAAAAATAGCTAGAAAAGATTAGTTGTCTACATATTAATTTCAAGAAGTTACAAATGGTGTTGATTTAGAAAGTTTGATACAAGAAAAAAAGAGAGTATTACAGTAAGAAATTATGCCCACATTTTACAATAGTAAAAGAAGAAGCAGGTAACAACAAAATCAAATAAAAAACCCAGAAATATTATAGAAGGTCTAAAAATACAATTAAATTCAACCAAATGGATGTATATAGATTCCTGCTAGAGTGAAAGTATGAATATTGATGGTATCCTGGGTTGTAGGGGAAACCTTGACAAGTTTCAAAGTACTGAAATCATTAAGAGTTGCTATATTTCCAGAGAGGAAATAATTCAGAAATCAATTAACAGAAAAAAAAAGAAAAACAAAAACCAGATAATCTTCAACTGCTTGAAAATTAAGAAACTGCAATGCTAAAAATGCATGGTTCAAAGACAAATAACAATGGAAATTAGAAAATACTACTCTAGGATGAGGAAAATGTATCAAAACTTATACAATGTTGCTAAAATATTGCTTAGCTTTACTTAGCCTTAAATTCCTATATTAAAATATAAGAAGGGCTGAAAATTAATGTTTTCATCTCAAGATGCCAGAAAAAAATCAAACCTGAGTAAAGTGGGTGGAAGTGAATAGTAAAGATAAAAACAGAGTTCAGTAAATAGAAAACAAATGGACAAAAGGGAAAATATCAAGTTTTGATTCAATTTCTTTAAAAGTTTAACACAGGCAATAAATCACTACAGAAAGATAAAGAATATACAAATTACTAATATCAGGATGTAAAATGTGATATCACTATAGGTTTAACAGAGATTAGAAAGTAATAGAACAATATTATAAATATGTTAATCAATAAGTCTGACAATTTAGATTAAATTGACTCATTTCTTGAAAAACATAATTTATGGATTTTTTTTTTAAAAAAGAAAAAGACAATTTAAACAGGCCAGTGGCAATTAAAGAAACTTACCTTGTGATTAAAACCCTTCCCACAAAGGTAACTGGATAAATATGGCTTTTGCTTTTGAATTATAGAACTATTTGTGGAAAATTAACACAAATATTCTATAAATTCTTTCAAGGAGTACAAAAAGAAGATGCACTTCTGAAATTCCAACATTGTCTTAGTCTCCAAACTCAAGAAGGATCTTACAAATTAGGAAAGTTATACACCAAGAACTTCTGCTTGACATGCATGCAGAAATCCCAAACAATGTGTCAGGAATTTAAACAGCAAGATTGCTTGTTCAAGGGAACCAGGCTATAAGGAAGATGTATTGCTTTGTGAGTGACCTACTGAGATATAAAATTTAATGCCTGATGAGTTTTCCAAGAGATGGTGCATACTTACTATGAGGATGTTTCCTAGAAGCATGAAACAAGCAATGACCCATGGTAAGTAAGGTCAAAATACCATAACTATCAAGGCAGATGGTGAAAGAAGGAATTGAGAGGTTCAGGAAAGTGGGTAGGCGAGGGTAAATATACTGTGTAAGGCCAGAAGGCCTGAAGGGAATTGTGTTCCAAGAGCAGGCCCAAGTGATATATCAGTTACCAAAGCCATAAGGAACGCACTAGTGAGAAAAGGAGCAGAATCTGGTTCTGCTCTGCAGATCAGAGTGAATAGAAGGAGAGATCCTTACAGAACTCGGCTCAATGAGAAGGATGATAGAACTCTGAAGCAACAGAAGCTAGTTGGGAATAAGTAACTGTCCAAAACCAAATGGATATAATTTTAATGGATTTGGTAAAGCTAGCATGGCAGCCAAATTCTGGATATTGTTAATTGAATAGTATTTGTCAGTGCAAAACAGATAAGTGATTGAGGTTTTACAATCATAAAAGGTCAAAGATGGATTTTCAGAAGGCTGAAGGCAGTCACCACAATACGACATCATGAACCTTGCCCAATTTCCAGGTCCTGACTCCATTTTCTTAACAGTAGGTCAGGTGTCCTGGGGAAAGTACTCTACAATATCATCTTTTCCCAAAAGGACTTGCAGCTCATTATTTGGAAAGGGAAATATCCAAATATTTTGAATACTGTTTGACACAGGGAGGAGGTTGACAATGAAACCTGGGGACTCAAAGCATAATCACCACCTCCTTGGTAGAGTAGGGACATATTAGTTTCAGGTAATAAATAGAAAGATGATAATGCTGGATTCACTGCCTGTGTAGTACCAGATATCAATTAGTATGATGAACCAATGAATGTCTTCATTGTCACGTAATCGATATCCTCCCCGTCACTTTTGTGCACTCACAGGATTTGGAATTTGTACACTGACTGTACCAAGTAAATTTTGGCACACAAACAGCACAGGAAAAAATAATATTTTCATATTTCATTTTAGCAGAACAGGATGTTCTAAGTTCTTGTTGCAAGATATTGTGTGAATATTCCTGTAGAACGATAGACTGGATGAGAATATCGTATTTCCTTTTTGTCCATAGGAATATATTTTTTAATCATCAATTATATAGTTTGCAAAAAAATACATTCTAAAACATATAAGAATAAAAAGGGTCAAGAAATTAAAAATTTTTCCTCAGAAGAAGGTCAAACTGGGGTATACAAGTCCTACTCAATATCAAGATACTGTCAATATTATCACAATATATTTAGCTACTACCATGAAATTTTCTATTTTTTCAACATATATAAGCTAAATGAATCCTTGCCAGATCCTCAAATTATATTATATGGTGACTAAATAGCATATTTAAAGTCACATAGCTGACAAGTTGTAAAGATAAGATTTAAATCTACAGTGTTTGTTTCTATGAGTTTTGCTTTTTCAGATTCCACATTTAAGTGATATCATGCAGTATGTGTCTTTCTCTGTCTGACTTCCTTTACTTAGTGTAATGCCCACAAGGTCCATCTGTATTGTTGCAAGTGGCAGAATTTCCTTCTTTCTCATGGATGAATAATATTTCATTGCATATGTATACTATATATTCTTTATCCATTCTTCCATTGGTGAACAGTTAGGCTTTTTCCATACCTTAGTTATTGTCAATAATGCTGCATTGAACATGAAAGTGCAAACATGTTTTTGATATCCTGTTTTTGTTTCCTATGGATATATACCCAGAAGTGGGATTGCTGGATTATACTGTAGCTATATTTTTAATATTTTGAGGAACTCCATGTTGTTTCCCATAGTGATTGAACTAGCATACATTCCTACCAGTACACAAGGTTTCCCTTTTCTCTATATCCTTGCAAACAGTTATTATCTCTTGTCTTCTTGATAATTGCTATTCTGAAAGGTGTGAGGTGAAATCTCATTATGGTTGTGATTTGCATTTCCCTGATTAGTAATGTTGAGCATGTTTTGATGTTGAGCATTTTTCATGTACCTGTTGACCATTTGTATATCTTCTTTGGAAAAATGTCTATTTAATTCCTCTGTCCATTTTTAATCAGATTGGAGGGTTTTTGTGATTGAGTTGTATGATTTTTCATTTTATTTTATTTTATTTTTTTTTGGGGGTACACCAGGTTCAATCAATTGTTTTTTTTTACACATATCCCCATATTCCCTCCCTTCCTTGACGCCCCCCCCTCGATTCCCCCCCACCCTCCCTGCCCCAGTCCTCTAAGGCATCTTCCATCCTCGAGTTGGACTCCCTTTGTTATACAACAACTTCCCACTGACTATTTTACAGGTGGTAGTATATATATGTCTGTACTACTCTCCCGCTTCTTCTCAGTTTCCCCTTCACCCCCCGCCCCCTCCCATACCTCGAGTTCTCCAGTCCATTCTCTGTATCTGCTTCCCTGTTCTTGTCACTGAGTTCATCAGTACCATTTTTATATTCCGTATATGTGAGTTAGCATACAATATTTGTCCTTCTCTTTCTGACTTACTTCACTCTGTATGACAGATTGTAGTTCTATCCACCTCATTACATATAGCTCCATCTCATCCCTTTTTATAGCTGAGTAATATTCCATTGTATATATATGCCACATCTTCTGTATCCATTCATTTGGTGATGGGCATTTAGGTTGCTTCCATGTCCTGGCTATTGTAAAGAGTGCTGCAATAAACATGATGGTACAAGTTTCTTTTGGGATTATGGTTTTCTTTGGGTATATGCCCAGGAGTGGGATGACTGGATCATATGGTAGTTCTATTTGTAGTTTTTTAAGGAACCTCCAAATTGTTTTCCATAGTGGCTGTACCAACTTACAGTCCCACCAACAGTGCAGGAGAGTTCCCTTTTCTCCACACCCTCTCCAACATTTGTTGTTTCCAGACTTTGTGATGATGGCCATTCTGATTGGTGTGAGGTGATACCTCATTGTGGCTTTGACTTGCATTTCTCTGATGATGAGTGATGTTGAGCATCTTTTCATGTGTTTGTTGGCCATCTGTATGTCTTCTTTGGAGAAATGTCTATTTAGGTCTTCTGCCCATTTGTGGATTGGGTTATTTGCTTTTTTGGTATGAAGCTGCATGAGCTGCTTGTATATTTTGGAGGTTAATCCTTTGTCCGTTGTTTCATAGGCAATTATTTTTTCCCATTCTGAGGGTTGCCTTTTAGTCTTGTTTATGGTTTCTTTTGCTGTGCAAAAGCTTTTAAGTTTCATGAGGTCCCATTCGTTTATTCTTGATTTTATTTCCATGATTCTAGGAGGTGGGTCAAAAAGGATGTTGCTTTGATGTATGTCAAAGAGTGTTCTGCCTATGTTTTCCTCTAGGAGTTTGATAGTGTCTGGCCTTACATGTAGGTCTTTAATCCATTTGGAGTTTATTTTTGTGTATGGTGTTAGGAAGTGTTCTAATTTCATTCTTTTACATGTTGCTGTCCAATTTTCCCAGCACCACTTATTGAAGAGGCTGTCTTTTTTCCATTGTATACTCGTGCCTCCTTTGTCAAAGATAAGGTGCCCATATGTGTTTGGGCTTACTTCTGAGTTCTCTATTCTGTTCCATTGATCTTCCTTTCTATTTTTGTGCCAGTACCATACTGTCTTGATCACTATGGCCTTGTAGTATAGTTTGAAGTCAGGAAGCCTGATTCCACCAACTCCATTTTTCCTTCTCAAGATTGCTTTGGCTATTCGGGGTCTTTTGCGTTTCCATACAAATCGTAAGATTTCTTGCTCTAGTTCTGTGAAAAATGCCATTGGTAATCTGATCGGGATTGCATTAAATCTGTAAATTGCTTTGGGTAGTACAGTCATTTTC
This sequence comes from Hippopotamus amphibius kiboko, assembly GCF_030028045.1. NCBI lineage: Eukaryota > Metazoa > Chordata > Mammalia > Artiodactyla > Hippopotamidae > Hippopotamus > Hippopotamus amphibius. The sequence continues at coordinate 28,636,692 of NC_080191.1, forward strand.
ACGATGTTGATTCTTCCAATCCAGGAACATGGTATATCCCTCCATCTGTTTATGTCATCTTTGATTTCTTTCATCAATGTCTTAAAGTTTTCTGCATACAGATCTTTTGCCTCCTTAGGCAGGTTTATTCCTAGGTATTTTATTCTTTTGGTTGCAATGGTGAATGGGAGAGTTTCCTTAATTTCTCTTTCTGCTCTTCCGTTGTTCGTGTATAGGAATGCAAGAGATTTCTGTGCATTAATTTTGTATCCTGCTACTTTACTAAACTCATCAATGAGTGCTAGCAGTTTTCTGGTAGAGTCTTTAGGGTTTTCTATATATAGTATCATGTCATCTGCAAAGAGTGATAATTTTACTTCTTCTTTTCCAATTTGGATTCCTTTAATTTCTTTTTCTTCTCTGATTGCTGTGGCTAACACTTCCAAAACTATGTTGAATAACAGTGGTGAGAGTGGACACCCTTGTCTTGTTCCTGTTCTTAGAGGGAATTCTTCCAGTTTTTCTCCATTGAGAACAATGTTGGCTTTTGGTTTGTCATATATGGCTTTTATGATGTTGAGGTAATTTCCTTCTATGCCCATTTTCTGGAGAGCTTTTATCATAAATGGATGTTGAACTTTGTCAAAAGCTTTTTCTGCATCTATTGAAATGATCATATGGTTTTTATCCTTCAATTTGTTGATATGATGTATCACGTTGATTGATTTGCGTATATTGAAGAATCCTTGCATCCCAGGGATAAACCCCACTTGATCGTGGTGTATGATTTTTTTAATGTGCTGTTGTAGTCTGTTAGCTAGTATTTTGTTGAGGATTTTTGCATCTATATTCATCAGTGATATTGGTCTGTAGTTTTCTTTTTTTGTGACATCTTTGCCTGGTTTTGGTATCAGGGTGATGGTAGCCTCATAGAATGAGTTTGGGAGTGCTCCGCCTTCTGCAATATTTTGGAAGAGTTTGAGAAGGATAGGTGTTAACTCTTCTCGAAATGTTTGATAGAATTCGCCTGTGAATCCATCTGGTCCTGGGCTTTTGTGTGTTGGGAGATTTATAATCACTGCCTCAATTTCTGTACTTGTGATTGGTCTGTTCATGGTTTCTATTTCTTCCTGGTTCAGTCTTGGAAGATTGTATTTTTCTAAGAATGTATCCATTTCTTCCAGGTTATCCAATTGATTGGCATATAGTTGCTTGTAGTAGTCTCTCATGATGTTTTGTATTTCTGAGGTGTCCGTTGTGACTTCTCCTTTTTCATTTCTAATTCTGTTGATTTGCATCTTCTCCCTTTTTTTCTTGATGAGTCTGGCTAATGGTTTATCAATTTTGTTAATCTTCTCAAAGAACCAGCTTTTAGTTTTATTGATTTTTCTTATGGTTTCTTTCCTTTCTTTTTCATTTATTTCTGCTCTGATCTTTATGATTTCTTTCCTTCTGCTCATTTTGGGGTTTCTTTGTTCTTCTTTCTCTAGTTGTTTTAGGTGTAAGGTTAGGTTGTTTATTCGATCATTTTCTTGTTTCTTAAGGTAGGACTGTATTGCTATAAACTTCCCTCTTAGAACTGCTTTTGCTGCGTCCCATAGGTTTTGGGTTGTTGTGTTTTCGTTGTCATTTGTTTCTAGATACTTTTTGATTTCCTCTTTGATTTCTGTAGTGATTCCTTGGTTGTTTAATAGTGAATTGTTTAGCCTCCATGTGTTTGTATTTTTTGCAGTTTTTTTCCTGTAATTGATATCTAGTCTCATGGCATTGTGGTCTGAGAAGATGCTTGATATGATTTCAATTTTCTTGAATTTGCTGAGGTTTGATTTGTGACCCAGGATGTGATCTATCCTGGAAAATGTTCCGTGTGCACTTGAGAAGAAAGTGTAGTCTGTCGTTTTTGGATGGAATGTCCTATAAATATCAATTAAGTCGAGATGGTCTAATGTGTCATTTAAAGCTTGTGTGTCTTTATTTATTTTCTGTTTGGATGATCTGTCCATTGATGTAAGTGGGGTGTTCAAGTCTCCCACTATAATTGTGTTACTGTCGATGTCCCCTTTTATAGCTGTTAGCATTTGCCTTATGTATTGAGGTGCTCCTATATTGGGGGCATAGATATTTACCATTGTGATATGTTCTTCTTGGATGGATCCCTTGATCATTATGTAGTGCCCTTCCTTGTCTCTTTTAATAGTCTTTACTTTCAAGTCTAATTTGTCTGATATGAGTATTGCTACTCCAGCTTTCTTTTGACTTCCATTTGCATGGAATATCTTTTTCCATCCCTTCACTTTCAGTCTATATGTATCCCTTGGTCTGAAGTGGGTTTCTTGTAGGCAGCATATAGAAGGGTCTTGTTTTTGTATCCATTCAGCCAGTCTGTGTCTTTTGGTTGGAGCATTTAATCCATTTACATTTAAAGTGATTATTGACATGTGTGTTCCAATTACCATTTTCTTAATTGTTTTGGGTTTGTATTTGTAGGTGTTTTCCTTTTCTTGTGTTTCCTACTTAGAGAAGTTCCTTTAGCACTTGTTGTAAGGCTGGTTTGGTGGTGCTGAATTCTCTTAACTTTTGCTTGTCTGGAAAGCTTTTGATTTCTCCCTCAAATCTGAATGAGATTCTTGCTGGGTAAAGTATTCTTGGCTGTAGGTTTCTCTCTTTCAGGACTTTCAGTATATCCTGCCATTCCCTTCTGGCCTGCAGAGTTTCTGTAGAAAGGTCAGCTGTTATCCTGATGGGTTTTCCCTTATATGTTGTTTGTTGCTTTTCTCTTGCTGCTTTTAATATTTTTTCTTTGTGTTGAATTGTCGTTAGTTTGATTAATATGTGTCTTGGTGTATTTCTCCTTGGGTTTATTCTGTATGGGACTCTCTGTGCTTCTTGGACTTGGTGAATTATTTCCTTTCCCATGTTGGGGAAGTTTTCCACTAGAACCTCTTCAAATATTTTCACAGACCCTTTCTTGTTTTCTTCTTCTTCTGGGATGCCTATAATTCGAATGTTGGTACGTTTAAGGTTATCACTGAGGTCTCTGAGGCTGTCTTCTAGTCTTTTTATTTTTTTATCTTTTTCCTGCTCTGTGGCGTTTATTTCTTCCATTCTATCTTCCAACTCACTTATTCGTTCTTCTGCCTCAGTCATTCTGCTGGTTAGAGCATCTAGAGTATTTTTAATTTCAGTTATTTTGTTATCCATTGCTGTTTGTTTTTCTGAGTTCTTATGAACTGTTTCTTGTACTTTCTCTAATTTGTTATCGAGATTTTGTATCATTTTTACTATCATTACTCTAAATTCTTTTTCAGGCATTTTTCCTATTTCCTCCTCATTTATTTGGTCTTGTGGGTTTTTTTCCTGCTCCTTTGCCTGCATGGTGTTTCTTTGTTTCCTCATGGTTGTCCAAGCTTTTGGGGTTGCTTGTCCTGGTGATAGAGGTGTTTATAGAAGACTGTCCAAGCCTCAGACTAATGTCCAAGTATTGGATTAGACGAATATTCAGTCTAGGAAACACATACATGTATAAGACACACAATTATTGAATCCGTTAGGACATAAGGCTCTAGAAAGACCTGACAGAACCCCAGTGTGCTATCAGATATTCAGAGAGAAACCCTGCAGAAATTGACAACTGAAACAGAACGAATCAGAGACAAAAGCAAAAGCAAACAAACAACAAATAACACCCTACACATACAAACATCAATCCAGGGAGATTTTGTAAGCTAGGATCAAATATAGAAAAGAGCTGGAGTACCACCAGAGAGAGTGGAGATTCTCAGAATGTAATTAGACAACTGTACTAAGAACTAAGATAAAGACAAAAGCCTAATATTAATACCAAGGCAGTGCATCATCTGGAGAATAGAGCAAGGAGTCTGAGCAGACCGATAGTGTTGCTTATAAGTATGTTAAGATAAAATACACTTAAAATGGCTGGAAGAAAGGGGAACAGAAGAGCGTAATGTGGTTGGAAATATGCAAAGAAAAAGAAAGGAATAGAAGTGTATAAAAGAAAGGGATGAGAGGAAAGTATGAAAGATATTTTGTCCGTACTACCAAAAACTTAGCTAGATATAGAAGTATTTTAAAAGGCAAAAAAAAAAAAAAAAAAAAAAAAAAAAAGAGTGAAAAATATCCTTATAAAATTTTGTTGTAAAACTTGTAGATCCCTTAGGGCTAAGATCGTATTTAATAAATCAAAAAAAAAAAAAAAAAAAAAAAAAAAAAAAAGAGAGAAAGGAAAAAAAAAAAAAAAAAAATCCAGAACTGATCCCCGAATGGACCAGTTCAATAGGTATTGATACTACTATTTCTGTTTCCTTAGCGTCTCAGCTGTAAGTGTCCTTTTCCTTGCCTTGGGTTTTTTTTTTTTTTTTTGCGTTATTCTGTGACCAGCAGAGGTTCCTTTATTGTTCGTCTGTAAGCCTCGGTGTGTGGGGAGGGAGAGGGTGCAATAGTGGCTCCTTCTCCTGGGAGGGAGTGAGCAGTGGCGCACTGTTGCTTCAGTCAGGCTTGGAGGTGCCTGTTGCATAGAGCGCTGGTGGCTCAGGCGTACACAGAAAGTCTTAGAGTTGGGCCTCTCTCGGGGTTTTTTCTTTTTGATGCTGGTTTTTTTTTTTTTTTTTTTCTCTCGGCAGCCTCCCTGCTGCTGGCGTTGCAAGGAGTTTTAATCTAGCCCCGCCCGAGCGCCTGAGGGTACTTGTTATCCCTGAGCGCCTTATGTGGCCCCGCAGGGCGTCTCTCCGCTGCCTGTTGCAGAGGCGCAGAAAGAGAGGGAGAGGCTATGCGCGCGGCTCCTCCCCGCCGCCCGGGAGCCTGCAGCCTCCAGCCGCCATCATGGCCGGGCAGCTCTCAGGGATCGGCACTCCTCTCCGCGGACCTCCTCCCTCCTGTCCTCTCGGTCCGTCACCCTACCGGCAACAATGTTTCTCCCCCTGAACCAGCTCTCCGGTTCCCACGCTCCCGCTCCTGGACCCTCCGTTCAGCCGCGGATCGATGTCTCGGTCCGGGAACGCTGAGCTGCGCTGCGGACCCTCCGTATGTTTCTCACTCCCTCCCGTCTGCCACAGCTCCGCCGCTTCACCCTCTTTGAGCCCTCGTAGATGCCTCCCTACCTGCTATGTCAGGTTCTCCGCAGCCCTTTCCGGTGTCCGAGGCCGTCTGCTGGTGTTCAGCTGGTTCTCTGTGGGAATGACTGCCTCCTTCCGTGCATTCCCAATGCATATGTCCTCCACGCACCACGTAGCCTAAACAGTAAGATGTTTGCCTGAGAGATTTCAGAGAGAGTCGGCCTGATTTTTCATATATTTTGATTATTAACCCATTAGCCAATATGTGGTTTGCAAATATTTTCTCCCATTCTGTGGATTCTCTTTTCATTTTGTTGTTTCTTTTGCTGTGCAGAAGCTTTTTAGTTTGATGTAGCCCCACTTGTTGATTTTTGCTTTCATTGCTTGTGCTTTTGGTGTCATATCCAAAAAAATCATTGCCAAGACCAATGTCAATTCCTTCCCTATGTTTTTTTCTAGGGGTTTTACCATATCAGGTCTTATGTGAAAAGTATAAGAATCTGATTTCATTTTTCTGCATGTTGTTATCCCATTTCCCCAATATCATTTGTTGAAAAAGCTATCCTTTCCCCATTGAGTTTTTTTGGCTACTTTGTCAAACATTAGTTCACAGTATATGTGGGAGTAGACCAATGGCTGAGTGGTGGGGTAATTGGGGAGATGTTAAAGGGTACTAATTTGCAACTAGAATATGAATAAGTTCTGTAGATCTAACACACAGCATAATGATTATAGTAAACATTACTGTATTATATGCTTTAACATTAAGAGTATAGATATTAAATGTTCTCATCACAAGAAAGAAATAATTATGTGAGGCGGTGGAGATGTTAGCTAAAACTACAGTGATAATCATATTGTGATATATAAATGTACCAAATTAACATGTTGTACACCTTAAACTTACACAATGTTGTATGTCAATTGTATCTCAATTAAAAAAATCTAAACTAAACTATTTTCTATTTGCTTTATTGAAAATCTGTTGTATTTAAGATAGGGTCAGAGATAGATATATATAACAATAGAACAAAATATCACAAAGCACAGCAAACATCAGAATTGGAATGCAGATCAGTTGTGGAAAAAAATGAATTTATGACAAGTTGTACTAGAATAATTAGTTGTACAAAATTTGAGAGAAAATATAATTTTATCCTTCCTTAAGACCATACATAAACACATGTTATAGATAAAGAAATTAAATTTGATAGATAAAACCTACAAATGTTTAGAAGATAATATAACAAATATCTTTTGACTAAGGGGTAAAGACTGGCTAATCTAACTACATTAAAATTGAGAATAAACATTGTTTATAAAGAAAGTAGCAAGATAAACCAAGAAAAAGGAGAAAAGGTTTGAAAACATAGTCAAAATATAATCTCTATAGTTTGAAAATTATAATTATAATTTCTATGTCAATAATAAAGAATATTCAATATAAAAATAAGCAAAATATATGAACAAGAATTTCCCCAAAGAGCAAACATGACTCAAGTATGTAAAGATGCTTAATCTCAATAATCAGAAAAGTGCAGTGAGATATGTTATACCCATTAAATTAGCAAATATTTTCAAGTCTTATTGTACAAGTGTTCAGAAGGATGTATTGTCAGGTGTTTAGATCAATGGCAAATATTGTATGCTGCAAATTGGGAGGAAAATTGGTACAAACTGCTTTGAAAACCCCATTTGATATTATCTTTTAAAACTGAATATATGTACATCCCATAGCCTTTGAATTCAAAAGTGTGTTCGTGAATGAATGTCTTGCTTATGGACATTATACATATGCATACCAATTGTAATAACATTGTTTATAATAATATAAAAGTAAAAATAACCAAAATATTTAAAGAAAAATGAAAAAGCCAATGTGGTTTAATCACAGAACATAACTATAAAAATACAAAAGGGAAGGAACTAATATATTATTGATGGAAAAGCAGGAATTTCAGAAGGGTACACGCAGTATGATACCAATCAAGTATAAGGTAGAAACATGCAAAATTGCAATGAATGTTTTAGATATGCATAAGGATGTAATAAATATATAAAAGAATTAATGCAGTTGGGACAGCTGCCACCAGTGTATTCAACAACATGAGTAATATTGATTTCTTGAACTTTGTGGTTGGTAAATGGATAGTATATTATTCCTTTTAGGTATAGTATACCTTTTTATATTTCTGAAATATTTTATGGTATATTTAAAAATAAGTTTAAAAAAAGATTAGTTAAGTAAATTTTGTAAGGTTATAGAGCTAATTGTGACAGAATTTAATCACAGGTAGTCCTATGTCTGACCCTAAGTTTTTAACAACTACAACATGTTATTTCTTAAACTCTTAGATACCAACTAAACACTTTGTATATGTGACTGTAGTCACAAAAGTAGTGAAAATAAATAAGGTCATCATAGCACTATTTCACAAGCAATCCAAAGTAATTATTTGAATAAAAATTCAATATACCTGATAATTAGAACCAACTATTAATTCTTTGGAGAGAACCCTGCATCCCCACAGACACCCCCAGAAAGAGAGAGAGATGAGAGAGAGGGAAGACAGAAAGAGAGAAAAAAAGAAAGGAAGAGGAGGGAGGGAGAGGGTTTGGGAAAAAAGAGAGAAGAAGAGAAAGAAGTAGGATAGGAAGGAAGAAAAAGATATTTGAAATTTTGTTGAAAAAATAGACAAAAAGCATTAGAAATAAAAGTGTTGATATGATGACAGGGATTAAAACAGTTAAAAAGAGAATATTATAGTATACTATATACCATTAACTTCAATAATCTATTTAATGAAAAGTAACTTTTAATAAAATATGCTAATCAATTTGATTCTAGATATTAGAAACATGAATAAACAAATGATGATAAGATAATCAAAAAAGAAAATTAATCTATTTTCCTTCTTCTCCCTCTATTTTGACATAAAAATAATTAATGCCTAGATTGTTTTAAATGTACCTTCAAGGTACATACATTTTCTTTGACAATTAACTTGTCCAGTGTGTAGAAAAGGACAAAACCTTCTAACATAGGTTTAATGTATCTATTTATACAAAATTAGACTAGGATGAATATTGCTTGCTAATAAATGTACAGAACAGCTAATAGGACATTAGCAGGATAACTGGATCTTAATAGCAGGATATTAATGATATACATCATGATTATTTATAATGCAAGAATAATCCACTCTTAAGAAATCTATTAATGTTCAGGTATTCAGAATTGGTTCTCTATCATTTTATTTGTGAGAAGTGATCACATGACTCCATTTAGTTTCACAGGAGTTGGGGAACTCAGAAAGGTAATGCATGGCTGGGAAGTCATTTCCTAGCAACATTTCTACTCCAGGGAAAGGGCCCAAAAATGATTTGGTGTAACTGTAGCCATCTCTATACTATATCAAACACCAGAAATGGGCTCTGAGTATTTGAAACTAATTGGCATAATCTGTATTATTGACCATGGTGGTTTCAGAGATGTGCCAGTGGCTTAAGCTGCTCTAACCAGTTTCAGTTCCAGGATTTGAACTAGCAATACTCTGATACAGATTCTCTCTTAACTGCTGAATATGACCTTGGGAGAATATAGCCCTGGGAGCTACTAACAGCCTCAGGTGTCCAGAAGAGTAAAGGTTGTCTGAGAATGGAGCTAACCCAACTGAAGGAAGAAAATCAAGAGAAGGATTCTGATCTTAAATGCTATTTAAGCACTGAATCGAGCTTCCTCTGAAAAATACCAGATTAGGCCTGGTGTGTTTAGTTATGTGAGCTAATTAATTTCACATTTTGCTTAACTTAGTTTGGTTGAGTGTTCACTTATTTGCAGCTAAACATGTTCTTATATAAAAATTAATAAAAGAGTTCATTAATGTGTCCAGTTAACATATAGCTTTGGAGAAAACAGTAGCCAATTTATAAGAGCAATGGAAAAACAAACCCCATTAATGCTCATAACAAAATATATTAACAAGGAATGAGAGGGACCTATATGAAATATCTTAAAATACATATTTAAAGGCCTGGATTTAGCTTTTAATAAAATTATCTTATAGTCAGAGCTTGGAAGATCTGAGTCATAAATTAATATGGATGAGTCTTTGTTTTAGAGAATTGTTCTTCAACTTTTTTCTCCAATTTCATACATTATTGGTTTTTCTTCTTTATGGGGATAATTTCATTCTCTGTGTTTTCCTAGAAAATGATCCACTTTATGGAGGTTTTCAAATTCATGAGCACAGTATCTCACATACTATTGTCTCATAATTATTGTACTGTGATATCTCCCATAACTGCAGCAATAGCTCTTGCTTGTTCCTAATGTTTTGTACTCTTGTTTCTCCATTTTTCCTGATTAGCCATATTAGATGTTTATAGAGTGGTTCTGTCCCTCTATGACCCCTGTTTAACTTAGAGGAAGCAGAGACCGATTGGGTTGCAAAACGCTGGTTGCTTGTTGATATTATGATGCTCTATTGCTTTCAGCCTAGGAGTCTGGTATTAGCATTGGCAAGGCTAAGTCAGAGAGGAAAAAACTTTATAAAACCATTCTTTTTAATGCAAACACCAGTCTAACATTATATTACTTCTGCCCAATTCTACCTGCTGTATTTCAGAAAAACAATTTTCTTTGGTCTTTGCCTTTAAGTATTGATCTTTTCTGACAGCATGTGCTAAACAACATGCCCCCAATACACTTATTCTTCCCAGAAACTTTGGCAACCTCAGGAATATTTAAGTTCATTCACAATATCTCAATGTCCAGCAAGCAGGAGCCAAAAGTGGAACAAATAGTAATTTTGTATTCCAAACAGGAAAGAAACAAGCACCTATCATGAGAGTCACTGAAAGAAAGGAAGGAACGGAAAAAGGATGGAGAAAAAAAGGGAAGGAAAAAGGGAGGATGGCAGGCAGACAGGAGGAAAGTCTTTAAAGAATTCACTTAAAGAATAAACCCCTTGCCTTCTAGCTTCCTGAATATGGCAGCTCAGACAGATACGTGGGTTATGGTCAGATAAATGAGAACACTTTAAACATTTCTGATCTGAGTTCGCTTCAATTATATTTGCAATTAGGGCCCCTTATATTAACAATGTGTCTCATATTAAATCTAATTAGCATTTAGGTATTCACATTAGTGATACTCATAATATTCAAATAACCCCACAGCACAGAGAGTAGTCAGAGCAGATGCTGGCTGTAAGCGATTGTTAGACTGTTGGTGCACACTGCCTGAAAAATCATCCCGGTGTTCATCGCAACATGAGGAGGACAATGACAATAAACCCACTAAGAAATTCAATGTATTTAATAAATTCTACTATTTTATGTTTTCTAAATCAATATTTTTCTTTATGTTTACCTATATCAATTTTTTGTTTTCCTTTGTTCACTTGTAAACCTTTGCCAGTTTATTTGATTGAATAGACTCATTTTCTTTTACAGCCTGTTTTATCGTACTGTCTTTGATGTATATTAAGCATTTAGAGCTTTTTGATCTAAATACAACTTAGATACCATGTTTGAAATGTGTTATAATTTTCTTTTCCCTTAATTGGTTATGGGGTGCAACGCTGTCATCTTCGCTGACCCAAATTTTACTTAAGAGATTAGTTTTATAATTTACAAGTATTTGTAGCCTTTTTTAGTTGGGCCATTGTTATTATTTTCTTATTTTATGGCCGTGACATCAAAGAAAACATTTGGCACAGTTTGATTTTGAGATTTTAATTTTTATGCCTTAACATAGTAAACTCTGATGATACTCTATAATCCATGGCATTTGAGGAATGCAACGTGACATGAAAATATAGCACATTTTGCAAATTACTCTGAAATATCCTTTCTCCCTTTTTAAATTTTTGACATAAGAAATTTTTGCAGTAGTAAGTGCCCAGCTCTGAATATGCCACATCACAGACTTACTTGCAGTTTGAAATAGTCATGTAAACAATTTCTAGAGAAGTAAGCAGAACATGGGACTGAGTAAATCCTGAGGAGAATGACTGCTACTTTATGAGATTAGGATAGTCCACAACAAGACCTTGTGGATGTAGACAAAGGAATTCTTTATTTCTTTAAGCCACTATTTGCATTAAAAAAAGTTTTATTCTCTGCAGTAGGGGTTGGCAAACCTTTTCTATAATGAGCTGGATAGTAAATATTTTAGGTTGTGTGGATCATATGGTCCGTTGCAACTACTCAATTCTGTATGCAAATGAGGGGGCGGAGTCAAGATGGCAGCATGGGAAGACAAGGAGATCGCATCTCCCCACAAATAGAACAGTTGCCAGAGGCAGGCAGGGAACCCAAGCAGACTGTAAGAACCCTGGAGCAACCGGGTAGGACCTGGGGGAAGTCAGGGGGGCAGGGAAGGGGAAGCCAGACAGACCCGTACTCCTGGGGGGTGGCTGGGTGAGGGGGAGGCTCCAGCCTGGAGGGATCGTTGGGGGCTGGGAAGATTGGGGAAACCTCAACTGGGTTTCTCCTGCCAGGGAGGCCAGGAGGCCTACTGAGCTCCCTAGCTTGGGGCCTGCTGGGCTCCCCAGCGGGGTCCTCCACCCTCCAGGGCCCTCTCCAGGCTGCCTGGGTCCTGGGGGTGTGGAAGGAGGGAGGAGGGGTGAGGAGGTGGAGAGGCGGACAGGAGAGGCTGGGGGCTTTGAAATTGGGGGACCTGGAGGTGAGAAAGCATTTCGCCTGCCCTCTTGGACAGGGAGGCCGACTGGGCTCCCGGGCCTGGTCCTTCACTCTCTGGGCCCCCTCCAGCTGATTGTGACCTAGGAAAGTGGGGGACAGGGGAGAGGAAGAGAGGCAGACAGGGACCCTATGAGACTGGGAAATCTGGGTAAGTGCCACAGGCGTTACCCTAGCCCAGTTGGCCCTGGGAAGCCTGTTGGGCATCAGAGTCTGGTCTTCTGCCTTTCAGTGCCCCCTGCAGCAGTGAGGGTCCTAGGGGAATAGGAGAGAGGGGGTGACAAAGAAGAGAACCCAAGGGGGAGGGACCCTCTGACACTGGAGGACTAGGGGAGGTGCCTAGCATTTCTCCCACCAATTCGGGCCCAGGGAGCCCACTGGGTACCTTCACCCACTGGGTCCTTTGCTCCCAGGACCAGAGGCATTCCTGGGCTCCTCTGCCTCATTGGGCCTAAGACCCATTCCCCACCACCCCCAGGGCCTTTTCTAAGCATAGGCCCTGCCCGTTGCCTAACTTCCCCCCCACCCCCACCCTTGTCTAAGCTCTGTCCCCACAGCCAAGGCCTTTTCTGGCTTTTTTTTTTTTTCTTTTTTCTTTTTCCTTTTTTTTTTTTCTTCCCACCTCCTCACTTAGGCTATTGCAGTTGTTTTACCTAACACTTGTTGCTCCATCTTTTTTAAAAAATTTTTTTCATTTTCCCTGCTCCACACAGCTTGTGGGATCTTGATTCACAAGCCCAGGGTCATGCCTGAGCTCCTGAGGTGGGAGCTCTGAGTCCAAAACATTGGACTAACAGGGAAACCCATTTCCCAGGGAATATTCTTCAGAGTGAGGTCTCCCAGAGGTTCTCAACTCAACACGAAGACCCAGCTATACTCAACAGCCTAAAAACTCCAGTGCTTAAAACCTCAGGCCAAACACCCAGTGGGACAGGAATACAATCCTGCCCATCCAAAGTGGGGGGAAAATGAGATGACAAAAAAATATGTCACAGATGAAGGAACAAGGTAAAAATCCACAAGACCAAATAAATGAAGAGGAAATAGGAAAATTGCCTGAAAAAGAATTCAGAGTAATGATAGTAAAGATGATCCAAAATCTCGATAACAAAATAGAGAAAATACAAGAGACAGTTAATAAGGACTCAGAAGAGCTAAAGAGCAAACAAACAGTAATAGATAACAAAATAACCAAAATTAAAAATACTCTAGATGGTATAAACAGCAGAATAACTGAGGCAGCAGAACGAATAAGTGAGTTGGAAGATAGAATGGCAGAAATAACTGCCACAGAGCAGGAAAAAAGAAAAAAGAATAAAAAGAATGGAAGACAGTCTCAGAGACCTTGGTGACAACATTAAGCACACCAACATTCGAATCATAGGCATCCCAGAAGAAGAAGAATAAAAGAAAGGGTCTGAGAAAATATTTGAAGAGGTTATAGTGGAAAACTTCCCCAACATGGGAAAGGAAATAATTAATCAAGTCCAAGAAGTGCAGAGAATCCCATACAGAATAAACCTAAGGAGAAATACACTGAGGCACATATTAATCAAACTAATGAAAATTAAATGCAAAGAAAAAAATTTAAAAGCAGCAAGAGAAAAGTAACAAATAACATATAAGGGAAAACCCATAAGGATAACAGCTGATCTTTCTGCAGATACTCTGCAGGCCAGAAGGGAATGGAAAGATATACTGAAATTCCTGAGAGAGAAAAACCTACAGCCAAGAATGCTCTACCCAGCAAGAATCTCATTCAGATTTGATGGAGATCCGCCAGAGAAATCAAAAGCTTTACAGACAAGCAAAAGTTAAGAGAATTCAGCACCACCAAACCAGCCTTACAATTGCTAAAGGAAATTTTGTAAGCAGGGAACACAAGAGAAAGAAAAGACCTGTATAAAAATGACCTTGGATATATTTCCCTGAAACTTTATTTACAGACAGTGGATCATATCTAATTCTCTCTCTTTTTAATTCTCAGTTTTATCTGTTAAATGCAGAGGAAGATTTTCTCAGTATTATGGGGTTTTTTTCAAATTTTTCCTATTTATGTCTATATTTTTAATATTTTAATGCATTGCCATAAGGTTTAACAAGTTACACCTTAATATTTAATTGTAAATTTTATCATTATAAAATGATCCAATGAACAATTTTTTAAATTAAGAAAATTCATTTAAAATAGCATCAAAAAGAATAAAATACTTAAGAATTAAATTAAGCAAGTAGATGAAAGACTTGTACACTGAAAACTGAAATAATGCTGAAAGAAATTAAAGAAATAAATGGGAAGACATGCTATCTTTCCATTCATGGATTAGAAATCGGATTGGAAGATTTAATATTATTAAGGTGTCAACACTATCCAAAGTGGCCCAAGTGTTAAATTCAATCTCTATTAAAATTCCAATAACAATTTTTTTGCAGAATTTGAAAAATTCATTCTAAAATTCATTTGAAATCTCAACACACACCAAATAGACAAAACAATCTTGAGAAAAAAAGAACAAGTTTTCAGGTCTCTCATGTACTGATTCTAAAACTTATTACAAAGCTACATTAATCAAAGCATTGTAGTACTGGCATGAAGACAGACATAGAGACCAATGGAATAGAATAGAGCCAGAAATCTGACCTCACATATATGGTCAAATGATTTTTGACAATGGTGCCAATCAATTTATAGAACATTTCCACCATACCTGAAATTTCCCTCATGGCCTTTGCAGCTAGTTAGCCTTCCCTTATTCTGCAGAGTTGCCTTTTGTATCTTTCCTTTGTGTGTTTTTCTGACCTCCTTGGATGTTGTAGTCTGTTGTCTTTCATTAATTTTGAAAAATTCTAGACCATTATTTTCTTAAACTTGTCTCTTGTCTCTTTCTTTTTTTCTTTCTGAAAATGCAGTTCCATTTATGTGCTGACTCATATTGTTATACAACTCTTGGGAGCGCTACTCTGGTTCCCCAAACACAAACATACTTTTTTCCCTCTAAACAGCCCATATTTTGATTGGCTTGTTTCTTTTGATATTGAACTGTATGAGCTCTCTATATATTTTGGAAATTAATCCCTTGTTGGTGGTATCATTTGCAAATATTTTCTCCCAGTCCATAGGTTGTCTTTTCACTTTGTTTATGGTTTCTTTTAATGTGCACAAGATTTTAAGTTTAATTAAGTCTCATTTGTTTATTTTTGCTTTTATTTTCATTACTTTAGGAGACAGATCCAGAAAAACATTGCTACGATTTATGTCAAGGAGTGTCCTGCCTATGTTTCCCTCTAGCAGTTTTATGGTTCCTGGTTTTACATTTAGGTCTTTAATGCATTTTGAATTTATTTTTGTATATGTTAGAAAATGTTCCAATTTTACTCTTTTACATGTGGCTGTCTAGTTTTCCCAGCACAGCTTATTGAAGAGAATATCTTTTCTCCATTTTATTTTCTTGCCTCCTTTTTTTATTTAAGCTCTTTATTGGAATATAATTTCTTTACATTGCTGTGCTAACTTGTGAGGTACACCAAAATGAATCAGCTGTATTTATACACATATCCCCACCCTCCCGTGACTCCTTCCCACCCTCCCTATCCTGGCCCTCTAAGTCACCACACATCATTGAGTTTGTCTTCTTATGTTATGCAGGAACTTCCCATGAGCTATCTATTTTACATTTGGTGGTATATATATGACAAACCTACTCTCTCACTTAATCCCAGCTTCCCCATTGCCCCTCCACACCCTGTGTCCTTAAGTCTGTTCTCTACATCTGCATCTTTATTCTTGCCTGGTCACTGGGTTCATCAGTGCCATTTTTTTTTTTTTTTTTTTTTTAGATTCCATATATATGAGTTACCATATGGTATTTATTTCTCTCTTTCTGACTAACTTCACTCTGTATGACTGACTCAAGGTCTATCCACCTCATTACAAATAACTCAGTTTCATTCTTTTTTTATGGCTAAGTAATATTCCATTATATATATATGCCACATCTTCTTTATCCATTCATCTGTGGATGGGCATTTCGGTTGCTTCCACATCCTGGCTATTGTAAACAGTGCTGCAATAAACATGGTATATGTTTCTTTTTCTGGTTTTCTTCAGGTATATGCCCAGTAGTGTGATTGCTGGGTCATATGGCAGTTCCATTCCTAGTTTTTTAAGGAACCTCCAAACTGTTTTTCATAGTGGCTGTACCAACTTACATTCCCACCAACAGTGCAGGAGGGTTCCCTTTTCTCCACACCCTCTCCAGCATTTATTGTTTCTAGATGTTTTGATGGTGGCCTATCTGGCCCATGTAAGGTGATACCTCTTTGTGGCTTTGACTTGCATTTCTCTAATTATTAGTGATGTTGAGCATCTTTTCATGTGTTTGTTGGCCATCTGCATGTATTCTTTGGAGAAATGTCTATTTAGGTCTTCCACCCATTTGTGTATTGTGTTATTTGTTTTTTGGTATTAAGCTTCATGAGCTGCTTGTATATTTTGGAGATTAATCCTTTGTCACTTGCTTCGTTGGGAAATATTTTCTCCCATTCTGACGGTTGTCTTCTAGTCTTGTTTATGGTTTCTTTTGCTGTGCAAAAGCTTTTAAGTTTCATGAGGTCCCATTTGTTTATTCTTGATTTTATTTGCATTATTCTAGGAGGTGGGTCAAAAAGAATCCTGCTTTGATTTACGTCATAGAGTGGTCTGCCTATGTTTTCCTCTAGGAGTTTTATAGTGTCTGGCCTCACATTTAGGCCTTTAATCTATTTTGAGTTTATTTTTGTGTATGGTGTTAGCAAGTGTTCTAATTTCATTCGTTTATATGTAGCTGTCCAGTTTCCCAGCACCACTTATTAAAGAGGCTGTCTTTTTTCCACTGTATATTCTTGCTTCCTTTGTCAAAGATAAGCTGTCAAAGATATGTGCGTTGGTTTACCTCTGGGTTCTCTATTCTGTTGCACTGATATATATTTCTGTTTTTGTGCCAGTACCATACTGTCTTGATCACTGTAGCCTTGTAGTATAGTCTGAAGCCAGGGAGTCTGATTCCTCCAGCTCCATCTTTCATTCTCAATATTGCTTTGGCTACTCGGGGTCTTTTGCGTTTCCATACAAATTGTAAAGTTTCTTGTCCTAGTTCTATGAAAAATGCCATTGGTAATTTGATAGGGATTGTATTGAATCTCTAAATTGCTTTGGGTAGTATAGTCATTTTCACAATGTTGATTCTTCCAATCCAGGAACATGGTATGTCCCTCCAACTGTTTGTATCATCTTTGATGTCTTTCAAAAGTTTCTTATAATTTTCTGCATACAGGTATTTTGCCTCCTTAGGCAGGTTTGTTCCTAGGTATTTTATACTTTTTGTTGCAATGGTGAATGGGAGCATTTCCTTAATTTCTCTTTCTGCTCTTCCGTTGTTAGTGTATATAAATGCAAGAGATTTCTGTGCATTAATTTTGTATCCTGCTACCTTACTGAATTCATTACTTAGTGCTAGCGGTTTTCTGGTAGCATCTTTAGGGTTTTCTGTGTATAATAGCATGTCATCTGCAAAGACTGACAATATTACTTCTTTTCCAATTTGAATTCCTTTTATTTCATTTTCTTCTCTGATTGCTGTGGCTAAAACTTCCAAAACTATCCTGAATAATAATGGTGAAAGTGGGCACCATTTTCTTGTTCCTGTTCTTAGAGGGAATTCTTTCAGTTTTTCACCATTTAGGATGATGTTGGCTCTTGGTTTGTCATATATGGCTTTTATTATGTTGAGGTAATTTCCTTCTATGCCCACCTTCTGGAGAACTTTTATCACAAATGGATGTTGAATTTTGTCAAAAGCTTTTTCTGCACCTATGGAAGTTATCATATGGTTTTCATCTTTCAATTTGTTGATATGATGTATCACATTGATTGATTTGTGTATATTGAAGAATCCTTGCATCCCAGGGATAAACCCCACTTGATCATGGTGTTTGATCTTTTTAATGTGCTGTTGGATTCTGTTAGCAAGTATTTTGTTGAGGATTTTTGCACCAATATTCATCAGTGATATTGGCCTGTAATTTTCCTTTTTTTTTTTTTTTTTTTTTTGACATGTTTGCCTGGTTTTGGTTTCAGGGTGTTGGCAGCCTCATAGAATGAGTTTGGGAGTGTTTCTCCTTCTGCTATATTTTGGATGATTTTGAGAAGGATGGGTGCTAGCTCTTCTTTAATCTTTGATAAAATTCATCTGTTAATCCATCTGACACTGGGCTTTTGTTTGTTGGGAGATTTTTAATCACAGTCTCCATTTCTGTACTTGTGATTGGTCTGTTCATATTTTCTATTTCTTCCTGGTTCAGTCTTGGAAGATTGTTCTTTTCTAAGAATTTATCCATTTCTTTCAGGTTATCCAATTTATTGGCATATAGTTGCTTGTAGTAATCTCTCATGATCTTTTGTATTTCTGCAATGTTGGTTGTTACTTCTCCTTTTTCATTTCTAATTCTGTTGATTTGCATCTTCTCCCTTTTTTTTCCTGATGAGTCTGGCTAATGATTTATCAATTTTATTTATCTTCTCAAAGAGCCAGCTTTTAGTTTTATTGATGTTTGCTATTGCTTCCTTCATTTCTTTTTCATTTATTTGTGATCTGATCTTTATGATTTCTTTCCTCCTGCTCACTTTGGGGTTTCTTTGTTCTTCTTTCTCTAATTGTTTTAGGTGTAAGGTTAGGTTGTTTATTCAATATTTTTCTTGTTTCTTGAGGTAGGACTGTATTGCTATAAACTTCTCTCTTAGAACTGCATTTCCTGCATCCCATAGGTTTTCAGGCATGATGTTTTCATTGTCCTTTGTTTCTAGGTATTTTTTGATTTCCTCTTTGATTTCTTCAGTGACTTCTTGGTTGTTTAATAGCATATTGTTTAGACTCCATGTGTTTGTATTTTTTTACAGTTTTTTTTTTCCTATAATTGACATCTAGTCTCATGGCATTGTGGTCAGAGAAGATTGATACGATTTCAATTTTCTTGAATTTACTGAAGCTTGATTTATGCTCCAGGATGTGATCTATCCTGGAGATAATGTTCCATGTGCATTTGAGAAGAAAGTGTATTCTGCAATTTTTGGATGGAATGTCCTATAAATGTCAATTAAGTCAAGATGGTCTGATGTCTCATTTAGAGCTTGTGTTTTTTTATTTTCTGTTTGGATGATCTGTCCATTGGTGAAAGTGGGGTGTTCAAGTCTCCTGCTATTACTGTTACTATTGATTTCCCCTTTTATGGCTGTTAGCATTTGCCTTATGTATTGAGGTGCTCCTATGTTAGGTGCATAGATATTTACAATTGTTATATCTTCCTCTTGGATTGATCCCTTGATCATTATGTAGTGTCCTTCCTTGTCTCTTGTAATAGCCTTTGCTAAGGTCTAATTTGTCTGATATGAGTATTGCTGCTCCAGCTTTCTTTTGATTTCCATTTGCATGGAATATCTTTTTCCATCCCCTTACTTTCAGTCTGTATGTGACCCTACGTCTGAAGTGGGTTTCTTGTAGACAGCATATATAAGAATCTTGTTTTTGTATCCATTCAACCAGTCTGTGTCTTTTGGTTGGAGGGTTTAATCCATTAACATTTAATGTAATTATTGACATGCATGTTCCTATTACCATTTTCTTAATTGTTTTGGCTGTGTTTTTGTATGTCTTTTTCTTGTCTTGTGTTACTGCCTAGAGGGATTCCTTTAGCAGTTGTAAGACTGGTTTAGCAGTGCTGAATTCTCTTAACTTTTGCTTGTCTGTAAAGCTTTTGATTTCTCTATCAAATCTCAATGAGATTCTTGCTGGGTAGAGTATTCTTGGCTGTAGGTTTTTCTATTTCAAGACTTTAATTATGCCCTGCCACTCCCTTCTCTCCTGCAGAGTTTCTGCAGAAAGATCAGCTGTTATCCTTATGGGTTTTCCCTTATATGTTATTTGTTGCTTTTCTCTTGCTGCTTTTAATATTTTTCCTTTGTGTTTAATTTTCGTTAGTTTGATTAATATGTGCCTTGATGTGTTTCTTCTTGGGTTTATTCTGTATGGGACTCTCTGCACTTCTTGGACTTGGTTTACTATTTCCTTTCCCATGTGGGGGAAGTTTTCCACCATAATCTCCTCAAATATTTTCTCAGACCCTTTCTTTTATTCTTCTTCTGGAATGCCTACAATTGGAATGTTGGTATGCTTAATATTATCCCTGAGGTCTCTGAGACTGTCTTCCATTCTTTTTATACTTTTTTTCTTTTTCCTGCTCTGTGGCAGTTATTTCCCCCATTCTATCTTCCAACTGATTTATTCGTTCTGCTGCCTCAGTTATTCTGCTGTTTATACCATTTAGAGTATTTTTAATTTTGGTTATTTTGTTATCTATTACTGTTTGTTTGCTCTTTAGTTCTTCTGAGTCCTTATTAACTGTCTCTTGTATTTTCTCTATTTTGTTATCGAGATTTTGGATCATCTTTACTGTCATTACTCTGAATTCTTTTTCAGGCAATTTTCCTATTTCCTCTTCATTTATTTGGTCTTGTGGATTTTTATCTTGCTCCTTTGCCTGCAAGGTGTTTTTTTGTTTTCTCATTTTGTCTAATTTATTGTGTTTGCTGTCTCCTTTCCCTATTCTGTTGTGTAGAAATTCCTCTTATCTCTGTTCTGTTTGGCTTGAGGTGTCAAGCACTGAGCTTGCTGGCCTTTGATTGGGTTTGGAAGTTGTTGTTGAGAATGAGAACTCTGGGGGGGCACTTGCTGATTAATATTCCATGAGGTCAGGAGTTCTCTGGTGATCCAATGTCCTAGACTCTGCTCTGCTGTCTCAGAGGTCCAGGTTTGTCCCCGGTCGGGGCACCAAGACCCTGGAAGCTGCATGGCATGGAGAGAAAGGAAGTAGAAAGAGAGCAAAGAAAAAAAGGAAGAAAAAAGAGAAGACAGGGAAAGGGTAGACAGATCCCCTAGATTGGTGTTAAAAGCAACTCTAATCAGTCAAAATCACACAAGTAGATGTGCACACTTGCACTTGCAGAAAGAGATGAGGAAAAGAAACCAATGAGAAGAGAAAATGGGAGAACAAAGAAAAGAAAGGAGAGTACTCATACAAATTACAAGCAAACCCGCATGCACATATGTACAGTAAATATATAACTAACAAATACCTAAAACCAGAAATAAAATAAAGTACACCAAAAAGTCCTCTAATGTTTCTAGGTATGGCTCTACCCCTGCTGTGGAGAGGACTGTGGAGAGTTCAGACTGTGATGTGGTATTAGTCCTGTGTGTATTTGTTCCCACAGTCCCCAGTTATCCCCTATGCCTGCAGTCTCTATTGTAGAAACACTCATCTAATCAGGTAATCCAGAGATGCAGGTTGTTTCAATCCTATTGTGGCATTAAATCTGCTCCTCTTGCAGCTGTCTCTTTCTCTTCTTTGGTCCTTCAGACCTCGGGGATCAGTTTTGGTTTTGGTCCCTACTTTGCATGTGGGTTGCTCTCAGGAGTCGATTCTGCACCCAGAAAAGAGGGGGTGAAAGAGGGTGCTTGGGTCTCACTTGAAACTTCAAGTTGGTGGTAGGGAGGGATATGGTAGTCTTACTGAGATCTGCGGGATGGCATGGAGAAAAAGAAGGTAGAAGGAGAGCAAAGGAAAAAATGAAGAAAAAAGACAAGAAAGGGAGAAGGCAGACAGGTCACCAAGATTGGTGGTAAAAGCAACTCTAATCAGTCAAAATCACACAAGGAGTTGTGCTCACTTGCACTTGCACTTGCAGAAAGAGAAGAGGAAAAGAAACCAATGAGAAGAGAAAATGACAGAGCAAAGAAAAAGAAGAAGAAAATACTCATACCAATTACAAACAAATTTACATACACATATCTGTACGTTACAAGTTTAGCTGACACATACCTAAAACCAGAAGCAAGATAAACATACCAAAAAGTCCTCCAATATTTCTAGGTATGGCTCTGCCCCTGCTGTGGAGAGGACTGTGGAGAGCTTAGACTGTGATCTGGTATTAGTCTTGTGTGTATTTGTCCCCACAGTCTCCAGTTGTCCCCTGTGTCTGCAGTCTCTATTGTAGAAACACTCGTCTAATCAGGTGATCCACAGGTGCAAGTTCTTCCAAACCTATTGTGGGCAAAATCTCTAGGATTGCTTGCAGCAGCAGAGCTCAGTGAGTCTGAGATGTTGGTGGGCTTCCCCTGCTTGCTGGGAGTTTGTGGCCAATAACTTGCCTTACACACAGGACCCTTGGTGGCTGTGGGTGGATGGGCCGTGGGGGCGGGGGAGCGGGTGGAAGGCAGGTTAGTGGACATTCGAAGGGACCCAGTTGTGCGCAGAGTGGGCGGGGCGCGTGGTTGGCTAGTTTTTCAATCCAGCAGTCCCCGGGCTGTTGGTGTGGTGGCAGGGGCGGGGGAATGGGGCGGGCGGGCAGGGTGGGCTGGTGTGTGGTGCTGGCGGGAGCTCGGAGCTGTGGCTTTTGAAGCCAGCAACCATGAGTCATGCCGCTTCACCGCTGCCTGTGGGTTTGCGGAGAGGGATTTTCCTCCCAAGCACTCTGAGGCAA
Organism: Hippopotamus amphibius kiboko; assembly: GCF_030028045.1. Taxonomy (NCBI): domain Eukaryota; kingdom Metazoa; phylum Chordata; class Mammalia; order Artiodactyla; family Hippopotamidae; genus Hippopotamus; species Hippopotamus amphibius. Next base: position 28,659,021 of record NC_080191.1, read on the forward strand.
AAGTCGCCTGCCTCTCCGTCTGTCCCAGGTTTTCCCCCAAACTCCCTATCTTGCTGGTGCACCAGCCTGCCAGGCTTTTCTCATGCAGCCAGCCCAGGCTCTCCCCCTGGAGACTGTTCTCTGAAGCCCTAGTGTGGGCGCCCAGCCCCCCCCTCCTCCGCGGGTGAGCAGCTTAGCTTCTCTGGCTGGGGCGTGCTGCCTGACTCCGTGCGGGGATCTCTCCACTCCGCCCTTCGCAGACCTGCCGTTGCTCTCTCTTATGGGGTGCTCCACGGCTCCCTCTGTTCTTCCCTGCCAGCAAGGGGGCTCCCCCATGTGTGGGAGCCTTCCCCCCTCACAGCTCCCTCCCAGAGGGGCTGGTCTCCTCAGAATTCTTTTTTTTTTTTTTTACCTTTCTTTCCTTTGCGCTACATGATTACATGGAATTTCTCTTGCCTTTTTGGTGGTCTGAGGTCTCCTGCCGGCATTCAGGAAGTGTTCCCCAGGAACGACTCCCCAAGTGGCTGTGTTTTTCAAGTATTTGTGTGGAGGAGGGTGATTGCCACATCCTACTCCTCCGCCATTTTCCTCTGGTCTCTCTTTTGCCTGCTTTGTTGTAGACTAATTGACCATAAGTGCATGGGTTTATTTCTGGGCTCTCTATTCTCTTCCATGGATCTATAGGCCTGTTTTTGTGTCACTATCATATTATTTTGATTACTGTAGCTTGTAGGATAGTCTGAAGTCAAGGAGCATGATTCCTCCAGCTCTGTTCTTTATGAAGATTGTTTTGGCTATTCCGGGTCTTTTGTGTTTCCATACAAATTTTTAAATTATTTGTATTAGTTTTGTGAAAAATGCCCTTTGAATTTTGATAGAGGTTGCATTTAATCTGTAAATTGCATTGGATAGTCTAGTCATTATAACAATATTAAATTCTTCCAATCCATGAACACAGCATATCTTTCCATCTGTTTGTGTCATCTTTTATTTCTTTCATCAGTGTATTATAGTTTTCCAAGTACAGACTTTTGCCTTCTTAGGTAAGTTTATTCCTAGGTATTTTATTCTTTTTGATGTGATGGTAAATGGGATTGTTTCTTTAATTTCTCTTTCTGAACTTTCATTGTTAGTGTATAGAAATGCAACAGATTTCTGTGTGTTAATTTTACCAAATTCATTGACGACCTCTAATAGTTTTCTGGTGGTGTCTTTAGGATTATCTATGCATAGTATCATGTTATCTGCAAACAGTGACAGTTTTACTTCTTTTCCAATTTCATTCCTTTTATTTCTTTTTCTTAAGAAGCCCGATTGCTGTGGCTAGGACTTCTAATACAAAAATAGAGAGAGTGGACATCCTTGTCTTGTTCCCGATCTTAGAGGAGATGCTTTCAGCTTTTCACCATTGAGTACATTAGCTGAGATTTTGTCATATATAGCCTTTATCATGGTGAGGTATGTTCCTTCTATGCCCACTTTCTGGACAGGTTGTATTATAAATGGGTCTTGAATTTTGTCAAAATCTTTTTCTGTGTCTATTGAGATGATCATATGGCTTTTATTCTTCAATTTGTTAATGTGATGTATCATATTGATTGATTTGCAGGTAAATCTCACTTGATTATGATGTATAATCCTTTAATATATTGTTGGATTCAGTTTGCTAATATTTTGTTAAAGATTTTTGCATCTATGTTTATTAATTGTATTGACCAGTAATTTTCTTTTTTTGTGATATCTTTGGTTTGGGGATCAGGGTGATGCTGGCCTTGTAGAATTAGCTCAGAAGCATTCCTTCTTCTGCAATTTTTTGAAATAATTTGAGAAGAACGGGTGATAACTATTCTCCAAATGTTTGGTAGAATTCACCTGTGAAGCCATCTGGTCCTGGACTTTTGTTTTTTTGGGAGATTTTCTATTACTGATTCAATTTTGTTACTGGTGATTGGTCTGTTCATATTTTCTATTTCTTCCTAGTTCAGTTTTGGGAGATTGTACCTTTCTAAGAATTTGTCCATTTCTACTAGGTTGTCCATTTTATTGGCATATACTTGTTTGTAGTGATCTCGTATGATTTTTTGTATTTCTGTGATGTAAGTTTTACTTTTAGAGGAAGTGAAATATTTAAGGAGAAAAGTTAAGCAGGATAAGAGCATAGAATGGTGGATTGGAGGCCTTATGATCTTGTAAATGGTGGGTTGAGGCAAACTTTGTCAGAAAGGGTAATTTTTGAACAATGACTTGGATTAAGACCAATGTAAAAGTTTAACTTAAACCAAGATTTCAAGAAAAATTTTGTTTCTCTAGGATGAATGGAACACATATATTTCTAGAATATTGATAGAAATATCAGGAAGCTCAAGAAAAAAATGATGTCTGTGACCTCACCACCTGTATCTCTAAGCATTGCTCTCTCTTTTTTTTCTTATATTTAGCAAGAGAAAAATATCTGTAAATCATCCAAAAGCAATATTGTATCATTAAGACATAAAAGTGGCAAAAGTATATATTAGTTTAAATTTGCTAAGTTGTTATAAGATCTTTTAGAAGAACATTCTAAATCAACTCTGACTCTCATGGTTGTGTTGCCAGGCAAATTCTATTTTTAAATATTGACAAAAGGCCAATACTGATTTCATGTAGAATAAACTATTAAATGGTTCTTGTTCAGAATAAAAGCCTGAGAAAAGTCATTACAAGCTGCACTTATGGTATACCCATGAGATAAATAATCATGCACACATGAAAATCAGGATGTACAATAATATTTGCTAATATGTTGAAAGAAACATATGAAATTTGACATTGGAAATTAAGTAATAAAATGCATCTATAGTTTTAAAAGTAATAAAATGCATCCATAGTTTTAAAAGATATAAATGTTCTACTTAGCCAAATGTGGGTAGAATAATGAGACCCCATTCCAAAATTGTATGTATATGTTTGTTTATTATAACACTGTGTTTTCTGATTCTGAAAATGTAAATCCTATATTTATTATTACACATACATTATTTTAAAGAAAATCTCCAGTAGAACACACTTATGTTACCAATTAAATAAGTGCAAAGGTAAATATTTTCTAAATGTTTTGTGTCTGTTCTTATGCTTATATTAGTTTACTTAAAACATTTTACACATAGATAAAACCATACATAAGCACACAGTTATCTATCTATCATCTATCTATATCTATTTATATGATACAATTTCATTCCAAAATCAACTACAATGACATTTCCCAAACTTTATTTCATACAACACTTGTGGTATTAAAAGTTAGTCTGCAAAACATCATTTTCCAGTCAAATAGGTGTGGAAAATCTTATATTAAATAACATTGAAAATGTTTTTTTATGTTCATTGTGGAACTCATTGAAGATACCAAAAGATTTAGCATTTCCCACACTTAACTTATGATATAATTTTTTTACAGTGCTTCTTGAACACCTCACAAATATGTTATGCAAAACTTAATTTGGAAAACATAGATAATTACTAGTCAGCCATTATTTGCTAATAATGTAAAATACTATGTAATAATAAATATTTTAAATTATAACATTTAATACAGCAACTGTTTCAGTGTAATTCCACCATTTTCTAATGCTACATTATCTTCCTCATTCTTCAGTGACCTAGAAAATTGATGCTATTAATATTACTTTTAGTTTTTGCTGAGAGCCTCTAAATATTGCTCAGTATAAATCCTCTCCCCCATCATTTTACAGTGTGTTCAGTAAAATACTATTGTCACAAGAAGATTTCCTAGAATTGGTCTAATTCTTTGATGGCAACCAAGTGCTGGGTCTAGTCCAATGTTGCTATAGGCCATTTAGGTGAATCTGCCACTCCAGGTCTGGGTGTCTGGACTGAGTAGATATCATCTGACTTCTGCAACCAAGACTCTAAAGCCCACAAAGGCCAGACCAAGCAAATAAAGAAAATCCTTTCAGAAAACTAACTGATTTATAGCCTATTACTCTGCTTTCTCACCTACTCTGAGGAAATAGATTCCAGTGGAGACATATTAAATTATCCAAAATCACTTAACTATGAAGAAGTCTATCCTGGAATGACCTGGGAAGATCTGAGATTTTACTCTATCCCACTCTGAAGCTTTGACAGAAGAACCATCTCTTGCCTTGTCAAGAATTCTTCATTTAATCCAGAAGCTCTCAAAAGGACTTGGAGACATGCTCCCATAGAATAGGGTTTCTTAACTTGTTTGATCACTAGCTTATAACTCCACTGGTGAAGGAGGGATTCCCACATTAAGTTGTGGAGGTGCTGAACACATGATACCCAACACTGAACAAATGATATCAGCAGCAGTTTATGAGTCACATATACTCACTGCCCAGAGGGTGAGGGTCCCACAGGAGTTATACTTGGGAACAGAGTGAATAGTCAGGGGCTGTAGGATATAGACTTTGTAGTAATAAGAGGCCAGGGTGCCCCCTGGTTCCTACAGGAGGATGTGATTAACTTGCTTGAATAATTCTACAGGCTGGCAGGAAATTGAAACCTACTACTCAGATATAACGAGGAATTAAAACTGGTCCATTTGATAAGAAGAGTTTTTTGTCTAGGGGATCTTATCCACAGGATCAGAGTAGGATAGTAAATTGTGGTGAGGTCATTTAGGCCCTTCTGGTTTTATCAGATGTGAAGACAGAATATAATAATTTTAGGCCTTATACCACACAACTTTGGCACTATTGATATTTGGGTTAGATAAGTCTTTATTGTGGTGGCTTCCCTGTGCATCATAGAATGTTTTGCTGCTTCCGACCTCTGTCCACTGATGCCAGTAGCCACTTTCCCCCACCCCACTCTCCAAGTTGTGACAATCAAATATGTCATTGCCAGGTATTGGCAAATATTTGCTGCATGGCAAAATTGAAAACTGTTGCCATAGAAGATCAGAACTGCATGCCCTTACCCAAGGAGAGGACATAACTTCTTCAGGGAACCTGTGATTCCAGTTGAGAACCACTATCTAATGAACCTTATCTACCTTTGGGACCATGAAGTATTCATTACCATAATTGGAGAAAATATGATTTATTTGTATGATTTGTTCACTTTCCCTACTTTCAAGCTTCTTTTCATCTACGTATTTGTCCTTTAGTGAGTGAATCTGTTGATTTAGTAAATTCCTTTAGAGTACTTATATGGGGTCTAAAATAGGTGCTTTGAATACAGTGACAAATAGAAATTGTCTTGACTCTCTTATAGCCTAGAGTTGCATAAGGGATAGATATAAGTGAAAAGGAAATCACAAAAAAATTGGTCTAAGCAATGTAAAACACAGAAGAAGGTCATTTGCCAGTAAGAGAGTTTAGGAGTTTTCCAGTAATAAACAATAACCCTGAAACCTGAAGGATTACTGAAGTTTATACACTAAAGAGACAAAAGTAAGAGTGTTATGAGTAGAAGGAAGTTCAGAGGTAAGAAATTAAATTGCACATTCAAAGGAGTAAAAGTTGAATGCATATCACTTTAGAGTGTGAGTTATAGAGATAAGAGGGGCTAGATAAGCAGGGGCCAAATCATGAAGGGGCTTGAAAACCATGAGGTAACTGAACTTCATCCTAAAAGAAAGCGATGTGATTCTGAAAGGTAAAGAAGTGAATTTATGTTTTAGAATAACTTCTGACTTTAGGATGCGGTATAGATTGAAAAAGGAAAATGTGGAGGCAGGCAGATTTGTAAACAAATATTGTTTTGTTTTGTATTTCAGCTGTGTAGTCGAGACATGTAGGTTGGTGCCAATAGGGATAAAGAAAAATGGATGGGTTTGTCAGTTTAGCACTAAGGATTGACATGATTTGATGTTGCATGGAATGAAGGAAGGGGCAGAATGAAGGTATTTTTAAAGTGATATGAAAGCTTCTACATCAACAAATATATAGAAAGTTAGGCAACTTTCATTAAGATTGGCAACTCAGAATCAGAAGGCAAAATGATAAGTTTAGTTTTAGAGATAATGAATGTGAAGTGTTACGTGACAATTCAAGTGGAAATATCAAATCAGCAATTTAAGTCTGAGTCTAAGGAGAGAGAACTGATGAGAAGCCATAGGCATTTTGCTTATGATTATAGCCCTGATAGAAAAGGTGGAAAGATTACCCAAGAGAAGTGAAAGAAAAAGGGACCTAGGACAGACCCTGAGGAAGAATGTCATTTATGACATAGAAGCAAAGGAGCATACAAAGTAGTTTGTGGAAAACAGTGGCAACAAAGGAAGGAGAATATTCTGAGGAGTTTATTGTCATGGGAGGCAGTACTTAAGAAAGACATTCTTTTTTATGGCTGAATGAATACTACTCAGTCATAAAAAAGAACAAAATTTTGCCATTTGAAGCAGCATGGATGGACTTGGAAGGCATTATGCTAAGTGAAACAGACAGAGAAAGACAAATAGTTTATGATATCCACATATTGATTGCACATATCACTTATATGTGGAATCTAAAAAATAAAATAAGCTAGTGAATATAACAAAAAGAACCAGGCTCACGGATATAGAGAAAAAACTAATGGTTACCAGTGGGGAGGGGAGAGGGATATTATAGGGGTGGAGGGGTGGAAGATAAAAACAGTTGAGTTTAAGATAGGCTCAATTGTATGACACAGGAAATACAGTCAATATTTTGTAATAACTGTAAATGGGAATAACCTTTAAAAATTGTGTTAAAAATTTTAAAGAGCAAAAAAAGAAAGTCATAGTAAATGGTGTTAAATGCTGATAAAAATAATGTATAATAAAAGATTCACATGTCTTCTTGATTTAGAACGCAAAGTGAGTTAATAAATCTGTGAAAAAGCTTCAGTGATTTTGTGAAGAAAAAATCTATGAAGCATTATATGAGGATTTAAATAGTAAGTGAGGAGAAGGAAATGCGAAGGAAATTCAAATTTTTGGCTAGAAAGAGGCTCTGAGCCGTAGGACAGTAATTGGGACAGTAAATGGGATAGGCTTTCAAGAGAATATATTGAAGAAATTGATGTGGATTCAATTAGTTGCTGCAAAATTGAGAAAAATAAGATTTGGAAAACCTAGAAAGATAGAGTCAGTTTTGAAGTTGTCTTTGGAAACCTTGAATTTTTTTATTGTTGTAAAATTCATTATGGTGGAATTGTTCTATTGTATTGCTTACTCTAGTAGCCTGTGTGAAGGTGTGAAGAAGAGTTGTTTTAACACAGTGTGACATATTTAAACTGGAAAGAATTAAAGATATTGGAGAAATAGAATGAAGAATATTGTCAAGATTTTGCCTGATGTGTTTGGCCTGGATAGCTTACACGATTGGGGGTAAAAGTGAGGATTGGGAGAGTCTGATCAATAGAGGAGAATTAGAAGTATCCTTGTTGTTTCAGATTAAAGAAGAAATGAAATGAGAATCAGAAGAAAATAAGAGTCCTTCAGTAAAGAGAACAAATTGAATTTAACATTTAGGAAGTGAGGCTGTTCAGGGAGATGACAGAATACAGTGTGTTGTCATTGGAGTGGGTGGTTGACGTGAAATAAAATTCCAGGTCGCTGAAGTGCTGCCCAACTAGGATGGCTGATGAATTATTCTCACTCAGATTTTTCTGACTGAATTAGCATTCTTACTGACCCTACCTCCTCTAAAGAATTTCATCTTAGAACTGCCATTTATTTCACTTCCAAACCTAATGAAACCTCTCTTCCTGCATTACACACTTTATCTAAGAGGGCACTGATGACTTTTTGCCTCCAATTTCTATCTTCTTCATTGATGTCCCACAACATTGGAAGGCACTGATTTCACCCAGTTAGGTATTTTCTCACTTTTACTCCAAAGCAACATACAGTCTCAATCCTCTTCCATCTTTGATGATTGTTTCCATGTCTCCTCATTGGCAGGTTTTCTTAAGACTTATTTGTCTATGATTTTGTATATTTTGTCATCTCACAAAGCTACGACAGGCATCATTTTGACAAATATTACTGTCAAGTCTAGTTTTTCAATGTTACGAATGCTTAAGCATAGTTTTGAAAAGTCTAATCTTATAGAGAGATTTGTTTATGACAAAATAGAAGCAAATAGCTGAAGTTCTTTTTTTCCAGGTAAGAATTTAATCATTTATTAATTTATAGACATTTTCAAGTGCATGATCTCGGCTGCTCAAATTCAACATGTCTGAAAATAAACTTTTACTTAGTCTTATATCAGACTTTGTCTTTAGTAAACACTTTTATAATTCTTTCAGTTATCTCAACTCTAAGACCTCTGCTTTGGTTTTAACCCTAATCTCCAGGCTACTTTATTTATTTATTTATTTATTTTTGCAGTTGGAATTTGGGGACCTTTAGTCTTCAGTATCTTCTGTAATTCCCTGTTTTTATTGTTCCCAAATCCTTTTACTCTTGTTATTTTGTCAGCCTGGAATAGCATTTTCATTCTTCTCTGCCTGTTGAAATAGTATCCATGATTTTCAGGACTGGTTCAGATATAATCTCCATGATTTTCCCTAATCATTATAAGAAATAACTGTGAAGCACATATGCTCTGTCCTTTGGATTTCATTTGAATAATCAAGCTTAGATAACCACTCTGCAGATCCTAAACCCGTTCTGAAAGTCTTTCATCAAAAAGACTATATTTTCCATTTAAGCACTAGTGAATATTTTATACATGTGTGATAGTCTAATAAATCCTTTTTGCCTTATTTGTATTTTTTATAAATCCCTGAATATGTTTTAATTTTAAAATCCATTCTTTAAATTTATATTTTAATGCTTCTTTGTTGGAGGATTTGTAAATTACTAATCATATTTTTTGAAAATAAAAGAAGCATCTTTTTATTGAGAGTCCCGCTTAAGACCTGTTAATTGAATAGCTTTTTACTTTGAGGTGGATTACCTTGTTATCATCTAGTTAACGTTGTCTTTTGAAATGAAGAGCTAGTGTTTATGTTTGCCAAATTACCCATGTGCACACACACATGCGCACTCATAGATTCTGAGAATCCGTTCAGACTATTTGCAAATAGTCTTCAAAAATATGATTTGTACATCTGTCCTGACATGTTATATGCATTAATTACTCACCCATCACTTCAGTTAACCTTTGCTTAATAACCAAGAATGTGGTAGTGTTCTTTCCTAAGTAGGGAGTGTTACAAATTCAATACAAGTAGAAAATAAATGATAAAGGATAGCCTACCACCTGATTTCTAGATTTATTTTTGTTTACTGTTTTACCTAGTCTAGAAATAAAGAATACAGTTATTTTTATTTACACGTGCTTATATAACAATCTTCCTCCAAAAAAATAAGAAATTTATTGGAAAATAAAGTAGTAAGAGTTTAGAAATAGTTAAATTTCACAGTAATTCAACTAATTATACTAGACTATGACATCAGTGAAAGAATGAGATTTCATCTGGATATTCCTTCGCTAGTCCTAGGGCCTTTTCTATATGTTAGGTTCTGGCCAGGCTACAAAATATTTATCTATATTATATTTTATGACATTTTATATTAAGAAATATAATGAAGAGTCTCATCCTTTATACACATTTCTTTATTCATGAGTTCACTTTCCCTGTTCGCATCACTGAAGTAGCAGTAAAATTTTTTCTTCTGAATATACAGACTGCTGAGGCCTAGATTAAAAACCTATATTTAGTTAGTTTGTTTGAATTTAATTTCCTGTATGCCTAAGGAAATGAATGCTTAAATAAATGACTTTTTAACACGGTTGCTTTAAGTGTTTGTTCCTTTTCCTGGCTGTGGTGACAAGGGTCTTATTAAATTTTGTTTTAAAGTAGATACTGTAAGTGGCTTTTCTTCCTATAAACTGCAAAACTGGCAATTTTAAGGAACATTTTAAGGCACACACAGTTAAAGGAAAACATTTATTTGCATTGCTCTTGGAGATGAGGATGAAAGCGATTTTAAATAGAGAAGAAACCATTTTTTAGGCTTTTTATTTTTAAAATATATTGTGAGATAGCAGAAGGAAATTTTAACTACACCATTTTAAACTTTACTATTTAATTACAAAAATGTAGCATTAAATACAAAAATAAATGTGTTTAACTTTTTCTTACGGTATCATTTCTGACAATGATAAGTAATTCCATTGGGAATAATATGTTTTCTCTTTAATTTTAAAGAGCACTGTAATGATACTAATTAAAACATTATGAATTTTGATATAGAAAATATGCTTGGTTTAGTACATTAAACGGAGTTTAAGAGAACAGATTTTTTGGAAAATGACAGGCTGCTTCAATTGGTATCATTGTTTATAATAATTGATTAATAAGTAGTACCACTATATCTTCTAAAATCAAGTCATAGAATTTAAAATAGACATGCATATCTTTATTGATGTTGCAAAACTGTAGCAAAACTTGTCAAAGACCTGAGTATAGATAAGCTTCAAGAACTGAGAGTGAAAAAAATCTATTTAGACATTCATTACTGACTTCAACCTTGAGATCCAAGGCAAATATTGAAATGATCAGACAGTCAATAAAGATTCACTGAGCTATCAAAATGATTGCAAGGCAGTTTGATAAAATGGCAGCATGAAGGCAAATATACTCTTCTCTGCTAGCCTGGAAACTTTCTAAAGCCAACAAAAATACTGAAAATAAAGGAAAGAAGTCTGTATTTTTAAAAAGCAGAGAAAGTCAGAATTCCAAACTACACGCTATGAAGAAAAATAATCTTGTATTATGAATTTAGACGTATGCAAAGAAGATGTTGACAACATAGGTAACAATAGAATTCAGGCAGGTACACATTTCCTTAGGAGTAGTTAAGCAGTTGTTACATCTTGAAGTCTCCATCTATCAGTTTTGATTACAATGAACCTATATAGTGGCTAGGGTATGAAAAAGTGTATGTGAGGAGGGATGAAATTATATCAACATTGCATTTTTATTTTCACCATCTTAGCCCTCTGTATGACAGAGATTGTTGTGATGAGGCAGGATGAGAAGGAAAGCAACAGGGATCATACAACTGTAAAATCATCACAACTGAGTCCCTTTGTTAACCACAGTAACTTGCTAATCCCTGGAATCTAAGGACAGAACCCCTTCCAGGGCATTAATCATCTGGAGAGGAGATGAGATGTTTGAGAAATTTAATATCAAAAATATAAAATTAAAATTAAAGTTTTCTGTAGTTCTCTCTTTTAATCACTTTCCCTGTTGAGTTGATAGTTTGTAAAGAAGAAAACTAATCATAAGTAAATCATCATGGAACTGGAGCATATTAACTTAAGAAAAATGGAAAGGAATTATGCAAAAGCTAGGTAAACAATATCTACAAGGTGAATTTCCTAAAGAATCTTCTGAGATTAGACAAATCATGCTCTGTAGTTTCATTGAAAGGACAAACAGAATGATACCGTAAAATGAGCTCAAGGAGTGATATATAGGAGGAATGCAAGTTTACAAAAGATATAAGTAAAATAAAATTTTAAAGTTAAAAAAGAAATTGATATAAAACACTATACAGAATAATCCAATAATGAATCACTTCTACATCTTTTCAAACAAAGCCATAAAAACAAAAAGGGCAAATGAAACCATACAACCACAGCACCCATAGATTCTTCTTTCTAGGAGAAGAGAACATTATATTCTCGAAGTTATCTGTAAATAGAAAAATAAAACAAACTCCAATACAGCTCTCACTACCAAGAACAAAGAATAAAGGCTTACCAGATTCTGTGACAGTAAAGAGGAGGAGAGGACTTAGAAAAAGCACACATGAAATCAACCCTAGAAAATAGAAAATACATGACAAACTACTAAATATGGATCAGAACTTGGTAGTCCACAGCTCTGACTAGAGGAAGAGATTAGGAGCTGTGTATAACAAGAGTAGCAGCCTCCAAGAAGCATAGTTTCTTAGGGAGAATCAGATATGTAGAGAAATATTGGTATTTCGGATATGTAGAGAATTGGATATGTAGAGAAATAAGATGGGAAAATAAAGGGTGTTAAGAAAGGAAAGAAAACTAGACATGCCAACTCTTCTTTTTCAAGTAGAAAAAAGCAAGCTTATATTATATCTAAATATCATATTAGATCTTTACCCTGAAAAAAGAGAACAAACCATTTCAAGGACTCATGGAGTTTTTACAAGAATTTGTCATATATTAGAGTTCATACATCAGAAAGTCAAAAAATATATTCAAATATTGAAATTATAAAGATAACTTCATCTAGTTATAGCTCAGTAGCACTAGAAATGAGTAACAAAATACAAAAACAATATGCTTTTCTAACTGATAATTAGAAAAGAAAGGTTCTCCCCCAAACACAGCTTGGCAAAAAGATGAAGTCTAAATAAACTTCAGAATACCTACAAAATATCAAATATTCTATTAGAGTCACCTTCCTTTTGGTTTGTTTTCCTTTCTCCTTGTGAAAATTAAGGAAATATTTTACAGCCCAATCTAATCATTTCCTCAAAAAATCTAATAATTTCCTCAAGATCTGCCTTTATTCATTTAAAGCATAGTGTTTGTTCTCTTTACAAAAACCCATTGTTCAAAAAAGAGAATGAGGAAGGTGTTTCAGTTCTGATATGTAAGGATCTCCAAGAGATAGTTTCAGGTTCTATACTGTTAATGCTTATGCACAACTTAAAATGTTTATATCCAGTGACATACATAAGGGTATGCACATTTTTGTAAGAAATAATAAAAATACAATGTTAACTTTTGAGGGTGGGTGGAGAAGAGGAAAATCTTTACTTTTCATTCTACATATATTTTGTACCATTAGAATTACCAAACCTTGAATATATATACTTTTAAATAGAATTTATATTTTTAACTGAATTTTAAATTAATACATAGTTTAGATGTGTTTTATATATATATTAAATAAATATATATTTATAACTTCTATTTAAAAGTAAAACAAGTGCAACTGAATAGTTGGATTATTAATCACTTTTTGTTTCTTCTTGGTACTGCTCTATATTAATAATGTTATCCTCAAGTTAGAAAATAAATCTCAGAGAAATGTTTAAAAATTGTATTTCTTACAGGTAAAGCAGTACTACAAAAGAAATTCATAGACTTAATTATTTATATTAAATGAAAGAATAAATATAAAAAAATTTCCAAAACATAAATATTGAATAACAAAATAAAGAAGGAAATAATTATCTAGCATAGAAGTTACTTAGAAAACATAGCCATATAAAAAAATACATTCAATTGTTGATCAAGATGAAAGAAAATATCAATACTTAAAATAAGAAATTACGAGAATGAAATAGTCATAGAAACAGGGAAAACTGAAGCAATCACAAATAATTTGATCAATCTGTACCAGTACATTTAAAAACATAAATGAAATTCATAATTTTCTAGGGAAACATAGCTTACGAGAACTCATGCCAAATGCATTAGAAAATCTAGACAAACAAAAGAATATAGAAAAAGTTTCATTTTTTTTCCCAAGATATTGGAAAGCAAACCTTTTTAGATTTTCTAATGTTCCTATAGATTCCTGGCTTTCTGAGCAACAGAAATTAATGGGCTGTAAAGAAAGATAATGTATCCCTTTCCCCAAAACCATTTACTCCCACTCTAAGGTGACAGACCCAGAGACACTTGTCTCCTCCTCTAGGAATCACCTGCTTTCACTCAATGTTAATAAAACATTTTTTATTTTAAGTCTCCCTGGATCCAACTGCTTACATTCCAGAGTAGAGAATTTCCCCTACTTCCCTAAGGTATGATCTGTTATATACCAGAGTAAAACTAACTTCTCTACCTTCCTCTCCTTCTCCCTCTCCCTTTCCTTCTCCCTATGTCTCTGTCTCTGACTCTTGTCATCTGTCTCTATCTCTATTTCTAAAGGGAAGCTGAACAGATGACCCAGCAGTCCCTATGTAAGCTTTGAGTCTCATAATTTCTGTATATTTACTATACACACAGATGTAAACATCCAGCTCCTATCATGTTGCCCAGTAGACAGTTGGATGTAGATAACATGCACTATGAACTTACTCCTGCTGCTGTTACTGCTGTGAATAAATGAAGTTTTGATGTCCCATCCAGCCAGTCTATGTCAGGCTACTTGTTAAACTGCAACTCCAGACTTCACAAAAAATGATCCCATACACTAACCCCTGCCAAAAAAAAAAAAAAAAAAAAATCTAGAACCAGTCATTTTCACAGAATGATTCCAAGAAAGTGAAATGAATAGATGATTCTCATGCTATTTAAGGTATTAGAGAACACAAGGAAAGAAAATGACCAAATAATTTTTATAGAATGGGCATTATATTAATATTTACACTCAAGAGGACTACACACACATGCAAAAGAAAGCTTAACATCAAAATTACTTATAAATATCAATGCAAAATCCTTAACAAATTATTATTAGTCAGACTATCCCATATACCATAAACAAATGAGGTTAATTATGGGACTGCAAAGATGGTTTGCTATCTAAGAATTCATAATGCAACATATCCAAGAAGAAAAAACAGATCATTAGTATGTGACAATGCTTTTGATAAAATTCTATGCTTATTATATTTTGACAGTAAATAAAATTATATAATAGGAATATTTACATGCTTCCATGTTATTCTAAACCATCTATCTCAAGCTCAGAGTGACATCATGCAAAAAGGATAATTTATAGGAATAGTCACATTAAAAAGTTTTAAATGGTAGTTACGTCTGTTGATTCCACTATCAATAAACAATGGTTTGAACTCTTAGTGGGAAGAATAGAATGAATTAGAGGTATAAAAACTGAAACACAAGTAGAAAATTACCACTTTATTCAGATAATATGACTGTATACTTGAAATACCACATGAAATCTAAGAGAAAAATAGTACAAACAGTAAAAGAAGTCATGAAGATGTATGGATAAAAAGTAATAAATAATTAATCACTTTTATATTGTGCAAACAACAATCACTGAAAATGTATAATGAAAGAAAAGATGCATCTACAATAACAATAAGTGAAATGCCTATGGCTAAGACTAAGTATGGTAAAATGTTTATATATAAAATAACTTTAAAGTATTTGTAAGATACATTAATATATCTTGGTCAAATATAATAACATTCCTTCCTTATATAGGTTTTATTATCATTGCAAATTACAAATGAGAAAACTGATAGAGCAAAACAGTAACTATGGGCCTAAGGTTATACACAGTACCTCAACACATTACAAAGCCAGAATTTAGATCTAATCTGTGTGATCATAGATCTTAGATTCTTAACCATGATACCATCCTCTCTCTCTAGAAAGCCTCAGAATATCAAACAAACCCACTGCAGAACCAGTTTGAGTTCAGTAACACAGAGATGAAGTACAACACTAATGTAATACCACAAATCATCATTTAGCAAAAATCAGCTATAAGTCACATAGGTAAATAAAGGACCCCCATTCTGCCATAATAGCGTACATAACTAAATGCACACATAAAGAAATGTACCTTAAAATAGAGTAATGAATATGAGAGTAAAAAATGAAGAACACAAAAAAAGTTCTGCGACATATAAACTAAGACAAAGAAACACACTTCTTTTTCTTTTTGAAAGTTTTTGACTATTGTAAATATGTCATTTCTTCAAAGATAACTTACAGATTAAATGTAATACCAGTAGAGGTTTTAGTATATATGATTTTAAATTTTCTGAAAAAAAAGATAGAATACTTAAGATAATTTTTTAAAAGATGATTAAGTCTAAATGTCTTTACAGACATTAAAGCATATTATAAATGAATGTGAATGAGAGAAGAGCAGACAATTTGGTCAGTGGGAAATTATAGCCCAGATATAGAACCACAGTGTACTGGAGCCCCGAGTGTGCTGGAGCCCCAAGAGCCAATTTTGCACATCTCTTATCAACTCTGCTTTCAGAGACATCACCTTGGTAGTTTGATACAGCCCACGGTGCCAGTAATTTACACTGTGAAATTTGACTGCTATTTTTAAAACATTTATCACCACATCACTGAATAGAAATAACGATATGCAATTGTTACATGATAAAATTGGCTTCATATATCAGTTGGAAGAGAGTCTCTAAAATGATATTTATCTCATGGTGACAATTGTCTCAATCCCAAACTATATTCCAAGTGTATTAAATAGTTTTTTAAAAAGTGAACAAAATTTCTGAAACTTTAAATAATATAAGCGAACATTTAACTTTTCAAGATAAAGGAAAAGCAAACTTTTGCAGATCAAATTATGTAAAAAGTTTAAATAAATTTGAGAAAAACAAGTACAGGCAAAACTACAAGATGAATAAAAACATGGAAATTTATTTTCCAAAGTTTCAGGGAATTTTTCTTGCATATTCATAGTGTTATCTAAAAAAAGTCCGTGTCTAATAAACATCATATACATATACTTTATTTGAAAAGAAACACAATTGCTAAATAAACATGAAAAATCATTCTCATGAATTATCAAAAATTGAAATACACAAGGTGTCGTATTTTCCTATCATATTAACACATTCAAATTTAATATAAACACTAATTGTAGGGAAGTTTGTAGTAAGATGATAAACCTCTTATAGGATTATTAAGAGGTATAATCTACATAAAAGGCAATTTAATTATGGGTATTAAGAGTTCCTAAATAGTTCACATGCTTTGAAGTACCAACTGAAAGAAATAATTGGAAATACATATAAAATTGAATATACTATTTTTTATAACTATCATATTTTTTAGTATACATATATAAAATTTTTATTAGCAAGGAAGTAAAACATGAAAATATCCCACAGTATGTTCAATTAAATTATATCATGAATGAATTTATAGTGGGCACTAAAATGGTATTTGTTTTTTAAAATGTACATATATATATGTTAATAAAAACAGAACAACCTTTTATATAAAATATGTAAGAAATATATTAACATTTTTGTAGCAAAACGTCTGAGGGAAAAATACTCTGGTGGTAGATTTATGAATAGTTGTTAGCTTGTTTTTATAGTTTCTTGCATTAAAAAAAATTATCCTGTGGGTATCTCCTTCTTCACTTTATTTTAGCACATTCTGTCATTTGTTCCCTCCTCCTTTGCTGAGTCTTCTTTTTCAAAACTCCATTCTCACGCCATTACCCACAATACCTCATTCTAGAGCCATGAGTTTGAACCTGACATCATTTCTACCCCTATTTCTTATTTATTGAACTTAAATTGATGCTTATGTACCATTTCCCCTACTCTGACTGCTGTGTATTCCCTTTGGTACTTGATATTTAGGGAGACGTATGTGACATAAAAATGCTTCATTCCTTTCTGTGGTATCCTTGCCAAGCACTAATCTAAATTAAACTCAAAGACTTTGAAGTTCAAGGGAACTCACAAGTTTCTGAGATCAAGATTCATCTTTGACATGAAAAGATGCACAACATCACTAATTATTAGAGAAATGCAAATCAAAACTACAATGAAGTATCACCTCACACTGGTCAGAATGGCCATCATCAAAAAAATCTACAAACAATAAATGCTGGAGATGGTGTGGAGAAAAGGGAACCCTCCTATGCTGTTGGTGGAAATGTAAATTGATACAGGCTCTATGGAGAACAGTTTGGAAGTTCCTTAAAAAACTAAAAATAGAACTATCATATGATCCAGCAATCCCACTCCTGGGCATATACCCAGAGAAAATCATAATTCAAAAAGATACATGCACCCCAATTGCAGCACTATTTACAATAGCCAGAACATGGAGGCAACCTAAATGTCCATCAACAGAGGAATGGATAAAGAAGATGTAGTACATATATACAATGGAATATTACTTAGCCATTAAAAAGAATGAAATTGTGCCATTCACAGAGACGAGGATGGACCTAGAGACTGTCATACAGAGTAAGTCAGAAAGAGAAAAACAAATATTGTATATTAACATATATATGTGGAATCTAGAAAAATTGTATTGATGAACTTATTTACAAACCAGAAATAGAGACACAGACATAGAGAACAAACATATGGATACCAAGGGGGGAAGGAGGGTGGAATGGACTGGGAGATTGGGATCGATACATATACACTACTATGTATAAAATAGATAACTAATGAGAACCTACTGTATAGCACAGGGAACTGAACTCAGTGCTCTGTCATGACCTAAATGGGAAGGAAATCCAAAAAAGTGGGGATATATGTATACATATAGCTGGAAGAGGGGATGTGTGTGTGCATGTGGTTAATTCACTTTGCTGTGCAACAGAAGCTAATACAACATTGTAAAGCATCTATACTCCAATAAAAAATATCTACAAACAATTAATGCTGAAGAGGGTGTGGAGAAAAGGAAAACCTCTTAAATTGTTGGTGGGAATGTAAATTGGTACAGCCACTATGGAGAACAGTATGGAGGTTCCTTAAAAAGCAAATAAACAAAGAAAAAAAAAAAGATTCATCCTCGGAGGGTTATGGCTTTTTTAGACAGTCTTAACATTTATTGAGTTGAAATCAGTCTCCCTGTAAACCCATTGACCTAATGCCAGTACATAAAATTACAGAGGACAAATTAATAATTTTTAATAGTCTGCGGTACACCTCCAAACCTCTTCCTGCAGCCACACTTTTGCTATGTGTCTTTGTAAATCCCCCTGTTAAAATATTATATTTGATGGGAAAAGTGGAGACAGTAGGACTTCCATAGATTAAGGGATTTGTTTTAGAAAATGGCCAAAGACAACTATGGGAGCTGGTTAAACAACATAGGTATACCTGTTCCTTCTGCACCTGGTGCCAGGCAGTTAAAAAGATGGACTTGTGTTGAGAGAGAGCCAGGAGAAACTTGGAAACTATGAGAACTAACTGGATCTGACAAGTGCAACACTGTCCCCTCACCACTTCTAGGGTCAATACCAATGGTACAGGTAACCTACAGGAGAAGCTGGTCCCTTTATTATGGAGCTAAACATCAGGGATGTTTGCATGGCTAGCAGCTGTGAAGACAGGCCCTTTCCCCAGGGAAAAAGTCATACTTGTTGTTGATCAATACAATATACTGTCTTCCTCAGTTGCAGGCTTTGGGAAGTTTTGTTTATGTCACCTTTGAAAGATTAGGCTTTCCTCAGCTCAGTATTCCTCAGTTCTGATGTATAGCATCACCCTGGACCATTTCATACGGTGTCTGTTGGTTTTGCAGAACAAGAGAATAGGCACAAATGGGAAGTTCATGCTGCTTGTTGTGCTGTGAGTAGCAAAGTCCTTTGATTCAGATCTAGGGATTTTGTGTCTTCTGCCAGCATCCACAAAACTGTGGCAGGCTAATTTGTTAGGTTGCAAGTTGAGTAAACTCAGACTCATCATAATTTTTGACAAAGATTCATGGAAAGTGGAGGAGCTGCAGGACACGTTGTGGCCTCACAAGGTGGCTCAATAAGGCATACCAGCAGGTCTGTGACATCATGCACGAGCTGCAGTAGTGTCTCCCTCACGCCCACATTCCACGCAGTAACATGGCTGCTGCTTCACTTCCACTTCCAAGTCTCATGCAGATTTCCCTAGTGGCCAGTCTTTGCCCAGATGCACGCAGGAGAGGGAAGTCTGGAATGCATGGTTGGCTCAGTCAGCAGAGTGCGCAGCCACAACAAAGGTGGAGATTATTTCTCTCTCCATTCAATCTGGGCTGTGTGGTACTAGACTTGAAATTAATATGCAGTATGAATTGCTGCCTTGACATCTTTGAGCCTCAAAGGGACTCAAATACCTCACCATGAGTTCCTTGCCCTCCCCAAATATGCCTTCCACCGGATGGGAAAGGTTATATGCCCAGCTAGTTCACTAGTACTCAACCTAATGGGTTTCATGTTGCTGCCAGCCTGCAAAATTATTCAAACAAGCCAATCATATCCTCCTGTGGGAAGCAGGGGCATTCTCCCTCTAACAATACAAAGTTCTCCCACAGCCCCTGCTGATGTCCTCTGTTCCAGAGTGCAACTACTGTGCGGACCTATGTAGCGTGGTCGTCTCTTCCCCCAGGATGTGAGTATGTGTGACTAATAAACTGCTGTCAAACGCATCTGTCCAGTCTCAGGTGTTGTGTGTTTGTCGATAACTTTGGGCAGGAATCCCTCCCTCACTGTCAGAGTGAAGAGGAGGTGAACAGAACAGCCTACACTTGAGACTTGTTTCTGCCAAAAGAATTCCACGGAAGTAACATTTTGCAATTTCCCATACCCCACCTTTGTACCTCCTTTATGATTTCTCAGAGAATAGTAATATGCCATAGTTATTGAATTTGCAGGTTTTCTTAGACTCTGTGGCAAATTATTTTTCTTGACTAAGATGCATAGGTTCTTTTATTACATTTTTCTCTCTAGTATTGGGCTTCAGTTTTCTACAACCTAATTTTGTTCTATTTTCAGCCTTATGATCACTTCTGACAAAGAAAACAGAAGCAGATTACCAAAGAGTCTAACAGTAGTTACACCTTAGAGCCACTAGAAACTTGCCTTAAACATACAAAGCCTGAAGATCCTCAATTTTCTGCATTTTCCTAACACTTAAATTTCCCCTCCTGTCCCTAGAGGAGTGAAGTTTTGAATTTCCTTTTCCTCTACTTGACACTTATCTCCATCTTCACCTCTTTATCCACGTGTTGCTTTTTTCTTTCCTTTTGGAGAACTTTCCTCTATTGTTTCTGTATCGCTTTATTTTCTGCTGATGGCTTTTCTATGGACCAGGCCATACCCTGTTATATATTTTCATGGTCCAGATTATTTTTCCTTCTTTTCTATTACTTCATACTAAGTGAAGTCTTACTGATTTTCTTCCACCTAGTAGCACATCTCATTTATTTATTTATTTATTTATTTTTTATTTTTTATTTTTATTTTTTAATATTTAGGCTCTCTTCAACTTCTCTGATAATTTGAAAGAAAGAAATACTGTGAAGGGAATATTTGGGGGATTTCTAAAAGTTTATTAGGTACCTCCTTTAATGGATAAGGCAATAGAGACTGAGAAACAAAGTATTTTATTAAACATTTTATGGCTGATAGATCTAAAATAGCAATCAAATTGCTTTCTATAATGGTCCTAGGTTATTTTGGAAGAAGAGTTCTTACCACTAATTTGTAACTATTCATGCTCCAATTTACCACCTGACTAGCTATTTGGATGGACTGAAGTATGAATAAATGTACTCCAAGACTTTGAGATAGCTTCCTAATTGTTCATACCAACCTGCTGTCATTATATTTGCATGTAGATTACCTCCCATAAGGAAAACAAATTGTTATAAAACTTTTGTATCCCTTTGGAATGATTTCTTTGGCAAACTCCTTGTTTCTTCTTAGGCTTTTATTTAACACAATCAGATCTGAAAATTGCAATTAATACTACTTGCTCTTCATGTGATCTCATTCAGTTCCATATGCACTAACCTACTACCAGATGAATATAACCAATTACCACCAATTAATGCCAGCTTGCAATAATCTTCAAAATATGAAGACTACAGAAAATAGAGACATGTTAGAAAAATTTATAAAACAACATTTTCCCTCCTTTCACTATTTATTCATTTGTTGTTAACTATGAAAATACTGTTAGCTTTATTGGATAAGGTCATTGATATTTATTTATTTAAATAAAATAATTTTGGTTAAAACAGGATTAAATTATTAAATTATTATTAAAATCAAGGTCAAATATAGTATGTTAAATAAAGTGAAATGGGAAATTTATGCAAGCAGTGTCACCTAGCACCCTTTGGATAATGATTCCCACATTTAAATACATCGCTAAAAGGCAAAATATGTAGGTTGCAAAATCTTCTCTCCTGATGATTCTTCCTTCCACAAAAAAAAAGTAAAGAAACCACTTGGGGGACCTAAACTGTAAAATTAACTCTGTAAATGTTAAGGTCAGTTAGTGCTGTTCAAGATAAAATGTACTTAAAATCATATTTCAGTTGATACCTTTGCCTCATAACAACACAGAATAACAAATAAAATTGAATAATAAATAAGCAATAATAAAGAGAAAAAATAGAATAATAAAATAATAATGTGGGATTCATATTTTTGCTGAATCTTTACAGTCAAAAGATTTTAAATCTGGAAAGTATCCTAGGAATCATCTGGTCCAAACTTCTCATGTTGTGAATAAAGAAAGTGTGTCCAAAATTTATTAAATAATATCCAGAAGGTCATGCAGATAGCTATGGGTAGAATTCAAATCTTTAAACTTAAATCTATGTTGTTTTTAACTTAATAATTTTATTTATTTATTTGGCTGCACTGGGTCTTCCTTGTTGTGCATGTGCTTTCTCTAGTTGCAGCAAGTGGGGGATACTCTTCCTTGTGGTTCACGGACTTCTCATTGCAGTGGCTTCTCCTGTGAAGCATCGGCTGTAGGTACACAGGCTTCAGAAGTTGTGGCACACAGGCTCAGTAGTTGTGGCTCGCAGGCTCTAGAGCACAGGCTCAATAGTTGTGGCACATGAGCTTAGTTGCTCGATGGCATGTGGAATCCTCCCAGACCAGAGATCGAACCCGTGTCCCCTGCATTGGAA
The DNA here is from genome assembly GCF_030028045.1 of Hippopotamus amphibius kiboko. Taxonomy (NCBI): domain Eukaryota; kingdom Metazoa; phylum Chordata; class Mammalia; order Artiodactyla; family Hippopotamidae; genus Hippopotamus; species Hippopotamus amphibius. Next base: position 28,681,568 of record NC_080191.1, read on the forward strand.
GGTGGATTTTTAACCACTGTGCCACCAGGGAAGTCCCTTTAACTTAATAAATTAACTAAAATTTAATCCATGAGATATTAAATGTCCCTTTTTTCATTAGTAGCCAACTTACCATTATTTTTTATGATTTAATATTGTTTCCAGCAAGTCAAAAGTATATTTTACATGTTATTGTACTGAAGTCCCTATTGGATAAAACCCTGGAAAATGTATTCAAGATCTTTTAGAAGTACAAATTGTGTGGGTCATTGATTTCATTAAAAATCTCAAACGCTTATCAAACACTTATGTTTGAAAAATGATAGGCTGCATTCATGATAGGAAGAATATGAGTCTGTTCAAATGATTTACTCAGATGGTTGCAGGACTGTATTAATTTGTTCTACATTTAAGGTAAACCCTGGGAGGAAGAAAGGAAAATTATAGGTCTACAAACCTCAGTCCCCTTTCCTAGGAGGCTGAATATAAAAATAATATTACATATGGTCATTTATGTGAATTGAGTGATTCTTCTGCATATTTTGTGTGAGATATGATATCTAAAAATAATTATCTAGAATATTCATTCATAAGCAACTCTATAAATCTACATAATGATATTGATCCTGTATGAATTAAAACTGCATGAGAAATATTTCCCTAAACTTGGTTTATAGAATCTGATGTCTTCAGGAGGCAATGAAAAAGCAGTTTTGAAGAAGACAAATTTAAGAAGGAAAAAAAAAATGTACCAAAAATATATTGTATGTAGAAAGGTGATGGAATATTTGGGGAAAGAATAGAGAAGAATGTTTGGTTGGAAAACTGAGAAAGCTTGATTACATTTTTAAAAATCAAATGCAACCTCAGTAATTAGCATAGAAAATTATAAGTAATTGCTTTTTTGCCTAATTGTTCATTTTGCCCCCTTAAGTTTGTAACAGTGCAAAATTGTCTTATTAAAATTGAAGCTATTTTAATATGATATACTGAATTATAATTAGTATAATTGAAATATGAAATATTTCAGATCTGTTTATTTGATACAATTGTTGCCTTAGGAACAAGGAGAAAAGAGTTAATTAATGAGTACTTTGCCTGTAAATGAATAATATGTCCAGCATTTACTGTAATATTTTATATGTATTTCATTAATATACCAGAAAAAAATCAATAGTAAACTAAGAATAGGCTATTTCCTGTAGTTCTTTCCTGGGGATATGATATTGTACTTTTTAAATGAAAAAAAAAAATCAATTTTTTTCATGCCAGCAAGAACACAGATGTCTTCCAGTATTGATCTCCAGCAATTATAATTTTTAAACAGTGAGGAAATATATATCAAATATTTCTAAAGGGGCCAAAAAGGAAAAAGGCAGAATTTTTTTTTTCGCATAGCCAAAATTCAACGATTTTCAGTTGAGGTCACAAGACCTGTGTTTTCTTCACCTTAAAAAGTATTGAGAACTTTAAATAAGGGTAACACCATTAAACACCATACTGAGTCAGTGTTGATCATAGCTAAATGATTTTTGTAACCTCATTTATTAATATCAAATTACAGATGCTAACCATGTTCTGAGGCAGAAAGGAACCAGTGAGTAAAGGGGAAACACAGTCTGCAGCTCTTACTAAGACGAGAAAAGGTAAGTGAAAGAGAGAAAGTATTCACAAATGTATTCAAGTGTTTGTACTGCTAGCCTTGCTGCTCAGTGTTCAAGTACAAGATCACTGTGAACGTGTTTATGCCAGGTAATTTCTCACTTTCCTAAAAGTTCCTTGATATTTTTGTTCTTCTGTCCCTACGTTAATATTTTATTATTAAACATTTAAAATAAGAGATCTATTTATCTATTTACCTTACCCATCTTAAATCAATTTAGCATGATGCTATTCTTCATGTGCATATTGTATACCTAAATATTTCAAGGAGGGACTTCCCTGGTTGTAGAGTGGATAAGTCTCCACGCTCCCAGTACAGGGGGCCCGGGTTTGATCCCTGGTCAGGGAACTAGATTCTGCATGCATGCCATGACTAAGGAGTCTGCATGCCACAACTGAAGGATCTTAAAACTAAGACCTGGTGCAGCCAAAATAAATAAATAAAGAATAAATATTAAATAAATAAATAAATAAATATTTCAAGGAAAGATGTTTAAGTCACTATAAAGACAATCACTAATAGAATGCTGCTTATACATCACTTGTTTGTAGAAAGAAAAGAAATGGTCATTTTTTCATTTCCTTTTTATCTTTCTTGGCTTCTAGTCGTCCTTCCTGTCAATAAATGCTTTAGGATCTTGGTATATGTTCAAACCATATTAGGACCTTTTAATATTAATTAATACTACTAATATACACACGTATCTGTTAAAATTTCATAACTATATTTGAATTCTTTCAAACCTTGGGAATTCCCTCCAATAAAGCCAACTTCTGTTATGATCTTTCTGAGCTTTAGGTAGTGTTGGTCACAAAAGGTGTTTCGGGAAATAACCTTTGAACCTGCTTGGAGGAACCCTCTGTGAAGCATTTACTGTCTTTTATCTATTAGTAACTAGCAGTAATTAGATCAGCTAGGTGAGGAGTTCACCCTTCAGTAGTCAACTGCATATATATAGACATTATGATGATGATATTTCAAAATACTCTATTTTCATCTTTCTACTTCTTTCATTCTTTGGCCTATTACTTCTGCTTTCTTGGTTATACTGGAAACTTTTACCAATATAACTTTACCAATATTACTGACCCTAATAACTATAGAATATGAAGAAGCTTTTATGCTTTTCTGTGAAGAATGGAGTGGGTTTTTAGGCAAATTAATTCTTGTGCAAACATATCTCTAGGGAGCTTAGTAATGCATTTATTGAGTCCAAATACTTATAGAAATGAAAGCCAGAAATGACCTATTATGTTATCCTTTCTCCTCTTGAGAGTTTAGTACAAATGCACTCCCTCTGGCTGCTCTTACAATACTATCAAAAGTGATTGCTTTGATTATTTTGTGTTTCCTACCAAATTATAACAACTCTTGTTTGCATAACATACATTTTATTTTAACAATTTTCTACATAGTATTTCAGTGAAATAATTTACATGTGTGGAAAGTCACTGCTAAGTTTGTAGGCAAGCAGCTGCTGAATGTCTTCACTCCTCCTGCGGTGAAATATCCAGGGGGAAATAGGTGAGATAATAGATAAATTGGAATATGCTCAAGGTAATGAATATACTCTTAGAAGCAGTACTGTGGGGTGGAAATATGGAAAGGTGTTTGGCCTGAACAGCTAGAGCCTCCCATTTTTCTTTTTCTCTGCCTCTATTGGGCTCACAGTAAAAGTCATTGTGATTGTTCTGCGTTTTGAAAGTCTTAGGAGAGAATTAGTATTATGCCTCTTCCAAAATTCCGAACTGATTAAGAGGTCAATATATAATTCAATCACACTCTCATTAATAAAAAAGTGATTGAAAAGCTTGACTTTAGATCTATGACCAAAATAGCTCACTGAGAAAAAAACAGACTTATCTAACTAGTTACGGACTACTGTGAACAATTCTAGATCTCCTGCACGCTGCCTCAGGGAGTAGAACCTGCTCCCCTAAACTTATCACATACATGAAAGCTGAAAAAAATATACCCTCTCTGAAGGCAGACAGGCTAAGAGAGTAATGCTGATGGCAATAATAATAATGATGATGAGAAACAGAGAGAGAAAGAGATTGATTAAAAGAAAGGGAGGGACTAATTTCCTTCTCCATCCATACATCCATTCTGTTGTCATTCTCTCTTGTTTAAGGAAGAGCAGGAAATGGGATGTAAAGAGGCCAGGAAGGTTATTCTAGCCTTTCATCTGTAATGTGAGATCCAGAAAAAAAGCTCTACCTCACCTAGTGGTTCTATTTATAATTATGTCACACGACAGTTGAACACAGAAGGTTAAATTGAATTAAATAGCTCATGAAAATTTTTTGTAAATGTTCCCAGGTGATTTGATATTAAAGTAGAATATATAGAGCTACCTTTTAAATATTAAGATCAGACAAATTACAAAATCTGAATTTAAGATTTCCACAATAACTCCATAAAAAGAGTAGACAGAAAATTGTCCTTAAATTTGTGAAGTGACAAAATGGAGCTTTATCACCTGGGGTCAAATAACATCTCATAAGAAGACAGTACCTTGTAAGGTCACTCACCACTTTCAAAACTGTAATGTTCAACTTTGCAGGTCTGTGAAACTAATTTAACAGTTGACCTCCTAGGGATGATGTATTACTTTCCTAGGGATTGAATGTATTACTTTCCTAGTGATTGAATCATTGTAACCAAATTCACAGGAGACTAATATGTAAAGAATCTTAGATATAAGTGCGAAATTCTGTGTCTACAGAATATTTTGAAATATTAGTAGTCACTGATAATCAGTGGGTTTCTCCATATGCTCAATTTCCTCATCTAAAAAATGGCATTAACTCACACATTAGTGGTAAGGTTAAGAAGATCATGCATACCAGTCTACTTTGTTACCTGGTCCATAGTGAAAACTTAATACATATTAATTACTATTCAGTGTTACCTCGCACTTATTAACTACTTTTTATACACCAGACTGTCTTCTAAGGATCTTGAATATATTAATTCATTCAATATTGCAATAATCCTGGGACTTTAATGCTATTACTACTCTCATTTATACATAAGGGAATTAAACCACTACAAGTTGAACATTTCCACCACATTTGGTATATGGTGAATTTAGATTCAGTCAAACTCAGGCATCTAATTTCACCACTCCATATAGATAAAAAAGTTAGAATTAATGGTGAATATATAATTAGAAAAAGCAGAGTTAGATGATCTTAATGAGTCTAGATGATCAAGTTACACCAGGTTATTGTTTTTTGTTTTGTTTTGTTTTTTGCTTCTAACTTCACCAATATCAAAATTGAAAATTTATATTCATTGATATGTCAGGATCTCCTTAGGCCAGAGTCAAGATACAATAACTACTCAACTAATTTCTTAGCTTCCTTGAAAGCTATTCCTCTTTTATTAATTTAGTATTTCTTCAGGTAATATGTAACGCAGCTAATTAGATTTGGCTTCCTTATTTGAAATCACATATAATTTTCCAGGAAAATAATTCAGTCAATGAAATGGGAGTTTGAGAAGAGAAGGACTCTTCACAGTTATATATATTTTTTTCAATTAAATTTTATTCCTTTAAATATGAATTTTATCCAGGAAGTGAGAATTTAACTTAATCTGAGATGAGATAGTAATTATTTTCAGTTTATCGTTGTGTTGTAGTTATTTTCATCCTTGTTTGTAATTTTATGTCAGCCAATTAGAATGTGATAAATAACAGAAGCTGAATATACAGAAATAATTATAATGCAACAGAAGCATTATATGACTCACAGTTCAGATTATCTGGTCTGAAATTTTAGCTCTGCCTCTTGATTAACTAGTTTGGTCAAGGCACTTAAGGTCACCAGGTCTCCTTTTCTTTCTCTGTAAAATAGCAGTAACTTACAATATTAATGAGAGCTATATGAGCTAACATATGTGAATATCCTTTACATATGACTATGTATAATATATATTATAAAAATACTAAATTCTACAGAATTTTTCTCTCCTTATAACTTGAAAGTCATAATTTAAATATAATTTTTGATCAAGTTAGACAAAAAGTACTCTTTTACTTTAAAAATTTTCAAAGTATTGATTGACAAATTGCATAATGAAGCAAACGTATGATAGTTTATTATTATTATTTATTATTATTTTAAATTAATATTTTATTAAAATAATCCTAGTTTTATTCCATACCAATCCAATGGAGAAAGCTCATGTTAATAAACTAAAGGAAATGCTTCCTTTAAAAAGCCAGTTTTAATACTTATCCTATGTTTTAGATTAATCAAAGGATAAACATGGATTTACTGGTGATGCGGATGGAGAGACAAGAAGCTAATGAGTTCTGCTTTCTTCTGTCCTAAATGAAAAAAAAAAGTGTGTGACAAAACGGAACAAAGGAACTTTTGGAAAAATAGAATTTCATTCCTAATTTTTTCTAACAACTTTTACATAAAATAAGTGTATGTGTATTTCCATATGCATTGTAAAGAAAACTTGTTTCTAGCATTTTAATTATTTTCAGTTATAATTTTATTTACTCAGATTTTTTAATATGAAAGTTTTAAAAATCTTTTCTGTAATATTTTCATTGTATGTCATTCTTACCGTATCAGTCCTGGTTCAGTGCAGGAAGAAACCACATTTGATATTTTAAGCTGAAATGAACTAAATACAGGGAATGTGATGCTTAGGAAATCATTGGAAGGGGTGTGGAATGGAAGTCAAGGGACCACAGAGTCCACAGAACCTGCTGGGGTTCGAACATACTTCCTTAGCTAGATGTTACTGTTGCCTTCGTGGCTGCCATGAATCTGATAATGACTTTGGGAAACTGCAGCATCCTCTTGACTTCCAGCGCCCCATGGCCTCACTTGAGTGTAGGAAAGCAGAAGTAGGCCAGAAGATGACTTTTATTGACTTTCATTCAAAATTTTGCATGAAATTCTGTTTTCAATTGCAGAATGAAATTCAATTCCAGAATTCTAGCAGCATGGGCCTGGAAAATAGGGCTTTTAGCTTCCAGACTTTGTAGTACAGGAAGGCCTGTGAAAAGAGGTGGCAAAAGGGCAAGCAATCCATAGGATACCCTACACATGCTTTCAATATAGTACATGTTATAGAGCTGTAAAAGAGATCAAGCGATTTTCAGTGGAGTAATGCACATTATTACATCTGTAAGAATGTCTTAATATAAATTACTAAGTCCCAGATTTCAATTATTTCCTGTTAACAACTCACGTGACAGGTAAAGTTTACCTTTTTTGGCATATTCTAATAATAGAACTCAAGCTTATATTTGATTAGGTACATACACCTTAACTTTCATTTGTTTTCTTCCACTGAAGACAATATGTCAGAATGTAAGGGAGAGGGATATAATTATATGTTTCATCTTTAATCTGATCACATTTGGGAAGCAAATCATAAACAGTGGCAGTTTACTGTTAATAAAATATTTACACATTTTTGTTAATAATAAAATACATCCTATATAATGCAGTATTGGTTAATTATTAAGAACCTCAGGCCCAGATGAACTCTTTGGTACAATAAATTACCGAGATTCTCTAGTCTACCCTAATGTTTTAGAGTTGATCTTTCTAGAAATTATCCTCAAAATATGGGCCAAAAACCACAGATATGCTTCAAATTCATTAAAACCTACAAGTTCTTTCTTTGGTTCTTATAGCCAAGCAGCAAGTAGTTAATTTGGCTTTCATTTTATATACATGTAAGGACTATTAATTGGTGACTTACTGAATTGTGAGTTATAATTTCTCAATGTGCTCCTCCTGTACTATTTATCTTGAAGAGCCCAAATGGCAGGTAACATCTAAAAACATTACAGGAAAATTAATGTAAACAAGAATACCATTTGCATTTTCAGCTGCTATTCACGTAAAAAAAATTTTTCCAAATATGAACACTATAAATTTTCACCTCTTCAGAATCTATCTTTCTTATGGAAAAGCAACTTGAGTCATATTGCAGGAATAAAATAATTTATTTTTAAACTATTAAAGAGACTAGCCAACAACAGTATTTCTCAAGGTATGTTTTGTAATAGTTAATGCCAAGGGATGATTTGTAAAATACTTTGTTCAAATGAAAAAGCTTCTGTGGTCAAATGAGTGCAGTATATTCTGATTTGAATAATTTTAACTACGGACTGTGGAGCCTTTAATATGCTAATAAGAATTTTAAACCTCCAAGAGGCCTTCATTGTATTTAGCATATAGGTAGTATTTTCCAAATTTATTTTATCTTGTAACCTTTTAAAATGTTTTCTATGAAAATATCATGAGATTAGTACCCAATGTGGACAATTTTGGAAATATTAAGCAAGAATCTCAATCCCTGTGCAAATCTATTCCTTCTTTACTTCATCTTTCTTGTACCCATGAATTTCCACTATTAGGTTAAGGAAGTAAGAATTATGGGGCAAATAATTTAGTTAATTTTTGCTTGTTTGATTGTTTTGGTTTGGTTTGGTTTTAGTCTCCTTGTCTTTTGGATACATTGGAGATGATCATTTATTTGCCACACAAAAAAACTTCATAAATAATCACATGTAAACATTAATTTCACCTTCAAATTGATATATTCTGAATTACTTCTCTGAAATTATCAGCAAGTGTATGGTAATGCTAATTAAAATTAATTTAGATAGTGTTCCTATGATGAAAACAAAATGAAGTAAAAAACTAAAGTAGAAACATACATACAAACTTACACATATACTGTCATATATGAAAGGAAATTTATAATTGCAAATTAAATGTCTATTTTCCTGTTGTTTTTAGACCTTTCTTTTCTGCAATCACCACTTTCCTTCATCTCTCTCTCCATAATCTTGCTAGATTTTTTGTATTTAGAATTGCAGAAATATAGGTTTCTCTTTTTTTTTCTGCATATCTCAATATACATCTAAATAATCCCCATTTTTTTAGTTTAACTTTAAAAATGGATTCAACCTTGATAAAGCAACAATTCCTCGATTAAATAATTTTTATTTCTCTCAATAGTTATATTAGGTACACTGGTCACATTTTTAGTTTCTACATGTTTTCCTGCCTGAGAGAGTGACAGTCTTGATATAAATAAATCAATAGAGCTCTGTGAAAGTTACAAAAATGATATACTTTATAGTCCTTCTATATTTCTCATAGTCATGTGAGAAGCTTCATACCTAAATCCATTACTAAAAAGGATGCCTTTTGTTTGTTTGTTTGTTTGTTTTAGTTTTGACCATGTAATTTAATTCTGGATTTATTGGTTGCCAAGTAGCTACAAATTTGAGATAACCTTTATATTTTATGTATTCAGATTCTTTTTATTCCTGTTCGCAGAATACCTCAACTGAGGAGCCCAGGATACTCCAACCGTCATTAAAAATTATCTCAAATATAAATATAAATTACTGATAATCCTTAAAAGGCTCTCCATTCCATGATCTTATCTGAAAGCCTCACATGTGACCATCCATGACATTTGCCTCACAATTGTTTTAACAGAGGAAGGGCTCAAATTTTAAGAAAGAAACCTTCACTTGAAAATTTTAATATATTTTGCCATGCATATTATTGGGTTTTACAAATAGAGTTTCCCTTTTCTTGCATTAAAAAGAAATTGCTTTCAAGAGAAATGAATCTTTTCTAAGATTTTAAATAGATATTTCTGAGAATGATTCATAGTTAGGTCTTTTAATAATGTATTTGATTATTTTAAGGATCTTTATGAGATAATAGACTACATTTCATTTTCAGGGTGGCTTTAACCTTCAAAATGATTGACTTTGTATGAGTTGATATGTCAATGGATGGGCTGACCCAATCGACTTAATTTTGTTTAAGAAAAAGCCGTGAGAACATGTGCATGCACAGCACATGCACATACATAAAAATGGTGAGTGCACCCTGTTCTTTCAGGCAGACAAGCATTGTGAAGTGATCAGCTTGTTTTCCCCCTTTTACTTATTTTTTCTTTCCTCAGTAACAATTATTTGCCTTTATCTAACCTTCTGTGGAACTCACACACACAAATGAGAATAGATGAAAAGACAGAGATAAGAAGAACAATGGGTAGATTATTACTTTAACACAACTTCACTGAGGTGTAACTGACAATTATACTATGTAAATATGATATTTTGACTTATGTATACAACCTTGATATCATCACCACAGTTAAGAAAGTGAACATGTCCATCACTCCAGTTTCCCTCATTCCCACTGTAATCCATCCTTACCTTTCCTGTCTTATCCCTCCTTTCCAAATAACCACTGGCAAGCTTCACTATAGGTTAGTTTCATTTTACGGAGTTTTACATAAATGGAATCATACAGTATGCACTTCTTTATGTCACTTGGCATAATTATTTTGATATTCTTCTGTGGTGTTTTATGTATCAATAATTTATTCTTTTTATAGCTGAGTAGTATTCCACTTAATGAAAATACCTGTTGAAGGATATTCAAATGTTTTCCAGATTTTGGCTACTAAAAATAAGGCTTTGATGAACATGCATGAACAAGTATATTTTGTGCCTTTGCCTAATGATCTGGTCTTTTTTCCCCTGACACAGACTACATGGTGTCTTTTTCAACACCTTTCTCCAACTGTGACACTAACTAGGTATCTGAAAACTCAATTCAATTCTGACACCATCTACCTGGTGTTAACATTAGCTCCCACAAGTTGAAGTGTTCAGTCCCACAAGACTGCTCCCACTTCAGATGCCAATTGCAAATCTCAGGCCACTTGTATTTCTGACTTTAGCTATAAATTGGGGCGTCCCCTTCTCAGCTTCAGTATTTTGCTAGAGTGGCTCACAGAATTCAGGAAGGCAATTTACTTACGTTTACTGGTTTATTGTAAAGTACACAAATGAATAGCTAGATGAAGAGGTATATAGACCAAGGTCTAGAAGCGTCTTAAATATAGAAGTTTCTGTGCACATGAAGCTGAGGTGATCTGTCCTTCTAGTACATGGGTATGTTCACCAACTCAGAAGCTCTCCTTTTTCTTTAGGGGTTGATAGGGAGGTTTTGTTACATAGGCATGACTGAGTAAATCATTGGCCATTGGCAATTAACGCAATCTTCAGCCCTTTCTCTCCAGAGGTTTGGGTTGGGGGTAGGGCAGAAAGTTCCAAGCTTCTGGTGTTCAGCACCTATCCTAAAGCTGCCAAGAGCTGCCTCATTTGAACAAAAAATTGTTCCTGTCATCCTTATAACTCAGGAAATTCTAAAGGTTTTAAGAGTTCTGTGCCAGAAAGAAACCAGGAACAAAGACCAAACATGTCTTTCTTATTATCCTGCAGTTAGCTAACTCCTAAAACGTATAACGATTAGATCATAGGGTAAGTTGTTAAATTGTTTCCCAAGTGTTTGTACAATTTTACATCACCACTGGTAATGTAAAAGGGTTCCAGTTCCTCCACAGCCTTATCACACTTGGTAGGGGAAGTTCATTTTATTTTGTTTATTCTGATAGGTATTTAGTGTTACCTCATTTTAGTTTTAATTTGCATTTCCCTAAGGACTAATGATGGCAAACATCTTTTTATGTGCTTATCTGCCATCCATATATCTTCTTTAGTGAAATATCTATTCAAAGATTTTGTGATGTTTAATCTTATTATTTCCCCACGTATTTACCATTTTCAGAGTTCTTCATCTTTTTAAGAAGGTGCATATTTCAGTTTGGTTTCATTTTCCTTTTACCAGAGAGCTTCTCTTAGTAGTTCTTGTAGTGGAGTCATGGTGGTGATGAATTTTTTCCAGTTGGTAGGGCTGAAAAAGATTTTAATTTGCTCATATTTTTGCAAGATTTTTACTGAGTAAAGAATTCTACTTGAACATTTTTTAAATTTTTCTTTCATATTTTAAAAGTGAGGTTCCATTTCCTCCTCACTTGCACTGTTTCTTACATAAAATATGTTATCATCCCTATTTTTGTCTCTATGTATGTAGTGTTTCTTGGTTCCCTGGCTGCTTTTAAAATTCTCTCTTTATCAGTGCTTTTGAGCAATTTTACTATGATATACCTTGGTTCTGTTTTCTTTATGCTGCTTGCACTTGAATTTCTTAAATTGGTGGGTTCATTCACTCTCTTGGTTCTGTAGTTTTTTAAATCTAATCACATTTGGAATTTGGGGGGCTATTATTTCTTCAAAATTGTTTAGCCCTTTTTTCTTTCCTCTACTATAGGGACCCTAATTGCACAAATACTAGCAGGCTTGAAATTGTCTCAAAGTTCACTGATAGCTTTTTATTTTTATTTTTTTTGTTTTTGTTTTTTTCTCTGTATTTCATTTTGAGTATTTTCTATTGTTATATTGTCAAGTTCATTAATCTTTTCTTTTTTCTAAGATTTTATCTTTTTTTTTTGATGTGGACCATTTTAAAAGTCTTTATTGAATTTGTTACAATATTCCTTCTATTTTATGTTTTGGTTTTTTGGCCTCAAGGCATGTGGGATCTTAGCTCTGTGACCAGGGATTGAACCCTCACCCCCTACATTGGAAGTCTTAACCACTGGACCACCACTGAAGTCACAACTTAACTAATCTTTTCTTCTCCGATAACTAATTTGCTGTTAGCAGCATACAGTGGATTTTTCTCCTCAGACATCTTTAAAAGTTTATTTTAGGTCTTATTTGTATATTCTATGACTCTACTTAACTTTTTAAACATATGGAATGCAGTTTATAATAATTGTTTTAATATGCTTATCTATTAATTCTAGCATCATGTGAGTTTAGGTTGTTTTTTATTGGTTGATTTTTTTTCTCAGTATGTGGTGTGTTTTTCTGCTCACTTGAACACTTGGCAATCTTTGAGTAGATGGCAGACATTGTTAATTTTAACTGTTTGTTTGCTGGATATTTTTTGTATTCCTATAGATTTTATTAAGCTTTATTCTGGGACAAAATTAGCTTACTTGGAAACAGTTTGTTTCCTTTGAGTCAGATTTTTAAGATTTGTTAGGGGTGTTTAGAGCAGCTTGTAATCTAGGGGTAATTATTCCTCACTACTGAGGCAAGACTTTTCTAAAAGCTCTACTAGATGAGTCTGAATAATGAGTTTTCCCAGGATACAAGGCATTATTTCTCTTCCTGTGTACAATGGACATTGTTTACTCTAATCCTTTGAGATAGATCTTCCTCTGGCCTCAGTCAATTTCCTTACATGCATGCACTGAACAGTGTTCTACTGAATGTTCAAAGGGTACCCTCTGCAGATCCTTCAAACTTTCTTTCATTGCTGCTCTCTTTTTTCCAGTACTCTGTTCTGCAACTGTAATACCTTGTTCTCCCCAGACACTCAGCTCAATCTTCTCAAGGAGTCTGCTTTAATCCTGGGTTTCCTCTGCCTGAACTATGACCTAAAACCTTTCTCAAAGATATAAGCTGAGATAATCATAAAAATCATCTTGTTTGTTTCCCACCTCACAGCGATCACTCTCCTTTATCCTCTGATGTGCAGTATCTTGAAAACAACTGTTTCATATATGGTGCCTGATTTTTTATTATTTCAGTCAAGCAGATAAATTTGGTTCATGCTACTGCATCTTGACCAGAAACAAAAGTATGACTAAACTTTTAAAAATCTGACTATGTATATATTTCAACTTAAAGCACATACATTTGTGCAGTATATTGATGCATTTAGTCCTACAATTATATTTTCAATATTTCCCTTATTACTATTTAACTTCCTCCATGTCAAGTGTTTAAATTAAATTATTTAGAACAAAGTTGCAGTGGGTAAACTAAGGTAACAGAAAAGATGCATTTTACTATAGTTCAACTAGTTAATATTTTTCAAGCACGTAACAAGCATTTTTTCTTGGTACGTTAAGCAATAACTTTTTCATGATAGACCAAAACTGATTACAACTATATTATCATGCATAAAAATGTATAATGTACAGTTGACCCTTCAACAATGTGGGGGTTAGGGGGGCCAACATCCTGCTTACTCAAAACTTTGTGTACTGCTCTCTCTGCCTCGAAAACAAAGGAATTCATAAATGACTCATCCAAGTGCAGGAAGCTGAAACAGTTTAGGTAGAATCAGGACTCAAACCCATAGTTCTCAAACCCTATGATTCCACATATTGTGATCTGTAACTGAACACAAACGTTTCCCTAAATGTAATTAAAGATCTGTAAAATAAAAATACAGATACTATATTTATTGAAAATAATCGATGTGTAAGTGGACCCACATAGTTCAAAAGTGTGCTGTTGAAGGGTCAACTGTATTTATATGTTTTACATTCCTGTAGCCACTGAAATACATACTTCCAGGGATTCAGGGATTTAAACAAAAGTTTTAGTGTTCAGCTTCATCTTTTTTCCCCTCTCTCTAAGATATTTCTTTGGATGTTTAAGATAAAAGTAAGTTAGAATTTTGCAAAGTTTTTTAAAAAATTAAGTTTCTATACCATAAAGTATATGCACATAAGGCAAATACAAAATTCTATGGTAAAAGCAGTTAATGTTGTTCCATAAGTAATATATCATCTTGTTTCTGTGTTAGATGTGAAGAATCCTAGTCTTTTTTTTTTAAATATTTGATTCTTCCTAAGATGTTATGTATTTGTTTACTTTCATGGAAAGTACAGCTCCTCCCTTACAGTTTTGTTAAACTTAAATATTTAATTCACAAAGTACTTCAAGATCAGTAGGTAGAAATAATTTGTATCATGAGTGTAAATTTGTTCTGCTAATTGCATAAATATTAAAAACATCCTAATGGAGTAGGTCAAGCTTAAAAGATGTTACGTTTCAAGTGATTATTGTAATGATGTATAAAACTGAAACATTTAGTGCCTGCACTTTTTACACACAGGGGTGGATTTTTGTTATATGACATGGATTTACATAACTGAGTACTGTACAAATGTGTTTTGAAATTCTCATAAACCTTTAGTCACAGATACAGAGCAAATTGGCAACAGGATAAGCTCTATCATGGGGAATTCTAGAGAAATAAGTTGAGCCTTAGATAATTTTTACTCTTTAAAGGCTTATGCTTAAATATATATCTAGTGGAAAAATTAGTTTTATTAAGTAAAACTGTTTAATTCAGATAACTCAGCTCTAATTTCTTTCTAAGGTAATCTATATTATACATTTGAAGTGATACTATATATTATTTACCAGAGTATCAGCATAGTCTAAATATTAAACAAATTTAGAATTACATATAATTTTTCTATTTAGATAGGATTGCCTATAAAGAGTCACTAAACTAAATGTATTTTCACACAAAAAAATAATAAATAAGAAGATGAGATATTTGGGAGAAGAAATAAAATATTTAGGCCAAAAAGTGAATTATTTAAAAAGTTTTCCCGTCACTCTTAAGTTCTGGTTTTTGAGATTTCTGTGCTCTCTAAGCCAAAGAATGAGATAAATGTTCAAATGGATGTCTTTCATGTCCCGATTCTCACCTGTAGTTTGGAGTCATTTTGCCAACCAAGACAGTATGTTTGACTTTTACAGTTTGTGACTTTTTCAGTTCATCATTATTTTGATAACTACAGACTAAGAGATTGTACTGTCTTTAAAATTTCTCATCTTGTAAGTAGAACTGTAACTTTTGATTTGAAAGTTAGGAGAAATAGCAGTAAGCACAATGAAAGATCCCATTGTTCTTCACCATAAGCAGATGTTCTATGTTATCTGTTAATATTGTGAATGCAATTCCTTCACTTAAATAGCTGAGATAACAGGAGGAAAAAATTATCTTCACTGTTCTTTGTGAAACTTAACTGATGCTATAGCATGGTGCTTTAAACAAATATGTGTGATTTATGGATATGAAGTGGTGCATATTTAATCCCATCAGTATTTATTTCTACTTAATTATTGCAAATGCAATACATAATAGATAAAATAAAATATAGAATGGTCATAGTTGTATCATATATGATGAAACTCCTTTGTTTAAAGTCCAACTTCATTAATTATCACATTTTCAGTATATTTTCCAGGTTGTATCTTTCAGTGATTATATCCTACTGCTTTTAAATACTGGAGAACATGAGAAGAAATACAAGAATTTAATAGTCAAGCACCAAAAAGCACTTATAAGTTATAATTGAATTAATCATGGTGGGGAAATGAGAATAACAAAAAAAAGTGTGATATTTAATATATGTTGTCAATAACATACAGTAATATCAATGAATTATTGCAAAAATGAGTTTAATTTAAAGGTATAGGAGTCCATTGTGTTATAATTGTTATAACATATTGTATGTTAATTCTTCTCAGTCTCATATTGTTTTCTAAATCTATATAAATTAGCCAACTTTAAAACAAAGGAGGCATGATGTTTGGCTCTGTCCTAACCAAACCAGTTTTTCTGATATAAATTACAAGCTAATAGGTGATGCAACATTTGTTTCATACTGAACAATTTTAGAAAGTTAGTTGCAATAAATAAATTATTTCTTTATCCCCGATTTATAAATGTATCAGTCAGAACTGAGTCAAGGAAACAGAAATCATACTAGTTTTTTCAATAGAGGGAGTTTAAGAAAGAAAAATGTTTATGCAGGTGTTGGAGCATTTAATGAACAAGAAGGAAAAACAGAGTCAGCCCAAGATAACTCCAGGAAACGGATAAGCCCCCTGCGCCTGCCTCAGGGTTGGTGTAGAAAGGGAGCAGTTGAGGTTATCCAAATCTACAGTCTCAAAGAGAGAGCCTTCAAATCTGGAGCTCAGGTGTGAGAAGGTAAGATGCTACCAGCTTGCTGTGGCACCTCTGAAGGAAACCCATGATGTTAGTTCTAAGTATGTCAAGATAATCTGAAGTCTGGAAGTTACTGCTACATCTAGGTTTCAGTGCCTGTGGGAAGACATTCAGGAGCCTTTCTGAAACCTTGAAAATGTTAAAGTATGTGGGCCGAGCGATGGGATTCAGAATGTCCTGCTTGAGCAGTGGAGGAGCTGAGGGTGCGGGGCGTGGAGACTATGGGGGCATAGGCAGAGGGTTGGCCGTCTCTAGGGGTGCAGCCCCTTTCTCACTGCACACCTCATATCACCCTGTTTGGCCCTGAAGGATGACTGGTTAGCCAGAGACGGGTAAGGTTCCTCAAGGGAGGAACAACCTAAGACAGGCACAGTCGCAGAGGGGCCAACAGGGGTGGGGCACAGACCCCCAATATCTGAGAGAGGTCTCCTGCCCCCAGGGCTGTTTTGCTCTCCGCGCCCAGCTCAAATCCGCACCTGCTCAACTCGGACCCAGGAGGCAAACAAAGATCATTGCCCCAGTCATGTGAGGCCTTTGATTGTTTATGGGATTAACCTGGGAGTGTTAGCCTAGAAACCAATAAAAGCAACGTGGGATGAGTCAGCAGGCTCTTGATCCTAGAGATCTGGAGTCCCCCAGTCCCATCTTTCTCTTCGGTCTGTGTCTGTGTTTTCTTCAAGCTTGCGGCACCCGTCACTCACCTCGAGTCACTGAGCTGGTCTCAGCAAGTGCCATTGCTGAAGTGATGCTGAAAAGCAGAACCATGTGCAGACCTTGGCAAAGTTACCCCTCTAAGTCACACTCCCAGTACTTGGGACCAACTAGGACTGGCAGTGGCATTTGAGAGTAGTGCTTTGAGCCTGGTCCAGGATCTTCTGAGCTCTGTTTTCCATTTCCCAGTTTGTTCTCTCTAACCACATACTAATGCCTCAGTTCAACTAGTTGTCCCACAGTACTTGGCAAATTGAGCCTATGAGTTGTCTGAGCCTGTGGTTGACTGGATTGCAGAGGGCATCCTAAGGAGACGATTCCTCTCACTGTTTGCTGTGGTGCTTCTTTTGAGTTATCACACAAGATTATGCTGCCAAAACAGTGTTTATTTGGATACTTCTCCCTCATGTTGGACACAGGATGAGTTGAGGGTCCTGGGCTAAGGAGCGTTCACTAACAACCTTTGGGCTTAATACACGTGTATGGGTCCATGGGTCCGATCTTGCCTGTCTGTGTTCTGACCACAGTGCCTCTTCCAGTGTATAGCACCTGAAGGCAGTGGGGATGGTGGCAGGCATCCTTCACCATGTGCTTCTTGCCACTGGCACCCAAGGTGGCCACCCTAATGCTTCCACAGTCTTCATGCTATATGTCAGGAACTCGTGTGAGGGTAGCCATGACTTTCTCACCTAAGAGCTTTCAGGATTGTTGCTTGGCAGTGGCAAGAAGCCCTCAGATCACTATCTTCCCTTTCCTGTGGTTGATGTGGTAAGGCCCCGCTCTTCCAAGCCAGCCTTAAGCCAGCCTGGACAGGAAAAAGTATTCCTTGAGCAAATAAAACTGCTCTTTTTTGCTCTACCCATATCCACTTCCTTTATTTTTCCTACTCACAGTAATGTGTGTAAGACAGGGGTTAGTCAATTTTGAAAAAGATTACATTATAGGAATGCATTGATTATGACCTCGACAGCTCAAGAAAAACATGGTTGGAATATATGTTATTCTACCTTAATGCTATAAAATTCCGAACAGTAAATTTAACATGACTAGAAAGTGAATTATTATATATATGTTTCTGCATAATCTGAGCAAGACTTGCTTTCATGCTCATAGTCAATGAAGCACAGTAATAACTTTTGAGAGAATCATTGAAAGCCAGTATTCTCAAGTGGCCCGATAGATAATGCAGCATCAGGAACAATAATGTAAGTAGCACTAAATAAATGATGTGTGTCTCAGAGATATTGCAGTTTTGGTTCCAGATCACCACAATAAAGTGAATATCACAATATAGTGAGCCACATAAATTTTTTGGTCTCCCAGCACATATAAAAGTTATGTTTACACTACACTAAGTGTGCAATAACATTATAAAAAACAATGTGCATACTTTAATGAAAAACTTTATTGCTAAAAAATGCTAATCATCATCTGAGCCTTCAGTGAGTCGTTGTACTAACATCAAAGATGATTGTTTGCAGATCACCATATCAAATATAATAATGATGAAAAAGTTTGAAATATTGCAAAAATTTCCAAAATGTGACCCAAGACCCAAAATGAGCAAAAGCTGTTGGACAAACAGTGCCAGTAGATTGCTTGATGCAGGGTTGCCACTAACCTTCAATTTGTAAAAAAAAAAAAAAAAAAAAGCAATATCTGTGAGGCGTAGTAAAGTGAAGTGCAATAAAATGAGGTATACTTGTATTAGAAAGCAACCTATGTTGTCTCAGTACAAAGAAGCATTAAACAGTTATGGCATTGTGACTAATAACAGAGTTTGTTTGTTTGTTTGTTTTCATGATAGGACATAAGAAATTTCCCAGGAATGGGAGAATATACCTTGAAATAACTATATAATAATGATAATAATTGAGCAAGGTTCTGCAGAGTGAGAGGAGTTATATATGATATAAAGAGATACTATATTAATATTTATGGACGGTGAGTGATGAGTGAATGCGTTTACCTTTTCCATGTTTGAATTTTTCATGATAAAAATATTTTTAAAAAATTACTGAGAATCAAAGTATGGATAAATAGAAACCAATAGCACAATAAAAATAAAAATAAATATTTGTCATGCTAAATGATGTTTATATTAGGCATGTTAGAATGACTCAATACTTTGAAATCCACTTGTATAATTCATGATTTTATTAGATTCATTGTATGATCATGTTCATAGACGTAGAGAAGCATGGGACTAGATTCAAGAGCACCTCCAGAAGTTAGAGGTTAAAGGGGATCATTAATGTGGTCAATAGTGAACCACTTCCTTGGGCAGATATGATCGAGAAGGATGGTGAGTTAATCTGAATAGATAAAAGTACTCTGTGAATAAATCTTCTAAACTTCTTTATTTTCCCTAAAGTTGTTAAATGAAGAATTGGTCTGTTTAAACATTATAACTCAAATAAGGTTAACTTTAGATATCTGCCTTTCCTTAAGGAGTTAGCTATCTCATTTAAATGGATTTTTTTTTCTTCAGAGGTCATTATGATTTTTAAAAATTTTCTGTTTTAATACTTATTTGCCCCCTTTTATTTCTTCTTTTATATAGTTCTGCCTTCTTTTTTCCACTAATCAAGTTAGTGTATTTCATTATTTTTTTTCAATGAACCAGCATTTTTATTTATTGATTAAATTTTCTATTTTCTATTTCATTAAGAAGTGCTTTTTAACTTATTATTTCCTCCATTATGCTTTATTTTGATTTCCTTGATTGTTCCCTTTTAAGACTTTTTAGCCTAAATTTTGAGGAATTTGTCTCAATTATCTTTATCATTTTATTTTTATTTATAAAAGTATGTGGTGCAATGAATTTACCTCTCCCTTTCCCCATAAATTGCACCCACAATTTTTGATAAGTGCTGTTTTGTTTTTATTATTTTTATCCCCCTGTTTCTATTTCTCCTTTTACCTAGGAGATGTTTTATAGGAAGTCTATAAATTTCCAGATGGAAGGACAATTCTGTCTTTGTTTTGTGAGGAAATTCTAGTTTTATTTCAGTATGATGTTTATGATGTTTGTAATATTTCTCCAGCAAAGTACTGAGTAGAAGTGTTCAGGGCCATTTTGGCTTGTACTCAGTCTCTGATGAAAATACATTTTTTACAATATGAATTCTCATGGAAAAAATTTGCTGTTACCCAGGTTTAGTGGTCAAAAAAGTATGCGTTTTTTGAAAATTTATATTAGAAATGGAAATGCCTCAATTTCTAATTCAACTCTGGCTGTAATCAGAAATAACAATAAATCCTTTAAATACATATGTATCTTTAATATATATATGAACCCTACATATGTATGTGGGTTTATTTCAGATCTACATACTCAAAATATCTGGGGTGAATTCTAGACAATAGTATTTTCAAAACTCAGGGTGCTATTCTGTTAAAGGGAAAAAAACATAGGGTTTTTGCAGGTAGTTTTCTCATTTTATACAGCTTTCTAGATTATTCAGTTCATAGTGTTTAGCTGTACATGAGAGGAAATATTTGTTGACTAATATGCCAATTAATTTGCTTACTGGTTTCATATTTAATAGATAAGTAAAGGAAGAGTTAAAGTTTATACCAAGTTAGGTGACCACCACTTTTCTAATTAAAGAGAGAAAAGATTTTGGGCATCTTATCAGAATATGGAAACTTATATTGAAGGGGATCTGTTCGATATTCAGGGATTATCTACTTTAAAGTGTGAATTAGTTGAATTTCCTTTCACAAGTAAGAGAGAAGCAAAATATTTTTGGTAAAACATTCAGCATTTCTAAACCTTTATCATCCAATTTAGCAAAATACTATTTTTAATAAGCACCATATAAAATTGGTAAACATTATGAAATGATATATGCCCATGTTCTTCATTTTTGCAGATATTAAAAATGTGTTTTATGACAGATAATTTCAGTGGTCTGGGAGAAAGTAATCATATAAATTAAAAATGTAATTATCTTTAACTTAGAAGCAAAACTAATATAGTATCTAAAATAATTGAAAATCACAAACAGAAATTTTAATATGAACCTTGTTAAAACTTGCAGAACATTATTTTCAATTCAGACCTTATTAAAAAATTCTGGTTTTAATGCCAGTTTTTTATTTAAAAAGGTCATGAAATTATTTTTCTAAAGTTCCATTCATTGTAAAATTCATAGGAAAGGTTTTTTTTTAAATATTCCTTTATGAGCCTCATAGTTCACATTTTCAACAGTGGCACCAACCAAAAGTATTTCATATACTAGTGAAGAAATATCTGTAAGAAAGTAAAAAGGACATATATAAACAATTCATATATGAACAACTGTCCAAGAGGTCCAATTTAGGTAAAATGTGAAAAAAATATAAAAATTTTATTCAGACTTTTCACTTCCTTTAGGATAAATAATGAAGAATGAAATCCTAGCAGTTGTGCTCATGAGTAATTTT
This sequence comes from Hippopotamus amphibius kiboko, assembly GCF_030028045.1. NCBI lineage: Eukaryota > Metazoa > Chordata > Mammalia > Artiodactyla > Hippopotamidae > Hippopotamus > Hippopotamus amphibius. The sequence continues at coordinate 28,703,105 of NC_080191.1, forward strand.
TATTCTTTGTGGATATTTTCTACTTTTCCTTCACTGAGCTTTCATTTTTTATGATTAGAAGAAATTCCTGTCATAGAAAACTGATACTATATGATACCGCTAATGCAACGGATAATTTGAAAGGAGAAACACTATACGAGAATAATGAACTCTTAATTTTGAGAGCGTTATCTTTATAACAAGACACTTTGAAAGCAATATTTTTCAACAAAGAGCAAAGCCAAATTCCAGTTCTACTAACATGACTGGTTTATGTGTGCAAAGCCTAGAATTCCAGCCAGGTATAATTTTTGAGCAGGAAGGCCTCCACTGAAAATAAAAGAACTGAATGCTTATGTGAGTATAAGCACCTACACACGCACAAGTGCGCACACACACAGAGGTAACACTGTGCCCTCTTTATAATACTCCTAAAATAATCCCCTAATTAAGGACAAAGAACCTTCTGTTTAAACATACATCATTCTGGGTTTTCATGTTATATACTTCAGGTTAGGAACCATATACATAATGTTCAAATCGCACATGATAGGTACACGTGTTCTTTCAATGAACGTGTTAACATCCATTACCAGGAAACCATGAGTTCATTTGCTACCTTGTTTCCACAGGGATCCTTAGGTTAACCTGATAAAGGAGGACACAACACAGAAGAAATATTTGAGAGGAAGATGATATGAGTTCAAATCCACATGTTTATAAGTAAAGCTGTTTTAATATGAGCGAAATTGTTGTGTCGAGTCATCATTGTTGTTTGTGGTGGCTGATACGTGCTCAGTAGCTCAGCTGCTGAGGAAGCTGCTGGAACTTATCAATAAGAACCCATGAAGAAGCAACTGTGGTGAGGGGACATTTAGCCTATAAATACCCAGAGTTTGGGAGGACTTTCTGAGACTGGTTGGTCTGGGCAAGGCAACTTTTGTTCTCCAAAGACATTGGAGCATTAGTTCCTGCCATGGTACAGCAAATCTTTGCTTGCAGTGGCAGAAACTGTGCGGTGACCCCATGAAGGAGGTCACCTTGCCAGCTAGCACTAGCACCTTTGTTCCCCAGCAGTGTGTTCTAGCAACAGGGACTTTCTTTTTGGCCCTGACAGCTGGGATTCATTCACTCCATTGGTTAAGCCTCTCTCTTGAGAACCATTTCCTAGAAAGGTACATCTCAAACTAAATTTGGACTTTATTCCTTTCATTTCCCCTTGCCTGGAACAATACTGTAATCAATCTATCATTGGTTTGGAGTATGTTATTTCTTTACTGGCTCATTGAGACATTATCCCATATGTTACAGGCTTGTGAAACTATTATAATTCCCACGGGGAACCTACTTTAAATAAAATATTGGCAAAGACAATCTCGGTCTCTGAGCATAATTTGCCCCCAAAACAAAACAGAAGAGAAATAGCATGAGCCACCTATGGGTAGGTATCCTACAGGTAATATAGGCTTTGAAGTGGAAAGTGATGGTCCTGAGTAGTCTTGGAGCTGCATGAAATCTGCACACTGAAGAAGTGGCTGCTATGACAAGAACTAGGCACACTTACTGATGAAGTCAAATATTTAGAATGAACATTTTTGAAACAAACTTGGACAGGACCTTTATCAATATAAATCTAAAAGATATTTTACTGTGGTTAGCTGAGAGAGATCATGTGAACTAAAGAGATTGGTATGATCATTCCAAAATTTCTACCTATTCTGTAAAGTATGGGCCATTTCAAGGAGAAATTTGAACATGTATTTATTTAGGGAAATCTGAACATTAGTCAGATTGGAGGGAAAACCAAAGTTTAGATTTTAGTTTGTAGTTTTGTAGGTCCAGAAGCTAGATTTAATCAGGTATATCCATAAACGATTGTGTTCATTGATATGTCTTATTCTGACCAGTTTACAAGAGAACTGTGTAGTTAAGTAACGGTCATTTATTCACTAATGTGATAAAAATAACTTGCAAACAGACTTGAAATAGGTACTGTAATAAGTGTATTTTTTTCCTGTGGCTTGGAGAAAATTAAATTATAATCAGACTTTGCTTCGCATAGAGAGATGCTACACTTTAACATTTTATGCAAGCCATGATGAAGACCAAAGCTCTATTCTAGCTCTGAACCAGAATAAGCCAACTATGGGGATTTCTCAGTGCTTCTGAGAAAAGCCCTAGACTCCTTAGATATGGAAATGTATACAATGTAAGTGTGAGGAATGTTTACTTTCACTTCTAGAAACATTTTTTTCCTCCCATACTATGCGAATTAGAGCTGTAGTCATTTATCTAGTTAATTGTACTGATCGAAAAAGATAATAAAACATTTTCTACCTGAGATTGCCATTGGTTATAGCTTGGACTAAGCTCCTAAATTAAACTCCCAAGGTGCCTGGAAAACTGAAACACTATCCCCCTAGATATTTGCATGTCAATGGGGTGAAGCCCAGTTCTTGGAGACATCTCTTTGTTTTGATACTGGGGCTTATCTGGCTCTTAGAGATTTGTAGTTATGTTCCAAAGAGTTAGAATAAGATACTAAGATCCTTTACATCTCATCTGCATAGAGCCAAAGTGATTCCAACTTTTCAGGAGGGAAGGGGGAAACCCCTACCTCTTTCCAGAATAAAAACAGAAGGTCCATTGTTTTCCATCCCACGTCTCCTCTGTAGAGTGAGTCCCACCACTCATGCAGAAAGTTTTCATTGGCTCTCATTGCCTTGCCTGCAGGTCTAGATATGGGGTATACATGCTAACTATGTTACTCTGGCTGTTGATTTGATTGTATCAAGAAAGAATTCTTTTCCTTGACTCAAGTGTCTCATGTTTCATGTATAAACATATACATCTACCGTACACATATATGCATATACCACATAGTATATATATACACATATGCATATATACATACACAAATAAGGTAACATGTCCGTCCATTTACAGTTCTTGACAAAACATCTACTTAGGATCTGTTATATTTTCATGAGCCAAAAGCCTTTCTCTGAATTCTACTGGATTTATTTGCATCCTACCCCAGCTCCACCTACCTCATTGTTGATATATTATTTCTTTAGATTATATATCTAAATAACAGTAATTAAGTTACACCTTCACTTTATGTCAGGCTTTGATTGCATTTTTCATAGTTCAGACTTATGGGGCCGGAAAATAACCAAATTTTAAGGAACTTCCATGGATGAATATTCTGTATGTGATATGAAATCACTGAAAATTTTTGAATAGGGCAATTACATATTCATACAGTGCATAAGCTGTGTTTAAGATGGAGGTGAAAGGGATCTGTTCAGAGGCTGTTAGTATAGTCCTAATGAGAAATAATGAAGCCCTCAGTTAGGGCCAGTAGTGGTGGTTAGGAACCAGAATGTGAATTAGAAATGTAACTGCTTTATAAAAACCACTTAAAATCAGTGATTTCTTATGAAAAATTATAATCCAAGTTTAAATTTTAATAAGGAAAAACTTTATGTATATGGTTATTTCTTTTGAGTTTCACGCAATTAGCTACATAAATTACAATTACAATGTCTGGCCTCTCTTTAAAGAAGCTGTCTTAAATACTTCTTAGACATATAAGAGATATATAAATTGAATGAGGTAAGGAATGAAAGAATACTCAAACAATTCTTATATACTCACAATTTTAGATGTACACTAAATATTAGGTGAAAGCTTACAAATCATTAAATACTATTATGAAATAAATCTGTTTAAACCAGAAGCATCTTAATTTTATACAGATATTTTAAAAAAGACTTCTTCCAGTTTTATTGAGATATAAATGAGATATAGCACTGTGTAAGTTTAAGGTGTACAGCATAATGATTTCACTTACATACATCATGAAATAATTACCACAAGTTTGGTGAAATCCATTATCTCATATAGGTACAAAATTAAGGAAATAGAAAAATTCTTTTTCTTGTGATAAGAACTCTTAGGACTTAACTCTCTCAATAGCTTTCATGTATAACATAGAGCAGTGTTAATTACATTTATCATATTGTACATTGCATCCCTAGTACTTATTTTTCTTTTAACTGGAAGTTTGTACCTTGTGACCACCTTCATCCAATTCCTCCTAACCCCTCTCCCCATCTCTGGTTACCACAAATCTGTTCTCTTTTGCTGTAAGTTAGTTAGCTAGTTTGTTTTTAAAGTATAATTGACCTACAACACTATGCTAGTTCCTGTTAAACAAAACAGTGATTTGGTATTTCTATAAATTTCAAAATAATCACCATGATAAGTCTAGTTACAACATATTACCATATGAAGGTATTACACAGTTATTGACTGTATTCCCACCATGTACATAGCAAAATATATGTAATTATTTTAAGTTGCTGGTCTTTTAAGTTCAAATACAGCATTTTAACAACCCTGCATTTTTACTACCTCTCTCAAAGTTTACTATTTTTGACATCATATTTTACATCATTTTGTTTTGTGTATCCCTTAACTACTTATTGTGGATATAGATGATTTTACTACTTTTGTCTTTTAAAATCCCTACTAGTTTTATACCTGGCTGATTTACTACATTTATCATATGTTTGCCTTTACCAGAGAAATTTTTCATTTCATAACCTTCATTATTCTGGTTGTGGTCTTTTCTTTTACACTTAGAGAAGTCTTTTTAACATTTCTTGTAAAGCTTGTTTGGTAGTGCTGAACACTTTTAGCTTTTTCTTGTCTGAAAAGCTTTTGATCTCTCCATCAAATCTGAATGATAGACTTGCTGGGTAGAGTATTCTTGGTTGTAGTTTTTTTCCCTTTAATCACTTTAAATATACCATGCCACTGCCTTCTGGCCTGTAGAGTTTCTGCTGAAAAGTCAGCTTATAGCCTTATGGGAGTTTCCTTGTATGTAACGTGTTGCTTTCTTCTTGTTGCTTTTTATTCTCTATCTTTAATTTTTGCCACTTTAACTACAATGTGTCTTGGTGTGGTCCTCTATGGGTTGATCCTGTTTGGGACTCTCTGTGCTCTCTGGACCTGGATGTCTATTTCTTTCCCCAGGTTAGGGAAGTTTTCTACTATTATCTCCTCTGATCCTTTCTCTCTCTCTTCTCCTTATGGGACACCTATAATAGGAATGTTGGTATGCTTGATGTTGTCCCAAAGGTCTCCTGTAAGCTGTCCTCATTTGTTTTTATTCTTGTTTCTGTTCAGCTTCAGTGATTTCCATTACTCTGTCTTCCAGCTCTCTGATCTGCCCCTCTGTATCTTCTAATCTACTCTTGAATTCTTCTAGCATATTTTTCATTTGAGTTATTGTATTCTTCTTCTCTGGTTGGCTCTTCATTACATTTTCTAACTCTGTTAAAAACTTATAATTTCACACTCTGTTCATGCAACCTTCTCTCAAGTTCTTTGAACATCTTTAAAATCATTACCTTGAGATTGCCTGTGTCCATTTCACTTAGTTCCTCTGGGGTTTTATCTTGTTTCTTTGTTTATAACATATTTCTCTGTCACTTTATTTTGCCTAATTTGATATTTTTACTTCTATGTATTTGGTAGGTTGATTACATTTCCTGACCTTGGAGAAGTGGCCTTTTGTAGGAGACATCCTATACACCCCAGCAACACACTTCCCTCTGGTCACCAGAGCTATATGTTCTAAGGGTGCCCCCCATGTAGGCTGTATAGGTCCTTCTGTTATGGTGGGCTGATGACTGTGGGTGGTCTGGTAGGCATGGCTGGCCCCTGGTCTGGTTGGTTACTAGGCCCTGCCTTGTGTGGAGGCTGCCAGCCTCAGGAGGGTGGGGCCCAGATCACAAGGCTGCTGGCTGTGGGGACCCAGGGAGGGAGGGGGTCCTAGAGTTAGTGCTGGCCCACTGGTGGGTGAAGCTGGGTTCTGGAGTGGGTGGTTGTGGGGCCAAGGGTCCCAAATCTAGTGTTGACCTGCTGATAGATGGGACCAGTTCCTGGCACAGCTATCTGTGGGGTCTGGGGTGTTCCAAGGCTGGTGTTGGCCTACTGGTGAGTGAGGCTGGAACTAAATCCTGAGGCAGCTGGCTGATGGGTCCTAGGTGTCTCAGAGCTGGTATCAGCCTGCTGGTGGAAAGAGATGGTGCCCTGGTGGTCCTGGAGCTGGTGTCTATCCACTGATGGGCAAGGATGGTTCCTGATATGACTGGCTGTGGAGTTTTGGGTGTGCTGAAGCTGGTTTTGATCTGCTGATGGGTGGGCCCAGATCCCAGGCTGGCTTTCTGAGGGGCCTAAGACCTCCCAGAACTGATATTGGCACACTGATGGGCAGGGCCAGGGGCCAGGGTGGTCCCAGGGTTGGTGCCAGACTGCTAGTGGGTTGGCTGGATTGTAATATAACAGGCTGCAGAGCTGTGGTGGTCCTGGAACTGGTGTTTGCCCACTGTTATGTGGGGCTGGGTCCTGAAGTTTCTGGCTACAGGACCCGGGGGTCCCAGAGCTTTACCCACTCATGGGCAAGGCTGTGACCCAAGGGGTATTGCAGCTAGCACTCACTCACTGGTGGGCAAAGCTGGGCCCCAGGGTCTCTGGTTGCAGGACCTAGGGGTCCCAGGGCCAGTGCAGGTACGCTGGTATGTGGGGTTATGTCCTAGGTCCTAGGACCTCTGATGAACAGGGATAGGTCCCAGGGCAGCTGTAGGTTCAGAAGGTCTTAAGACAGCAGGTAGGTGGGGCCGGGTTTCTGCCTGACTAGTTGCTTGGCCTGAGGTGTTCCAGTACTTGTGCCTCCAAGCCAGTGGGTGGGGCTGGGTCCCAGTGCTAATAGCTAATAAGCTGAAGGGAGAATTCCAAAATGGCGCTTGCTAATAGCAGTGTCCACATGGTAGAATGAGCTCCCCAAAATGGCTACTGCCAGTGTCTAGTTCCCCAGGGTGAGCTCCAGTTACCTCCTACCTCTCCAGAAGGCTTTGCCAGATCAGCAGGTGGGTTTGATCCAGGCTCCTTTCAAATTACTTCTTCTGCCTTGGGTCTGGATCATGTGAGATTTTATGTGTGCCCTTTAAAAGTGGAGTCTCTATTTCCTACAGCCCTCTGGCTTCCCCTAACATAAGCCCCACTGGCCTTCAAAGCCAATGTTCTGGAGTCTCATCTTCCCAGAATAGGACCTCCAGACTGAAGAGCCAAATGTGGGACTTAGGGCCATTGCTCCTTGGGGAGAACCTCTGCGATTGTAATGAACCTCCAGTTTGTGGGTTGCTCACCTAGGGGTGTGGGTCTTGACTGTATTGCATCTCTACCCCTCTTACCCTTCTCATTGAGGTTCCTTCTTTGTATCTTTAGCTTTAGATCTTTTCTGCTAGTCTTCTGATTTTTGTCATCAGTGGTTGTTCTGCAAATAGTTGTGATTTCGGTATTCTTGTGAGAGGAGGTAAGCTCAGGATCTTCCTACTCTGCCATCTTCTTATAGAGAAGCTTTTGATATCAGCAATTATTAACATGAGTCAATGTGTATTATATAAACTGTGTTTAAAAATTTAGTGACTTTTCAAGAGTTCCTGATTGGTCTGTATAAGAATGGAAGCTCCTTGAGAGCAGAAATGTGTTTATCTTATTCACCATTATATCTTTGGCTGCTAGAACAATGTCTGCAATGAGTTTAGTTTTAATGAATAATTCTTGAGTAAATGAATAAGAACAAGATCTCTAGAAATGTGATATCATGAAAGCTCTTAATTTTTAATATTAATAAGTATATAAAAGCAAGTAAGTGACCATGTTAGGGATAGAAATAAAAGTCAATATTTTAATTTTAGAAGATTCTAAGTGAATAAGAATGAGCTCCTATATTAGTCAGTGTCCTCCATGACCAAAGGGATGTGGCTGTCTGTCTATATATATATGTATGGAGAGAGAGAGAGAGAGAGAGAGGGAGAGAGAGGTTTTCTTGTTTGTTTTGTTTTTTAAGGAATTGGCTCATGTGGTTGTGGGGGTTAGTAAGTCCAAAATCTGCAGATCAGAACCCATCAGGCTAAAAATCCGGGAGAAAGATGGTGCTCCAGTCTTGAATCTGAAAGCAGACTGGAAGCAGAATTCTTTCTTGTTTGGGAGAATTCAGTCTTTCTTTTAAGGCCTTCAACTGAATGGATGAGGTCCACCCACATTATGGAGAATAATCTGCTTTATTCAAAGACTACAGATTTAAAGAATTAATCACATTTTAAAAATGCCTTCACAGCAATAGTAGCTTAGCCAAATTAACACATAAAATTAAATATCATAGCTCTCCATAATGAAGGAAAGGATTTTTTTAGTAGTGTGGAGTACAATGGTAAAAACCTTATGAGAATGGTATAAATGTGTTAATGCAATGATACAGATACTTGAAATACTGCAAGTGATTCAAGTTATTTTTTTGCTGTCATACCAAAAATAGTTCATTGTATATCTCCATACCCACAGTATTTTTTAAAATCTGCAATTAAATTACTAGTGAACTTGAATCTAACTTTTCAGAGTACAGCATAGTGGAAATTCTCCACATTTTACTTTATTATAATTCAATCCATTTCTTTGTTCATTTTCTTAAAATCCTTTCTTGCTTTTTGACGTTCTCTCGGTGATAATTTGCTCAACTTGTCAATTTCTAGGACAGTTTTACATGACAGCTCATCAGTATGCTTTTTAATAATTATTAGCATGCAAAACTAAAATGACAATTGAGTGCAGGGAAAATGTTGAAGGCCATCATTTTTTTGAAGGTGCACATAATATTTGAAGGTGCAACCTTTTAACTGGCACTTCTTCCCTAAAATTAGAAAAAGAATAAGATTACTATAGCAATTCTCACCAAGAAAATAATTTCTTTTCTGATTAGGACATGAATCTTTTACTTTGCTATAAGCTTCTGTAGGCATATCTGTGATTAAATGGAAGAACCAAGAATAAAAGTGTGTGTGTGTGTATGTGATGATAATTTCCCTCCCCCTCCCTGAAACTACTGCATTGAGTTATTAGAGCTATTATTTCATTAGCCAGAATGGTTTATCCTCAAAGCAAACTCTTACTGTTAAAGTTACTGGATTTTGAAGATGTCAAACAAAAGAACTTGTCCTTCCGAATGGCATGTTTTCCTCCTTGTAAAAGTCTCTGAAATATATTCACAGCGTTGTATTGCTCAGTGTTCTAGCACTTAGTATTCTCGAGGAATGTTTACCAGGCTAAAAGCCAAAACATTCAGCCAGTGCGTTTGCTGCCTCATCCTGCAAATGTCCATTAGTGCAGTCCCAGCTGAATTTGCTTGGTACGAAAGGGGCAGTTGATCGGGAGTGAGTTTTACTTTTTCTAGCAAATTCTTCATTGAATATAGTTACACGTATCTAGGGACCAAAAAAAATTTGAAAGAAATTGATATTCAGCCTCTCTCCTATTCTGATGAAATTGAGATACAGTAAGAAATCTGCCCCCAAAGGATTTATAAATACAGAATAAGGCTGCCTGTGAGGATTGCTTATGGCTATAAGTGGTTTATAGATACCAGATTTGAAATTTATTGGATCTCTGTCAAAAATAGTATTGTTAGTCAGTTGGACAGATCAAAAGTTTAAGCTCACATGAGGCAGGGTTTTTCAGCACTAGGTCAGTGACATGATTCTCTGTGTGTAAGGACTGAGAAGTAGATTTCTTTCTCTGTATATTTCCCACTGGAAAAACAATATTACTGATATAAAAATAAGATACTAATAATTCTGGTCCCAATCACACACACACACACACACACACACACACACACACACACACACATGCAGATACTCACACAGTGCCTCTCCAATTAGATTACTGGTTATCATCTAAAAATAACTGAAAAATGAAAATTGCATAAATAAATTGGTATAGACTCACCAATAAAAGAACTGAAGAATTTTATAAGGAAATTGTGTTTTCTTTTGTGAGTTTTACAAGTGTTTATGTAACCCAGACATCTGCATAGAAATTTTAATGTATTCCTTATATAACTAAAAAATATAAAAAGGAAAGAAAATATTTCCTTTAAATAATGCTCTATATTCCAATTATTTGTATTTTCTTGGTGTAGTCTGTGTTTTTGGAGTTTATTGTAATCTTCCTGGCTCTTAGCCTATAGCAGTACAAATTTCTCAAGAACATGCTTAGTTCAACTGCTTGCCCTGTGCTTATACCTGTTCATATAGATTGATGCCAATCCTGTTATTAAAAACCTTGAAGGAATAAGACTTCTGAGGGTGTTTTTAATTTCTTAATTAATTCTTTCCAGTACTTAATAACCTTTACAGGGAAGAAGAATTTTTAACTTATTTTGAGGCTGAATTCTTACTTTGTGATTTAAACTTAGTTTATTATTCTATTTCTTATAATAAACTTTTACAAGTATGACAGTTATTGTGGCCAGTCTCCTTGCTGCCCAACTTTGATGTACCCTTGATTTAGCAAAGTGCTCTTCTTTCTGTCGATGTCAATAATAGTACTACCTGTGGTTTACAAATCCTTTAATTTTAGGCCCAGCTGCACACATGCACCTCTACTCACTAGTTCTAGCTATGTTAACTTCTGTCTTCTTAGGGGATCAAACAGTTATATTTTCTTCATTATCTGTCAGAGCGTTTTCAGCCCTTTTGTTTTTACTGAGTAGTGCTTGTTATAATACTATTTCTAGGTGATTCTAAATGTCCTGAGCTAACTAACAAAAACAACATTTTTTTGAAAAATATTCACTTCTAAAGCCTTGTAGGTGTTGGTTTGGTCAAGATAAACAGCCACTAACTTTCCCCCACAATTTCCATGTATATCTGTGAGTACAAAAAAAGAACATTTCATTTAAAAAATGTAGACTTTGAGAAAATAAACCAAACTTTGAGGGATATTTTGCTTCTTATTTGAAGCTAGGGGAAACAGAAAAAAAAATAATGAGTAATAAAACCAAGAGATGGGGTTTTTTCAAGGAGAATGTGGTACACATAATACATTCCTACAAAAACAAAGGATTATGGAGGTGGAGGGAAAACTACTGACTCAGTCACAAGACAATGATTGATAATATTACAGCAATATTGGTAAAACGTGTAAATTAAATAAAGTTTGCATAGGAGGAATAAAGAAAGTTGAAATGGATGAAATTAAGCGGTATGATTTTTTATTGAATCCTATTAACAAAAATTTTAAAAAATATATCCAACAATAATTAGGAGATTGAATTTAAAGGGAGGAAAATTAATGAGTGTTGAATTAGCAAGATAACAAGGAGATGGGGGTTTTATAAAAAATGTAGTCTTATTTAAAAAAATAATTTTGTGATTAAAGAGCTTGGAGGAATGAGTGATTGGTAGTTTTGCTGATGATGAAGGGAGATTGAATGGGGAAATAAGATAGGTGGTTGCAATTCGAGAGAGAGCGAAGGGGGAGAGACGAGAGAGAGAGTTCTGGTTCTGGTTTGACTAAAGGGAAAAAGAAATAATAATGCTCAGAGAAATTAAGGGAATTCTCCTCTTTATCTTTTCTGTTTTCTTATGCCCCAGCCTACAGGCAATGTCATTGCTGCAGCAGCAGTAATACTGACCATAGCAGCACTGCAGATCTACAGGAACCTAAAACTCTGAGGAAGGGCAACCTTCTTTTCTTATCAGGTGACCTATGGTCCCTAGTCACAGAGCAATCCCCATTGCTTCTGTTTTTCTCTCTATCTTCCTGCCACTTGGTCTCTGGCAAAAACTATACAAAGAGATATAATCAAAAACATAAAAATTAAATTAAAATGGAATGCTAAAATATTTTCAGTAGAGGTGTGAAAAACAGGAAGAACAAACACAAAAACAAATAAAATGATAGACCTAATCAAAATATATTGAAAACTAAACCAAATGTAAATGGTCTTAACACACCAGTTAAATAATAGAGATTGGCAGAATGGATGAAACCAATGATTCAACTGTGTTTTGTCTACAGGAAACTCACTTCCAATAATATGATATATGTAGGTTAAAAGTAAGAAAATGGGAAAGGTAAACCACCAAAAGATAGAAGTGCAGACTTGGTTATTATCAAAGTAGTCCTAGGGGGAAAAATTAAAAGGGATAAAGAGGAACATTGTTTAATGATTAATAGGCCAATTCATCACCAACATGTAATTATTATACATCTATATACATCTGTAGTAAGCAGAATAGCCCCTCCCAAAGATGTCCATGCCTAAATCCCTCTATGAATATTTTACATTACACTGGAAAAGGGATATTGCAGATGTAATTAAGGTTGTAGACCTTTGAATAGGGAAATTATCCTGAATTATCCAGGTGGGCTTAATCTAATCACGTGAACACTTAAAAGAAAAAAAACTTTCTCTGGCTGGAGTCAAGAGATGCAACAGAAGAGGTTAGAGATAGTCCAAGCACAAGAAAGATTTTAGCTGATGTTGCTGGCCCTGAAATGTAGAGGACCATGTGCGAGAACTGGAAAGAAGTTTCTCATACATAAGGGCATCCTGAAGCTGACAGCCAGCAAGGCAGTGGGGACCTCTGTTTTATAGCTGCAAGAAACTGAATTCTGTCAATGCCATGATTGAGTTTGGAAGTAGATTCTTCCCAGAGACTCCAATAAGATCCCAGCTGAATAACATCTTAATTTTGGCTGTGTAAAACCTGAATCAGAGAAACTAGCTAAGCCAAACTAACCTATGGAACTGGAAACAAAACAAAACAAAACAACAACAACAACAACAAAAACCAAACCAAATAAACAAAAAAAACTTCTGTTGTTTAATTCACTATATTTTTGGTAAAATGTTGTAGCAGCAATGGAAAACTAATACAGTGTCTGATAGAATTTCAGAATATCTGAAACAAAAACTGACAAACTGAGAGGAGAAATAGAAAAGTCCATAATGATATTTGAAGATGTCAAAACATTTTCTCAGTAATAAATAGAACTAATAGACAAAAAATAAACAAATTTAGAGAAGACCTGAATAGGACCATTAACCAAGAGAATCTAGTTGACATTTACAGAGTATTCCATTCTTTAACAGAGTATGCATCGTTTTAAGTGAATATGGAACATTCTCAAAGAATGTTCTCAAAGTATTCTGAGCAATAAGACATATCTTGACAAATTTAAAATAATTGTAATTATACATAATATATTGATGTAATAGAATTAAACTAGAAATTAAATGAATTATAACAGGAAAATCAAACACTTGGAAGTTACACACAGAAATAACTCAGTGATCAATGAGGAAATTGCAACGGAAGTTAGAATATTTTTGAATTGGTAGAATGTGAAAATACTATGTATCAAAAGTTGCAGGATGCTGCTAAATCAGATCAAAGGGAGAATATTTTACATGCTTATAGCAGAGGAGAATCCTCAGAACAATAATCTAAGATTCTACCTTAAGAAACAAATAAACAAAAAGAGTAAAATGCAAGAGGCTAAAGGAAATTGCAAAGAATAGTAATATATGAAATTGAAAATAGAAAAAATAGAAAAAAAATTGAAACAAAGCAATTTCTTTGAAGAGTTCAATAAAATTTATAAACTTCAACCCACACTGATAAATGAAAAAGGAAAAAGATACAAATTACCAATATCAGGAACAAAATAGGTTATATTACTACAGACTCCTGTCTGTTTCCCCAGACTTCAGGCATATAATGAGGCAATTTTACAAACTCCACGAACATAAATTCTGAAAAATAATAAAATTATCCAATTTCTTAAAAAACACAAACTACAAAATTCATTCAAGATAAAATAGATAACCATAACTCACATATAACTATTAATGAAATTGAATTTCTACTAAAAAGCTTCTGAATAAGAAATTTTCAAACTCAGATATTTTCATTGGCAGACTCTACAAAGAATTCACATAAAAAGTAATACCAATTCTATACAGTCTATTCCAGAAAAGATAAGTGAAAAACTCGTTCATTTATAAGGCTTATGGTAAGCAGAATTCTATGTTGGTTTCTATGATTATTGACCCGTTACTTACATGACCTATGTGATCCCCTCCCCTAGAGTGTAAGCGTGGTTTGTAACTATAATGGAAGACCATTCCCATGATTAGGTTACTAATCTCTTAACTTTGAGTTATTCAACAGGGAGTTTAGCCAGAGTGGTCCTGACTTAATCAAATGAGCCTTTAACAGAAGGTGTAGTGCCAAAGAGATATTTTCCTGCTGATATTGAAGATGCAGACTTCATGAGTTCTATGGCTGAAAGGAAATTGATTTTTCCAAAAATCATTTGAGTTTAAAAGAGAAGTCCACGCTCCAGGTGAGAATGCAGCCCAACTGATACCCTGATTTCAGCCTTGTGAGACCCTGAGCAGAGAAACCTATTATGCTCTGCCCAGTCTTTTAATCTTTCACTCCAAATCTCTGAGATATTAAATGGGTATTGATTTAAGCCACTGTTTGTGGTAATTTGTTATGTAGCAATAGAAAACTAATACACCCTGATACCTAACCGAAAGACAGTATGGGAAAAGTGAAATTACAAACCCCCAATCCTCATAGATATAGACAAAAAATCCTCAAAAATATTAATAAATAAAATCCAAAAATATTCAAAAATAATAATACACTACGACCAGGTCGTTTTTATCCTAAGAATGACAAGGTGGTTTAGTATTTGACAATCAATCAGGGCAAACTATTACACTAACAGAAAAGGAAAAAAAAATATGATAATGTCAATTGATGCTGAAAATCATGTGACAGAACTCAATCCCATTAGTGGTAAAAACTTGCAACCAGCTGGAATTAGAAGGAATTTATTCAACATGATAAAGGTCAAGAATGATAAATTTACAGATAATATCAAGTTAATGGTGAAATAGTGAATACTTTCCTTCTAAGATCTGTGAGAAGGTAAGAATGTCTGTTCTGTCTGTTCCTACTCATCCTAAAACTGGAAGTCCTAGTCAGTGTAATAGGGTGAGAAATTGAAATAAAAGACAAACAAATTAGAAAGGAAGAAATAAAATTTTTCATATTTACAAGTGACGTGACTCTCCTTCTAGAACCCCTCCCCATGAATCTATAAAGAAGAAATAATATTTTCTAGAACTTTATCTGAAATATAATGTAATTTCAGGACACATATTTTAATTAAACTACTACATATTAGCATTAAATAAATGAAATTAGAAATAAAAATACCATTTAAAGAATTACAAAAATTAAATATTTAAGTATAAATCTAGTACAATATGTATAGAATTTGAAGGCTGCTAACCACAAAATACTGATGAAAGAAATCAAAGACTTAAATAAGTAAATGGAGAAACATAATATGGGCATGAATTAGTAGAATCAATATAGTAAAGATGTCAACCTTTCCCAAATTGATCCATGTGTTTAATGCAATTCCAATTAAAATCCAAGCTGGATATTTGAGAAAACAGACAAGGTGCTTCTAAAATTTATATGGAAAATATGAATTATAATAGGCTCAATAATTTTGAATAAGTACAATAAAGTTGATATAGTAATTAAGATAGTGTTCTGTTGGAGAAGTTATAGGCACATATATTAATGGAACAGAAGAGAGGTCCAGAAATAGATCCACATAAATATGGCTATTGGATTTTTGACAAAGATGCAAAAGCAATTCAATGGAGAAGGGATAATCTTCAGTAAAGACTGCTGGAAAAATTACATACAAAAAACAAAAAAAAAAACCTCATTTTAAATCTTACATCCTATAAAAATTAACTCAAAACAAATTATAGATGTAAGTGTAAAACAATATAAAATTGCAGAAGAAAACAGAAGAAATTCTTCATGCCCTGAGATTAGAGTTCTGATGTGATATAAAATGTAGAATCCATTAAAAAATGAATAAACTAGACTTCATCAAAATTATTTGTAAAAAATATTTTTCAAAACTGAAGTAGAGTTGATTTACAACGTTGTGTTAGTTTCTTGTGTATAGCAAAGTGATTCAGATACATATATGAGAGTATGTGAACATATGTATTCTTTTTCATAATAGGTTGCTAAAAGGTATTGAATACAGTTTCTTGTGCTATAGAATAGGACCTTGTTATTTGTCTATTTTATATACAGTAAATTGTATATGTTAATTCTGAACTCCTAATTTATCCCTGCCCCCGCTTTTCCCTTTGGTAACAGTAAATTTGTTTTCTATGTGTGTGAGTGTGTTTCTGTTTTGTAAATAAGTTCATTTGTATCAATTTTTTATATTCCACATAAAAGAGTTATCATATGATATTTGTCCTTCTCTGTGTGACATGCTTTACTCCATATATATGAATGAGTAGCATGAGAAAATTTTGAGAGGTGGTTGTACTTTTCTGTATCCTATTTGTGGTCATGATTAAATGAATGTATACAAGTATTCAACTTCATAACTCTGCACACCAAACATGTCAATTTTAATTTATATTAAATAAAAATACATAGACTATTTTACATATAAGTTCAATGGACAGTATAGCCACATTATCATATCAACGTTTCTTACTTCTTAATTGATCAGTTAACAATTTTTAAACCTTTTACTATCAAAAAGTTTCCTTTTGATATTGAAAATTCCAAAAACATTGTGTGTGTGTGTGTGTGTGTGTTAATAGGAAGATTTACCTTAAATGTAAGTATGTTTGGAAGAGATTAATAAATGTCCCATTTCACAATAAATTCAAAACATATCATACCACATATGTTTCCTCAAATGCATTCCAAAAGCTTCAAATAACTCTTCAGTCAAAATGTTTCCACTAATGTTCTTCATCAGAAAAACTTCCCAGAATTTCTAATTTCTAATATATTTTTTAAAAACTTCCAAAGATTTTCTTTTTCTGCTAAAAAAGCCTTAACCGCCCCCAAGAGGCTTAACGATAGCAAACATTGACGTTATTTGCTATAGTGTCCAGTTTATGATAAAACAATCAAGTCATTCAAATATTAGCCTTTTTTATATTTGCTGGCAACATAAGAACAGCATCTTTTGTCATTTCTCCTGGTGTTCACAAATGACAGAATAGATGTAGCTTGGTTTCTCTTTCTTCATCTCACAATCTCTGGGCTATCATTCCTTATTTCAAATCTATTGTTTAAAATGCAGGAATATAAAGCACTTTATGGGTTGAAGACACAAATTGAACGAGAAGAAAGCTCAGATCATTCTGAACTATGATAAACTCAAAACAAACATAGGTACCTACACATTCAATAATATGGCTTCTTCAAACTAAATTATGGGTAAAGTATAATGTTTATTAATGAATACATAAAAAAGTACATGTGTATAGCATACATATGTATTACATAACTGCAGAGATAGTTAAGAACAGATAAAATATCACTGATATTTTTAAAAACTGAGAATGCATATGATAATAAAATTGGACTAACTTATAATTAACATTATTATTGTTTTAAATTCTGTACCAGCAAACACAACATTATTGCCTGCATCTGGGCTGTATAACTCCCACAGCCCCACCCTTGATGCTCTCCTACAAGGTGAAATGTTTTTGGCATCTGCATCCTTCTGTCTATCTTCATTTGCCCAACTCCTACTGGTCCTAAATATTTTTTATCTCAGTCTTTATCTTCTCCAAGAGATATGTCCTGATTTTCCCCTTTCCTTTCCTCCAAAGCATGTTGTTTTCACATTTGTTTTAACATTTATCAGGTTATGGCGCCTTATCTATTCTCACAAGTGAACACGGTTTTCTTCATGTGAGATTCCTCCATAAGTAACTCTTGAGATAAAAATTCTAGTGCAAGTAATTTGTTGGAAATGATCCCAGGCTACATTGGCAGGCAAGTGGGGAAGGGTAGCAAACAATATCAACATCCTACTCAATATCCTCAAATTTTCTTATTTCAAAATGTTTACTATGCTGCTTCCCAAAGGACTGTATCTACATCTCCAGTTATAAGGGCTTTCCCCAACACGTAGACCACTCTGCTGGTGCAATTAGCAAGGCAGGAGTACCAGGGAACCAAACGAACCCCAGAGCACTCAAACAATAATTTATGGGAGTCAGTGTGTGATCCCAGGTCTCCCTTCCTTTAGCTGACACAACTCTGAGTATGAATCTTCCTTTTACCCCAGAGTTAAGCAAACCCTGTGGTTGCTAGCTTAGTAATGCACACTGGAAGGAATTGTTTCTTTCTTTTATCACTTCCCTATTTCCTTGCCTGTGTTCCCTTATTCCTCCCAAAGAAATGATTTGTGTTTGATACTTGTATTGAGTTCTGCTTCTAAAGGATCTAAGCTAAGATAGGAAGTAAGAATGTGAAAGGCAAACTGTCAATGAAATGGATGCTATAAGGCAATTTATACTGAGAAATCATTCTAAGCAATTGGATTTTATTCCCACTGAGGAATTTTGGGAGCCTGAGCATGAGTCTCAGAATCATCCCATCCATAGGAAAAGGAAGCCAACATATTGAGACATTAACTACTACCAGTCATTGGTTGAGTGCCGCTTTTAGGAGACATCTCTGGCTTGGCCAGCTTGCTTTGGGCAAGGTGGAGGGGGACCTTGCTGCAAGAGAAAGCACTTAGGAAAATAAGTGTTGACTTCTGTAAATCAGGCCAGTTGGCTATGGAATGGGAAAGACAGCTAAGTTATAGGAGGTATAACTCCTATACCTTCCATATTGGAATAGCCTTAAGAAAGTTACTATTGACCTTAAACAATAAAAGTCAGTTATTTCATCAGCAAAATGAGTGTATTTGGGAATAGCAGACAATAGCAATTAGAGATATGCAATCTAAGGTGAGCCATAGAAAAATCCCAGGAGATAAAGGGAAGGTCCACTTTTATTAGGTTTTAGGAGGAAATTGGGAAGGGCTGTGATGTTTCTTCATTGGCTGCAGGTGGTAGGCAGCTTGGTGGAAACAGAAGGAAATCTTACTTCCTGCTGGGGTTTGTAAGCTGCAGTGAGTGATACATGCATCCGAGTTTCCCCTTCAGAACTTCACCACTCCACTGTAACTGAGGTTTTCTTTACTTATTTTCATATTATCATATTTTACTTGCCTTTCTTCCAAAGGGTTTATCATAATGCCTGTTACATAGATGATGTTAAAGTTTTTCCAAATATAATAATTGAGAAGATCAACTGTAAGGCTGATGAATTACTGATCTTCAATACAAGTCCTTAAGGATGATGGTATGGAAGGAGGATTATAAGAAAATTTGAGCAAAGTGTTGAGCTTTCTGAGTAGAGCATGTCCTGGAGCTTTTTTTTTTCTTTCTTTCTTTTTTTTTAAGCTCTTTATTGGAGTATAATTGCTTTACATTTTGTGCTAGTTTCTGCTGTACAACAAAGTGAATCAGCTGTATTTATACGTATATCCCCAGATCCCCTCCCTCTTGCAACTCCTTCCCACCCTCCCTATCTCACCCCTCTAAGTCATCACCAATCATCGAGTTGATCTTCCTGTGTTATGCAGTAGCTTCCCAATAGCTATCTATTTTACATTTGGTGGTGCGTATGTGTCAATGCTACTCTCTCACTTCATCCCAGCTTTAATATCAAATGGAATTAAAAGGAGATAAGGCAGTGAGAAAGGTAGTTTGGAACTCTGGTTATGGATCTTTCCTCTGGCTGAAGAAGACCAAAGAGATAAAGTGAGGAAGGACACACTGTAACTAAAAGAAATCTCATTTTCTAAAAGTTGTACAAGATGAATGGATTATTTTCTTAAAAATCAGATGGAAAATGAACACTTTGTAGAAAATAGAATATGAGTGTCCAAAAGACACAGTGGAATATAAAATATAAACAAGTAAGAAAACAATAAAGAGATAGATGGTTTTACTTCTAGGGTAATAATTTTTCATAAGGATAAATAGCTCAATATTTTTCAGAAGAATATTCTGAAAAATAACTAGGGAAAATTTCCCCCAGTTTAGGACCAGTGCAGTGAGGCTACAACATTTCTTTAGATATTCTTCTCATGAGAAATTCAGGCCACTTCACTGACTAAACTTTCTTTGGAAAAGGAAAAAATCTCTTCACCTTCTTATTCAGTAACTATTTACTCAAGTCTGGAAAGAAGAGAGAACAGGCAAATAAACTTTGATGTGAGCAGAAGACAGCTCTGTCCTTGGAAATGGAGAAATACAGGTGATGGAATCAATTGTCAAGTGTCCCATAGCTGCTAATGATAATGTTAGAAGAAGTTCCCGATATGAACATGTTAAATTTTCAAAATGCCATGGCGTGTGCTAGACATAACCTATAAATTATCGTGCCAACTTGACCTCATTTAGAGTTCTTTGACACCAGAGCTCCAAAGCTCAATGACAAAGTACACCTCCCTGTGAACCAGACTGAAATAATTTTGTTTACCCTTGATTTTTTTTATTCCGCATCTTAGTGTTGTCAGGCTTGCTTTTACCATTTGTCTGTTCTTTGAAAGACATTGGCTGCTTTAAAGACATCATCTCACAGACATGCCTGGATTGATATGTATTGTGCACCAGCTGAAGCACTGTCTTCTTCAGGGATCCAGGTAAAGTGTCAGATTTATTACCTGTTCCCTGGAGGAGGCAGCTTCAAATTTGGGAGCTCATGATGTCCAGCACACCAACAAAACTTAGCCTTCCAGTGGCAACATCAATAAAGCAGTTTCCCCCTTAAACAAAATCATAGGAAATTGTAGCATTTGCATTAGAATAACATATTCCCTGAAATATCTCTTCATCAGACAGACTTGTTTTCTCTCTCATTTGCCCATCTATGTAAATGCTCTGTCTGGATTGTTTTTTTCTCTGTTAACTTAGCAGATAACATCGAATGAAAAAGGTGTTAAGTTGACATTTCCTCCCACAATACTTTTTCAGAGACTAATGATGAATAGGACGGAAGGAATAGGTACTTTACATGAATGTTTCAAGGATGAATTCCAATATAAATTTTCATTAGTTTTAGTAGAACAATTATTGTGATTACAGTTATAGCTCTGATTAAGGGTTGCTTCTGGTGCTGTTTCTTCTGACAGGATTTTCCTAAAGTGCACTCCAGAGGTCTCTGCGTTTGTAGGAGAGGATGAAGTATGAACGGTGACCTTTTTACTCTATCAGGAAGTCTCCCACTTCTCACCAAGTTTTCTTGATTTTTAGCTTTAGGTCTCCAAACCAAAATATCACTGAGAGATTTTTTTTTCCCCACAAATTTCACTAGCTTTCAGAAGTACAAATACTGTTTTTAAAAAAGGCAGTGTTTAACTCATTGTTCTGCTTTACTGAACCAGCAAAACTAAGCATTTTTATTTCACTGGGAATTTTCTGTCTTCTCTTTTGAATGCAAATTAAAGTAACTCACAATCTTGGCAGATATAGTTACAGTAAGATAATTGGCTGGGTAGTTCTCTTTGATTTATGAGATAAAATGTGTTTGTATGTGTGTATGCGTATAAAAATGCTTTTATTCAAAAATGACAGATGTAGGAACATCTACAAGCAAAGAAATTAGAAAGCCATGACCTTAAAGCTAAAAGGACCCATTGGCCCTCCCAACAGACCATGTAAGCAAAATAATTTATGAGTCTCAGCTGATTCCTAAGGTTCTGCAGCAACTGAAACAAATGTTAGCCCTGATTTGACAAATATGGGCTCCCTCAACTGAGGAGATTGTTTAACACACTACCTAGCCATCTCCTTGTTAATGCCTCTAAATGTAGCGGGGTTCTTGCCAAGTGACTGAAAAAGGAACACCAGCAACAATTGAAATTAATATTTTTGTTTCAAGGCACCATTTTCTATGATTTCCCAGAAACGGTCTCAAGATAAAAAATCTGCACCAGAAACCTCATTTAACTCAATGTATCTCAGTTGATGACCTCAATTATTCACAATTGCTTTCATTATAGTTGCTAAATCTTGGTTGACTGTGCATGATCCCAAATGTAGTCTTTTAATATCCTTTTGATTTAGGTAACACCGCAATAAAGAAGACCTTCTAATACTGTGAAGAAAATGCCAAAACTAGACCCCATATGCTGAAAAAAACCCTGAAATTTATGAATGATTACCCAGTCTGATTTAAGTTGTGTTTAACCAGCAACTATTGGCCTGAATTCTAGGGTATATCAGTTTTCCAGGGCTGCCATACAAATTACCACAAGCCAGGTGGCTTAGAACAACACAAATTTGTACCTCAACAAAAATAGAGGCTCAAGGGCAGATATTTGTTGTAAGCAAGAGAACTTCAACAGTTTATATTCTGCAGTATAGAATCTGCTAGAAAGAAAAAAAGTTGAAAATAAGTGACAGAAAGTGAATAATCAACGTCCACTCAGAAGCATATCAAAACAAGAAGACACATGGTTGACGTAGACTGCAAAGCAAGCAAGACAATCTGTTTTTTGACAATGAAGAAAATAACACAGTGTTACTGCAGATGTGAATTTTTATAGGTAAGACCTGGAGAATTTGAGAGAATTATGTCTCTGTGAAGTAGAAATCAAGGTTGAGTGGCCAAGTTCGATGTGGCCCAAGGCAGACAAGAATGAACAAACTGGACATAGCTCCTGCCATGGACAAGTTTACAATTTAATGGGAGATATAACGGCAATAAAGGAGATGAAGGAAAGTGGGGTATGCTACAGAAATACACAGAAGGTCAGATACAGTTTTACATAGTCAATGATGATTTAAACTGAGACCTAAAGAATGAATAGGAATTGTCAAATCTGTGTATAGGCAAGTGTATTCTAAACATAGGAAAAAGCATGCTTAAACCCAGGAGAAAAATTATATGGCAGTTTCAAGGGATTGAAAGAAACTCAGTGTGGCTGAACTGCTAACTATATGGGATATGTTGAGAAGTAAATAATGCTAAACTGAAAAAACAATGACCAGATAGTCTTAACAGCTATTTTGTTTAGACTTTATTCTAAGAAGATATGATGAACCATTGATATGTTTTAAATATGAGAGTAACATAGTAAGGTTAACATATTAAATGGTGGCCCTTGTTGCTTGTGGAAAAGGATTAAAGAGGATCAAAAATGAGGAGAGAGGAGAACAATATTGAGCCCAGGGCAATAATCCATGTGAAAGGTAGTGGTAATGTGACTAGAATTACAGAAGTGAAGGCACGAATTGATAAATTCTGGGTACATTTAGGAAGAACAGTTCATAGGTTAGATGAGTGAGGGAAAAGAAGGATGAAACAAACATCACACTCAGAATCCTGACTTGCACAGGTGAATTAATGCTGGAGTCACTCACTGATACATGAAGTTGGGAGGATAATAAATTCCAAGTGTGAATCAGGGCATTTGAATTATGTGGGAAATATCCAACATTTGGAATATGTAAGGAAAACCCAAGTGAAGTTGTCCTAAACTTTAAGAGAATGATGTAGGCTGACTTTACATTTTATAGTCATCTAGATGAAGGTAGAAACTTATGCTATCAAAGGACATGAGTTTGTAGAGTATGAGAAAAAGGGGCTAAGAACAGAACCTTAATAATTTTAATATTGAAAACAGAGTAGATGAAGGAAAGAAAGCGAATACACGACAGAGAGGTAGGAAGAAATTGTGAAAGGTGTAGTATAATAGCAATACAAATAAAAAGTCTTCATAAAAGAGATATGGTTAGCTAAGCAAAATAAGTCATGAGAAACATACATTTGGATTTCAAAACTGAAGAGGAATTCAATGTCAATGGATGATGGAGGAAACAAATATAAAAGTTGGGAAAGCTCATATAGGCAATTGTTTCAAAAATTTGACACATAGATTGTTTTTCCTATGATTCGTATACTTATTTGTTAATGTCAGATGCTTTTTCTTCATTAAGTATATTAACTAGATATGGCTGATATGAATGAGCACTATTGAATTTGGTATATTTGCACTGGTTTTGACTATTTTATTAAACTAATTTATCAATTCTAATACTTTTTCAGGTATGTATCATGCCATCTGAAAAAAATGACTTTATGGACTCTTTCATTTTAATATTTGCTCTTCTTAGTTTCATTTGATAAAGTACTGCATTGATTATAACTTCCAAAACAATATGGAATGACAGTGAGAGATGGTTTCTCCAAGACAACTGGCTCACTGGCTGATTGATTGTCTGCCCTGGGAGGAAGCGAAATTATTGAACTTCCTGATTACAGTCATAAGTCTTACAAGCCTTTGGCATAATATAGTTCTTGCCTTTTCAGGGCACTGTCTGGTTACCTGCTCACTACATTGAGAAGTCACTGACAACCTGTTATTTTAGGAGAATTTAAATAATAATCTAGACACTCTCTTGAGATAACCTTCTTCCTTTACTTATTGAAAACATTATTTTTCTCTTTTATTCATTTTATAAATCAATATATTTTTTGAGAAATTCAATTGTACTAAAGAATTAATAATAAAAACCAGTTATTCCTTGCTCCACATGTCTCCAGCCCTAGAATTTCTGTCTAGAATCTATTCCTACTAAGGATTTTTGCTTTTGTTTAAATTTGTGCTTGGGCTTATGGTCCTAAATAATATAGTTTCACTATTATTTTTGACTTTTAAATAAATCCCTGGTATACAAAATAGAAGTATACACTTATCTAGACATTACCACTCCGAACCGCTTCCTTCACTTCACCTATGTTGAGCTATATTGAATATTTTGTTTGTTTTTCTACTGCTCACATTAATATGCTCAATTTCTTTTTCCTTCAACTACATACAGCTTTCTTGTCTCTCAATGCTATGATGGCCTGCCAATTATCTACTCTTTCCCAGCCTCTCTCTCCACTTCTGCTGCCTACTTCTAAGAGTGGTACCAATACTTTTTTATGGTCAAGCTTGTCCAATTTACATTCTCTCTCTGTCTAGCTTTTCTTAAATAATGGTGTCTTTCACCTCCGTCTATGGGTTCACTCTAAACGCTGAAAATTATTTTACATTTTATTATGATAATTATTATTTATTGCAGAGACGTTAGTGTTTAACAATTGTTTCCTTCATAATTTAATATAACAATATCTGTTCCACTTGGACAAGAGTGATGCAGTTTAAATGCGTTATCTTTACTTGAATTTTACAATTTGCTCAAAATCGTGCCTTTTTCTTTTTTTTTTTTTTTTTGGCCTCATATAGAGACCTTTTATCCTGGAGTTTATAATTGTTTCATTATTTTTGATATTAATAGAAAGTAAATATCTAATTTTCTATTCTCTACTCGATTTATCTGTATCCTAACATTTATTATTTTCTTCTTTCTGCTATGTGTTCAGTTCCCTCTTTATAAGCTGGTTCTCTAAAGTGTACAATGAGTTCATCCATTTGAGATCTTTCTTTTTTATTAACGTAGGCATTTACAGCTATAAATTTCCCTCTGAATACTGTTTTCACTGCATCTCACAAATTTTGGTATGTTTTGTTTCATTTGTCTCAAGGTCTTTTAAAATTTCCCTTGTGATTTCTTTCTTGATTCATTCATTGTTTTAAGAGTGTTGTGTAATTTCTACACATCTGTTTTCTCTCTGTAATTCATTTCTAGTTTAATTCCATTGTGGTCAGAAGATATTCTTCGTATGATTTCAATCTTCTAAGAATTATTACTACTTGTTATGCTCTGAAATAAGGTCTATTCTGCAGAATGTTCCATGTGCTCTTGAGAAGAATGTGTTTTGTGCTGGACGAACGTTCTCAATATATATCCTAGCTTCAATTGGCATATGGTGTTGCTCAAACCTTCTATTTTTAAATTGATTTTTTTGTCTGGTTGTTCTATCCATTATTAAAAATAGTGTGTTGATGTCTGCAACTATTATTGTAGAACTATTTTTCTCTTCATATATTTTGGGGGCTCCATTGTTAGGTCTCTATTTATGAATGTATTTAAATGTAATCCACCAAAGAGGTCTTCCCTGAACAAACAACTTCTTACCCTCTGTTCCCCATTAGTCAAAATGTGGTGAGCAGTCCAGCAACATCAGCATCTGCTGGGAGGTTATAAAAATGGAAATCCTAGCCCCTCACTCTAGAACTGCTAAGTCTGACTCTGCATGTTAACCCTCTTGCTAGATGATTCTTATGGACACTTAAGTTTGAGTGGTATTCTATCTCTTTACTTTTTTATTTTTTTTAATAGTATGTATTACTTCCTCATATTTTATGTATTAATTTGCAATTTTGTTTGTAGACTATCTTCCTTTATAAAAACATAAGCTTATTAGGAGAAGAGCTTTGTTATATTCCCTGCCATGTCCCAATATATATCCCAATATGTAGTATAGTCCAGTCCTTAGTAGGGACTGAATAATAATTAAGAAACTGGGAGAAAGAAAGAATGAATGAAAATATTCCTGAATGAAGTTTTCAAGAGACCCTTCTTTGTCTTAGGGTATAGATCTTGACTTTTCTTCAAAATTATTCTGTCACCCTTCATTCCTGTTCCTTTTATTCCAAAACAAAATAAACAAACAAAAAAACACTGGACTTTTTGGTTCTTTGAATATGCCATAATCTTGTCTCTCCCAGGCCCTTTGGAAGTGTTGGTCCCTTTGCATAGAGTGCACACCTCTCCTCTATTCACATAGCTTATTCTTATCCATCCTTTAGCTTCAAGCATCTTTCTTAATCATTTCAGACTGGAGTGTGCTATCTATGCATGTTTCCCTGAATTTCTTCACTATAGAGTTCATCTCATTCAAATTATGTTTTAATGTCTGTACCTCCAGCTCTAAAAGGCAAGGAATATGTTTACTGAAGTTACTAGAGTAATAATCTTTACTAGGTTAAAGATATATCTTTTTGTTATACTTTAAAAATAGTTATAAATTGCTTATATTTAATAAAATGTTACTATTGAGGATATTTTAATTTTGATGTAATGTATAATATTTATAAACTTTTTTCTTTATCTTGAACTATCCTGCTTTGGGAGGTGCTTCTTAATTCTAACCCTGAGTACTTGATTTGATATGTTTCTTGTTACGAAGAGCAATTCTAATTTTATCAACATGTACTTGTTATTCTCGTGTTGTTTTTTGTATAAATGCATTCTTTCTTCTTATAGGTAATAGATATTTATACATGTACCTATTGTTCCTTCAAACAGATTGCAAGGATAACTGTGTCTTTTTTCCTAGTGCTTCCTACTATTTAGCTTATTAGATTTCTAAACCTCCATTTTCCATTATGAATAGGGGCAAGTATTTCATTAAGTACACAAGATTGAGTTCAAGGAAACTCAGTTTAAACCCCCACACTAATAAGCAATGTGACCATGAGTGATTACTTAACTGCTCTAAACTCGTTTCCTTATCTGTAAATAATACTTATCCTATTATGCTGTCTTCTGACAATTCTGTGGGATAATAAACGTAAGTTGCTCAGCATTCTTGGCACAGAGTGAGCAGGCATCCCATAAATGGAATTGTTGTTATTTAGTGGTGTTCCTTAATGGGCAATATCTTATTTATGTTTCCCTGAAACTCTTTTGAAAGTGCTGTCTCTATTTGTACTGCAAAGTCAAACAGCAGAATTCACATTCTTAAATTTCAAACAGATCATGATGAGCCATGGCTGAGCCAGGTAAACTTTGCAAGTACCTTATGACTGGTTACCTGTGTTCCTTACAGATTTAGTGCTCTAATATAAATCTCTGCATGGTCCTTGAGGTGAAAAAAAAAGTAATAAACATATGCAATATAAATCCATTTCTACCTTTGCATTACTTAGGAGGATAGAAATGTGGGAAAATATCCTGAAGACAAGATATGAAAGATGTCTTGTTTTATCTGGTGGTCAGCTCCAATCCCTTCCTCAATTTCGCTTAACTCAAAAAGATAATAATCATTATTTGACTAGAAATTTTCATTTTCTGGTTTTCATTAAATGGGATTGAAAAATCAAATGCCATAATTGCATGAACATCATAACAGTATAGTGTGTGTTTAAGCTACGTAAAATAATTTAAAATAGTGTTTCTTAATGCACTTAGTGCATATTATATAGTTCAATGATGCTGCCTCTGTTCTTGATCCATTTTCTAATTGAATTAGTACAGATAATGCATGAAACTCATGAATGAAAGGTATCAGAGGTACACATTTATAGACTTTCTGATTAAATGTCTAAACTATCTTATCATGTGGGAAGACATTTCAGTGCTCCTCTATTTTCCCAAGAGTCACTCTTAGCCAACTTGCCCCTAATGTTGGAGTTTTTATGCTTCCCTTCTCATTTGGTAATTTTCTTCCGGAAGTTTGAGCAACCTAAGATAGGGAGACAAGGCACAATAAAAGTGGGCATGACAATGGCTATGAACCTTATGACCCAGCAGCTCCATTCCTAAGTATTTACCCCAAAATGAAATAGGTATGCAAAAAGATCTGTACACAAATATTCATATCCTGTTTACTCGTAATAGTAACAAAAGAAAAGAATCTCTGTATACTGAGTAAAAGAAAGAGAGAAACGATATTCAGCAATTAAAAAAGAATGATACGGAATACATTACACAAAGTGAACGAAGCCAGAAGCAAAGCATGCATTTATACAAACTCCAAAAGACAAATTTAATCTATTGTGAGAGGAAGCAGATTGGTAGTTGCCTAGGACAAATAAGGCAGAGGAGTGGGTGGGGCAATAGAAATAGCAGGAGAGTCTGCCTTCCTTGACATGATGGTAGTCTTATTGGACTGACATTGTCTGCCAGGCTCCTTTATCCTTTAGAATAAGTCACCTGAGCAGAAGGCTCCTCAACTTGTATTAATCTATCCTACAAGCTTTCTAGACACACCTTAGATGAATTTAAATTCCAGCAGTGGATGTACCTTAAGTTCAAATTGGAACACCACTGACATAGTTACATAACAGTGTTGTACTTAAGAGAAATATGCCAGGACAGCTTGAATATTACTCTGAATGAGCATTAGGGAGCAAGGAAACCTATCACCTTGAAGGAAGACAAATTCCTGTAAAACGACTGTGAGCAAAGAAGTACAGAGGAAGGCCTTAGCACACAGAAGTGATTTACTCTTTTAAAGAAGGGAAAGGGGATTTTTATTGCAACAACCTTCACATTCTAGTACTCTAACCCCATATTAATATTTTAAAGTAAGTTTCTACTATAAAACTAAAGTTTAGGGGGTATTGCAGATTATATGTGAAGAGCAACTTCCATCTTAATTTCTATTGAATTAGTCTGATTTCTATTGACCTAAAGTTTATATTAGTAGGGTCTACCAGGTGGAAATTATGGTAGATTCTTAAATGCATAAAACCATTTAAATAATTCTATCTAAGATAAACTGAAATAACATGTCTGTAATAAGACACTCAAATAAAATTGATTTCTAAATAAAAACAAATCTATGTTAGCAATACTAATATGTCACAGGATTTTTGTGCTAATAACTCCCAAGTAAAACTTCTTCTTTGCTGGTATAATGTGTTTTCTAAACCTTTTCTCTAGTACCCAAAATTCAGTGGAAAAAAAATGCATGTATCAACTGATCTTTCTTCCTGAAACCTCTTCATAGCCTAATTTTTTCCTTACCATCTGTATTGTCCTTAGCTTACCATTTTACTAACTTCAATTTAAAGCACCTGTTTTTTTCTAAATCCTATTGTTTTCATTTCACATATCTTAACTTTGCCCTTTCTTTTCTTATCATCAATAAAGCACTCATAATTCCCTTACCTTCACATAATTAGCTCTCAAAATTCCCCTTGTTTGGTCATTTCTGTCTAAAGTTTGCACTTACTTAGCTTTATTCACAATTATTTTGTATGCTAACTGTTTGGACCCAATTATTTTTCTTCCTGAAAGCCCATCAGTGACAAATTTTACCATTTAGATTACGTGCAATCTTCTGTCAGTAAATGTCAAGGACCTTCTGCACTCTTATATTTTATATCCTATTCCATATTTAACTTTTAAAAGTCCTACTTTATATGCAACTCAGCATGAAGCTTCCTTTCAAGGTGAGTACTCATGAGCTGTCTCCTCATCCATCTGTGTCATCTTCTTCACGAAGTCATTCCTCATTAGGACTAATTCCTCATAATGTGGTCACAGTGAACTGACAGTGCTGATTTGGTCTGTTCAGGCTTTGGCTTTTCATGGCAGCTCTGACAGAAATTCCAACTTTGAGCAGCCTGGGAAAAGTAGAGGTAGCAATTTGCAGTTCAATCTGGAAGAAAATTGGAAGTTGTTGGGAAAAATTCCTTCATTAATATTTGCTCATATAAGACAGAACAATTAAATTAGTTTTAAAATTTCAATTCTTTTTTTTTTTTCCCTTTTATTACTATTTTATTAATAAATTTAAGAACAGTTCTAACTTTTCTCTTCCCCCCAGAGCAACTAAAACCAACTAAAAGGGGGTGGGGCCTGGGGGGCAGAGGGCGCTAGGAGTCATAATCCTCTTCATCCTCTGCGTCAGGTGCTGAGGGGCCGGGGGGTGCGGGAGGCAGAGGCAGAGTCGAGGTGAAGGGCATGAAGGGTGTCGGGGGGCTCTGAAAGTGGGCAGGGGGGTGGCTGGCCTGGGGTGGGGCCTGTGGTGTCTCCTCTTCCCCGTCAGTATCTGTATCCTCAGACTCATCCTCCTGCTCTGAGTCTGATTTTATTTTCTTTCAGTGTATATTTAATTTTAAAGACAATAATCTAATTAATTGGGTGTGGCTCTTTTTTTCCATTTGTCCCTTTTCTCGCCCTTAAAGCCCTTTGTCATCTTTATTCAACAGAAAGTTGGTTGGAAATGTATATTCTTATACTACTTCTAGATATATTTCTGCTTCATCTCTCAAGGAGTGGTAGGATTTTAAAAGGTATTTTATATAGTTCACTTTCTCCTTCTGGCATGAATGAAAACAATGCCTATAACAGACTGGATGGTTATGTTTCCCCGACAAATTCATATACTGCAGCCCTAACCCCCAGTATGGATGTAGTCAGAGATGCATCATCTAAGAAAGTACTTAAGGTTAAATGATGTCATAAGGGTAGGACTCTGAACTAATAGGATTAGTGCTCTTATTACAGAAACCTAGGAGCCCTTCTCCCCTTCCCTCTCTTCCCCTCTCCCTCTCCCTTCCCCTCCCCACACCAAGAAAAGGCCCTGTGGACATGCAGCTAGAATCTGGTCCTCTACAAGCCAGAAAGAGGGGTCTTGCGAGAAACCAACCATGCTTTCACTGTGATATGAGATTTTTAGCCTCCAGAACTGTGAGAAAATAAATTTCTGCTGTTTAAGCCACCCAATTTGGGATATTTTGTTATGGCAGCCCAAGCAGACAAAGAGAGTGCCTGAGTTCCTGTGAGCTGTTATTGAAAGAGTGGTATTTGGTTAGGACCTAGAATCCTTGACCTCGTGTACTCATTCCACAGCCTGTCCTCATCATTTAGGGGAAGGAAAAAAAAAAAAAATATATATATATATATATATATATATATTTCCCACCCCACTCCCCCGCAGGAAAACTAAGGATTTGGTGTTTCAAAAGCCATTGAAGTCTCTTGTTACCTGACCTGACCACAGAGAGGACCATTCAGCCTTTTCCATGGTCAGACCTAAGCAATCTAAAATGGTAAAATAGGCTAAGCAAATCCAAGCAAGCACAGAAGTCATGCCTTTACCACACAGGTGGCAAGACAAGGAAAAGAAGATTAAAGAAAAGGATAGTGAGCAGAGAAGGAGTATTTTTATTGCTTAGTTAGGGTCATGCTTTGATAATATCATACTGACTAAAGTTATACTCTGCCCCTGAGCTACTCAATACTTCATTCAGCCCACTCGTTCGAAGAATCCCTTACCAGACAGGCCTGAGCATTTATAAATCCTTCTTACACGTGCACTCTTCTGGTTCCCTAAAGTCTTCTGGAAAGTCATTTTAGACAGGTAAAAATTAACAAATAGAAAATGAATTGGCCAATGTCTAAGTATTCTTGCTTTTTTTGAAAATTAGTATAGTGTGTTGCTCAGAGGTATTCTCAGTGGGTATTTCCTGATAACAAAATTCACATTGTTTATATACAAGGAGGTATAAGTAAACCATTTTATTTGGACAAAGTTTATACATATTTAGTTCAAGTGCATGTGAGTTCGTTGAGAATTTTTGGTAGAATACAATAGAATGCAACTAACTTTGCACACTATAGGGTCCCAGGAAATCTCTAAAGATATTTGAATACTTTTTTTCCCTGTTCGTAGTTTCCTGTGTGTTTTTCTATTTGCAAGACTCCCGTTCTTTTTCATTTATCT
Organism: Hippopotamus amphibius kiboko; assembly: GCF_030028045.1. Lineage (NCBI taxonomy): Eukaryota > Metazoa > Chordata > Mammalia > Artiodactyla > Hippopotamidae > Hippopotamus > Hippopotamus amphibius. Next base: position 28,735,291 of record NC_080191.1, read on the forward strand.
CAATCAATTGTCTTCAGTGTCCCTGTGTGCTGGAGCTTAATTAGTGATTTTTTTTTCCTTTTATAAAGTATTAGTGTCAGCTTTCCTATATGATGCAGCCTAGAAAAAAGAAACTGTACAGATAATCTCCTGGAAAAAATACTTTGAAAACATAAAGATTTGGTGGAATTATTTAAAAATTGATATATATCTTTTAAAAAAGGTATTAAACATAATTTACTAAAAAAGTAAGTTAGGTTAACTGGATACATTTTTTTAATACATCTTCTTTTGTAAAACAAGCAAATTCTAACAGGCAACTTGTGTGGTTTAAATTTCAAGAAGTGATAAAAATTGCTTTTTTATTTAAAATATTTTATTGCTTATATATGTTCACATTATACAAATGAACAGTACAATATTATACCTTAACAGTAAGACATTTTAAGGGGATGAAAAATAAATATGCTACAACATTAAAGTATACAAAATTATCAACTTTAGGAATTCACAATAATTTATCAATGTTGCTAGTATGCAGAATTGTAAGTAATGAGATAACTCAATTTTAATGTTCTCATGTTTATTTTTTTTGTGGGTAACTAGGTATATAAGCAATAAATTTTATCTAGGATTACAAGAGAAATTAGAAAACATTTTGGCAAAATTTTCTGAGGAAAAACAAAAGCAAGATAATGCTGTAGTCTTAATTCAAAATCAAAGACAGTCACAATTGATGTGATTTTCAGAGGTGTTTACAGCAAGCATCACTTCTGGGCTGAGGATATAGAAGAGAACAAGGTAAAGAATATTAAAATGCTTAATCCTAGTTCACTGAATTAGTGTTCATTTTATTCAAGAAAAAGTGAGGCCCATCACATATGCTACATTTTTTCTTCCACCTTCCTGGGATGCAGATAAAGTTAACCTTGGAACAATATTATCGGTAAAGCCAGCTCTGAATGAGCATTCTCTGCTTAAGATGGTCACATGGAAATCAGAACAATTTTCATGTGTCATTTCTTTACTAGATGAGATGGAAAATTAATTTAGAAACAAAATTGCATAAAAGTTGGTTTCACCACTATTTTATTCTATAAGGTAATATGCTTAAAATTAATTCCTTTTATGAATAAATATTTTTATCTAAATTGTGTCAGGTGTTATTAGAGGACATCTTGTCTACTTTTCTATTATGATTCTTTGGCACTCTATAATTATACAATCATACTAAATTTGCTAAATGTTTTCTGTCATAAGATTAGTAAAGCAAAGAACACAAAAATATACTTCATCTCTGTAATAGCCTTATGCAATGTCTGGATGAATTTCCTCCTGTTGATAAGATTTTACAGGGAAAATTAGTCTGAAAGAAGACAGACTAAGTGGCCAATATGATATACAAGAATAAACATTCTTAATTGAACTTGTCACTTGAAACTGGTAACTAAATAAATTCACTTATTCTGTAATGCATCATAACTATGTGAAATCAAATTGACGAAAGATATTTGCTGTAAGTAGAAGAGACTGAAGGCCCATAGTCTACAGTGATATGAATGAGATAAACACTAATTTGTAATGACAAGAAATATTATTATTGCATCAGAGCTGTTCTACAAAGGGTATACTGCTGTTTGTTAGGATCTTCTCTCATAATTTAGATGATGATAAATGTATCAATAATAACCAAGTGAAATTAAGGAGAAATTATCAGATATATATGACTAGGCTTGCAATATTTTAACAAAGTGGCATCCTATTGGCTAATAACTTATCCAAACCAAATGGTTAAATGTCAAAGAACATTTAATCTGTAAAACAGACCTCTTCCAAAATCCTCTCGACTTAAAATTTCTATATTAGTCTACTGCAGCCTTGATATTTTTCTTTCGTTCGTTTTTGATTTCCTAGCCAAATTATATTCTCCTTTCAAAAACAAACACAATGAACACTCATCACAGGACTCTAAGGCAGTTTCCTTTACTATCACCCCAACAACCCCAGCCCCCCACCCGTAACATATGCGACTCTAAGACCATGAGGGAAATGGCCAAGGGGATACACTTGTCAAAAACTTCAAGTGACCCTGAAAATTCAGGAAAGCAGTTTTTCATAAGCCAAAGGTTAAAAAATTCCTGCACCTCAGGATTGTGATCTGAATGAAGCACTTAGATTTAACTAAAAAATGCTTCATTCTGAAACAAGCAGTATCCAGAGACGTGCACAGAAAGGATTGTGGCAAAACCTCACTGACTCCCTTTCAAAGGTTGTAGGGCTACAATGAAATACGAATCATAAGGCTGATGATAAGCCCTAACCTGGAATCCCTTTTTTACTGAGGGTTACATAGCAGTTTCTTTGGGAGACCGTGGATCTTTAGCAACTGTAGTAACAAAAACCTTGGAACAGTGGGACTCCTTTGCAAAGGGGCAAACCACGACTGCAGTGTCTGTATAAAACACAGAGAAGATAAAAACAGAGAAATTCCTGGCCGTATTTACCTCCAGATTATACTGGAGCCTCTATAAAACTCAATCTAAGAGGCAAATTTATATCAAACACTCACCCAGATTAACCTTAGAGAAAAAGATAGAGATGGACAGTGAGGGTAAACAATGAATGTCTGCTTTAGAAAAACATAAAGCCTGACTTAAGCTCCCTCTTATTTACATATTCATAATAATATGCAGCAGTTAAGAGTACAAATCTTCAGATAAAATATGGTCAAAATCTGGATCTTTCACTTACTAGCTGTGTAATCACAGGAAGTATATTTCTTTCCTTTTTTTTTTTTTTTGCTTCTGTTTTCTTGTGTATTATGTCATCATGTATTTCTTCTCTCTTTGTCAAAAAACAAAACAAAACAAACTCTAAAAGTCCATGTGGTCCTTCATCTGTGACCATATTATATTAATACACGTAAGGCTTACACATCCCTTGTTTTTTTCCGGTCCTACCTACCTCCAATTCCTAAATGTATTGCACTATGTTCTGTGAAATGTCTATTCCATCAAAAGCAGCATCTCTGTTTCCTCAACCTCTTCTCTGTAAATGATCTTCATCCTATTGCTCCAACAGAAGCTGCCACATGAAATAGATGCACATGAAAAGTGACCTTACTTTCCCTGACAATTCTTTCCCTTTTTGATTTTGTTGTCCCTTTTGGAAGTGGAATATCTTGAAAAGTTTATCTATATCCACTGTGTCTAATTTCTCTTCTCTCATTCATTCATGAGTCCACTTTAATCTGGTTTTCATTCCACTGAAACTGCTTTTCTCAAAATCAACAATGACTCAGCATTATGAGTTATGATCTTTGATTATCAGTCTATATCTTATTTAATAATTAAGTAATATTTTACATAATTTATCACTTCTCCTTTTTGACATATTTTTTTCAGTTGGCTTTTAAGGTATCAAATTCTATTTCCTAACACACATTTTATCCTTTCTTCATCTCCCTTCAAGCTTCCACTCTTCTTCCTTAGTCCTCTCATTTTCTCTCTCAACATATCTTGGTGATTTCTTCTGATATTATGACTTTAAATACTCTCTATATGTCCACATTCCCAGATCAGACCTCACTTCCAAAATCCAAACTAATGTGTATAACTTTTAATTTAGCAATATCCATTGGACAGCTGAGGTGCCTCAAACTCAAAAAACCAAATCCAAAATTTTCAATCCTTCCAATTCTTTTTAGCTTAAAAACTGCCTAAGTAATTTGTCATTCCAGTTTCTTAGGACAAAACACTTGTAGTCTTCATTGACACTTTGTTTTTCTCACAATATAGGTCTAATCCATCAACAAATGCTATTGATTCTACCATCAAAATATATCCCAAATCTTACCAATTCTCACTACCTTCAATACTACCACCTTGGTCTAACGCATTACATTGATTTTTTTTTTTTTTTTTTTTTGTTTTTAGTTTTTTTTTTTTTTATTTTTTTTAATTTTTTTTGGGGGTACACCAGGTTCAATCAACTGTTTTTATACACATATCCCCGTATTCCCTCTCTTCCTTGACGCCCCCCCCCCTCGAGTCCCCCCCACCCTCCCTGCCACAGTCCTCTAAGGCATCTTCCATCCTCGAGTTGGACTCCCTTTGTTATACAACAACTTCCCACTGACTCTTTTACAGTTGGTAGTATATATATGTCTGTGCTACTCTCTCGCTTCTTCTCAGTTTCCCCTTCACCCCACGCCCCCTCCCAAACCTCGAGTTCTCCAGTCCATTCTCTGTATCTGCATCCTTGTTCTTGTCACTGAGTTCATCAGTACCATTTTTAGATTCCGTATATGTGAGTTAGCATACAATATTTGTCCTTCTCTTTCTGACTTACTTCACTCTGTATGACAGATTGTAGTTCTATCCACCTCATTACATATAGCTCCATCTCATCCCTTTTTATAGCTGAGTAATATTCCATTGTATATATATGCCACATCTTCTGTATCCATTCATTTGTTGATGGGCATTTAGGTTGCTTCCATGTCCTGGCTATTGTAAAGAGTGCTGCAATAAACATTATGGTACAAGTTTCTTTTGGGATTATGGTTTTCTTTGGGTATATGCCCAGGAGTGGGATTACTGGATCATATGGTAGTTCTATTTGTAGTTTTTTAAGGAACCTCCAAATTGTTTTCCATAGTGGCTGGACCAACTTACAGTCCCACCAACAGTGCAGGAGAGTTCCCTTTTCTCCACACCCTCTCCAACATTTGTTGTTTCCAGACTTTGTGATGATGGCCATTCTGATTGGAGTGAGGTGATACCTCATTGTGGCTTTGACTTGCATTTCTCTGATGATGAGTGATGTTGAGCATCTTTTCATGTGTTTGTTGGCCATCTGTATGTCTTCTTTGGAGAAATGTCTATTGAGGTCTTCTGCCCATTTGTGGATTGGGTTATTTGCTTTTTTGGTATGAAGCTGCATGAGCTGCTTGTATATTTTGGAGGTTAATCCTTTGTCCGTTGTTTCATAGGCAATTATTTTTTCCCACTCTGAGGGTTGCCTTTTAGTCTTGTTTATGGTTTCTTTTGCTGTGCAAAAGCTTTTAAGTTTCATGAGGTCCCATTCGTTTATTCTTGATTTTATTTCCATGATTCTAGTAGGTGGGTCAAAAAGGATGTTGCTTTGATGTATGTCCAAGAGTGTTCTGCCTATGTTTTCCTCTAGGAGTTTTATAGTGTCTGGCCTTACATGTAGGTCTTTAATCCATTTGGAGTTTATTTTTGTGTATGGTGTTAGGAAGTGTTCTAATTTCATTCTTTGACATGTTGCTGTCCAATTTTCCCAGCACCACTTATTGAAGAGGCTGTCTTTTTTCCATTGTATATTCGTGCCTCCTTTGTCAAAGATAAGGTGCCCATATGTGTTTGGGCTTACTTCTGAGTTCTCTATTCTATTCCATTGATCTTCCTTTCTATTTTTGTGCCAGTACCATACTGTCTTGATCACTATGGCCTTGTAGTATAGTTTGAAGTCAGGAAGCCTGATTCCACCAACTCCATTTTTCCTTCTCAAGATTGCTTTGGCTATTCGGGGTCTTTTGCATTTCCATACAAATCGTAAGATTTCTTGTTCTAGTTCTGTGAAGAATGCCATTGGTAATTTGATCGGGATTGCATTGAATCTGTAAATTGCTTTGGGTAGTACAGTCATTTTCACGATGTTGATTCTTCCAATCCAGGAACATGGTATGTCCCTCCATCTGTTTGTGTCGTCTTTGATTTCTTTCATCAATGTCTTAAAGTTTTCTGCATACAGATCTTTTGCCTCCTTAGGCAGGTTTATTCCTAGGTATTTTATTCTTTTGGTTGCAATGGTGAATGGGATTGTTTCCTTAATTTCTCTTTCTGCTCTTCTGTTGTTCGTGTATAGGAATGCAAGAGATTTCTGTGCATTAATTTTGTATCCTGCTACTTTACTAAACTCATCAATGAGTGCTAGCAGTTTTCTGGTAGAGTCTTTAGGGTTTTCTATATATACTATCATGTCATCTGCAAAGAGTGACAATTTTACTTCTTCTTTTCCAATTTGGATTCCTTTGATTTCTTTTTCTTCTCTGATTGCTGTGGCTAACACTTCCAAAACTATGTTGAATAACAGTGGTGAGAGTGGACACCCTTGTCTTGTTCCTGTTCTTAGAGGGAATTCTTCCAGTTTTTCTCCATTGAGAACAATGTTGGCTTTTGGTTTGTCATATATGGCTTTTATGATGTTGAGGTAATTTCCTTCTATGCCCATTTTCTGGAGAGCTTTTATCATAAATGGATGTTGAACTTTGTCAAAAGCTTTTTCTGCATCTATTGAAATGATCATATGGTTTTTATCCTTCAAGTTGTTGATATGATGTATCACGTTGATTGATTTGCGTATATTGAAGAATCCTTGCATCCCAGGGATAAACCCCACTTGATCATGGTGTATGATTTTTTTAATGTGCTGTTGCAGTCTGTTAGCTAGTATTTTGTTGAGGATTTTTGCATCTATATTCATCAGTGATATTGGTCTGTAGTTTTCTTTTTTTGTGACATCTTTGCCTGGTTTTGGTATCAGGGTGATGGTAGCCTCGTAGAATGAGTTTGGGAGTGTTCCGCCTTCTGCAATATTTTGGAAGAGTTTGAGAAGGATAGGTGTTAACTCTTCTCGAAATGTTTGATAGAATTCACCCGTGAATCCATCTGGTCCTGGGCTTTTGTATGTTGGGAGATTTTTAATCACTGCCTCAATTTCTGTACTTGTAATTGGTCTGTTCATGGTTTCTATTTCTTCCTGGTTCAGTCTTGGAAGATTGTATTTTTCTAAGAATGTATCCATTTCTTCCAGGTTATCCAGTTTATTGGCATATAGTTGCTTGTAGTAGTCTCTCATGATGTTTTGTATTTCTGAGGTGTCCGTTGTGACTTCTCCTTTTTCATTTCTAATTCTGTTGATTTGCATCTTCTCCCTTTTTTTCTTGATGAGTCTGGCTAATGGTTTATCAATTTTGTTAATCTTCTCAAAGAACCAGCTTTTAGTTTTATTTATTTTTCTTATGGTTTCTTTCCTTTCTTTTTCATTTATTTCTGCTCTGATCTTTATGATTTCTTTCCTTCTGCTCCCTTTGGGGTTTCTTTGTTCTTCTTTCTCTAGTTGTTTTAGGTGTAAGGTTAGGTTGTTTATTCGATCATTTTCTTGTTTCTTAAGGTAGGACTGTATTGCTATAAACTTCCCTCTTAGAACTGCTTTTGCTGCGTCCCATAGGTTTTGGGTTGTTGTGTTTTCGTTGTCATTTGTTTCTAGATATTTTTTGATTTCCTCTTTGATTTCTGTAGTGATTCCTTGGTTGTTTAAGAGTGAATTGTTTAGCCTCCATGTGTTTGTATTTTTTGCAGTTTTTTTCCTGTAATTGATATCTAGTCTCATGGCGTTGTGGTCTGAGAAGATGCTTGATATGATTTCAATTTTCTTGAATTTGCTGAGGTTTGATTTGTGACCCAAGACGTGATCTATCCTGGAAAATGTTCCGTGTGCACTTGAGAAGAAAGTGTAGTCTGTCGTTTTTGGATGGAATGTCCTATAAATATCAATGAAGTCAAGATGGTCTAATGTGTCATTTAAAGCTTGTGTGTCTTTATTTATTTTCTGTTTGGATGATCTGTCCATTGATGTAAGTGGGGTGTTCAAGTCTCCCACTATAATTGTGTTACTGTCGATGTCCCCTTTTATAGCTGTTAGCATTTGCCTTATGTATTGAGGTGCTCCTATATTGGGGGCATAGATATTTACCATTGTGATATGTTCTTCTTGGATGGATCCCTTGATCATTATGTAGTGCCCTTCCTTGTCTCTTTTAATAGTCTTTACTTTCAAGTCTAATTGGTCTGATATGAGTATTGCTACTCCAGCTTTCTTTTGACTTCCATTTGCATGGAATATCTTTTTCCATCCCTTCACTTTCAGTCTATATGTATCCCTTGGTCTGAAGTGGGTTTCTTGTAGGCAGCATAGAGAAGGGTCTTGTTTTTGTATCCATTCAGCCAGTCTGTGTCTTTTGGTTGGAGCATTTAATCCATTTACATTTAAAGTGATTATTGACATGTGTGTTCCAATTACCATTCTCTTAATTGTTTTGGGTTTGTATTTGTAGGTGTTTTCCTTTTCTTGTGTGTCCTACTTGGAGAAGTTCCTTTAGCACTTGTTGTAAGGCTGGTTTGGTGGTGCTGAATTCTCTTAACTTTTGCTTGTCTGGAAAGCTTTTGATTTCTCCCTCAAATCTGAATGAGATTCTTGCTGGGTAGAGTATTCTTGGCTGTAGGTTTCTCTCTTTCAGGACTTTCAGTATATCCTGCCATTCCCTTCTGGCCTGCAGAGTTTCTGTAGAAAGGTCAGCTGTTATCCTGATGGGTTTTCCCTTATATGTTGTTTGTTGCTTTTCTCTTGCTGCTTTTAATATTTTTTCTTTGTGTTTAATTGTCGTTAGTTTGATTAACATGTGTCTTGGTGTATTTCTCCTTGGGTTTATTCTGTATGGGACTCTCTGTGCTTCTTGGACTTGGTGAATTATTTCCTTTCCCATGTTGGGGAAGTTTTCCACTAGAACCTCTTCAAATATTTTCTCAGACCCTTTCTTGTTTTCTTCTTCTTCTGGGATGCCTATAATTCGAATGTTGGTACATTTAAGGTTATCACTGAGGTCTCTGAGGCTGTCTTCTAGTCTTTTTATTTTTTTTTCTTTTTCCTGCTCTGTGGCGTTTATTTCTCCCATTCTATCTTCCAACTCACTTATTCGTTCTTCTGCCTCAGTCATTCTGCTGGTTATAGCATCTAGAGTATTTTTAATTTCAGTTATTTTGTTATCCATTGCTCTTTGTTTTTCTGAGTTCTTATGAACTGTTTCTTGTACTTTCTCTATTTTGTTATCGAGATTTTGTATCATTTTTACTATCATTACTCTGAATTCTTTTTCAGGCATTTTTCCTATTTCCTCTTCATTTATTTGGTCTTGTGGGTTTTTTTCCTGCTCCTTTGCCTGCATGGTGTTTCTCTGTTTCCTCATGGTTGTCCAAGCTTTTGGGGTTGCTTGTCCTGGTGATAGAGGTGTTTATAGAAGACTGTCCAAGCCTCAGACTAATGTCCAAGTATTGGATTAAACGAATATTCAGTCTAGGAAACACATACATGTATAAGACACACAATTATTGAATCCGTTAGCACATAAGGCTCTAGAAAGACCTGACAGAACCCCAGTGTGCTATCAGATATTCAGAGAGAAACCCAGCAGAAATTGACAACTGAAACAGAACAAATCAGAGACAAAAGCAAAAGCAAACAAACAACAGATAACACCCTACACATACAAACATCAATCCAGGGAGATCTTGTAAGCTAGGATCAAATATAGAAAAGAGCTGGAGTACCACCAGAGAGAATGGAGATTCTCAGAATGTAATTAGACAACTGTACTAAGAACTAAGATAAAGACAAAAGCCTAATATTAATACCAAGGCAGTGCATCATCTGGAGAATAGAGCAAGGAGTCTGAGCAGACCGATAGTGTTGCTTATAAGTATGTTAAGATAAAATAAACTTAAAATGGCTGGAAGAAAGGGGAACAGAAGAGCGTAATGTGGTTGGAAATATGCAAGTAAAAAGAAAGGAATAGAAGTGTATAAAAGATAGGGATGAAAGGAAAGTATGAAAGATATTTTGTCCGTACTACCAAAAACTTAGCTAGATATAGAAGTATATAAAAAGGCAGAAAAAAAAAAAGAATAAAAAATATCCTTAAAAAATTATGTTATAAAACTTGTAGATCCCTTCGGGCTAAGATCGTATTTAATAAATCAAAAAAAAAAAAAAAAAAAAGAGAGAGAAAGAAAAAAAAAAAAAAATCCAGAACTGATCCCAGAATGGACCAGTTCAATAGGTATTGATACTACTATTTCTGTTTCCTTAGCGTCTCAGCTGTAAGTGTCCTTCTCCTTGCCTTGGTTTTTTTTTTTTTTTCGTTATTCTGTGACCAGCAGAGGTTCCTTTACTGTTCGTCTGTAAGCGTGGGTGTGTGGGGAGGGAGAGGGTACAATAGTGGCTCCTTCTCCTGGGAGTGAGTGAGGAGTGGTGCACTGTTGTTTCAGTCAGGCTTGGAGGTGCCTGTTGCAGAGGGCACTGGTGGCTCAGGCGTACACAGAAAGTCTTAGAGTTGGGCCTCTCTCGGGGTTTTTTCTTTTTGATGCTGGTTTTTTTTTTTTCTCGGCAGCCTCCCTGCTGCTGGCATTGCAAGGAGTTTTAATCTAGCCCCGCCCGAGTGCCTGAGGGTGCTTGTTATCCCTGAGCGCCTTAGGTGGCCCTCAGGGCGTCTCTCCACTGCCTGTTGCAGAGGTGCCAAAAGAGAGGGAGAGGCTATGCGCGCGGCTCCTCCCCCCCCCCCGCCTGGGAGCCTGCAGCCTCCAGCCGCCATCATGGCCGGGCAGCTCTCAGGAGCCGGCACTCCTTCTCTGCGGACCTCCTCCCTCCTGTCCTCTCGGTCCGTCACCCTACCGGCAACAGTGTTTCTCACCCTGAACCAGCTCTCCGGTTCCCACGCTCCCGCTCCTGGACCCTCCGTTCAGCTGCGGATCGATGTCTCGGTCCGGGAACGCTGAGCTGCGCTGCGGACCCGCCGTATGTTTCTCACTCCCTCCCGTCTGCCACAGCTCCGCCGCTTCACCCTCTTTGAGCCCTCGTAGATGCCTCCCTACCGGCTATGTCGGGCTCCCCGCAGCCCTTTCTGGTGTCCGAGGCCGTCTGCTGGTGTTCAGCTGGTTCTCTGTGGGAATGACTGCGTCCTTCCGTGCATTCCCAATGCATCTGTGGAGAGGGATGCACTCCACGTCTCTCTACTTCGCCGCCATCTTTTCTCTCTACATTGATTATTGAATTAGCAGACTATTGAACCTTCTTCAAATAAGAAGCAAAGTAATGTCAATTTGACATCTACTCTCAATACAGTGGCTGATGTGCTATTTTTAAATATTCATATAATATCACCTTTCCATAAAAACTTTGTAATTGGCTCTCCACTTAGAGTAAATGTCGTTGTCCCAACAATGGCTTAAATGTCCTCATAGTTTTCTAACTCTATTACCTATTGGGTTTCATCTCTTATTAGTCATATCATACTACTCTTCTTAAATTAGGAGGAACTAAGAATGTATACCCTTTTGTTTTATACAATCTCTGTGGGGACTGGGGACAATGGAAATTTGGCAATGGATAACAAAAAAATGTCTAATGTGGCTATTCCATAACCAAACAATTGTACTTGCAAATAGCCCTCTGCCAAATGAGCACCATTGCTACCTGAAGAAATGTTAGCTTGATTCCTGGAGACATCGACATACCTATTTAGCACCAATTTTCTTCATTAAGCTTATAAATATTCTTGTATGAGGCTGAGTTGGTTGTCTGGGAGTGAGGCAGATGGATGAAATCATGTATGTACCTGAGTATACTCTGAATTATACACTGCCATGCATATTACGTGTTATATAAATGAAATTTTTGTGCTACACGTGCCCCGGTAAGTTTATCTCCAGCATATATTCAAACAGCCTATGTATAGAGAACTCACCCTTATGCCTGAAAAGAAAGCTTGGCCTGGAAGAATAGAGTTGCGCTTCTAAAAGTTCAAGTGTTAGCATTCATTTTCACAGCTGTTATCCCTACACTATATACCTACTGGCTAGATATAAACTCCTAGACACTTGAACCTCTCTCTGAGATCATTGCTAATATCCCTGCAGTTAATCTTAAATGTGCTTTCTTCCTTGGTGTCCTTAAATAAGAAAACATATTTGACTTACATAGACAGTTTTGTGGCCTAGGTTTTCTTTTAGCAATTTTCTGCTATTTACATTTCTCACAATCATTTTAATCCAAAAAAGAGATTTATGCAAAAATACCAAAATCATTTTAGCAATTTTCCTTGTGGAATAAACTGGAAAGAGATTGATATTGGGGTGACTTTTTAGATACATATGTAGAGGTAGACTAGGTTTATAAACAAGTGACAAGAGAAAAAAAATCTATGAAGGAAGTAGGAAGATGATGCCTTTAGTAATTCTGAATGAGGAGGAAAAAGCTAAAAATAAAAGGAAAGGTGAACGTTTTATGGTGGCTTTGTGTGGTATACTGTATTACTTACTAAATATTCTCTATTAAATATAATAATGTGTTTATTCTAATATACTATTATCACCATATTAATAACACACTGAAGCTAAATATTTCATTCTCCTGTGGACAGGAAACTGGCTTAGTTTTCAGGGATGTTCCACCCTCCAGTGCCCCCTATAGATATATCCAAGGAGTAGAGTGGGACATACAGTTCCTCCCAGAAAGTTGAACCAAAACTATGAAGAACAGTGGACTGGGGAGTTATTCCCAAGGAGCAGAAAAAGTGTTACATAGACAAAATATTGGAGTCATTTCTCCCTCGACTCCAATATCTGTGTGATTGAGGGCCAAATAGGTTATTTATGTGTATAATAAATAAGAGCTATTTGATTTACACAGATTCTCAGTTGAAGGTGGAATTCAGTACGTTTTTATTATATGAGACTAGCTCATGAGGGAGGTACAGGACTCCACGTTTTTCATTATTGAAACTGAGTTGGGAACTCATCATGTTTAACATTGAGGGGAAATTTTGCTCAAAGACCCAACTACAGAAAAATAGAAAATGCTTTTCAAAGTAGTGTGATTCTCAAAACTGATGGTGATTTTTGAATTGAAAAATAACAATATTCAAAGATTGTGAGGGCCAAATCCATGCCTTTTATTCAGTCTTTGAAATAATAAGTACAAAATCCGCTACTCGTGCACTCCAGTGACAACATTCTGAATTAGCCAAGAAGGATGGTTTATCCTGTTTGACTATTTGCTAGTTTTCCTTGCATGGGTCCAAAAACAAAAAAACAGAGAAAATGTCTTGACCTTGAATTCAAAGAAAAATGTACAAAAACGATAATTTTAATAGTAAGCAGAGATCTGACTTGTCTTAAACACAGAAGATGGGCCAGGATGTAGGAGGGTTGTAATAATTATTTTTTTTCATTTTAATATTTTTGGTTTTTGTCTTTTAAATTGTTATTGGAGTATAGTTGCTTTACAATGTTATTAGTTTCTACTGTACAGCAAAGTGCATCAGCTATAAGTATACATATATCCCCTTTTTTGGATTTCCTTCCCATTTAGGTCTCCACAGAACATCGAGTTCCCTGTGCTATACAGTAGGTTCTCCAAGGGTTCATTTGCTTTTAGGTTTGCGTGATCAGAGGACATCCCTCTGCTGGCTTGGTTTTTCTTCCTAGCAGCACCAAACTTTCGATCTTGGCCCCTTTCAAAGCAGGTATTTGTCCTGATCTGTGCCTTTAGTACTTACAAACTTGGTAAGTTGTGCAGGACATATACAAGGTTTAGTTTCCCTCATCCCACCAGCAACTCATACCAGGACAAATCTAAGCTGTTTATATCCTTTAGTTTGCCTTCTATTCCACCAGTATCATATTTTGAGTTGGCATTCTCTGTACCATTTGGGCACCATTTTTCAACTAAATACATCATGTTAATCCCTTGACCTAGGCCTCTCATGTGTGACCTTTTATTGGCAGTGAGGGGTAGGCAGGGAATGCTTAATAAACCAGAATGTCTGAGTTCTCATAGTGCAAAACCAAAGGTCTTTTGTGTCAGTTTAACCTGAGGTTGTTGGGGGCACTTACCAAAGATACTAGGTCCATCAACTGTAGATTGGTAGTTTCCTCTCCAGCCTCACATTCCCAAAGACTCCATGTTGGCCCATTCATCCAGCAGGAAATGATTATTATTTTTAATGTGTGAAGTCTGAGCATCCAAATAGTGCTATAAAAGAGGTAACGATCCTGAAGGTCAGAATTATATTTGGGATAAATCATCATAGAAATGATAATCAGGCCATGATAATAAGATCTCCCAGAAACATTGCTAAAAAAAAAGAAGCATGTGAAATATCCTTATTTGAGTGGTAGGTTGATATGAAAGAAACCTGCAAAATAGTTTGAGAAGTGGAAGTCAGAGGGTACTGTAATAGAAACCAAGAAAGTGGAATTTAAAGAAAAAAGAAGAATTAATAATGTGAAGTACACTGATAGTGAAAGTAAGATGAAACTAAGAGCAAGCCATTAATAACAAAGAAGTCATTGATGACCTTAATGGGGTCTTTGAAGTGGTTTGGCTTAAAGGCAGACTATGGAGGACTGAGAAATTATCAGTAGTTAAAGAAATGGAGAATGTGATTGTAGATAAATTTTTAAAGTAACTTTGCCTGAGAGAGGGAAAAGTAACTAAAAAAAAAAAAAAAGAAAGAAACAAACAGAAGGAAACACAGGTTCAAATAGTGCCATTCTTTTCATTTATTCTTTCACACAGGACAGACCCAATTCTATTTATATATTGATGGACAGAATGTACAGAAAATAAGAGGTTGATGAAAGAGGATACTTATTTTTAAAGGGCATCTGGTGGGGTGGCCAGGATCAGCACATAGTGCAAGATGAGGGATAAGAATTCAAACATTAAAATAGAATAACTATGATGGGTATTAGTGCAAGTTTGCTGGGAGGATATTGAGGAGATTCTCTTCTCTATGTCTTTTATCTCCATAAATAACAAATGGTGTGAGGGGGTGAAGTACAGATGAGATATTTGCAAAGAACAAAGGAAATTGGATTAATGTTTGGGGAGAATGGATCTCACTTGGAACAGGCATTTTGAAAGATGAATGAAAGACATGAAAAGGAAATCAGAGAAGGATTTTCTGGCAGCATGGAGGACTCACTTTAGCATGAAGTTCACGAATCTTAGTGAACACAATGGGTGGGTATGACTATGTCCAGCAGTGTTCAGCAGCTTGTATGTAGGCCCTGTGAAGATGGGCATTTGGATAGACCCAGAGTTTTGGATTTGCCAAGAAATTGAGGCAGTAAACCAATAGGGAACAATGAGACAAGTTTGGCCATATGAGGTTTAAAATGATGGCCCATTTAACTTAAGGGAACAAAGAAAAGACAAAGAATTATACCCGATAGAGAGCAAGTGGAGGAGTCAAAGGAGTAGAGACTCCACTACTTACAAGAGGACAAAGAAGATGAAGGAGAAGGAGAAGGAAAAGAAAGAGAAGGAGAGGAAAAGGAGGAGGGAAGAAAGGAGGAAGAAGAGTAAGGGAAGGAGATGGGGAGAAAGTAAAAGAAGAAAAGAAAAAAATAGCTGTAGTGCAAGTAACTGGCTAAGAAATCTAAAAGAAAAATAAGTGTGGACAGAGTGAAGGATGTCTGAGTTTGATATTTTGCAGTGGTTCAGAGAGTCCAATATTTAGCCATTGGTGAGGGGAAAATGAAGGGCTGTGTGGAATAACATTCCTGCAAATGGAAAGTAAACTAAGATTCTAATATTCCAGATTTCTGCAGACTTAATTTGTCCTAGGGAAGACAGCGGCAAACCAGGAAACTAGTAAAACCAAAATGAGGAGCGCTGTGGCTAACATCTGGAGCTGGGATCTGGGAGCCAGGCAAGGACAGCTCAGAACTGGTATTAGCAATGTTCTTTGAAAGTGTAAGTTCACTTGCCTACACTAAGAACAAGGAGCATTAGATTGACATAGAGCTGTCTTTAATAACATATCAGAGCTACAGGGAGGGACTCGACAAAATGAGAAATTATGATCTCATCTGGAATTTCCTTCATAACATTTATACCCTCCTCTTTGTGTTTTAGCTAATCTCTTCAGGAGGGTTGTGTTTCTCTACTTTCTTATCCAGCAGGTGAATCCCCTGTAATCAAGTAATTAGTCCTGCACAATAGGACAGGGGATGCTATGTAGCATTAAAAAATTCCTCTTTAAAAGAAATCTAGAAAAAATAAATTAATACTAAGCATACTTTTGAATTCATAGCTAAATTTGAAGTAAAAAAAATTTTTAATTTTCAACAGCCAGTTTAAGAAGGAGTGGAAATAAAAATGTAAGAAGGAGTTGAAATAAAAGAGATCGATGTGCTCATAAAGCTGTGGGTCGCCTGGGGCTTTTGTGAGATCACGTGAGGTAGATGTTGAAATGAAAGCATAGCAAACATATAGGATTTTGCAGAAGCATACCTTTAGTACAGAGTATGTGTGTGTGTGTCTGTATGTGTGTGTGTGTAAATTTCACCATCTGGCAAAGGGCTATTTCAAGGAAACTTATCTGATATTGATCTCAGATCCAAGTAGGAAACAAATCATTGTTGAGAACTCAACAAAATTTCCAACCTCACAGATCTTGAGGGTTCAAATATACACTCCTTGTATGGTACAGCAAATGCTGGCCAAGAGTTAAATTAAAATGGTTATAGATTGTTATCTTGTGAAGTACTTGGAGGAAGCAAAAACCCAGTCTCTCTGAAGAAACACATTTTAAGTTTCACAGAGTGTCTACAAATAAAGTCCAAATTAACAGGATTTAGAATAAAAAGCACAGGAAAAACCAATGCACCATGAGCAAGAGTCATCAATAAGACACTCAAACAGCAGATTGAGATGTACAGTAACCCCAACATATCGAAATTTCAGGCACAGAATATAATAATAAAGAAATAAAAGAGGAAATAGGAACAGAAAAACAACTGACTTTCCAAAATGACTACCAAGATTGAAAAAAAAAAGGATAACAAACAGAATCTCTAGAAATAGTACATGTAATCACTGAAGTTAAGAACCCAAAAAATGGGTTAACAGCAGAACACACATTTATTACAGGGAAACTTATGAATTGGAAAATAATTGTAAAGAAATTACTGTTAAGCCAGTTCAGATAGACAATGAGAAATTGTCTATCTGAAAATTTTAAAGGATAGATTAATATACATGGAAGGCAAATGATAAGGTTTGCCTACGTTTGTGGTCAGTTAAATAATGATCATCTGTTGATCTGATAACTTTTTGAGAAATGCTTGTAGAGAAGAATTTTTGGCAATCTTTCTTTAATAAAAGAAAGCCCATTAATCAATGCTTAATTTTCATGTGTAAATTCCACTAACAAGAAAAAGCACATTTATTAAACTGTAAGGAATTATTAAAGGCCTATTCATAAAGCATTTCTAAAATGTCACTTAGATAAATCCTGCACATTATGAATCAAAGCACAAAAGTCTTTCTTGATCTAAATGTGATTGACCTTTACAATGGCAACAAAAATCCTGAGAGAAGTGGCATAAGGGTAATCTTAAGGAACTGTAAGATTGGGTAACATTTGCATGAAATGATAATTTTGTGATTCATATATCTGACCTCATTAGTTTTGCATTTCAGGCTATTGATGTATTTGTTTATATATTTTGTTAAAAATATCACTTGTTTAATGAATTGTAAAGTGATGAATCTTTGCTAAACTGAAACTTAGAAAATAATGGAATAAGTTTGATTTTCCTCAGCTATACCATGTGATTAAAGCTATCCAATGTGACTGAAAATTCTATTGTTAACAAGAAAGTTAGGAAAACTCTGTCACTTGTTATCAATTATATATTAAATTTAATCTTGATTTCAAAATTAGAATTATTTTAAAATAGCCTCTTGCAGAATTTTTCAGAATAAATGAGATATGAAATCATAATAAATTTATACTATTTTTTGCTTTGTGTTTTTTTATAATATTGATTAGAAAAACAGTTCCTCTAGAGATAATTATTTGTACTTCACTACTCTCTAAGTTGCTGGGGAAATCCAGAGAGCTTTCTATTTAATTTCCAGAGCAAACTTTATGCTATGATTTCTGTGTTTAACAAGGTCAAGACTTGAAGAGACAGACACAGCCTTTAAGAAAATATAAATATGGCTCTTCTTGAACTAAGTGTCCAGAAATGAGTATGATTATCTTGAGAGAAGAAAGGTGATACACATTTTTTTTTCCTTGCTGAATGCTAAATTATTGCCTGGATATCTGCAATTCTGGAGGGTAATATACTTGAAACTGAAACCCTGGGTCCTGTGAATAAGAGACGTTTGTATCAGACTGGAAATTTTCAACTCTATTTAACAGAAAGCCCAACATTCAGTGGATTAATCATTTTAAAAAACCCAGGAATTATCCATTGTACATAACAAGTCCAGACATAGAGCACTTCCAGGATTGCTTACTTCAGTGGCCCAATAACATCATCAATGTTCCAGTTTTTTTCCTATTTTTCAACTTTATCATCTTCATTCTGCTGAGAATTGTTCTGAAACTTGCCTCTTCCTGGTCATAAATTGGCTTCATGAAGCTCCAAGCATTTTACCCTTGGGGAGAGGAGAGAGAAAACCAGAAGAGGAAAAAGAAGTATAGCAGTTATTTCTATCCATTTTTAAAGATTATTAAATCTTAACAAGAATGATTGCTAACCAGAATTTTCTCACCTGTCCAATCTTAACCTAATCACAGCAAATAGATCAGGATTAACATAACATGACTGGCTTAGACTAATCAAGGCTCATCCCCTAAGGTCTGGAAGTGACCAATCTCTCTTGAAGTATATGGATTCTAAGTCCAAATGCAACAGAGATTCCATTAGGAAGGAAGAAGAGGAATGATTGTAAGACAGAAAGCCAGCATTGCCTGCCATAGTATAGAATCAATATTGTCCAGATAGGTAATCTGGAATTTTGGAAGATGCCAACATCTTGTGTTTTATCTTTCTTAGTTAATTCAGGGTTTATTTTTAAAGGAGAAGTAAATACTCAAAGGGGCCTATTGTTATCCATTATTTGCTTTGAGCTACCCAATTTAATATAGAATCAAGAAAACAAAGAAACCTGATATATAAATTAATAATTTTTCCCTAAGTTCTTCCAAATTTAAGATCTAATTGCCTTAAAATTCTCCATAAATAATTCAATGATTCTTTAACACCTCTTGTTACTTTAATAATATTTATTTGTACTTTCTTTATAATTAAAGATCAAAGAAAAGGTCTTTTATTTGTATCTTTTAGTGATCACCACAATACTTAGCATCAGCCACAGACATTTTTTGAACACTCAACAAATTTATTAATTTAACAATAATAAATTTATTGGCAATTGTGAATAAATCTCCGATAAACGTCTGTGTGTAGGGTTTTGTTTGGACATAAGATTTCAGCTACTTTGGGTAAACACCAAGGAGTGTGATTGCTAGATCTTGTGCTAAGAATCTGTTAGATTTTGTAAGAAACCAGACTATCAGGCTATCTTCCAAAGTGGCTGTATCATTGTCATTCCCGTCAGCAACAGATGAGAGTGCCTGTTGCTTTACATCTATGTCAGCATTTGGTGTTGTCAGTATCCAGGACTTTGGACATTTTAATAAGTTTGTAGTGGCATCTCGTTGTTTTATTTGCATTTCCCTGATAACATGATGTGAAACAGCTTTTCATACGCTTAATTTGCCATCTGTGTATCTTCTTTGCTGAGGTGCCTGTTAAGGTCTTTGGCGCACTTTTAAATTAGATTATTTGTTTTCTTATCATTGAGTTTTAAGAGCTCTTTGTGTATTTTGGATAGAAGTCCTTTGCAATTATTTTCTAACAGTCTGTGTCTTCTCATTCTCTTGAGATTGTCTTTTTTTTTTTGGTAGTGAGATTAGAGGAGGCTTTATTATTTACAGTATTCTTCCATTAATCTATCTTATACCATGCTAGTTGTAAAATAATTTGCACTCATTTTTTGAAATATGTGAACATTAATGTTCATCATATACACATTTCATTATACCCTGAATATAGAATTAGTAAACTAGAAAAGAGAACTGGTGCAATGCTTGTTCATCCTATTTGAAGAAAAAAGCTGGGGAAAGGAATTAACAATTATGAATGCTAGTTTACTATGAGCTAGATATTGCCCTTGCTCACAAAATACATCAGCCCCTTTTAATATCATCACTCCATGAGAAAGTTTTGTTACCATTTTTTTAAGACTATTTCTTAGAGCAGCATTTGGTTTACACCATAATTGAGAGTAGAGTACAGAGATTTTCTAAATGCCTCCTGTCACTACAATGCATAACTTCTCCCTTTATCAACATCACTCACCAGAATGATACATTCTTTCACAGGGATGAATTGATATTGACAAATTATAATCACCCAAAGTCCCTAGTTTACCTTAGGATTCTTTGTGCTGTACATTCTAAGGATTTGGACAGCATGATGACATATATCCATCATTATAATATATACAGAATATTTTCACTGCTCTAAAAAACATTGTCATTTGCAGAGAAGAAGCTTTTAATTTTAATAAAGTTCAGCTTATCAATTATTTCTTTCACGAACCTTGCCTGTGGTGTTCCAACTAAAAACTCATTGCCATACTCAAGGTCATCTAGGTTTTCTGCTATATCATGTTATAGGAGTTTTATAGTTTAGTGTCTTACATTTAGGTCTGTGATCCATTTTGAGTTATACATTAGCTTTGCAAGGTCCTTTTTGGTTTATTAAACTCTGCACTATTTAATTTTGTGCCATCTTTCTCTACATCCCTCCCAGTTTTTCACTCTGATCTTCTCGAACTACTCTTAGTTATCTAAAATGTACCACTTACCTTGAGTCATTTAATATGATGACATATTAGTCAGACACCTGACAGGAACAGATGAGATAGTCAAAAGATGAGATACTTGAAGAGAGTTTAACAAATAAAATTTATAGCAGCATGGGCAACAAAAATAAAAAGATGATGACAGCCCTGGGACACAGAAACAGTGGGGAATGATCACCCTCCACAATCTTGGAAGGAGAAGGAAGGGGACATTTGCTGCAACCCAGTGAAGGCTGTTTTCTTGGGAGTGTGACCCAGGCAGAAGCTATGGCCTGGGCAGAAGAATGCAGCAAAGGTCAGAATACAGACTGAAAGGCAAGAAGGAAAGAATGAATCCAACCTCTCTCCCCCAGCAGAGTCTCCCATTAATTGAGCTCAAATGGAAGCCCTAGAGGTCAGGCCATCTTGTACACAGAGAAGGGCAGAGAAGGATGAAGACTAGATCTAGAGGTACAAACATAGAATACACATTACAAGACACAAATTGTGCCCCTTAGTAACCACTCAGCCCTTTGTTTGGTTGAAAAAAACTGAACTCTCAATACAGGAAACACAAGTCCTAAGGTCGTCATGTGTTTATTGAGTTTCTGCGGTTTTCCACTGATAGTATTGAGTCATGGGAATACTAAGTGGCAATGCAGTCAATATTCTGATTCTTTTTTTTTTTTTGAAAATAATTATATTTTAATGAATTTTTTTTAAGATGCACAGAACTAGAGTACAGAATTATGATTTTTAAAAATTTACATGTGGTTGTAGATAATATCAGATGAGGTTTAAAAAGTTTTTAGCTAGTTGAGAATAGGATTTTAGCCTGATTTTTTTTTCATTAATATTTCAAATTTTTATTTATTTATTTATTTTTTTAAATTTATTTATTTATTATTTTTTTGGGGGTACACCAAGTTCAATCATCTGTTTTTATACACATATCCCCGTATTCCCTCCCTTCCTTGACTCCCCACCCCTCGAGTCGTCAGCCCTTTGTTTGGTTGAAAAAAACTGAACTCTCAATATAGGAAACACAAGTCCTAAGGTCGTCACGTGTTTATTGAGTTTCTGCGGTTTTCCACTGATAGTATTATGAGTCATGGGAATACTAAGTGGCAATGCAGTCAATATTCTGATTCTTGACATTATTCCTTCTTGCCCCCATTTTGTATCATGACTGGTAGTTAGGATCACCCACTCACTTCTCTTTGGTTCAGGGCTATGATGATCTGAAAAATTGTCAGGTGCCTCTCTCAATTTTTCATTTATTGGAACCAACTCTTTGACCTGATAGAAGCATTTGTATCTTAAGTACCCAATGATTGTGAGGGAAAAAAAATCCTTATGTGTGTTATTATTATTATCATTGGTTACAATTGTGAGAGGGTCATTCCTACCTCTAATGTTTAGTGTCTGGACCTGTGTACTCTGGCTGTGTGAGAAATGGCATCACATGTTGACCATTGATTTAAGGCATAAAATGTAGCCTATAGCACAGTACTGCAGCCTTCTAATGGTTTCTCTTCTAGTATATTCTGCAACTGAGCCTTCATTAGTCTGTCTCATCATTCTATCAAGCTACCAGCATTAGAGTAAAGGGAACATGGTAAGACGATTGAATACTTTGAGTATCAACTCATAGATGTGCTCCCCTTATATAAAATATGTCCTTTAGTCAGTGACAATATTGTGTGGTGAAGACTCAGGCATTCTGTAGATCCACAAATGGTGATGTCAGTATATGCACCAAAGCAAAAAGGCAAATTCCTGTTCCAATTATAGGTTTCCTTGAGTACAACCTCTGTCTCCTCCAAGTCAAAAACCCTGCCAGCATCAGCTTGTCACTGAATGGTGTTTTTCTCCCCCTCCCCCAGTGAAGAGTGTCATGCAGGGGTCAGCACTGGCCCCTTCTATGAACCCAGATTATCTTTACACTCTGTGACCGTTCTGAGATGTCCATCCTCATCTCTCTCTCCTAAACTGCCTTGTCAGCAAACTTTATTTCATTTTATCCATTACCCTGACCAGTGTAGAATACTTTCTCAACTATTTCTTCCACTCAAAGAATATAATCAGATATACATTCTTAATTAAAGTCATAAGACAAGATGAAGCATGGTCTAGTGTTTCTCCTTCCTTCTCTTCTCTTCTTCCATCATTATGGCCTATATACGTGTCCTCTCTCAGGTTCCAAAAGCAACATGACTTAGTGGGAAACTTGCCAAAATATCGTTTATTGTATCTGAAACTGTTCTCCTATGAATAGCAAGATTATCTCCTCACTCTATTTTATGTGTGAAGACATGATTGAATCACTGAAAGTAAATGTTAGTTACATTTTCATAAGATATTTTACCCAGAATCTGCTTGACATTAATTGCAATGTTTCTTTGTCATGCAGTTACATCTGCTGTATTCTGATCCCATCATAGCAGTGGATGAAGTGTGGCAAAATTAATATGTGTTTAACTGATTAAAATTTGCTATAAAGATTCAGGCAATATGAGCTGTACACATTGATTTATGAATTTATCTGCACATGGAAAATGTGACATTTGCTGTGTAAACCCCTAAGGGTTGGGAGCCAGAATTTCTCTGGGATTAACTCTAATGCATAACTCTTGCCTGAGGAGAGTTGCTAAGTTAAAAGTTTACCAAATTACACTCACAGAAATGAATAAAGTTTTGCTTTTCTTTTCAGCCAATTATCATCTTTCAGTGATGAAATTAGAAAGTATTTGAAATGAACATTCCCTGTCACATAAAATAATCAGTAATACTAGAAGGGGATTATAAATATAATATTAATAGGCAGCTTTACATGTGCTCATCTTTAAACTTATGACTTCACTATATAAATTTTTATTAAGGACGTTAGATGATCTTGTTAGGCTTTTTTAAATTGCTAGTAAACACATAGTTAGATTGAAAGGAAATCAAAACTTTCATTAGACATTTGAAACCTGGCATTTAATTTTGTCAGCAGGAAAAGAAGGAGATGTGCTTCCTCCTTTTCATCTGCAGGCATAGAAATCCTGAAATTTAAACAGCTTGGATTGTGACGTTTTGACGATTGTCTTTTTTTTTTTAATGCGGTATTGCCTCTGGTTAACAGCAGTAAAATGTTAATTTAGTCATTAATAGGACATATTAGCACTATAACTCAGAACAGTTTTGGTATGCCAATTCTGAAATAAAGTGGCTCTGATTAATGCATGAATCAATATTAAAACTACTAGATTTCTGAAATGACAAAGTTGATCAAAGCTGCCAAAATGGTACGGCGATGCCATCAGTGTTAAATGCATTCCAGTGTTAGATGTTAAGTGATTTCAGGGAATTATAAATGAAACCTCTAATTGATAACATCTGAGAGCATGCACATTGCACTGTTGTCCATGTTGCTACCTGGTTGCACACGTTTTTAAACTATGACAATGAATATTTTGAAATTTATCTTTCTAATATGCTGACTTTATTTCACAGGTGATAAGAAATAAAGCCTGATGAAAAGCATCAAACATTTTTTCAGCATTTTCTGGTTAAGATTATATAAAACATTTTCAAAACAGATTGTTGTAATAAGAAAATATGAGGATAACAGTAAAATATTTTCTCCTGCTTCTAGTTAGTTGGTAAGCTAAGAAAGGTTTATTCAGCCTACTTTTATTACCATCAAATTGTCTCATAAAATAGGCAGGCTTAGGAGGAATCCGATAGCCATCATATTTGGGGTTTTTTTTCTTTATCTCCTTCTTCTGGTTCACGCTCACATTTACTATATTTTTTCCTGTTCAATCTTATGCTTTCGGAAGGGTGTCACAATTTATATTCATGGTTATTTTTTTTTGTCACTCAGAATATTTCTCAACCCTAGCCTATTTCCTGAAATATTATAACCATTGCTGGTTGCTAGCTCTATTTACGTTGAATTCTACGGACATGTCTTAAGTCTATACTTTTACTACAGACATGTCTTAAGTCTATACTTTTAAAAAACTTTTCACTTTGGATACTTTGTATGAGGCAAAATGCTTATGTGAAATTTAAAGTGTAGTGTTCCTGGTACAGTTTTTATCAGAGCTGTTCATGGGGTTTATAGGTTTATGATAAAGAATTATCTCCACAACAGCCACTACATTCAATTCTACAATTTCATACTTAATCTTCACAGCACTCTTGGTAAAGGTATTCTAGCCATTTAAAGTGTTATTCAATCTGTCAATTGGATTCACTGTCTGAGACAGTTAAAATCTCATTTCTCTTGTCAACATCCTCACTAAGAGGAACATAACTGAGGACAATGATAACTGCATCTGCTCAGATGATCAGGGGGCGTGGAAAATGAATGGGATCTCTAATTTGTGCAAGTTAAACAAATTAATGAGTTATGAACAGGACTTAGCAGTCTGTACGCGTATTCTTCTTTTCTGCTGTTGGGGCTTATATCATTAGCGAAATGGTACTCTGATTTACTTAGTATCTTTTTCTGAACAGCTCAAGAAATTTATGATCTTATTTACCATCTGAACTTTTTATTAGTTTCTACCCTCTTCATAACATAACATAAATTCCACTCTCCTCATAACACCGAATAGAATCACATGCTCTTTGTAACATTTTAAGATTCTATGTGATATTTTCATACTCTACATATACTTATTTTCTATATGATTTTTATACATGATTATCTATTTTTAATTTTAAATATTGTGATTGAGAACTGGGAGAGTAAAAGACTATGACTGTAATTTTTTTGCATTATTATTTTTAATTTCTTTACTGAGTGCCCATGCCTTCAGTAAAGATTATCTTCCTCACTCTTCCATAAATAGCTGTGATTTCCCAATCCTTCTGAAGATATTATATCCAAAATATTGGCTCTCGTAACTATGCTACGACATCACCTTTGTCATATTCCTATCTCCTATCAGTGTTTATTAAGTAGTTACCATGAATAGCAACTACTAGGACAACTGAATGGGGCATAAAGAAGATATACAAGTCTTCAGTAGGAAACACAGTAAAAACGTTGTCAAGGTCTTACGCTGAAATTGCACCTGCAGCAAAAGTGGCCAAGACAGTTTCTGATATTGAATAGGATGCTCAGAGAAACTATTTCTAATCACAGACTGCTCTCTGTGTTTTGGCCAGACTTAGGCCCAAACAATCAAATTTATAGGAAATAAGCCATTAGAAACATCTGCCATTGAGCCTGAAAATATCCTGGCTAGATTCTTAGATATGTATGTTGAGACAGAGAGAAGGTATTGAAGATGAGGTGGTATTTCTCACATCATCCCACACGTTAGTGCCATCCTGGAAATACTTTACAAATATCTCTTGCCAGTTTGAGATCAGCTAGTTCTCTGTATTTGTTAAAGCATACCACATGCAGTTGCCTAAGGTTATGGAAAGTTAATTAGCAACATGATGGGTAGTGCTGGATGCCGATCTCATGAGCATATTTAATGTAGAGGATAATCTTGAATTAAATAGCTGCACATTTATGCATCACTTCATTTTGTTTCCATATCGATAGGAGACATATGGGCTGAGAAGTGGCCAGGAGTTGCATCACGTACAGTGTGCATACTTTTCAAAACCTTTAATGAAACAATTTCAAACAGAGTCTCAGAGTCATGCAGTTCAAGGGTATGAAAATCATATCAAGGATCATCTGAATGTATCTGGATATTTTATGACAAGTTATATTCTGCTTAGTTTAAAGCTCAAGTAAGCTTCAAGAATTTTGATACACTCTGCATATGTCTATTAAGATTTAAAAGCTAAAGTAGAATAAAATTTTTTAAATTTGGATTTAAATGACAAGTCTGCGATTAGAAACTCATTGCCTTGTCTTATAAATGATATTATGTGTTCTAAGGGAGAGCTGGAAATCTCAGCATCATCTATGATTATACCTTTTCCACTGTCATTCGCTGAAGTTATTGAAGGTAATACACATATCCAACACCTCTGAGAGTTTCGTATGTCACTTTGGTTTGGTTGTGTGTTTTTGTTGTAAGAACACTTAATATGAGACCTACCTTCTTAGATTTTTACGTGTACAACACTGTATTATAAATCACAGTCCCCAGTTTATGATGGTTTGACTTATGAGTTTTCCATTTTTCCATGGTGGGAAAGTGGTATACACTCAGTAGAAACCGTACTTCCAATTTTAAATTTTGATCTCTTCCCAGGCTAGTGACAGGCAGTAGTTACTCTCCCATGATGCTGGACAGCAGCAGTGAGCCTCAGCTGCAGTCAGCCACTTGATAACTAGAGGAAACAATCGATACACTTACAACTATTCTGTATCCACACAACCATTCTGTTTTTGACTTTTCAGTACCCTATTCAATAAATTTTATGAGATATTCAACACTATATTATAAAGTAGGCATTGTGTTCGATGATTTTCCCAGCTGCAGGCTAACAATAAATAAAGTGTTCTGAGCATGTTTAAGGTAGGCTAGGCTAAGCGATGATGTTCAGTAGATTAAGTGTCTGAAGAGCATTTTCGATTTATGATGTTTTCAACTTAGGATGACTTTATTTGGACAAAAATGCTTCATAAGTTGAGGAAGATCTGTTTAGGCACTATGTTGTAGAGTAGATCTCTAAAACTTATTTATCTAACATAACTGAAAATGTATGCCCATTGAATGACAACTTGTTTTACCTACTCCCCAACACCTTGTAACTACTACTGTATTCTCTGCTTCTATGAGTCTGACTTTTAGATATCTTATATAAGTGGAACCATGCAATATTTGTCTTTCTGTGACTGGCTTATTTCACTTAGCATAATGTCCTCCAGGTTTCATCCATGTTGTTGCAAATGGCAAGGTTTTCCTATTTTTCAAGGCTGTATCATATTTTATTGTTAAGGATATATCCCACAGTTTTCTATTCCTACGTCTGTCTATGGACATTTGGGCTGTTTCTGTATCCTTGTCTATTGTGAATAGTGTTGCAGTGAACATGGGGAGTGCAGATATTTCAAGATACTGATTTTATTTTCCCTTGGATATATACAGACATACCTAGTTTTACTGCACTTCAAAGAAACTGTATTTTTTACATTGAAGGTTTGTGGCAACCCTGAATCAGATAAGGATTTGATTTTTCCAACAGAAAAATCAGCTTCATTTTTCCAACAGAATTTGCTCTGTGTCACTGTGTCACATTTTTGTAATTCTCACAATACTGCAAACTTTTTTATTATTATTATTATATTTGTTATGGTGATCTGTGATCAGTGATCTTTGATGTTTACTATTACAAATGATGGTTAACATATTTTAGCAATAAAGCACTTTTAATTCAGATATGTGCATTTTTTTAGGCATAGTGCTATTGTACACTTAGACTACAGTATGGTGTAAACATAACTTATATGCACTGGGAAATCAGAATATTTGTGTGACTCATTGCAATATTTGCTTTATTGGGGTGATCTAGAATGAACCCCAAATATCTCCAAGATATACCTGTACTCAGGAGTAGAATTGCTGGGTCATACAGTAGTTTTTTTTTTAACTTTTCAAGGAATATCCATACTGTTTTCCATAACTGCAGCACTACTTTACATTCACACCAACAGTGTACAAGGGTTCAAATTTCTCCACATCCTAGACAACATTTTTTTTTTTTTTGGATAATGGCCAACCTAACAAATGTGAATTAATATTATAGTTTTGACTTGCATTTCTCTGATAATTAATGATGTTAAACATCTTTTCATGTACCTGTTGTTTATTCGTATGTCTTCTTAAGAGATGTGGCTGTACAAGTCCTTTGCCCAATTTCGAAGGATTATTTGGTTTTCTGTTATTGACTTGTGTGAGTTTCTTATGTATTTTTATATTAACCCCTTATCAGATATATCATTTATAAATATTTTCTCCAATTCTGTATACTGCCTTTTATTATTATTATTATTTCCAGAGGATTTGTTAGTTTGATGTAGTCCTATTCTTCTGTTTTTGCTTTTGTTGCCTGTTCTTTTGGTGCAGTGTTGAAGAAATCATTGATATGACTACTGTCAAGAAAATTTTCCCCCTTGTTTTCCTCTAGGACTTTTACAGTTTCAGGTCTTATGTTTAAGTCTTTAATCAATTTTGAGTGAATTTTTGTGTATAGTGTAATGAAGGGGTCCAGTTTCTTTTTCTTTTCTTTTCCCTTTTATTTATTTTTATTTTTTTTGGCATGGGGATATCTAGGTTTCTCAACACCATTTCTTGGAGACTGTCCTTTCTCACTGTGTGTTTTTGGCACATTTGTCAAAGATCAGTTGACCATAAATACATGTATATTCCTGATTTTGGATCAGTCTACCTGTTGATGTGTGTGGGTAAATTCAATTTCTTCCCTATCTTAAGATTTATGTACCAAAGGGGGCCAGAGAAGAGGAGGTGGTTCAGGGGCCTACAAACAGGCTTTTCCCTGAGACAGTTAAAGATACCAAAAGGGCAGACTGACCTGTACCACTGGAGGGAAGTCCAGGATGCCAACAGAATATAGTGTCTGTCTGCACGTTGTCAGGGTGGAAGTTGGCAGCTGGTATTGATAAATCTGTTAAGACTTGAGGGTGGAATATTGATAAGCAACAAGCAGACAGAGCTCTGCAATGTAAACTCATGGGGACACAGCACTGGACTATTGAAGCAGACAAATAGGCTTTTCAAAAGTATGCTATTGGTAGATAGCAAGGCCTCATTCTGGGTTGGAATTCAGAGGAAATTTTTCATGTATTTTTGGGAAGTTGGCAAATCGGAGACTAGGTTCTAGACCTTTGTGCCTTTTGTTTGTCAAAGTCTATTTTCCCCTCCTTTTTGAGATTAAATGCATTGAGTTTCCCATTCCCTCTCTGCAGTTATATATATTAGCAATGAATCCCGTAAAGAAGTGATGTGTGCCATTTTTGGACCATAAATCTAGGAAATAGGTATTCCTTTTCCAAAATCTCATTCCTCTTCTGTTAGGTGTGTGTGGATGGTAACCAGACTCTAAAAATGGTGTCTGTCCCTGATTCACCACATGTAGGGAAAGCACCCACCAACCTTCACATTCATACTATATTGTGTGTAAATATGTGAGCAAGAAAACTGTTTTGTTTGATTCAGTGCCCATTTTATTTTTTTGTTAGAGTGGTTTCAGTGCAACTACTTAAATTGGGCCCTGAATATTTCACACTCAATCTTTAAAAAATTTTTATAATTGCCTCTCTATCTTTCTAAAATGCTGTATCTTCTATCATCACTAAACTAGTGTTCTTGTCACTGAATTGCAGCCCTTTACCAGTCAATCTCATAATAAGGAGTTTAAGCATATGCTACTGATTATCTTTAAATTTTACACCGTTTTATTTATTTTATATTATTTTGTTTATTTATTATTTTATTTATTGCTGTTATATTTAGTTATTTATATAAATAAACAAAAACTTTGACTTCAAGTCATATATTTGTTGATTATAAATATTTTTATTCATGGAATCTATAATAATATAAAAATATCTATTTGTCTATAAATATTTCTCAAGGAAGAGAAATGTTAACATTAGTAAAGATCTTGGTTAAACATTTCCAGATATCACTGGAATTTATTGGATGTGGCTAGGACTTCCCTCTTCTACTAAAAATTTAATGCACTTTTATATAGCATGTCTCTCTTAGTGCCCTTATAACTAGAATGATACACAGGTAAAAACAACTATTTTTAATAAATTATCCTTCAGGATTCTGATTGGTGTTATGTGCCATTTATCCAAAACATTTATTTAGTGTCACTTAAAATTCACCTTTGCCAAGTGTTAAGTTAAAAAAAAAAACTCATAAAAAATCATTGTTTACAAGAAACGTTTAAGATTCTGTAATGGTTTAGGAAATAGGGTGCTAAATAGTGCCTACAAGTATTTTACATCACAGACATCTCTTTCAGCTTCCTTCTATGAGGTTGGGAAAGCCTCCATTTGGAAAATAGCTTAACTTGGATACTTCATGTCTTATAACCTAAGGATAATCTATAAAGAGCCTACTCCTTCAGGACTCAAAAGAATAAATATCTTAGAATATTGTGTTTAAAGATGAGTTGTCAGATACCTGCTCCATCTCTAACAATCCATTTAAACTGTGATATCTGAGATAGTTGTCCAATGGCCACTATGATGATTAATCTCCCTAAATTCCTATAATCTCTCTCCAGTATACTTCATAAACCTATGTAACTTGACTATATACTTCCACAGAAATATAATTTCATTGTCTATCCACAAATGTTACTGATAATTGATACACGAAATGGCCACATAAAACCACCAATTTTTATTTTTTATATAATTGCTCCTGAGGATATTGCAAAACACCCTTTACACAGAAATAAATGCCAAAATTCTCTTGGCATTTAGATAAAAAAAGCATTTCCCCCCTAAAAAATAATTATAGCTGGCAAACTCCAGTTTCTAGTATCTCTATCTACCTGTCTATCTCTCTATCTATCTACCTATCCATCTATCTATCATCTATCTATCTACATCTATCTGTCTACATCTATATCTCTGTCTCTATCTATCTATAGATAGATAGATATAATTGAAAACAATTGTATACAACTGTTTTTAGCAAACTCGATTTATAAAATAGTTATTTTGCCTTTTTTCATACAACATCACCTCCAGAGAATATTTAATATTTTAAATTCATTTATACTGATTTCATTACATTTCATCACATGAATGGATGAAATGACTTTTATTGCAGTAGTTTCCAGACCATTGAATATCTAGCTTTCTTCACTTTTGTGTCATATGAAATGTAGTAATGGATATCACCATTCATCATTTTATTTGTGTGTGCTACATTATTTCTTTAGAAACATTGGTTAAAATACTGGGCTGAAAACTTTCAACCCTTTTGAAGTTTTTGAAACAGATTGACAAATTGTTTTATATAAAAAATCAATTCATATTTCAAGGATATGAGAGCTACTACCTCACCACATTCTCAACAACCTGATTATTACAATTTAAAATTATCTCTAATTTTATAATTTTAAAATACTTTACTGATTTTTTAAATAATGTTTTGTCAACTACTAGTAACATTGTACATGCTTTCAAGCGTTGCTGGAGATCTTTCACCTGCTTCTGTGAATCCCTGCCCATGTTTTGGTAATTTTCATTTGAGTTTTGCTCATATTTTTTAAACTTACAAATATATTTATATATTAGAGAAATTAATCTTTTTTCATATTATTATTATTATTTTCCAAACCTGTGATTTGCATCAAAATGTTGATATTATTTCCAGTGCAACAGTATTTGCATATTTACATTAATTATATTGCATATATTACATTACATACTACATAAATATGTTACATATATTAATTATGTTTATACTATTGTCCCCTCAAAAGTTTCCTGTGCCTTGAAGTCCTTCCAAGATACCCATTTCCAAAGATCCTTCAATATTTGATTGCATTAACTATAAACATAATATTTCATTTACACCTGCTTGTAACATTTCATATTTTTATACATCTTATTTACCTTTCTTATTTAATATACAGAATTTGTACCTAGATTTTACAATATAATATGCAATTTTCTTAAGAATATAGATTATTCTATTGTATTTTATCATTATATCATTATATTTTGTTCCTCTCACAGTGACTAGCACATGACCTTGCACATGAAATTATTTGGTATTCTTATTTGAGTATTTCTTTCATTATTTTGTATATAGTAGATAAAAATAGTTATTTTACATACAAAGTTTCTTTTTAAAACTCTATTGCTATAATGTAATCCTTGTGTGACATTGTCTAGCTCAGTGTCTTGCTATACAAATATATCTATAATGGTATTTTATTTTTAATCCATTAGAGATCATATGCTTTAAGAATGCTTTAGTGTTATCCTTAAACATGGCGTTACACTTGCTTAGATGGTTCCTAGAGCAATAAAATAGCATACTTTGCTAAAATATAATATGATCTTACACTTTATCCCAAATAAGATAAAATAAGTATTTATAATGAAATTGGAGCTTAGAATTTAAATCCTCTAAGGCATTTTGTGAATCTGTGTAATTAATTTTGTTTAGGAGACTTTGTTGCTTTACACTGAATACAAAATTGGAACTTTCAAGGTTCAGTAGCTAAACCTTGAGGGTAGCATATGCAGTCTATGCTTACTATGCAATAGCATTCCTTTTTTTTAATCTCTGTTTCCTCTATGGTAGTTTTTGATTGAGATATCTCTTTCCTTGGTGGTGGTGGGGGGGGGGCAGTGGTAAACTTTCCTGCTAAAGAAAACCTAGCTCTTTACAACTGGCTCTTCTTTGAAAACATGTAAAGAAATTAGCTATTAAGGTTAAATAATACATTTGAAAGAAAAATTAAAAGACTGCCAACAGGAGTAGACTGCTTTTACACAAATCATCTAGTCCTGAAAAATATTATTAGATAAGACCCTAAGGACTATGACCAGTGTTCTTCTTGATTAAGTTTGTAGTGAATCCACTTAATCTTAATGTTTAGTGTTCCTGTACTTAGTTCTTTCATTCTCATAAAAAGTAGAAGTTATAGGGGTAAACATTTATGATTATTTTTCAAAACTAAAAAAAGACACCAACTGGTAAAGTTGTTTTTAGAAGTGGAACTACTATCCTAATAATTGGGATTTATTGTAGGATATAGATCATGTTTTCAATTGCCAAAAATAAACCATTCTACTGCTATGAAATTGAGAAGACAGTCTTCCAAAGTTATTATTATTTTTTCCTTTAGTGCTTGAGTGAGAAGAAATATCTTAAGTAATTGGCTCACACAATTATGTGGGCTGGAAATTTCAAAATCTGCAGTACAGGTCAGTAGGAGACCTAGAGGAGAGTTGATGTTGCAGTCTCGAAGCCAAAGGCAGTGTGGAGGAAAAATCCCTTACTCTCCTGGGGACTTTTCTCTTAAGGCCTTCAACTGATTGGATGAGGCCCACACACAATCTGCTTTACTCAGTCTACTGATTGGAATGTTAATCACATTTTAAAAATACCTTTACCATAACATCTAAACTGATGTTTGGCTAAACAACTAGGTACCTTAGCCTAGCCAAGTTGACAGATAAAATTAACTATCACAATGACTCTTTTTATTTTTAAGCCAATTTAATTTGAGATTTCTAATATTTCTAAAAGCATCATAACTAATACCATACACAAATGGGAGACAAACTGAAGAACCAAGCAAGAGTAAAAATGGATGAACAAATATGAGACAAAAAAGGAATGAGTCGACTGGTGGTTTGCAGTTTGTCACAATACCCCCTGTATTATGTTTTTGTGAATTTCATGACTGTAGATTTCTTCAAGTTATTGTGCAACTGTCATAATTCCTATTTATCTAAGCATTAGAAAAACAAGATTCTCTTGTCTCTATTCATAGAGGTAGTTCTGCCAATTTTGGAAGAGAGTCGGTTCAATAGATTCTGCTCTTTAGCTCACATATTAAAAGTTCTCATAAATTGTATATGGCTTGATCTACACAGAAGATAGACATAGGCAAAATGACCATGTTGGGATTTAATCCACTAGATACTTTTTCTGTACACTTTTTTTATTTTCTTAATTAAAAAATATACTTTTTCTGTGGGAATGCAATAATTTTGGCTCATCTACTGAGAAACATCCCTATAGTAGGACTTGATGAATGAAATTTAGTCTGTAATGAAATATCTGAACCATATCTCCTTTTGAAATTATGAGCTCCGCATAATGCAGGAGAAAAATAATGTTCTGTCTTTCAGGTATGAATCTTCATTATTATCAACAATATCTTCCTTACACATGCAGTCATAATTCGCTATAGAAACCTGAGTTTTGTATATAATATATATAATCAAAAAATAGTTTCTGAATGTATTAACATATATGTTTATCCTTGATTTTTCAGTCACTAAATCTATTTATTTTTATCTAGTCCTACTGTAAATTTCTCCCTTTTGCATCATAAACCTATGGAACAAGCTTAGGTCAGTTTTTAAACAGCATGACTCTTTCCTTTAAATTTCATAAACCTACAAATCTAAGTTATCATAAGGAATATCGTATTGTCTCCACTTTCAAATATTTCTTTTATGTGTCTTTGGTCTATAATGTAACTATTTCTGGACAAAACAGATTATTTCTACAAGTAATAGGAGCAAGAATTTGGATTTCCCCTGGAGGATTTCCTATGCTGTTCATGGAAACTGATCAATTATAGCAATACTTTTAACCTTATAATTTTAAAAGATTATTAGAAACTACTATGTCCTATATTTGCCCTATCTTCAAAAACTAGAGTCACAAATTAAGTACCCTGCTTGAAGGGTATTCAAGGGCTCTTTCATCAACCAGGGTCTTCTAAAGACAAAAGGGATAAAGGTTTCCTATGATAGATCGCACACATAAAAGACCTTATTCAGGTTTGACATAACAGGTCACAGTAAAATGTGACAGTTTCCTTCTGTGGGTGGATTTTATATTAAGGCAAGTTTATTGTTCCTGGAAATACTTTAATTAAGAAATTTGAATAACCTTCTTAACTCCTTTTGAAAGTAATGTAATATTGGCATAACAAAGAAAATCATAGGCCAATTATCATCACTTAGCATTTCCTGAGCTAAATATTTTACAGAGAAGGAAGGCTTTTGTTTGTAAGGGAGGCCCTTGCCTAATATGCAAATTTTCTGCTATAAATTTCCTGCAAGTGCTGACTCCTTAGTCTTTTAATATATAGCCATTCACTATCTATCACAATTATTTTTAGTTATATAATTCTTTTTTTGCAGTTGAAGTAACTTGAAGTTAAATGACTTGTCCTAAATGAAAGATCAACTTGACAAAGATCTAAAATTAGATTTTAGATTCCTAAGATAATCATTTTAGGATGTATTTTTATTTTTAAAGGCTGTTTTGTATTTTCTCAAGTGCTAGCCATGTTATAAAATTTTAGATTCCCAATGCATTCTAAGTCAGAGATTCTTAATCTTGGTCTATGAGCTTTTAATAATATTGAGATAAAATAGTTCATAATGCAGATGCCTCAGATTACAAAATATAAATGTTCACCTTTGAACTTTTAGCTTCTCTGAGTCCTTCTTTTAAGAGGGAAAAGACATATGAATTTAGTACGGTAACACTTAACTAGTTGGGTTAGTTTTATAATAGACAGAATGGAAAGTATCTTGCTAAGTGGCATTGGATGAAGTGTCATAACAGCCCAATTTTTTTTTATGGTTAAAACTTTAATAATTTCCATAAAATATCCCTAACAATGTTGAGGAATGGTAATTCTCCCAGATCAGTTCTCTCAGCGTGAACATTAGAGATGTCAATTACTCAGCTCTCTCCTTCTCTCTTCTGGCTAATATATGTATGTAAAATAAGTCAAATGGGTATTAACCATTGTTATTGGTGGTTTGATATTCCCCATAGAAAAGGAGCTCCCTGTTTGCTGGACAGGAGTATAGAGACTAAAGTGAGAAATTAGCTCTGGTCCAAGCTTTGGAATTAAACTGTGGAGAGAGTTGAGCTTGCTTGCAAAATAGATTCTGAGTTCACATGTACATCCTGTGCACCTCAGAAATCCGATGGCTAGCAGCACAGATAGCACAAGAAAAAGACAATCAGGTCTTATATAGTTATCAAAGTTACTAATTTTTCCATGTATTTATTCACGTGTTAAGGATGTTAGTGAGAAGACTATAGTTTCCACCTTTGCATTGCCCTGATGCATTTGTTGACAATCAATTGACCATGCATGTGTATGTCTATTCTAGACTATCTATTTGGTTCTACAGTATTCGCTATTTGACAGTGCTTATGTCAACTTAAATGAACATACTATTTTGATTACTGTAGCATTATAGAAAGTCTTGGAATCAAGCAGGGTCATGTGAGTCCTATAACTACACTTATATTTCTGCAAAAAGCACTTTGGGAATTTGATAGGGGTTATCTTGATTCTATTGACCAATTTGTGTAGAATTGACACATTAAGAGTATTGTTTCCTCTAATTCATGAACATGATATATCTACATTTATTTTGGTTTTCTTTAATTTTCTTTGGCAATGTTTTATCATTTATTTTTGTGTGTATAGAGTTAGACGTAGAAGAGAAATATATTTCACTTTCCTTAAGTTTATTCTTATATATTTTTTATTTTTGAAGTTCCTGTAAATGGTACTCTAACATTTTATTTTTTGATTGTTTTTTACAGTTTTTAGAATTTAGAAATGCAATTGACCCTTAATAATTTCACTTTTCATTCATATAAGGGTTTTTTATTGTAGTTTCATCTGGATCTTTTGTGTTATGCCATTTGTGAAAACAGATACTATTGATTTTAATTTACATTTGATTTTAATTTACCAGTTCTTTTGCTTTTAACCTTTTTTTCTTGCCTTATTGAGCTAGCTAAAACCTCCATTACAAGGTCAAATATAAGTAGTGCAAGCAGATACCCCAGTCTTGTTCCCAATTTTAAGGAGAACACATTCATCATTATTTATGATATTAACTACAGTTTTTATCAAATCCCTTTTTCAAACTGATTATTATTGCTGAAATTATTTTTTTATCATAAATTGCTGGATTTTGTTAAAGGCTTTTTCTGTATCTGGTGATATGATCATAATTTTTCTCTTTTATTCTGTTAGTGTTGTGAATTACATTGATTAATTTTTAAATGTTAGACTAAATATCTGTCTCTTGAATAAAACTCATTTGATCACTATTCACTAAGATCATTTATTATACACTAAACAACCAACTCCTGATTTATCACACTCTGAGGTACTTCTCCCTGAGGTACAAAAAGTAACTTTCTCTAATGAATGACTTTGGAATGAAATCCAGTTAAGCATTTTTCAAAAAAAATCCCCCCCCCCAGCAAGTGAGCTATCTTAATAAAGCATACATTGTTCCTAACACTTTATTATACTAATTTATAGGGACAAGACCTGCTTGGTGGGTTTAATTATGAACTTCAAAATTATGAAGATCACTCTTCCACAGATATAAGCCATGTTCTCCAAATAAGTTTTGTCAATAATAAAGATGATATCTTGGCCTGTAACTGCATACTTTTTTCTTATTTCTCAATTGACTTAGCTTTTAGAAGAGGAAGAAATATACTATTCATTGAAGCCCCTCAAACATCCCCATGGAAAAATATTTTTTATCAGAACTGAATTGAACCAAAAAAAGGAATCTGTAATCAAATTAGATAGATAGAATTGAGCTTGATGAAACTGATCCTGATGAACTGGGTATTAATAGAGAGTTAATCTGGCAATAACAACAACAAAAAAATAGGGTCCGCTAAGAGTTCCTGTTTTTAATTTATGCAGTAGTAGGAATTTCATCATTATTCATTGATTGGTTTCACTTAAAAGATGAAAATAAAAGTGTCTCTGGCTTATGAAGTGGGCACAATTTTGTAACTGGCATATGTTACCTGTCTAAAATTTAGCAAAGAATACTCATTGCAGTTATTTTGGAGATTCTGCATATACTGAGACATAAGCTATGTGTCAATACTTCAGTCTCACACTTATTTTTAAAGGCACACATACATAATTATTTTATTCATTTGAGTTTCATTTTCACTATAGTGCAATGAAGCTAAGCACATTCTTAAAATGAAGACATGGGTATCGACTAAATACCAAGGGGGAGGGGTTCTGAGTTCTTTAGTCCACTTTTTTTACTTAGGCTTCATGAATGTAGGATTCCTCACACAAAGTAGTTGTTCAGTTAGTATCTTCCAATGATTAAATGAATTGTTGCTGTTATTCATGGACTTTTGCCATAGTAAAGCTTCAGTACATTTAGGAAAGGGGAGATCATTGTATTATTTATAAATACTTCCAAATTCATATAATTATAATAGCCTGTGTAACAAAGATATTAGATGATCCCATTACATAATAAGTCTGAAAGCAGGGGAGTAAATACTTCTTCCATTGTCTGACTCCTTTTATTGGAGAAGAACATTTTTCTAGAAAGCTTCAGAATGCTTTGTCTTCCATTTCATTGACCATAGTTTATTTTATGGCTGTTACTGATTATAAGGAAGGCTCAAAAATGAGCTCCAAGAAAAAGAATATGGAATTACCATGGCTTAGTTGATATTTGTCCCTCTTTCAGAAGCTATTGTGTCCTCTTAAGTCTGCACCACAAGGAATACTTTTTCTACCTTTACTAATCCTTTGTGTGAGCACTCTACAGTACAGTGAAGTCTACAGAGAAGAAACATCAAGTGGCTGCAAACCCTCTCTATATCTGTGGCTCTCAAGGCCTTCACAACTCTCATTAGTAGATACTTAGACACTGAATTATTTCAGAACTCTAGCTGAGTTCTAACAAATGTCTATCTGTGTCTGCGCAAGTTGAGTAAATGCACAGTTCTCCTCTCTATCTGCAGATATCTGCCTTCCTATAGATTATAGGTTAGTTGGTTTCCCTGTGACCTTAGCTCTGTGATAGGTTCAAGAAAATTCATGAACTGGCAACGTACATGGCTATTTTGTTGTAAGACTGAAAACAGGTAATTTTATCATTACAAAACGTCCTTCTTTACCTCTAGTAACATTTTTTTTTTTTTTTGGTATGGCTATTTCAGTTATCTTTTGGTTACTATTGACATGATACATCTTTTTCATTCTTTTTCTTTTTTAATTTCAATTTGTGTCTTTGAATCGAAACTGTCGCGTAGATATAGCTGGATCATTTTTCTTTTTAATTCAGTCTGCCAA
The DNA here is from genome assembly GCF_030028045.1 of Hippopotamus amphibius kiboko. Lineage (NCBI taxonomy): Eukaryota > Metazoa > Chordata > Mammalia > Artiodactyla > Hippopotamidae > Hippopotamus > Hippopotamus amphibius. The sequence goes on from NC_080191.1 coordinate 28,774,672, forward strand.
TTTCTACTCTTTGATTGTAGTGTCTAATCTTTTTACATTAAATGTGGTTACTGATAAGGTAGAATTTAAGTTTGATTTCATGCTCTATGTTGTCTATATGCCATGTCTTTTTGTTTATCTATTCCTCTGTCCTCTTTTATGTTAAATAGACCACTTCAAGTGTACTATTTTAATTTTGCTGTGTTTTATAGTTTTTTTCTTAGTGACTGCTCTGGGATTATAATTAATGTCTTAACTTAAAATAATCTTGTTTGGAATAATACCAACTTGATTTCAGTAGTATTCAGAAACCTTATACTAATATAGTTTTGTTCTCTCCCTGCTCCCCTGTGCTATTATTGTCAATCAAATCATAACTCTATACATTATAAGCCCATCATCACAGTTTTAAAATAATTGCTTTTTGCAGTTGTCTCTTAAATCAGATAATAGAAGAAAAGAGTTGCCCAAAAAAATACAACTATACTGTATTCAGTATTTGCTTATGTAGTTACATTTACCAGAGCTCTTTATTTCTTCACGTAGATTTCAGTTATGGTCTAGTACTTTAGTATCTCCTGTAAGGCAAATCTGCTAACAATGACTTTTCTGTTTTTAGCCTGGAATACCTTAATTTCTCCTTAACTTTTTAAAGGCTAGTTTTGTTGAACATGGTGCACATGGTCAGCAGTCTTTTTCTTACAGCTCTTTGAATATGTCACATGAACTGTTTTCTGGCCTCCATGGTTTCTGATGAAACACAAACTATTAATTTTATTGACAATATTTGGAACATAATGGATTATTTTTCTTGTTTTTTTTTTTTATTTTTCTTTCCTATTTCTGACATGGACTATCAATTGAACTAACTGTTTAAGTTAACTTTCAAGTTAATGATTCTTTCTCCTGCCTGCTCAGACCTGCTATTGAGCCCCACTAGTGAATTATTTGCTATTATTGTACTTTTTAATCAGAACTTCTATTTGGTTTTATTTTTAAATATCTATCTTTTAATTGATACTATTTGGTGAGACATTGTTATCATACATTCTTTTTTTCTTCCAGTTTTATTGAAATATAACTGACATATAGTGCTATATAAGTTTATGGTATACAGCATAATGATTTGACATTCATACATCATGAAATGATACCACAGTAAGTTTAGTGAACATCCACCATCTCATACAGATACAAAATAGAAGAAAAAGAAAAAAATTTTTTCCTTGTGATGAGAACTTGTAGGATTTACTATCTTAATAACTTTTATGTATAACATACACCAGTGTTATTTATATTAATCATGTTGTACATTACATCCTTAGTACTTATTTATCTTATAACTGGAAGGATATACATTTTGTGTACCTTCATTCAATTTCCCCTCCCAACAACTCCCACCTCTGATAACCACAAATCTGATCTGTTTTTCTATGAATTTGTTTGTTTGTTTGTTGAGCTATATATAATTGAGCTATATATAACACTGTTAGTTCCTGGTACACAACATATTGACTCATTATTTCTATACATTATAAAATGATCTCCACAATAAGTCTAGTTACCATCTGACACCATACAAAGATACTGTATTTTATTAGCTATATTTCCTATGCTGTACATTTCATCCCTATGACATTCATTTTGTAACTGGAAGCTTGAACCTCTTAATTTCATAGAATATCATACATTTTCTTGCTTTTTAGACATGTTTCTTTTGGTTCTTTAGATATATTTATAACATACTGTGGAGAAAATATGTTGCTTGCCATTTCAGTAAACAAAGGATGTTGCAGCCATTAAGCCATCAGCCACTGCCGCCACCCCCTACAGTGTGCCCCAGGGGATTAAGATGGAGAAAAACAAGATACTGGCCCTACATAATTAAGATGTACATCAGAAGAATAATTTCAATAATCTCAGAATCTAGTGCCTTGTTATAATAGAAAAGCACTAAAATCTTGACCTGAGATGTTTAAATTTTTTTGCAATTAGCAGCAATCTTTTGATGTTTGGCTACCTTTTTTGTTTCTTTGTTTGCTTTCTGCAAAAACTCCTTTATATCCTGGCTCCTCCCTTATCTTGTTGGAACAATCCCTTAGAGCTATTTGAGAGGCTACCTTCCAGGGCTATAGTCCTCAATAAGGCCACCTAATAAAACATAATTCTCTACTTTTATATTGTGCATTTTTTTCAGTAGACAATACAATATAGATAAATACAATTAATGTATTTGTGTAGTTAATCCAACTGTCCTTAAAGATAGTTTTTAGTGATTACAATTGTTACTGCATGGAGCTAAATCAGACTCCATGTTAGATCTGTTTCTTTGACTTAAACCTTTGCTTTTTGTTGCTTTTGTTATTGTAATCATACATGATGGCCTGCCTTGGGGAACACTGCCCCTCTGCTTGTTTGTTGAACTAAACTGCCTTTGTTCAACTCACAGGCAGACAATCTGCCCTGCCCACCTGTGTGAATGGCTTAAATTAACATATCCTCTCACTGAGGCTGGTTATTCCCTGAGATCTTTTGTGAGACTGATGGCCCTTTAACTTTGCTTCCCCACAGCCCCTTCCTCTCTGGTTCTATAAAACAAACTGGCATCCAGACACCAGGGAGATGGTTTTTTAAAGACACTAGTCTGCCTTCTTCACAGATTGCTGGCTTTCTGAATAAAGTTGTATTCCTTGCCTCAATACCTTGTCTTCGATTCATCAGCCTGTCATGTGGCGAGCAGTATGAGCTTGGACTCGGTAACAAATTTGGCGAGCCAGCCAGGAACCTTGCTGCTCCTGGCTAGCTGGCCCTGGTCAGAGAATATTGGGGCAAGGCTCTAGCAGCTGCCAGGACCATTTGTCCTGAGGATCTTTCCTTCAAAGTTCCCTGAAGCAGCGCTGGCTACCCCAGTGCTTGGCAGTTTATGCAAGGAACCAACCAACTTTCATGAGTTCACAGACTTGATTTTGTAGGGTAAGTCTACTCAGTTCAGTAACTGGTTCATTTGTCTTGGTCTTGCCTTGGTTTGGTTTTGTGTATCCTTCTGTTTTATGAGTCAACAGACTTGATTTGATTCCAGGACTTTGGTTCCATCTGGGGTACTTTTGGTCCCATGTGGGGTACTTTGGTCCTATCTGGGGAACTTCGGTTCCAATCTGGGGGACTTCAGTCCCATCTGGGGGACTTCGGTCCCATCTGGGGATACAAATTGAAGGACTTGATCTGATTCTGGAGGGTAAGTTGCTCAGGTGTGCACACCAGGAACATATTCCCGCATCAATCTGGGCTTTTCCTTTATGGGACAAGCAAATCTGGTTGGGGTACCCTGCTGGAGGGGTGAATTGTTATTGGACTCTACCTGATTCTGGGAGCTGGCTCACTGGGAACTAGTTCGCTGGTTTTTTGTAGGGTAAGTCTACCTGATCTGGTAACTAGTTCGCTGGTTTTCATCTTGGTTTTGTCTTGGTTTTGTCTTGGTTCTGTGTGCATCGATGCTAGAATTTGTTTAGGCCTTTAGTGTTGGAATTTGTTTGCATCTTTTGTGTTTTATCATACTTACAAAAATGGGAAAAACTCCATCAATCCCAAAGGAGAACATTTTGGGGTGTATATTAGATAAATGGGCAAAGCATAGCTGTGAGCCTATGACTAAGAAAGGCATGATATACTATTGTAATCAGATGTGGACCCAATATATGCTAGGATCAGAAGAAAAATGGCCCCTGAATAGCTCACTCAATTATTATACCACCTAGCAGTTAAAAGTGTTTTGCAAAAGAGCAGGGAAAAGAGATGAGATTCCATATGTAGAAGCATTTATGCTATTGCATCAGGAAGAAAAGGAGTCAGAGGACTGCCACCTTATGGTGCAGTGGTCTGAAAGGAAACCCAAGGAGAAATCTGTTCTACAAGGGAAGAGAGAGAAAATGAGAGTGGGGACATGATATTAACCCCTGGGGCACAGCGACTTGGCAGGGCACCCAATTTGGATCAGGAGCCACTTCTGCGGCAGGGCAATTTCCCTTGCCCAATATTTGATAAGAGACCAGGAGACTCCCTTGGACTTGAGGTGTCCGATTCTGATTTCCCCACAGCAGCCCTGGGTAACAGTGGGGAATGAGTTGATCAACTTTCTAATAGATACGGGTGCCACATTTGGTGTCTCCAGCTGTCTTTCCTGTGAACTTGATATTTTATTGCAGCTGGATTACAACTAGTTATACTAATCATTGTTTTAATTTGTTCTTTGTTTACAAATTGTTTGTGCTTTGTGTCTCCCTGCTGCAGTATGTCTTTGTCAAAGTGACTAGCTTTGCTCATATCCTGTCTATTTTATAATTGTTGTCTTTTGCAGTACCCAATGTGTAACCAGGCCTCCAACAAAACTTCTATGGCTAAAAGTGTAATAATGTGATTCTAGGTATGGGAAGAAGCAACAAAAGTAAATGTCTCCTGGATCATAATTAGGCAGAGGATCCAGAGAATTGTTATCAATAGGGCCTAATCCAAAATTAGCACCTGGAGTGGCATATCAAGAATTTTCACCTGAACTGGGATGTGCCTCCCAGCACCGTGGGACAAAATTGCATCATGAAATGTCTCCCCAATACTGGTCAAATTCCTGACCAAGAGGAGAGGCTCAGTCATTGGTGGCTGCAGGCCTCCAATGTGAGCTGGTGAACCCTGAGAAAACTCAGGAAAGAGAAGAAGACATGCCATCTAGCAGCCATCAGACTGCAGCCACTTTCTATGGTGAGCCCTGAGGAAACACAGGATGTGAAAATACAGGATACAGGCCCTAGACAGCTACACAGGAAAAAAAAGTGATTTCAGTGAGTCCAGCCTTTTGCATCTTCCCATACATAGAAAAATGCTAGATTCTTTAATTTGAGATGTGGCCACTTGGATTCAAGTACCAGTCTGGGTTTTGGCCAGGTTTGAGTCCTGACCATGTAGATTCAAGTCCCAATCTGAGTTTAGCTGGGTTCGAGTCCCAGCACATGGGTTTGAGCCCGCAAAATTCCTGATAACTCTCAACTTTTAGGTTGTGAATATTTTTAAGTTTACAGGTTTACACTTCCAAAGCAGAACAAAAGACAAATCTCAACATTTGGAATACTGACACCGATGGTGGACACACTCCCAGAAAGATCCATCTGATGGAGCGATTAGAACATTGCCACCCTTTTTTCCCACAAGATTGTGGAGTGGACATTGTTTCCTGTGTTTGGACCACACTTTCTTATTTATTTATATTGTCTTAATTTTTTCATTGAAAACTGAACATTGAAAATGATATATTGGAAAAACTGTGGAAATAAAATTCCCCCTTTCCCAAAGGATTGTCATTGTTGCCTTGTTGTTTGCTCAACTGTTTAGTAACTGCCTTGGACTAATTATAAAATGTCTGTATTCCCTGCATTTGCAGGCTCTGAAGTCTCTGATTTGCTTAGCAGTCATCTAATTGAACAGATATTTCCTTAAATGCCTTGCACAAATAAGGCTTCCAACTTTGGACAGATTGATTGTGTGTAATTTTAGCACACCTTCTATCCTTCAGTGGTTTAAAACTCTTCCTTATTCTTTACTTCCTGCTTGTAAAGGGATTCAGAACCAGCCAGAGATGAGAGATTAGGGCCTTTACAGATTTTTCCTAGGTGTATGCTCAGCCCTGCCTATACATATGTAGTGGTCTGTATTTCAAATAACGTGACATAATTTTTCAAAGTCCCTCATGGGCATCTTATTCCCAAATCTTCCTTTCTTATATGAAATTTTTCTTGTTTGCTGAGGTTGGATTGTATTGCTATAAAGTTCCCTCTTAGAATTGCTTTTGCTGTACCTAATAGATTTTGGACTGTCATGTTGAATTTTCATTTGTCTCTGAGTAACTTTGATTTCCTCTTTGATTTCTTCAGTGATCCATTTGTTGTTTAGTAACATATTGTTTAGCCTCCATTGGTTGTTTAGTAACATATTGTTTAGCCTCTATGTAGGGAGGGGTTGGAGGAGGTTGTGAGCAGGAAGAGACACAGAAGGGGTTTTGGGGTAGCTTCCAGTGTCCTATTTTTGGCAATTCTGGTGGTTACATGGAAGATCACTTTAAAATTATTTGTTAATCTGTACATAAATATTTTATGCAGGTGTGTTCTTTCTGTGTATGTTGCACTTCACAATAAAGTTGTTAAAAATGCAGCAGAAAAACAAAAACAAGTTTGTAAAGTTAGCTGACCTTCAATCAAACTATAATAATATGAAAGTGTTTATATTATTATTTCATGAAAAGAAAATTGAATATGTAGGTAATAGTAATCAACTCAAGTGATTTAAAGGATAACAAGAGATATTTTCTATAAAATCAATTTTATTTCCACTATTTTCTAAATTGGTGGCTGCTCTCTGATTCTGTATCATCCTCTGCTCTCTTTTGTCTGTTAACACTTTCTATGCAGAAATTCTAGCTTTCCCTGGTTCACTTATCTTTTGGTTTCCCATCTTTTTTTCACCTGTGGAGTGGCTATTTCAAACTTTATCACTTTCCTTTATTTAATCCACTTCTATCAATACCTTTCTGCTATTAAGCATTTCCAGTGATCCTTGAAATGTTTCTGTTTGATCTACTTACCCTGCCCACTTATTATTCTCATTTGGTTTCCTATTCAATTCTAAATGCTTAGAGTGTGTAGGTTTTCCCTGCTATTCCCTTAGTTTTGGGTTTTGTCTGAGGCCATACATTTAACATGTCCAGTGATCTCTTCAAAAACATCTCCAAACCCTCTTCTAAACTTCCTTAATATTCATGCTGTAAACAGCACTGTGAGTCATTCTTTCCAACTTTTAACCTTTCTCCCTAGGTTCAGTATTTACTCACCATTCTTTCTGACATATTTCTGGATTTAAATATAACTCTTCCTCTATACTTTTAAATTAAAATGAGATGCTCACCAGTGCTCTATCTTAAAATCTCAGCTCTCCCCACTACACCTACTCCTTTATTTAGTTAATGTAACCTTGGATTTTATCAATAAGAATTGAGCTACTTATTTCCTTTTCTGCATTAAGTCTGTAGAAAATATATTCTTCTATGCCTGCAAAAAATAAAGAAAGAAAAGAAAAGAAGACAAAAGAAAAAGAATTTGCATTTCGTACTCTTTCTTCTTTTATACATCATACACAAGCTGTAACTGAATTTTCCACTTCTTATCTTACCACAGTACTCCCTTATTATAGCCTGATTAAACCATGAAATGACTGAGTGAGACTGTATCAATCAAAATTCAGGCTAAGCTTCTTAAATTAAGCAAGATAGGGTACAATATGGTTCATGAACAAACAACCTCTAAATCTCAGTGGCTTGTAAAAACAAAGGTTTATTTCTTGTTTACACACTATCCACGTTGTCTTTGGTCCAGAAATAAATTTGACAGAGAAACCTCTATTTGAAACATTGACATCATTGTGACACAGAAAAAGTGACAGACTCTTAAAGCATCCTTTGTGAAAGTATTTCATGAACGATACTACTACCCACTCACTTTTCTTTGGCCAGAGCAAGCCACAATGACTTCAATGGACCATGCAATTACAACCCAAACTAATGTAATAAAGTAATCTAAAACAAAAATAACTTAGAGAAAAGAGGACTTCCTTACATAATAGTTCCAAATTAAGCAATTCTTGTATGTGGGATGGTTCTGTATCCCCTGGTAAATTAGAGTCCCACATTGATTCTATTTAGTTATGTAATAAGAGTATTATCATCATCTGCATAATTGAAACTGAATCATCATGTCCATATTCCAGGCAGTGGAAAGAGGAAAGTGGGCTTGAAGGGAACCAGTCCTGGAAATGGTTTAAATCATATCTGTTCACATTTCTCTGGTAAGAAGTTTGCCACAAGATTTTCACAAAACATTCTTGGGATTTTGATTGAGATTGCATTGAATCTGTGTGTAAAATTTTCTTTGGGATGATATATTTATGACAGTGAATCTTCTAACCTATTAATATGGCATATTTCTTCACTTACGTATATTTGTTTTAAATAACTCTCAAGAAAGTTAGGCTAAACCTAACTCCTAAAGACAATGGGAAGTGCCCCTTCACTGGCTTGAAAGAAGGAGAGAATGAATTTGTAATACTTTACCATCTCCAGCTTAGTGATTCAATGATAAAATCAGGCAAAATTGAAAGGTAAACTTTATTTCACAGGAATGTACAAGTTCAGGCCCTATAGTTTCTTATACTATTGTTTTCAAAATATTATATACCAAGGAACCCAAACACTTTAAAGTGTATGAAACATTAAAATGTTATATCCAACTCATCATTTTCATTTGCATCTCCAGATAGTCTTCTCACTAAATACAATAAATTGTTCAGTTCAGAATATATACCTTTACTAATTACCTTTTCTTTTTTTTTTTTCTTTTTGGCCCTGCCATGAGATCTCAGTTCCCTGACCAGGGATTGAACCCAGCAGTGAAAGTGTCAAACCCTCACCACCAGACTACCAGGGAACTCCCCACTAATTACTTTTAAAAAGCACATTTGCTTATTTTTCTTAGTTAGTGTATTCTAAATATGTATTTAATTATATTCACCCTTTACCAAAGTTTAAACTTTCTTTTAACATTTGGATAATAAAGATAAATTTGTAATAGAAAAGGATAAATGGCCTTAAAACTAAATACTAAATGTGACTACATAACTGTATTTTTTCCTGTGTTTTTTTCTCAAGAACAAACAATCTGAAAGTTCTATGTGACTAAGATGACTTAATATTGTTTTTCCTTTTAATATTTTTGCTAATTCCCTCACTGTTCTCATAATTTTTTATCTTGCACTTTGCATTTTATGCCCTCACTTCTTCTACACTTGAAATAACTGCTCATTCTAGAGTTCCAATGGTCCTATCTCTCAAGTTAGAGAATTAAGTTATCTAACTAAAATCTAAATCTAATCTCAGGTTATTAGTCTTTAAAACATCTCAATATAATATTGAGATTTTATTTTTTCTCTTTTAAGACTTTCAAAACAAAGACTTTGACATATTATCATTCCATCTATACCTACAATTTTGGAAATTGTGAGTTTTGTTTCTAAACTGTCACATAAATTCACAATAGAAACTATTATTTTTTTAAACTGAATGCAACCACTAAAAAGAAAAGGTGTAACAAACAATTGATAAAGTGAAAACACTTATTCTTCTACCATGCAATTTTGCATATTAGTGACAAATGTCCCTCAAAGTTAATATCTTGATCCTTCCATTAGTGTTTTTATAGCCCATTGCCATTGCCATAGACAGTTTCCAGAAAATGCAGTGTTGTCTATATAATACAATTGTAAGCTAGGGTACAAATCAGCGTAAACACATTTAGAATTTATCATAAAAGTACTTAGTAATACATTAACTCCAAAAGCCATTCTTCTAACTGTAGCTCTGTAAAAGATGAAAATGGCAGGGAATATTATCTAAAGCCTTTTGTCCCTGCTGTACTCATTTACCCTGAAAACAAACTGCAAAGTGATGACATTAAGGCAGCTTCTCTGTATTTTACAAGAAATAAAAGGTCCATTGAAAGTAATAAACCTTTGTGTTTTTCTAATCTAATTGCTAACAATGTGTGGAATTATTCTGAAAGGAAAACCATTTAATAAAAACTTACATGTAGCTGAGACAGAACAATGAAAATTGTCAAGAAATACTGAATCCATTCTCTTGGTGGATATTTTTGGGATACTCTTTTTACGTGAACCAATATAAATACAGTGATTGCTCTGTGGAACCATCTAAATTCTAGAGAGATTAGAATCATAGACATTGCTTTCCCTGCAAAAAGTAGTTAATTTCAGCAATAATTAATAAGCATCCACTCTGTGCTGACCTCTAGAGAAGGCTTGAGAAAATGATAGAATTGAGACAATAAAGAGAAATCAAAGCTATATGATTGTCTTCTATCCTCCATTTTTTTGTTTGTCAAGTATGTGAGAAATCCTGAATTCAAAGAAACATTAAAACATTGAGTGTTAACATGATATAAGCAGGATACAAGTGGTGGATAATTACTACTTTTTCTCCTCAATTCTCTTTAGGTGGATTTTCTTGAGATGGGATTTCACTAAGTCTGAAAGTAAGCTAATAACAGGCATTATATTATTGTGTTCATCTTTCATCTGGTGCCATTTTTTTCTCCCATTGTCTTTGTCTGGGAATTGATATAATTATTTTCCTATAATTCTTCTAGTTTAGTCCTCTAAGTAAATATGGGCTTCCTTTATTTCTATTTTCAGCTTTGTCTTTCTCTCGCAGTTTATATCTTTGCCATTTTCTGTATGCCTTCGCTTATTATAGGCAAAATAACCATCATGTGCAAAGTTGAGAAAACTCTGTATCACAGAATATTTGCTCTACCAGATAGTTCTGTAATGGTGCAAATGACAGAGGTTGGGTGGATATTGGTGAAGTGGGTAGCTAAAGAGACTATCAGAGGGCTGGTTTGTGAAGGATCTTAGGTATCATACTAAGAGCCATGTAACTTAACAATGGAAAATAAAATAATTTAGCAATGAAGGTTTCTAAGTAGCCATAATTTTGTTTGCATTTGGAAATATCAGAGCAGCAGCTGGAATCAAGGATAGGAGAGAATGGATAGAAGCAAAAACATCATTTAGGGAAGTTTACAGCAATCATGAGGAGGAATTATGGAACGATAGTGGGAGTGGGAATAGAGGAAAAACAAATTCGATGGATATATGTTATAAAACTGCAAGTTTGCATGGAAGTTAGCAATTGACTAAACATATAAGGTGAATGAGAGAGAAATCTAAAGTTTAGCTTAAGCCAAAGTCCTCAAACATTTGTTGTAAAGGGCCATACTTTGCAATGCCTGGTTTAAGCAACTGAGTGAGTTACAGTGACATTACCTGTTTTCTTCTAGGAGTTTTAGGGCTTCAGGTTTTAAAAGTAAATTCAAAACTCTCAGACAATACATGGCAATTCAACCAATTACATAAAGAATTTTTTGACAAGTAATAACAAAATAACTGAGAAGACAATACATAAAATGAGAACATGACTTCATGTTTTTAGAAACCTAATTCTAATGTCATTTTCAGAATATTCATAATGATGTCTTTCAGAAAAGGGTCAAATAAGAATACATGTTATAACTTTTTAAATCATATGAGCCCCTTTTAGTTTTACATGCTACAAAATTAGTGTCAACCAAAAGGTCAGTTCCCTGTGGTCATTGTGCCAAGAGAGTTAACTTTTACATGTTAGTTTCCTTTTTGTGTTTCCTAGTGTCTGATAAACACATTCATTCTCCTAAGTAACTTAGTTTGTGATGTCAAAAATAGTTGGTGGTTTTTCACATCAGTTATGCTGAATATTCATGTTAGGTTTGTTTTGTTTCAGTTTAATAATTTTTAATTAAAGTTTCATATAGGTAAAATATTTAGAGTTCAAAGCCTAAAAATGTGTTCTGCCCCAATTGTATGGCAGATTAGATCTTCTAAAGTGTCTTCCCATTGAAAAACAACTACTCTTGAAAAAGTATTTACAGTCCTCCCTAGGTATCTACAGGGAATTGCTTTCAGGACCTTACAGATTCCAAAATCCAAGGATGCTGAAATCTCCCACTTAAAATGGTGTAGTATTTGCATATAATCACACAAATCCTCCCATATATTTTAAATCATCTCTAGGTTGTGTATAATACTTCAAACAATGTAAATGCTATGTAAATAGTTGTGAATACAATGTGAATATTAAGTAAATAGTCACTGGCATGAGGCAAATTCAAGCTTTGCTTTTTGGAACTTTCTGGAACTTTTTGGAACTTTTTTAAACAAGGTTGGTTGAATCCATGGATGTAGAATGCACAGATTCAGAGGGCCAACTCTACTCATTTCTTATACCTAAGCTTGTGGGAAATAAAAGACTACTCTGAGCCTCCCTACCCCCACAATATGACTTAAGCTGAAACTCCAGAGCTATGAGCAGTGAACAGAAAAGAAAATGGTAGATGGTGATATCCTTTGGGCAAAGGCAATACTGACACTATATCAGGACTTTGTCATAGTGGGGAAATTGAACTTGATACTCCTTCACTAACCAAGGTTAACGGTCTAGAGAGCCCCATCAACAATTACCTAGAGAAGTGGAACAGCATCCCCTGTGCATATCTTCTGAATTCCCACAAACAATTTTATAAAAAGAATAAATAAAATGCATAGAGAAGCACAAAGATATGTCTATTTTTTAAATGCTACTAAAATTTCTGAGAGAAAAATATGTTCTGGATTATAGGTCCTATTTATAGGTAATCCTTGTCCCAGTAACTGCTCCTTGATTCTAATTTTAAGTTTTTTCTTCCTGTTCAGAAAGCGAAATATGGGAGGAGCACATTTTCTTTTGAGCGAATGAAACTATTTCAACTATCGTCTCTTTTTTTCTGTTAGTTTCAAATAGCAAAATGTTTAACAAGTGTAAAGTTGGGTATCATTAAATTCCTGATCTCTTGTGGAGTTTTAGTTGTTCTTCATTTAACATGTCAGACTGGGAACAGGTCACTGCACAGAATCAGCTCTTTGGTTCATCCTGTCACACTGTCAACCTATTACTAATGGTTCTACCCAACGAGTAAGATAAATTATGCTGAAAATAAATAATTTATAGACATTAACCATTCAATTGCCTGGAATTTTGAAAATTTAAAATCATTCATTATTCAGGAAGAAATAGTTTGGCAACTCCTACATTACTTTGATAGGGTTTTTGTTTTAAATATGAACTGACAAACTGCTTTGTAGTTTAAAATATTCTGGGATTTATTTGTGTGTGTGTCTGTGTATGTGTGTGTGTGTGTGAGAGAAATTTTAATAGTATCATGTTATAACATTCACACTTTCAACTTTTTGATTATTTTTCATAAAATGAAATTTTCTATTCCATGTCTGTTCAGTTTGACCAAAGTAATCATTCCATACAAACTACAATATGAACACATATTTCTAGCTATCCATTTTTTTTCTTTGCTAACTTGTCACCTTTTTTCACCACATATAATAGGTTAAAAATTGTCATGCAATAATGCAACTAGATTCATTAGATGATATAAAAATAATCTTGAATTCTTTATGCCAAAATTTATCTCAATCATTTCTATATCTTCTGAATCTGTTCTATAATGTTCAATGAATGGACACTTAATGAATAAATGAATAAACATAAAAATGATTTCATGAAAGCTTTATAATATTGAATGAATTTTGTCAACATATGCTCATTGAAATCTATCATCTTGTCCTTGGTACTAAACAGAAACTCAGTAAATGTAGAACTCATTGGCTAATTTAGAAAAGAATTTCACACTATGTAGATGCATGTTAATATTTGTTTCATATTTTAATATGTAAAATACCCATAAAATGAAACAAGGAAAACTAATTTCATTTTTAAATAGAAGCTTTGTAATGATGGATGAAAGGAATGATACATCATTTATGCATATGGATTGCAAAAATATATTTATAAAGATATTATAGTTTTTGAACCAAATAGATGTGTGCTGGGTAAAGTATTTTTTCTACAGGCATTTATTGAGTACTTCATATGTGTTATACTAATAGCTAAGTACTGAACATAAAAATGATTTTTAAAATCATGTAGAGATGCTTAGAAGAAATCAAAGAGATTTTTTGACCTTTTTTTTTTCATCGGAGACTCTAGATAGGGCTGGTAGGAAATCTAGATAGGAAAAAGATCATTTATTTTAAGGAAACATTTCAATCTTGCTGAGTTTTGAGATATTGTGGATTATTTAGGTGAAGTCATAGAGTTTAATGGTTAGGCACTGTGATAATTAGTTTTATATGTCTACTTGGCCAGGCTCTAGTTATTTGATCAAATACCTAAGTGTTGCTGTGAAGGTATTTTGAGGATATGATTGAAGTCCATAATCAGTTGACTTTAAATAAGGGAGACTATTGAAAAAAATCTATGTGGGCCTGATATAATCAAGTGAAATGCCTTAAGAAAAAAGCTGAAGCTTTTCAGAAGTTAAATTCTACCTGTGGATAACAGCTTTAGTTCATGTCCAAGAATTATAACCTGCTTTTCTGGATAGCCTGCCTTACAGATTTCATACTTGTCTAGCTAGCCAAAGCAATAAATATCTTATACATCACCCACTGGTTCTATTTCTCTAGTTAAACTTTGATACAGGGGCTTCAGAATCAGAATGCCTGATTCAAATCCATAGTTTACCACACACTAGCTAATGTCAAAGCTAATTAAACTCTCAAAGCCTGTTTCCTCATGCATTAAATCATGCATTAAATTGTAATAGTAACAGTATCTACTTCTAGCATTTCTTTGAAGATTGAGATAATCCACATCAAAGCTCATTGCATAATATAGTACTTAGCACAAAGTACATACCTGATCAATGCTAGCTAATTTATTAAAACATTATTACTTAAAATGAGACCTACAGGGGCTTCCTTGGTGGTGCAGTGGTTAAGAATCCGCCTGCCAATGTGGGGGACACAGGTTTGATCCCTGCTCCAGGAAGATCCCAACTAAGTCCGTGAGCCACAACCATTGAGCCCATGTGCTGCAACTACTGAAGCCCATATGCCTAGAGCCCGTGCTCCACAACAAGAGAAGCCATGGCAAGGAGGAGCCCACACACCACAACGAAGAGTAGCCCCCTCTCTCTGCAACTAGAGAAAGCCCGTGCACAGCAACAAAGACCCAACACAGCCAACAAATAAAAAAATAAATAAATAAATAAATAAATAATGAGACCTACAAAAGATAGTTGGACAAGTGCTTCAAGCTCAATAGAAACATCCAGGATATGGTTGAATTAAAGGGTCCTCATCATTTAAATGGAAATTCACCCCATAATTTGTATGAGGTCATACAAGGAGGCACTAGAGAATGCATAGGTGATAACCAACAGTGAACAAAGAAGGTTATATCTATTCCTTTTACATGAATATTTAAATTCTGTCTTCTAATCTTTTTTTTTTTTGTCTTCTAATCTTTACTGATAAACATTTTTTAGTTTCTTAGTGAAACTGTAGAAAACATGATTATCAAATTGTAAGTAACAGAAAACTGGGAAATATAATGTAGTTAGCAGAAATATTGCAGTGTTTTGTGGATTTAACAGATACTGGAGATGCCCATTCACACTCCTTTGACTTTGCCTTATGCTCCACTGAACTTTCAACTGCCACTGGCTGTGTCTTTGTGCCTTAGTGTTTTGTTTCTCCAGTTATGAAAGGTCACTATGCTCACATGCTCTTGGGAGTCTGGAAGTGCTTTGGAATTAATACCCATTTCCTCATTTCAGTAGCATCCCAGTGCTCTCTAGAGTTGCTGTGTTAATTGCCAGCTCCCTTACTTTGGCTAGGGAGAATTCTAGCTCGTGTGTTTTGGATTGTTGCCCAGAGTTTTACCATGGAGTTAAGCTCCATTCGACTATTGTGGTGCTGGCTTGATAGTACACACTCTGTTGGGTGAATTGCCTTGTCTCCTTCACATCTCTCCTACCACTGCCCTTTGCCCTTTTAAATGATCTCTCTGCCCTTGAATACACTTGCCTCAGGGTCAGTTTCTGCAGGAACAAATACAGTCAGCCCTCCCTGTCTACAGGTTGGCATCTGCAGATATGGAGATGCCAACCCACAGACAGGGCCCACTTTATTCACTGTCCTATGCCATTTTGGACAAGGGACTTGAACATCTGCAGATTTTTGTATCTGAGAGGACTCCTGGAATCAACCCAAAAGCTTTTGTTGCTCTAACTCTAGTTAATTTAGAAAAACTTTATGTTGTGGACATAGCTTCTTGCCATTTCATAAATAAGCAATAACCTTATAAGTCACTTTGTGTAACCAAAGAGTAGATAAAAATATTTGATTCTGGTGCTCTTGTATATAATTTAACAAAGGGACTAATGTCCTCAATTTTACATACCCTTGGGCTCTCTTACCATAAGAATACTCCTCTGTCACTTAAACCTCTGCAATCACTCCCTGGGGAGGGCATTCTCACTCTCATCTGAGAGATGATTCCACAAAGGAGGCAATCTGAGGGTTGGAGAAAGATGGAAAAGTCGGGAGTCAAATATGTTATGAAGCAGCCCTAGCACTTATCACTGTGATTGATAAACTGTCACCTTGGAAACTGAGTTGAAGGTAATTGCCTCCGTTATTTTTCAAGATAGGAACAAAATTTAAATGTCATATTTAACAAATTTTGAGTTACCAGTAAAGGAAGCTAAAAAATCTATATGAAATATTTTCCCAGGAAAAGGCATTAGACTTTAATGACTGCACACTGTGTGACTGAAAGCATTTAAATTTACCTAAGAAAAATGTTTTTTAATGACTTCATTTATTCTTTTTTTTTTATAACCCTGTGAAACTGTCATGTAAAATCTCAGAGATACTCCCAGGTATGATGTGGAGAGGCAATTTCAACACCTATTATAGAACTTCACAATGTAATATAACCTATTGTGCCTCACTGCTTAAACACATAATGGCATTTAGAAATGGTTCAAACTGCCTGGCAAAAATGTCTTGCCCCACACTATTATGGCAACATGTATTTTTATTGTGATTTTTATGTCATAAGAAAACATTAAAACACTCAGGAAACATCTTAAATGAATATCCACAGCAGAATCACCAAGCAGAGCAAGAACTTTATGAACAAAGAGTATACTGAATAAGAACTACTTTTTCATGTCATTGCTATTATAAATCATGCATAGTTCTAAGCTCTTCTAAAACTGTTTCAGAAACATTATCACTAATGCAAGGCCAATGAGACCACTTAGTGTCATATTATTGTATATGTTCAGAGAAATAAATTAATAACTTTTTTTGGTATCCCTGACATAACAGGCAATTATTCATTATATCTTGTTATGGAAGTGGTAAAATATGACAGGATATTAACAATAAGTTGCCTATCTTTATATGTTATGTACACCTCATAGTATTAATTAACTATAAAATGCAGTTATAAACAAATTCCTAAAATATTAAACAATAAAACAAAAGTCTGCTATATGGTAATATAAAATGTTTCATGATTTCATTTATAGGAATAACATGGAACTGGAGATGCCTACATACCAAAAATATGTTCAATTAATTTTCAAACATTTGTATTTAGATTAAAAAGTATGTAGAGTAGAAGTTACTTTTAGTAAAAAATATTTTACTTCAAAAAAGTATTTTTTAATAAAAATAATGTCAAAACAGTAAACAGTCAAAACAGTAGTATAAGAATGCTATCCTGCTTTAAGATTGACTGCATTTGGGAGAATACTTTGGGTAAAACTAAGTCAAGTTTCAAGTAAGTGACACTTGTCTTTGGCTGTTTTCTACCTTCTGTACCAGAAATTTTCAGCTCTGCAACACAATGGAAACCATGTTGGAAAAGAAATTTCTCTTATCTAGTTTCAAAAAAAAAAAAAAAAAAAGAACCCTAAGTAGGTAATCAGTTTTCACAAATGTAAATGAAATTATTTATATGTTTTTGTGTTCATGGCTTCATTTATTCAACATTGTTTTTTTAAATGACCCTTGTCATGATATGTAGCAGTAATTTAAATCATTTCATTATTTAAATGCCATTTTTTTCCATCATACTGCTGGTGGTCGTATGGATTATTTCTAATTTAAGGCTCTTGTATATAATGCAACTCTAAATATTCTTTTAGTGGACACAAAACTTAGGTACCTACTCAGATTCCCTCAGTTACGTGGCCTGCATTTCTCAAGTTTTGAACTAGACTTTGATATCTTTCTTAACGTGGTCAATTTTGCAACACAAGGTAAATTTTTCTTAACAAATATCTCATCATGATTATATGCTTATTTTTTGTCCTGTTGTTGATGTAAGATTTTCAATATATTTGCATTTTTAAACAGTTTAAATTGTGGTTTGGCATTGATCAGTTAAATTGGCATTTTACCTTAAATATTTTTTTTGGAGATTATTTTTTTTCTTTTCCACTATATTTTAATTACAAGATATTGGCTATATAGTTCCCTGTGCTATATAGTAGGACTTTGCTGTTTATCTATTTTATATATAGTAGTTTGTATCTGCTAATCCCAAACTCCTAATTTATTCCTCCACCCTTCCCTTCCCCTTTGGTAACCATAAGTTTGTTTTCTATGTCTGTGAGTCTGTTTTTATTTTGTAAATAAGTTAATTTGCATCAACTTTTTTAGATTCCACATAAAAGTTGCATCATATTTCCTCTTCTCTGTCTGACTTACTTCACTCAGTATGATAATCTCTGGGTCTATCTATCCATGTTGCTGCAAATGACATTTTTTTCATTCTTTTTATGGCTAATATTTCATTGTGTATATATATATATATATACACACACACATACATACGCAAACACATATACATGTATCTATACCACATCTTCTTTATCCATTCATCTGTAGACAGACATTTAATTTTCTTCCATGTCTTGGCTATTGTAATAGTGCTGCTATGAACATTGGGGCACATGTATCTTTTCAAATTAGAGTTTTCTCTGAATATATGCTCAGAGGTGGGATGGCTGGATTATATGGTGACTCTATTTTTAGTTTTTTGAGGAACCTCCATACTGCTTTTCATAGTGGCTGTACCAATTTACATTCCTCCCAACAGTGTAGGAAGGTTCCCTTTTCTCCACACCCCCTCCAGTATTTATTATTTGTAGACATTTTGGTGATGGCCATTCTAACTGGTATGAGGTAATATCTCATTGTAGTTTTTGATTTGCATTTCTCTCATAATTAGGGATGTTGAGCATTTTTTCATGTGCTTTTTGGTCATCTGTATGTCTTCTTTGGAGAAATATCTATTTAGGTCTCCTGCCCATGTTTTGATTGGTTTATTTATTTTTGTTGTTGTTATTATTGAGTTGTATGAGCTTTTGGGTGATTTTGGGGATTTATTATTACACTCTAACCTACACACAGTACACACACACACACACACACTTAGTCACATCTAGTGTATATATTATTTTCAAAGTACTTATCTAACGACTATACCTTGACTGATACCAATTACCTAAAAGAAGCTGTATGTTATCAAAGGGGATATTCCAGAAGGCATATATTAGAAGGGAGTAATGGCCCCTGATCTTGAAAAGCTCCTCTCTAGTAGAAGAAACAGATATATGAACAAGTGACCACAATATAGTGTATTAAGGGTTATGAGTGAGGTATGCCCAAGGGGCTATGGAGACATACAGAAGAAGGATCATTGATAAATTGGTGTGGGGTTTGGGAGCAGAAGAGGCAAGCTTTTCTGGTAAAAGTGATAACTGAATTCTCTAGACTAAAGGCAAAGTAAGAAAATTTTAGTGAGAATTAGCAATACTTGAAAAGATATGAAATAGAGAATGAGAAAGACTGATTCAGGAGAAACTTAGAGTTAATTAATTACTTTAAAATGAAATATACTCGATATAGGAATGCTATAGAAAGAAAGTAGCATCCAGAACCTGTAGATTTAACATCTGACTCCATGGGAAAGCCACTTCTGAAATTTTTAATAGCATGTTATTGAGCTGCATAAACAGTCATGTAAACATCATTACATAAATATGATAAGTGCTGACTGTCATCAATTACGTCAGTTCACCTTAGGTCCTAGTATCACACTGATAGTACTTTGTAACAAATCAACTGTTAATGGTTGTGATTTTTTTCAATGTATTTCATATTCATTTGTACTAATGATACTTCAGGTTTTTCAATCATATTTAAACTGACACACAGTGAATGGCTTAAATGTTTTGTTTTTTAAAGGGATATTATTGCAGAAAATGAGGGTATATCTTATATAGCTACAGAAATGTTTCTATCTGCCTATTTTCCAAAGCTGTATTTTCAGAAAGTAGTAGGACACATATAGAATTGCTATTGCGAACTGATAAGATCTGAGTTTTCTTGCTGACTATGATAGTCTGAAGAATTTTTCGGAAGAGAAAGATATGTTTTCTTTCAAATGATGAGATTCTCTTTTGGAGATTTCAGAGTGTTTATTTAAAATAACAGAAAAGTATGGAATGAGATATATGGTTATCAACTGGCCCAGTCTCAATTTTCTAAAGTGAAGCATGGAATGGCGTATAAACAGAGGAAGGAGTATTCAAAAAGGAGTAGGAATGATGTCAAAGACAAGTTTCCCATTTAACTTGTATGTGGCCCTAAAAAAGATCAGAGAAGACTGATAGGAAAAAATCCTTTTAAAGCCTGTATGTCCTCCCAGAGCTGATAGAGTAACAGCAGTGTGATGTCTACTTTGTGTGAGGCTGCTTTCTCTCCCTAACAGAGTCACAGTAGAGCCCCATCTCTCCTTTCTGAATAACTTAAGATTATCCCTGAGAGGCATTTGCCACTGTGATGTCAGCAGCACCCTATTCTATGATTTAAATAGCAGAAGAGTCTTGCTCTCTAGCCACTCACTTCCTTAACTGAGTATGGTGATTTATAAAACCTCTGTGATTGCCTTTCTGGAATTTATATTTGCTCTCATTTGCAAATTGGCTCTCATTAGCAATTTTTCATTATTATCCTTTTTATGAGTGTATATATGTAAAAACTTGATCTTGTAATATTCAATCCTTACCATCTACCCTTGTTTTTAATATTTAAGTTCAATTCTGTCTTTCTTTTCTATTAAGTTTACTGCTTGGTTGGTTTGCTTTCTGCAGTTTTTTCCTACCTTTCATCATTCTGAATTAAGCATTCTCTAACATCTTAAAATATATATATAGATATTTTCTAGGAACAAATATCAAGCAGCATGTTGTCTATACTGTTTTGAAATGATTGATTTCTCAAGAGACATGCCTGATATAAACAACAGAACACTAGCTAGGTATTTTTTCTACTACTAAATATGGTACTATACTGTTAATATCTTTGAAAGAAAGAAGCTTATATTTTGCGCTCTCAAAGATTTTTTTCTGTCAATATAAATAGAAGCCTTCTTTAAAAGTAATTTTCAGTTCACTAATCCTGAAATTGTACTCTCTCTAATAAAGAAATTTAGATATAATAAAGTAAAATTGAAAATGTATATTACTCAATTAAAAAGTCAGATGTGAAAAGAAGCAGGGAAGTACATCCCATAATGAGGAGAAAACTCCATTAACCAAAACATGTAGAACTGACACAGATGTAAGAATCAGCAAGCATGTATATTAATATGTTTTTATAACTTTTATGTTAAGCAAGCTAAAAGAAAAATTAAATACCTCAAGGGAACCATTAGTGATGAAAAGGATTGAACCTGAAAAATCCAAATGCAAAATAATGAGTCTAGACACAGACCTTACCTCTTTCACAAAAATTAACTGAAAATGGGTCATAGACCTAAATGTAAAATGCAAAAACTACAAAACTCCTAGAAAAAGGTAACATACGAAAAAAATTTAGAGGACTTGCATTTGGTGGTAATGTTTTTAGATACAATACCAAAAACACAATCTATGAAAGAAGAAAAAACTTGACAAATTGAATTTAATTAAAAGTAAAAGCTTAGGCTCTGTGAAAGACATTGTCAAAAGAATGAGAACAAGCCACAGGCTAGGAAAAAATATTTGCAAAAGACACATGTGATAAAGGACTGCTATTCAAAATGTATGAAAAACAATTAAATTCAAAAATAAGAAAATGAACAACCCAATTTAAAAATGGGCAAAACACTTGAACACTCACCTCACCGTGATGATATATGGTGGTAAGCATACAAAAACATACTCAACATTATATGTCATTAGATAATTTAAAATTAAGACAAGTTACCACCCCACACCTATTAGAATGGCAGAAATTCAAAACACTGACACCACCAAATGCTAACAAGGATATAGAACAACAGGAGTTCTCATTCACTGTTGTTGGGAATGCATAAAGGTACATCCATTTTATAAGACAGTTTGGCAGTTTCTTATAAAACTAAACATAATTATACTATGCAATCCAGTAATTGCTCTCCTTGGTATTTACCTAAAGGAGTTGAAATCTTATGTCAAACAAAAACCTGCACACAGATGTTTATAGCAGCTGTATTCATAATAGCCCAAACTTAGAAGCAACCAAGATATGCTTCAGTAGGTGAGAGAATAAACATTCAGTGGAAAATGGAAAAACATTCAGTGCTAAAAAGAAATTAGCTATCAAGCCATGAAGACATGGAAGAATCTTAAATACATATTGCTAAGTCAAAGAAACTGAATCTAAAAAGGCTACCTACTGTATGATTCCAACTCTATGACATTCTGTAAAATGCAAAACTGTGAAGATAGTAAAAAAGATCAGTGACTGTCAGAGGTGTAGGGGGAGTGAGGGGTAAATAGTCTGAGCACAGAAGATTCTTAGGGCAGTGAAACTAGTCTATATAATTCTACAAGTGTGGCTATGTGTCATTCTACATTTGTCCAAACCCACAGAATGGACAACACTGAGTGAACTGGAATGTCAATATGAGCTTTGGTTGATAATGGTGTGTCAGTGTTGCCTCATCAATTGTAAGACCTGTACCACAGTGATGTGGGATTTGATGGTGAAGGAGGCAGTGTTGGGCATGAGGGAGAAGTATATGAGGACTCTGTAATTTCCTCTCAATTATTCTGTGTACCTAAAACTGCTCTAAAATAAAGCTTATTATTTTTAAATTAAACCTCCGAAGATGAAAATTTCAATATTTAAAGTGAAAATACTGTGGATGGAATTAAAGGAGGATTATACATGGCAAAATAAAAGATTAGTGAATTTGAGTACATAACAGTAAAACTATTCAAAATGAAACACACTGACTAAAAAGACAAACTGAACTCAGCATCAGTGAACTGTGGGACAGGTTAGTCTGTAGAGGCTCAGGTGAGGTGGAGGGAGATTATGTGAAGAAATAATGCCTCAACATTAAAAAATATGAAGAAAACTTCATGAAGGCAAATCACAATATAATTGCTCAAAGCCAATGATTTTAACAAATGTACTAAATGGTAAAGTCTTTTAAAAAATTTAAGTAGTGCACAATATATTCTCTAATAATAATGAAATTAAATACAAAATAACAAAAAACTATCTGAAAAACTCCACACTTATGGAAACTAAATACCACACTTCTAAATAACCCATAGATCAAGTAGAAAGAATGAAGTTGAAACTTTACCTCACACCATATGCAAAAATTAGCTCAAAATGCCCTTAAAGACCTAAACGCAGAAGCTAAAACTATAAAACTTTTAAGGAAAATATAGATGTAAATCTTTGTGACATTGAGTTAGGCAATGATTTCTTAAACATGACACGTAAAGTACACACATCTAAAATAAATAGATAAATTGGACTTCATCAAAATTAAAAATGTATGTGCCTCAAATGATAGTATCAAGAAAGTGAAAAGAAAGTCCAGAGAATTGGAGAAAATATTTTCAAATCATATGTCCCATAAAGGTTTATAATCAAAAATATATAAAGAACTCTAATAACTCAACATTAAAAAGACAAATAAATATAATTAATAAATGAGCAAAGGATTTGTATAGACCGTTCTCCAAAGAAAATATGCAAATGGCAAATAAACACGTGGAAAGATGCTCAAGATTGTTATTCATTTAGGGAAATGTAAATAAAAACTACAATGATATACAACTCCACACCCACTATGGTGCTATAATCAAAACATGATGATAACAAGTGTTAGTGAAGTTGTGGAGAAAATGAAACCCTTATACATTGCTAGTCAGAATGTAAAATGATGCAATCACTTTGGAAAACCATTCAGCAGTTCCTCAATGTAGAGTTATTATATGATTTAGCAATTTCTCTCCTAGCTATATATCCATGAGAATTAAAGACATGTGCATGTAAAAATTCATACATCAGTGTTCATAGAAGCATTTTCACAGTAACCAAAAAGTGAAAACAGCCAAAATCTTCATCAGTAGATGAATGTATAAACAAAATTTGATATTTCTAAATAATAGAATATCAGTCAGCCATAAAAATGAAGTGTCGATACATGACCACATGGGTGAAACTTGGAAAGCATTATGTTAAGTGAAAGAAATCATGGACAGAAGGCCACAAGTTGTATGAGTCTATTCATATGAAATGTTCAGAAGGCAAACACATAGAGACAAGAGAGTAGGTTAGTGGGGAAGTAAGGGTAATTGCTAATGGATGCAGGGTTTATTAATTGTATTTTTATATTAAAAGCAAACAACTAAAAATTGAAATTTTATCATTTACAACAGCATCAAACATGAAACAACTAAGATAAATCTGACAGAAGATGTGTAAGACTTGTGTGCTAAAAACTAAAACCGATTGCTTAGAAATTAAGGTAGATCTTAATAAATGGAGAAAAACACTTCATTAATGGGTTGGAAGACATAATATTGTTAAAATGTTAATTTTCTTCAAATTGATCTATAGATTCAAAGAGATCTAGATCAAAACTGCAGCAGACTTTTCTTTTTAATATAGAAATTGTGAAAGTGATTTTAAAATTCATATGGAAATGCATCAAATTTGTAATAGTTAATATGATGAGAAAAATAAGAGCAATGTGACAAGAGTATTACCTGATCTCAAGATTTAGTATAACATTACAGTAATTAGGATGGTATGGCATTGCTGTAAATAATTGTTGGAAACTAAACACATAATTAATGACTGAAATTTTTTCAGGAGATACCAAAAGTTTAGTAGGTAGAAAAAATTACGAGGGGTCACTCTTCCAGTCCACTTGATAATGTAAGGTGTAGAACTTTAAAACCAGTGTGAGCAGGGGTAAGGGCTTTTCTTTTTACTAAAATTATCAATATAGAAATGATTATATAATATTAGTAAGTAATGAAATCATGTCTGCTTAATTTTGAATTTAGTACAAATATTTTCACAATTTTTTTTTTTTTATATTTTATGAATGCTGATCAGGTTAGCTAGTTGTGCTTTAGAACATGTTTCCTTCTGGTAAATCAATCATGAATGCTATCCTTTTTTCTCCTTCCTCTACCTTTCTCCTTCTTCCTCCACTTCTATATCCACTCCCACTTCCTCCCCCCCTCCTCCACTTCCTCCTTCTTTAACTCAAACTTTGTTAACTATGTTTTTCATCCTTTTACTTATTGATGGGTTAATAATATCATAAATCAAATATTATTTTACCATGTGTAAACTTTAGGAAAAGATGAATCAGTTAAAAACACTGTGAGTTAGTCAAATTTTATAGATTCTTACAAGGTCAATGTCTTCTTGGCAAAGTAGACCTCCTTCACAAAACATAGATGAATCACTGCCTGATAAATACTTAAGGGATTGCTGCAGTACACTGTCTTCATTAAGTTGCTATTTGTGATGGACGCTTGAAATCTGTGATTATAAGAATATCTATTAATTTAGAAACATTAAAAGCTTTAATGTCAGCAAAAGTAACTAAAACACTTTTTGCTTAGTACTGCATACTGAAATAAGCAGTTTTAATGATATAATTTTTAAAAATAGTTGCCATAAATGTAATTGCAAATATTCTTTTAATATGTGCAAGGCATTTTGCTAGAAACTACTAGCAAACACTGATCATAAAGATAATACCTTCTAGAAACGTGGTCCAAGTGTTTTGTTATGCTAACTCATTTTGTCTTCTTTACAACCATTAGCAACCATTATTTCCATTACTTAGGGGGAACTTAAGGAACAGAAAGATTAAGTGACTTTCTCAAGTTTATACAAGCAGATGTACTAAGATTATATAAACAAATAAAAGCAGCATTATCATCAGGTAGATTTCCTCCCTCTAACTTTTATTCAAATGTGACTGAAAATGGTGTAAATAATGACCATCTCAAAATTCATATATCCTGAAATAAGGATAACCTGTTTTGTTTGGTTCAGCAATTAAGCTAATGATAGATAAGGGAGGGATGCAGACAGCAAAATTGGCTCAGTCTTTTTTTTTTTCTTTGAAATAATTGTAGAGTTAAAGAAAGTTACAAAAATAGTGCAAAGACTCTCATCTATCCATCCAATTTCACTGAATGGTGATGCTTCATACAGATGTAGTACAACATTGAAATCAAGAAATTGACATTGGAACATGACTATTAACTAGGCTTTAGACCTATTCAGTTTTCAAGATTTAAAAATCTGCATGCATGTGTTTGTGTGATGTGTGTGTGTGTGTGTGTGTGTGTGTAGTGTGTAGGTCTATGCAGTTTTATTCTGTATATAGTTTAATTTATTCCATGTATTGATTCATGTGCCATGTATCAGTTTTGATTCATATCAATGATCTGATAGGACTAGAACCAATGTTTTCTTTTCATCTGAATCCAAGTGTACAAATCACTCCACTAGTTCCAGTACCTCCAAATGAGGAAATGTTTTGCAGGAATCTCATTGCTCAGCCCTGCTCTTGGACTCATCTGTCCTGGTTTACTAACTCCAAACACAAGAGAGAAGTTGGGTTTCCAAGTTCTTTTTAGCAAGGGGAGCCCTCTTCTTTTCTGCAAACCAGGGATAGAAATTCTTAAATAGTGGGAAGGAGAACTTTGTCCAACACAGTCATATGGTATGTGCTCACCGCTTCCCTGGATACATCAAGGGAACTGTTCCAACTCCACTTGAGTCTGAACAGTCAGATGCCCTACATATCCAACTGCACATGGAGCATTTCTGTTTGGATGTCCTAAGCCACTTTCAACTCACCATTGACAAAACAATACTTCTCAACTTTGCTCTTATGCTTCCCTTTTTCAATATATTCCATTACAGTGAAATACACCACCACAGAGTTAACCACGAATCTTGAAAGTATTAAACTCCTTTTATTTCAACCTCTGCTTCTTCCAAATCTAATTTATTGCCAGATTACGGTAACTCTATGTCCTTATTGTCTCCTAAGTCTACTCCCTTGCCCACATTCTCTCAGCTACTGCTATATTTCAGGCCCTTCAAATTTTTTTTATCTATATGATTATCTTTTGCCTTTAATTGGTCTTTCTGTTTCCACAAGGATCTAATGCTTCTACTCTGCTTTCACACTGAATTTGAATAATACATATCATTGGACACATTCTCCTATTAAATGTCTGTCATTAAGTTCACCATAAATATAAGATAGTTCAAATTCCTTAGAACCACATTTATGGCTCCTTATAATTTTACCATGCCTATCTCTTCAGCCTTATTTCCGACCCATTCCCTTCGCAGACCTGAGGCTCCCATGAAAGTCAAACTACCAGATGGTTATTAATTGTGGAATATTCTCTTGCACTCCAATGCCTTTGCAAATACACATTAAGTTCTTCCCTCCACTTAAACACCTTCTTGAATAACTGACTCCTACTCATCTTTCATAACTCATAAAAACTCTTCCCTCTTCTAAGAAGCATTTCATTGTTGCCACTTCACACAGCTATTTATCATGCTTTTGATATACTTTATTTTTTGTTTGTGCATCTTTTTATTTTTACTTTTTTTTATTGGAGTATAATTCCTTTACAATGTTATGTTAGTTTCTGCTGTATAATGAAGTGAATCAGCTGTATGTATACCTACATCCTTTCCCTCTTGGACCTCCCTCCCACCCCCCCATCCCACCCATCTAGGTCGTTACAGAGCACCAAGCTGAGCTTCCTGTGCTTTTTAGCTTGTTCCCACTAGCTATCTGTTTTACAGATGGTAGTATATATATATGTCAATCCTGATCTCCCAATTAGAATTACCATGCTACATTATACTTTCCACCTTACCTTCTGAACTGGAAGACCCTGAGAACTGTCTTTTATTTCTATATTTCAAGTTACTCTAGTTGTATTATAATTTTCATGAATATTTGTTGAATGAATAAAGATTTTACAACTAGCAATCAAAATTATATAATGCAACTGCTGCCAGTCTCTACAATGACTGCGTGAATAATTTGAGCACTTAGCAAAGATAAGATGCTTCTGTCATCTCCCATCTCTCTGTCTGAATATGAATACTGTGGAGACCAGAGAATGTGCCATTTCTAAGGTCATGATCTGTATTCCTCTAGGGTCCCATGCTCTTGAATATGTTAAAAGGATAATATTCAAGACTAGGGAGAGGCACAGACATATTTAGTTCTTAAATTTTTCACTTGCAGTGTCTATTCATCATTACCAGCACGTACACTAAGCCGTAAGCGTACTTGTTTAGGTGAGTATTTGATTTTGGTTTTCAAAGCTGTAGTCATGCGAAAAAGTAGAAATTGTGATGTTGAAGAAATATAGACCGATAACTCTTGTCATACTAAGCCAAACAGAATTTTTGCAAATTTGTCTTAGTTTGACAACTTAAATAGCTGGAATGTAAGAAATAATTACAAAACCCCATAATATATTTAAAGTCACAAAATGCAGAGTCCTTACCAAATAAATTAGAAAAGTAGGGTAACTACTACTAAAATTTACCTCCAACTTTCTCCTCCACTGTGACAGAAAATCCATTTTAGTGTGATTATATTAAAAGAACTATACAGTCTAACAAAATAAGTTATTCAATCCCCAAGGAAAAAAATCTAATGAGACTATATACAAATAATTTTCAAGTGATAAAAGTTTATTTAATGAAATGCCAGTTTCTCATTTCCTAAGGCACCAGTAAAATACCATTAACCTTTGAAAACTGAGTCCAAAAATGCTAACCTTTAAGATTCTTTGAAAATACAAATGGATGATAGCTAGTTAGCTAGATACATGGATACACTGACACATAGACTACACACAAAAGTCGGTTCTAACATGCAGTTTGTATTCAGTTTTTCTATTTGATTTTTGTAACTTTTGATTTTTTATATCCATTTGAGAAACCACATTGGGAAAAACAAAAACAACCAATCCTGGACTGAAAGAAATGCTGGAATAATGGGGGGAAATGTTATTTGTGGTTAGACATAGGTACAAAGCCTGTCTCTAACCCATTTCTACTCTTTTACAACTGTGTGACAATGGGAAAACCACTTACAGACACTCATTCTCCTTAATTATATTTAATTATGAGCAAAATAAAAGAAAATATTTAGCACAAAAAATTCCAAAAAGAAGACTCAAAATCAGTAAAGGTCCTCTTCCTTTCTAATTCTTCTATTTTCTTTTTCAATCAATAATATGAGTGAGGGACTTCCTAGGTGGCACAGTGGGTAAGAATCCACCTGCCAATGCAGGAGACACAGTTTGGTCCCTGCCCCAGGAATATCCCACATGCCGCAGAGCAACTAAACCTGTGCATCACAACTATTTAGCCTGCACCCTAGAGCCCATAAGCACAACTATTGAGCCCATGTGCCGCAACTACTGAAGCCCACGTGCCTAGGGCCCGTGCTCTGCAACAAGAGAGGCCACTGCAATGAGAACCCCATGCACCACAACGAAGAGTAGCCCCCGCTCACCACAACTAGAGAAAGCCCGTGTGCAGCAACGAAGACCCAGCACAGCCAATAAAATAAATAAATTAATTAATTAAAAAAAGAATGTTGGGATTTTAATAAAAAATAATAATAATATGAGTGGGTTGAAGTTTCCTTTATCCTGCCCCACCCAACAAAATAATGTAAAACATGGTAAGAGAATTGCAAAGATAAGAAAAGAGTTGAAATCAAGCATCCACTTTTGATATTTGATTGCTAACAACTTTCAAGCTTCACCTTCCCCTCCCTCCATCCACATCTGGACAAAGTAATAAGAAAGCCTAGTTCTTTCCTCCTTTGGCACCATAAGGATGTATATACCACGTAGGCTCAACCCATGCCTGTGGAAAACTCTTAATCCAGCCCCACCCCCAACCACCATAAAACTCTAAGCCAGTTGCTCCTCCTTACCCATTCTCTCTCAAGCCATTTTTGTACCAGCTTGGGAACACACTCTGCTCTCCCCAGAAAGCCTCAGTGTATGAACAATAAACCTTTTCATGTGGCTTTATCAATCCCTACATCTAAACCAAGCTTTGGATGGAGGGACCCATCTCATATACATAAGATGACCACAGCAATGGACATCATGAGCAGAGCGGCTGTGTGATGACCGCCACCACCAGGGGTCTTTCTTCTCTTGCTTTGGCTTGTTTATCTGGTTCTGCTGCCTGCTGGCCAGCAGGTACTTTGAGATGTCACCTGCTGAAAAGCTTGAGCTTTTTGCTGTGCTACTTTGTGCTGTGTGTGCTGAGTTGTATGGAGTTTCTGTTATAGATTTAACTAACCCAAGGTGAAATTTTCAAACATTTAGGAACAAGAATATGGGATCAAAGTCCACTTTAAAGTGGCATTGGGTTAAACATTTCAGTTCAGACTCTCATATACTTCATATATATGTATACATGTATATATATATATTTTTTTCTCTTTATGTTTATGAGCAAAATAAAGACACTTTTGTATTTCTTATATATTATCTCCTTTAGGAAGGCCCAAATATTCTTGATAGTGACCAAGGCACTCATTTCACTTGTTAAAATGCACAATGTTGGATTCATAAAAAAATAATTTACTACCTCAGGTTTGGGGTCATAGAGTGCCAAAACACTTTTGTAAACAAATTCAAATTTAATGAAATTAAACATATTTCACTTATCAGTAAATCTTCAGGAGTTAATTGTAATAACAAATCTGACTCCATTTTTGATGTTTAACTCTTGACAGTTTTCAAGCCTATCACTCCTCCTTCCCTGCTGTACCTCTTCTGGGCAAGCTGATAAGAAAGCCTGAGTGTGCTCTCTTTTGGCATCAGTGGGAAGTTTAAACCATACGATATGAGTTTGTACATGTGAGAACATTTATCTCAGCCCACTTCCTCATCACCATAAAACCCCAAGCCAGTCACCCTTCCTTGATTTTTTTCTGAAGTCATTTTGGGATCAACCTGGAAGTTAGCCAAGCTCTACCAAGAAAACATCGTTATGTGAGTAACAAACCTTTTCATACCCTCTGGGTGTGTGTGCCACTTGCAAATGAAATTTTGAGGGGAGAGTCCACCTCACTTCTTTGGGCTAACAACAAGAAGATAAGTAACATCATTTCCATAAAGTGAAAGTGTACTTTGTTGGAAAGGGAATGTTTGGTTGTTTTTTACATTGTTTTACTTTACTCCTTCTTTCTCTTTTCCTTTGTATTCTTCTGTTTCAGGAAGAAACTTTAAGCTGATCCTTTCTTGGCTGCCTTTGTCTTTTCTGTTGTTTTCCCCATCCCACTTCAAACCCCATCAGTGGAAAACACAGAAGAGCAGTTATTTTTTTTAATTGAAGTATAGTTGATTTACAAAGTTGTGTTAATTTCTGCTGTACAGCAAAGTGATTCAGATATACATATATATTCTTTTTTATATTATTTTCTATTATGGTTTATCTCAGGATATTGAATATAGTTCTCTGTGCTATACAGTAGAACCTTGTTGATTATTCATTATATATGTAATAGTTTTCATCTATTAACCCCAAACTTCCAATATATCCTTCCCCAACGTCCCCCTTGGCAATCACAAGTCTGTTCTCTATGTCTGTGAGTCTGTTTCATAGATAGGTGCATTTGTGTAATATTTTAGATTCCACATATAAGTGATATCATATGATATTTGTCTTTCTCTTTCTGACTTAATTTACTTCATATGATAATCTCTAGTTCCATCCATGTTGCTGCAAATGGCATTATTCTTTTTAAGACTGAGTAACATTCCATTGTATATATGTACCACATCTTTATCCATTCATCTGTTGAAGAACATTTAGGTTATTTCCACATCTTGGCTCTTGTGATTAGTGCTATGATGAACATAGGGGTGCATGTATGTTTTTGAATTACAGTTTTGTCCAGATATATGCCCAGGAGTGGAATTGCTGGGTCATATGGTAGTTTTATTTTTATGTTTTTGAGGAACTTCCGTATTGTTCTCCATAGTGACTGCACCAACTTACCTTCCCACCAACAGTGTAGGAGGGTTTTCTTTTCTCCACACCCTCTCCAGCATTTGTTATTTGTAGACTTTCTAATGATGGCCATTCTGACCTGTATGAGGTGATACCTCATTGTAGTTTTGATTTGCATTTCTTGAATAATTAGCCATGATAAGCAGATTTTCTTAGCACAGTGGTTTTTCAAGTGTGGTCCAGCAGCAGCAGCACCACCTGGGAACTTAGAAATGCACATTTCTTGAGTTCCACCCAGATCTATTGGAGCAGAGATTTGGGGGCAGGAACACTCATCTTTCTGTGTTTAAAAACTCTGCAAGTGATCCTGCTGATCTTAAAATTTGGGAACTAATGATCTCAAAGCACAAGACAGGGTGTGGTGAAAAGATAAAGAATAAATGTCTCAAACTGGTTGTGTTTCAGGGTTCTCATGCGGCTTGTGGGATCTTAGTTCCCTGATCAGGGATTGAACCCATGCTCTCGGAGGTAAAAGTGCAGAATTCTCACTGCTGGACTGCCAGGGAATTCCCCTGGAATTTTCTTTCCATATTTGTTCTTGAGATGTCATAGGTAGAGTTTGGAGGGTAGCCTTGTTTATCTTGAGATCTTAGGTTATAATAAAGAGCAGTTTTGATGAAAATGATATATTATTGACCTCACATTTGAGTGTCAAAACTAATGATGCAGGATCAGAGACTGGTTGAGAAAATGGACCCAAAGCCTCCACTTACAATAAAGAGTTCTTTGACCTGGACCGCCCTTTGTGTGCATTTTGTGTCTGTGTATGGGGACAAATGAATGCACACACATACAGTATACACCCTGGCAAATAAATTGGCAGTAAGTGGTTAATTTTTATCCTGTCAACTCTCTTTCCATCAGAGACACCATTAACAAGCAAGATGGAATAAATTATTTCTAACATTCTCTTCTGGTTCAAAATTTGAGAGCTTGTTAATAATATTGAAGTTTTCATCTTATGATCAGAGAGGAGATCTCAGTCCTTTTTGCTTTTCCACTTTTTTGCTGGTCAGATTTTTGCTGCAGATATTTTTTCAAAGAAAACTTTGGTCATGTGTTTATATATTTTTTCCATTAGTAGAATCTTCACAATAATGGTATAAAGGGAATTTTTTCCTACAACTTACCATCATTGGGTTCTTAGGCAAAAATCTGCATTATAATGGGAAGATTAATCCAGTGGTTATCAGAAAATATTCTTTAATATGAACAAAAATGCTGACATTTTCTTAGTTCGAAATCTTATATTTTCATGGTCATTTTATATTCTCTCTGCTAAGATTTTATGAAGATCAGGATTTTTCCAGCATATGTTTTCTTTCTTTAAATTTTTGGTTTTGTATTGGTTTACAGCATTACACTACTTTTGATAAGTAAAAAATAAACTTCAGAGAAATAAATTTCCCTAAGCCTTTGACAAATTTTGTGTACACAGATTTTTTTTGCTATAAAATTATTATGATTCGAGGAAATTACAGAAGTTTAGTTTACCAAAAACTGACATATTCAATGATCTCTAATTTTAATTTTTTAATGGATAGTTGATGTGATTGTCTTTCTAAATTTTTTTGCTTGTTTATATTTTCCTCTCTTTTTTTCCTTGATTTTCTAGTGAAAATTGTGATAAATGTAAAGAAGCACTTTTTTCCTCTATCATATCTCATTTATCTTTCTATTTCCAGAAACTCAAACACAAGCACTGTACATAGTTGGCCACTCATTCCTTTGTGGATGAATTCTTTTACATTATCATATTAGTATAACGGGATAGGGGAATGTTTCCTTAGGCTGTGAAATAATGCCTCTAGTCATTCTGAAAGTCATTTTCTCCTACTAGATTCTGTAATTTTTCAACAGTTATCCATTAAACCTCAAGATAAGGAGTCAGAAATTCTTAGTTTTTTTTTTTCTTTAATTCTGTGTGAAAATGAAGTTTACATCACAGAGTCTCATTAAGTAGGACTCATATTACATGGTCTAAAAGTAGTAAAGACTTTGCACTCAGTTCTCATTGACTCTCACTAGAATGGTGCTAAGACCATGAGAATGGAGCCAAGCTAACTAGTCACCATGGAACTGAATTGCATCAAAGCTAGCTGCATTCTCCAGGCTAAACTCCAGCAGGCCTAGAGGCTGACTCAGCTTGAGCCAACCTGGCATTAATTAGTTTTGAGCTTTTCTGAACCAGATAATCTCTGAAGTCACATTCAATTCTGAGATCCTTTTTTGAACTAGCTATTTTTCACTTGTCATTGACCATTTTTAAAGTATCCTAATACTACTAAAATATTTATAAATAATTGCTTAGTTCAGGTTATTTCTGAAAGATGGTTAATAATTTGGACTTTATTCTGGTGCTTGGCTTCTTTTATAACTAATGACATGAAGAGAGAGTTCATTGAGCTTCTAATTGTCTTATATGCTAGGAATAGGATTAAGTATAGCTAATGTAAAATTAAAATTACAGCCCTTACCCTTTGGAGTTTACCTATTGACAATTCCCCTTGCAATAAAGAGCTAATTTGGGTACTCTTTACTTAACACTAGTAGTTAGTACTAATTAAAGATTTTTCTTCTCTCTTCCTGATCTCTACCTCTCAAGCCTTCTGCCACACACCTTCAAATTAAGATTCTGAGTTTTTCTCATCTTGTCCTATGGTATTCACTAACAGGGTATTAATTTATAGTGTTGTTTTTACTTCCCTACCTGTAGGGCATAACAATAGGCTTTATATTCCAAATATTGTGTGTATACATGTATAATCTCAAAATTCTCTCATCTAAGATACTTTTCATTTAAAAATGAAGAAAGTTTTCATTATAATCACAGGATTTGTCAGAGTGCATGCAATTGAGGCTTACCTTGTGTATTGGAAAATGTATTGGATAGAAACCATGTCTGTTGTCGTCATAATTTTACCTCATACTTCGTATATATGGCATTATGCATAGCAGGAATTCATTAATTACCCACTGAATTGATTGTTTTCTTAATTCTCATTTACTCTGTAACTCAGTGCAGTGTACTTCTCTAGTCCATAATACCATTAAAAGTATTCTTGCCATGGTCATTTTTCTAAACCCAGTGGAAATTTTTAAGGTTCTAAATTATCTTACCTTAATTACAGTGGTTTGAAAGTGTGTTGAGGATGTCTGCCTTGAATTTTTACTTCTTTGAGTTACATAATGACACTTTGATTTTCTTTCATTTTTCAATAATCCTCTATCTCCTTCCCCTCTTTCTCTGAACATGCTAATCGTGTTGATATTCTATACAGTTTCACTTTCAATCTTCTTCTCATTTAACCTCACCAAAAGTATGCCAGAGTTTCAATACCCTTCAACATGGTGATGAATCTCAAGACAGTAATCTTCAACCTAATTTTCCAAAACTGTATGTCCATCTCCCCACTAGATATCTCAAATCAGATAATCCAAAGTATAATACCGTAAGTGCAATGTATATAGAACCAAACATTTTATCTACTAATCACCTCCTTCTCTACTTTAAATCTGTCTTAATTCTATATTCCCTTTATCAGTGACTGTCCCAGGCTTTCACTCAGTTTTCAATATCATAAGATCAGAAACCATCATTTAGTTCTCCTTTATACTCATGTAATCAGCTACCAAATCTTATTGATTCAATCTATTTAGACCTCCTTTTTTTTAAATTTTATTTATTTATTTTTTTGGGGGGTACACCAAGTTCAATCATCTGTTTTTATACACATATCCCCGTATTCCCTCCCTCCCTCGACTCCCCCCCACCCTCCCTCGAGTCCCCCTCACCCTCCCCGTCCCAGTCCTCTAAGGCATTTTCCATCCTCACGTTGAACTCCCTTTGTTATACAACAACTTCCCACTGGCTATCTATTTTACAGTTGGTAGTATATATATGTCTGTGCTACTCTCTCGCTTTGTCTCGCTTCGTCCCTTAATTTGCCCAATTCTTTTTATCTCCTCCAAAATTTTAGGGACTATCATTCTCAAGTCTCACTGAGATTATGAAAACAATCTCCTAATCAATCCCATACCTCTAGTCTTTTCTCCCTTCAAATAAAAAATATCTATGATATGCCATGCCCTGTTTAAAATTAGCTATTTCTCATTACCTGTAATAGAAGGTAATGAGACTCATTTCTTAGACTCTTACCTAATTAGTGACTGGTTTCTCTATCACCCCTTCTCACCACCAATTTCTTCTTTGTTATAGCACAAGGCATAGGAACTATTCCAAGTCCCCAAATGTACGCTATACCACTCTCCTCTCCAGTGGTTGCATGTGCTTCCTTTTCCCACTTGGATGACTTCTATTTATCTCCCAGAACTGAATCATCACCTCCTCCAAGAAGCTTCCTCTAAGCTTCTGCCTCCAGAGTTCAGCTTTGGGGAACACTTTATATGTTCCAATATCATCTGTTGTAGTTCTACCATAGAAATTATTATGCCAAATTGTATTGTCTTTTTTCCTACCCTTTCCAGTACCCAATTATGTCAAAATTTCTTGAGGTAAGAACGATTTATCATTTGTGCAGCCCAATACTTGACAGAATACAATTCTGTTATTAATGATTTTGAATGAATGACTGAATGAAACCAGAATTTGTGTCCCATCAAGACTTCTTTCTCAGGAAGTATTGTCCGGTTTCTCAATATGTATATTGTACACTAGCATCTGCAGTTCTCATTGTTTAAAATTCACTATTTTTTCCCACTTGGATGTTTGCTTTAAAATGTGTATCTAAAATGTGCTTTCTATGGATACAAGGTAACATGAGGAAAAAAAATTTTTTTAACTTCTCCAGATCAGTCATGTTCTATTTTTTGTATGCTGTGGTGATTCATTAAATGACCTCTTTTTCTCTAAAAATGTTTATGCTCCTACATATATATTCCTTACTCTGCACCTAGAAGTTATATGTAGCCTAGTAAATTGTGTTTTGTGAAGTTCATTTAATTGGTTTGGGAAAGCTGGAAGTGACTATCACAATGGTTTAATTCAGTTTCTACTGGATGTTTTGGCTCTAATGGAAAAGTTAAACTAAAGTCTCAATATTTCTTTACCATGTGGTAGACACATTTATGAAATACAAGGTAAGGAATACAATGGAGAGAGTCAGAGGTTGAGTCTAGATTTAGGAAAGGGAATTCATAGCTTTCTAAAATTGTGACATTAAAATTGAGGTTTCTGTCATCTCTCTTTTTTTATATGGGCTCAACAAAAGTATTGTCTGGGCACACACAAGACATTATAAGCTACTTGGTACATAAAAATTACAAAACATGAAATCTTTATGTTTTCTCATTTAGCATAAATAATTGAGAGGTATTTAAAAAGTTTTCAAGTTACTGTGAAATTCACTGCCATTATTATCATCTTCTATTTAATGTTTCTTACTTTGGGGAATGATCTATAAATTGTAATATTTAAATAATGATTCCACTAAAATTCTTAGCAATTTTTTATCTTAGATGGATTAGACTGGAATTAATTCTCTAGAATGGATTTACATGTACATATTTATACATCTGTTCCACATATATTTCTCTTTCAGATGGTCAGAGTAGGAGCATTTATTTCTGACATGGAGCATATTGAGCCAAGATTTTAAATGACTTTGATATTTAAAATATAATTTATTCTATATTTAATTTAGTGCATCCTAGAATAATTGGGAGATCACATATA
This sequence comes from Hippopotamus amphibius kiboko, assembly GCF_030028045.1. Lineage (NCBI taxonomy): Eukaryota > Metazoa > Chordata > Mammalia > Artiodactyla > Hippopotamidae > Hippopotamus > Hippopotamus amphibius. The sequence continues at coordinate 28,812,362 of NC_080191.1, forward strand.
ACAGAGAGGATTAGTGATTCTAGTTTCTGAAAAACATGTAAACATTCCTTTTTTTGTTATTATACAGAATTCCAGTACATTAAGCACTTTTAATTTGTGAGTTATTCTTGGACAATATGTGTCACATTAGATATAGGATGCAGTGTTGTTATTATTACATTGCCTTCATAAGGAATGTCACTCATTATTTCACTTAAAGTTTACTCCCTGAGAATACTGAAGGCCATGATGAATACTGCTATTAAGGTGACATCTATACACAGACAATAAGAATAGTTTAAGAAAGTTAGTTTTCTTTTAGATAATTTTTGAAAGTAGAAATGAAAGAAAATAACAGTATTTTTATCTAAATTACTTTGTTTTTTGAAGTGTTTAATTGTGGTTGTTATATCAACTTATATTAGACCTTTCCTTGTGTGTTTGTTAAGTTCCAGGGGACATTACTGATTCTATAGCAAAATCTTTACATCTTAAAGCTTATTTTGAAGATTATTGTTTGTGTTTTTTTTTTATGTTTTACCCACAGTCTTGCCACCTTCCATTTTATAATCTTATATGCATTTAATTCTCCTTGAAATTAAATCTATCAGTTTCTAAGCCATATGCTTTGGATAATTCATTTTAGTGGGTGCTAAAAATTGTAAATGTTAACTACAGTAGAAAAGGGAATTTTAACATGTGCTAGCAAATTTCCTCAAACATCAGCAGTAGAAAGAATCTCAACTAAAACTTCCTACCAGAGATGATTTGATCATAAACCTTTCAAGCAGAAAATTGGCAATCACTGTAGAAACAATTCCTCAGAAAGGTATTCAACTTTCAAATAACACAGAAACAAAGCAACCCAATGATATTTGCTTTCCGAAGCGGAAATCTCACTGTTCCCTCCATCTCAGGGTCCTCTGGAAAGCAAGCCTGGAGGAAAACATGAAGAACAGAGACACTTGGAAGTGTGAGCCTTCTGTGATGCACAGGAGGTAAAAATATTTTCCTTCTTTCCTGAACCTTTAGAAGCCAGTTAATTCCAAAGTTTTTGGGAAATGGTACAGGTTTGAATGGTATAGATTATATAAAGATCATGAAAATAGACACCAGGGTTCATTAACCTCTTGGTGAGCTAAAATATGCCCCTAGTCTTTTGTACAACTCAATTCAACCCTTCTGGAAACATTCTGGAACACAAAGAAGACTCAGTCTGGAACCATTCAGAACAGAAAGAAACATAAAAATGAATGCCTTGTGTTTCAGTTTTCTTTTAAAGATTACCTTTAAAATTTAAGACATTCGGTGGGTGTGGTATGTCCCTAAGGCCCTGCCTCTTGGACTTTATATACACAGAAACATTATTATGTGTGTGTGTGTATTTAAATTCTACTTTTTCTTTTATTTCAAGACAACTTCTAGATTTACATATTTTGAATAAATTTATATATATATATATATATATATATATATATATATATCTCTATATCTTTTCAGCCACTAATAATGTTCAGAATAAATTTGAGTTTAGGAAAGCCATTAGGAATTACAGAAAATCTCTGTTAACGTTTGACTTAAAACATCACCAGAAGTCACCAAAATGACCATGTTAGAATTGAGAAACTGAACATAATATACAATTTTAATCTGCTAATATGTATTCCCCAAAGTAAGCAGAGAAGAAAATATATATTTTATTGTACAGGATACTCTTATTCACTCATTCAAGTCCTATTTCCTTATATTTAGCTTATATTCAATTATAAAATGCTTGCTCATCTAGTTTGTCATTTCTAACCTACTATTAGCATCAAAAGGAGGTTTCTAGGCTACAATGTTTTAAATGCAATCAAACGTAGGAAATGATGCTACGGTAAAATACAATCATAAAGGCTAAAATGTACTGAAGAATTTAACACTATAGTGTGGACTAATGGACAAAAGTTACCATTCACCTCCACAACTGTAGAGTGAGGAAAGGAATCTGGCAAATGAGGTGGGTAGAAGGAGCCCCTAGACCTGGGTTAGAGCCCTAGGTTTTCCAGTCCCTTGTGTAGGTGATTCTCTTACTGAGCCTCAATTTATTCTTTTACAAAATGAAGGGGCCAAACCAGACTAGATTTTTTTTATCTCTAAAGATCTATTATGTAAATAATTATGAGCTGGATTCCTCAGGAAACAGGTAAGATAGATTTACTGTTTGTTTAAGGAGACAATTCTTGTTGAAAGGATTCTAAAAAAAAAAACTCCGTTAAAATGCATAAAGTAGAAATAAACATTAGTGATTAAAGTGGGTTAGATGTGATTATTTGAAAACCTTTATATCTGTATAATAATTTATATCTAAAAACAGTGAGCAAATTAGGAGTTCCTTCATTTCAACCAAAATTTGAGAGATGTTACTAATTTAAGAGTAGAAGTATGCATTATTGATACTAATTCACATACTTAAAATAACATTTTATATTTCTAAAAATTAGGTTATTGAATCTAATTAGCTATATACTCTTGCAAACCCAATTCACTCATAAATTTAAACAAAATACTATTAGACTGGAAATGCCAACTCGAAATACATCTGCAGCAATAGAATGTGTAAGGTAATAATACATTTTCTAGAAAGCTGAGTGGGTTATCAAAGACTGTTGCATTGATTGATTAATTCAAATTTAGGTATGTTAGATACATAATTTTTATGCTAAAATAGTCATGTGCAATTTAGGAATAGTAGTGGTTAACAATTTGAAATATGTTTCTCATTAAAAAATGCATTGAATAGATGTTTGATCACCAGTAAATCCTATCATTTCTATCACATTTTTATTTTGTTTTATTCATGTTTACGTGAGGCAGGAGGAAGATCAAATCAGAGTGGTATTAAAATACTTGGGTTCTCTTTGGCCCTACCTTTAATTGGCTTGGTGGTCCAAAACAATTAAGTTGAACTAGAGGTTTTAACTAATGACTATTAGATCCTTGCAATCTCTAAAATAATATAGGCTTATGAAAAGTATTCGGGGAAAAGGTGGCTAGCAGGATAGTCTGGGGAAAATTCTTTCCAGAAGTGAGTATTCCTATGTCCCTCCTATCTGAATTTGCCCCATTCCAATACCACCACTTCTCCAGTAACTTCCAATTCTCATTTCTCTGCTACAACTTCACACTTCATTATCTTAATTCCCTACCTATTCAATAATTCTTCTTTTTGAATTACGTCTTATAATTCCTACTTCTAATTCTTTTGTCTCCTGTGTCTTTATGTATTTCCTCTGCTTTTTTATTTTTAATTTGACCACAAATATAGGAGTTGGAATAGCACAAATGTAAATGGGCAGCATGTATATTAGCAAAACTTTTGGTTCAGAAACAAATATGATGTGTACGTCTTTTACTACATAATGACGCTTAGACTCAGAGCATCACAAGCTTGGATGATCTAATTAATGTTCCCAATTTAATGAGCATATTGTGTAGGCTACAGACGTGACAAAATCAATCTTTAAAGATGGTGTCTGTATGTAGTGCATATGTCTGTGTTTATTTAGCTTAAATTCACGTTTTAATTATATGTCTCCTAACTGATTTTCTATTAACTATTGTTAGTTTTAATGAGTTTTACATTTGGAAAAGGTGATTTTTGTAATTTTAAGATTTTCCTTTATGTAACCTTCATGTACTTAGGGTTTGGGGAGATTCTGACCTTGTGTTAAGGTAACACAGTACTATCAATACTGCTAATAACAGTAATATACATTAATGTAACAAATAAATGCCCTGGTGGTAAATAAATTGAGCCAGTTTCCTGTATATTGTTTTTCTGAAGGTAGTGTCCATTTCTGACTAATAGATGGAGTGAACATTGAGGTGCACTGAAACATTGGTTTGAAGTGTACTGAAAACACCACATTTCAAAAATACTTTCTGTGCCATGCAGTTCCTGTAAATTACTAAGGATTGCTCCTATATTCCAGGAGACATACAACCATGAATGGGAAGTGCACTATCTTTTCAGTTATTAATTTATACTTATAAGAATTTTAATTTTCAAGTGTGAGAAAGAGTTCAAATCTACAACTTATGCTATAGGAAAAGAAAAGAAGAGATATTTGAGAAGGAGTTAAGTATTGAGGAATCTCTGAGGGAGGCTGACCCACCTATAATGTCATGGCAAGTTGGCTTTTGTAAAGCCAGAGAACAGCATGAGAAGAGAAGGAAATATAAAAAGGAATTGAAAAAGCACATAAACAGGAGATGTTATGGCCATGTTCCTGACTTAGGGTGCTGAAAATTAAAACTTCATAGCAATTTTCATTAAAAAATTATAGATCTAAATTTCCCCCCTTAAATTTGGGTAGTGAATATTATAGAACAAATGTTAATAAACAAGTCAGTTGACAATCCATATTACTTTGGAAGGGGAAACTCCAAGTTGCTTTTTGAGGAAATTTCTACTTTTTCTTAAAGTAATTTCTGTGCACAAGAGGAGAAGCTGCACATCCTTCATAGAAGATGCGTTAAACTTTAATTTTCATAATGCAGCTACAGACTCATTCTGGGTTTTAGAACATTTGAATTGTCCCTTATTTTATAGTAACTCTATACTTGTTGTAGGAAGAGAAGAGAGTAGTAAGAGAGCAAATTGAAACTGTCTGCTATCTAGCTCCTGTCAAAGGTGGAGTGATACTTGGAGAAAATTTTATGTCATTTGTGCCACTCAAAAATATCTTTGGATTAGAAGATAGCATACAAAGTATAACTTGTTCTAAACATTTTAATACAACATAAAACCACTTTCAATGAATTCACTTTTGAAACTTACTATGTGAAGCAAGGTAATGCTGAATAGTAATTCCCTAACCTCAGAGAATTTAAACTAGGTAGGTTTCATTTCTTGTTCATACCTTATGTTCATTTCTAGTCTCAGACGTCCTGCTCTGAGTTATTCTCACTCTGGTACACAGGCTAAGGAATGGCTACCATCTTGAACATCATCATTGTACCATGACAGAAGGAAAAGAGTGCTGTGGAGAACCCACACAGGCGATTAAGTAACACATGGCACTTACACTTAAGAACCATTAACTAAACTGTTCACATGGCTGGACAACCACAGTGAGAAAAGAAGTGCGGCAGTCACCTGTGTCTAGAAGAATGAGAATTGGAAATATCCAGGGAGTAGCATATACAGTCACCACATGTATAAATACCGTAAAGCAAATATTAAAAAATATATTTCACATGGTCTTTTCCACTACATTTATTATACATATATTACTAAGAATTTTTTTATAAAAGATAGAATCTACTTTATAAGATCCACATGAAAACTTATTTTAGATTATAAAATCAAGGAAAGTTTAATTTTTGTTACTTTTTACCCTGAGATTTACTTCCCATCTGATAAGCTTCATTGTATAATTGACAGTTTTTTTCTTTTGTGTCATGAATGTCAGGAAACAAGTTAAATTTGAAATTCAGTCAAGAGTAATTTTTCTGAACTTTAGAATTATAAGGTTTTTTGGAGTGAATCCTAATTTCTTTTCAAAAAAATTATTGTTTTTATTTTTAATGTGGTTAAAAAAACTTAATCTGACATTTACCCTTTTAATTGAGTTTTAAGTGTATAATACAATATTGTTAACTGCAGCTACAGAGTTGTACAGTAGTTCTGTAGAACTTATTCATCTTGTATTACTGAAGCTTTAAACCTGTTCATCAATAGCTCCCCATTTTCTCCTCTTTCTTGCCCCTGGCAACCACCATTCTTTCTGTTTCTATAAATTTGGCTAGTTCATTTTTTTTTTTAATTTACTTATTTTATTGACTGTGTTGGGTCTTTTTTGCTATGTGCAGGCTTTCTTTAGCTGCAGTGAGTGGGGGCTACTCTTTGCTGTGGTGCGCAGGCTATTCATTACCTTGGCTTCTCTTGTTGCAGAGCACGGGCTCTAGGCGCATGTGCTTCAGTAGTTGCAGCACATGGGCTCAGTAGTTGTGGCTCACGGGCTCTAAAGCACAGGCTCAATAGTTGTGGCGCAAAGGCTTAGTTGCTCCACAGCATGTGGGATCTTCCTGGAGCAGGGATGGAACCTGTGTCCCCTGCATTGGCAGGCGGATTCTTAACCACTGCACTACCTAGGAAGCCCTGGCTACTTTAGTATCATTGAGAAGTGGACTCACGCACTATTTGTCTTTCTGTGACTGGCTTATTTCACTTAGCATCATGTCCTCAAGTTTCATCCATGTTGTCACATACTGCAGAATTCTTTTCTTTTGTAAGTGTGGATAATCTTCCATTGTATGTATACACCACATTTTCTTTACCCATTCACCCTTCAATGAACATTTAGGTTGTTTCCACTTCATGGCTATTTTCAATAATGCTGCAATGAATGTGGAAGTGCTAGTGTATCCTCAAGATCCTGATTTCAATTCTTTTGGCTAAATACCCAGAACTGAGAATCCTGGATCATATAGTATTTCTATTTTTAAATGTTTGAGGAAACTTCATACTGTTTTACATAGTTTCACTATTTTCCTTCCCACCTACAGTGTACAATTTACTATATTTGTGCCCACACTTTGTCTTTTTTTCTTATAATAGTCATCCTGACATCCTGTGAGGTGATTTCATTGTGGTTTTGAGTTGTATTTCCCTGATGATTAGTGATGTTAAGTATTTTTTCATATACCCGTTGGCCATTTGTATGTCTTCTTTGGAGAAATGTCTATTAAGTTCCTCTGCCCATTTTTAAATTGGGTTATTTGTTTTTATGCTGTTGAGTTGTAGAATTCCTTATATATTTTGGAGCTCAACCAATTATCAGATATATCGTTTGTGAATATTTTCTCCCATTGTGTAGATTGTGTTTTCATTCTGTTGATTATTTCCTTTGCTATGCAGAAGCTTTTCGGTTTGATGTAGTTACACTTGTCTGTTTTTGCTTTTGTGACCTTTGCTTTTGGTGTCATATCTGAAGTCATTGTCAAGACCAATGTCATGAAGCATTTCCCCTATGTTTTCTTCCAGGCATTTTACAGTTTCTGGTCTAATGTTTAAGTGTTTAATCCATTTTGAGTTGATTGTTGTGTATGGTGTAAGGTAAGGGTCCAATTTCATTCTTTTGCATGTGGATATCTAGTTTTCCCAGGACCACTTTTTAAAAGGACTTCTCCTTTCCATACTGAGTATTCTTGACACTCTTGTGGAAGATCAATTAACCATATATGTATGGATTTATTTCTGCGCTCTCTATTCTGTTTCATTTGTCTATATGTCTGCTTTATGCCAGTACCATCCTGTTTTGATTGCTGTAGCTTTGTAATATATTTTGAAATCAGGAAGTGTGATGCTTCCAGTTTTGTTCTCTCTCAAGCATGATTTGGCTGTTCATGGTCTTTTGTGGTTCTTTGTGGATTTTAGATTTTTTTTTTTTTGTACTTCTGTAAAAATTGTCGATGGGACTTTGATAGGGATTGCATTGAATCTGTAGATCACTGGGTATCATGGACCTTTTAATATTGTTTCTTCTAATTCATTAACACAGAATGCCTTCCATTTGTTTGTGTCTTCTTTAATTTTTTTCTTTTCTTTTTTTATTGTAATTTTTAGTATATAAATCTTTCACTGTTTTGGTTATTTATTCTTAAATACCTTATTTTTTGTGTGCTATTGTAAATGGGATTGTTTTCTCTTCAGGCAGTTCATTGGTAGTGTATAGAAATGCAAATGATTTTTGTATGTTGATTTTGTAACTTGCAACTTTAAGGAATTTGTTTATTAATTCTAACAGCTGTTCGTGGAGTATTTACAATTTTATACATATAAGATTATATCATCTGGAAGAGGGACTTATCAGATTTGGGTGCTTTTTAGTTCCTTTTCTTGCTTAATTGCTCTGGCTAGGATTTCCTGTCCTGTATTAAATAGAAGAGGAAAAAGTGGTCATCTTTGCCTTGTTACTGATCTTAGATTTTTTTTTAAACTTTTATTTTTTCACCACTGAGTATGATGTTAGCTGTGGGTTTTTATATATGGCCTTTATTGTGTGGAGGTACTTTTCTTCTATTTCCTAGTTTGTTGAGGTTTTTAACATGAAAGTGTTGAATTTTATCAAACTTTTTTTTTACATCTATTGACAATCGTGTGATTTTTTATCTTTCATTGTGTTAATGTGCTGATCACATTAACTGTTTTTTCTATTTTGAACCACCATTCCAAGGATACATACCTGAAATTTATCCATGGTGTATGATCCTTTCAATGTCCCATTAGTTTCAGTTAATTAGTATTTTGCTGGTAATTTTTATATCCATATTTATCAGGGATATTGGCCTGTAGTTTTCCTTTTTCATGATATCTTTGTCTAGCTTTGGTATTAGGGTAATATTGGCTGCATAACATCAGTTTGGAAGTGATCCAAACTCAAATTTTTTGGAAGAGTTTGAGAAGTATTGCATTAATTTGTCTTTAAACGTCCTGTGGAATTCACCAATGAAGTCATCTGGTCCTGGACCTCCTTTTTTTGGGAGGCTTTTGATTATTGGTTCCATCTCCATACCAGTTATAGATCTGTTTAAATTTACTATTTCTCATGATTCTGTCTTGGGATAGTTATAAGACAGAATGTGAATGTTATAATCTTTGGCAATGTTATAATCTTTGACAATGTAAAGCATAGTTAATAGAAGATGGAGAAGAAAGGAAAAAGGGAAGTTAAATGAGGTTATATCTTCATATTATAAATAGTGTATTATAATTTTTGAGCACTTACCATAGAAAGACATTGTGCTAAATGCTTCACATCCAATAATTCATTTAAAACTCAACTTCATGAACCAGGTTTTTTTAGAAGAAAAACCTGGGGCATGCAAATATCAAAGAATTTGACCAAGATTACACAGGGAGTAAATAGCATTGAGTGAAAATGCCAAAAAGTGATTAAATGATAGAGAGAGCCTGAAGTATTAAAATATTAACTTAAATTGTTTAAATTTATAAATGTAAATAAGGGATTAAAATCACTCCAGAGATAAATTCGGAGGAAGATGAAGAAATAGAACAAACACAAATGTTTTAAACATGTTAATATGTATCAATCAGATTTACATACTATATAATGTCTGAAGTTAATCAACAGTAGTATATATTTAGATATTTATTTATAGATATGGTAGAAACTATCAGAAGATTTTAAAAAAGTAACACAAACATTTTTGCCTAACAAAGGAAGAATAAATATGGGGAAGGTTAAGGAAGATGTTTGTTTTGTTACTGTATGTATAAATTATTTGTTTTTGTAATGTAAAATTATTACATATTATAGAATTTCAGCCAAACAAAAATATTATCAATTTTAAGTGCAGTGATATGTAAAATATGTATTTTGTATGCCATTTGGGCAAAAGTTTATCTCATAATTATTATGGCAAAATGATATCACAAATTTTTTTATATACTTACAGAAAGAACTTATAGAAAATTTATTGGTACCTGTTTACATATATATTTATTACATATATATTTATATTTATTAGGCATAAAGAAAAAGGGTAATATAACCAAAATGATTTTTACAGTATACATTTTGCATGGTCTACCCCTTTCCCATCTAAATTGCTTTGCCCTTAAGCTCTTTGCCTTGTGTCACTGTCACTTAAGCAAAAATACAGCAGCCATTCTGTCATTTTGTCAGAAAAAAAAGAAGAAAACAGAAAAAGACAAACAGCTAGCTTCTTGTATATTTGGATTTCTCTTTAGAATACATTCCATAAAGAGGAATTACTAGGCATATTTTTTGGTAGTCTTTTGGCCTATTTTTAATTTGATAAATAAAAACTAGTAGTTTAGCTGGCTCTTTTTTGATTCTACATGTTCCCTGAGAAATTCATCAAAACTATGACAATTGGAAAATAAGATGCAAAAAGAAAGACTTTAGAAGACATCTTTTAAATACATCTTAATTTGCATATTTATCTCAATATACCAGTGTATGCAAATAAGATTTTTTTTAAGTACAAATAATAGAAAGAAGTGTTATAAACATGACAAATGATGCTGTAAAAGTTAATGTGCCTGTGTATGAGTATGTGGGACTAAATACTTTGGAGTCTAATAAGTCATGTCCAAATATTTAAGTGAAACTTTTATATGAATGAAAACTCACTTAAGATTAAGATGGCTACACTTTATCAAAAGGGCCACTTTGGAGTGGTTAGCCTTAATGATGGGTCTGTTAGACATACTCTGAAAGCACAAATGAGAGACGAGTTGTCTCTATTTTCTCTCTTCTCTCAAACATTCCTCTACTGAAGCCCTATTTGTCTTGGTTAAATTTTTTTACCATTCTCTCATTAGTATAAAATAGAGCTCACTTCTGAAAAACTCATGCCTTATAAGATTACTATTAAAAAAGGAAAGAAAATTTTGTATCCTTTGAGTTAAAAATGGCCTCTAAATTTAATTTGAATTTATTTGGCCTCAGTAAATTTTGAAATATTTTCACTTGTTTTCTATTGCTTTTGTGGGTAAATTCACAATCCTGTTTATGGAATATCTTTTATAATTTTTATTCATGTATATTGCTTTTAGCTATGTATATAGAGAGATTTAATTAACAATGAGAGTAGAAAACCATTCACATTATTTTCTTCTTATGTGTATAGTTTCATGTTTTTAAATATATAAATCCCAATTCTATCTGTAATACTGTTTTTGATAGGGTGTAAATTAAGAATCTTCACTTAAAAAAATTCTCATAACATATTATTATTCAAATCAGTTAATGTATCCAAAATTCTCGGTGCTATTTGCAATGTAAGCTTATGTTATTCCTATAGGGAAATGAGTTGGGGAAAATAATATCAAATTCAAGTTGATCTTTCCTTATTTCCTTCACAGAACTTACTACATTGTTTCAGGATTGTTTATTTGCTGTCTCCTCATTTGACTTTTGCTATCATTATTGTAGTGTTAATACCTTCAACTGGTATTACAGTAAGTAGTGCACAGAAAATGCTCAGTGAATATTTTGAATAAATGAATACTGTATTAATATGTGCACAAAAATGAATAATGCATAATCTCTTGTAGCCATTATTGATTATTAATCTATATACTTGAAGAGTCTATTCTTTTGGTTATTTTGTTTGTCCTTTTGCAGGTGTGGTATATTTTAAAGTGTGATAGCCAGAAAAGTTTCCTAATACCTATCAAAAAATTATTATGATGGGGATGTTTACATTTCTTCCAGATTACCTTTAGATTGCACACTGACATTTTTCTTGGTGTTGTCAATTTTTGTCCATCAATGCAAATCTATATTATAATTTCCACAACCTGTAGTTAATATCTGAAGACCAGCCCCACACACACACCTTGAATGGAGTGTTTTAGAGCATATTTCTCAAGGAAACAAACAAAAAATGTCTAACATGGTTGAGTAACCTTGTGATACATCATCTGCATCAGATGTAGTCAATTTGCATATATACTGTGACCATTTTCTAACAGAAAGCTGTAAAATATCTTCTTTTTAATAATGTTAGTATATTCTGACAAATTTCTGACATATGGAAATAAAGTATTTTGAGGAAGGATCTCTTCTTGATAATTTGTGTAAAAGCACTGAAGAGGCTAGTAGTGGCCCTGTTGGCAAATATGTCACATTATATTTTATTTCTTCAAATCAGGTGCAATGTTGACTTGATATGCTTGATGGAGACTCTTTAAACTTGGTCAGACTTGACAATGATGTTAATGTTATCTAGTTAGCTTTCTTAATGATGCATTAGTATGCTCAAAGTACACAAACTTAAATATATAGCGATAAATAAAGGCATTTTCTTGAGTTAGTAATACAGTACATTTAGATAATGCTTAAGAGTGTTTTTTTATAATAAATTCAGCTTAAAGCTAGTTATCTCCTGTATGCAATTACATAATCTTGTCAGCTCAGTCTTCACTTTAAGTCCTTGCATCATATAATAGCATATTTGTATGATTTTCTTGCAACGATTACTTAAAAGTTGAGATTTCTTTTCAGCAAAAACAACTGTCTCATTATGTGGTCAGCATTATGCATATATTTAAAATTTTCTCAATCACGCTATCTCTGTAAAGTTCATAATTAATGTTCAGAAGCCAGATTTAATTAAGAGGATGCCAAAGAAGTGGATGTTGGTTCTGAGTGATTTGGGAGTAAAATTGTTTTCCACGTGCATTTCAAGTTTGTAATTAAGCAAAATAGCTTTGGATGGAAAGATGATTTAGCATCCTTAACCAAACACCCACGTTTTTAAACAAACTGGTAATTTGCATATTCTAGGTGATTTGCATTTACAGAGCTTCTACTATACCAGGCTATTTGAATTCAGGTAAGTGGGCAAGCAAATGGCACAATACATCAATGCTTGTAACAACAATAACAACAAAAAGAGCAGCTGAACACTGTTTATAAAGTGCCCTTGAACTTTTATAATAATCTACCAATGGTCATGCCAGTTGCTTCAGGTGTAATTGGAATGATCAAAGAAAAACTACCATGTCCCAGATAAGGAGATAATAAGTGAAGGGAGGTAGAACCAAAGGAAATATTATACTCATGGACTTCAGAATGCATTTGATTGGGAAATAAATTAATAAGCCTTCTTGAACATGCAGGACTTTATTATTATATGTGATCAACTTTGATTACCTGCATTTACTGTTGAGAAATAATGTAATGTAGTATTTTTTTATTTTAGGTTTTAATTAAACATGGCCCTAATATAGAATCAAAAACAAAGAAATGAAATCACACTTTAAAGCATGATCAAAAATATGTGCATAATTAATCAAGCATTCAACCCAACTGGCCCAGACCAAAAATAAAGCCACAAAAAGATAATTTTATGTAATTATCTATATTCATAAAAAATACTTCTTAAAATAATGTGTGTTTTTCAGTTATCTCTAAAATCTTTTTTGGCTGGTAACTAACAATTTTTGTATCTTTGGAAGATTGAATACTCTTTCATTGCTAAAAATATGCTCAGTAATAATCCAATCAACATGATGAGGTCTTTGCTGAATTATTTTTATTACAGGGCTTAAATGAGACATTAATTTAAAAGATTTGTCTTCATTCTTTTCTTTCTGCCAACCCCACCTCCACATCAGCAACTCTCCCCTCTGGATAGTTCCTCCTTTCCACTTGTTTTGCCCTCACTGAAGCTAGTTTCATATGCTGTATATTACTTATAACCTCTAAAGTACCAGTGTACCCTTCTTTAAACCTCTTCCAAAATGAAAAGTTCATCTGAAAAGGACTTAAATAAAGGTGATTTGGATGTAATGAATCATATTATCCCTTTAGTTTTCATTTAAAATTAAAAGTATATTTCTCCCAAATTTGAGAGACTTAAGTTAAAAAATCACCCTTAATACCAATAAGCTGTTTCGGGAGAAAACTAATAAAATGTCTTGATCAACATATATAGTGGCATTCATATTGCAAATTCTGTGCCAGAATTTCCACATTCAACTGACTCTATGTCTTAAAAACAAAGTCTTGGGAAATAAGACAGTTCTTTCATGCATTCATCATTCATTTACTAGGTTATTATCCAGTAGAAGAGACAAAAGTTAATTATTATCCAACTAAATATAAAATTACAATCTGAAATGATACTGATGAAATGAAAGTTTCTCCTTAAATAGGTAGATTCTGTCATATATTTTTGCATTCATGCTAAAGTAAATAAATATTTCTTTTCAAATCCCTACCATTTTAGAATTTCTTATAAACTGAATTTATCTCATGGGTAGCATGTTGATTTTCCTTAACAATGTTAGATAGTAGAAATATTTTTCATAAATATATGTAGTATATTCTTGGGGATTAGAATGGGTTTAACTTTTTTTCATGCAGATATTTTAAATATTATTAAAAATGTTAACATATTTCAGGATTTTGGTATGTTTACTACATTTGTATATTTTATTATATTAACTTTTTGACAAATTAACATGTAGTACCATTTTGAATTATTTTTTTTTCTGAATGTGAGAGATCTTCAGGGAACTCCTGACAAGTATTTATGTACACACATATATAAAGAGTACAGAATATAATTTCTGGAACTTAATTTTTTTATTTTGTTTTATGAGAGAACAAAGTAGAAGGCTTGGAAGTTTCTTTTTTATTTTTTTCCTTTTCATGTTAAAATTTGGATTTTTACATTCAGTGTGGTAGTTACAAATAGTTCATTTAAGAAAGCAATGCCACTGGCAATATTTATTAATCCCAGGGAAGAATGTCAACATCATTTACTTATCATGGCCATAATTTTGTCTATACTTATTGGGACAATGGATAAAGAATTTATTGGGAAAATGAATAAATGAAGTCATTAAATAATATTTTACATATTTTACTAATTATTTACCTATAAAGAAACAATTATTGTATCATTTTCATTCTTTTCTTACATAAGACTTTCCAATTATTTCTATTTCCTCTTCTTTCCATTTATATCTCCAGCTGTGATTTGAAATTCATCTAGAAAGGTGAGCAATTGTAATGACCTCTCATGCATTTATAGAAGCAGTATGTTTATTGGGAAAAAATGGAATTGAAAATTTAATGAGAATTATAGCTGTGAATATAATTGTAAGGTAGGAAAGCTTTTGTTTTATTTAGCAGATTTTTTTTCTTTTAATTAAGAATTTTTTGCCAAGTGCTGAATAAATGAATCCCAACTATCTTAAGTAAAAGAGATTGCTAACTCCAGGTATAATTGTCATTTACCTTCTTCTGCCTATTTTCTTCTTTTCCATCCACCCCATTAATATGTCTCTTTATATTTATATCTCTCTTTAACCTAAATACATCTTCAGTAACTCAAAAAATATGTAAATGTAGCACACCAATAAGTTAACTTAAAGATTTACTAAAGGGATGACTATACAAGTAATATGGATTTTAAGATAAATTTCTGTGTATATTTAGTAAACATAAAAAAATAAGTGACTGCTTCATGTGAAATAACATGTATATTTTGACCTGAGGAATTAAACATTTATATCACAAACCCTGGCAGCTCCTCTGACCACCAGACTCGCATATTCAGCTGCTCATTCTACCTCTCTCTACATGTGAACTGGAGTCACAAAATTAATATATCTAAAACTGAACTCCCAATACTTTTCTGAAAAAAGAAACTTTTTTTCCACGACATTTTACATCTCAGTAAATGGCCATTTTGTTTTTCCAATTCTTCAGGCTCTTTCTCTTATACTCTGCCTCTAATTTATCCAAAAATTGTCAGAAATTTTATCAGAAAATGCTGTCCTCAAAATGCTAATAAACCATTTAACATTTTAAAAAAAGGTCTATGAATAAAGCTTTTAGGAACATTCAAAAAAATAAAAAGAAGGGAACATATAATTGTAAAGAAACTTAGCTTCATTAGTATGGAGCACTTTTTCCTAGTCCTTAAATAATTTGAAACTGTCAACTAAAGAATGTCTCTCTCCATCCAGTTCTATAGGGATTGCATCCATCCCTGCAGTCACTGACCTTCAGCACACCCTGAAAGGATCTCAGGGAGATCAGGAATGAGGCAATCTGTGCTCTGGGAAAACTGGCAGAAAACAACTTCAGAGAGTTAGCTATTTTCAGGGGATAATTTTATAAACCCCAGTTTTTGCATCTTCCTATACTTGGAAATGCACTAAAACCATTAACTAAGATACCTGTTCTTTGTGATGAGCAGTAACCTTCTACCTGGATGTGTGCTTCATTGTGCGTACCCGCTTTGCCAAAATCCCATGTACACTGACCTCCCCTCTTACCTCTTTGGAGCAGCTTCTCAGAGCTATCTAAGAGGCTCTTCCCAGGCTGTAGTCCTCAGTTAGACACTGAATCAGCTTGACTCACACCTTTCACATTGCGCGGATTTTTTTCAGTCAACAAAACATAATAGCAATTATTATGTTTACAAAAGCACAGGAAATTATTTCAGTAAGTCACTGAAGTTCAGATACCAAGGCAGATTACACAGATGATTACATGCAATCTTTCATAATATTGATGAAGTCATTAACCAGTAAACCAAGGAAGCATGTCCATCAAAACTGAGCAAATCTTATCAAAGTTTTAATGTACTTTATAACTTTGCAGATTCAGATATCACAAATCAAGAAAAATAAAATATACTTTCCAAATTTTTTCTTTCATCCTGATCTTTTATATTCTGCAAAATGCTGATGCATTACTTTAAGGCAGCAATTTTTAAAAAGCATTCATTGTTTTTTTAAGTAAATCAATAAATATTTTAAACATTTTTCAGTTTTTATTTCTCATATAGTAAAATAATGAAGAAAATTAGTGTCTTTGAAAAAAGAAAGAGAGAAAGAAATTTTGTGTCCTCAGTGATTTTAAGAATATAAAGGGATCCTGGGTCAAAAAATTTGAGATCAGCTACTTTAAGGACAAAATTACACTTTGACCTTAGACACAAACACACACACACACAGTTTCAGAGTTTTAGTGTTGTGCCACTGTTGCTGCTGGTATAGTCTCATCTATTCATATTAACTGTAATCTTTATCCACAGTAACCAATTTCTCTTTCACAGAGAAAACTGAAACATGGATAATTTACAACTGTTTGCAACATAAGCCTTTTAGCAAACTATCTAAGTACATGAACACACACTAGTCTCATTCACCAAAGATTTACCTTTGTTATTTGAATTTAAGTTATTTAAAATATTTTGAGAGTTTGCAGCTACTGAAAGAAGAATTTTTTTTTTTCAGTCCACAGCATTTAAAGTATTAGAGACTTAGTTTCCTTATTTCCTGGAAATTTTAGAAAAATTCTATTTAAATAAGTTCTTAATTACTTTTTAAATTAACCAGAATAGATCTTTTTTAATTTAAGGGATATTATAATCCAATTTATTAATACTCCCTGGAGAAAGGAAAATACATTATCATCATGCAGTGGTCAAGACCTCTCTGAATTATAGACACATAGATACATAAACACATAGAGAGCTTATAACTTCATTTTATAATTTCAGCAACAGGTCAAGAGTACAAACAGAAACACAAGCATTCTTTCCAGACTTCAAAGAGCCTTTCTCCTTCTCAGTAGACATAAAATTCCTCACTGATTTCACTTTAAAACAAACAAACAATGCAAAGGACTAACAAACTTGCTCTTTACTGTCTCTAACCCAACAGGTGATGCATCTCTATCATTCATCTCACATCAAATACTCAGACAATAAGACCAAAATCCCAAATGTCACTGACACCGAGGGGAATAAGTTATCAGTCATGATCCATGCATGAACCAAAACCAAAACAAAACACAATGTGAAATCAGCAAATAAAAAACTATAAAGAAGCAGTTACAAAAGTTAAAATTCTATTGTTCCTTGATATTCTGTCTGGGAACCATATATATATGGTATATATACACATCCCTAGGCTCAATCTATCATAAGTAACACTTTTATGACAGTACAGTTTACCTCCATCAGGTGAATCTCTTTGGGCATATCAGTGGATAAACTCTAAAACTCTTGAAGGAATTTTTTAAGGTAACTTTCACACAAATATAAATTCAATATGTGTCAAGGACTTTAATTTTCCCTTTAAGAGGGAAATGTAAGCAGTAAAATGTAAATACTAGTTCAAGGGAGAATTCAAAGAATACATACATGTACAGGTAATCAGAAGGACTGAAATTAATCTGTAACTAAATATAAAGCTGGCCTCTTCCTTGGGCAGATGTCAACTGCACCTTCACTGGGAAATGTACATTTGCATTATTTTGAACAGAATTAATTGTACCACCATCAGCCCTCTACAAGTAACTTTTTTTCTCTACAAACTTACAAAATATTCAAAGACAGAAAGATTCAGAGCCCTACAATATCAGATAAATCTGGGAGGTGCCTCTAGGTGTAAACAGTGCCTAGCATTTTACTGAAAGGATACCCATTTATTTTTGTCCCTTTTAAAATGTTTCACTTTTTTTCCCCTGACATAATGTCTGTGAAAAAGAGGCTCTGGATCTGTTAATGGCCTTGCATCTGGGAATTGGGTATGCAAATATGATTCCCTCTTATAAGAATTCAAATCAGTTTCATGTCTAGCTGACTCAGAATTCAATTTACATGATTCATGTAGCCCTTAATAGACTGCCCATCTGTTTAATTCCTTGAGACTCTGAGATGAGTTAGCCATCCTCACAGATCTCTGAAGAAAAAAACCAACGTGGCCACCAACATCACTGTAGCTTTTTATATCAGTGATTCCCAACTTGTGCCCAAAATTTAGCAGTCTCACTCACCTCTGTCTGGGAGCTCATTTGCATTGCAGTACAGAACCCAATAGCTCTGAAGCGTGTTTTACTACTATTTCCAGCCTATACTGGAAAAACACCACAAAATTTTACAAGGATGCTGTTGGACTCCTCTCCTATCAACCTATATATATAGATTTCTCTGTCCTAGTTTTTCCTGTTATATGTTTCTGGGACAGCAGCTGATTTATGTAGGACATTTAACGTCTGTTATTCCTAATAATGAACTTCTCTCTGATGAGTATCTCCATTTTTCCTCTTCCATAGATTATTTATGTCATTCTTTCAAACACTTACCATACATCTTAGAGACTTTGTATGTTAATTATTTTGCTTATTACTTCTTTTTAAAATTCTCTTATAGCAATATTTCCCTCCTAAATATTTCATTTTTTAGTCATTATTGTTTTGTTATATTTGGTCATTGATCTCCTATTTCATGGTATATGGAGTGTACATGCAAACTAGCATTCAAAATTTTATTATTTTTTACTGTATTTAGACTTCTTCCAAAATGGTAAGTACAGTCTTAGACATTCACTCTCAGAATATTACTCTTATTTCTCTATTTAATTTTTATTTTCACCTAAGTAAAGAATATTACCAAAACCTTTGTATTATTCAGATGTATATTCCCAATACTTACAACAACACCTGTAATAAGCTCTCAATGTTAATAACATCAACAACAGAAAATAATGGATTGGATGAAATATAGACATCAAATTTAGAATTATATAATTCGAAAGAATTTTAAGTCCTAAAAATGTCAAAAACACGCATCATGATAACAATAGAAATGTCATGTTAAGAAAGATCTATTAAGTATATATTTCAGTAAATTATAATTTTAAAATGCAGGAGTAATCCATCGATGCTACCTAAATCCAACTGTACAGAATTAATTGTACATGATTATTTTCATATCCAAGGTTATCTTTGACTACTTCTTGCTGCTTCTTTCTTTCATTCAATATTTCACACTGAAGTAATTTTTTTGCAGAAAATCAAGAGGCTTTATAATCTTTGCCTGTAATTCCCACTATTCCTGTAATTTTTGTTAAGGAATAAAACTACTGCATCATTGATGCAGTCAGTAAGAAATGCTATATGGTGGTTATGACACAGCAACACTGACTGTCAGCAGCTCACATCTGAAGTCAAGGATATAATGTCTATAAGGGATTTTAACATCACATAGTCTAATCTTTTAATTATATATAGAAAAAACATGAAACTTGGAGATAAAAGTGATTTGTCTTAGTCATACAGCAAAGGTCACAGCTGGTACACTAGAAATTATATTCTTCTAACTCCCAAATGAATACAGAAGGAAGAAATAGCTCAAAGTTTAAATTTTTCCAGGAAACACATTTGAGTACATACATATCTCTTTTTACGTTTGCATTCTTTATTGTGAATATATAATAGATGAAATTGTGTGTATGATGTGTATTTAAATAATAACAATCTCACTACACACCAAAATTTGAATTCTACTGATATCTTGGAAGCCCCTTGTCTCTCTCTTCTCAGTTGTAAACTCCTACCTCATCACTTTCTTTTTAATTTATGATTTCATCACTAAAGAGATGAAATGATGCCATGGAGAGCAGTGTTTTAAGAGAAAGGGTTGTAGATAAAAAGGAAGGACTCACTTTTGTCAAGGAATCAAAAAATAAGAATAGCTCATCTTGCCCAAGGAAAATTGATAAATTACAATCAACACAAAGACTCACACTCAAATTCAAGGTTAAAGAAGAAATCCTGCAATAATACTAGCAAAAAATGTAAGAAAAAAACCTGGCACAGGTTTCACTCAGCAACACTGGTTTCCTGAAAATGGAATAATGCTTACAAAGCTCAGAAGGGAAAACTGTGTGACACAGGTAGTTTATATCTTAATTATTATTAAGAAAAAATCTGGGGATGTAAATAAGTCTTATGAAATTCAAAAATGGCAATAGAATTTATAGTCATAAATGTCAAGTGAGAAAATATTTAATATTTTCAACAAAAATAGTCATACAATGCAAAATATTGCTGATATATATAAGTAAGTTTTACTCAATTTATAACAACTTATGTAAATTCTATTCGTAACTTTAACAACTTCCTTTATTATTTATCTCATAGCATAGAATATCTCCAGAGTTCAGAGAGTAATTAGTTATATGTGAGTGAACAGAGGTTTTTTTTGTTTATTTGAATTAATGAAACATGCTTTGATTCAGACAGTACTTTAAAAGTTTGCATTTTATACAGAATATTTTTAAAGGAATACAAATTATTGTTATATGATTTATTATTTTTGTAAGTATTTTTTAAAAATTTGTATTGGAGTATAGTTATATGTTTTATTATCAGTGTTACTTATGGAGGGAAATTTGGAAAGATTTTAATATAAATTAATTTGTTCATGGGAGTTGCAATGAAAAACATATTTACCTTAACCAGAAAGATATTACACCTCATTGTCATAATTAAAGATGTTATGATTGCAAAGCACCAATTGAGAAAACTTGGTCCAGAATTTTTCCATGTGGGCTCATTAATATTGCTAATAATGGATGAAAGAAAGATGTATATTTTGCACTCATTTTAAGTGAGGTTCCTATTGGCTATCATCACTACTAATTATATTTCCCCACATAAAATATTTTAAAAGAGCCCCAAATTCCTTTCCCTAGACCCAAAAAGTTTGTATAGAACTCCATAAAATGTAGGAAGTCCAAATCTGCATGGACAAGTGGAACACTGTTCATCCTACAAAGGTCAAAAACTCTATGATAATACTAGAATGTTTTGAGTGTTTTGTCTTTGTTTTAAATTGTTTAAAATTAGTGGATAGTGAATCAGCAGAATAACAGTTGTCGCCTGTGTAAGAGGTTGCAAGTATACTAGATTTTCCAGCTCTTTAATAGTACACCAAGCCTACAAGGAATTCATCCTCACAGTATCTATTGTAAGTTATATTTACAATTAAAGACAAAATGTGATACAGCTGTGCCTAAGGAATCACAATATTTAAAGGGCACATCACTTTTTTCCCTTTCAATTCATCATGACTGATTCAATTACAACATTTAATTTAGATATCTGATTGATGTCAACATATATTAAAATATTGGAATAAAAGTTGGAAAGCTTGATGATCCTCTGGGCTTTATTTGAATAATGAACTCTGTACATGTTCCATACATATTAGCATGGAAATTTAACTTTATGATCATATGCTTTATTTGAAGGTGATTATAAACTCAGAAGGAACCTCTCTTCTTTGTGTTGTTTTCAACTTGTTCATCATCTATGTTTTGAAGAATCTCGAAGACTTGTATAATCACACAACTAATCCAATATAATAAATTCTGAGTCCTGGGGGAATATACTCATGATAATAACTATCTGATACTCAATTCTTATTTGTCTTTCACCCTTGGTTTCTGCTTGCTTTCATGCTTTCGGGGTTTCTGCCAGGGAAAGCTGGCAAATCCTGCAAATCCTTGGTGTATAATCTATCTGCTCCCAGATAAGTTCTTATACAGGAGAGTATAGGGATTTAGCTCAGGAGAGCTAAAATGAATCAGGAGGTAATAAGGGGTGATGACCATTTGAGGAAAATAAGCAGCCTCTGTAAGACAATTACCCACTTAAAGTCCTTATGACTTTCTTGTTCCTAACTGATAAGAATCTGCTGTATAACACAGGAAACTCTACTCAGTACTCTGTAATGACTTATATGAGAAAAGAATCTAAAAAAGAGTGGATCTATGTATTTGTATAATAGATTCACTTTGCTGTACACCTGAAACTAACACAACATTGTAAATCAATTATACCTCAATAAAATTTTTTTAAAAATAATCAGATCAAATTCTGTTCTTATAACGTATGGTACAGTTCCATGCACATAACAGATTCTCAATAAAATTGCATTGTATTGAAAAGTTTTCTTTTAAAAAGACTTTTTGTTCCTGAAAAGATGTTTCTTTCAAGTACTTGTAAGGATGGGAATAGGGACATGTTTCTACTTTCAAAAGATTTTCTAACACATTAGGGGGTTGAACAGAACCAAAATCATGTGTGTTTATTTGAAAGTTCTGTTTAGTGAGAATGATTTCAGTGATTCACTGTCACTGCCCTTTTGTGAACATAAGACGCCTGGTAGAGGTGTGTGTTTATTTGGTGCTTCTAATCTACATGCACTGTGTTCATATCCTAGGCTTAACTTCAGCCATGTCTGCCCTTTATACACTTCAGATAAGGGATTACTTTAAAAATGTCAAGGAGGCTTTCTAATCTTTCTAATTTTTAATCAGGTTTATTGAATTCATGAATTTAAGACATTAAATTTTTACGTTACTGTGTGTGCTCTCTAGGGCAGCAGAAGCTTTCAGAATGCCCAATAAACTTTGTAATTCTCATTGATGTCATATGTCTAAGTGCTAAGTCCACTTTTTCTACCAATGTTCAACTTTCCACCTCTTTTTAACCCTTTGCCACTATTTATGACTAAAGCAATCATAGTACCACTGCCTTGGATTATTATTGTTTCATTTTTTTTTCTCCAGCAAGGAAATGGTCCATGAATTAATTAAATACATGGCATACCAAATTCCAGAATCCTATTTTGAGAGTCTTTTCCTGGACCCATTCATGGTACTAATAACTGTATTAGTCCTGGTCCCAGAAGGATGGCTTACTCAAAGAGAAAATTACAGAGAATTTAATAAGGAGATCATGTATAAAGGTATGGGTAGAATTAAGGGAAATAACGAAGATTATGTACCCGGTAACTAGCAACAATTTGAATTATTATTCATAGGTCTAAATGGAGAAGAAAAGTTGATAAATTGAACCTGAGGGAAATTTAAATTTGGGAGAGGATGGCCCCTAAAAAAGTATGGCTACAGGTAGAAAACTGATGCTAATAATTCAACCACAGACTGGTGCAAGATAATCAAAAAAATAATTCCCCCCAAACTTTCTTCCAAGCCACAATCTCCTGCCAATACTTTTCATTGTCTGAACACAACTAGAAATCAAGATGAAAGGAATTTCCCAACTAGTGCAATAAAATAAATTATCCTCATAGATCACAGGGAAGGACAGAGAAGGGCATAGAGTGTTTCAGAAGTAATAAATACAGGATAAACTGCCCACTCTATCAAACTTCATTAGCCTAAAATAATAATTATGTTTCTACTGTTTTCCTCTTAGTTTACAACATTGAGAACTGCTATATCCATTGACATAATTCCAGGAATTTGTGTGACCTCAAAGAGTGGTAACTCTACACCTTTATCAGCCTCTTTTATAATTTTATCTTGGTTATGTTCATACAACTGGACTTTTGCTTTGGTTTCTACCTATTACATTCCTTTGTTTAGAATCATGGGCCTCAAAACCACTCTTCACCATGTGCTGTCCATAAAGTGGAATCCACCACTGCTCCCATTTCTTATTGATTCTGACGAGATTTTTTTTCTTAATTTTGATTGTGTTCAGATACCTTATCTGAGGTCAACTGGATATATTCATGTCTCTGTAACTCAAAGTAGAGAGAAGAAAGAAAGAAAGAAAGAAAGAAAGAAAGAAAGAAAGAAAGAAAGAAAGAAAGAAAGAAAAAAAGAAAGAAAGAAGGAAAAAAAGAAAGAAAGAAAGAAAGAGAAGAAAGAAAGAAAGAAAGAAAGAAAGAAAGAAAGAAAGAAAGAAAGAAAGAAAGAAAGAAAGAAAGAAAGAAAGAAAGAAAAGAAAGAACAAAAGAAGGGGAGGGAGGGAGGGAGGAAGGAAGGAAGGAAGGGGACAGAGAGAGGAAAAGAGGGAGTGAGGGAAGGAGGAAGGAAGAGAGAAAGAAAGAAAAAAGACTACACATTTAAATTTGAATTCATCTTAAATCCCACCATTCAAATCTGTTCCTCTGTGCATACTCCATCACAGTGAAAGGCACTGCTTTTTTCTTAGTTGCCAGCATTAGATATCTTTAAGTTAGCACCGAATTTTTTCCATTATGCACTTTAACCTACTTCTAGTTAGTGTCAGTATCCTGTTAATTTCACCATCTAAATATTTCTCAATCAGTCCTTTTTCCTGATTCACTATTTTTTAGCTAAATGTCTGCCTTTCTCAGTTTGCAATTGCAATACTTCAGTAGCTTTCTAACTCATCACTCTGCCCACAGGTCTGTCCTTCCTTCCAGAGTGCTAAGTGATCTGTACAGAATACAAATCTTGATATAAGCAGTACCCTAAAAATCATTCAGTGGTTCTCCATGAGTGTCTTCATATTGGCACACAACCTTTATGGTCTGGTCTCTCCCTGACTGTCCTGCATATGACTTTTCCTTCCTTAAGAAACTAATAATACAGCAATGTTTATGGTTCTTTGGCTATCTCTGTTTCTTCAATATGCAATACTATTCCAATTTGTTCTTCTGAATTGATCTATCTCCAGACTTACTTGAAGTGTCCACTCCCTTCAGAAATCTTCTCTTACCTTTTTTTTTTCTGACTTGTTATTCTGTGGCCCCATAATTACTTTGCTTGCTTCTATCATACTGTACTACAAGTACCTGCTTTTTCCACTAGTCTGAGACACTTGACTATAAAACTGTCTTATTTATGTTTTGAGGTTTATAGCTTCAATATCCAGCAAAGTATCTGAAATTTTGTAGATATCAAAAGAACATATAGTGAATAATGAGTGAATATTTGGATCTTTATAACTAAAGGTATATTCCTGAATAAGGATCACTCATTTGAATTTTTAGACCTAAAAAGTCCCCAACATATGACAGGATTGACTCCACAGAGCTAAGAAGTAACAAATCCTTATTTCCACTGATATAATGCTAGCCCCTGACTGATGTGGCAACAGTACCTGGCTAATTTCTTGTAATCAGGCAAACTAACTCTTTATCTTTCCTCTGTCCTGATGCATTGACTAGTTAAAGTACTTCATATTTTCTTTTCTCTAACTCCGATGTGTTGCTCAATTTATCGATATTGATTTATCTCCAAGTCATGAATTTTATCACTTTTTCTAACATGTTCTTATAGCCCAAACATATATGGAAATTCTCATTTGGATTTACTTTCAGAGCCAAAGACATAACAGCTTTACATATTCTCAATGATTGCAAATATTTTTCCTAAAACACTAATTGTATTTCCTTTGAAACTACTAAAAATCATTTAGAATCAAATCTACTAAATAAAGTGAATTAGAAAATTGGATAAAATAGTTTTGACCAAGTACAAAAAGTTCATATAAAGTAATATCACTAATTTATTTGTGAAGATATCACACAGATGTCTAAAAATTATGACAAAAATGTATAAACATGTGAGAGTCTAGTATCAAAACCACAAAGAATCACAAAATAGCAATCACATTTTTTCAGTGTATTTTTATAATTTGTACTGAAATTAAATATTTTTTCAGTATAGTGTTAAAGTTTGATTTTAAGAATAAGAAAATTTGATGGAATAATATTGAAACAAACGAAGCACTTGTATCTCCTAAACTTGGACATACTTGATCCCAGTCATCTGGTCACAGTGTGTTCTCATGTGTTAGTTGTCTTGGGTTGCCATAACAAAATATCACAGACTGGGTAGCTTAAACAACAGAAATTTATTTTTTCACAGTTCTGGAGGCTAGAAGTTCCAGACTGTGCTGCCAGTAGATTCTGTTTCTGATGAGGCCTCTCTGTCTGGCTTGCAGACTGTCACCTTCTTGCTGTGTCTTTACATGGCTTCCTCTCTGGGTGCACATCAGAGATAGAGGGAGATTGCTAGTGTCTTTTCCTCTTCCTATATGGACATCAGTTCTGTTGGATTAGGGCCCCACCCTTATGACTTCATTTAACTGTAATTATCTCTTTAAAGGCCCAATCTCAAAATACTATCACATTGGGGGTTAGGATTTCAGCATATGAATTTTTTGTGGAGGGTGGGCACAATTCAGTCCATAACAGCTCCTCAGCCAATATCATATTTTAAAACCAGATTTGATAAATGTAGTATCAGGAAAGGAGGCAAGTACACTTACATTGAGGAAAGCTTTACTCAGACATTTTAGGGAAAAAGTACAGATATGAAGGATCTGATGCTATAGTGAGTCATGAGGGGGCATTAATTGCCATCTTCAAAACTTTAACTTCTACAGTCTGAAGTTGAAAACAAAGCAGGAAATAACAGATGAGTTCTGAAAGAATAAAGCAAAGTGTCTTTTAAATCAATCATAAATTAAAATGCAGAACTAAAGTCCACCAAATGTCTTTTCTCTAACACATATTTCTCAGCATTATAAAAGGAAATTTTAGTTGTATATTTTATTCCTAAAATCTGTGATAATTGACCTGTGATGAACATGTTTTGCAAGTTTATTATATAACTGATAGCGTTTACATAAACATAAGCTAAAACAAGTGACATTCAAAGAAAGTGACAAGAGAAAGATCAATCTTTATCATTTTGGGAAATTCTTTAGGGTAAGCAAAAGATTTGTAGGTCTTAAATATGCATAAGTATTTTGAATATGCATGACTGTTATAATAAGTGAACTTTGCTGACCTCTAGTTCTAGGGTCACAAGAAAGTCAACAGCAAGAACATTCTGCTAAGAAAAACTTTATTGGTTAAAGTAATAATCTGAAAATTAATAACTGAAAGTCAATTTTATTCAAAATAATCATGTCACATTTTCTAGGAATGAAATTATTTTCCAGTTTCAAATAGATATTAAATCTTGCAAATTCTTGTAGTGTTATTTACTTCTTATGTGAATAAATGATATTAAATTTCTCTTTCTGTTATTGTACATGAGATTTGCTAGATGGATGTTTCAGAATCTAATTGATGAGGTCTAATCTGAATCCTACTGGCTCTCTTTCTGCATTTTATTCTTTATTGCCTGATTCTCTTTTCCTGCTCTATCTCTAAATGTTGGCATGCTCAGGCTTGGTTGCAGAAAATCTTCTCTCTATATATTCATTCCTTAACATTTTAATCTGGGTTACTACATTAATTACCATCTATATGCTTTCTACTCCTAATTTTTCACTCCAAATGCTGAACTTTCCCATGAATTCAAAACATGTGCATCCAGTTCCTTACTTGATATATCATTCATTGGTAGGCAAATAACATTTCAAACTTAACATGGAAACAGATAACTCGAGTGTTCACTCAAACCTACGCTTTACCTCACTATACTATAAAAATGTGGTCCCCAAGTTACTCTCTATCACACAATGTCATTTTATTTTCTAGATAACAACATATTTATGACACTTTCACATTTATTTATTATCTACCTTTCCTACCCTAGAATATAAGCTCCTTGGGAGCAGGAATTGTACTTACCATTTCAACACAAAATTTCCAGCCTGGAATGAAGTAGGTGCTCAATAAACGTGAGTTTAATACATTAATGAAAGGAAGACATGGACAACTCATGCTGTATGTAACATATCTTAAAGAAACCAGTAGTCATAATCTAGAGATGCTAAAACTAAGGTACCATTAAAATCCCCTATGGTTAAGAAAGATATGCCACATATAAGAAAATGCTGTGGACAAGGGAAAAGAATGCAGTGGTTTCAAAGATAACCTCTAATCAGACATTAAAGATACAGACACTCTGGGCGTGGTTTATGACTCAGCCACCTCTGATGTGAGCCAGTCTTTTTAGTGTGCTTTACAGTTGGAAGCAGGAACAAGGTATTTTAAAATGCTCAATGATTCTCCTAGGCACATGGTGAAACATCTAGGTAAATAACATACTTAGGGTTCAAAAAACCTCTAATTATTCATACATTTCTAATGTATAAGGATTATGCTCACCAATCATGAGGCTTTGACTGAGGGTTATGTTGATCTAACATATTGAACATAAGCTGCACTTATACAATTATTTAGGAAAATAAATGTAAACTGTGATTATACTCTGGGACTTAGAAAAGTGAAGATGAGATACTGCACTGAGAATTTTCACTTTAGAATACATGTGAACCTTTTGTCAATACTTCTTGTTAGTCTCCAATTTGTCCTCAATGAGGCTTATGACTTCTATTTCAATATATCATAAGCTAATATTGTTTGCCTACACTTTAGAATGTGGAAAAATATTCAGCTTTCTTATATAGAAAATAAAATAAAATAGTGCATTTAACCAGAAAAAGAATTATGTAAGAAAATTAAGCTCACTATACTTTTGATATGAAGAATAAATTGATCTTCTTACACATACTCACATATACAGCAGAGAACCTATTTAGTTACCAGGAATTAAATATCTAAAGGTATGTAATTCAGATAAATTAAAAACAAATTAGCTGCCATTTGGCAAAAGAATGTCTGTGCCTTGTTCCAACCTGAGGGTTAAAATACTCACGTTTTCATGATTAAGTATGGTGTTACATGTAGTTTTTTCAAGATGCCTTTCATCAGATTGTTGGGATTTCTTTTTCATTCAGTTTACTGACAGTATAAGAATTTTTTCCAAATCTTTTTTTATCTGCAACATTTAGTCATATGATTAATTTATTATTCAGTTAACATGTTGAATTATATTGAATGATTCTTGAATGTTAAATTGGCTTTTAATTCAATTTAGGTGTAAAATGTTATCCTTTTAACATATTGCAAGACTCAGTTTGTTAATATTATGTAAAGTATTTTTCCATCTATATTTATAGTTTAAGTTTGAGTATCAGGTTTACATGAGTCTCATAAAACAATTTATATAAAAAAAGATTGTATTTATTTCCTGAATCTCTTATTGAATTTACTAGTGAGGTCATATGGCTGGAATTTTCTTTGTAATAACTTTTTCTTAATAATAATTCTCTAACAATAATATTTAAATTACCTAATAGGCTACTTAAATTTTCTACTCCTTTTTTGTGTCAGTTTTTATAAGCTGTGTTTCTCCAGAAACTTACAAATTTCATTAAAATCAGAAAGCTTATTGTCAAAAGTTTTCATAATATATGCTTACCTATTTAATGTCTGTATTATTTATAGTAATTTTCTCTCTTTCCTTCCTGATATCTATCATTTTGTTTTCTGTTATTCTTATTCTTGACTACTTTGGCTAGGAGATAATTTTATTAATCTTTTCAGAAAACTACTTATCACCATGTTTTTCTCTATTTTTTGTACATTACATTGATATCCACTGTTATTTTTATTCTCCCATTTCTCCTTCCTAACTAGATTTAATGTGCTCTTTGTTATCTAGCATTCTAAGGTGGAAGCTAAAATAATTGATTTTATGCTTTTTTAAGACAGAAGCATTTGAATCTATAAATTCCTCTCTAAGGAGTGCTTCATTTTTGACAGTTATTTTTGCTATCAAAGCAATTCTTGGATGATAATTTTATTCTTTCAGCACTTTAAAGATTATGTCCCATTATCTTCTGCCTTCATTGTCTGTGATGAGAAGACAACTGTCATTCTTAACCTTTACCCACTGTTTAGAATGTTTTTTATTTTTTTTATTCCTTTACTCATTATATGGAATGTGTTTTTAAAATAGTTTATCTTTTGTTTTCAGCTGTTCACCTCTGGTGTGCTTAAGTGTATTTCTATTTTTGTTTTTTCTTTTCTTTTTTTTTTAAATCCAGCTTGGACAGATTAATATTTCCATATCATTGCATTGATGTCTGTTAACAGCTTTGCAAAATTCTCAGATATTATCTATTCAAAATTTCTTGTGCTCCATTTTCTTTCTCTTCCCTAATAGTATTATAGACTGTTTGGCATTTTTCTGTGGATCATAGGTACTCTGTTCCATTTTTAACTACTTTTTTCTCTTTGATTAACTTATGATAATTTCTGTTAATCTATCTTTGTGTTAATAAGCATTGGTTATGCAATCAATTTTTATGATATTAAATTGAATTTGTTACCTCGCAAAACACATTTTTAAATCTCTAGCATTTTCAATTGACTCAATTTTTATAATTTCACCTCTGTACTGATATTACTCATTATATATGCACATTTTCCATTTTTTATGCTAATCTTTTATCATATTTATCATAGTTATTTTGAAGTTTTTTTGATAATTCCTACATTTTATCCATCTCTTAGTCTGCTTTTATTGAACTTTTCTTCTCTTAATCATGAGTCACCTTATCTTGCCTCTTCACCTGCCAGACAATGTATGCTAGTAAATAGTACAAATGAATATGGATAATTACACCCATTAAAGGGAACACCTCTTCTTCTCTGAGGTCACTAATCTGAGTTGAACAGAATGTATGTTGTGCTGAAGCTGAGGTTAGTCCCAGTTTCTTTCTTGGTTCAGCATTTTAAAGTGGGCTCTGTATTTAATGTTTGACCTGGCTTGATATCTGAATACCAGCCACACTGGTATTCAGGATATTTTGTTCCTCTCCAGCCTAGTGGCTAGCTTTCTGAATCATGGGGTATTTTGCTCTGCTTTACCACATGGCTGCCAGCTTTTTTGGTGTTCTAATGGAGTTTTTGTAGACTCTAATTTCAATCCTGGCGCTGAATCTCCCTACCTTAATGCTGTATCTCCAATATTTGAAAGACCTCTGTTGTATACTCAGCAAAGATTCATAGAGCTTCAAAGTGATTTCTTGCAGATCTCCTCTTGTGCACCCAGCCTTCAAGAACCAGAAGCCAACAACCATTGGTTTGCTCTCAGTAAAGTCCAGGAATCTGTGGGAGAAATATTTTTTAACTCTTTGGTCCTGTTTCTATCTTACATGATTTGGTGGTTAGTTTCTCAGTTCCCCTTTTGACCCTGGCTTTCAGCATATTATTCAGAGATGTTCTTTGGGAAAGTGCAGATGGTGGGTACAAACTCTCTATGACAGGAGCTCCTGGTAATTTCCATGTATTACACCAGCTCCAACAAAGATGCTTAAGTTTATTTAAAATGTGACTTTTTTTCTTACTAATATTTAATGTAAATCCCTCCTCCTCGTGCCTCTTTGTTAGGAATGAATATAGTTTTAGGTACCTTTTTCCTAAGAATTTCTTGGCATTCTCTATATTTTAATGAATTTAGGTTTATTAGAATCTTCAGCTCTCTCATAAGGAAATAACTTTATAATCTGGTTTGTTTTCATATTTAAGATTGGGAATAAAAGTCATGAGACTTTCTATGTCCTATTAAGAAGCAAAATCAAGTTTTGTTTTTCTTTTTGGTTTTACTAGAAACATAATCACAAGTTAGACATTAGTTTTGAAATGCAAATTGATTTCTTTTGATTGTTGTCTGAGTAAATGAATCTTAAGCTGTTCTTTAAATTTCTTCCATTTTTTAACGACTTTTCTTTAGTCAAATAACTATTGGGCATCCACTTCCCGTTTGGTCTCCATATAATTGTTGATATTTACTATAAAATGAATCACGTCAAACATTATGCATTAGCTTAAAAAATGAAATCTAGAAAGTCTTTGAAATCTATAAAATCTAGGAAGACTTTGGAGTTTTCCCTTAAACATTAAAACAAAGCAAAAGAAAAATTACAAATCACACAAGACATTTCTCATAGAAATAAGGCCCACTTGTGCTCAGAAATTTTCAGTGATAATGTTGCATTTATTTTTTTAACCAACTTTTCAAATACTATGGCATTATTATACTTTGATTCATATCTCCATTTTTTACATAGATTTCCAAAAATACTGTGGTTATATATAGACCACATGCATCAGCTCTGTTTCTTCAACCACATTTTCTCTAAGTTCTGCTCTAGTTGTAACAGTGACACTTTAAATTATGTTTCCTTAAGTCTTTTGTTTGTAATTAAAATAGCGTTTCTTCCAAAAATACAAAAGCACAGAAAAGGGCAGTGATAAAAGATCTTGCAGAGTACAGACAAGAAAGAAATTAATTGTCCACCATACCTACTGATTAAAAATAAACACCCAAACAGAGAGAGAGAACGTATAATCAAATTATTTTCTAGTAATAAGTTGAAAAATGTTGCAGTGGTTACACAGAAAAAGGAAATTTCATTCAGTTACCTGGTGATATATTCCTGTCCATAAAGGATATGACCAATAATAAAATTCAGTATTGGTGCTTGATATTAAGAGGTTAGGACTGCTTTTAGATCCACTTTTTCTATTCTGATATATGATGACAATTAATGCCATTGTGAAAATCTATCCATGCCAATCTGAATCTTGGACACTCAGAAATCATGTTTGTTCATGCATATTTTAAAATGTGGTAAGACAGTATGTATTCACAATGTTTGCTGATTGCATTTATATTATAGTGAAATGAATTAAATGAATATCATAAAATTAAAGGGACCAAAAACAGAGTAATTACTTGATATTATTATACTGAAAAAATATTTCTATATTTTCCACCTAAAATTTATGAAACTATGTTTCTTTGGAAAAATAAAAATCAACATCTGTGTTAGTATTAAAAGTACCAATAAATGTATAGTGATAAAACAAATCATCACCATACATGATTTTCCTAGTATGTTCTTTTCCTGAGCAAATCATGTCTTCCTCCTTTTACTTGCAATTATTTAAAAATACTGATGCTTTTACCTGATAATGTGGGCCCAATACTTCTTAATTATACCTAGTTCTAAAAACTAACAAACAAATATCTATTAAGGAGAAAGTCTTGCCCCAGTTTTCTCGGTTATAAATATGAATTAATTAAAATCTTAATAGGTTCCCCATTTGTTGTTTGTACTTTTGAGACAAGAAAAGGTGAATACAAGGTAAACTTTTAGATGCTCCTCATTCTCTAATCATTTCACGTGTTTCTTGGCAATCTGCTGCTTAAAACTCAAGAGATTTAATGATTAATGAGAATGTTTTTTTGATTAGGAAACAAAAACATGTAATCTACAACCTTTGGAACAGACTCTAATATATCTTTAAAAGATAGTCTAGAGAGAATGGGAAAAATCCACTAAAAATATTTAGAATAACTAGCATCTAAAAATGGTTTTTGGTGTTTTTATTGGTTTGCCATCTTTAAACAACACATTTCAATATGTAATTATTGTAAAAAATATTAGTGAGATATTTTACCTTTTTTTACTGAGAAATTCTGACTAGCCACATTTCAAGTGCTCAGTAACCCCAAGTGACTAGTAGACACTATATTAGAAAGTGAACCTCTAGACCCTTAATTCAAAGAACACTTAATGAGCACACTATAAGCCATATGCTGAGCTAACTCCTAATTAATTAAATCAGCTTCCTGAATTTTAGAATTTGGTGACAAAGGAAGGTTAACAAATAGTCCATATAAAACAAATATTTGCATAGAGATTAAGTGTAAATTTGGAGATATGGGGTCATATAGACACTCTCCTTTACAGTGACAAGATAGACATATATTAGTTTTTAAAAGCTTTCTCAAATTCAGAACAGAAAAGGTTAAAAAGAAGTGTTAAAAATACCTGAAATTTACTTAAAATTTTTTGAATCTTTTAAATGATTTTAATATAGTAGTAACTATAGTAACCTTAAGATCACTTAGGAAGCCTAAAATGTATCTGTCTTAGCAATACTTACAGAAATTCTGATTAAATGGGTGTTTTTTGGGTCTGGGAAATTGTATGCATTTATTAAACATTCCCATTGTTTCTGGTATAAGTAGCCCACACATCACACTTTGAGAAACACTGTTCTAGGGTCTCAGTCAACAGGCTTTTATGGTTTTTTGTCTATATTAACACTTTGAAGAAATAAAAATTAGGGGAAATTTCTCCAGGTTATCTGTCTATTTATTTATTTGTTTACTTATTTTTACACATAAAAGAATTACCAGCATTAGCTCTTTTTCAATATTTTTCAATGTTTTTCTCCCTGAGTGTTTCTTATTCACATTATGCTGTTTATGTTTTATGAGTCACATCACTTGAATTTCTCTAAGTATATTAATTAGGGGCTTTTTGTTTGTTTTGTATTGTTTTTTTTTTCCTTAGATCTTTGTTGGAGTATAATTTTTTTACAATGTCACACAGTTTCTGCTGTACAACATAGTGAATTGGCTGTATTTGCACATATATCCTTACATCCCCTCCCTCTTCAGCCTCCCTCCACTCCACCCTATCCCACCCCTCTAGGTCCTCACAAGGCACTGAGCTGATTTCCCTGTGTTATGCAGCTGCTTCCCACTAGCTACCTATTTTACGTTTGGTAATGTATATATGTCTGTGCTACTCTCTCACTTCATCCCAGCTTCCCCTTCCTAAATAGGGGCTTTTTGAGAATTATTTAGTTTCTTCGAAATTCAGTTATTGGGATTATTTATCTTTCTCTTTCATTTTGATAATTATTTTACACACATAGGATGATCTTGGTGGTCTATTGGATCTACTTTACATAAATTACCACACATCAACATCAAGCTTGTTTCTACTGACTAACAAGTCTTCCTTTGAGAGCTACAGAATATAGTCTTTTCTTTTAAGCATTCTTCTGCAATTTTTTGGTAAATATTTTAGGGTTTTATGTTGTTGATTCTGATTCTTTTTTTAGATCCCTAAAATCATTTATACTCTTTTCAGTTTTCTAATTTTTATTTGGCACAAAGACATATTTTTTCATGACCAAATTATGATTGCTCAAGATTTAAGTGGAATGTGAGACTAATTTTAAGTGGAGCACAATGGGTATTTAGTTTGATATGACTTTAATAAAGTTTTACCTTTAAAACCTGCCCAAAAGTTACATTATTTTTATTTGTCTTAGAGATATTTCAAAACCCTCAAAAGGTAACTGTATTCCAGTTGCTGTTGAGAAATCATGAAGTTATGTCCTCGGAAAGTACATTTTATCCACAGTTCTTTCTTCTGTGCCTATAAAGTGAAGTTAATACATGTGGAAGATTTTAGAATGATATAATTTGTAACTTTTAAAAATAGTCATTTCATATAGTATTTGGCGGGGGGGGGGGGGGGGGGGGAGGTTGCTTCAGTTGTTACACAACCAAAATAGCATAGCAATATTTTTAGATGACTGAATTATTAGAAGTATGGAATAAATGTCATGCTCTTGAAATACTTATGTAATTATATGCAAACAGCACAAAAGTACTAGATACTGAAGCATTAACTTTTCAGAAAATGCATTTAAGCCTAACACGTCAGAACTGTTACCCCATACTGGACAATTTCAGAAAAATTAAGTTGTTGCCTGGGGAAATACTTCTGCTTTCTCTAAGTGTAGCAAAATCAACTATAGTACAAATTAGTGTTTAGAGAACAGACTATGCTGTTTAGGAGTAACTACGGGAATGAACATATGCCTCTTTACAGCAGTCTTTTTGCACATGACTGCTCCTAGGACAATTTTTGCAATCTGAATATGCATCAGATTAGGGATGGAACATTAGAATTTACATTTCTAGGCTTCATGAGAGATGGTGATAGAGGCAAAGATGAAGGAAATTTGTAGGGGATTCATATACATTCCTGATGTAGTAAAGATGTATGAGAATTACCACATAGTTTTATCACATGACAGAATTTTTATGTTAGTGGGAAAACTAAGCAATGGTCAATACATATGACCTGTAATTGAGGGCCATAATGGAGAGGTTTTCAAAAGTAAAGAATGTTGCTGCAAATAAACTTGATATCTCTAATATGCTTAATAGAGTGCCTGATGTAGACAAAGGGAAGCAATTCTTTGGATAATTCACATTAATATTAACAGTTCTGTTTTCAAATACTTTTTACAAATACTTTTTACAAGTTAAGCAAAACTATGTGCTATCTACAAGAAATTCACTTTAAATGTAACACTGTAAGCAGGTTAAAAGTAAAAGAATGGACTTCCTAGGTGGCGCAGTGGTTGAGAATCCACCTGCCCATGCAGGGGACATGGGTTTGAGCCCTGCTCTGGGAAGATTCCACATGCCATGGAGCAACTAACCCCAGGCTCACAACTGTTGCGCCTCTGCACAACTGTTGAGCACAGCTCTAGAGCTACAACTATTGAGCCCGTGTGCCACAACTATGGAAGCCCATGCACTTAGAGCCTGACCTCCACAGTAAGAGAAGCCACTACAATGAGGAGCCCACACACCACAATGAAGAGTAACCCCCACTCTCATCAACAAGAGAAAGCCTGTGCACAGCAAGGAAGACCCAACACAGCTAATAAATAGATAGATAAATAAATACATTTATTTTTAAAAAAGTAAAAGGATGGAAAAATATGCAGCAAATTTTTTATCAGAGAGAAGCAAGACTGATTATAATAATATCAGATAATATTAGCAAAGAAAATTACCAGTGACAGAAAGGGGCATCATATAATGATAAAAGGTTAGTCCACCAAGAAAGCATAGCGATCCTAAATGTATAGGCACCAAATCACAGAGTTGTAAAATATGTGAAGCAAAACTGATAGAACTGAAAGGAGACATAGACAAATCCATATTTAAGTTGGAAATGTTAATACCCCTTTCTCAACAATTAATTTAAAAAACTAGACACAAAATCATCAAGGATATAGAAGACCTCAACCAAGCATCGATCAAGAGGTTCCAATTAACATTCATAGAACAATCCACCCAACAGTAGAATTTGCATTTTATTTAAGTCCTCACAGAATATGTATAGCCTACATTTGGGGCTTTAAAATAAACCTTAACAAATTCTAAAGAATTAAACCCGTGCAGTGTTTTCTTTGACCACAGTGAAATCAAACTGTAAGTAAATAACAGAAAGGTAATAATAAAATCCTCAAACTCTTGGAAACTAAACAACACACTTGTGACTAATTCAGGGGTCAAAGAGGTGGTGCTAAGAGAAAATGAGAAAATATATTGAACTGAATGAAATTACAATAGAGTATACCAAAATTTGTGGGAAACAGCTGAAGGAATACTGAGAGAGAAATTTTTAGCATTAAGTGCATAATTGAAATAAGAAAGGTTTTTGATCAATCTGCAATCTCAAGAAAACAGAAAAAAAAAAAAGAGAAAGACCCGAGGAAGCAGAAGGAAAGACATGATAAAGATAAAAGCACAAATCAATGAGGCTGAAAATAAAAATAATAGAATCAATAGCACAAAAATCTCATTCTTTAAAAAGATCAAGGAAATAGACAAAACTCTAGCAAGACTGACAAATATAAAAAGACAGCATAAATTACCAATATTAAGAATGAAACAAGTGATATCACTATAGACCTTGTAGACATCAACTGGGTAATCAAAGAATACTAAAAGCAACTCTGCACACATAAATTTAACAACTTAGACAAAATGGACACTTTCTCAAAAGACAAGAATTATGACAACTCATGCAATATGAAATATGTAATTTGAATGATTAATAATTTTATATCTTCTATTACTGAAATTGAATTTATAATTTCTCAAAGTGAATTTATAATTTCTCAAAGTGAAAGAAACCTCCAGACCAAGATAATTTTGCTGAAGAGTTCTACAAAATGTTTAAGAAATATTAATACCAAATCTACACAATCTAACCCAGAAAATAGGAGTAGGAAGTGCTTCTCCATTCATTTTATGAAGCTAGTACTACCCTAATACCAAACAAGACAAGACAGTACAAAAAGAAAAAGGAAAAGAAAACTGAAGACCAGTATCTCTCATGAATATAGACACAAAAATTAACAAAATATTAGCAACTAGATTTCAGCAATATATCAAAGACTTATACACCACAACAAAATAAGGTTTATTGCAATGATGACAGGCTAATTCAATAATTGAAAAAAATCAATCGATGTAATTAAAAAGCTAAAGAAGGAAATCATATAATTGTATCAATTGAGGTAGAAAAGGTATTTGACAAAATTCAGCATTATTAATGATAAAAACTCTTGGAAAACTTGAATTATAGGGGATCTTCTCAATTTGATAAAAAGCATCTTAAAAAACCTACAGTGAACGTTATACTTAATGACAAACGATTAGCAGCTTTCTCCTAATTTGGGGAACAAGGCAAGCCTTGTCTGCTTTCACAACTCATAGAACACAGTGTCTGACATTCTAGCCACTGCAATAACACATGTAAGGGAAGTAAAATATATTTACATTAGAAAGGAAGATATAAAACTCTTCCTATTGAAGACCATTGCCTATGTAGAAAATCTCAAGGAATCTATAAAAATAAAAATTCCTAGAACAAGTGAGTTCATCAAGTTTGTAGAATGCAAAATAAACACAGAAATAAATTGTATTTCTACGTACTCATAATGAACACCTGATCACAACAATTAAAAGTGCAATACCATATGTACTTGCACAAAATAATGGAGCATGTAAGAATAAATTTAACAAAACATAAAATATTTCTTGCTGATATCCACAAAATGCTGATGAAAGAAAGCTTCTAAAGATCTAAATAAATGGGGAAATATTTTATAATTATAAATTGAAAGCCTTAAAGATTAAAGATGTTAAGTCTCTACAAATTGATATACAGATTGAACCAAGTCCTGGCATAGTCTCAGTAAAATACTTGTGTAAATATAGACAAGTTTATTCCAATATTTATGTAGAAAGGTATAGACCCTAGAATAACTAAAACAGTGTTGAAGAAAAAAAACAATAAAGTGCAAGAAAATTGATCTACCTGAATCCAAGGTTTATTATACAGCATCAGTATTCAAGACTGTGCAAATGGCAGAGGGTTAGATACATAGATCACTGGAACACAATAGAGAACTTGCTAAGGAGTCCATACAAATATTCCCGATTTTGACAAAAATGCAAAACCAATTCAGTGTTGCCTTTTCCACGAATGTTGCTAGATCTCCCACTTTCCTCAAAATGGATCATGGACTTAGATGTAAAACTATAAAACTTTCAGAAGAAAACTAAGAGAAAATCTTTGGGCTTCCATGCTAGGCTAGGCTAGGCTAAGAGTTCTTAGATTAGAGACCAAGAGCACAATCAATTTTTAAAAAATGTTGATAAATTGGACTTCACAAAAACTAAACAATTTTAAATAAAATTTGTTCTATGAAAAACCCTTTTAAGTTGCAAAAGATACAGACTGGAAGAAAATATTTACAAATCACATATCCAACAAAAGACTGGTATCTAGAATATACAGAATTTTCAAAACTCAATAGGAAGAAACAAAAAGTCATTACTATATCATTGAAAGAATATGTGAAAAATAAACATATGAAAAGACGTTCAATATCATTAGCTGAGTTCCTTCATTTGTCTCCTGAAATAATGAAAATTTGTGTTAAGTTTCTAAGAGTATGTTTTGATGACCCATATGTAGCCTTGCCAGCTTGAGCTAGTTTTGCTGTGGTTATTGTCCTAAGGAAATCAGCAACCCTTTTTCTCTTCCTACTTTCTTCTTCAGGTTTGAGATCTGGAGGACACTGAGAGAAGTATCAAGTTACAACATGCAGAATTTAGAGTCAATTGTTTCTTCCAAAATACTGTTTTGCATCAGAGCCAAGCATATCTAATTCATTTTGCCTGAGTCTAGTTTCTCCTTTCTAGGACTCTGCTTTAAAATATCTAGCCTAGGCACTTATATCCATGTGTCAACTGATGAGGAACCTGGAGACTTTTTGCCATGTAGCTGTATTAGG
This sequence comes from Hippopotamus amphibius kiboko, assembly GCF_030028045.1. Lineage (NCBI taxonomy): Eukaryota > Metazoa > Chordata > Mammalia > Artiodactyla > Hippopotamidae > Hippopotamus > Hippopotamus amphibius. The sequence goes on from NC_080191.1 coordinate 28,852,271, forward strand.
AACCACATGTGAAAACCTTTCCATAACCCATAACCCATACACACAAGAATCATCTATCTGGGCAAAAGGATACCAGTATCCTAACAGCCAACGAGGCCCTTTAACATTCACATAGGTGTACATGCACAGGGGAAGCAAAGTGGGAAGAATGGGAAGATAGGAAAGCCAGAGTAATGATTTAGGTCATGTAAACAATTAAGCAAAGACAATACCTGCTTTCCTTTTTACCCCCAAAAGCCAAAACACAGCAGAGATCAGATTAAAAGGAGAGGATGCCCACCTGGTCATGCATGTAAAGCAGGAAGATGGCATAAATGTGCCCCTGCCTTCCTCCTTCTCATACTGCCACCTGTATAGGGACACTTTGCCAAGTTTTGGGTCCCCTGAAGAGGCAAGGAAAATATCCTGCAAACATTAACTAGAGGCAATAACACTGAAGATACAATGAATGTGGCAGAGGATGAGACATGAGCCTCTAGCACTGTCGATATGTTTACGTGGCTTCCTTTATATCATCACTGCCACCCAAAGAAATAGTATTCTATGGACCAGGCAAGGCAAGCCCTAAATAGTTGTATTGTTCAAGAGAAGGATTACCATGACAAAGGGAATAAGCAGAAGATCAGACCTTTTTCACTTTCTCGTCAGAGTCAAGTAAGCTCTGAAATGCCTGTTATAATTCAAAGAGGGAAGAAACTTCCAAAGTAATAATTATAAACTAATTAACTGCAGTGAATGGTGTGTGTTTGTGTGTGTGTGTGTGTGTGCAATTAACACGTATAATGAGAGATTTCTTAAACTTCACAAATTGTGGAAAATTTTATACTTCTTATGAGTAGTGACTTTATTCCCCTTTCAGTATTTAAAGTAGATGGATGTGGAAACCAACAGAGATTAAGAAGGCCCTTTGGGAAATGAGTTCACATATCATTATCATCTTTGCCAATTAGCATTTATTGAGCAACTGGGCACTTGGTACTTCAGGAGTCCCCATGGAAGCTCCACACTGAGACAGGTTTCTATATTCTGTAAATTTCTACATTCTGTAATTTTCTAAATTCTGTCCATCTGTAAGAGGACAGGATTAACCTGATAATGCATTACATCATGTGAAATTATACTTAGGCTTGTTTTTCTAAGAGAGATTATATTTTTAAGCAAGGTAATCTGTAAATCTCATTCAAATATTCATAATCAGAATTTTATTTGTTTCAATAAATATGATTTTACAGAGTTGGAGGAAATTTTACCTTGTAAATTGTCGCTATGAACATTGGGGAGTGCTATGAACCAGTTCTTATGGTGGCATAGACCTACAAGTTATATTATTTTTTCCAGTCTGATATTGCTAAGAGTAAAAAGCTGGTCCACTCCAAGGAAGGGATAATTTTCCATGTTTAATGTTATTTAACATTAAATTCACTCTGATGTTATTAGGACTTTCCTTTTTTTGCAGCTCTAATTTGGTATCGTTGTTTTGATAATTGTGGTAATAAAATTAACCAGTAGAAAACAGTGAGTATTGTCTGTGCTTGTCTCTAAGCTAAAAACTAGTGTTCACAATTTCTTTTAAAGTATGACACTTAGACCAAAAATTAGGTCTCACATATTCATCCAAAAACAGGCTATTTTGAAGTTTTACACAAGTAAACAACAGTTTTAAGTGTGTTGAGAGTCACAAATTTACGCTCTCGGAATGTCAGATATAGAGAAAAAATATAATTTCTACATATAATTTACTTATCTTCAGCAAGAGACCCTACCTTCTTGGATGGAGAAAAAAAATTAAAACAACTCAGCTGCTGATCACACAGTCCTTTTACATAATGCTTTTTTCTTTGAAAGAGTCATTCAGCATTGCTGTTATTGTTGCCTGAACATTTGCTCCTCTCTGAGGTCCTTTGAATGTTTATGGGGAGAGAGACTCATGTGATCTCTTGGCAGCATCCTTAAGAAGGCAGAGAAGTGTGGTCAGGCAGGGAGGATGAGATTGCACTCCAAATACTACTCTGTACAGAACTGATGCTGAGTTGGGAGCTAATAGGCTTACCAAGAAGTCTGCCTAGGCAGGGGTGAAATGACCTTGTAATAGGCACTGTGTGTACAATATCCACTTGAGGATCTAGATAAAGGCTAAAGCCAAGGATGATGTCAGCAGGTTTTTGTTTGCAAACTCTGATTTCTTTGAGAAAGATTAAAACTCTGACCACAAATGCCAGCAGCAAGCAGCAGCAGGATGCCCAGCAGTCAGACCAGGCTAGGCACACCCAAAAGTTATCAAACCAACTACTTTGCAAACTGGCCAGAGAATTCCAGGGACACTTTAAGGAAACCAATATTCATTTATTTTGCCATTATGTCAGATGATGGATGACATGTCTCCCTTGAGAGGAAATAGAGGATAAAATATGAAAAGGGTTGAGGAATTATCTTCTAAAAGATTGAGCATTGTCTAAAATGGCTGTATATATTCTCAAATTAGACTAAGTCATGAAATAAAAAGCACTAAGCATTGTATTTCCTACAACTCAATAGATTCCTCTACTCATCAGACTCGGTGCCCATGTACACACTACAAATGCAGCCTCAAATAAATAACAAATAACCTCCTGCATAAGATTCCTGAGAGAACTACATCCATGAAATAATGACAAGCAAAAGTGTATTTCTTTTATATTGTTGATCTTAAGTCTCAAGAACCCTAATGAGTTGGTATAAACCTTACAAAGAGGTCTTGCACACAAACTAGATCTGCTGAAATGATCTGTAAAATATAAGGCCAGCTCTAACTACTTCACCTATATGAAAACCCTAGCTTCTTCCTTTTTTACTATTTTTTAATTGAAGTATAATTTATAATTAACTATATATGCTGTGTTAGTTTGAGATGTACAGCAAAGTGAGAACAATAAATTTGTAAACAAAAAATAGAACCAAAAAAATGCATTAGAACATTAGTACAAATGGAATATAGGGAGCAGGAAACAGGACAAAGGGGAAAGCAATGGCTTGTTGTTTAGAGTAACATCCAGGACAAGTACAGTAGTTCTGAACTTATTCTTTAGAAGGGAAAGGGTACAAAGAGAGAAATATCTTGCTTCAATTTTTCTGTTCTAGTTTACAACCACATAGTTAAGAGAGATGTTGGTGGAACCACACATTTTTAATTCCTTGGAAAACGTCATCCTATTGGGTTGGGGGTGGGGAAGTGGTTCTAACCATTGGAAATCCAAAAGATAAAGTGAATGGTCTTCCTGTTAGGGGTATGGAAATAGGGGTTTAGTACAACAGAAGGAATGTTGTCATCCTGAATGCTCAAAAGATATAAAGCAGATAATTTATTATACAGTGACCTGTAAAGTACATCAGAAAATGAAAAAGTTGTCTGAGTACATCCTACACCTCATCAGTTTGCCATCAGATGAAAGCTGGCACAACAGAAACATCCATTTCTTCTTCTTATTTTCCATACTCTGTAACCCCATTTTTTGACATTTGATGAGCTCATAGAAGCAAACTATGTGTAATTATGTCTCAGCCTGCATGAAAACACTTATAGTGTTTCATTCTTTAAAATAAGCCTTGAAATAAAGGTCTTGAGAGTAGGAATGGTAATTACTTATGGCATATTTGAAATTTAGAAAATTTGAAACCCCTTCCCAAAACTCCTTACAGTTATGCTTATATGGGATTACTTATTTTTTTTTTTCGTGTAATAAGATAGATAACTTAGTCCATCCCTTTGCCTTCAGGTAAACACACAAAAACCATTTCTAACTAGAAGATAAGGCTTTTTGTTAACAAATTTCAAACAAAAAAATTCTATAATATTTTGCTAATTCATTCTCATTTAGCCTTAACATGTCAGGAAATGTTATTTTAATTATACTTATAATTCTCATATTGTTGTTAGCACTTTTCTCATAAAGAGAAATAATAGACTGTTGGGCAGATCATGAAAACTTTTCTATAGTCTCTTTTTCTAAAAATTAAAAATATATTTATTTTCCTCAGTCCCCATATGCTCTGAAGTTTTGTGTTCTCACCTGGGATGTCTAATTTTCAAACTATAACTATTTTTAGGCTACCTTCTGAATTTGCACTTCCACTCATTTTCTAATTCTTCTCTGCCAATGAGGATAACAAAGTTAAGGCCATTTCTGTGCAGTACCTCATCTCTTTATCCCCCTAGTCATGGGTAGGTAAATCACCTAAACCTATATGGTCATCCAAATTCTTAGATTGTTAGAATTAACTCACTTAAAAAAAAAACAATCTTGCAAACCCTCTGGTAGGTGAAAGGGAGAGAATAGCTCTCCTATTGTATCCTATCAGATTATAATAAAATAAAATTTTAGATAAAATTCTGTAACATTACAGATGTAAGTTTGGTATAGCTCTCCGTTCTTTCTTTTGCTCTGCAAAAATATTAAGTATATCAGGGACAGAAATATCCTAGCCTACTATCAAAGCCACATTTAAAGGAACCAGCAGAGAGTCAAAGGACTATCTAGGGATTAAAACTATGCTTTTTTTTCCTTGAAGCATGAGAAGAATAAGATAAAGCATTTTTGTTTAATAACAGAGAGTAGACAGTTGTTACCAATTAGGTGAGCAATTAGAGAATCATTTACACTATTTCTATATAGAATTTAAGATGCTCACAACACACAAATTGGTTATTGCTCTAAAATTGTTTTAATAATACTTTACCAACTCTAACTTTGACTCCTAATTCATTCTAATTTTAGAGCTGCATGACTAAAAGATAATTATTTCCAGAGCAGAAATTTAATGTTAACAGGGTAAAAATAGAGAGTAAGCCACATTGCTTCTTTTCAAATTGAGATATCTTCACATTGATGATGCAGGCAGCACCTATAGCAGGAATAACTATTCTTCTGAGCACAGAATTTGAAATAAAATGAGCATTCATTAGTGTCTTTACCAGTATTGTGATGGTAATATGGCATATATGAGGTCTCACTAGACTATCCCAACAGCAAAAAAAAAAAAAAGGAAAAAAAGAAAAGAAAATCTTAGAATGGAAATACATTCAGTAGTGAAATGATTTTTATTTTATTAAACCTGACTCTGACTCCGCAAGAAAATCTCTTATCAGACTTCTTAGCCCTTTATTAAACAACTACACATTTAAAAAAATATATTTCTAATGAGATGGTGACATGTTTAACCAATTTAAATTTCATTTCTGAATTATCTTACCACATACTTTTTGATCACTTTTTAGTCTGATTTATCTTCTTATTCTAATTTGACTAAGAGTTTGGTTTTTTTTTTTTTTCCTATGGAGTCTTGTGTCTAGAATTGAATCTTGATATTTCCAGGTAACCAATGTATGTGTTACTTAAAGAAGTTGATTACTCCCGAGGACTCAAAACTAAACTTGCCACATTAACAGACAATGCAGTATAGGGTTGCAGAGGTAAACATAGGAATTTAGTAAACAGTATCCTTCCTAGTGTTCGCATTCAGTTAAAATCATCTAATAATTATTATAGGTTGAGTTTAAAGCCACTTTAACAATTTCATTTTGTGATAAGAAAAATCAAATGAGAGAGCCAAGAATCTATGAATCCAGAAAGATAAACTGGATAGAAAAATACAGTAGTGGTAATGTAGTAGCATGCATAGTAATTAAACTTGTGTTTTTCTGACTCTTATTGGGACATTGTAACAAAATAATGTGTTATAAAATATATTATTTTCAAAAATATCAGTTCACTTTAATTACATTTTTACTCTTTCAAAGTGTGTATAATTAAGCAGTTCACTTCTTCCAAGGTAAAACAATGAATAAGTCCAGTGACCAAATCTTAAGAGTTGTTCATGCCTAAATGCACAGTACAAAAGGTATAAGCATATTCTAGGAGATAGTGAAAATAAGCACCTGAGCTCTGGAGCCAGGCTGACCCTGCTCATACCCTGTTTTCACGAAGTTCTAGTTGTGTGATGTTGAGCAAATCTGTTAATCTCTCCAAACAAATCTCTCCTCATCTATAAAGCTGTTTTCATATGTTATCATGAGGCTTAAATCAATTGACATGTGTAGAATTATTTAGAACAGAGCCTAGCAAGTAACAATAGCCAATAAATGTTAGCATTTTTGCTTTTTGGAAAATTGTCTTTTTCTGATTCTGAAAGGCAATTTTGTACAAAACGCCATGAGGGGGATGAAGCTTCTGGGAAAAATGTCTCATATTTGCTGTGATCACAGATGTTAACATCTATTTCATGTTTTGCTTTTCCACATTAGTCTTCTATCTTATTTCTAAGTAATTAGTCTTAAAGTTTTTCACTGTAACAATTTCATTACAATCATTCTTCTCTGTCTCCACTACTCTTAATTCCATCATATTTTCATAGAATTCTGTTTCCATTTTGTATTCCATGTAGTCCATCTTTTAACTTTTCTGGTAGAGTTTCTCAGCATTCTTGTTCTCAGCCATTTACATGACTTGTGAGTAAAATATGTAAAGTTATGTTTAGCTTAATAAGTGCTAAAAATCACATAAACATTGGGACTATTTAAAAATAGAATTTGTATTTTTCTTAAAAACATTCCATGTTCTGTATTAAATTCAAAATTTAACCCTAATTGATTTAAATTTGTATATCATAAACTTTCTAAGAGCAATTTAAACAAGCATTTACTTTAAAAAACAGAAACTAGTTATTTATATTAGTTTTATATAAATTACTTGCGTATCAAAAGATGGAGTTTTTAACTGATTTTATTTTACATTGATTTGATGCAAAGTCTATAAGAAAACAGACTTTGCATGACTTCAGTCTTGTTTTAGGGCATATCAATGGTTTATGACAGAATGTGCCATGTGAACTTGAGAAAGGGTGCATCCTGCTGTTGGTGGAATATCCTAGAGAGGTCTCTTTGATCTAGTGGATTTATAGTGCTGTTGATGTCTTCTATTTCCTTATTGATTTTCTGCCTAGTTAGTTCATCCATTATTGAAATTAAGGTATCAAAGATTCCAACTATTACTGGTAAATTGTCTATTTCTTTCTTCAATTCTATCAGTTTTGGCTTTATTTTGCGGCATTGTTGTTAGGTACATGTTTTTAACTGTTACCTTTGTAATGGATTATTCTTCTAGCATTATAAAATATCACCTCTAGTAAGCATTTTTGTATTAAAGGGTTTTTTCCTGATATTAATATAGTTGCCTCATTACTCTTTTGGTTATTGTTTCCACAATATATCAGTTTCCATCCTTTTACCCTAAAGATGTGTGGTTTTGAATCTAAAATATGTTTTCTTACAGACAGTGTACAGTTGAATCATGTTTTGGGTTTTTTTTTTTTTTCCCTTATCTATTCTTCTAATCTCTGCCTTCCATTGAAGTATCTCATCAATTTACATCTAATGTAATTATGGAAAAGATAGGATTTGTTTCTGCCAAGTTGCTCTTTCCTTTCTATATATCATATGTCTTATTTATGCTCTTCTTTTATTAGTCTTCTTTTTTGTTAAACAGATATTTTCTAGTATAGAATTTTAATTCGTTTTATTTCTTTTAGTATTTTAAATTTTTTTCATAGTCATTGTCCTAATTATTACAATTAGCATCTTAAAACAGTCAAGATTCATACCAACTTAGTTTCAATAGTATACAAAAAACTTTTCTCAAATATAGTTTCATTTATCCCCCTACCTTTGTGCTGATGTTGTCAAACAAATTATATCTTTATACATAAGCACATAAACACTTTTTTATAAGAATTGTTTATGCAGTTGTATTTTAAGTCAGTAAGAGAAGAAAAAGGCGAAAAATAAATAAATGTATTATGTCTTTTACATTTACCTATGTAATTACCTTTAGAAGCATTCTTTATTTCCTTGTGTGGATTCAAGTTACTGTCTAGTATCACTTCACTTCAACCTAAAGATCCCATTTAGTATTTCTTGTAAGGCAGGTCTGTTAGTAATAAATTATTTGGGTTTCATTTATCTGGGAATGTCTTAACTTTTCCTTCATTTGAAAAATATTTGTGCTAGATAGAGAATTCTTGATTGACAATATTTTTTTTTTCAGCCCTTTGGATATGTCCTTCAACACCTTCTGGCCCCCAGGGCTTCTGAGAGGAAGTTAGCTGTTTATCTTGTTGACATTCTCTTGTATGCTATGAGGCATTTTTCTCTTCCTGCTTTTAAGATTTTTTTCTTTGCCTTTGTCTTTCAACAGTTTGATTATGATGTAGCCAGGTCGTTCCTTTTGAACTGATTCTGGTTGGTTTATGTTGAGCTTCTGGACTGTGTAGATTAATGTTGTTTGCTTTTTATTTTAATAAAATCTGGATACTTTTTGGCCAGTTATTTATTTCAAGAGATTTTTTTCCCCTGCCTTTTTCTCTTTATTCTTTCATTATGAGATTATCATTGTGCATATGTGGGTATGCATAATATCTCACAGGTCACTTAGGACTTATTTATTTTTCTTCATTCTTTTTTCCTTACTGCTCCTCAAACTGGATAGGCTCAACTGAACTACTTTCAAGCTGACTGACTGTTTCTTCTGCCAGTTCACTTCTGTTGAGCCCTCTAGAGAAATTTCCATCCTACTTAATGTATTTTTCAACCACAAGATATCCATTTATTTCCTTTTTTATAATTTCTATCTCTTAATTTATGACATTTGATGAAACATCATTCTCATGCTTTTCTCTAATATTTTAAATGTGATGTACTTAAGAGTTTTTTTTTTTACCATATTTATAATGGTTAATTCAAATTCTTTGTCTAGTAGGTTTAACATTGGCCTCCTAAAGAACAGTGTGTGTTGACAGCTTCCCACCCCCCTCCCCCCACCACCATGGGCATGGGCCATGTTTCCCTATTTCTTTGCAGGCTTCTAAATTTTTTGTTAAAATTTCAGCATTTTAATTATAAAATGTGGCAACATTAGAAATCACCTTCCTTCTCCCTCCCCAAGGTTAGTTATTATGGATGCTTTTTGCTGTTTTTCTTATAGTTATTATTACTTCCGTTTATTTATTCTGTGACTTTCCTGGATGAATTTCAGGGTCTGTATTCCCTATATAGAGCAGGCACTGAAGTCTTTTCTTAATTATCTTAGTAACCAGTCAATAATTGAGCAGAGATTTCCTTAAATGCTTTGAACCAATCTGCCTATTTGCCAAAAGATTCTGTGTGTATCATGACAAATGCCTTTAAATGTGACATTTTAAAACTCAGGCCTAGCCTTCACTTTGTGTTTGTGCATCATCTCAATGTCAGCCACACTTGAGAGATCAAGGCTTTCTCAGGTATTTCTCAGGCATGTACACTGGCCTGCACATGCACGTGGACTGCTAGATCTCAAGAATATTGAAACCTTTCTAAGCTCCTGTGGACATCTCATTCTTGGATTTTCCTTTTAAGATTTTTCTTCCTTGCTTGTTTTTGGCCAGTCTTTTATTTGCCTCAACTGGTATTGCTGTCTTAGGCAGTTGCAATATTAAATAATTGCCCTTAATTGCTTTTGACGGAAATACTAGGGGTAAGGCCTTTCTCACTGAGAAAACTGAGTCAGGTCAAACAAAGACAAGTCATAAAAGTATGGCTTTTCCAAGGAGCTCCCAAGCAGATGAAACAATGAAAATGCTCTGGAGATGGTTCTTTTGAGAAACCCCAAAACCTACCTCCCTCCTGCCACACATACCTCAGTGATAGATAGGGTACTACTTTTCACAACCACCATGGTTGCAATGCTGCAGTTCAAGACTGGCACTGAACTAGAAAGAAGGAGATGGGAATCAGGCAAAGTAGAATGCCACAATCCTTATTGTTCTTATCAAGACTCAGTCATTTTTCCTGAATAAGTGCTCCTCAGATTATTATTAACTTATGGTTATTTCTTAGAGTCCTGAAAAAGTTGATTTTTACAAAGTGTGCAAGTGTTCTCATTGAATTTAGGGAAAAGTGGATTTTCTGAAATTCTTACCATGCCATTTGTGAAATCCCTCACATATGTATTTTTAATGTTTAAGGATATCTTAGGGAGTTAAGAGATGTCTCAATTCTATATCTTTTACAGATTTAAAACAAGATCCCTTCAGAATATGGCACTATTCTGAATATTGAACTTCTCTATTTTGTGTGGTTCCCTTTAGTACGAATTATACTATTATGGGATCTGCTCTTTTGAAGAGTTAAAATCTATATAATTATAAAAATTGATGTATTTTAAAGAAATATTTTACACAAATATTTTATTTTGTGAATATTTTCAGTTTTGTCAAGAAGTGTTGTCACAGCTACTTACATAAAAACTGAATATTTTAACATCAATCTTTCAAACATGATTTTTGTAAACTCTATCATTTAAGATACTGTATTGCTATTTCCAAGGACAAACATAATATTTATAGATTGTGTTTCACTTTCTCATATATTTTTCTATTTTATTTATCTTGACGTTTGTCATTCTGTGCCCCCCCCAATTGATTTTAATCAAAAACTTTAAAAAAAGAGAGAGAGAAAAAGAATGAGTCTAAAGTCTGAAAAAAAATGTGATTCTCTTTTTTCCCCAATGTTTAGTGCCTTGTTCTTTAAAAGGAAGATAAAAAGAGATTGGTCTGATGTCATTTTGTTGTGAATGATTTCTTTACTCAAACAATATGTCAGTTTATAAAAGATACATTATTTCTATCAATTTTGGTGAAAATCCACTGTTAACATTCTAATAAAGTCATATTTTTGCCACCTAATTTATTTATTCATCCCAAGGCAAAGCTTTCATAGTGGAGATCATTTGGAACTCTTTTTCTAATTTCCTACTGATCCAAAATGTGTCAAATGTTAAAAAGGAAAACAATTGTTGAATAGCCATATTGCAAGGAGAAAAAGAGGAAAGGGGAATTCTCCTTGAGAATTGCCCTCTAAAGAGGCCCATCAAAAGCGTGTTGAAGGAAATGCCGAGCTTGATTAGTTGGAATTCTCAACTGTACATATTTCCATTAAAATCCCATCCAGGTCCATTTAATTTATTCACAGATAAACAAAATGCCCTTTATTGCTTTGAATACAGGTTTGGCAGATGGCTCTTAGCATTCCGTCCAGATGTAAAAGACAAAGATAAATGAATCTGTTCTTTTTAATTCACACACTTTATGACTTTCATCTCTACCTGAAAGCACCTTTTGGCTATCTTCTTCATGTTCCAATGAGGGACAGATTTTTTTTCTAGCTGGAGCTTGCTTCATTGTGCTTCTAAAGAGAAGCTACCTTTGCTTGAAATAATCGTTTGGGAGCACAGCGAGGAAACAAATTATTCTTTCTAAAATTTCAAATGTATTATTATTTTCAAGGTTATTAGAATTGTCTTAAATATATATAAACCCATCAAATGTATCTATGCATGGATTATCCATAACTAGAGTTTAAGGTGGTTAAGGCTTTAAGATATTCAGTGTTATGCAAGTGCTTAATAAATGTCTTTCATTCAGTGTGAAACAAATTTAAAATTAGCTAAATAACTGAAATTGTTTTTAATTTTATATTTCTTATTTATAACATTAAATTTTGAAAAGCTAAAACTTTGAGCTTAAACTCAAATTACACCAAAATGCTATTGCTCAAAATCTTCAGGCATGTTTTAAAATACTATTTCAAGGAATTCAGCATGTAAATTTTGTTTTAAATTCTTACTACATGTTATTTTATGTGTAATAGAATAAACACTCATTAATTTTCAATAAAATAGGAAAAATTTTGTCAAAATATTAAATTCTTATGGATAAAAAACACAATGAAGTGAATGATAAGATACTGCCCCTCCACATTCCATGATTCAAAAATAATTTATTCATTTAACACTACAAAAATGAACTTGTCCTTACAATTTAGTTTAGAGACAGAAATTTATTATAGTTCATTTTTACTGGTATAAAAATGAATGTAATGATGTAAAAGTCAACTGTTTCTTGCTCTTTGAAAATATTTGCTTTGTATTTGCCCAAATATTCGTATAGAATCCCATATAAATGAGAGAGTGATCCATAGACTCCTCAGGACTGTCCAAACTCTTCCAGGGGGTTGAAAATTATTTTCAAAGTAGAACTAGGCATTATTTCATATTTACCTTTTTCACCACATTCACATTTGCACTGATGGTACAAAAAAACTGGTGATTAGTAAAACAACATGTGCCTTAGCAGAAATTAGGACAGTAGCAGTAAACTGAACTTGTAATGATCACATTCTCAACCACATTCCTCATATGAAGGTCATATGTATACTGGTCATCATTTTATCCTATCTGTCATCAGCGTTTGCCAGAATTTTCACTCCCTTCTCTTGGAAAAAAAAAAATTCTTTAATTTGATTCAAAGACAACAAATATGTTTGTTTATCCTTCAACTCACTGATAGCTACTTCTCAATTGTCTTTAGATGTTTCTACTATCCTTCCATACCTTTTAACATATAGCGTTCACCAGAGAAAAGTCCTTAGATACCTAAATTCCATTGATAAAATGAAAACTCTCAAATCAAGGACTCCATAAATCAACTTGCCTACCCAGTATTTCCACTTGGATGTCTAAAAGATAAGAAACATTTATTTTTGGAAAAGAGTCGACAATCATAACAAGAGAAATTCTAGAAATTTCTAGAGCAACAGAACAAACAGGGTCAGGCTGACGAAAGATTGGACAAAGGAGAATCTACCTGAGAAGAAAGTTGGCAAGAACAAATAATACAGCCACAACGTTTCTTCTATCAGAGTGGTAAAAACACAGGCCAGTTGTGGAGGTGTGCACTGAAGTGTGTTAATGTGTAAGGCATATCTGTTTCCTATACACTGAGCAGCTTGCATTGTAATTCACTCCAAAATGTTTATCCAATTTAGTCTGCTCCCTCAGTAAAGTCAGATTGTTAAGACATGCTTAATTGTGAAAAATCAGTTAACACAGGGGCAAAAATCTCTGCTATAATTGGGAAACCTCTACAAAATTCAGAGAAGAAAAAAATACTGACACTAAATTAAATGCCATAATTTTCTCTGATTCCTTTTCTAACAATTTTATTCATATATAATTAATACACCCGAGAAATTCACCCATTTTAAGTGTACAATTCAGTGGGTTTTAGTACACTCACTGCAATCTAACTTTAGAAAATTTCAATCATCCCCCCAAAAAGCCACAGCCATTAGCAGTTCACTTTCCCTTCCTCCCCTCCCCCAGCACAAGGCAAATATTACATATCCTCTAACTCTTTTTATGTTACTTCTTTCACTTAGCATAAAGCTTTTAATGTTCATCCATGCTGCAGCAGTATTTCATTCCTTTTTAAAACTGAAATGTTTATTGAAATAACTGTAGGTTGACATGTAGTTATAAGAAATAACACAAAGAGATCTCTTATACACTATTTTCTCCCCAAAAGCAACATTTTGCAAAACTATAGTACAATACTACAACTTAGATGTTTGTATTGATCTAATCCACTGATTTTATTCAGATTTCCACACTTGTACTTGTATTTCATTATGTGTATTTGCATTTAGTTCTATATAATTACATTGCATATGTAGGTTTTTGTATCTACTAACAGAGTGATGAATCTGAAAAGTTCGATCAACACAGGACTCCTCTTATTGCCCTTTTATAATTACAGCAACACCTCTCCCATGTCCTTCCCCTTCCGTAAACCTGACTCTGATAACCATTAATCTCTTCTCCATTTCAGAAAATGTTATATGAATGAAAGAATATTGTTTATAATCTTTCAAACAGTCTCTTTTAATTCAGAATAATTCCCTGGAGATTCTACAAAATTGCTGCATATATCGGTAGCTAATTAGTTTTGATTGCAGAGTAGTGTTTCATGGTATGTGTGTTAACGGAATCAGTTTAACTATTTACCTTTTCAAGGACATCTGAGTTATTTTCAGTTTGGGTTATTATAAATAAAGCTTTTTATGAAATTTTTCATAGAAATTTTTGTGTGAACTTAAGATTTCAGGGTAGAATTGCTGGGTCAAATAATTGTTGCATGTTTAGTTTTTTTTTTTTATAAATTATCAAACAGTTTTCCTAGTACAGCTATACCATTTTATACTCCAACCGTCAATGTATGAATGAACGATCCAGTTTCTCAACATTCTTGCCAGAATTTGATAGTCACTATTTTTTTTTTAAATTTTAGCCAGATAGGTGTGTAGTTAATATCTCATTGTGACTTTTGTTTGCATTTCCCTCATAACTAATTATGTTGAACATGTTTCATATGCTTACTTGTCATTTGTATATCCTCTATGGTAAAATGTCTATTAATGTCTTTTACCCATTTTCTAATTGAATTTCATATTTTTTCCTGTTCAATTTTAGAAATTGTTTACGTAGTCAATATAACAGTCCTTTGTTGGATATGTAGGTTGCAAATACTTTCTCCCAGTTTGTAGCTTGTCTTTTTATCTTTGTCATATGGACTTTTGTTAGCCAAAAATTTTAATTTTGATGGTAGCCAATTTTACCTTTAATGGAAACTAGTCCTTTCACTATCAAATATAAGAATTGTTTGCTCAACCATAAATCCTACAGATTCTTCTCTTGTATACTTTTTTCAGAGTTTATAATTTTAGCTCTTACATTTGGATTTGTAATCTACTTTCAGTTATTTTATACAAAAGGTGTGAGGTTTTAAGTCAAATTTTTTGTTGTTGTTGTTCTCTTCACTTGGATGTCTAAGTGTTTGAGCATCATTTATTGAAAATACTCTTTTTTTCCTCTTCCATTCAATTGCTTTTGTACACTTGTCAAACACCAATTGCATGAAAAAAAATCAATTGCGTGTATTGGTGCTAGAATATTTCTGGCTTCTATGTGCTATTCCACTAGCCCATGGTCCTCCACATTCTCTCAATTTCTTTTTCTTGCCTTATTAAAGTAGCTAGACTTTCCAGTACTATGTTGAAAAAAGAGTGGTGAGAGCAGACCTCCTTGTTTTATTGTGGATCTCAGGGAAGATCATTCTGTATTCCATATTTAAGCATGATGCTAGCCACAGGTTTTCATAGGTGGTCTTCATCAAATTGAGGTAATTTTACTCTATTCCTATTTCCTTTTACTCCTAACATTGTAAGTAAATAAAATGTTAGATTTTTGTTGGATGGTTTTTCTCTGCAGCAATTGATCTGTTTATATAATTTTTTTAAACTTTAATGTGTTGGTATGGTGGACTAAATTGATTAATTTTTCAAATGTCAAGACAGCATTGCATACCTGGATTAAATTTCACTTTGTCATGATGCATAATATTTGTATACATTGTTGGATTTTCATTTGCTAATATGTTATTGAGAACTTTTGTATTTAAATTCATGAGAGATATATCTGTATTGTGTTGTTGTGTTTTATTTTTACTACCTTTATATCAGAGTTTCACTCAGGGAATGCATTGCAAAGTATCTCTAAATCTTCTATTCATAGGCAAAATGTATAAAACTGCTATTAATTTTTCTTTAAATGTTTGGTACAATTGTTCAGTAAAACTATCTGGGTCTTGAGATATTTATTTCTGAAATTTTAAATTACAAATTCAATTTCATCTATGGTTACAGAACTATTCATATTATGTATTTCATCTTGGATACATTTTGATATTTCATGTTTTTTTCAAGTATTTTTCCATTAATTCTAGGTTCAAATTTATGAGTACAAATTTTTTTCATAATATTTGCTCATTATTTTTCTGATGCCTTAGGATCTACAAGACATCTTCTATTTCATTCCAGATAGTGCTGATTTGTGTCTTTTTATTTTTATATTTTTATGGTGATTGATCAATTTTGTTGATTTTTATAAAGTCAACCTATTGTTTCACTGATCATCTTTTTTTTTATTTTCAGTTTTGCTGATTTCTGCTCTTCATGACTTTCTTCCTTCTGCTTTTTTTCTAGTCTCTTGAGGTAAGAGCATGGATTATTGATTTGAATGTTTTCTTATTTTATATGAGGAATTTATAACATTTAATGCAATATATTTTCCTCTCAATGCTGCCTTATGTGTATTCCACAGAGTTTTAGTATGTGATATGTTTATATTTTATGTTGTATTTTTCATTCACTTATATATATATATATATTTAATTTATTTGGGTCTTCCTCATTGATCTATGATTTATTTAGAAGTATCTTGCTTGATTGCCATGTGTTTAGAGATTTATTTTTTATTGTCTTTCTGGTAATTGATTTCTATATTAGTTCTTTTATGATCATAGAACACACTTTATAATTTCAATTATTTTTAATTTTGTTAATTTTTGTTTATTTGTTTTATATGGCTCATGATATAACCTATCTTGGCAAATGTTCCATGGGCATTTAGGAAAAATGTATTCTGTTGTTTTTGGGTAAAATGTTCTATATATGTTCATTTATCCTTTGGTTAATTATGTTATCAAGGTTTTCTATATCATTGATTACTTTCTGTCTGGTAGTTCTATCAGCTGCTGAATGCAGCTTCTGAAGTCCATAACTATGGTTGTGGATTTGTTAATCTCTCCTTTCAGCTCTATCAATTTTGCTTCATGCATTTGAGATTCACCGTTTGGTATATAGACATTTAGGATATTTATGTCTTTCTATTCTTTATCATTATGAAATATCTGTCTTTATCTCTAGTCATTTTCTTTGCTCTGATATCTACTTTATCAGATTCTGATATAGCCACTCCTTTTTTAAAATTAATTTTTGCATATCATATATTTTCCCATCTTTTTACTTTCAAACTGAATGTTGTAAATGTTAATTGTATCTACAAAAGACCTTCACGGCCACATCTAGACTAGTGTTTGACCAAACAACTGGCATCAGAGCCCAGCCAAGTGGATATAAAATTAACCATAACAGTACAATTATACCACATTTTGCTTATCTACTTATCTGCTAATGGATATTTTTGTTATTTCTACTTTTTTGTCTACTGATAATAATGCTACTACAAACATTTGTAAACACTTTTTAATATTGACATATATTTTCATTTATCTTGGGAAGAAATTCCTAGGAGAGGAGTTGCTGGATCACATAGTAATTCTCTGTTTAATAGTCTGTGAAACTGCCAAACTGTTTTCTGAAGTGCTAGACCACTTTACGTACTCACCCGCAATGTGTGAGGGTGCCAACTTCTCCATATCCTCCCCAACATTAGCTTTTACTGTGTCTTTTTAATTATACCTATCCTGAGTTTATCAAAAAGGAATCACTTGATGTAATTACAAGATAGTCTGGAACCAAGAGATATGAGAGAAAAGAAGGAAATAGGACTGGCTCAGGCAGCCATCCTCAATGTGTAGCTAGAGGTTTATGTTGCAAAGCTTTTTCAGAGACTTGTCAAAATGTAAAGATTAAGATTACTACCTTGGTTCTACTCCTGGCTCTACCATTTCCAAGCAATGTAATGTTGAGCAAGTTATTTAACTGCTCTTTCTTGTGTCCTTTATCTGAAAATAGAAATCATACTAGTAACCGTCTATCTCAAGATGTGCTATGTAACAATTTATGCTAAAATAAACTTAAGAATTTTGAGGTATTATAAAGTAGAACTACCTTTGATCTCATCCAAAGACAATGAGACTGATGGATAAAAATTGGTTATTCTTTAGATACTTTAATGTCAGGGACTACAAAAATACTGTAATAATTCTGTATGCTTACATTATATATCAAATTAGAATGTGAATTTTTATATGATACGATTTTAAATTATGGAAGATATTTTATAACCAAATGTGGAAGCAGATTGATGCAATTGAAGAGGCACTTGACTGGAAGTCCAGTGTGATTTACCCAGTTGAAATTGCTTAAACTCTTGAACTTTCTTTCCTCATCTGTAAAATAAGGAGATTTGACTTGATAACCTTTGGTGTTCTTTAAATCTTCTCACTCATGGTTGTGAATAGTTTCCATATTTAAAGTGTCTTATTTAAATCACTTCCTCCTTCTGTTTTAATGACATAGTTATGTAAAGCATATCTGTTCTTTTGTTTTCTAAATGCTGTCAGAATGCATGTCAGGAATCAAGGAGACAGACAAGAGTTGTCATTTACTAATGAATTACTTTACTGATGAGGAATTATATATTCAAGCAATAATTGAACTTTATCCTACTTCATTGATATATTTATAGCTGAACTTACTTAATATTCTTGATCAGGCAAAATATCCCCTCAGGATAGATAGTCTCAGTAAAGTTGTTTAATGATATTCTGGACCACAAATCCACACATGTATATCAGAATTTTAATGGAAAATTTTGCTGTTCTTCTATAGTCAACTCTTTATAAATGGGGGGGGGAGCTTAATGCACTTGTGGACATTTGGAAAAGAAATTAAATAGAAATCACAGAAAAGGAAATCAAGTTAAATGATTAGGCCATTAATCAAGTTTATTTGTCACTTCATTTATCAGTGACATCACAATGACACCTGGAAATCAAGATTAAGTCAGACAAGAAAACTAAATATGTTCTTATTTTGAGTTTAATTTCTTCCATCTGCAAGGCTTCAATGGCCATTCAAAAATTCTCCATTATGTTATGACTCCAACTATCACTGGGAAAAGAAACTTAGAACAATTATTTATAAGATCATTATTTATACAAATATGTAACAAAAGATCTCTTAGTAAATAAATTATTGTTACTCCTGGCTTATACAACTTCAAATTATTTGCATATATCAATAATTTGCAAGTCCTGAAAATATCATCTTTCCTATATCTATAATTTGTATAGGTGCTTTCTTCTCCCACAAAGAAATTTCTTGTTCAGCCTTTTCATTTTCAAGAGACAACTTAAAAGCCATATTTTTATAAATTTTAAAAATCTTTCCTTCTGCCATTATTGGCATAGATCTGTTTGCTCCCAGAGTTTTCTGGTAGTACTGTGTATATGTCTCTATTTTATTCTTAAATTGTTTACCTAAATTATTTTTTCAAATGTTAATACTAAAAATAGATGATCATTTCTAAGAGCAGATATTGGGTCTTATGTTTCCTCTTTGTGTCTTTGATGCCTCACATTCAAATTGGTAACAACTCAGTAAATGGTACAAATGTCCTCTTATAACAGGGCAACGCTGCTCAATAAATGCTGGTTGATAATTGTGAAAGATTTCTATAGATAAACACGGTTAAAGTAATGACAGTTTTCTGTGATAGCATAAGTTGAATCAATGTGTTATTGCTTATGCATTGGTCTGAATGCAGCAGCCCATAGCTTAACAAGGAAACAAATAAAAGGAGCAATAGCATTTTCTTAACTCTGGCTTGATTTCTGAGGTTTCAGCCCCAATTTTGTCATTTTTCTAGATTATCTCCCTTTCATTCTGAATATTAATCATTAGTTTTAAGCAGAGTGAAAATGCAGAGCAGCCTGAACTAGGGAAACATCAAATTACTGCAGACTAAAACCTCTATCTTGGAACTAAAATTGCTTTAAAAAGTTTTCTCCTGCCTTATCCATTAATTTTTTTCTTTATCCTACAAACTCCAACCAGTTATGCAGGACCTCATTTGTATAACTGGTTGGAGTTTGGAGGTAAAGAAAGCAGTCACTGGATAAGACAGGAGAATAAGTGTGTACCAGTCCAAACTGTCTCCTTTGCTCTTAGCAGCTCCCAGCTAAGAGGCCCTTTTCTATCAGTGCTTAGATTCAGGCATGGCAGAACCAGTCCCTTGAAAAGTCAGAATGTTGGATGTACTACCTAGTCCTCTTCTTCTCTTGGGAGAAGCAGGGAATTCAGAGTTTCCTTCTGATTTTGTGATTATATGGTACTTTGCTTGGAAGAGGGGTTACAGAGAAAGTAGGCCACAAATTTCCCACCAGCTTCAATGTGCCTGGTTTCATACTTGCCCAGAGTGCAGGAGCCTCCCAATAGGTCTTTGGATTTCTCACAAAGGGAATTGGTTCCTGTTGATTCATTGTGTCTGTGGGAGGAAGGAGGGCTGGGGCTTCCTATTTCACCATGTTCCTCATGTTCCCCAACCTCAATTTTCTGAACTCCTTTAGAGTGTTCTATTTATTTTCCAGCTGACTTCTAGCTTAACTGCATTGTGGTCAAAGAACAAGCTCTATGTGACTTTAGCCCTTTCAAATGTGTTAGCATTTGCTTAGGGCTGGCCAGCAAGTATAATTTTAAAATATATTATTTGTGTTTGAAAAAAGAAATATGCTTAAATTCTTGGGAAGAGAGTTATGCATATATATTAGTCGATTTTGATAATCATGTTCAGTTTTTTTAATCTTTGCTAATATGCTTTTTCTTTTTAATATATCATTAATAACTAGAGGTGTGTTATAAAAACTCACTCTATGATTTAATTTATCTGTTAATTTTTGTATGACTGTAACTTTTTTGTTTTAAATATATTGAGGTTATGTTTTAGGACACATAGAAATTTAAAAATTGTTATATTTCTTAGGCTTTTAAAAAATTGATTCCCCATTATCCTATTCAGTCTCAAGCCAAGTCTTCTAGAGTCCCCTGCAGAAGGTGGGAGTGCTAGTGGATTGCTTTAGATTCATTCCTATTCTGAAGGTGGAGGCCATATGGATAAACATAAATGTGATGCTGAACCCCATTCTCTTCTTTTCAAGTCCATCAAAACCACACTTCAGTTTCACAGCTCGATTTAATCTAGTGAAGCACCTACTTTAAGTGTTTTGTTTACATCTCAGGATTTTCCCTCTCTCTGTTTTGTCCTGCTAATTTGACTTTCAGATCTTTGGTTAATTTTTGAAAATCATATTTTCACATTTTATCCAGAATTTTGAATTAAATATGTTTTGTTTTTTCCACAGGAAGTTGCTTCTATGTGAATTAACCCACCATTTACTGAAAATTAGAATTCATGTCTTCAATACTTTCTTAAGAGTTTGAAGCTGCTGTTTAAATGTGCTTACCAGTAGCTGACTTCCAGATTTAGCTTCAGTTGTACTATTCTTTTTACTTGTAGCTCCCATGCTCTGTCCACGCTATGATTTTGCTAGTATCTGGAATTTTCTTTTCTTCCTCCAGTTGTATAATTAAGTCCCACTCATCCTGCAACTTGAAACTCAACCATAGGGAAGATTTCTCTTCTCTCAAAAAAGGTGAAATTCCATTTTTGTGCACTTAGACTATTGTGTCTTCTTTATAGCACTTATCACAGTTGCTCTTTACATTCTTATGTTTGTTTATAGGGAAAGTTTCATTCAGGCAAGGCCTATGTCTGTTTTTGCTCCTTATATGCTCACCAGATCCTATCACTATTCCAGAATATGCTCAGAAATTTGCATAAAATAACAATGAAATAAATGAGTGAATAATAAATTGAAATTTAGAAATACTTATTCAGATGTGCAATATAAAAGTCTGCTCACTATTAATTTCTACACAATCCATGTTTGCTTACTTTTTTTCTGTATTTTTTCATGATATTTCGATGGGTGCGAATGTGTCCAAGTCTTATTTGGCCATTAGCTTATTCTTTAGAAGTAATCCCTTTTTCCTGGTGTTAAAGGTTTAAGTGATCACTTCTGCCATTCAGTCTACTAGAAGAAGGATGCATATTACTGTGTACAGGCCATTGCATTCAGTGTACTTTGTTTTCATTTGATTTCTCTATGTACTGAAATACTTGCCCTGGGTGTTTCTGCTTGCTGTGTCCTACTCTGTCCCAATAACTCAAACCCCATTTGAGTCTCTGCTTTTGTCCCTGGTTTTAAGTTAACTAGCTATTTAATTGAGTAATTGGATCACAGTGAAGTACCTCATCATGTGTTCTTATTTTGCGGATCAGAATATATTTTTCTGTGCATATGTATGTTTGATAGTTGCTCTGCAACTGTAAAACTGGGTCATAGTTCACTCTTTAAGTCTCCTCTCTTTTTCCCTCATCTTCACCCTTCAGTTCTACATGAAGGCATGGGCAGAAAATACATAGTTGCATAGTTTCCTTTTATCCAAAATGCTAATGCTGATTCAAAATTTGGGAATGAGGTACATGAGGGGCTATTTCCATATCCTCTTGTTTTGACAAATCCTGCAGGTTAACGTCTTGTGACAAGAGAAATGTGTACACTTAGCTTATATCACAGCACACCTCTCTTGAGTAGGGATATGGTCAATTCACAATTTATTTTTTCCTCTTTGATTTTAATTTCACTAGATCTTGGAGTTACTTCTCAGAATTTGTAAAATGACACTGTAATCATTTGCAGGTTTAACATGGATGAAGTTTATATATCTCTAATCCTGGTTTCTTTCATTCATTTCACTGAATATCTTGGAAAGACTTTATACCTGCATCTGCACTAGAATCTACCTTTGAAATTCTCATAATTAAAAAATGATCAATGATAACATATTATGTATGTAACTCAAATGTTGGAATAAGTGATTTGCAAATTAATACATGAAAATTAATACAGGAAAGAGACCATTTTCAAAGGTATTCATACCTTCTTTTAACACACTGTACTAGCTTTTGACACTTGAGTAACTTCTTGTGGAGAACACATAGATATCCACTACTATATGCTGGCTATTGACTAGCAAATAATCCAAGTTGATATCAAGGAAAGCACCTAACCGACAACTAAGGTATATACATTATGCTAGGCATATGTGTTGAATAATGCTGAAGATTAAATACTTTTGACCCTTGAACAACGCAGAAGTTAGGGGCACTGACTTTCTGCACAGTCAAAAATCCACGTATAATTTATAGTCAGCCCTCTGTATGTATGATGCCTTCAAATCTGCAGTTTCGCGTCTGTGGATTCAACCAAACAGGATCATGAGGTACTGTAGTATTTACTATTGAAAGAAGTCACATATAAGTGGATCCACGCAGTTCAAACCTGTGTTGTTCAAGGGCTAATGGTAGTTAGGAGGATAAATATAATTTTTCAGATGTTTCTCATGTATTATATTTATCCTCTATAAAACTAAGCAAATTTTATTCTCCTCTGTAAAGACATACTTAATGACTATAGAGAGTTGAGTTTCTGTAGTACTGCTTTTAAAAACATCTTTAAAAACCTTTGATATTATGTATTATTAGCACTTGGCTATAATTATTCTAAACCTATTATTTGCTAATACACATTTTCTTCAAATAAATTCTGATAGTTTTGCAGTCATATAAAGTCCATGTGAACAGTGTGAGGTATTTCCACATGACAGGCATATTAAATTAATTCCAAAAGGTACGCTTAATTTTTTTTTCCTGCTTTTCAAAAAGGAAACAGTCCAATTTGTCTGCTTCAGGTGTTTGTCTTGCTGTGTGCAGCAACAAGTTGTCATGTGCTTGTCCACTTGAAGTAAAAACTAAGGCCACCACATTGAGCTTTATACCTATTACCACCTTTAGGAAAAAATGTCTTCAGAAGAGCTCTCTGCCTACCAGCATCATGACTCTCTTCCCATGACCAGTATCTAATTCACTATGGAAGATGTTTAGTGGGAGAATATCATTTTCATCATGAGCAACAATAAAGAAATAAAAATATGATGAAAGAGAACAAATATACATGTTCTTCTTAGTGAATCCATACACACTGGTTAAAATAACATTCAAGACTCTCTATTGAATTTTCCTTGAAGCAAAGGAAAAGCAAAGACTCTCAACTCTGAATTATCCCAAGAGTGATAAGAAAGACAGTCAGAATGTTTGCATTTTTCCTCTGACATCCTACGAATCTCATCCTTGGGAAATCTGATCAAAAACAATATGGCAGTCAGTCATGAGAGTAAAATGAAAGAGAAATGGTGTATATATTGCAACTAGCAAAGTTACTTATACACAATAGGAAAATAAAGTAATTATAATAAATATTGACTTAAAAATTAGTGGAGCTTAGTTTAGGGGAAACTGTATCCTCCTACAAATCATGATTATAAATGTCATTGTGAAAATTTGGGTTTTATAGCATTGTCAGAAGAAAGACTTTAAGAGTTGACCAATTTTTCAACATTCTGCAAAATGTCTATTTCTATGTAAAATTATTTTTAAATATCTCTAATATACTAGAGATTTTAGATATCAGTTTACTCTTTATCCTTGTACAAAGCTTTTTCTCCTACCTAAGACATAATTGTCAATATCTATTTCCTAATTAAAGTATACTTTATGGTTTGCAATGTAACCTAGCACAGTTGAAAAGAAAACATATTTGTTCTCCTGACAGATAATTTTTTAAAAGACATCAGAAGATACATGCTGTCAGCATAAGAAAATTTTACATGTTTGCTGACCCTCTTAGATTATTTCTAATCACTAAACTTCCATTGTCACCAGGATTATGATTTTTTTTAGCTCTTTATTGGAATATAATTGCTTTACACTCTTGTACCAGCTTTTGAGGTACACCAAAGTGAATCAACTGTATTTATATGTATATTCCCATATCCCCTCCCTCCCGCGACACCCTCCCACTCTTCCTGGCCCTCTAAGGAATCTCCCATCATTGAGTTGATCTCCCTTTGTTATACAGCAACTTCCCACTAGCTATCTATTTTACAGTTGATAGTGTGTATATGTCTGTGCTACTCTCTCACTTTGTCCCAGCTTCCCCTTCGCTTTCTTTAGGCTTCCATTTGCAAGGAATATCTTTTTCCATCCCTTTACTTTCAGTGTACATGTGTCCCTTGGTCTGAAGTGGGTTTCTTGTAGGCAGCATTTAGATGGGTCTTGTTTTTGTATCCATTCAGCCAGTCTGTGTCTTTTGGTTGGAGCATTAAACCATTTACATTTAAGATGATTATTGACATATGTGTTCCTATTACCATTTTCTTAATTGTTTTCAGTTTGTTTTTGTAGGTCTTTTCCTTCTCTTGTATTTCCTACTTAAAGAAGTTCCTTTAGCACTTGTTGTAAGGCTGGTTTGGTGGTGCTGAATTCTCTTAACTTTTGTTTGTCTGGAAAGCTTTGATTTCTTCATCAAATCTGAATGAGATTCTTGCTGGGTAGAGTATTCTTGGCTGTAGGATTTTCTCTCTCAGGACTTTCAAAATATCCTGCCATTCCCTTCTGGCCTGCAGAGTTTCTGCAGAAAGATCAGCTGTTATCCTTATGGGTTTTCCTTTTTATGTTATTTGTTGCTTTTCTCTTGCTGCTTTTAATATTTTTTCTTTGTGTTTAATTTTCATTAGTTTGATTAATATGTGCCTTGGTGTATTTCTCCTTGGGTTTATTCTTTATGGGACTCTCTGCACTTCTTGGACTTGATTAATTATTTCCTTTCCCATGTTGGGGGAGTTTTCCACTATAACCTCTTGAAATATTTTCTCAGACCATTTCTTTTTTTCTTCTTCTTCCAGGTTGCCTATGATTCGAATGTTGGTGTGCTTAATGTTGTCACCAAGGTCTCTGAGACTGTCTTCCATTCTTTTTATTCTTTTTTCTCTTTCCTGCTCTGTGGCAGTTATTTCCCCCATTCTATCTTCCAACTCATTTATTCGTTCTTCTGCCTCAGTTATTCTGCTGTTTATACCATCTAGAGTATTTTTAATTTTGGTTATTTTGTTGTCCATTACTGTTTGTTTGCTCTTTAGTTCTTCTGAGTCCTTATGAACTGTTTCTTGTATTTTCTGTATTTTGTTATCGAGATTTTGTATCATTTTTACTATCATTACTCTGAATTCTTTTTCAGGCAATTTTTCTATTCCTCTTCATTTATTTGGTCTTGTGAGTTTTTTTCCTGCTCCTTTGCCTGCATAGTGTTTCTTTGTTTTCTCATTTTGTCTAATTTATAGGATTTTTCTATCTCCTTTCCCTATGCTGCCTAGTAGTAATTCCTTTTGCTTCTGCCCTCTGCCCCCTGTGGTGGGGTTTGTCCAGTGTCTTGAGTAGGCTTCCTGATGGGGGGGTTGGTATCTGCTTTCTGGTATGTGGCTCTGTGTCTTTTCTCTCTGATGAGCAGGGTCATGTCAGGTGGTGTGTTTTAGGGTATCTGTGAGGTTAATATGGCTTTAGGTAGTATGTGTGCTGATTGGTGGGTTTGTGTTCCTATCTTGTTTGTAGTTTGGTGTGAGGTGTCCAGCACTGGCAGTTCAGACAGTTGGATGACGCCAAGTCTTAGACTCTGATACAGGGCTCTGTGAGAGTTCTCTGCAGTTACTCTTCCCTGTGTCTGAGGACTTCCTAGTAGTCTAGCATCCTGGATTCAGTGCTCCCTCCCCAGAGCCTCCTACTTGACTTCTGATGGAGTAGTCCAGACTTCAGAGGTTGCTTGTCCCAGTTATGTCAGGATCTTTGCAGTCCTTTCTGGTGTCTGAGGTCATTTGCTGGTGTAAGCTGGTTCTCTGTGGGAATTATTGCGTCTTTTGATGTATTCCCAATGCATCTGTGGAGAGGGATGCATTCCATGTCCTTCTACTTTGCCGCCATCTTTCTTCTCTCTCTCCTGTTTTTTCTGTGAGTTCCAGTGGTGGCCCAGGGTGGGAAAGGGAGGCTGCAAAGGGTGGACAGACCTGGAGGAAGGGTTGTCATCAGAGGGAGGTATCCTGAGGCTTGCTGAGCTGCTGTGCCGGAGTGGAGCAGAGGGACATATGGGGCACAGCAGGTAGGTTGCTGGTGGCTGTGACCCTGCCCGCAGCGACGGTGGGCCCGCCGTCCCTCGTTCTCTGCCTCCAGCCTTGTCGTCTCTGCAACTGCTGCCACTACCACGGTACAGCCACCTGCATGTGACCCTTGATCACCAACTCCCTCCCCCATCCCCCAACAGGTACACACCCACGTGCGCGCTCTCCGATTCTGATTTTTTATACCATAGATTCATTTTCTTGCGTTTGAATTCTATATAAGTGAAATTATACAGTGTATGCTTTTTTTATCTGACTACTTTCACTCCATTGTTATATTTATAAGAATCATTCATATTGTTAGTAATTATAGCTTATTCGCTCTCTGTACTATACAGTATGCCATTGTATGAATATGCTCTAATGTATTTACCCAATATATTGTTGATGTATATATGTCTGCTTTTCTACAGACTACAGGCAGACTGAGGACATGGAGGGCAAGGACCATAGGGTCTTGCTTTGTCTCAGTCTTTTATCTGAAAGATACTTCATATGTTTTCTTGCAGTCTGTAACTCACCTATTCATTTTAATTAAAATATCTTCTGATGGGCAGAACTTTTAAATTTAGATGAGGTTTAATTGATCTTTTTTTTTCTTTTACACATATTACTTTTGTAACGTGTATAAGAAACTATTTCATATTACCAAGTCGTAAAGATATTCTCCTATATTTTCTTCTAAGAGCCATAGGATTTTAACTCTTATGTTTAGGTACATGATTCTCCTCAAGATAATTTTTTGTGTGACATTAAGTCGAGATTGATGTCTATTTTTTCCCAAATAGATATCCAGTTTTTCCAGCATCATTGCTTGGAAAGATTTCCATTTCCCATTTAATAGCTTTGGTAATGTTATCAAAAATCAGATACCCGTATAAGAAGGTTTCTATTTCCAAGTTCTTTATTTTGTTGCATTCTTTGATTTCTCACCTTTCTTTGTAGTAAATTATTGTAATTATTTACTTAACTGACAGTTTGGATATGTAATACAGTACTGCTTTTCTTTTCCAAGCTAGTATCTCCATATAAATTTTGGAATCAGCTTATTAATGTTAACAAAAAATTTCTACTGGTATCATGATAAAGGATTATGTTAAATATTTACACACACACACACACACACACTACATTGTATAGTCTACATGGTGTGAAGCTCTTATTTCTTTGTCTGATGTGGTCCTGGAGCTGAAGTTACAGGTAAGGCTCTCATAGAGAAATAATGGTCATGCAGTGGAGGATAAGGGACAAATAACAAGATGGACTGGAATTCTCTTGGGTCTCACACTGCGTCAATCTTCCAATTTTGATGATGTAAAGATCTATAGGAAAAGTGATTGACCTTTGTCTTGAAGCTAAACATGGATCAGATCCAAGAATTTAGAACGATGGAAGAAGGTTTGGTGGGATGTGGAGCATCACTGCTGCCCCATGAAACAAACTGAGTAAGCAGATTTGTGATGGTGTTAATGAGGCAGAAGAGCCTCACCTCCTGTCTTCCCCTAATCTTCCTAATATATATACAATATGGCAGCTGTTTCACTTCTGCCTTGCCTCCCAAACTTCATGCAAAATGTCTCTCGTGCCCACACATCAACCTGGATATGAGCAGGAAGTGGAAATCTGGAAACATAGACCAGCTTATCTAAATTGACCCAATATAAATCCACCACAATTATGTGTGATGAGATTTTGTTCATTACTTTTTGTTTGTACATAGGAAAACTATTGGTTGTGGAATGTTATAGAACGTTGATCTTTTTAAGGTGATATTTATGAACTAACACATATGCCTGAGAGTTTAATTTTTTATTTTAGGTATTTTAATGATCCAATTTCCTTACTGCAAAAAAATACCATATGACCATTTAGATTTTTCTTTTCTAAACCTTCACAACTGTTATTTCTTTTACTGTTTCTATTAGTTTGTGAAGAACCCCACAACAATGCATAACAGTAACAAAAATAGCAAGCAAACCTATTTTTTCCTTGAATTTAATTGCAATGTTGCTAATTTTTCATCATGACATATTTTTGCTGTTAGCTTCTGATAGGTAATCTTTAATCAAATTTTAAAAAGTCTTTCTAGTTTTAGCAAATGTTTTTGAATACATACTGAATTTTTACCATTTTTCCATATAGACAGAAGCATTTTTAACTTGAATATATTAATCGAATAAATTATTTATTTATCAATAATTTCCTTAAATTAATCTCACCTAACATTATATGATAAACTGTCCTTGCTCATGATTATATTTTTAGACATTGCTACATTTAATTTGCTATAATTTTATTAAGGATTTTTTCCATCTAGGTTCAAAGAATGAGAATTACCAATGCTTTCCTTGGAACCGCTGTCAATTTTGATTTTCATTTGCATTTCTCTAATAATTAGTGATGTTGAGCATCTTTTCACGTGCCTCTTGGCCATCTGTATGTCTTGGTGAAATGTCTATTCAGGTCTTCTGCCCATTTTTTGATTGCATTGTTTGTTTGTTTTGAGCTGCGTGAGCTCTTTGTATATTTTGGAGATTAATCCTTTGTCTGTTGCTTTGTTTGCAAATATTTCCTCCCGTTCTGTGGGTTGTCTTTTCGTCTTATGTATGGTTTCATTTACTGTGCAATATGAGATATCACTTCACACCAGTCAGAATGACCATCATCAAGAAATCTACAAACAATAAATGCTGGAGAGGGCACGGAGAAAAGAGAACCCTCTTGCACTGTTTGTGGGAATGTAAATTGATACAGCCACTGTGAAAAATAGTATGGAGGTTCCTTAAAAAACTAAAAATAGAACTACCATATGACCCAGCAATCCCACTACTGGGCATACACCCTGAGAAACCCATAACTCAAAAAGACACATGTACCCCAATGTTCATTGCAACAGAATTTACAGTAGCCAAGACATGGAAACAACCTAAATGTCCATCAACAGATGTATGGATAAAGAAGATGTGCTACATATATATAATGGAATATTATTCAACCTTAAAAAGAAATGAAATTGGGTCATTTGTAGAGATGTGGATGGACTTAAAGAGTCTGTCACAAAGGGTGAAGTAAGTCAGAAAGTGAAAGAAAAACATCGTATATTAATGCATATATGTGGAATCTAGAAAAATGATACAGATCAACCTACTTGCAGGGCAGGAATAGAAATGCAGACATAGAGAACGGACGTGTGAACACAGGGGCGAAGGGGAGGGTGGGATAATTGGGAGATTAAGTTTGACATAAATACACTACCATGTGTAAAATAGATAGCTAGTGAGAACCTGCTGTGTAGCACAGGAAGCTCAGCTTGGTGCTCTGTGATGACCCGGAGCAGTGGGATGGGGCAGAAGAGAGGTCCAAGAGGGAGGGAGTATATATATGTATATGTAGCTGACTCACTTCACTCTTTTTTTTTTTTTTTCACTTCACTCTTTAGCAGAAACTAACACAACATTGTAAAGTAATTGTACTCCAATAAAAAAAAATTGTTTTCCTATCAGGATTATGCTAGTATATAAGGAGTTGGATAATTTCCCAGGTAATTCTATGCTCTGGGAATGCTTTTATGCTCTGAGAAAGTTGGAGTTTTATGTTCCTCAAAGATATACTGAAAATTGTCTTTAAAATGTTTAGCCTGTTGTCTTATGAAAGGTAAATATTTGAATATTATTTCATTCTTTTCCTTTGTTATTGTTTATGCAGTTTTATTACAAATTTGAGCCAATTTGGTATTTTATATTTACTTAAAATAATACATATTATAATTTCCTATATTTAAAAAATCTTTATATTTACAATTATGATCCATTACTCAATCTTGAAGATGCATATATATTAATTCTCTAATGTTTCAGGATTATACTAGGGAGAGAGGTTTTCTGTATTTTATGTTTCAGAGAAACAGTTTTGTGTTTTATTAATGATCTCACATACATTTCTTCTATATTTCACTATTTCTTATCTGTATCTTTCCAAATGTTTTAATTTTATTTGAGTTTATTTGGTTATTCTTTACTTAGCTTCTGGAATTAAAGGCTAAGTTAATTTTCTTTCAATCTTTCTTATTATTAAAGTAAATTTAATACTAAAAAATCCTATAAGTTTCTCTCTCAAAACCACTTTGACTAAATCACAGATTTTTGATACTAGCACACCATACCATTCGTTTAATTTTTTTCAGTTTCTGTTTTTATGTCATCTTCTATTCGCAAGTTATAAGAAAGGATATATTGAAATTAACTTACAAATTTTTTTTAAAAACTAACTTTTAATTCTTGATTTATAATTTAGTTGCATGTGATAAGTAAATATTGCCTTATAATGTTGAGTTTGCTGTACTTGTGAAACTCTTCAGGCCTGTTATATAATCAGTGTTACCAATTAGGATTAGGTTTGGATATGAGCAGTGGGAAGAAAAAGAACATTGGCTTAAACTCAACAGAATTTTATTTTGCTTTCATGTAACAGTTTGGAAATGGGCTGATATGAAAATAGGCTGTTCCATCAATTCTTGAGAGACACAGTCCACTTGAGTCTTTCTACTCACTGTCTCCTAGTATATCCTTTGTCTTCATGAAAGATCAAGCTTTAAGCCCAATAGTTACAGTCAAAAGATAAGGATCAAAGCATGCAAACAACAGGGCACTAGGCATGCAATAGTTTCCTGCTGAGAAGTATTCCAAGAAACCACCACATGACAACTTGCTTAAAGTGTTATAGCTGAAATACTACATCCGACTCTAGGATCTCCACGTACTGCTCATTCCTCTCTATACATCAAGAGTTTGGCTTTTTAAGTGATATATACACTAATAGATGATTATTTATTTTCTCAACAATTCCCAAAATACAGTGGTTGAGTAAAAATGTTACATATACAGAAAAACCCATTCAGAAAAAGAGAGAATGTGAACAACTCAGCAGTAATTAGTTCATAGCACTGACAAAATCCTACTAAATAAGAACTGGAAAGATCTCATCCCATTACTAGAATATATGCCATGATTAGTCCATCAAGTAACCCTTAGTTCTGCTTTCTGGGAAGAATTTACTTTTTCATTGTCTCCACAGGCCCCTGGACCCATGCTCCTCTCCTAGTTAGCTGTAGAGTTTTGTAGCTTGCATCATATGAGGTAATGTTGCTGACAGTCTGAGAGTACTGATTTTACGCTTAATTCTTTAAATGAGTGTAAGCTATGTGATTGTGGTGTCTGTGTCTGCCATTTCAGCCATGCCAATGCTACCATTGACACTTCATTATAAAGGTTGTGTAGTGTGTTCTGATAAGCAATATATTGTTATTTGTATATTTATATATGATAGACAAGATTGATTATTATACAGCTCTTCCTTAGTTTCCTCTATAGTTATGTGTCTGGTGATCCAGAAAAACTTTACATGGAGTGGAATTATGGTAGGTAGTGAGACTCCCAGGAACACTTTTAAGTTTCTCAAAAGCCCAGAAATATATTATGTGACTAGGCAGTGTTCAGAGTTAGAAAATCATATCATAAACTTGTTAGGATAATTCATTACACTTGAATTTTAGGCAATTATTATTAAACAGCATTATATTTATTTACAGCAGATAAATATGTCTGATAAAGTAATTTTATTTAGATTATGCACTCTTACATCAATAAGAATGATCTAATTATAATAGATATGAAATAATTAAAAAAATAAACATGTTTAACAGTAAAGAATGAAAGGAGTGAGCTGATCACACACCCAACTAAACAAAAAGACAGCATCAGAATAAGTTAGAAATGGAAAGATATATAAGAAATTCTTATATATCAAAATATTAAGAAATAAGAATTTTAATTTTTATGTTTTGAAAAAATGTTCTCCAACTGGAATGGCTAATTGTTAAAATACAATATCTAAAAATGTCAGCACCTATTGTATTTAGGGAAGATGTATAATGACTCATGATTAGTTACTCAAACAACATTCTATAAATGCTCCAAAACCTAAACTGTAAACAATTTAAAGTTTTTCTACTCCACCAACTTTTAAAAGGCTGAATTTGCCTCTTTATAAAAACTTTCTTGAAGTCTCTGCATTATTTATAGATAACATTTTAACTGCATGAATCAAAATATATTACCCATATATAGTCTATTCATCATAATAAATTAGGCTTGCTTTTTTTTTACACTAACAATAACACAACTGTAATTAAGATTCATAAGAATAAAAAAAATTATTGAACTTTTTTTTACTGGACTAAATCCATTTTAATGATCCAAGTATTTGAGAAAAATTGGGGTGGGATCACTGTGATGCAATTTTAAATAAAACCATATGTGAAATGAATTCTTAGGGAAGGCAGCTGGACAATTCTTAAACTATATCATTGATTTTTACACAGGGGCATCTCTATTAGGTTATGGATGTGGTTAGCACTAACTCGAACGTAGAGTGGCCTCTAAAGTTAAGAACTATAAAATTACCTTTGAGGTGGAATAAAAATCTAACTATAAAGATACTAGTAGATTAAAAAATTTACAAGACACGATTATAATTTTAAAATTCTTAAATAACACTGTAGCTGATGTGGTTTTTCATATAGTATTTTTATACAGATACATCATATTTTTTGTGTGTTCCAGTAAACCTTTATTTTTCAACTTTTTTTATTGAAGTATAGTTGATTTACACTGTTGTGTTAATTTCTGCAGTACAGCAAAGTGGCTTAGTGATACATATATACATTCTTTTTTATATTCTTTTCCATTATGGTTTATCCTAGGATATTAAACAAAGTTCCCTGTGCTCTACAGTAGGATCTTGTTGTTTATCGATTCTATATGTGATAGTTTACATCTACTAATCCCAAACTCCCAGTCTATCCGTCCCCAATACACTCCCTTCCTTGGCAACCACAAGTCTGTTCTCTATGCCTGTGAGTCTGTTTCTGTTTCATAGATAAGTTCAGTTGCACCATATTTTAGATTGCACGTGTAAGTGATATCATATGATATTTGTCTTTGTTTTTCTGACTTACTTCACTTAGTATGATAATCTCTAGGTGCAAAATACATCATATTTTTAAAAATAATTTAAAAGATAGTGATTCTGTAAGGGAGAAATAAAAGAAATTCCTTCCCAGCTTATAGATGATTTACCTTGGATCAAAAACTTGGTTGCTTCATTTTGTACCAGTCTTTTGTTTCTATTTTTTAATTTTTGGGGCCACACCTTGCAGCATGTGTGACCTTAGTTCCCCAACTAGGGATCAGACCCACACCCCCTGCATTGGAAGTGCAGAGTCCTAACCACAGGACCGCCAGGGAAGTCCCTGTACCAGTCTTTTTTACTGAAAGCTTAGTATGTAATTTGAATAAAGAGATAACTGAGTTGTATGTTTTTGTTGAGATAAATTTTAGGAGATATTATAATACTTAGGAAGATTCTCCACTTCCTTTTCTACTGGAGCACACATGCTTAAAATAGCATATTTAGAAGTTTAAAAGTCACATCTATATTACTTTAATAGCCATTTATTCTTTCTGTTTTGCCTACTACATTGATTGGATTAATGCTTTCTTGACCTATTGCAGATTATTTCTAAATCAAAATAAAGATAATATTTATTCTAAAATAACTTTTCAATACACTGTGATATATAATATTCAGTTACAGTAAACATTTGATCAAAACTTAATTTGCCTATTGTGCTGTTTTTGAGCATCAATAAAACTTTTTAAAATCCTTTTTGATGCCAAAGATATCAATAAGCTTGAGTCTCTTATATACTGAAGCAAGTTGTATTCTTGTTGCCAAGTGTTGCTTAAATACAGAGTGCTCTCCACTAACCTTTGAGACAATATTAAATCATTTGCCAGCAATTAAGAAACTATAGTTTTAAAAACTATATGTAAAACTATATGTATTTTATTATTGTTAGTAAATATTGTCATCAGTATTAAATTTACTAAATTATTACATTTTTGTTACCTATTTCGCATATTAGATGCCCAAAATGCCTGAGGTCAACATACTAACTTAGCCTAATTTAAGGTAAAGTGAAAACAAAGACTCATTTTTCAATAGTATCAAGCATACTAGCAGGGTTTTAAAAGACCTGCTATTATATAGACTTAAGTTGAAAGTACATAATACAAAATAAGCAAAAGAAAAAAGAAAAAAATAACAAGCTGTGTTTATATTTCACTAATTATCGAAACAAATTCACTCATTTATCAGACATGATATTTTTATCTACTCATTAGCTGGTGCTGGGTTGAGTTCTGGGGATAAGGAGAGAGGCAGTGCATAAAGAAGCATCATAAAGCACACCATGGACAGCCCAATTGCACGGTGGACATATTCAACATATACGAAAAGTGTTCAAAAGAAACACTATTTACATGAATTTACAAGACAGCAAATAATCATAAATTTGTGGTAGAGAGATGTCTAAGTTGTATTTTATAGCTGATGTGTTGACAGAAATTAAGAAAAAAAATAATATATTTACTTATCATTTATTTGGCATTCTTTGTTGCCTGTTGTTACCAGACAAAGACTATAAATCCTGTGTTTTCATTCTCTGCTATTATTGCTCCCCTATACTTCTCCATACACTCATCTTTCAGCCTGTTTCCTGCATCTTCCTTCTTCTGCTCCAGAACACCCAGAACAGCCGCAAAACTTTGAGGGAAAAAGATTACTCTTGGCAATGGAGTCCCACTTGGTAAGAGCTCACTGAGGGCTCCTAGAGAACTCGGTGCTTGTCGCAGCTGCCTACCACAATCAAAGACAGCAGAGAAGCAATAGAAGAATCTTTAAATAGATGAGAAATCAAGGTCCAGCTACTCATTTAAAACCTCTCAAAACCTCTTTCCTCACTGAGTCATTGGCTTGCAATTGTGGGCTAGTGTGTAGATGAGAATTAAAAAAAAAAATCAGTGATCAAAACAGAGAATCAAAATCATATTATTCTCATTAATATTGATAATAACTGTAAGCTCTTTCTGGGGAGTTATAATCAACAGTTGGATCCCCAAGGGAAGATAAATAGTTGAAAACACATGAATAAAGACCCACGGGGAAAGGAAATGATAAGCATTCATGGGTGAGAAATAGGAAAATAAACCTACAAAGTGTGTGGGTAAGATGAATGGCAACAGTGAGAATAAAAGTAGAAAAACTAGGAGCAGTCTAAGTGTATTAGAGTCCTTAATTAAGAAACAGCGTAGAGAAAAAGCAAAAAATTCACCCTTTTTCCCCTCTGTGTGATAAATATTGCTTTATTTTTTGAAACTGCCCACTGCCAGAACAAAAAAATTAGCACCATATACAACCTACATAACTAGAGATGAGCTAATAATGTCAAAAGGATTTTTCTATCACATAAGGTCATAATTCTGATTTTCTACTATTGAATATTTACGAACGCATGCATTACATAAGAAAATATACTATGGTTCTAATCTCCAAACTTCACATAGTGTTCGGAGCTCTCCTTGCTTAAAGAGACTGAAATGTTTGGGTTTAAAGAAAATCAAGAAAATAAGAAGCTAATCATCTCTTTAGGTACTTGACTAAACTATTGGAAGAGTCACCTGATTCCCAGTTTTATGTAAACATATATAGCAATGAAGAAAGCTATAGTTAGCCCCCTTCAGAAAATGTATTCGTGCTCAGCCAATAGAAAAACAAAATCTTTGTGTAAATCTGATTTAGAATTTAGGTGTTACCAAAAGTGGGTTCTAACAAATTATATTGCTTATTTGCTAGTCTTATTTTGCAAGTTTTAATGTAATAGTTTGTGGTACTTAGTGTCAAAAAGAAGTTACTGTTAAAAAATAGTTTCCTCCAATAATCCCACTACTGGGCATATACTCTAAGAAAACCATAATTCAAAAAGATATATGTACCACAGTGTTCATTGCAGCACTATTTATGATAGCCAGGACATGGAAGCAACCTAAATGCCCATCAACAGATGAATGGATGAAGAAGATGTGGCACATATATACAATGGAATACTACTCAGCCATACAAGAAATGAAATTGAGTTATTTGTAGTGAGGTGGATGGACTTAGAGTCTGTCATACAGAGTGAAGTAAGCCAGAAAAAGAAAAACAAATACTGTATGCTAATGCATATATATGGAATCTAAAAAAATGGTACTGATGAACTCACTGGCAGGGCAAGAATAAAGACACAGACAGAGAACGGATGTGAGGACCCAGGGCAGGGCGGGGGGGCACGTGGATGGGGGGGCGGTGGGCAGGGGATGGAGAGGAAGCTGGGACAAAGTGAGAGAGTAGCATTAACATATATACATTCCCAAATCTAAAATAGATAGCTAGTGGGAAGCTGCTGCATAACACAGGGAGATCAACTCCATGATTGGTAATGACTTAGAGGGGTGGGTTAGGGAGGGTGGGAAGGAGGCTCAAGAGGGAGGAGATATGGGGATATATGTGTAAATACAGCTGATTCACTTTGTTGTACAGCAGAAACTAGCACAACAGTGTAAAGCAATTATAAGCCAATAAAGAGCTGGGAAAAAAAAGTTTCTTATTGATGCCCAAATGTCATCTAATCATCCAATCAATCTCAAAACAATAGATGCTAAACCCTTTTCCTAGACAGGCAATAGAAATGAAAATGCCTCTCATTCATACATTATAGGCTTTATATTTAGTTAATTAATGACCGTGGAAGTAGACTTAAACCAATTTAAGCAGAGTATCTTATATTGAATTGGGAAGAAAGGACAAATGCAGATCTAGGAAGAAATGATGTGCTAAATATTTATAGGAAACCCAGTTTTCAAAAAATTTAAAAATTTAATAGTCAAATATAATTCTAAGATGAGATGTTGATTAGGGTTTACAAGTTTTAAGGTAAAATCCATGATTAATATCCAAATTTAATTATGCCCTTTTAATTTTCACTTTAGAAATTCCAAGTTGCACAATGAATAACTTGGTGCAGAATGTATTATCAACTGCTACTTCAATTTATTTAAAATGTATTGACTGAATCTAGTATGATTTTCTCTATGTTATTACAATTCTGAATGTATAATATTTACTTTAAAAAATATTCATAAATCTAGACTTGGGTTTGTCTTTGCCCATTCTACTAAGGATTTACCTCACAAAGAGTGTATTTTGACCTAACAGAGGAAACAATAAGCTATTCACATAAAGTAATTTTTTTTTCTATCTGTCATTATTGGGAAAATTTAGAATATATGAAGCTGTCATAAGTAGCCTTAGCAATGCCCCATCAAAGTAAGCCTAATCACTACTGAATGTCTATTTAACAGAGGAATGTGATGAATGGATTATTTTTGTCCTTTTTTGTAGATTTCTTTGGAAAGCTAACTACATATATATTAGGAAGTAACATTTTCTCTTAAGTTAAATGGCATTCAGGAAGAAGGCCATGTAGCACAAGACAATTTTTTTTGTTTATTTATTTGTTTCAATATGAAGCATATGGATTCTATGCCACGTAGAAAACAAACAATTATCTTCAAACAATGGGGATGAGTCATGTGGAAGCAAGAAAATGGTGAAATTGAAGTTCCCTTCTTGTGGGCCTTCCTATTATTCAAAGATATTACTTTGAATCTACATAGTTGACAACCATTGGCCTAAAAAAGTAGGGAGGAAAGAGAATGAGATCTCTCCTACCTCCTTCAAACTTTCAAAGAGCAGTGATTTAGTTTTTACTTTACCACAAGAGTTTTTCTTACATGCTCTATCCTAAAGCAAATACTAAAGCAAAAACCAAAATGGGCTAATTCATTTCACTTACAAAATTGTCAGGCACTTATTGTCTCCCTATACAAAGGTATGTTTTGACTTCATCCTGAAAGGTTAAAATAAGAAGAAACTGTCTTTTGTAAGTGGAACTATCAAATCACTTACATTCTTCTAAACTCCCTGTATAAACCTTTAGAGAAATGATGATGGGCCATTAAATTTTTTCTTTCAAGTAATAACAGCTAGGGAGGACCATGCAACTACAATTTTTGGAAAGCAACTAGAAAAAGTTGAACATCACACAGTTTTCCATTCTCAATACAGTCATGAATATTCATGATAAAATATTCATTTTAACTGTCTGGCACTAAGGTAAGGATTTCTGTATTAGCATGCCTGATAGAGTACAGTAAATTACTGGGAGTTGAAATGAATGCTGGACTTCTTTAACCTTTATAAAATCTGTTTTTGAGTCCTTGCCTATTTCTTTTGCATCTCATCATAGCAGCCAAAGCCATAAACTCAATTAAAAGACTGAGAAAATTAAGTCAGCAAATACAAAGAATCACCAGAGTGATTGCCAGGAAGAGTAATGAGAATTTTCCAAAACTCTATTGAACTGTATTCTCAGGATACCAAACAGAGAAAAACAAACATGATATGTAATTGCCTTCATATAAAATGACTTGAAACATAATATTTTTTTCTTCAACTGGTAGGAAGAATTTTTAAAATCTGACTGGTATGTAAATTATAGAGGACTTCTGAAAAATATAAATGTAAAGACATGAGTGAATAAAAGATAGGAAAAAGAGAAAAAAATGGTTTACTTTTTAAAAGATGTAATTCAATTAACTTCAATCAATAGTTATTTGAGCACAAATTAGAACAATATACTATAACTAATGAGGACAAATAACAGCAAATAGTTATTGAGTGTTTTCTGAAAAAATATCAGTCTTAGAAAATGAAAGGCTAACTGTATTTCTTAAAGTTCTATATATTTAGAGTTTTCCAAGGTGCTTCTTAATCTATTTTAAAAGTTAATAGAAACGACTCAGCACTTTGTCTTATTA
Source organism: Hippopotamus amphibius kiboko (assembly GCF_030028045.1). Lineage (NCBI taxonomy): Eukaryota > Metazoa > Chordata > Mammalia > Artiodactyla > Hippopotamidae > Hippopotamus > Hippopotamus amphibius. The sequence continues at coordinate 28,891,703 of NC_080191.1, forward strand.
AGATATTTGTTATCTTTTAAATAACCAGGAAAGCAAAATGTAATATAAACATGAAGGAAGACTGTTGAAAACTTAAACCATTACTCTTTTCTAGATTTGGAGGTTTTTTTGCTTATTTTTCAAGTATATATACATATACATGTAATCTCTTTTGCATATCTGAGAGAATAAATGGTAGAAAAGGATGGGCAATTTGAGCAACATTATTCAAAAAAAAGGTAGGTAATCTCAAGCTATGATTAAGCAAATGAAATTGGCAGGAAATTATTCTCAGATACTGGGAAAACAGTGACAGAGAATCCTAAAAGACATATAAAAGATATGTCCGTGAAATCTATGGTTAGTTAAAACACCAACAGATTTTTTTTTCATAGTAAATAGATAAATCTAAAGGAGGAAACATCTTTAAATCGACCAGGCTTGTCATTAGAAAAATAAAACTATCACAGAAGTTAGGGAGCTAACATAACAAAAGAAGTTAATATAATTTCAAGAGTATGTTTGAATGCAAACTCACTACTAGAATGGTTCCTAGAAGTAAGGAAAACTGATTGCTCATGTCAAGAGAAGTTGAAATGTCAGAATTATTGTGGCAAATGACGGAGGTAGGGATTATAGGGCTCAGAGCAGTGAGCAGCTTGAAGGCAGGAAAAGTCTCCAGATGACTCTGTTCTATGGTAGATCCCAAAGTATACACTGTTTACCAAACAAAATGAGGAATAGATGGTGAGGGAACCCCAGCATCACTAAAAATTTGGTGATGGCTTTCCTCTGCAAGTCCTAGATAATGGTAGAGGAGGCTGTTACAGAACTTAGTTCATTGATTGCATAGGGATAATAAGACACTAAAACAATAGAGGATAAGTAGCAGAACCTAGCTGCCAGAAGCTAGGAGTGACAATTAGTATAACTGGAAAGGTCATAGGTTCCATCAAGGGGATCTGAACTGCAGAGAGCTATGCACAAGGATCCTAGAACATAGCATTCCCATGAGAAAAAAAGAAGTGGATAGACAAAAACAGAATGTTACTTACCTGTGTAAGAAGAATAAGTCCAGTATGTATGACAAGGAATCTGAAGGCAAATGTTTCAAAAAAAAATTTCATGGCTCCATTGTCAATTTCTGAATATGGGCTAAAGTTTAGACCTGGAATCTACTTAACAGAAAAGCTAGTCTGGAAAACTACGATGGTTGTGTACGGTAATGATTACCCTAGTTCTTCCCTAAAGAGGTCTATGACCATTTACTTGGGGTACAGTGCACTGAGAAAAGGGGAACACTCAGACTTTTGCAGGACCTTTGAACAAAAATTCTGAGTTAACGTTGTTACCTGGAGTCCATGGTCCTCCTGTGAACATATATCGGGCCAAGTAATGAATGGAGTCCTGGCCAAAGCTGACCATACAACAGTCTACTGGAGACCAACCAGGTGATCTTTTTTCTGGTCTATATTCATAATTTGGACTTAGATGCTTAACACTTGATGCAGTTTCCTCATGGGATCCTTGGTCTGTGAGGTAAGAGCTTTCATACAGAGGAGGGCTGAGTGCAAGTCTCTGAATCTATCCCACCATACCCCACAACGTTAGTAAATCAAATAATACTGCATCCTGTATGTGTGCTGGGGATGGGTAAATGGCCGTGGCATGTGGTGATGACAGAGATTAGTGAAATTATTAAAAATATAAAACATGTCACGTTGGTGATTCTCATTATAGTGCTGTTTAATTTAATTTTATGGTCCCTGCAGAAACGCAGATAGTTCCTGAAGAATGATTGTCGGTAGACTACCGAATCCTCAGAGAAGCAGTACTTCTGATCATAGCTGCTGTGCCAGATATGTTGGCTTTACTAGAGCAGGTTTATATGGGCTTGGGTATCTGATATGTAGACATAGGTCTTGCAGCCCACTTGTGGAAAATGCAGTGAGCAGTCAGAAGCTCTTCAGCATCTGTCTTAGCTGCAGAGAATAGCATGCCTGAAGCAACTTTTCCAAGGCAGCCTGAATCCTGTTACTGAGCAAGGTGAGGTGTAAAGTCCAGACTGTACCATCCTGATGCAGGACAGCTCTAATGGGTGATATCCACTGCAGGTATCTTTACCAAGTAGGCTGAGGATTTTCAGAACTTTTACTCAATACTGTTCCTCCCTATTTCTTTCACACATGTTGGTCTTTAAAAAACTATCTTGATGATTTCCTTCTCTTGCAGAAGCTTTTTAGCTTGGTGCAATCCCATTTCTTCATTTTTGCTTTTGTTCCCCTTGCCTTTGGAGTCAAATTCACAAAAATATTGCTAAAAGACTGATATCAATAAGGTTACTGCCTGTTTTCTGCTAGAAATTTCATGGTTTCAGATCTTACATTAGAGTCTTTAATAAGTTAGTTTTTGTGTATGGTGAAAGATAGTGGTCTAATTTCACTCTTTTGTGTGTAGCTGTCCAGTTTTTCCAACACTATTTATTGAAGAGGATATTCTTCCTCTGTTGTATGTTCTTTGCTCCTTTGTTGTAAATTGTCCATATATGTGTGATTTTATTTCTGGACTCAATTCTGTTCCATTAATCTATGTCTGTTTTTGTGCCAATATCATACTGCTTTGATTACTGAAGCTTTGTATTATAGTTTGAGATCAGGAAGCATGATATCACCAGCTTTGCTCTTTTTTCTCAAGACTGTTCGTCACCCCAAGAAAGCTGTCAGTGTCAGCTTCAAGTGCTTGACTCCTTTTTACTACAAATGAATCAGTCAGCCAATTACTCTAGTTCTCTTCCAATTTTTGACATCTTTACATTAAGAAGATAATAAAATGTGTATCCTCTGAATTTTCCATGCATTTCTCCATCATTTTTAGGTGAATCTTATTAGTTACGAATAAGATTGGTTTTAGTTCCATTTCTATAGTGGAACAAGGATAATAGTAAGTCCAATCATCTTTTTTAATCTTCTTAAAAGTGCTGGTGGTAACGATACTGCCACTAGTTCAGTGTGTGTGTATCCTTCATATTTCATGGACAAGTGAGATGAATATACACTCCTTGGGTCATGCCTTCCCAAGATTAATGCAGATAAATCTTGCCTGCTTTTGAAATTCAATAAATGCAATTATTTATTATGTATTTTTAAAATCAGGCTTAACTCAACATTCTATTTATCGGGTTTATACATATTAGTTTCTCTTTCTGAATATTATTCATTTTCATTGCTGTATATGTATGTATACCATAATTTACTTGTCTCTTCTACTGTTGAAAGGCATGTGGGTTTTTTTCCAATTTTAAGCATTAAAAACTGTGAAGCCATAAACATTCTGATATATATGAATTTTGGTAAACATGTTTACATTTCTGTTGGGTATATTCTTACAAGTAAAATTTCCGAATTATAAGGTATGGGCACATTCATCTTCAGCTATTACTCTTTTTTTTCTTTTTCTTCTTGCCAAATTTTCTTTTTTTTAGTTTCAGCTGCATAGCAAAGTGATTCAGTTATATATATATATTTTTTTCAGATTATTTTCCATTATAGGTTACTATAAGATATTGAATACATTTCCCTGTGCTATACAGTAAATCCTTGTTGCTTATCTATTTTATATATAGTAGTGTGTATGTGTTAACCCCACACTCTTAATTTATCCCTACCTCCCCTACCATTCCCCTTTGATAACCATAAGTTTGTTTTCCATGTCTGCAAATCTGCTTCTGTTTTGTAAACAAATTCTTTTGTATTACTTTTTAGATTCCACATAAGTGATATCATATAATATTTGTCTTTCTCTGTCTGATTTATTGATACTTCACTTATACATATTCTCTAGGCCCATTTGTGTTGTTACAAATGGCAATATTTCATCCTTTTTATGGCTGAGTAACATTCCATTGTATATACGTACCACATCTTCTTAAGGCAATCATCTGTTGATGGGCACATGGGTTGTTTCCATGTCTTGGCTATTGTAAACATTAAGGTGCATCTATCTTTTTTAATTATAGTTTTTGCCTTTTCTGGATATACTCCAAGGAGTGGGATTGCTGCATCACATGGTAGCTTTAGTTTTAGTTTTTTAAGGAAGCTCCATAGTTCTCCATAGTGGCTGCACCAACTTACATTCCCATCAATGGTGCAGGAGGGTTCCCTTTTCTCTACACCTTCTGTAGCATTTATTATTTGTAGACTTTTTGATGATAGCCATTGTGACTGGAGTGAGGTGATACCTCGTTGTGGTTTTGATTTGCATTTCAGTAATAATTAGTGATGTTGAGCATCTCTTCATGTGCCTGTTGGTCATCTGTCTGTCTTCTTTGGACAAATTTCTGTTTAGGTCTTCTGCCCATTTTTTTATTGGGTTTTTTGTTTTTTGATATTGAGTTAAATGAGCTGTTTGTATAATTTGGGAATTAGCCCTTTGTTGGTTGCATTATTTTCAGCTCTTACATTTTTATCAAAATTATTATCTGCCACAAAACTACAGTGTTCTTATGAAAGATTTGAATAAATAAAATGACTAAAATTTATAATGTAATTCTTTCTAAGTATCTTTATATAATTGCTCTGCTAATTAATTTTTATTTATCATTGCATGAATTGGTTTTCCTGGACCAATTATCTGCACATTTCTTGTATAGGTGAATATGTTGAGGAAGAGGCTCTAGCAGTGTTCCCAACTAGCTGTTTTCAAACCTCAGAGGTTCTCTTCTCTATTGCTAAGTTAGTTTTCTTATTTCATTTAGCTTTGTCAGTGTCAGTCTTTGTGTATTCATGTCCCCTTTACTTCTCTGAACAAAATAGGTTAATTTCAATTGTTGCAAGCATGGGTTTTGGGTTTGTCTCTTCAAACTGTGCACCTAAAGATGACTTCAGTCAATGTACTTTTTTTGGTGTATCACTCTGGGACTATTGCCATTGGGTCCCAATCGTATATGATAAGGGACTTGTATCAATCACACATAAAAATTCTTAGAACTCAATAATAGAAAGACAAATAATCCAGTTAAAACATGGTCAAAGATTTTGCAAAGGCAATTCTCTGAAAAAGAAATTCAAGTAGGAAATAAGCATGTGAAAGGATGTTCACCATAATTAGGGAAATAAAATCACTTCACACTCACTAGAATGATTGTAATAATAAAAAAGCAGGATGACCACAATTAAAAAACTAGAATGACTGTAATAAAAAAGGTAGAAAATAATGAGTTGGTAAGGATGTGTAGAAATTGGAACTCTCATACATTGCCACTCGGAATGTATGATGGTGCAAATACTTTGGAAAACAATTTGACAGTTCCTCAAAATGTTAATATAGGGTTGCCATTTCACTCAGCAATTCCACTCTTAAAGAAAGAAAGAGCTTCGAAGGAAATGAAACATATGTACACACACAGATACACACAAAGTGTTTCTGTATGAATGTTCATATCAACATTATTTATAATAGCCAAAAAGTAGAAACAACTCACATATCCTTCAACCAATAAACTGATTACAAAATGTAGTATATCCATGCAATGAAATAGTATTTGGCAATAAAATGCGATGAAGTACCCATGTATATAACTTGGGCGAAACTCAAAAACATCTATGCCAATCATTTCATGATTCCGTTTATATGAAACATCCAGAATAGGCAGATCTATATAAATAGACAGTAGATTAACGGTTGCCAATGGCTTGAATGTAGGGTGGGAGAATGGAGAGTTACTGCTATTGGATACAAGGTTCCTTTTGGAGTGATGAGGCTTATTCTAAAATTATATTACTTTGCTGAATGCACAGCTAGGAATCAGTGATTGTACACTTTAAAAGGGTAAATTTTTGTCTATAAATTATATAGCATTGCACTGTTAAAAGTTAATTATTAGTATATGCTAGGTACTACTGTAGCCATTATACAAGAAACTTAGGAACATTGCCTTTAATTATTGTAGCAATCTTACAAGTTTTCTTGTTCTCAGATAATGATTAAAAACAAAACACACAAACAAAAACAAACAGAAGTTTTGTGAGTCCTTTGAGGCCACAGAACTAGCATAATACAGGAAGAGACTGGAAGACAAGTCTCCCTGACTCCAAATCAGTTTGCATTATTACATGTTGCTCCATCAGGATAATAGTGTTCTTTGAGATAATGCGTGTGGAAAATGCTTTGTATACCACAAATCCTCCAGGCACGTGTAAAGTATTATTTATAATCATCCTCATTGAGAAAACAAAATTTTTCCTTAAGTTTTATTAAAGGTTCTTTATATATCTAGCACAAATCACATTTCCTTCAGTCAGTAACAGTAATGTGATAACACAAAGGCTTTACACACACACACACACATATCTATACATAAAGACATAAGTACATGATAAGCAAGAAGCAAATTCCCCTTTTCCCCTCAAATTTTATATTTTACAGAGTACACAGTTTATCTTTTACTAGAGAAATCATTAACATTTCCATACTCTAAAAATACCTTAGAAACAAAACAGTCTTCATCAAAGGAATTTAAAAAAGAAAGTGTTTCTAAGTGGCAAACCATCTCTCTTTTTGGAAATCGAGAGAAGCCAATTTCTTTTAGACTTAATGAGGTAAAAGTCAGGCACAATCTTCCCATGTCATAAATCTCTTCGAGCTGTCATGTGGAAGTAGCCTCTTGTAAGGAAGTATTTCCTTAAGTGGTGCTTAGATGCTAATTAACTTCATCCAAACTCTGAAATATCTTTCAAATGCATTTTCATAAGTGTTTCTGGCATAAGTGAATAGGTTCCCATTTTACCAACATGCATTGATACTCTATTAACTAAATCTTAGGACCTATTACTTAGTTGTTTTAATAACAGTGAACTTAAGTGAACTTTGTATTGATGAACTCATTAAATCTACCTACTTTGTACAACGTGAAGGGTAATTTAAAAAACTGATCATTTCAGATTCATAAGCCAAGAAGTATGATTCACTTTGTTTAAACAACCAATTACTTTACCTTGAGCCCTTCAGTGGTAGAGATTTCATGTATTTTTGTTTTGCATAAATGTTAAAAAGAGAGATGCTGCAGACACAGATATGTTGACAGAATCCTAGCAGTTCGTTTGGTAAAGATCCAAACTCCTTTCCATGGAGCAGAAATGTGCATTTTTTTTGTTGTTTCTTTTTTTTTAAAGAAATGACTTTAGAAAAATCGAGCTTTGCATATCATGATAAGATTTCCTAGGGACAACTGGAGAAAAATAATAGTTTGATGGATGCGGAGCCTGTAGAGCTTCCAGTGTCTGGCAGGAGCAGCCTCACTTGCACAAATGTAAGAAACCACTCCGGCTTCCTTCACCTAGAGATGGAGCTTTCTAATTTGTAGGAAATCATTTAGAGCAACAAGAGATGAGACTATTTTACCTGGTTAACGTGCTGGAGTAATGGCATTCCCAGTGTCCTTCTCAGGGACTTGAAGAGAAATAGAGAAGCAATATCTCAGGTAAATCAGCCCCAAAGAAAAGAGTTGTTCCGTCCAGAGTCTGGATGACCAGAAAAGCAGGTCATAGGGGTGATAGAACATGAGCAGTGTTGTTGCCCTTAGTGGTGGTAAACACGGTGTGCAAAAAACGGAAGCAAAAGAGGTCAAGGGTCAGGCACCAGGTGTTTATAAAGGTTGTCAGTTGTCAGAGGCCTAAGAAATGGTTTTAGCTTCACAACAAAATGCAGATTACAAATCCAAATGCACACAGAGGCCAGGGAAATAACATAAATGACTGAAGCAATGCACATTTAGGAAAAATCAATTTCTGCACACAGAAATATAATCAACATGTTATTGTTATGAAATTTTTCAAAGATATAGACAATAATACTACAATCAATATATTTACACACACCAGCTAGCTTTATCAAATGTTGCCATATTTGATTCAGTTATTCTCTTCTTTTAAACAAAACATTACACATGAAGTTACAATTTCCTCTATTCTATTCTTCATTTTATTTTTCTTCTTCTGCAAGAGATAAGCACAATCATGTATTTATTTGTTAATTATTTTTGTGTATTTCTTATACACTAGGTTAATTTTTGAGTAATAATAATACATGGTATGCCTCATCTCACAACCTACTCTTATTGCTTGTACTAGGTTTTTGAGATATACTCATGTTGATTCATATGACATGCTTATTTATTTTCAATGGTATATATATACAATTTTATCATATAAATAAACCACCTTTTAATTAATCAGTTTTCTTCTTTATGGACAAGTCATGTTTACATATTTTCCTCACCAAAAAATGCTACCATATATAGTTCCTTGGAGAAATGCATGAAAATTTATTTAAAAGAATATGTGAAATGATTGAGGCATAGGATATATCAACCTTACTAGTTGTCTCCAAATGTCATCCAAAATTGTTGCTAGATACAGTACATGCTTCTATCCCATGGATGTGGAGGATCGACTGTTCCACATATGCCATTTTATGTCAGGGACTTGAGCATCCTCAGATTTTGGTATTGGAACAGGGGGAGGGTTCCCAGAAGCAATCCTATGTGGGTACCAGAGGATGACTGTAAATCAAAAATTTAAAACATGCCAAATGCCCCGGTTAAGAAGCAGAATGCTATGAGGATCTTACGAGCTCCTTTGGGCTCCATGCTTATCACATTCCCATACTTTCTCAGAAGTAATTACTATTCTGACTTTTGTGATAATAGTTTGTTTTTTATTCTTTTATGGTATTCTATCAATACTTTATATTTTGTGACTATCATGCATTAAAATTGATGCTTTTTTCTTGTCCTACAGTTGTAGGCATTTTAATACATGTATACATTTGGGTAGTCACCACCGCAATGAAGACGCAAAGCTGCTCCATAACTCAGAGATGTCCTTATGCTATCCCTTCTTAGTGATCCCATCACCCCCACCTGTACCCCCTGATAAGCACTCACCTGTTTTCCATGACTATGGCTTTGTCTTTTTAAGACAGTTGAATAAATAGAATCACACTGTAGTTAATCTTGAGATGTAATTATTCAGCATAATGCTTTTGAAATTTATCTAAGACATTTGCTTTTATCAATAGTTTCCTCTTTACTTCTTTCTTTTATAGAGATTTTTTTAATGTTTATTTTATTTATTTATTTATTTACTTATTTATTTATTATTGGGTCTTCGTTGCTGCACACGGGCTTTCTCTAGCTGCGGCGACAGGAGGCTACTCATTGTGGTGGCTTCTCTCTTGTTGCGGAGCACAGGTTCTAGGCACATGGGCTTCAGTAGTTGCTGCACTTGGGCTCAATGGCTGTGGTGCGCGGGCTTAGTTGCTCCGCGGCATGTGGGATCTCCCCGGACCAGGGATTGAACCCATGTCCCCTGCCTTGGCAGGCAGATTCTTAACCACTGTGCCACCTAGGAAGTCCCTCCCTCTTTACTTGTATGTAGTATTCCATAGTATGGATGTGCCATCATCTGTTTATCCATTAACCTGTTGAAGGACATTTCAGTTATTTCTATCGTTTGGCTGTCACAGAGAAAGCTGCTGTGAACATTTGTGTACACATTTTGCTGTTGCACATACACTTTCATTTTTTAGAATAAATACTAAGGAGTGGGCTTGCTCAGTCACATGGTAAGTGTGTGTTTAACTTTGTGAGAAACTGCCAAGCTGGATCTGTTCTTAAGGTCACTTATTCTGTACTGTTATCTTCTACTCTGCTAAGTCCATTTAACAAGTTTTTTAAATTTCACTTATTATATTTCTCTGTTCTATAATTTGCATTTGTTTCCCTTTTTAAATAATTTGTACTTCTTTGCTAAGATTTTTGTCTTTCATTTATTTAAAGATAATTTGTAATTTATTGTTGAAATATTTTACGGCATCTGCTTTAAAATCTTTGTCAGATAATTACAACATCTATTTCATCCTGGTGTTGGTGTCAGTTGATTGTCTTTCCTCACTAAAGTCTAAAGTCGTGTTTGTCTGGACTTTGATGTAAGTGATTTTCAGTCCTTAACATTTCATCTTTTATGTTAGGAGGCTCTGGGTCAACATTACCTCTTTTATTTTAGTGAGATGTTACCATGGTTAGATTTAGCATGTGGTCCTGGACTTCTTTTTGGATTGTTGTTCCTATTACAATTTAATTTGCAGATGTTTGAAGTGTTATTTTTGCCTGCTGGCTGGTTTATTTATACTATTTATACGGTGCTATTGTGGCTCCCATTGGTCTCTGCTGGCATTGCCTCAGGGACGAGAAAGGGGACGGAGACTCAGATTCAGAGTAACAAAAAGGCTGCTGGTGTCTGTGCCATCCACCTGCCTTGGTGTTTCCTATTAGGGGAGGAGAATCTCAGGCCTGTTGAAACAAAAAGGCTTTCCTGACTGGGTCTTTTTTGTGGTGAGATCCTTCTATGAGAGACCCCAAGCCTCCCTAGTGTCTCTGGTGGGAAGCGAAGTCTCTGTCGTACTAAAGGTAAATGTGTGCTAAAGGGTCATGAACAGAACTTTACTGGGTTTTAATGTTTGTTTGTTTGTTTTAATACTTATATTTGATTTGTAGTTTTAGGTGTGTTTTGGGTGTTTCAGGTTATGCTAAGGATGCGTTGAGGTGGGGGGGAGTTGTATCATTTTAATGGTGCTGGTAGCTGTATACTGTTTTGGAGGATATATGAAAAGACTCATTAGGCAGCTACCACTATCCTCAGCCCTGATTGTCCTAAATGACTTAGAAGATGATCCTCTCTGCCACTTTCCCCACCTCCAAGAATAAGTATGCATGGTCTGATTTGTCTGAAAAAAAAAATGGAAATTATACAAATTGACACATTTCCCTAGTCACTTATTTCCCGAAAAGCATGTCATCCAATTCAATAATATTTTTAATAGCTGTTGATCTTATGTCATAGAGGATGCTGCTTTTATTTTCTTAAACTTCTTTCTGTTTTCAATAAAATATTCTTAAGCAGCATTGTTCCAGATTATTGAATATCCTGGAAATTGATGAAGAAAATGTTTTATAAAAATATCCTTTTAAAAGACTTAATGTAGTTATTAATAATAATATTGAAAATAATTTCATGAAGGCTTAGAATTTGTGTAATAAACTTGTATCGAAGTGCTTTACATTATTCAGAAAAGTCTAGTGAAAACAAAATAGTAGATATTTTATTTGTGATCATGAAACGTTATCCATGGTTAAGAATATGGAATGGTTTTCTACCTATTAGCAAAGTAAAATTACTAGAACCATACAATTTTTAATATTGGAGAGTAATGTATAACTGTCATTTTTTCCGACTCCCATCCTTTTCTTTTCTGAAATGTTTACCACAGCATCCAGAGCAGTAACTATTTAGGCACTGCTTGAATATTGACAATGGCAGAAGCAAAGAGGCATTAGCATAGTTGCTGTTATATTTCTAGTTTCAGAGAAAGACCTCAAAATATTATCTTTATATTATCACATATACTTTTGGGCTACATTAGAAAATACATTTGATGTGAAATTTTGAATGGCCTTTGCTTAGGGTGTCCATCATTATAAAAATAAATAAAAATGTGTCTAACTACTTCAATCTGATAAATTGAAGTAGTTATACTGATAAATGATATTTAGTTACAGAGATGATACTGTCTACAACTCTACATCTGATTTCTGAGCCATGCACTAATTTGAATATTGAGAATTCCTGGCATTTCTGGGAAAAAAATATACTCAGTATGGAAAGTGTGTAAGCTGCATAGTGTAACTGTATGGAAGTTAAAGCTGGGTCATAATTCTGATATTATGAAATCTTTGCATTCTGCTCTAGAGCTATGGATATAAGGAGATAAATGGCATGTATAGCTATATAAATGTGAAGTACAATCATTATTATTATTCATCACTCCTTCTGTCTTCCCTGAAGTGTAATTTGACCTCTCAGCAATGTTCAATTTATGTGCTAGTTCAAATTAAAGATAGATCTTCCAGGTGCTTAAAACAGGGCTAGGAGGTATCTGAAGTTCCTTATAGACTCATCTGTCTATAAAATGTTGATATTACTTTTTTATAATCCTATGACTTGCAGTTTTGTAGCATGCAGTTTTCAAATGTCTGTAAGATTTCTATGAATTATTCCTTCTGAAAAGCTTGGTTTATATCTGTTTAGTGGCAATTAACTTTATTACTGTTTTCCTAACTCCCTCTTAAAATGATACAGACATGTTCCTTTTAAAAATATTGTATTAGCACGAAACACCTTTAATTTACTCGAATAATGGAGTAAACTGGGAGCTTATTTCCCTTATTCAGTTCATCAGATAGCATTTATTTAGCACCAGTTCTACCTGGCCCTGTTCTGTGTACATAAAATGAATATCACTATCATCAAAGATTTTACATTCTTAAGGCTAAAGATTATAAAAACTTGCAGTGTTGAATAACAGAAACTCCGAACTTTGATATTATGAAAAAATTTCTCAAATATATATTCTATCAACTTAGCAGATAAAGACTTTTTGTAGTAAGAAATTTTTAATAATCATTTATCTAAAAATTATTATTCTTTCCAACCATTTTCTTGTTAAAGTTTGAAGGTATAAATGTTAAAATCTATGAATAATTAGTTCCATATACACCAAGAATAAGCACAGATGATTAACCCAACACATTAATATATGTGAGTGTTTTTAAATGCATTTCATGGATTAGAGAGAAATCTTAATCTTCCTCCCTCCCCACCTCTTTTTTGGGCTATATCTTAATTTTCAGGAAGAGAACCAGGACCACATCTTCTGGTATACTTACATTAGTTTAAATTACATAAGTAAAAATAAGCAAACAAAGAAAAACTCCTCAAACAAAAAAATGTTATGAGATTAAAATTTCTTAACTTTTATACATGTGTGTATATATACATTGCATTACCAAAAGAGCATAAAAGAAGCCTTTTCAAGACATGACCTACCTACAGAAAAACATTTCTGGGACTTTGATAGCACTCCGGGTAGTGTTTTCAGATTATCCTTTAAGGGTAGGAAAGCATTGTCTGGTCTAAGAGCTTTGACAAGAGCTGTCTGAGGGCCGGCAGAAAAGGACATTAGTAACCAAGATATATCATTTACAATGTGGCCTTTTTATGACTCCTGTCAAGTTACAGCATAATCTGAAGAAAATCAACATCATTTAAGGTTGCAATGACCTTCGAAGGGCTTGTTTTTAAGAGCAGAGGTTTGAAGGCACAACAGTATGAGTCACTGAATATGATTGTACTGAAGCAAGTTTTATAGAATGCCATTTTCTTTTAACTCTGCTTGTAAGTTCAGTGTCTACTATATAATTTTAAAATATATTTGGAGAATTAGAGATCTTTGTTAGGGTGTCTGGATTTTTTTTTTTCCAATTTGATTTTCTATATAAATTTAATAAAGACATATGGACATAATGTGTACTAAAATGTGAGCCTCTAAAAATAATGGTTAAAAGACAAAAAAATGTGAACTGCAACAGGATAAGGATATGCTGAATAACTTAACATAGTCAGTTTATTATGTGTTGCTAATGTTTTTCATAAATTAAAGCAAACAACAAAGCTCATCCATATATGAAGACTAATAGGGAAGATATTTGGTGATAAATCAGGAGACAAAGCAAAAATTCATAGTGACTTGACAAACCAGGTGACTTTTTTTTATGTTTTGTTTTGTTTTGTTTTTGTTTTTTTATTAATTTATTTATTTATTGGCTGTGTTGGGTCTTCGTTGCTGTGCGTGAGCTTTCTCTAGTTGCGGGAGCGGGGGCTGCTCTTCGTTGTGGTACACAGGCTTCTCATTGCAGTGGCTTCTCTTGTTGCAAAGCACAGGCTCTAGGCATACACGCTTCAGTAGTTGTGGCAAGTGGGCCCAATAGTTGTGACTCACGGGCTCTAGAGTGCAGGCTCAGTAGCTGTGGTGCACCGGCTTAGTTGCTCCGCGGCATGTGGGATCTTCCTGGACCAGGGATTGAACCTGTGTCCCCTGCCTTGTCAGGTGGATTCTTAACCACTGCACCACCAGGGAAGTCCCCAGGTGACTTTTATAACATTTGAAATGACCAAGTATGAGCAGGAGTACTCTAGAGCAAAGTTAAAATTTATTTTAAACATCAACGAGAAGTTCTAGTCTAGACAGTAGAGACAAAACACACACAATCTTTTCCTCTCAGAAAGCTTGAAAATGAAAAATCAATTCTGAAAAAAACCAATGTAGGAAATAAATCAGACTAGTAAATAATCCTGAAGAGAAAATTAATTACTAGAATTTAGAAATGAAGATATACCACAGAACATAACAGAGATAAAGACAAGTATTAAGAGTTGAAAGGTGAAGAACAGAGTGAGAAGCTTCAATTTTATTTAAGAGGATTTTCAGGAGGAATAATGATAGAAAACGGAGGAAAGAAAATATTCAGATATACTGCTTGAAATTTTTCAAGAATTGAAGAAAAATCTGAGTATCGATATTGAAAAATTCATCACAACTGAACTAACTGAACAAAAAAAAATCATAGCCAATGAAAACCCTTTAATTTTTTATAGAAATCTAGCAGACTACTTTCTTTTACTTATAACCTATGTCCTGTGTCGTTTTCTATATAAACTTTAATCATTTCTGACTATATGTTTAACTTTATGCATTTTTTTCATAATATTATGGGAAGATTTACTTTCACTTTTTGAAATTCTAACCTTCCACTATGTGTGTGTGTGTGTATGCGTGTGTGTATATATATATATGTATATGTATATATATATTTATTTATTTTCACATCTTTATTGGAGTATAATTGCTTTACAATGTTGTGTTAGTTTCTGCTGTACAACAAAGTGAATCAGCTATTTGTATACATATATCCCCTCCCTCTTGAGCCTGCCTCCCACCCTTCCTATCCCACCCCTCTAGGTCATCACAAAGCATCAAGTTGATCTTCCTGTGCTATGCAGCAGCTTCCCACTTCCATTATATTTAAAATGTTCATTGGTCATCTCAAGGATTACTTTCCCTCTGTAATTACCTCTGGCTCCTTCTTTGTATATATATATATTTTTTAATTTTTTTATTTTTTTTGGGGGGGGTACACCAGGTTCAATCATCTGTTTCCATACACACATCCCGGTACTCCCTCCCTTCCCCGACCCCCCCCCCCGATGTATATATATTTTAATTATTTTCTTGATTTGTTAGTTTATTATACAAAAAAACTTGTCACTTATATTTTCAACCTCTATGTTTTTCCAGTGTTCTGTGTATAGTAACCCCTAAGTAAACATTTTTTATATAAAGCAGTGAATGAATGAACCCAGATAAAGGTCTCCAGTTATTCCCAGCCATCAACTAGTCTCTTATCTAAAAATGTGACTTATTGAGGAGCTTAGCATTTTAATACTTTGGGATAAAAACACCATTGGCTCTCATGAGTTGTAGTAAAATTTGCTTAGTTATGATAAACAAAAAGCATCCTCCACAAAGATACTTATATTTAGTGAGTTTGAGATAAATAAGGATTAATAAAGTTTTCTTTACTCTAAGCAAGTTAAATATAGGAAGATTTTTCAATTATCTGTTACCACATGAATAATGTGATTAGATTTTCATTTAATGTCAAAGAAGAAGAAAATATCATGAATTCATGTGAGGTTAATAATAACATATTTCCTTATAATCGAGATTGATAAACATTAGAAATGAAGATTTTATTCAAGGTTTCCTAGCAATAGAAACATAAAGGATTGACAATCACCTGTCCTAAATTGTGCTAGTGGGATGCCTTGAGATCTTGACTGGGCTTTTTCTGAGCTACAAATAATCTATGATTTCTTTCTGAGCTGCGATCTCTCTCTGCTTTGTTCATTCTGTTTAACTGGGGCCATTTCTCATTTCTCTATTACCATTTAACATCAAGTTTGACCACTCCACTGTAAGTCAGTTTTCATTTATTCCTTCTATTCTCTTTCCTGCCTTAATACCAGGGAATAGTTTTGAAAGGTAATTTGAAAGAAGTAAGCTAACAGTTGTAGAAAAAGAGCAAGCATGTATCTATGTATATATTTCAGAAGGGCTAGCTGATATGAAGAATTTTGAGAGATGAGTAATCTAGGTATCAGACTCTTCCTCCACAAATGCTACAGGAGAGAAAGATACTTGCTTTTAAATTAGTGGTATTTTGATAAATATATTTAAATTAATGGAGTATTGTGCTACATAATGAGAACTAGAAAAGCGCAGACCTTGGCTGATGAAAAATTATACTTTAACTATCAAATTAATTAAAAATGAGAATTTCTAATATGTATTCTTTGTAAAACCATATATGAACACAAAATAGATCTTCAGAAAGAATAATAATAAATATTTTGCATCCAAAAACCAGATAATTGAATTTCGACTTTCTAAAAGAATGGATATCAAAAGTGAACCATTTTCAGCTCACAACCAGTGAACACGGAGAAAACCGTTACAGTGTCTGGTTGTCTGAGTGATCACACTCTAATTAGGTAATGCCTCTCATATTGACAGCTTTGACTCTTTCAGGTAAATATCTCAAGAGAAAATGATGATGAATGATATGATTAACATAAAACTTAATTTACTTAAATCTCAGGCTTTTCTGGTAAGCCATGAAGTGTTCTGGTAACACTGCAAGTATATTGAATAATCTTAGATAATGGCTGCATAATGTAGGGAGTGCTCTCTGTTTACATTCCTTCTATAAAGTAATTGTGGTTACAGTTGGCATTTTGGAGTATAAATGCTGCTCTGAAATACCAGCTCCCCTGAAAAGTTTGGCAACAAGTGAGATTGATGACTGAGAACTACAAAACTATCTTGGAATTACTGCCCTTTCTGAAACATTTGGAGAATCCATCTTTGTCCTCTCATTTTGAGTAACACAGAATTGGAAATCAGGTGATCTAGATTACAGTTCAGGCTCTGCCTGAAACTGGTTGTGTAACCTTGGGCATCTCTCATAAATCTCTTGGGTTTACCTATTTTATTGTAAAATGAAGGGGTCAAATTAGATTGCTGCCAAAGTTCCCTGTAGGCTAGCTCTAAAATTTTGTGAATCTAAAAACATCTATTAATATATCCAAGATATATGTGCTTTGAATTGAAGGAAACTACCGCTACTATTTTGCAAATAAGTAAATGTTTGAATTTAATGCACGAATCTTGAATCAGCTACAATTTTGCCCATTGATATCCATTGCAAGCACATTTCTAATGCCAACTTTAAAAGTTTTATATCTGATAACTCAAAAGCTAAGTATTTGCCACACATCATTTTTTTCAGAAAAATCCAAAGATGAAATACTTTGCAGATAATCAGAATAACCAAAATCTCTGGGTTTTTTTTTTTCTAATGTGTTAAAGTTTTTATCTTTGATGTGCTGTTTCACTGATACAAAGAAAATCTAGTGCAAATAAACATCCAAGTAAATGTTGTTTCACAAAATAACTGGCCCACAGTTTCGATTCCACAGAAATGTTAGGTAGAACATTATGAAGAAGTTAACATGAGCATAGCACAAGTGGAATAAACATGACTGTGCACAGACATATATATACTACCAACTGTAAAATAGATAGTCAGTGGGAAGTTGTTGTATAACAAAGGGATCCCAACTCGAGGATGGAAGATGCCTTAGCGGACTGGGGTGGGGAGGGTGGGGGGGATTAGAGGGGGGGGAGTCAAGGAAGGGAGGGAATACAGGGATATGTGTATAAAAACAGATGATTGAACTTGGTGTACCCCCAATAAATAATAAAAAAATAAATAAAATTAAATAAAAAAAATGACTGTGGCTATCTCAAACTTATTTATTTCTTATTAAAAATAAGTCCCCTTATAGAAGATAGGAAAAAAAGAATGAAAATATTAGGAAATTCAGGGTTTCTGGTTATCATATATCTGATGGGTTGGCCACCGTTGGCTAAGTGGAAGTGCATCTCTGGAAATAACAAGGAAACTGAAAATGGAAAATTGTTTCTTGAGGAGCTATTGTTGCTTTGAGCATAGATATCTAAACCATTGTGTAATTTCTGGTGATCCAACATACATGTATTTCCTCTCACACACAGTGCTGGCTTATCTAGAATGGACTTAATTCTGACAGTAAATGAAAGAGTCATCCTATCATTAATTGTGACAACATAAATGAATAATTATTTAAATATTTACTATGAGTGAGGTTCTGAGCTAAAAATATTTATAATTATCGTATTTTATTCTTAAAAACTCCAATGTGGTGAGTACTATCATTATCTCCATTTTTTAGATGAAGCAACTAAAATTTAAGAATGATAAGTAACTTGTCCAAGTTTATATATCCAGGAAGCAGTATTGTTGGTTCCTAAATTCAGGTCTGGGTGAATTTAAAACCAATTCTTTTAATCAATATGGTATAATGTTTGAATGTTAGATCAAAAGTGTCAGAATGACCCAAGAGAACAAGCCTTCTAGGATCACAGGATATGCTGTTGGCTACATTGAATTCACTGATGCATTGTGTTTGGGTGTTTTATCTCTCCAAAATTACAAAACTCCTCTAGGGCAGAAAGTGTGAGTCCTTCCCTTTATCCTACAAATGGCCTAGCACAGTTGGGGAGCACATGCTTTGTCTGTTCCATTAGTAAATTTTATTTTCTAATATTTGATATATGAGTACTCCCACAATACTTTAAAAATGTAGCTGTGTGAGAATCCACGTGAAGTGGATGGACACACTGATTGTACAAACAGCAATTTCCAAAATAATATTTCTTCAGGATTGAGGCAGAGAATGGTTAGTGAAATTATTTTTTCCTCCTATTTTTGTTCCTAAACAACCTCTATTCACAATTCAAGTATCAATTGTTAAAATAATTAACAAGAAGGCCATTAGACTGAGGGGGCTCTAATGCTTTGGTAGCCCCCAAGCAAACCAAAACTTGAGTGAGTCCATGCACTAGAATGTAAGAAAGTGAAACTTAAGAATGAGTCATAAATAACCAACTAGGCTTTCCCAGATAAGGCAACTGCTCAAGCTATAATCAAAATTGATTCGCTTTGCTTCACTGACTTCTCTATAAAAACCTTGCCCCAGCTCCTCTTAGTGGAACACTCCTTCACCTTTTGTTTCATGCTGCCAGATTCCAGTCCATGTAAGTGCCAATAAACTGTTGAAAATTTTGATGTGCCTCATTTTACCTTTTAAAATAATTTTCTTCCCCTTCTTCCTTACAGTGACTTTGTACAAAAAAGAAATTAGATCAGAGGAAGGCAAAGGACAATAAGGGAAATGATGTTTTCCACTTACTATTAACAGAATAAAAATAAAGCCTTCCAAAAAACAAGGGCTTGGGAATATATTTCATCTCTCTGAAACTTCAATTTTAAAATTGTTCATAAATAATTTCCTTTCCGTTGTATGATTATCTAAACATAAATACATTTGCACTAAGAGATGCTCAATATTCACATTTCTGTAACAATTCAAGTCTACCTTCTCTCCTCTCTAATTCCACTAAGTCTAGCTTCATTAGCTTTACTCTTGTTACCATATGTTTCTCTTTAAAAAGGTAAAAAGTAGAATATATTTCATTGCCTATAAAAGCAAATGTTACAAAAGAATTTAAGGAAATGGCTTTGGTAGCAACACATAACGCTCTCGCTTCTAAATGACAACAGAGCTGTAGGAAAATTGGAGAGGTGTTATTTGTGCAAAAAACACAGTAATTGTTTTCTCTGTGAGGTTGGAAAGCCTGATAAATATCATGTTTATTTGCCAACCATTTTCCTTGAAAAACTAAACTTATTTGGATGAATATGTTGTCCAGAATTGTACCAGTGATATGACTTGAATTATCTCTGTCCATAAAAACCATTAGCTGAAAGATACCTTCAGAAGGTGAGATACATGACTTTACATAAACTGTATGTTATGAGGAAATTTATGTTTTTTCAACAATATTCATAAGAACTCTGCATATATATTTCCCCATGAAATATGTTTAAGTAGCCAAAGGAAAGCTGGCATATTTCTAATTATTCATTCCTAATGATAAAATATAGACATTTTTGAATTACAGCTCTTCTGGGAGGGAAAATCCACCTTTTTTAGTTCATTGTGGAAGAGTTATCTGTTTTATAATTTATATAGAACAAACATTTTAAATTAAACACATATTGTATTTTAAAATTACTTAAAACCAATAGATAATAGATTTCAAAAGACAATGACATACTGAGTTTTTAGTGATAAATTTCTTGGCTCCAGAAATTGTTATTCCAGTCTTAGATGCATTATATCTAAATTTTATCTATAAAATATGATTTGAAAAAATCTTATGGATATCTGGCTACTTTTCTAAAAATTCTTTTCTATCTGTCCCAATTCCTAGATCAGCAGTAATGAGCAAACATTAGGAGGCTAATACATACATGTTGGTGGATTAACTTAAATCATTACAGTCCAAAAATTTTATTGTATTTTAAGTGAGCTAGTCTTCTGATAATAAATCATTTACTTATGTTATGTTCTTAGTCTTTTGACATTATACACTTTAATTTTTACTTCAACAATGGAAATAGAAGCAAGAAATCATTTACCAATAATGTACAGAGACACATGAAATTATATAATAAATATAAAATTATATATGATAAAAATATTTGTCATCTTTTAATTCTGATGAATATTTTAGAATTATTAAATTTATTGCTTCACGTTTTATTTACATTCTTTGGCATACTCATATCAGAAACATGAAATTACATTTTACTGTTTTTAACAATCAATCCTCAAATTTGTTTGCCTTAAAGTAATACAATTTTGATTTTTGTTCGATTATATTTCCTCACAAATTGAGAGGAACAGTTTCTCATTAATTACTAAAAAACACAGACGGAATATCCACCATCTTGGATGTTTCCCTCTCTGTGTCAAAGGGTCTCACACAGGCAGTTAAATATCAGGCCTGAAAATGATATACAAATCTTATTTGCCAGAACTACATGGAAGTACCAAACAGTTACAAAGGAGCATGAAAAAGCAATCCTTCCATGTTTTGTGGAAGATACAGAGCTGTAATTATTTTTTGAGCAGCAAAATGGCTACTACGTTGTTCATTATGGTTTTTGTTGCAATGAAATTTTTTATATATTGTAATTGAGTATAGTATAGTGACTAAAAGTGCATATTCTAGACCTGGAATGCTCAGTTTGAAATCCTGGCTCAGCCACTTAATTAGCTCTAAGTTGAGCAAGTTACTTAGATTCTTTGTTCTTTAGTTTTCTCATCTGGGTATGTTGGTATCTTCCATAAAGTGTCACTCCAAGTGTTAAATATGGTAATATGTGTAAAACACTTAGAACAGTGACTGGCATAGAAACTGTTAAAATGTTGGCGTATGAGCTCAATGTAATGCCGTAAAGTCACTTCTGAATGCCATTGTAGATAGGATTTATGTTTTTCATGTCAATGTATGTGAGTGCTTTAGGATTAATTGGATTAGATCTAAGATTCAAACATACTTAGATGCACTGTCTTCTTTCCCCTGAATTTATGTGTATCTACAGATTCACAGAAAGAGCTGAAGGAAAGAATCTCAAATGTAACCAAGCATGGGCTGTGTCTTATATCAGCAAAAACAGCCTGGAAAACCTAAGACTGACAGAGATAAGTGCAAATGAGGATAAGGATGGGTAAGGCCAGAACTGGCCTAGTAGCAACATTGCTCCCACAGTTCCTGGAAGGAGACTGCAATGAGTGAGAATTGAGGACCTCTCTTTCTGTTGCAAAAGTGGTGGGTAGGCTCCAGGTTCTATCTTCCATGGCAATAATTCCCAAAGTAGTGGCAGGAGAAACTCCGATTGGCAATAAAGAGGAATTGTGTCTTACTGCATTTAGATGGTTTATAAGCAGAATATTCACAAAAGTACTATGGAATTATGGGTATTGATCTAGTTTTGAAAATGCCGTAGGTCTGTAAGATCTTCTTAGGCATATTCTTAATGTGGACAGATTCTTCACTGTGTAGGAAATTTGATTTTTCATCAAAATTAATGACTGAATCACAACATGGATAATTATACTTGGTAATACCATTACAAAAGTAAGAAATAACTATGCAGTAATGATACTAGATTTTTGTAGTTCATAAAATACTGTAGGCATTTCTTCTAAAAAGTTTTTTTTAAAGTATATATAAGCAGAATTAATTCCAAACCTGATCTCTTTGAAAGTTAGCAATTGCTTGAAAATATGGGTATGATGATAGGATGGTAGTTTCATTAAAATACAATTTGCATATATAATTATGTAGATTTGTTCATCTATTGTACATTTATTAACTTAATTATGATTTATTAAATAATACTAAAGGGACTAAATGTCTTGGTTTGTTATAATTAAGTTCACACAGGTCTAACAAGTCACAGTATATATTCTGTAAATATACATTTTTATTGGGAAAAAAATCACATAGTGAAAAGGGAAGCACATGGTTACTAGGTATTTAGTATCTTTGACTAGGTCATCTGAAAAGAAGTTCTTGCTGTTCATTTTGTAGCTAGGTCCCTAGGGCAACTATGAGCACATGTTGGCACTGACAGGAATATTTACTGTTAGTTCCCTCTAAATCTCTACATAGGACAGTACTGATAAGGAAAAAAAAAACAGCAGAAGTAAGTAAAAAAAAACAACAAGATCTGATCAGCTGATCCATTGTGATGCTCAGTCAGGACTCATGTGAACACTAGGTGAGATGAAAGGATCGAGCTGCTCTCATTCCTAGTTCCCAGGATTAAACTGGGCTGGGTCTATGCTGCTGAATGTGGAGTAGCTTAGAGCTTAGAGCCCTAATGAGGGGGACTCTTTCTTCCTCCTATTCTAATTTCTTATAATATGTGTTAGAAGTACCTAATACATATGATTTAAACAAAGCAAGGTTTAGACACCAAGGTTTCTGAGTATGAAGGCCAAGTGTATGTGAAGATGTTGGGGCTTTAATGAACTTGAGCTTAGATACAATGACCTTCACTGAAGCTAGAATCAGGCTTGTAAGCAAAGAGAGCTTTCCCACCTCCTACACACGACCCAGTCTCCTAGAAAGTTGGTCTTAACTGCAGATTCTCCCCTTGGACCTTTAAAGAAATAAAAACTACAAATTTCCAGTCAACCGATTGGGGTCTCTTATGACTATCCTGTTTGTCTTCATACATATATTTCAAACCATGTCTGTATAATCCAAATACATCAGATCTGATTTTTAAAAAGTCAATCATAATGATCCCAGAAATCCAAAGCTATGGTCAGGCTTCCAGGTTCATCAAAATGGGTCTTTCCCTGCAAATCAGTGAGCAAAATAAAAGCTGTTATATGGTTCATAGTTTTAATATATGAGTATTCAACTCCTCACACTAATACCCATGTGTAAGTTGTGGTCACGTATGCCAAATTCTTTTAAAATTTAGTTTTAGAGCTTTTTTTTTTACACTTCAAATATATGCAGTTTATTGAATGTCAATTGTATCTCAAAAGTTCTTTAAAAAAAGGTGAATTTTAGGTATGTTAATTTTATTCCAATAAAGCTTTTATAAAAATAAGCAAATATGTACATATATTCTTTTTAGAGCTTTTTTGATTTTTAAAGATTGATTAAATTACATTTAATGATTGTAAATCTGACTTGCAGATTTATTTTAGGAACCAGAAGTAAGGAAGCCTCAGATCTATTAACTTGAACTAAAGTGCTAACAAAATTCCCAAATGAGCATCATAATGGATCTCATGTATGCATATTTTAAATGACTGGGCTGTTTTTTCCTTATCCATACCAGCCAATTTTGTGGTATTTAGAAGGCAACACTGTAAAAGACCAATATCAATGCAGACATGCACTTGCAGCTGGCCTAAGAAACAAGCCACAAAATGCATAGCAAGAACTTGTTCAGTTGACTGAGTCACAGCCACAAAATACAGAGTTCTAGGCTACAGGTTAAGTCCCAAATTTTAATATTGAACAATCCAAGCAGATGCTTGAATTTGGTAGTTTTTGAAAGAATTTTCCATTTTCATATGAATATCTAGTACAATCAAAATTGTACAAATGCATGTATGTAGGAATAATTATGAGGCATGCTTATTAGAAACATATGTATATATGTATGTGTATATGTATTTAGAGTGGCATTAAGATCACTCAAAACTAATAAGATGAAATCAGAGAAAGATAATTTCAAACTTCTGTCAAAAACATCTGAATATAAATGAGGAGGAAATAAAATCATATTCCCTAAAGAATGATCGTTCCTTTTAATTTGTTAATGTATATATGCATCCGTTTATTCTTTCAGTCACACAGTATTTAATGAGAGCTGGGTTGCAAAAATCAACATAATATTAAGCAGGGCTTTGAGTTGCTCATAATATTCATCAAGCCCTTGGCTAGTGGCAAGTATACTTTCAACTAATGAAATCAGGAATGTCTTTAAATTTGAAGAGCAAGTTCTTGACTGCAGGTAAGAACTTTGAATTTTGAGCCAGTCATGACCCTGGGCATAAAATTCAAGTAGTATAGCTGTGCCTTAACTTCTTTCTCATCAATGCCTTTCCACTCATCCAGTATATAAGAGAGGAACTGTCCATTATTGTCCTCACACAGTAACACATTGCACAGTGAAACACATACATTTGAATACAAAGTTTTAAAGAACTTCTGGGAAAACTTAGTGTTTAATTTTACTCTTTTTTTTTTTTTTCTCTATCACTTGGCTACTACATAGATTTTGGTGATTGTTATATTTTATTCTTGTTTTTAACAGAGAATTTTAGGTTACTGATTTAAGATTATTTCTTTTCTAATGTAAGAAATACATTAGAATACATTGCAGATAATACAAATGCATTGTAGCTAATATAAAAGCTACAAATTTCTCTCTATGCATGGCTTTATCTATGTGGTATTTTGTTACCAGATTCTAAAGATTTCAAGCATGGATTCTATTAGTTAACCTGTTTGATACAAATATAATTCAACAATCTCTGTTTACTGTTAAAAATAAAAATTAAGACTAGACAAGCTAGAGAACTAGTACTCAGAGTATGTCTGAGCGGCACTCCAGCCTACCCATGCACACATTTTCTAGCCACCACTGGAAAGTCCTCTTTCACGTTGAGGCACAGCAAAACGTACGGTTCCCACTCCTGCTACATCCAACAACATGAACAGGGCTTCACAAACTCTCTAAAACTTCTTCTTTCTCCTCTTTTCCTTCTTTATATTTTGTTCAGCCTCTTGAACTTTACAACTCTCAAGAACAAATCTTTTTTTGGCAGAAAGCTACATGAGTGATAATCCAACTGAGCAGTGTCATCCACCTGAAGGATGACACTGGAAACTGCATGATTTGTAAGGAAAGAAATTGTCACATTCTGAATAGTGTTTCATTATGAGTCTGAGCCTGAGGACATCTTCACCCATACCGTTCCTCTCACACCCACCCCAAAGTATTCTGCTTCATGGACTTCAAGTCATGAATGTTCATGTAGCTGTAGTGCAAAAGGGCGATTTATATTTAATTAATGTTCTCAAGAAGTCTTAAAGGTGAAAAATGCTATAAGTTGTTGGAAATAATTTGTTGGGTTCTATTGTACATTAATGTTATTTATTAATGAATTGCAGCCAGTGTTTAGCATTTGCTTCGTTCTAAATGTAGATAGATTATTTCACTCTAATTCAAAAATATGAACTTTATAAACCAAGCACATCAAAGTTTTATTACTTTCAATATAAAAAATTTCCAAATTAGTTGAAAGCAGATTTTCAGTAGTGAGGGTGTTTGCATGTGATTAACCATTTGACAAAAAGCCTATGGCAAGGAGAATTTTAATACTGAAATATTAACTTCATAAAACTATTAAAATATTTCAAAAATAAATTTGATATATACACTTTTAAGGGATCTGTTTATTGTGAAACAAGAGGTACATATTTTTCTGAGACAAATTGATTTTAGGCAAATTATGGATTTGCTGATAGTCTCTGACAGTTCTTATTTATAAATGAAGAACATGTTGCTAAGGTCTCTCCCAGTCATACATTTACAATTTTATTTTTTAAATAGAAATTTCAATACTCTTAGATCATAAGAATATCAAATGTAAAAAATAGATATAAATTTAAATCTTGTTTAAATGTGATGTAAACTCTGAAGAAACTGTTGAATAAATAATTTCTTTTATATTATCCATGCATATTATACTTGAATTTTAATTTGAATTGTCTTTATTCATACAATCAGTTTTATATTAATATTTTCATAATTTCATGGCCTTAGAAGAACAATCATGTTCAGTGATATTGCCAACAAGGTAGGTAGGTAGATATATATATATATATATATATATATATATATATAATTTATATATATATAAGAGTAAATAGAGGTCTAGAGGCTTTGACAACCAAGACCCTTAAATTTGATAATCATGTCATCTTTTTTCTTTATTTCAGCTTTATTTAAGTGTAAATAAAAAATAACACTGTAAGATATTTTCTTTAAAAAAGAGTAAATAAATGTCTAATATATCATTTTACTTCTTCTGTTTTGTTTTGTTTTTTTTTCTTCCTGGATGCTGTGGGAATTATAACATGCATTTATTCATCATAATTCTGGGTCAGATCAATACTAACTTAATTCCAGTAAATATAAAGGCATTGTAGCCATTCAGAAAATGTAAGTTTCTCCTTCCTAACTTAAAAAGTATAATCTTGGGGATTTCTGGGCCCTTTCTGTTCTTTCTGTTGTTTCATCTTTTGCCACCTTAGCTACCACTGCAAAAAGAAACCAAGGGAGAAGAAGACTCAAGATGACGGAGTAGGAGGATGTGCGCTCACTCCCTCTTGCAAGAGCACCGGAATTACAACTAAATGCTGAACAACCATCAACGGAAAGACTCTGGAACTCACCAAAAAAAAAACACCCCACATCCAGAGACAAAGGAGAAGCCGCAATGAGATGGTAGGAGGGGCGCAATCGTGTTAAAATCAAATCCCATAAATGCTGGGTGGGTGACTCACAAGCTGGAGAGCAGTTATGCCACAGAAGTCCTGAGGTTTCTGAGCCCCACGTCAGCCTTCCTAACCTGGGGGTCCAGCAACGGGCGGAGGAATCCCCAGAGAATCAGACTTTGAAAGCCAGTGAGATTTGATTGCAGGACCTCCACAGGACTGGGGGAAATGGAGACTCCAATTGTGGAGGGCACACAAAAAAGTGTGTTCACAAGGACCGAGGGGGAAGGAGCAGTGACCCCATAGGAGACTGAACCAGACCTACCTGCTGCTGTTGGAGGGTTGCCTGCAGAGGTGAGGGGCAGCTGTGGCTCACCGAGGAGACAGGGGCACTGGCAGCAGGAGTTCTGAGACGTGCTCATTGGTGTGAGCCCTTCCAGAGTACATCATTAGCTTCACCAAAGAGCCTGTAAGCTCCAGGGCTGGGTCGCCTCAGGCCAAACAAACACCTGGGTGGGAACACTGCCCCACGCATTGGCAGACAAGCAGATTAAAGTGTCACTGAGCTCCACCCACCAAATCAGATGAAAGTTTTACTGAGCTCTGCCCACCCAGCCCTACCCACCATCAGTCCCTCCCATCAAGAAGCACCCACGAGCCTCCTAGACAGCTTTCTCCACAAGAGGGCAGATAGCAGAATCAAGCAGTATCAGCAGTATTTCATCTTGTGGAACTGAAAATCACAGTCACAGAAAGACACAGAAAATGAAAAGGCAAAAGACTTTGTACCAGATGAAGGGACAAGATAAAACACCAGAAAAACAACTAAGTGAAGAGGAGATAGGCACTCTTCCAGAAAAAGAATTCAGAATAATGATAGTGAAGATGATCCAGGACTTTGAAAAAAGACTGGATGCAAAGATCGAAAAGTTGCAAGAAAAGTTTACCAAAGACCTAGAAGAATTAAAGAGCAAACAAACAGAGATATGCAACACAATAACTCAAATGATAAATACACTAGAAGGAACCAATAACAGATTAACTGAGGCAGAAGAGTGAATAAGTGAGCTGGAAGACAGAATGGTGATCATCACTGATGCAGAAAAGAATAAAGAAAAAAAGAATGAAAAGAACTGAAGACAGCCTAAGAGACCACTGGGACAACGTTAAATGCACCAACATTCGCATTATAGGGGTCCCAGAAGGAGAAGAGAGAAAGGACCTGAGAAAATATTGGAAGAGAATATAGTTGAAAATTTCCCTAACATGGGAAAGGAAATAGCTATCCAAGTGCAGGAAGTGCAGAGAGTCCCAGGCAGGATAAACCCAAGGAGAAACACGCCAAGACATATAGTAGTCAAATTGACAAAAATTAAAGACAGAGAAAAGTTATTAAAAGCAACAAGGGAAAAACGACAAATAACATACAAGGGAACTCCCATAGGTTAACAGCTGATTTCTCAGCAGAAACTCTACAAGCCAGAAGGGAGTGGCACGATATTTAAAGTGATGACAGGGAAGAACCTACAACCAAGAATACTCTAGCCAGTAAGGATCTCTTTCAGATTCGAGGGAGAAATCAAAAGCTTTACAGACAAGCAACAGCTAAGAGAATTCAGCACTACCAAACCAGCCCTACAACAAATGCTAAAGGAACTCCTCTAAGCGGGAAACATAAGAGAAGAAAAGGATCTACAGAAACAAAAACAAAACAATTAAGAAAATGGTAATAGGAACATACATATTGATAATTACCTTGAATGTAAATGGACTAAATGCACCAACCAAAAGACACAGACTAGTTGAATGGATACAAAAACAAGACCCATATATATGCTGTCTACAAGAGACCCACTTCAGACCTAGGGACACATGCAGACTGAAAGTGAGGGGGTGGAAAAAGATATTCCATGCAAATGGAAATCAAAGGAAAGCTGGAGTAGTGACACTCATATCAGATACAATAGACTTTAAAATAAAAAATGTTACAAGAGACAAGAAAGGACACCACATAAAGATCAAGGGATCAATCCAAGAAGAAAAGATAACAATTATAAATATATAGGCACCCAATATAGGAGCACCTCAATACATAAGGCAAATGCTAACAACTATGAAAGAAGAAATCGACAGTAACACAATCATAGTGGGGGACTTTAACACCCCACTTACACCAATGGACAGGTCATCCAGACAGGAAATTAATAAGGAAATACAAGCTTTAAATGACACAATAAATCAGCTTCATTTAATAGATATCTACAGGACATTACATCCAAAAACAGCAGATTACACATTCCTCTCAAGTGCACATGGAACATTCTCCAGGATAGATCACACTTTGGGTCATAAATCAAGCATTGGTAAATTCAAGAAAATTGAAATCATATCAAGCACCTTTTCTGACCACAACGCTATGAGATTAGAAATCAATTACAGGAAAAAAACTGTAAAAAACACAAACACATGGAGGCTAAACAATACACTACTAAATAACCAAGAGGTCACTGAAGAAATCAAAGAGGAAATCAAAAAATAGCTAGAGACAAATGACAATGAAAACACAACGATCCAAAATCTATGGGATGCAGCAAAGGCAGTTCTAAGAGGGAAGTTTATAGCTATACAATCCTACCTCAAGAAACAAGAAATATCCCAAATAAACAATCTAACCTTACACCTAAAGAAACTAGAGAAAGAAGAGCAAACAAAACCCAAAGTTAGTAGACGAAGAGAAATCATAAAGATGAGAGCAGAAATAAATGAAATAGAGACAAAGAAAACAATAGCAAAAATCAATAAAACTAAAAGCTGCTTCTTTGAGAAGATAAAGAAAATCGATAAACTTCTAACAAGACTCATCAAGAAAAAGAGGGAGAGGACTCAAGTCAATAAACTTAGAAATGAAACAGGAGAAGTTACAACGGACACCGCAGAAATAAAAAGCACCATAAGAGATTACTACAAGCAACTATATGCCAATAAAATGGACAACCTGGATGAAATGGACAGATTCTTAGAAAGGTATAATCTTCCAAGACTGAATCAGGAAGACATAGAAAATATGAACAGACCAATCACAAGGAATGAAATTGAAACTGGGATTAAAAATCTCACAATGAACAAAAGTCCAGGACAGATGGATTCACAGGTGAATTTTATCAAACATTTAGAGAAGAGCTAACACCCATCCTTCTCAAACTCTTCCAAAACACTGCAGAGGAAGGAACACTCCCAAACTCATTTTATGAGGCCAACATCACCCTGAAACCAAAACCAGGCAAAGATACTACAAAAAAAGAAAACTACAGGCCAATATCACTGATGAATTTAGATGCAAAAATCCTCTACAAAATACTAGCCAACAGAATCCAACAACACATTAAAAGGATCATACACCATGATCAGGTGGGGTTTATCCCTGGAATGCAAGGATTCTTCAATATATGCAAATCAATCAATGTGATACATCATAGTAACAAACAAGGATAAAAACCACATGATCATCTCAAGAGATGCAGAAAAAGCTTTTGACAAAATTCAACACCCATTTATGATAATAACTCTCCAGAAGGTGGGCATAGAGGGAACCTACCTCAACATAATAAAGGCCACATATGACAAACCCACAGCAAACATCATTCTCAATGGTGAAAAATTGGAAGCATTTCCTCTAAGATCAGGAACAAGACAAGGATGTCCACTCTTGCCACTGCTATTCAACATAGTTTTGGAAGTCATTGCCAGAGCAATCAGAGAAGACAAAGAAATAAAAGGAATCCAAATTGGAAAAGAAGAAGTAAAACTGTCACTGTTCGCAGATGACATGATAATACATAGAAAATCCTAAAGATGACACCAGAAAACTACTTGAGCTAATCAATGAATTTGGTAACATTGCAGGATACAAAATTAACACACAGAAATCTCTTGCATTTCTACACACCAACAATGAAAGATCAGAAAGAGAAATTAAGGAAACAATCCCATTCACCATCGCACCAAAAAGAATAGAATGCCTAGGAATACAAAATATTGCAGAAGGCGGAACACTCCCAAACTCATTCTACGAGGCTACCATCACCCTGATACCAAAACCAGGCAAAGATGTCACAAAAAAAGAAAACTACAGACCAATATCACTGATGAATATAGATGCAAAAATCCTCAACAAAATACTAGCTAACAGACTCCAACAGCACATTAAAAAAATCATACACCATGATCAAGTGGGGTTTATCCCTGGGATGCAAGGATTCTTCAATATACGCAAATCAAATCAACGTGATACATCATATCAACAACTTGAAGGATAAAAACCATATGATCATTTCAATAGATGCAGAAAAAGCTTTTGACAAAGTTCAACATCCATTTATGATAAAAGCTCTCCAGAAAATGGGCATAGAAGGAAATTACCTCAACATAATAAAAGCCATATATGACAAACCAAAAGCCAACATCGTTCTCAATGGAGAAAAACTGGAAGAATTCCCTCTAAGAACAGGAACAAGACAAGGGTGCCCACAGTCACCATTATTATTCAACATAGTTTTGGAAGTTTTAGCCACAGCAGTCAGAGAAGAAAAAGAAATCAAAGGAATCCAAATTGGAAAAGAAGAAGTAAAATTGTCACTCTTTGCAGATGACATGATAGTATATATAGAAAACCCTAAAGACTCCACCAGAAAACTGCTAGCACTAATTGGTGAGTTTAGTAAAGTAGCAGGATACAAAATTAATGCACAGAAATCTCTTGCATTCCTATACACTAACAATGGAAGAGCAGAAAGAGAAATTAAGGAAACTCTCCCATTCACCATTGCAACCAAAAGAATAAAATACCTAGGAATAAACCTGCCTAAGGAGGCAAAAGATCTGTATGCAGAAAACTTTAAGACATTGATGAAAGAAATCAAAGACGACACAGACAGATGGAGGGACATACCATGTTCCTGGATTGGAAGAATCAACATCGTGAAAATGACTGTACTACCCAAAGCAATTTACAGATTCAATGCAATCCCGATCAAATTACCAATGGCATTTTTCACAGAACTAGAGCAAGAAATCTTACGATTTGTATGGAAACGCAAAAGACCCCGAAGAGCCAAAGCAATCTTGAGAAGGAAAAAGGGAGTTGGTGGAATCAGGCTTCCTGACTTCAAACTATACTACAAGGTTACAAGGTTACAAACTATACTATACACTATAGTGATCAAGACAGTATGGTACTGGCACAAAAATAGAAAGGAAGATCAATGGAATAGAATAGAGAACTCAGAAGTAAGCCCAAACACATATGGGCACCTTATCTTTGAGAAAGGAGGCACGAGTATACAATGGAAAAAAGACAGCCTCTTCAATAAGTGGTGCTGGGAAAATTGGACAGCAACATGTCAAAGAATGAAATTAGAACACTTCCTAACACCATACAGAAAAATAAACTCAAAATGGATTAAAGACCTACATGTAAGGCCAGACACTATAAAACTCCTAGAGGAAAACATAGGCAGATCACTCTATGACATCCATCAAAGCAACATCCTTTTTGACCCACCTCCTAGAATCAGGGAAATAAAATCAAGAATAAACAAATGGGACCTCATGAAACTTAGAAGTTTTTGCACAGTGAAAGAAACCATAAACAAGACTGAAAGGCAACCCGCAGAATGGGAAAAAAATAATTGCCTATGAAACAATGGACAAAGGATTAACCTCCAAAATATACAAGCAGCTCATGAAGCTTAACACCAAAAAAGCAAATAACCCAATCCACAAATGGGCAGAAGACCTAAATAGACATTTCTCCAAAGAAGACATACAGATGGCCAACAAACACATGAAAAGATGCTCAACATCACTCATCATCAGAGAAATGCAAGTCAAAGCCACAATGAGGTATCACCTCACTCCAATCAGAATGGCCATCATCACAAAGTCTGGAAACAACAAATGTTGGAGAGGGTGTGGAGAAAAGGGAACTCTCCTGCACTGTTGGTGGGACTGTAAGTTGGTACAGCCACTATGGAAAACAATTTGGAGGTTCCTTAAAAAACTACAAATAGAACTTCCATATGATCCAGTAATCCCACTGCTGGGCATATACCCACAGAAAACCATAATCCCAAAAGAAACTTGTACCATAATGTTTATTGCAGCACTATTTACAATAGCCAGGACATGGAAGCAACCTAAATGCCCATCAACAAATGAATGGATAAAGAAGATATGGCATATATACACAATGGAATATTACTCAGCTATAAAAAGGGATGAGATGGAGCTATATGTAATGAGGTGGATAGAACTACAATCTGTCATACATAGTGAAGTAAGTCAGAAAGAGAAAGACAAATATTGTATGCTAACTCACATATACGGAATCTAAAAATGGTACTGATGAACTCAGTGACAAGAACAAGGATGCAGATACAGAGAATGGACTGGAGAACTCGAGGTATGGGGGGGGTGGGGGGCGAAGGGGAAACTGAGTCAAAGCGAGAGAGTAGCACAGACATATATATACTACCAACTGTAAAATAGATAGTCAGTGGGAAGTTGTTGTATAACAAAGGGAGTCCAACTCGAGGATGGAAGATGCCTTAGAGGACTGGGGCGGGGAGGGTGGGGGGGACTCGAGGGGGGGAGTCAAGGAAGAGAGGGAATACAGGGATATGTGTATAAAAACAGATGATTGAACTTGGTGTACCCCCCCCCAAAAAAAAATGCTTAGGAATAAACCTAACCAAGGAGGTAAAAGACCTGTACTCAGAAAACTATAAGACACTAATGAAAGAAATCAAAGAAGACACAAACAGGTGGAGAGACATAGCATGTTCTTGGATTAGAAGAATCAACATTGTGACAATGACTATATTACCAAAGGCAATGTACAGATTCAATGCAATCCCTACCAAATTACGAATGGCATTTTTCACAGAACTAGAACAAGAAATTTTACGATTTGTATGGAAACGCAAAAGACCCCAAATAGCCAAGCAGTCTTGAGAAGGAAAGACAGAGTTGGTGGAATAAGGCTTCCCAACTTCAGGCTATACTACAAAGCTACAGTGATCAAGACAGTATGGTACTGGCACAAAAACAGAAATATAGATCAATGGAACAGGATAGAAAGCCCAGAGATAAACTACGGTCAACTACTCTATGACAAAGGAGGCAAGGATATACAATGGAGAAAAGGCAGCCTCTTTAATAAGTGGTGCTGGAAAATCTGCACAGCAACATGTAAAAGAATGAAATTAGAACACTTCCTAACACCATACAAAAAAATAAACTCAAAATGGATAAAAGACCTAAATGTAAGGCCAGACACTATAAAACACCTAGAGGAAAACATAGGAAGAACACTCTTCGATGTAAATAACAGCAAGATCTTTTCTGATCCACCCCCTGGAATAATGGAAATAAAAACAAAAATAAATAAGTGGGACCTAATGAAACTTCAAAGCTTCTGCACAGCAAAGGAAACTATAAGCAAGACGAAAAGACAACCCTCAGAATGGGAGAAAATATTTGCAAACGAATCAACAGACAAAGAATTAATCTCCAAAATATATAAACAGTTTATACAGCTCAATATCAAAAAAACAAACAACCCAATCAAAAAATGGTCAGAAGACGTAAACTGGCATTTCTCCAAAGAAGACATACAGGTGGCCAAGAGGCACGTGAAAAGCTGCTCAACATCACTAATTATTAGAGAAATGCAATTCAAAACGACAATGAGGTATCACCCCACACTGGTTAGAATGGGCATCATCGGAAAATCTATAAACAGTAAATGCTGGAGAGGGTGTGGAGAAAAAGGAATGCTCTTGCATTGCTGGTGGGAATGTAAATTGATACAGCCACTATGGAGAACAGTATGGAGGGTCCTTGCAAAACTAAAAATAGAACTACCATATGACCCAGCAATCCCACTGCTGGGCATATACCCAGAGAACACCATCATTCAAAAAGACACATGAACTCCAATGTTCATTGCAGCACTATTTACAATAGCCAGGACATGGAAGCAACCTAAATGTCCATCAACATATGAATGGATAAAGAAGATGTGGTACATACATACAATGGAATATTACTCAACTGTGAAAAGCAATGAAACTGGGACACTTGTAGAGACATGGATGGACCTAGAGACTATCATATAGAGTGAAGTGAGTCAGAAAGAGAAAAACAAATGTATATTAACACATATATGTGGGCTATAGAAAAATGGTACAAATCAACCTGCTTGCAAGGCAGAAATAGAGACACAGATGTAGAGAAGAAACAAGTGGGGAAAGCGGGGAGGTTTGGTGGGGGGGAATGAATTGGGAGATTGGGATACCAAATTGTACACTCTAAATATATGCAGTTTATTGTAAAAAATTAAAAAATAAAAGAAAAATTAAAAAAACAAAAGAAAACAAGTGATCCATTGAGCCAACTCTCCTGGGATTAAATTTATTATCTTTCAATTTCACTTGTAAATTTTACCTCTCATAACAGATCACAGCTCAACTTCTGTTTCACATATGGGTGATTCCAAAGACATCCAGGCATCTGGGCTTTGGCAACCGACCTCTCTCTCTTTCTTTTCCCCAAACATTGCTTTAGTCATGTTTCTGTGAATGAAGTCGTTTTAACAAATTCCATCATTGCCACTACTTGGATTGAAAGTCCCAAGGTCACTCACATATTTGGTGATTTGCTAGGACTCAGGGGACTTGAAGGCTATTATACTCCTGGCTGTGAAATATTACAGAGAACGAATAAACAACAGGATTAGCAGAGGGAAAAAGACACATTGAGCAGAGCTGGATGAATCCCACCATAGTTTTCCTATGTGCTCCTCAAAGGGGCGACAGAGCACGCTTCTTCCTCCACCAGTGAAATGTACACAACTTCTGCACAGGAAGTCTATTTGAGAATCAGAATCCAAGCTTTTATTAGGGGCTGGTCACATAGGCACTCTGTCTAGCCACAGTTACCAAAATTCAATATTCCCAGAAGGAAAGCATAAATCACATTGCCTATACGAACAGTCTACACAGAGCAGTTCAGAGACTTGATCAGTTTACAGAACATTTCAAAGCCAACTTTCTTGAAGCCGGCCAAGGGCCAGCTCTGCAAACAGGCCCTTCTTAGGATCAGTCCTGCTATGTTAACTCTGTCCTGAATATCCTCCCGTGCTGTCATTACTCAATTCCCATTTGATGCTGTCTTTAATGCATGTGGTCCCACTACATTCTCCCAACAATTTACTGAGATACATATTGTTATTCCCCTTCCACTTTTCTGATAAGAAAACTGAGAATCAGAGAGAGAAAATTAATTTCAAAAGGGCATAATAACGAGGAAGAGGTAGCAAGTTTGACTTTAAAGTCAAGATTTTAATTATTAAACATATGCGCATGGTATATCTTCAAAAATATTTACTGAATGAGTGTATGCCAAGTGAATTGGGACTGAAGGTACCATATTATTTAACTGTTTATGTGTAGAACCCTGTATTCTTACTGTAACTCTGTGAATTAAGGCAAAACTTATTATTCCCGTTAGGCAGAAGAGGAAAATCAAGAGCTGAAGTATGTAGAAATATGTAGCTAGAATTTAAACTTCCTAACTCATTCCATGCTTTCTTTCTACACCAAGTAATATGTGTCTCTCATTACAACTATGGTTTTTAAATCTTCTAAGTAATATGCCCAAGCGCTGTCAGAGAGAGGAAAACTGCTTGCAATTTTGGAAAGAGATAAAGCTCAAACGATTAAATATAAGTTATAATCGCTTTTAGAACACAGGTCAGTTGAGTAGGAAAGCTTCTCTAGACTGTTCTTCAGGGGTGAATATTAATCCAGCATACAGTAATCTTCTCACACATCACGTCAAGGCAGAACCACTGATGTGTGGCACGCTTGAATTTCAGGGTTCTCATGGAATCAGATTCATTCAGACAATACTCTTTTATTTTTTCATTGTAATACTAAATGCCGACACTTGTGCAGAAAACTATAAAGAAAAAGAAAATGTTGGAGATTAATCCAACAATTAATGTAATTAGGCAAGAGCAGAATATGGTGTAAAAAATAATGTTCTTTATAATCCTTAAAATAATCACAAGTATTTGTCCCTAAAAGATAAGAACTAGAAATTCAGGCATTATCGTGGAGGTAACTAAAGCATTTCTTTTAGTCAGTTGAGAATGTGCTAGAAAGCAGTCTATATAAAATTAAATATAATCTTGAAGAATACAAGTCATAATTTTGTATAGAAGTCTTTAAATATCAATTTAAATTCCAACATAACATTTCACACAGAGAATTAGAAGACTGAAGCTTTCATTTTCATATACATAGTAATAAAAAATGTTCTTGGCAAATATAATATTTTTCAACTTTGAAGGTATCTGGTCTCATAGTTGGGAGGAAAAAAAAAAAAGCTTGTGAAATCAGCTAAGAGATCGGTTTGTTCATCACAAAGTCCCAAAAGGCAGTGTCGTTGTCTTTGTAAATGTTACTATATTGATTAAAATTTTCATTTAAGTTCTTTGGTTTGGCTTGCAATGCCCTTTACAAACTAACCTTCATGCATTCTGACTCAGTGTTTGAAGCAGCCATGCTCTTTCATGATTCCATAACTTCTAACTATT
Organism: Hippopotamus amphibius kiboko; assembly: GCF_030028045.1. NCBI lineage: Eukaryota > Metazoa > Chordata > Mammalia > Artiodactyla > Hippopotamidae > Hippopotamus > Hippopotamus amphibius. Next base: position 28,929,345 of record NC_080191.1, read on the forward strand.
TTATCTTCTGGGAATCTTCTTCCTCTATTCCTACTGATCTCTTAAGACTCAATTCAAACTGGGGTCCTAACCCCCACCATAGTTTTCCCTTCATACTTTCTAATCTGGACTTCAGGCTGCATTTCAATATATTGAAAAATATATTTTAATGTATTGTAATCTGTCTGATTATAAACCTATCTAATTTGTGATCTCCTCCAACCAAGTAAGTCCTATATTATTCATTTTTACATCATGTAAACCAAGCCTAGTAAGTCTTCATATATTTAGAGAAGTTGCTTGGGTGATTACATACATATTCTTCTGTAAAGAGACTGAATTCGGAGTTTACAGTTTTACATGTGGTTCCTGTTAGAAACATTGCTTAGCTGAGTGATTCCACAAACTAAGCAGCACGCCAAAATCACTTGTTTGGTATAAGGCCCTGTGCCTAGAGAGTCGGGGTCAGTAGACTATCCATGGGCTAGGAATCTGTATTTCAACACAGATATCTAGAAATTCTCATGCAATGGCCTTCAGGAACACTGGTTGAGAATGCTGATATGAAAACCATTGATTGATTCATGCTGTCTTCCCTTTCATTTGTTGATTCAATATAAACTTATCGAGTCTGGCACTTGCAAGGTGTTAGGGGGTTTAATCAGTGAACAGATGAGCCCTTGTGCTTACCCTCAGGGAGATGACAGTTTTTTGGGAGTAACAGATTCCAAGTGATCACATCAATATAAATATAATTAAAATTGGGAGGGATAAGTACTACGAAAGAAAATGAGAGTCCTAACCAACGTTTTCAAAGAGCAAGAAAAGCTTTTCTGAAAAATGACATTTAAGAAAAGACCATATAAAAATGAATGGAAGCTAAGTACGTAAAGAAGGCACAGGAAAAAATTAGGTGACAAAATTCATTTCAGGTAGAAGGCAATTATTCTACACTCTGAGGAAACAAGACAGAGCTTGCCGCTTTGAGAAATCCAGAGACCCTTGTGACTGTATCAATGGAGATCTATGCAGGGTAAGTTTAGTGTGTATGTGAGGAGGGCTGAGGAATCGTTCAGCCTTGGAAGTCAGGTTGAGAATTTTGATCATTATTGCAAAAATAATATGAAAGGGTTTAAAGGTTTAAGCAAGACATTCACATGATCAAACTTAGATTTTAGAAAGAATGCCAGCTGCTGTGTGAAAACTCAGTGGGCTTGGGTGGAGGGTGGCTGCGGTGGGGACAAAAGTGAGAGCACACAGGTCAGGTGAAAGTTTAGTACAGAAAGCCAGGTGAGGAGTCATGATATCTTAGACCACAGTGACAGCCAGAGACAGAGACAAGGACATCGTCAAGACACATTAGGAATTAAGGATTGCATTTTGGTCCCTCAAAAATAAATGTTTCCTGATTTCTTTTGAATGGGATAACTGGTTTGCCTTGTGTAGCAGAGGGTTTAAGACACAAGGTGGCTAAGTATTATTAGGATGTGTACAGGGCATCGCACTCTTAGAAGAGGAAGTTACTTGAAATGGAGAACATGAATGCTTTGGATGCAAAGAACTCATGCTCTGGCTCTGAGTGTCCCATTGTACTAGTCCCTTAAGTAAATCTCTCAAGCTCTTTGTTTGTCAGTTCCTCATAAGGAAAATTGGGACAGTCTAGAGTAAATCCAAGTTCTGATATAGTTTCACAGTATGAGGCTATTTCTTATTTTTTTCTGGAAGGGCTTGGTGGGACTGCAGTACTATTTGATTATGATTTAGAAAACTGACTTTATGACTTAATACTTAAATAAAATTTTCAGAAATTCCACTTGATATGCTACCATCAAATATGAATAATATCTTCATTTTTGGTTTTCAGGCAACTTCTTTGCCACATTTTGTGATTTATTTCTTTGAAATGTTTTAGACTGAAACTTGTAACACCCACCCCACACCCCAAATTTCTTCTTTAAAAATTAAGCTTCATGCTAAATGATAGCAATATAATTACTTATATTTTTAATTAAAATATAGCTGATAAGAAGTAACTATTAAAATGATAGTTTAATGTAATGAAACTGTACATTTTACTTCAAGTGCTACATAGTACTTAACTTCTTGGAAATGATTGGTAGGGATAAGCCTTAACACAGAGATGTTTTCCACAAGGATTCTCATCTTCTTTAAGAATTAGCCAATTATTCATTTTTTAACAATTTATTCCTTCATTTGCTTCACATTTATCGAGTGTCTACTACATGCCACATATGAGTATGGTGCCCTAGAGGACATTATTTGGGGGAATGTTGTTGGGTAATATTTACCGAGACTGTGCCATTTAGGGTGAGGCTGGAGTGTATTAGTTTCTTACGGCTGCTGTAGCCAAGTACCAAAACCAATAGATGGCTTAAAACAACAGAAATTTATTGTTCACAGTCTGGAGGCTAGAAGTCTGAAATCAAGTTGTCAACAGGGCCATGAGCCTCCTTCCTTGCCTCCTCCAGTGTCTGGTGTCTGCAGGCATCCCTGGCATTCCTTAGGTGTGAAGGCATCACTTCAGGCACATGGCCGTCTTCTTCCTATGGTTCTTCACGCTGTCTTCCCTCTGTAAGTGTCTGGGTCCAAATTTCCCCTTTTTATAAAAACACCAAATTCAGTGTTTTTTCAGCATTTTAAAAAATACTGAATTAGGCTCACCTTAATGGTCTCATTTTTCCTTGTTTACTTCTGTAAAGATCCTATGTACCAATTAGATCATAATCTGAAGTACTTGAGGTTAGGTCTTCAGCATATCTTTTTGCAACAAACACAATCCAACCATAGCAAGGAGTAAAAGTTAACCAAGCTAAAGAAAGTAAAGCAGGAGCAAGAGAGTTCCAAGTTAAATGAGCTGTGCACCATTACTGCCTTAAAATTCACCCTGAAAATAAAAAAGTAAAATGTGGCTCATCAACAGGATCATTTTATATTCTTTAGAATAGTATTTCCAATTGCTCTGATTGGTCTTACAGGATGGAAGAGGAGGGTTCTAGCTAATGGTATATAATGTGAGACTCAGGACTATTTCTAGCACCCACAGTTGGGGACTTCCTTCTCTCTCTTTTTTCCGCCCCTCTCTTGCTGTCTCTCTAAGTAACTATACTATCACTTATTTGTAGGGGTGAATGAATGTTTTACTTTAAGAGCTCATCCCCTAGGCAGAGATTCTGAAGGCTTGAAGTGAGATACCCAGGACAGCAGACAACCATGTCTGACATACAATTGGACATTCTTCACTAGCTTCAATTCTAACCCTTTCTATTTATCTCAAGAATAAATCAGAGTATATGGGCATAAAAGAGAGTTTGTTAGAAACATATCCTTGATATAAAACATAAAACATTTATTTTTAAAGTAAATTATGGAAATGGCAATACTTGGACAACCACTATTTATCCATGTCTTGATAGATGTCACAATCTTTGAGAACACCAAACTCAGTCACCAGTCCTGAGAACAGAAAGCTCGTTTATTTCAATTCATTCATTCATTCATTCATTCTTCTAGCCATCAATTTGACTGACATTTAATTGGTACTTGACAGATGCCCAGCATTGTGCTAGGCTTTGAAGATACAAACATGATGAAGCCACTGACCTTGCCCTTAAGTAGTTTACAATCTAGAAGTAAGCCCACAGGAGAGCATGAAATAACCATCATTCTGTCTTAATATTTCTGGCCTACCCCCCACCCCCCATCAGATGCCTAAGCAGAAACTTCTGAAAAGTGGAAGGCAGTGTTAAAAATAGCCAAGTAAATTTTATATCTTATCAGTAAACAAGCTATATTTCTAAGCAATTTTCCAATATCTAGTCCAACAACCTTCCCCACACAACAAATAAATACACTTATATTTTTGGTAAATTTCAATTAAAAAAACATTTCTCTGGACTTTCAGTTTCCTCAGGTCTGTAGAGGATGGGGGGTTGATTCTAGGGATATGAGGTTATATGCCTGTATTGGGCCCCACATTTTATATTTTTTAATGTGAGTGAGTGTATTAATTTGAAGAAATGTCATTATATAGACTGAGGATAGAGCAAATTTGTTATAAAAAATGAATCTTGTGGGGTTTTATGTCCAGAGATTAGAAAGTTGTGAAGAGCCAATGCATGGGCAGTAAAATAGGAAGTTTACGAATCAAAGGTGGGGAAAAATTTGTGGGGGTTGGGGGGTATCAGAAGATATTCTGATTAATGAATCATAAGAATACATGGAATACTTTAAAACAGAGGGAATATGAGGTGACCCAAGTGTCCACAGCCTAATATACCTGGTTCCAGACACTCAGTGACACAGTGAACTTCTTGGTCCATTTTAATGGCAGAATTAATGTCTTCCCAGTTCAGTGTTTGTGGGCTGCCCAGCAAGGTTACTGTCAGTGGTATATTATCAGCCCTGCATTTAGAAAAACAAAATCCCTTCAAAGCAGTATCTTCCATGATAGATGGGGCCAAAAAATTGTATAACCATCATTTGAGGCAAAATTGTAAAACAAAGTAACAGAAAATGTATGAGGACTATAACCAGTGTGTTATGATCCTTATCTTTAACCCTTGAAATTGCCTGCTGCTCTTTTTCTGAGGATGGGATAGAAAGTCAAGAGAATTAAACATGCTATGTCTCTAGTTAAATTAAAAACCATGAATATATCTTCTGATCCTGATACCCACTGAAAATGTTTCAGGCACCTATCCTTGGCTTCGGTAGGTAAGCTCTATGAAGGAATTCATAAGCATTGCTAAGACGATTCAAGTAGCAGCTCATTTCTTAATGATTCTGATTATTAAAAAACCATCTTCAAAGTGTGAGGATTGGCATGGATGAAGAAGGAAGGTGGAACTTTTGGAGGAAAAGATCCAACTTTGAAACTAGTACATCATACTGAAAGGTTAATTGCTTCCCATCTTCTAAGATATACCTAACAGATTTGTATACATCTACCAAGGTAATCTTACCTTGTTATGGAAAAGAGCAAGTGACTGCTTAGCTTAAAATCTTTGCTACATTAAAGCCATATTTTATTAATTTAACCCTGGAAGTTACCTTTTCTGTTGTCTTTTCCTAATTCTTAGGTTTCAGCAGAGGCAAAGGTAGTCATAGCACACATGTATTAATGATTTAATTCCAACTAAACATAAAACAATTATTTGTGCTACAGTCTAAGTAAATTTTTAATATTTTTTTTAGTAGTCTAGAAAAAAAGACTAGCTGTTATGAAGTGAATGGCTATTAAAAAAATCTGTTCAGGGATATGCATTACGTTAAAAAAGAGTCACATATCTCCCTATAAATGCCATTTGAACTGTATAAACTGGGAGGGGAAGTTCTCATGGTTGGCATTTCATTCACTTCTTGGAATGAATACATACCCTGTTGTGCTTTCACTTTTCTCCTAATAAAGAAACTAATGGGTTTCCCTGCACCCAGTAGCCAGAGGATAAAACTTAAAGTACATGGTGAACAGGTCTAATCCAGATATGAGCATGGAGTTCAGTGTTGGTGCTGAAATTCCCTGTCTATACATACCCCCTCAGTGGGAGAAGTCCCTCAGCCTGGATGGGATAAAAATCTTCACCATCAAATTTTAGAAAACACTATATTTATGTTGAACTCCCAAAAAGTTATGCTGTGAACTATAACAGATTGTTAACCTGATGTGGCATAATTTTATCTCTTGTAACTGCATCTGAAATACCTATTTTAATAAAGGCTCATGAAAGTATTTCTATGTGAAAGAATGGACTATTAGCTGGTTTAGCAGTTTTCAATCAATTGGTCTTTTCCTAGACAGTAATATATACATTTTTAATGAATTTAGCAATTTACTCTATGGTTTTCTTCCCATAAACCAATGAGTTATGATATCACACAGGCCAGCAAGATAAATCTCTCACTGATGATGGCTGATTTATAACAAGGCTTTGTAAATTGAATATTCATGTTACAAAAAGTTCTTTTAAACATAAATGATATATAATGACATCCATAACTCATTTTTCTTCTTTTACTTCTGTTCACTGCAACACTGGTATATTTCTTTCTTTCCTGTTCACTTTTATATGCTTGATTTACAGTTTCTTGAAATGGAAAATATATTTTAATATGCAGTAAGGTGTGTGTGTGTTATGTGTATATATGTGTGATTATATCACTGTAATCAGAGTAGCTGATTAAATTTTGACTGGAGCATAGCAAGATTAACATTTGAGCTCAGGAATAAAACCCTTCAATTACCACAAATCCTCAATGAGTAAATAACTGACATAAAAGCTCACGTGCCCACCATGTAAAACTTGGATGGTAAGGAGGAAGATTTTTCTCTTCTGTATTTCAGGACCTCAAATATCTTCTTGGTACTTTCCATTGTATTTAATTTCTGGCCCTCTCATAGACAATCAAATTGATTCGGATATGCCTCTAAGAACACTGGAAAAGATTGTGATTTACTGGTCACTTTTGTGACTGATATTTGACCCAGACAGTATTTATAAACTGGGAAATTTCATATAATCTAAGTTTCTAGATTTCCTTGAAAATCAAAAGATTGTTACACTGAGCCTGTATTCTTCATAATAAAAACCTGAATGGTTCTCAGTAGCAGCGTCTTTCAACAAGAAAGTGAAAATCTTTCCCTAACAAACATTTCAAGTGGTTTCAAGAGCCAGGGAGGCAAAGTACATAAGTGATGTGAGTCAGATATAACACATTAGGGAGTTGAGCAAATGGATGTCCTTTCTTACAGGAAGTGGCTGCTGCCTGCACTACTCTAGGGTTTATTACAAGGGGATACTGTCTCAGTGTTGCCACATAATGAGTTTTTACGAAAATCTGGAAACTCTGATTATCATGTGGGTTTTCCCAGTTTTCAGGCACTGTGTGGGGCAAATGTTGGCTGACTGGATCCAGCATACAACCACCAGTCTGCAACTCCTAGGGTGGAAGATTGTTTCTAACAAATGATTATTCAGGCAGATTTCAGACGCATATGAAAGTGGACAGAATAGTATAAAATACTTCCTTGTGCCCAACAAACATCAGTCTCTGGCTAGCTGTGTCCTATCTACATGCCATCCACTGCTCCCATCCTGTATTTTTTAGAAGCCGATTGCCAACCTCACATCATATCATTTGTAACTATTTCAGATTATCTTAGAGGTTGTTTTAGGGAAATGAAATGGTAATACGTTTCAGCAAAAATAATATTTCTCCAAGGTCACATGAACAAAACTGACCACCAATGTTTTATTTGATGTCACCTAAGTTTAAAAACCTACTGGGCATCCAAAATTACTCAAAAACTCAGTATAGTTTCTAAAACTCAAGAAACAACATGGTTGACCTTCTGGGTTCCTGTATCATTCTGCTATCTTATACCAGTGAGAATAAAATAAGGTATATGTTGATTTGGGCATCAATTTGGGTAGTACTTGTGAAAAACTTTGTCATTGTGACTCCAAATTCTGGTTCATTTGTAATAGTTGTCAGAGATTCATAATGAAAATTCTAGTATCTTGTGGATATCTAGATGAGCAGGAACAAAACTCATGATAACAGAGCACCTGCTCATGTTTTACTGACAAAATCATGATATTTAAGGCCCTCACTCAGCTGATAACTAAAGCATGTGAAATGTTTATCTCCTCTGTGATTTCTTTGCTTTGGAAATTAGCACTGTGTAAATCCAACATAAGGGTTTTGGAATGTGATGGATAGTTTTAATGAATACCCTTCTGAATCTTACTGTTTATAAAATTGTCCATAAAGAGGTGGTGAAACTTTAGTATAAGCTGCTCTTACTTATTTCCAATTCATATTGTGAAACACTAATAATATGTATAAGAATTTTCTGATTTTTAAAGAATCATGGTTATATTAAGTACAAATATGTTTTTACCATAAATGTAAGAAAGTAGATATCCCCAGAAACCTCATTAGAAATTTATTTGAATAAAAGTAGCAGAGTAAAATTATTTGCTATTCTGAATAAATTTTTTCGGAACATGCATCTTATTCTATAAGGCATTTTACCTTCCAGACTGCTTTGTCCCTAGACAGTAGGCACTAAATAAAAGTATATTAAAATTTTTAAAAGGAAGGAATTTCATAAAATTAGTATGTGTTTGTTCACAAGATGGGGATATTATAATCATTTTTCCTGGCTCTATGCAGCAGTTTAAAATTGAAACTACAATAATCATACATTTTTCCTTCATTTTCAGACTGAACTGAAGTGTTGAACTTCATTAACCTTGCTGGAAACTTAGAAATATAATGAAACTGCTTTTGAATGTCCCCTTTAACCTATGATTTAGATGAAACTAGATTTCAAAGCAAAATGGAATTGAAACCAGACAACACATGCATTTGTGGAATTAAGAACGTAGTGTAATTTCATGCTGTGGTGACTTTATCAGACTTGCAATAGCACGGGGGTAACACTCTTGCGGAGAATAGCAAGTATAATCACAAAGCTTCCATTTCATTACGCTTATATAAACCAAACTTTATACTATTTTTGGATTCTAAACCTGGATATTCAGTATATCCTTCCAGCAGGAGGCAGACTGTCAGCGGCCTGCTCGGTGCACCTTTGGGTGATAAAAGGAAAGTAGGGAAGAGAGGAGAACTTGTTCTGTTGTTTAGGTGGCTGGCCTTCTCAGTTACCACTATTCCCATCAAAGCTCCATCATGTACCTGCCAATCATTCTAATGAGATGCACCTGGTCAATTAACTGAGCTAGAATGTTCAGACCTACACTTCATTCTCAATAATACCAAGGACTTCAGGCACGGAAGCATGGTAACTAGATACTGGCATATAGCAACATATGCGAGACAAGGCTGAACGGCAGACAATAACAGGAACTGCTTTATGTAAGCACAAAGAAACAGCCTTTCCAGACCCTTCTCACTGCTCATTTGCTTTAACTTTGCTGCTTTAAATAGAAGTGGGAGAGAGGCCTGCTGGGAGGAGAAACTTGTTTCTCTCCTCAGATCAGTCTTAGTTTGAATTAAGGAAGAAAACATGGATGCTGCTGTGAACTAGATGCTATACCAGTGATGTTTGAAGGATGAGTATCTGATATTAAACACCCTCATCAAAAAATGTAATACAGGTGATTAATATATTAAATTCTTAGGGAAATGGTTTATATTTGATGTGGTACTTCATATAACTTAGTTATATCAAATATACATGACAGTTATAAAATATTTACCATGTTGCTACTTTAGCTGATTTTTATTTCCTCAAGAAGCAGTAAGTACATATTTTCAACCATATCATTCTAGAAAATAGAACAAAATATCTATATTAATGATCAAAATTTTCATATGAAAGTGTTTTACTAGGTAGCATATGAAGCATAATAGTACTTTGCCCATCACTGATGTGCAATTATCTCTGGGCTGTACAACAACTAGAGTTTCAGAGCCTAGAACAGCAGTACATAATAGAAAAGAAATGACTTCTCCAAGCTGGAATCAGAGAGCAATTTTAGGTAAGCAGAACTTAATTATTCTCATTAGAATCAGGCCAGGAGGCAAACCTTTATTCTCATGAGAAGCCCAATAGTATTTTTTAATGATCAAAATGAAGGGAATGTGGGTTTTCCACATCATCTCTATACAACTTCTTTCCTAGAACAGCATCCTCTGTTCCAGGAGCAAATACATGCAATGATTTTGTCTAATAATTCTAGTTATTTTTCTTGACCATGTTTTATCCCCAAACTGACCAGGACTCATCCTTGTGGCCCACAAGGTTAATGAGCTTGACAGCACAAAATGTGCATTACATCTTTTTGTGTGTTTATATCAGCACTTTCAATCAGATTGACATTTAAGAGACCTTCTGGACCCAGAAAGTACACACCACAAATCCAAATTCTCACTGTCTTTATAAAATATACAGCTTTGGCAGGATAAAGGGAAGGTTTTATTCTGTTAATTTGAGGAATCTATATTTATTGTCTTTGTGTGTTCCTAGACTCTGGATTATTTTTTAAGGAAAAGAGATTAAATTGTGTTTGTGACTACAGGGAGTGAGACAGGAGGTATAATGGATGAAAAGTACTGAGGAGTGAATATTTGAGGGCTGTGGGAGACTTGCATTCTCTGTTCTCTTTCTAAGGTGTTTCCTGTGAAATGTTGCTTATCACTGATCATTCATTCTTTCCAAGGAAAGGCTGAAAGTTCATTTGTTCTGCTTCATTGTGTTTAGAGATTAGGGATGTCTTCAAAACAGCTCAGGGATTTTTGCTTTTAATCAACTCTAATGTATGCTTTTGTCAAAGGTTTACAGTTTTAGTTTTGTTTTTAATAACTTTTAAAAGAATCCACGTAGGTAGATAACAGAACCTTGACACTCTAAAGATGCTTTAAAAGCTGCTTTTTGTTATTGTCTTTAAGTGTAGGTTATCTCAAACAGTTCTTGGTAAAATTCAACAAGATTACTTTTACAAAATAAAAAATATATATAGTGATATCAATAATATTTATGGAGCACATATAAATTATCCATATAATACCATATATCATGTTTTTCAACTACAATAATTATGAAGGTTATTTTCTTCCAACATTGGCAATTTATCAGTTCTTATTTTTTTAATTATGTGACTTTTTATGAGATGCATATCATTTTTATTTATCCCACCCTTATTTTACTTCATTGAGTTTCTTCCATCATTTATACTTCACATCCTTAAACTCAAGATCCAGTAAAGACATTGTATTTTGTTTTAGTAAGCATAAATTAACATCAGAGCTTGAAAAAGCAAAGAAGTATCTGTGCAAAATTTCAAAATTGTTTTTTATCTCACACTATGATTAATTATGTATTTTATGCTTCTTTATGCCTCATGCATTCCCGAATAATATTTATCATATATGCGATTATGTTAGAAGATGGAGTGAGAATATTTCAGCAATAATCCTCTGATCTGAAGAGGCCTTGAAAAGCATCAGTTACTCTATTCCATAATGTGGTAAATTCAGAGCTAAAAAACACAGGATAAAAACTGACCTTTTCTTTTTGTGATCCTTTCTATACAGATTTCAATCCTCTCGCTGTAAGTACTTTAGCTCCCTGACATGCCTAACCATTTTTCTTTTGTCATATATGAATTTAACTCTCAATTAAAGCCCATTTTCTCGTTTCAGAAAATATGGTGAACAGCTGTTCCTTTTTCTTCTTATAATCACCTTGCATTTTCCAGCATTTCATTAATGTCACCTACTTTGTTTAGGTTACTTTCTGGGATTGAATTTTCACCCTATTTATTTATTTATTTATTTGGAGCAAAATGAGGCACAAATACTCACATCTGTTTTCCAATACCTATAAAAACATCACTCCCAACATATGCTTCTTCTGCAGTACTTTTATCCATTTTTCGTCTTTCATATTATATATCTTACCAGGCCGAGGTCAATGAGTGTTCATTCCTTTTTGCATTTAATGAATACTTTGAAATGACTCTCTCACTGTCCTACACATAAGGGATATGGTGTCAAACAAAGGAGACAAAGTCCCTGTCCTCATGGAGTTTACAGTCTAGCAGGAGAGGCAGACATTTAAACCAATAAACTAATATGCATACAATAGGTCAATTGATGATAAAGGTAATCAGCAGAGAAGAGTTAATGCAGCAGACCTGATGTTGCTCCCCTCTCCTATCTTCAGGAGAGCTTGCTTTGGGTGACCATTGGCTGGCCCTGGGAACTTAGCCTTTAGAAAAGTCCCTGTGCTACCAATTGGTAAGGTTGTTTTCAAGGCCTGTAGCACTGAACTGTACTGTACCAGCTTGTTTGTGGAGACAATATGATATATGGTGGACACCTGCTTTCCTCCTGGATCTGGAATTTCAGTAATCATGGCTGGCTGCTTGCACAAGTGCTGTGTGCTTATGTGAGCAGCCCTCTACATGCAGCCTAGAGATTCTGAGGCTCACACTGGCCTCCCTGGACAGAAACATCTCATATGTGTTGTTTCAGTTCATTGCTAGAGGAATAAGTGTATCTCGTATGACCTCCAAGGGGGTGGACTTCAGAAGCCTGCACGTGATTTCCCCCAGACTCTATCTGATTCATCATTTTTCCTTGTTGAACCTGCTGTGTAAACTTTTAATGTAATGAACTATAACCTTGAGAATGACTACTTCCAGTCCTGCAAGTCTTTTCAGCAAATTACTGAATGAATGGTTGGTTATGGGGCCCTGTTCAAAACAATATCAGTTCAAAAAAGTAGCAAAGTAAGGGGCTGAAGAATGATAGCAATATTATATTTCAGACAGGATTGTCAGCAAGGCTCTTTCTAAGAAGGGGCATTCTAGCAGAGGCCTGAATGAAACGAGGGACCAAGTTAGGCAAATATGTGAGAGAAGAACATTCCAGCTTGAGGAAAGAGCAAGTGCCAAGCTCACGGATTATCTTGGTGTTTCCTGTGTGGCTAAAGGTACATGAGTGAGGTGGAGAGATGTGTGATATAGAGAGTGCTGGCACAGACAAGTGAAAGAAAAACTTACAATATCTTACTTCTTGATAATTAAGAAATCAAAGAATATAATTAAATGATTTCTGTTGAGAAAGGTAGGCCACATATTGGAAATGAAACTTTTCTCACCGAATGAATCTGAAAATGTTCCTCAATAAGAGACATGGTAATGAAATTCTATAAATAAGAGAAAGTTTTTCTCTTGGCATTAAATGAATAAAATCCATATAGTATAAGTAAGATTAATGGCCAGTAAGACAAAATGAAAAAATTATCTAAATATGTGACTACAGACTTTGAAAAGAAGAACTCAAGTCAAATTTATCTGAGAATAATTTAAAGGATGTTAAATTGGCACACTACTTGAGAACTTACAGAGTATTTTATTCACTGAAATGGAGCACCATATAAAACCACCTGGAACAAGGGAGCACACATTTGTTTTATAGCAAATAGAGTGTGCAGCTATGACCATGGGACCCAATGGTCCTATTAAATACTACACAGTCCGGAAGCTGCCAGACTATTTGAGTAATGAAACAGACTTTTGAAGTAATGAAACAGCTTGAAGACGACACTGCCAGCATGGGAAGCTAATCCTTCAGGATGTGGTGTACACCTAGTGCAAGGAAGCTGGTCCTTGTTGGATCTACGCTTATCTCCACGGATTCCTAGAGCCATGGCACTACTGGCCAAAATAAGGATGAAATGCAGCAGCTGGTGATAATGATCTGTTTAAAACCTAAAAGTCCCCTGATGCACCCTGTACTCGCTTACTTAGATTGTTTATAAAATTTTACTGAAGGGTAGTTTGCACCTGATTTAACTTGTTACACAGACTAGTGCAGTACAAACATCCCTTGGTAAACTCACACCTTGACTTTCCCAAGAACAAAATAACTTGTATGTACTTGGTAGTTCAAAATCCAAGGAAGAAGTGCATTCTGTGCAAAGGACCCAGGAAGCTGTGCCTGGAAGTTTTTCAACCTTTTTTTGTTTTCCTGCACTTTCTTTCTCATGCTATATCACATCTTTTACCATTAGCGAAGCCTATGTGAGTGTACCTTGTGAATTCTCAGCAATTATCTGACCCTGTATAATTTTTTCACATTGTAAATTAATAATCATATTATAATGCTCTGTCCACAAAAATGGTGGTGAATGATCTGAGAACCAAGAAGTGGAACTGGGTGGTCGGCTTACTCATAAATGAGGCTTTAAGAACATTAATAACAGACACTGTCATACAATCTCATGCAATGAGGATATTGTGGTGAAGAAGGGCACATAGTTATGTACTCACAAAACTTGCCATCTAATGGGAGAGTAGATATTAAAAAACATATTATTTGAGAACTATTATAAGTGCCACAAACATATTACATTTATTATTTATTATGCTCATTTGCATTACCAATAATTGTGGAAAATGAATTTTTAGTCTTTTCTAAGCCACACATATGTACATGACATATATATATTATTTAATATATTCTATTATGATATTTGAAATACATGATATTTAGGCTTCAAAATTCTTTCTGTAAATGATTAATAGCTCTAGGCATGCTTTGAGGAGATAGTGAAAATGCTACACTGATTTTTGAGTTTACTAGCCTTTTCAAAGTCATCTTCAGAAGGAGGAAACATCACAGATAATGATGAAAAAATGTGAATTTAACCAAAAAATGAAATATTTGTATATTAAACAAGGCATTGCATATGCTCAAACAAGCAGCCTCAGCATAGCTTTAATCTCTTCTTTAAGGGAAATTTATGACCATAATACAAATCAGCTTTATTTTTATATAAGCAGTTTAAAAAGAGAATGAAGGAAATTATTCTGACCTTTGGAACAATATGGTTTCTACTCTTTACTTAGGCTTCTCTGGTTTTATTTCTTGCTAAGTGACCCAGTGATACAAAGACAACAGAGCAATTTATTATTTTTATTATACAGCATTTCATATTACACAGAGATATTGTCACTGAAAAAATTGGCGTGTACCTCCAGATGCAATAACAAAATGACAGCTTTTATGACGAACTTCTTACTCACCACCACGCTCCTGTGTCTGTTCTTCTAGTCCTTGGGTTACTGGAAACTGAAAACTACACAATTATATTCATACATAGTAGTCCTTGTTTATTAAGTATTTCTGGTTTTGGCTTTATTCTAATCTGCTTGTCAGTCATAATTGCCAACAATTTATTGAGACAAATGATAGCCTGTCACATTATTTGTAACTATATAATAAGATAGCTGTATCATTAGTTCAAAAGATCCAATTCAAATGGCTCAGTTATATGACTGTAAATTACAGTGGAAGTTCAAACTGCTTATGGCCACTGAAAAGTTCCTCTCATTTAACATTCAACCTGCCATTTGCATTATTTTAACTTAAAAATACAAGATAGTCCCATGACTTGACATTTGCTGGAATTGTGTATAAAGCTATTTGGAAATTACGTGATAGGTTCAAGTAATTTTAATATGAAATCCCTAGCTTAACTGAAATATAAAGTATCTACCCCTTCATTACTGCATTTTAGACGTGGACACATTGTTTCATGACAGTGCTGTAAAAGTAAAGGAACTACAATATGTTTTAAAACTGTAACAATTGAGAGAGCAGAGGTAATTAGAAAGCCTACTAGGGATTTAAAATGTGACTATTTTAATGGCCTTCAGCCATCCCCAAAGTAATTAATGACAGAAAAAAATCTTTGAACTTGACTTACTGTCAATAAGTGAGCAGTCCCTGATTTAAAAGACTGTAAATATTTCCATGCTTCCACAATGCAAAATTTTCTCAAAAAACAAATTACCTTAAGAAGATGCTTAAACATTATACACTTCTATGAAGCTGCCCCAGCATCTACCTAATTCTCGTTATTCAAGTACTTAACAACTGTTTAAAAAAATAGTATTTAATTGAATTCCAAAAGTACTTGCATACATAGTTTGTTCAATTACTTCTAAATAATTTATATACTTTCATTTATTTTAAGAGCTTTGTCTTTTCCCTTGTTTCACTTCCTAAAGTTCAATGATTGTTATTGACTGATAAATGCCATGCTTTCTATTTTTACCTCCCACTTTAAGAGAAATTGTATTTGTCTCCACAAAGTAATTCTCTGAAACACCCAATATTTAAACATCACCATTTTTCTCACTAAAGGTGAAGATATGACCATCTTGACTGGGAAGTGTGAGCAGAATTACATGTGAAAACATTTAAGTATCCTAAGCCTTTACTATGAACCCATACTTTGGAGAAACAAAATGGAAACATTTCTTACTTAGGGTGGTTGATAAGATTGGGGAGGGGAAATATATTAAAATTTCTGAAATTTTAGTAACTGCTAGGGAAAAAGTAATAATCATATGCAAATAAATATTTCAAGAAGCATATGGTACA
The DNA here is from genome assembly GCF_030028045.1 of Hippopotamus amphibius kiboko. Taxonomy (NCBI): domain Eukaryota; kingdom Metazoa; phylum Chordata; class Mammalia; order Artiodactyla; family Hippopotamidae; genus Hippopotamus; species Hippopotamus amphibius. Next base: position 28,945,269 of record NC_080191.1, read on the forward strand.
TTCATAAGTTGCCTCAGACTCAAAAATATGTGTTCTCTATTATATAATATAAACGAGGGAAAAGCTTCAGGAAGCACAGGATATGGATGCTGAGTACTACCAAGATTTGTGAGTCACACAGACATAGAAAACTGTCATGTGGTTGCCAAATGGGAGGGGGATGGGGGGAAGAATTGGGCGTTTGGGATTAGCAGATACAAACTACAATAGTATATATAGAATGGACAAATAAGGTCCCACTGTATAGCACAGGGAACTATATCCAATATCCTGTGATAAGCTATCCCTAATGGAAAAGAATATAAAAAAGAATGCATATATAATATATATATATATACCTGAATCACTTTGCTGTACAGTAGAAATTAACACAACATTGTAAATCAGCTATCCTTCAATAAAATAATTTTTCAAAAAAAGAGGAAAAAAAAGATTTGTGTGACTCAGAAGTCCTTGAAGATTTTTGAGTTTGGAAAAAATTCCACTATACGTACAAAAATGACATCAAGTTCCTGTAAAAAGATAAATGCACTTTTGAAGATCTGCCATTTTAAATTTGCTTTTATCTCTTCATTTCTCTATTGGTCGAAAGAGTAAAATTTCAAGTGTGGTAAATTAAGGTAGTAACATCTAACATACTTAAAGTCAAAATTTTATCAAGTAATAACACTGACTTAGAGTAGAAACACATTAATATACACATGCCCTTAAAAGTAAAATTCACTGATTAAATCATTGATTTTTCAAGTTCTTTGGTTTGGCTATGTGCAGGAAAGAATTAATGTAGCAGGCTTGAGACTATTATCCTTAGAAAGACTGCTTATAACAGTTGCCCTGGGCTGGCACCTGGCAACTTGGATTTTAGGAGGCAATGAAAAGATCAACTGAGAGTGCACTTAGGTCAATGGTTCTCAAACCTTAATGTGCATAAGAATCAACTGGAGATCCAATTAAAATGCAGATTCTGATTAAGTCTGAGGTAGGGCCTGATACTCTGCATTTCTAATACGTTCCCAGGTGATGTTGACATTGCTCATTCAAGAATGGTAAAAACACAACCAAAATGCAAAAAAAAAAATTGTATAGTGTATGTATGGAAAAGCTACTGTGATGGATTGAACATGTCAAAAGTGGTTTGCGAAGTTTCACGCTAGAGATTTGTCGCTGGACAATGTTCCACAGTCAACTGGTCAGGTAGACCAATTGAAATTGATAGCAATCAAATTGAGACATTAATTGCAGACAATAATGTTATACCATACAAGAGATAGCCAACATAATCAAAATATCCAAATCAAGCGTTGAAAATCATTTGCACCAGCTTGGTTATGTGAATCGCTTTGATGCTTGGGTTCCACATAGGTGAAGCGGAAATAAACCTTCTTGACCATATTTCCACAGGTGATTTCTCTACTTAAGTGTAACGAAAACTTCCATTTTTTTTAAAGCATGTCTTTTTTTCCCTTAATTTATTATTTTATTTTATTTTTTATTTATTGGCTGCATTGGGTCTTCATTGCTGCACACTGGCTTTCTGTAGTTGCAGATAGCAGGGGCTACTCTTCATTGCGGTGCACGAGTTTCTCATTGTGGTGGCTTCTCTTGTTGTGGAGCACAGGATCTAGTCGCGGGGGCTTCAGTTATTGTGGCACGTGGGCTCAGCAGTTGTGGCTCATGGGATCTAGAGTACAGGCTCAGTAATTGTGGTGCATGGGCTTAGTTGCTCTGTGGCATGTGGGATCTTCCCAGCCCAGGGCTCAAACCCGTGTCCCCTGCATTGGCAGACAGATTTTTAATGACTGCGCCACCAGGGAAGCTGAAAATGTTCTGTTTTTAAAACAAATTGTGAAGAGCGATGAAAAATGGATATTGTACAATAATGTGAAATGGAAGAGATGGTGGGGCAAGAGAAATGAACCACCAAAGGGCAGTCTTCATCCAAAGAAGGCAATGTTGTGTATATGGTAGATTAGAAGGGATTCCTTTATTATGAGCTCCTTCCGGAAAAACCAAACAGTTAATTCCAATAAGTACCGCTCCCAGTTAGACCAACTGAAAGCAGCACGATGAAAAGCACATAGAACTAGTCAACAGAAAACGCATAATCTTCCATCAGCAAGACCACATGTTTCTTTGATGACCAGGCAAAAACTCTTGCAGCTTGGATAGGAAGTTCTGATTCATCCACTGTATTCACCAGACATTGCACCTTTGGATTTCCATTTATTTGGGTCTTTACAAAATTCTCTTGATGGAAAAAATTTCAATTCCCTGGAAGACTGTAAAAGGCACCTGGAAGAGTTCTTTGCTCAAAAAGATAAAAAGTTTTGGGAAGATGGATCTATGAAGTTGCCTGAAAAATAGCAGAAGGTAGTGAAACAAAAGGGTGAATACGTTGTTCAATAAAGTTCTTGGTGAAAATGAAAAACGTGTCTTTTATTTTTACTAAAAGCCAAAGGCGCTTTTTGGCCAACCCAATAAACTGAGATTTGGCTAATCTCAATAAATTAGATACTTAAACTATTTACGTTGAACATTTTTAACACATGTACATCACTAAAATCAGCACCCCATAACCCTCCCCCCCAAAAAAATGTCCTTTCACCACTTTATGCCTCTCTTTACTGCCCTCTAGCTTCTTATCCCCTATCTACACTGATCTGCATTTTCCAGAATTAAGTATGAATTGAATTATGCATGTGTACTCTCTTTTGTCATGTGTGTTATTTTTTTACCTGCCTTCTTTCACTCAGTATAATTATTTTGAGATTCATCCATGCTATGGCAGATGTTTATTTCTTTTCATTGTTGAGTAGTATTCCATTGTATAAATATACGATTTGTTTATCAATTCTCTGGCTGTTGAACATATGGGTTGTTTCCATATTTTCAACATTACAAATAAATCTTCTATAAATATTCATTTTTAAGTCTTTGTGGGAGCACGGTTGTATTTCTTTTGGGTAAATTACACATTGGAGTGGCTGGAGTATATGTGTAACATTTGAAGCAATTTCCAAGCTATTTTCCAAAGTGGTATTTTATATTCCCACCAGCAATGTGTGAGAGTTCTAGTTACTCTACAACATTTTTTACACTTGGTTGAGTCAATGTTTTTGATTTGAGCCATTTTGGTGTGTGTATTCATATCTCTTGCAGTTTTAATTTTCATTTCCCTGATGACAAATGTCTTGGTGTGCTTATTTTCCCTCTGTCTTAGTCTGCTTGGACTGTCATATCAAGATATCATAGTCTGGGTGGCTTAAACAACAGAAATTTATCTTTCATAGTTCTAGAGGTTGGGAAATCCAAGATCAAGGTGCCAACTGATCTGGTGTCCAGTGAGAGCTCTCTTCTTGGCGTGCAGAAAGTTGCCTTTTTGCTGTGTCCTCAAATGGCAGGGAGAGAGAAAGTGAGTTCTCTGGTCACCTCTTATAAAAAGAATACTAATTCTAATAGATCAGCATTCCATTTTATGATCTAATTTAACCTTAATTATTTCCTGATTCTAAATACAACCACACTGGGAGTTAAGGCTTCAACACTGAATTTGGGGGGGGGACACAATTCAGTCCAGAGCACCTCCCATATAATTTCCTTGGTGAGATATCCGCTCAAATTCTATGCTTATTTATTTTTATTGTGTTTGTTTTCTAATTACTCAATTATAAGACCACTTCATATATTCTTGATACAAATCCTATGTCATATATAAGTTTTGCAAATATTTTCTTCAAGGTTGTGGCTTGTCTTATTTTTTTAGTGATCTCATTTGAAGAGCAAAAGATATTTTTTTGATTAACAATATATTGAATTTTTCTTTTATAAATCCTGTCTTTTGGGTATATATTTAAGAAATTCTTTCCAAACCTAAGGTTTCTAAGATTTGTTCTTATATTTTCTCCTAGAAGTTTTATAGTTTTTAAATCTTTCATAGAGGCCTGTGATTCATTATAAGTCAGTTTCTGTATTTGTGTGAATGAGGAAGTTTTGTTTTGTTTTGTTCTGTCTTTACACACGTCTTCTAAATGTTCCAAAATAATTTGATTAGATTATCTTTCCCATGGAATCAATTTCACACTTTTGTCAAAAATCAATTGACATTTATATTTAGGTCTGTTCTCTTCTGTTAACGTTGCATTTAATATGTGACCCACAAAATTTTTATTAACTTTGTAACTGTTCAGATAAGGTAGCTTTTTTAAAGTGCTCCAACATTGTTAATTTTTTTCAAAGTTGGGTTAGCTATTTATGACTTTTGCATTTCAAAGTAAAATTTAAAATAAGCTTTTCAATTTATTTTTCAAAAATGTCCATTGTAATTTTGATCAGAATTGCATCAAATCTATAGGTCAGTTGTGGGAGAGTTAACATCTTAAATATAATATTGAGATTTTTGACCTCTGCACGTGCATTTCTCCCTTTATTTAAATCATTTAATTTGTCTCTGTGATGCCTGTACTTTTCAGTAAACAAGACTTGCACATCTTTTGTCAAATTTATTCCCACATATTTCATATTTTCTTGCATTTATAAGTATTTTTAATTTAATTTCTGATTGCACATTACTATAACATAGAAATATGATTGACTTTTGTAAGTTGATCTTAGATCCTGCAGCCTTAACAAACTCAGTTAATTCTAGGAGCTAATACTCTGTCCTGCAATAACTCTTTTCATTTTGGTCTCTTGGGATTCTTAGCTCTAGAATCTGCCAGGCTCTGTTTTAGCTTTCCTTCCCTGGGCCAGTGCATAGAAAGTCTCTCCAAGCAATAGCTGTAGCAATCATAGGGCTCACCTCCTTTGTTTCTTGACCTTTGTTTAATATCCAGTGTCTAACAATCCATTGTTTCATGAACTTTGATCATTTTTTGTTTGTTTCAGGTAGGAAAATAAACATGATCTCTGTGGCTCCACCTTGGTTGGGCGCATGAGTCTACAACATTTATATTTAATACGATTATTGATTTAGTATTTAAGTCTACCATCATATTCTCTTTTTCTATTTGTACTATCTGTTCTTTGTTTCCTCTTTAATATTTTCCTGCCTTTAGATTAAATAAGTGCATTTTAAATAATTCCATTTATCTCCTCTGTTGATTTATCAGCTTTAACTCTTTGGGCTTTTTTTGTTATAGTGGTTGATTTGTTGTTTATAGGTGTGATCACGAACTTTTTCTGTAAAGGGCCATGAGAGGGCAGGGTGCGCTGGTGGACTGCAGTGTGGATTGCATTCCAGTGGATGGACAATCTCCTCCATTTTTCTCCTTAAGGCTATAGTAAATGTAAGAGCAATATTATGAGTGAAGAGTCACATGAATATCCCGCACACCTGCAAGTCTGGATTTGAAAGCATTGTACAAAAACTGTTTGGAAAACCAGGTGGAAGTCTTGAGGCCAAGTGGTGGAAAAGCCACTGGTCTCATTGGAAACTCATTTTTAATATAGCCTCTCCTTCTGACAAAAGAAGAAAGAATCCAATTTAGCTCATGAACCAAGCTATCCTGCATGAGTACCTTGGATTATTTTCAGTCAACCAGGTGCCTTCCTTCATCAACTCATATTTGCATGGCATTTCCTACAGAAGAAATTTATTCTATTATGCTATATTTTATGCATGAACTTTTTTTGTGGCTCTCTATCATATTTCTCAAGTAAATTATATTTATAAATTGAAGTTGATTTTTCAATTCCTATAAAGCTTTAAATGTTAACAAGGTTTCTTTGTGTTAAATTACTATATAATTATTAATAGTACATAATTGATTAAAACATGAAAAACAAAATTTTACTGGGAATGTATTACTTAATGAGATGGATAGGTCTCTTAAAATTAATTTATATACTCATAGATGAATGTGACTTATTGCTAGAATAAAGCAAGCTTCAATGGAAATTAACAGCAAATGAAGAGAGTAGATGGTCTACCAATAAATTCAGGGCTTACAAAACAGGCATTAATGACTTGTTAAGTACCTTCTTAACAGTAGAATTCTCAACATATTTCAAGTAGATTAATATAAAACAAATAAGTATATGAAATGCAGAAATAATTAGGCATATAATTCGTTGCCTAGTGATAGTGAGCAGATAAGCATCCAAGGAAAACTAATGCACAAGGATTTTTCAACTACCTACTGCCAAAATTTAATGAAAATGACCCTCTTGTAAGCTTCAATAATTGTTTAAGCTATCTCTGATATATGTTTTTGGAATCAAAGATATAACTTTGATATGTCAAAAAATGATTTCTATTTGAAATCATGCAAAATAAGCAGCTGAGGCTGTTCTTTGATTACAGAGACTATGCAGAGAAGATTATTTTGAACTGTTCTTTTAAAATATTTGTTTTTTGAATCTTTTCCTTTTTTTGCCAGCTCTTTTATCTTCCTTTTTTTAACCACTTCAGGTTATTTTTTCTTATACATAGACAATGTAATTCAATAAAATTTAAGTGAGTTAAAATTTTGAGTTTTAACTTTTTGGGGGGATGGAGGAGTGGGAGAATTATATTAGGAAGGGTAGGAGGGGAAACTAGAAATAGCAACACTGCTGCAAACTTTGACCACAGGCATATTCTCAGACAGGTGAATTTTAGAAAAAAATATAGTTGGAAGTTAATGTGAAAATTAATTTTTTTTAAAGCTGTTGTCTGTGCCCACATTGACTGGAAAGTCCTAGTGTAATCTAGAAGCATACACTGCAGTTTGAAGACCTCTGCTCCAAACCCCCAGGATCATATGGACAAAAGGCTATAGTGCACCTCAAACTTCATTTAGTGCTTTGTATTTGTACTTTCTTGTTTTTTGTCTCTAAGGATTTCCCTTACTTTCCTGCCACATAGGCATGTTAGTGTTCATTAAGAAAGTTAAAAATGTGAGTATATATCAATACTTTTAAAAAATTTGGGGAGGGAGGATAGCTAATATACCAATATACATAAAATAGAATGCACTACCTGTTATTTAAAAAACAAGTTAAATATCTAAGTTAATTTTTACTTAGTTTAAATTTTTTTTATTTATTTATGTTTTCTCAAAATTCTTAATTGCCTGTTCAGACATATTTGAAATTCATAAGACAAAGAATGTAGTTACTTAATTAGCCAATGAATTATTAAGTAGGTTATTGCTATAGGCCCAGCAGTTGTTTAGCTGATAAAATTAAGGTTATAAACAAGAGGCAGAATAGAGTCAAATTTGTCCTATGTAATAAGGTTCTTCAGGCAAATGGCTTTTCAAAATAAACAGAAATTTATTTTTAAAGGTCACCTGGTCATTGAATCTTCTTTGTTTTGTCTTTCTGATGATAATGTGAGTCTAATGTTTGTATAATTCCCTCAATTGGAATGTGGTTAGTATAAGATAATTCAGGACTATTGATGTAACAGTATAAAATAGCAGTAACACATAAGAATTAGCTTTCAACTGTGTGACCTTATCTGAGATTCTAAGGGCCAAGAAACATTTTTGAGATACTGTGCATATGTTCTTGTCTTGTGTAGCTACCACACTTTGATAAGATTTTCCATCCCAGGTTAAGCAGATGAGGTGCTCAAAATCAAGGGATATGAGTGAGAAGTGTCTCTACTTTTTAATCCATAATTACTTGACATACTTCAGGTGGTGTCAGAAATGGATTTGGTGTGATAACCACGACTCCTGTGATTCAGGTTTAAGACAGTCAGAAAGCTACAGGAGAGAATCTTGAGCTAAGGATATCTCTTAGAGAGTAGCTCACACAGGCCTGTATGACACTGAGTTTTTGAAGAAGGTTTTGTGAGCAAGTTCTATGTAGTGGGGTTTGGCACTATTCACCTCCTTCTGACTGTCGGGATTAGTAAATAATTACCCTGATTCATTGTGTCTTCCTAAGCAGTAAGTGCGAGTAAGGATCTCCAAAGACAGCTGAAGATCCAACGAAAGATGGGTGGTCGGTCCTTCACATTTAAGGCAGAAATTGAATTGACTGGAAGTTTTACTTGCAAGAGTGGGTGAGTGGAGATGAGAAAATTCTGCCCCTCTTATTAAGCAATTTTCTCTGTGTGATTTTGCATCAAGGAAGAGCCTGGTTCCAATGTAAAGTGTGTTCTTTTTGTTGTTGTTGTTAATTTGCTTTATCTTAGAACAATACTATTTTAAAATATATGTGCTAGATTTCCACCCTCATACAATTTTCTACTTGAGAATATTCAATGTAGAGAGGCTGGGTTAAAATTAGTGTTTGTTTATATAGGACCAAAATATGATAGAAAATGGTCTTTTGCAAACTCTAGTTGCTGCCCACCCAACAAAGACCATCAGAACCATACCTGTAGTCAAACTAAGTTGGGTTTATGACTTCTTGCAACGAGGATGACTGCACACCACATGGAACCTGGGGCATGTAAATAAGAGGGTTTTGTTTTGGTCTGGTTTTTAGAAGGAATTTGTAATGGGGGTTAGGCTTATGTTAGCTGTTTCAGGGGAGGTTTGTGATAGGTGTTTTGGTGAAATGCGGTTTTCTTGTGGATTAGGTATTGCTAGAAAGGGGAAAGTTTTATGGTTAGGTTTTTTCTTTCTCTCTCTCTCTCTTTTTAATCTAGGAGGTGGAAGAAACAGAGTGAGGCTAAAAAAGGCATCTTATAAGAGAATTCTCTTTATGTGACCGGGAGAACTTGACTGGCTATTTTTGTGGTTTCAACCATGTCCTCACTTTTGTCTGTTTTTAAACATGTTTATGGAATGGTTTTACTTTTGAATTGCTTCATCTTGGTCAGAAAGTGATCTTTGATGATGGTACAGTCTGAAATTACTTATGTCCTGTAGAAGAACTACCATATGATGATGATGATGGAAACTATCATATATGAAGATGGAAAGGGATGCATAATACAAAAGGTGTTAGAGAATTCATTACTACTGACCCCAAGGATTAATGATCAATTAAAAAGAATACAACTGTGTTATAATATGGATGCCATTATCAACTCCGTTTTATAGACAGAGAAAATGAGGCTGAGAGCTGTGAGGTGTGCCCAAGGTCACACAGGTATTAAGTGGTGGGACAGGCTCACTCAAGAGTCTACACTTGACAAACAGACCGTGCTGCCCCATTTTCCCTAGAATCTATGATACCTAGATATATGACCTACCAAGTGTCAATAGACATTGTGGAAACAGATTTATTGGGATCAGATTCAGTATAAGCACCATTAAAATTTAAGGCTGTTACAGCAGAGTTGAAGAATGGACTACAGAAAAATACAATTTCCATAAAGCAGGAAGGCTGAAGGCAGATATATTATTCAATAAATCTGGGAAAATCCCATGGATTTGACATTTCTGGGACTTACTTTCATTTAAGAAGTAAAGGAGCCCTTAAGTGATGTAAGCTTCATGTGATCACTGGATAACCAAAATTTCCAGTGCTGATAAGACCCTATATTGGGTGAATAATGTCACCAAAAGCTGTATATACTTCTGTTTGAGTCTTGAGGTTGGAGAATAGGATTTATTTGTGCTGAATCTGCCCCTGGATAGTGGAACCTCTCTGATTCTGATAAAAGAACATGTTCTTAAGTTGATAAATCAATAGAGTAAACTAATGTTTTAAGGATTCTGTGTTGGCAGGGGAATAGGGCATGGCATGTTCCTTCTTCCCAATCATAATTCATCTGATAAGAATCAGGGGCCAATAATCATTCCTCAAAAAAATGGAGTCTGCTGATTAAAATGGCATTCCGGAAATAGTGATGTGGAAATAAATTGCAGACTGCATTGAATAACCAGAGAAATTAAAGTTAGGAAAAGAAATAAGGCATTTGCTATTGTGGGGCATGTACTTTGACTAAGAGTAGACAGTAGGAATGGAAAAGATACTGCAAATAAAATGCAGTAGAATTAATCATGAATTAACACTGGCAAAACAAACAAACAAAAAAAAATGAGAAAGAAAATCCTGAGAGTAAAGTTCAAACAATTAAGTGTTATAGACTCTCCATAGTAAAGGAACTGAAGACGATGAAGAAGGAGCTAGAAAAGAGACAGGAGAAATCACAATTATTTACCCATTAATAAATTCAAGAAACATTCAACTAATTATTTACTCATTAATAAATTCAAGAAACATTTAATGAATTCCTACTTCATATCAGGCATACCTCTAGGTGCTGAGGCTGCAGCAGTAATTAAAAATATAAAAAGACAAATCTCTTACCTTTGTGGTGCTTGTATCATGGTTGAAGGAACAGATGATAGACAGATAATCATACATAAGTTAGATGGTGAAAAAGGCATTGAAGTTGGAGGGACAGTGATTTTAAAAAAACATAAGTGTCTCAGAAACTAAGAGATTTCCTAAATTCTGTTTTATTTTAAAATAATTTGGTTTAAAACTTTGAAAGAAATCTGAATTGTTTTAAAATTAAGAAACATCAATGGCAATTAAGAATTGTAATTTTTAATAAATTAACATGGAAAATGAGCCTCCTAACAATGTTATTGCTTCAGGCTGTGGATGTTCCCTTTCATTATATCAGATTCTCTGGGCCAGTAGTCCCAATATTATATCTTGGAAATTTGTGTTTTCTCTCTAGCATGTTATGTAGTGCCCTCAGTCATCCCCTTTTAGCTTGGTTCCTCAAAGAGTTTTTTTTATTAAGCTCTTTATTGGAATATAATTGCTTTACACTCTTGTACCAGCTTTTGAGGTACACCAAAATGAATCAGCTGTATTTATACATATATCCCCATATCCCCTCCCTCCCGTGACTCTGTCCCACCCTCCCTGTCCTGGCCCTCTAAAGCATCACCCATCATCTAGTTGATCTCCCTTTGTTATACAGCAACATCCCACTAGCTATCTATTTTACAGTTGGCAGTGTATATATGTCTATGCTATTCTCTCACTTCGTCCCAGCTTCCCCTTCACCTCCCCGGCCCCCAACCCCCTGTCCTCCAATCCATTCTCTGCATCTGCATCCTTATTCTTGCCCTGTCACTGTATGTAATGAGGTGGATAGACCTAGAGTCTGTCATACAGAGTGAAGTAAGCCAGAAAGAGAAAAACAAATATTGTATGCTAACTCATATATACGGAATCTTAAAAAAAAAAAAAAAAAGGTACTGATGAACCTCAAAGAGTTTTGATTTGCACTGAATACAGATCTGTGATTCTGACAGTCTTCATTTCTTTTTATATTTCATCCACTGTGCATTTGCCAAATCTGTGTAAAAGTCAGTAGTTATGAGTCCTGCCCAATTTTAGCCACTGACATATTTGTAACCTTGAACAAATCATGTAAACACTGTGAATCTATTTTATAAGCTGTAGAAAACTATTAAAACAATCAAATGAGAATGTATATAGAAAAGTGGTTGGTAAACTGCAAAATTCAAAGCAAATATAATTGATTATTATTATTTTTTACTGTGTTACCCTGCAGTGGCTTGCCAGCATTTCTTAACATTAATGCAATTGAGATTCATTTTGCTTTTCTCCACTGCATCCTCAGACTCCTGATTTTTTAAAAACTCTTCAATATTACAGATTAAAGGAGATACAGTGATATAAAAACTGCCATAGCTTATATTAACACTTCCCATGTGTTAATATACTAACAGATAGCTAGTGGGAACCTGCTGTATAGCAAAGAGAGCTCAGCTCAATGCTCTGTGATGGAGGGTGCAGGGGGTGGGTGGAGGCTGGGAAAGAGGTCCAAGAGGGAGGAGATATAGGTATACATATACCTGATTCACTTTATTGTATGGCAGAAACTAACACAACATTGTAAAGCAATTATATCCCAATTAAAAAAAAAAAAACCCACTTCTCTATAATAACTTCATTTTTTAAAATTCTATGACTTGTAACAGAAATTCTGGAGTTCCTATCCCCTATCAAACTAATTCTGCCTCATGGAAATCCAGGACGCTGTTTACAGCTATAGGCCACTCTCATCACATATATGACTTCCAAATGCTGCTCAACTGTAAGTGGCTAATTTTGCAGTCTTATTATTTGTGCCAGTTTTCAGTATCTCTTCCACATTCTTTCTACCACAGCATATGGTTTTGCATGGTCTATTCAGTAAATATTCATAATTATTCCACTGAGCTTTGGTGACGGTGAATGTGTGTGTTATTGGAGATAAATTGTGCAATCTGCAAGGAAAACAAAGATGAGTTTTTTGCTTGGATATTTTTATTCATTTGGTGGTGGAGGCAGATAATCTACTCCATAGGGAAGCAGGGCATTGCTCTGGGGAGAGAGATGCTGAGTCAGTCACATGCTTCGCCTCTTCCTTGTTCATGCTTCATGACTGACTAGCATGCCTTCCACAAACACTTCTGATATATGGATGTAACTACTTTCCATACAAGGTTATAAGAATAAGGTAATGCATGCAAAGGATATTCCTCACCCTAAGCTGAACTATGAATGTAAACATTTCATGGTACAAAACCAAAATATTTTAATATCTCTTGATTAAATATTAGAAGTTGCTTTCTTTCTTGTGTTCTAACACAACAAACACTTAGTCAGACAAAGGCAGTAGCCGAAGTATATCAGCAACCAATAAAGGGTTTTTGTTTGTTTGTTTTTTACTTTTCCTCTGCTGACCATTATCCTCAAAACTAATAGAGAAAATCATGAAACTTCTCCTTTCTAAGTTTTACAGTGGAATAAAATAGTTACAAATAGTTCCCAGGAAGCTAGAATTACTACTGTCAAAGAAAACTGCATGCCCAATTACTAGTATTTCATATTTCTGAACACAAGTAAATATGAAGTATGACCCAAATTCATTTGTGCATCAAGGCTGGAAATACACTGGGATTTTCTTTTCTATGAAAAAATGATTCTTTATAAGAAAAAGGATGAAATGGCTTTAATGTGGATTTACTACTGCCATTGCTGTCTGGGTAAATCTTCACATTTTACTTCTGAACCAAAAAGAAACCATCAAGTCACAGAAGTAGCGAGTGAGCCCTTTTATGTAAGCTTGAGGTCTGATTTAGTAGAAATGTATCCACAAATTCTGTGAACAAGGACATGAAGGTCTGAGTACACTGGATCTGCAGGTTCATAAGAAACTAATAAAGCAAAAGGCAAAGAATGAAAGAAGTACGCCTTGTCTTTGAAAAACATTCTTTGGATTCTAGCAAAGTCATTACAAAACACTGAGAGTACATTCAGGCACAATGTGATAATGTCCAATCTTAACAAGTTGCTTTAGTTTATAAAAATGACTGCAACCCCATTTTGTTCCTGGAACTTCCAGAAAACAGTAAAACTTCTACATTATTTTAATACTCACCAGCCACCCAGCTAAATGATTTCAGTTAATAGCAGTTACAGGACACAGAATACTAGCATTTTGAGGGAGGTATGGAGAGAATTCTGAACTAAATACCTTTATATAAAAAGTCTGGTGTAATTATCTTTTTATAAAGGCCTCTAAATAAAACAGCAACAACTTTCCTCAGCAAGCCCATTTACATAGTCCTTTATCTTCCTTTGGAATCTCTTTTGCTAGGTCAAAGGAAAGGATTTAGGGTATCTCTGAGGGTATGGGAAAGGAACGCAAAGGAAGGAAATGATGAAGAAGGAAAAGTGGTTTCATTTACATTTACTGGGTTCTTGGCCAGTAGCCTTTGCTCAAGATTCTGCTGGGGGCATTCAGGCTGTTTCTAGGCACTCTGCTGACTTCTAATGGACTGTTGAGGTCCAGCTTAAATAAAGTAATGATGATTGTGAGCCATAGGGATGCCATTAACATTTCCCCCTTCTGTGTTTTTGCCTTTTGTCTTTGACCTTAGAATGAACAGTCCTCAGATAGCTAGTATCTGCTCTGACAAGTGAAGCTGGAAGGGCTCTGCAGCGCCCACAGATGCGCTACCAGTGCACTCATTTATCAACGGTGGCCTTGCTTTTAAATTAGGGAATTTTGTTCTTCCGGCAAGAACTCACAGACAATTTACATTTTTTTGTTTGTTTGTCTGTTTCTTTGTTTGCATACTTGCTGGAAAAGAAAGTCTCCTTCAATTCTAAGGTACAGTACACTAGGAGATATTTTCTTGGTTCTCTGGGACCGAATTTAGAAACATTTTATATGGGAGAAGAAGAGCCAAGGCATGAGTGTTCCATTAAAAATGACCACAGCAAATATATTTTGTGTGAGCAGAAATCTCCCATGACATACGGGGAAATGCGTATTGTTTTTCATTTTTCACTTATTCATCATTGACCCAACTTCTTTCAAAATTGATTTAGGTCAGTTTGTAAAAAGACCCAAATGGAGTGGAACATGTTTTAAGTTGGATTCCTCAGAAACAGATTTTGAGATGAATATTCATATTAGAGTGAAATATTAGAAAGTGTTCATAAGAAAAAAACAGTAGGAAAGAGGAAAATTGGGACTTGGAAAAGAATGAGGCCAGATAAAAGTCTATAAATATGTGTAGTTCTCCATTCCATATGAATTCAAACTACTTCTGATTCTCTTTCCTACTGAATATTAACGAGAACATACATTTGTAGATCAATTTGCATGCCAAGTGCCAGAGGACCTATTGCTATGTTCTACACCTAAAACAGCAGCATGGGTAAATGGCTATAGAGTCCTTGGGGGAAAGACTGGAGGAATCACTACTTGTACACACTTAACATTGAATTATAGGGTCCTTCCTAATCCACATTCACATTCTCTCTTAATGTATGGGCTCTGTTTCTTGGAACTTCATAGAGGTTAGTGTCCTATGTTTGTATTACAGTCATTCAGCATCCCCGTTCCTTAAAAGTTTAGTGCTTAGCCTCTGCTATTCTCGAATCTTGTTATACTTATTATTACTAGAGAGCCCATTTTTATAAACGCGTCTATCACTAACCATTATCTGTAGAAGGCAGCTCACACTGAGCTTCTTTACAGTGCCAACGTGCCCTCCCCCATCAGAGAGATCCTACAGCCTTTGTGAGGGTAGTGTCTTCTGAGCTCTATTAGAGAAGAAAGACAACTGGGGGAAGAGGTTGAGGTTACTGGGTTTTTCATAACTGACCCATCTAGAATAGCTGCCTTTCTTAGGCTACCTTTATATCCATTCCATAACACTTCTAGGGGATTTCTGGCAACACTGCTTAATTATTGTTATTTTTTTCTTCCACTTTTACTGAGATATAATTGATATACAGCATTGTCTAATTTAAGGTATACAGCATAATTGACTTACATACATCACAAAATGCCACAATAAGTTTAGTGAACATGCATCATCTCATATAGATATAAAATTTTAAAGAAAGAAAAAATATTTTTCATTGTGATGAGAACTGTTAGGATTTCCTCTCTTAACAATTTCATATGTAACATATAGTAGTGTCAATTATATTAATTATGTTGTACATCACATCCTTAGTACTTATCATAACTGAAAGTTTGTGCTTTTTGACCACCTTCATCCAATTCCCCTTCCCCCCACCCCTGCTTCTAATAACCACAAATCTGATCTAATTTTCTGAGTTTGTTTGTTTGTAAAGTATAATTGACCTACAACACTATGTTAATTCCTGCTGCATAACATAGTGATTCAATATTTCTATACATTACAAAATGATCACAATCATTCTAGTTACCCATGTCAGCGTACAAAGGTACTACATTATTATTAACTATTCCTCACACTGTACATTTCATACCTGTGTCTCATTTATTTCGTAACCTGAAATTTATACCACTTAATTTCCCTCACCTAACACTGCTTCACTTAATATGAACCATTACTTTTTCTAAGCTTTGAAGAGCCATTCTAATTATAGGCAACTATTATAACTGGATCCATAATGTCAAACATAGGCTTGGTGGTTGGAGTAACAGAACTACGAGAAGGGCCAAATTCGGAGCATTTTCTAAAATTACAGTATAGATCCATTTATTTTAGCTATAAAATTAACTTAAATTGTATAATAGGGGAAATAGAAAAAAAATATGAATGAAATAAGAAGAATGGCCATGATGACACTTTGTACCCCTGTTGTCCGACCCAAGTTCGTGTGCCTGATGCACCCTGAGGCCACACAAACTGAAACATCGAAGTGTGGAGCAGAAGAAGGTTTACTGCAAGAACCGAGCAAAAAAAAATAAGAACGGGTAGCTCATGCTCAAAAGTCTGAACTCCCCGATAGTTTGGGGGAAGAGTTTTTATAGGTAAATTTGAGTGGAGGTCTGCAGGGTGTGTGACCTTCCTCTGATTGGCTGGTGGTAAGGTAACAGGGTGGTGTTCCAGGAATCTCAGTCATCAGCCTTCTGGTTCCAGCTAGTCTGGGGTCCACATGCTTGTGCTCAGCCTCAGGTTACCATCCTCCACCCGGGTGGGGGCCTTCGTTCCTGTAGAAGAACTCAGAGATACGTATCAGATTGCTATGCACGTCCCTTGAGGAGGAACCAGGACCCTGCCCCATCCTGCACTATTGTTTTTTGACAGCCTTTCCTTTGTTTCTGCATTCCCTCTCTCCTCTAATTAGTAACAGTTTGAATCTGTCCTTTGGAACTCAGGGAAGGTCCAGGAAGCTGAAAACCTTTTTCCTACAAATAAGAAATGGGGGACGTGGAAAGGCTTTTTGTCTGCATAGTCCCCACAGGGTCCTGCTTGGTTTCACCTCATACTTTCTGGTCTAAAAAGAATAAGAGATATATGGAACAGAGGAGTATATCTCCCCAAAAGCCCAGCTGGGCCCCCTGCTGAAGCAGATTTGCCCCAACTGACCCACAGATGCACATATAATAAAAATAAATGATTGCTGTGGCAAGCCACTAAGATTTGGGATGGTTTGCGATTCCAATAGTAGACTAATACAATAAACCAGTCCCTTACATCTGAATATTCTACTTTTTTTTATACCCACTATATATTCTGATACTATAAAATTATATCAAGTCTTTCCAGAAAAAGCTTAACGGGTCTCAAGAGCAGATCTATTAGGGTCAGAAAAAAATGAGGTCTAAGTGGAAATAAACCATTGTTTTTGAGTCATGCCTTTTAAGAATCTAAGTCATCATTGACCTTGAACATCATTCCACATCTCTGGAACTCAAATGAAATGCTGAAGATGATGACCTGTAAAATTCCTTCAGTTTCAATATTCTATGTTTACTTCCATTACAATTTTTTTAAAGACCTGCTATATGAGTAACATGGAGTCCAAGTCCCAGGGCAGGATGCTAACTGTAGGAGACCCAGTCTCCTCACCACCTACTCCATTCCCTCAATTTCACTTTAGTGAAACACAGCTGTGTGTTTATATATATATATATATATATATATATAAACTACTTAGAGATGTTTACCCTTTGCAGAATTCATGGCTACAATTCAGCAGAATAACACAGGCAGGTTGGTAAGAAAGAGCAAGTTGCCATTCTGTATGAACGTGAAGAAATATACAGGTAAGTTATTAAAACTGGTTCTGCTGACATCTACAGAACAAACCACATCAACAGTGGGTGGTGCTAAACACAGCACTGTACTTACAGAACTTGTGATGTGTTTTCCCTTCCTCTGAGCCATAGAGCCTGATCAACCCAACCTGTGGAGTAACTCACGTGTAAGGAAAAAAGTGCAAAGATGAACTGTAGGTGACCCTAAGGAGCTGTTCTACACTCTGAAGTGAATACCCTATTCCCTGTCTCTGCCACCATCAGAATTAAATTATTCTGTCATTTTCTTCAACTGGGGTATGACTTAAAGATATGAAAAAGCTTCTTTCTCAAACTGTCTCCCTCACACTAGCTAATAAAAATAGCTCAAATATCACCATTAGTCCATTTCCAATATTTTCTGTAAATCACTTCTGGAAGGATGACATATTACATCATTTTGTAGCTACTGTTATATTAGTGGAGATGTGTTCATATTCTTAAAGTAGCATGTTAGTGAAGGTTTCCTTCTGTATCTCTGTCCTCCAAAATATAATTGTGCCTCAGTGACTACTAAATGAATTAAAATCCTTTTAGCGTCCCTTAATCCAAGTTTAACTCCCTTTTTCCAGTTTATATTCAACCACCTTCCATGTCCAACCATCTTCCTATATGTATTAATTCTAGATTCAAGTCATAGTTCTGAGATTATAATTTATATTCCAAAATATACATTTTCTTCTTTTATATATATAAAAATTTTTCAAATAACTTCCATTTACTATAGCATGTTAAATGATGTTAATTATTATCAAGGAAAATAATTCCAGGAAAGGGAAAAGAAAGTGAAAGGATGCAATTTTAATTACAGTGATAAGGGAAACATGTTGGAGTAAATGGCATTTCAGTAAAAATTTGAGATTGTGAGAGAGTGGGCCATATGTTTATTTGGGAAAAGAACATGCCAGGAAGAATTAGTACAAATTGGAAAGGCTCTGAGGCAAGCACCAGCTTCTGTGTTTATGATTTGAGATGGAATGAGCATAGGGGAGACTGTTAGGAGATGAGGTCAGAGAGATGTTGGACAGATGATGTAGAACCTTGGAGGACACTGTAAAGAATTTGCTATCACTTCAAATGAGACAGAAAGCCTTGGAGGGTTTTGAGCAGAAGAATAATGTAATCTGTTTCAAGTTCAAACAAGGTCATTCTGGCCATTGCCATGGCTGTTGGTCTACAAGGGCAAGCACAGATGGCAGAGAAGTTAAGGGTCTATTTCAGTGATCCAAGTGAGAGAGAATAGTGACATGGATAACAGAGTTGTTGAAAGCTGATCAGATTCTGCATAGATGTTGAATCTAAAACTAATAAGTTCTTAGTCATATCGGATATGACTTGTGAATAAAGAGAAGCGTGAGAGAGAAGGATTTGGGGCTTACAACAGGAAAGACAGAGTTTCCATTAAGATGAGAAGATGATAGTAAATAGAACAGGCAAGAGGGAGATATCTGAAAGTTAGTTTTGAATGCGTTACATGTGAGATATCTAATAGACCTTCAGATGAAAGTAGGATAAGAAGTTAAAATGCAAGTCTGTAATTCAGCATAGAAATCCAGGCTAGAAATGTGAATTTGGGAGATCTGAGTATATAAATTATATTTAAAACCTTAGACTGGATGAGATCACCAAGAGAATGAGTGTGTAGATGAAGATGAAAAAAGTATTGATTTAAGGCAAAAGCTGCTGAAAAACCAACAAGATGAGGAATGATTAACAACTGCAGGATTTAACAACATGGACATTAGTATCCTTATTCAACGGTTTTGATGGAGTAGTGGAGTCTAAATACAGATTTTAGTAGGTGGAAAACACAATTGCAGGATTGAATCTAAACAGGGTAAGTCGAGGCAAATTGTTTAGGACATTTGCTATAAAAGAAAGAAGTGAAATACGAGGAGATTTGGAATAAGGAGAGGTGTTTTGGGTTTTTTTTGTTTGTCTTAAAGATGGGAGAAATGTTTGCATACTAAATTAGGATGATTTATCATAGAGGTAAAAATTGATGATGTGAAAAAGAGAGAGTAGAACTAAAGGAGCGGTGTCTTGAAAGGAGAGAAGAAATAGGATCTTGTAAATAAGTGAAGTATTTGGCCACAGCTAGGACCAGAAATATTTAATTCACATCAATAAATTAATTCATATTAATAAGAGAAAGCAAAGTTTATGACATAAGATTCGGGTAAAGAGGTAGTTTTGGTAGTCCCTACAGCTCGTGGAAATTCTCTTCTCTATTTTCTCAATTTAAGGGCAACCATATTTATGTAGTTTGACATTTGAAGAGTGAGTAGGCTATAGGCAATCGGGGAGAGGGAAAATGAACGAACCAGGGAAATGTAGTCTAATGCTGGGTGGTATTAATGGCCTGCTTGAGATGAATGGTCACAGATTTAGAATGAGATCAGGCAATATGGCTGTGTGTTCTTCCCCCCAAAATGAGCTGCTCAATTTAGGTATGGAATAGGAGGAGAGTTTTACTTCAATGCCATTTTTGCTCTGCCAAGCAAGTACAAGGAAATAAGAGCAGCACAAGGAAATGAGAGAGAAGGGTGTGATTACAATGACTGACCATGGAATTTAAGCTGACATAGCGGAGTAAGGAGGAATTTAAGACAGAAGGGAGATGACGGTAGTGATAAGAACAATGGCAGGCAGGGCCCAGTGAAGAAGGATTGCTGGCACGGGGTATGAAAGAGCATTAGAGAAAAAGCTTGGGAGCGGTAGAAGAGTTGGAAGCTGAAAAATTGGAATCATGAAAGGCTTTCCACTGCTGGAAATGACAACATTTAAGAGATGACCATGGAATAAGTATTGATACATCATAATTAGCATAATTTGTAAGTATCCAAACAAGATATATAGCAAAATCAGAATTTTTTGAAATATATGTATTTCATACATCCATTATAAACATTTGTGTGTGAATGTGCATGTGTATGTTATATGTTTATGTGTATGTGTGTATGTAAGGAAATATATTCAACAATAAAAATGGTTTTCTTATCCTTTTCTTTTTTGAGGCGGAGCACTAAATTTATTACAATGGATATATTTTACTGTTAAAATCAGAAAAAAAGGGTTATAAAATGAACATTCAATAAAACCTGTAATTTATTAGAGGATATTTGTTCTCAGCTAGCCAGCTCTGTAGGAAATAACACAGTTCAGATATTAACTGATTTTTTTCTGCAATCTCATGGTTGAGCATGAGGGTAAGATACACCTGAGAAGATCACTGGTGAACTGTATAATTTGCTTGTTTGATTATAGGTGTTTTAATTAACGGTGAATGTGAGGAAATACATTACTTTCTGAAAAAAATTGTTTTCATGAGGTGAGAGGAGCTAAGTTAAGAAAAACAAGAATAAGACAATGCTTAGAAACTGAATAACACATATATAGGCCTTTTGCCCTTCATCCTGTAAATCGTAAAAATGTGGAAACTAGATGTAATTTGCATGATGAAGAGTGAAAAAAAGAGAAGATATGCTAAAAATGTTAAGATTTTCCTTTCTTTCTTTATCTTTTTCATGGTCTCTTTAATATTAATGTACTTAAAGAACATCTCCCAAGTAGGTAACAGTTAGCTAAGGTCAGATTTTAATTGATAAAACAATGGTAGAAACTAGTCAGCATCCAAGATCGAAGAGAATGCATCATACAAAAGACCCTTTCTCCCTATAGCATATGAAGATTTCTTCTTTAGTTCTTTGGTGACATGAAAATTGTAACTATGTTGCTTAAAGAAAGGAACAAAAGAGACTAAAGTTTAATTATACTGTTTTATTTCCCTTGCAGCTGTGTCCCATTAGCCACTGAGCAATGAGAAAGTTCTTTGTAATCTTTGACCCTCCTACCAATACAGCCCTCTGCAAACTGGTAATTACAATCAATTATAGGCCACAGACTGGTGAAAGAGACAAATATTTTTTTCTTTCAGAGGCCTATGAATTAACTTTATAGTCAAACTATAACTCCTCAATTTCTAGGCCTGAAGCTGCTAATAAGTTCAAGATATATGATTGTCTTTAATATTGTCATAAGCTGCTAAGAATTGTGATGTTTCCTAATTCTAATTCTCATCATCAGAGGTTGATTTTTTTTATGGGTAGGCATATTTTCACAGGTTCTTGGGCATCAACAGCATGCAAAGCTCCTATTTGAAATTGCCATAATAGGAAAAATAATAAGAGCAGGTAAAACTTAACCACACTTTTTAATGCAGTTAATTTATTTATGCATTCGTTCTCTTTGATATCTGCAGAAACCAAGGCATTGAGACTCTATTTCCCCAAAGTTACATAGGAAGTGCTAGGTTGAGGAATTGTACTCAAGTCATCTAGCTTAGAGTTCATCCTCTTACCCGATGTGCTATGTGGCCTCATTGCCTATTGGGATCTTTATGGAACTATAAAAGCTTCATGGGAAAATGGCCATAGTAAAAAAGAGAATAAACAAGTAGAGACAGCACTTACTATACTACTGAACAGCCCATGGGGATCAATAATTTCTTATTGACTACCTCTTCTCTCATTTAGCTTTAAAAGGAATGTGACTTTCTACTGAGGATGTTGTGATTTATCAGATTCTCATCACACGCCCACTGCAATGTGATAAAGAAAAGGCAAATGGCATAGGTCTTACAGTTTAGTTGGAAGTGCCTAAAGATGATAACTTCTGATGTATCCCTGACCAATGCAGAACTAAGAAGAAGCTGGAGCTTTGAGTGAAGTATGGAGGAAAAGATATAAGTAGGTGTTTGAGGCCACATTCTACCAATTTTCTGGGGTTCAGAGCAACTTGTATCTGAGAGGAGGAAGGAATGGCCTCAAACTGTTAGAGATGCTTAGGATATGACAAACTATCAAAAGCTTATAACCCCTGCCTCACAGGACTTGCCTCACAATTTGTAGAGCCAAGTGTAGAATAAAAACACGAAACCTTTTCTTTGAAAAGTTTTAAGAATTTCAAGACAGCGAGAGCAGAACATTAAACCAAGCATGGGATCCTATAAGCATGGGACTTCGTGTGACTGCTCAGGTCACACACCCATGAAGCTGGCCTGAATCCCCACCATCTCTCAATGTTGATTCTCACTAGTCTGAGAGTGGCAGGCCAGCCTTCCTCACTCAACTCAAACACAACTTTTCCTGAGGTCCTGTCTGTTCCTCCATTCAATAGCACAGTAAACATCCTTCTCCAGTGGAACTCGTATTTCCAAGACCCTCAATCAGAGAAATGTTCTCCAACCCATTCAAGTATCCTGCACGTCGATCAAGACGTTGATTTTCTATCAGGTGTACATACAAGAGACAGGCCAGCAGCCCATTCCTTCCTAGTCTCAGGTCTGACTAGTCCTGGAGGTATTGAAAGAGAGAAAAATCAACCCTCTTACTGTTCTCTACAGCTTCTTAAAAACTTGTTTTTCAAATATGGTCTAGAAAATCTTCCCTCATTATTCCCTCTTTCACAAAAGACTGAAGGATTAAGATAGCTCTATCAGTGATCTTTCATTCTTCCACTTTTGCCAGAAACTAGAAATAAACTTTATAAAGGTCAATTCTAGGAAATGCATTTAAAAAGGCAGAAAATTGTATGATAGTTGAATGTATCTTCATTCTAATCTTTTTTTCTGTATTGCTGTAAAAAGAGCTTGCCCAAGTTTTCTTTCTTGGGGCTATTTCTTAGTCACCTTTTTTTTTTTCTTTTTGACAGCACTTTTGTAGAAAGTTTATCTTTTATTAGCTTTTAGGCCTCCAGTCATAATGCACTGCAAAATCCTTTGGGGCATGTTGAACTTTTATTCTAGTGTTGTCTCTCTCTCTCAAAGCCTTATCGCTATCATTTCTTTGAAAGGCTGTCCTCAGCTTAATATGTGAAGGTTAGTCTCTGACAGAACCTTTTAATCACACCAGCACAGAACTCAACCAGTAGTATTACTATTCCAGTCTCATATTTATGAGTTTAATTAGCTTGGTTAGATATATAGCAGAGAAACTTTGGCCAATAAAGAGAATTTGTTGATAATTATTTAAATTCTTGCCTTCTTTTTAAGAATATACCTGAATATGCCTACAATTAAATAATTACACTTATGCTAAGAAAATAATTTTAACCATCCACCTTGAATATTTGTACATATATAAGAACATACATTTATATTATATTATGTTATATTATGTATTTCTCTGCAAATTTACACCAGATTTTCACTGAGCAGCTGAGCATCAATAATATGTTATATATTTTCCTTAGTAAATGGATGCCACTTAGATAAGAAAACATATTGAAAAATCACAGTAAGGTCACACTCTCAAAAATATTATTGTATGCTTCATGCAGAATTTAAATGTTATTTAAATTAAGCTATTTAATTAATAACATAAATTAAACATTTATGTTATTACCCTGAGGGTAGTGGTAGTCTTTGAGGCTCATTAGCAGGAGAACACACAAAACTGGAAAGATATAAAGGAAGGTTTATTTTCTTCATTGGGCTCCAACTAATTGCATTAAAATAAACCTAGTACTTTTGCCAGCTTTAACTCTCTTAGAAGAGTAGGCAGTCCAAACTCTAGTCTTTTGATGTGGTCATATATCTACTGCCAAGTTTCTTTTTAAAGTCCCCCAGATAAACATGTATGCCAATTAAGCAATATAAAATAGAGAGGAACTTGTGCCTGCATGCCATTTTCTCATTAATTCTAGGAAATGACTCCAGGACTTCTTCCCATTAATATCCAATACATTAAATGACATCTTCCCCCAACTGACTCAGGTAAAAGTGCCAGGTTTACTTTCATCTTGGACTCTATACTCTTTGAATGAAGACCAGACCAAACAGTGCCCTTTTGAGGTTGAAGATGCCTTTCTTCATAATGTCATCCATTGAGGAAAGGTCAGTTCTATCCCAGTGTAAAAGAAAATGCCAGCGATTCATGTAAAGCCACTTATTGCTTCTTAGAAGTATCTTCACTTCAAGTTTTGTTGCAATAATTTATCCATCAAATAGATGCAAAACACCAAATAACAGCATAGGTATATGCTTTATACCTATATACCTAATTCAAAATAAAATATATTTCATTTAAAATAAGTAATTTTGAAGTATGAAGGAAGAAATCACTAAACAGGGTAGAGTTGACACTGTGTTCCAGTCTAGATTCAGGCATAAAAAAAGCACTCTTGAAGTGTTAATTGAAGTGGATGTAAAGAAAGAACTATTTACCATGGTATGGCTAAGAATAGAAGAATCAATAAGATACTATGAAGAACAGTGACAAAGAAGAATGGGAAACCATGATCATCTCTAGCTTTATATGGATAAGGACACAATATAATATAACCAGAACTAGGCAAAAGCTGTAGCTATAGGAACTCTGACTGCAAGTAGAGAACACAACCTCTACCAAACCACAGCCAGTGAATAGGTGGGAAAGGCATGAGGGCAGTAAGAACCAAATATTATTCCCTTTCTCCCCATGATCTCCTAATGGTACCTCCCAATGACTAGACCAAATGGGAAGCAAAAGTGAAAGGTAGCATTAAAAATTAGAAAAATTAAAAATTTCTGGGGACTTCCCTGGTAGCGCAGTGGTTAAGAATCTGCCTGCCAATGCAGGGGACACAGGTTTGAGCCCTGGTCTGGGAAGATCCCACATGCTGCAGTGCAACTAAGCCCATGTGCCACAACTAATGAGCCCACATGCCGCAACTTCTGAAGCCTGCGTGCCTAGAGCCCATGCTCCACAACAAGAGAAGCCACCGCACTGAGAAGCCCACACATTGCAACAAAGAGTAGCCTCTTTGAAACTGAACCCTGTATTTCAACAACATACTTTTTGTCAGAACCCTTGACCCTTTTGGAATAGAAGTCTGGAAACAGAGGTCTGCCAAGATGAGAACAGGTTGAAGAAAAAAATAGTTTTATGGAAAAAGACATTAAACATTTAAGCTATTCTCACTATTTAAATGAAATCATTATGTTAATAACTACATTATTTTATTTCCTCTTCACATTACTGATACTAAGATGTCCTCTGATAATTATAAACAGAGACTGCCATTTTGATTTTAGCCCCTGGCACTTTAATTATATATTCTTACTTAGAGATCTTGGACTAATACAGGTTGGCTTCACATCACAGAACCAGAGTGGAACTTTTATTCACTTTATAATTCCTTACTATGATAGTCATAAAAATGAGCAATTCAACTGCTATTTTATTTGTCTTTTATTCTTGTGTTACAGCAATAAAAATAAGAAAAAACTGCACAGAGCCCTGTGCTGGAAATTCCTACATTACACTGATCGCAGCATAAGAAACACACTGAATTCCCCTCTGACATTTCAAAAAGGGCATCTTACCTTTACTTACTTTCACTAAGTTTACTGGTGTCTACAGGGAATATAATTGTGTTTTTAGGAATGGAAATATTTACATAATTTCTGTTCTCAAAAAAATTAAAATTAAGAGCAGGATCAAGACAGACAAATGAAAAGTTTCACATTAATACAACTGAGTAATTAATATAATACAAAATAAACTCTATCACAGGAATAAACCTCACACTTCACCATTCTTATATATTCCAACCAGCTCTTTAAATGATGCTTGTTCATGCATCCCTTTGAAAAAAGAGCATATGAATATGCTCCATGGCCTTGATAAGGAGCAGTCCCAGGCTATAAAAGAGGTAGAATCTGATTGTAAAACCTACTGCTAATGCATCTATAACTCAGCTTCAGGCTTATGAATCAGGATATGAGGAAGAAAGACTAAGAAAGACAACAATATAGAATCCGCTTTCTCTAGGATTGATTAAATATTGGTATTACTCTTCAAATATCAATTTGAGATTTATCTGCAATAATTTCAATAATGATCTCATATGTGTCTGCCTATGTGAAACAACAGAAAATTAACCTCCTTTGTGTCTTTAGTCCTGATATATCTAGAATAGCTATAAAATTTTTTCTTTTCAAGAATGTGTTTCCAGTATTCAGTACCTTGCAGGCACTGGTTTTCTTTTAACGTTTTATATTTAGCATTCATACAGTAAAATTCATTCTTTTTTGCTACAGCTCCAAAATCAGGACACCTAATACCTCCTAACTAGTTTTAACTCCAAAAAACTAGTTTGTATTATCCATTTATGGTACACACACACACACACACACACACACATACTTATCCCACTGATAGATTCTCTGTCACAATAGTTTTATCTATTCACTAGTGTCATATAAATCAAATTAAATTATATTCATAGATCATGTAAACATTTGAGACTGACTTCATCCAATCAGCATGCCTTTTATTCATTCAAGTTGTTGTCTGTATCAATAGTTGAGTTTCTGTTGTTTTCAGTTGTTGAGTTTTGTGTAATTATAGACAGAGCTGCAATAGACATTTATGTACATGTTTTTGGTGATCATAAGTTTTTATTTCTCTAGATTAAATAGTAGTGATGTTGCTGTCATATAGTAAATGTAAGTTTAAACAATGGCCATATTGTTTTCTGTGCCTATATCATTTTGCATCCTCTTCAGTTATGGATGATAAATTGATTTGCTCAGCATCCTCTCCAGTATTGGGTATGGTTAGCACTTTTTACTTTATCTACACTAATAGATATATAGTATATCTCATCATGGTCTTACTTTGCATTCCCCTAATGAATAATGACGTTGTATAGAAATCATGTCTTCTTAAATAGTTGGTTGATTTTGCCAGTAACATCATCTGAGCTGGTGATTTTTATAACAGCTAGAGAATTTCTCTTGATAAGAACAGATCCACTTGATCTGAGTTGTCCAATGTATATGCCCAAAGCTGTACATATTCCCTTCTTATCTTTTAATTATCTTCACAATCTATTGTGACACTTCTTTCACTGCTGACATTGGTGATTTGTCTCTTTTCTTTTTTCTTTGTTAATCTTGCTAGAGGTTTATCAATTATATTGATCTTTTCAAAGAAGTAGATTTTGGCTTACTGTTTTTTCACTAGTATAAGTCTGTTTTCAATTTCAGTAATCTCTTCATTATTTCCTCTCTTCTGCTAATCTGGGTTCATTATGCTCTTCTTTCTCTCTATTCTAAGTAGAAGCTTAGATCTTTTATTTGAAATCTTCTCTTCTACTATAAACAATTACTATTATAAATGTCCCTTTATGCATTGTTTTAGTTGCATCCCACAAATTTTGATATCTTGCATTTTGATTTTTTGTTTAATTTAAAATACTTCTTTATTTTGCTTGAGATTTTCTTTTTAATCCCAGGGGTTATGTATTTAGAATTGTGTTGATGAATTTCCAAATTATTGACTATTTTCTTGTTATTTTTCTGTTACTGTTTTCTAGTTTAATTCTATTATGGTCAGAGACACACGTTGATTTCTATTATTTTAAAACTGTTATGGTTTCATGACTTCCCTAATGGCGCAGTAGTTAAGAATCCGCTTGCCAATGTAGGGGACATGGGTTTGAGCCCTGATCCGGGAAGATCCCACATGCCACGGAGCAACTAAGCCTGTGCACCACAACTACTGAGCCCATATGCCACAACTACTGAAGCCCACGTGCCTAGAGCCCATGCTCTGCAACAAGAGAAGCCACCACAATGAGAAGCACACGCACCTCAATGAAGAGTAGCCCCCGATGACTGCAACTAGAGAAAGCCCACATGCAGCAATGAAGACCCGATGCAGCCAATAAATAAATTAATAAAAAAATAAAAATAAAATTTCATTAAAAAATTGTTATGGTTTCTTTTATGATGCTGGATATGGTCTATCTTGCTGTCTCGTGCACTTGAAAAGAATGCATATTTTGTGGTTGCTGGGTATTATTATTCTTTAAATGTCAGCTTAATTCAGGTGGTCCATGATGTTGCTCATTTTTTCTATAACCTTCTTATTTTTTGTCCACTAGTTCTATACATAACTGTGAGAGGAATGTTGATATCTCCATCTGTAATTGAAGATTTCTCCTCTCAGTTCTGGTAGTTTTTTGCTTTATATATTTTGAAGCAAGTATATGTGTTCATATTTAGAATTGTTATATCTGAGGTTTGCTGATTAGGATCAGATCCACGCATGTGCAGCTTGGGGCTCCATCCTGGAGTTTATAGACAATGTTATGGGATTTATTGCCCAACCTCCTCTCTCTTAATGCTCTCCTTGGTATTTTATGTTTCCCCAGGGATCCCTTTTACTTCCCTTCAGAGAGAGAGCTGGAGCTTTATTTACCCAGCTCTGTCACACAGTTCTATAGCTGCACCACATCTGAAACAAGCCATCAGAAGACAGGCTGAGAAAAAAAGCCACATGGGTTTGTCATCACAGTTTTGGAGCCCCAGTCAAAGAGAAAAGTTCCCCTTCCTCAGAGTTTTGGCTCTATGACTTTCTACTGCCAACTCTTCTGCTATGCTCTGCAAATTGCTTGGGGGCTGGAGCATGAGAAACTGGAGAAAATAATTAAATTAAGGGGGAGGTGTATTTCTCTCTCTTTTTAAGTGTTAAGAGCTCCTTTTCCCACATCTGAACCAAAATGAGAGTGCTTCTCCAAGAGCTCTCCTTTTTGTCTGCATCCGAGTGCCACTTCTGGGTTTCCTATTGCAGTGTGTTCAGGCTGAAGACTACTCAAGGGGGAAAAAAAATGGTGAACTTGCTTGCTGATTTGCTATTACTCTGAACTCTGATCTTCTTCCCCAGTGTGCCTGCTACTATTTACTTTTCAGTGTTCTCAAATAGCTACTACATGCATCTTGTCCAGGTTTTATGATTGCATTCAGTGGGAGAGAAAGGATAGAATGCACTTATATCATCTTATCACACACCCAAACACACTGAGAATTGAATATGACCTAAGTTTTTGCAAAATAAATTCATTTGCAAATGAAATTAAGAAAATATAGTGAAAACCAATAAAATGCTCTTTTGGAAGATTTTATCATATTTCAGCTATATTCTAGTGATAATAATTACTTCTATTTATATTATTTGTATATCAACTTTCAGTTTAAAAAGTCTTATCTAATAATTCTCTCCTACCTTAATACTAGTCAATTAAAAATATAAACCATTTGAAATAGTTTGATGGGGCTTTGTGACATAGTGTAACACATTTTCTACCATGGATTTTCAAGGATCATATAATGAAAATAAATTCATATTATAGGTTTGGATGAGCAATTATTTCTTTGCTACCTTGTTTTCATAGATGAAATTATGTATTTCTGTAAGTATATCTTAGTCAACCAATCTTTTTGTTATATAGTTATATAACGGAAAGGTGACAGTTGCTCATTATGTTGTAGTCAGTCCACTAGTAGTAGACGTCCGTGCTAGTTCTTCCCCCATTTTCTTGATAATACTGTTATAAGCAAATAAAAGGATAATTTATATAATGACATAATAAAATTTTAACTTAAAAATTTTAAACTCAATTTTTTAAAGTTTTAAATACATTTGGTGTTTGTTAAAAAAAATTCCTGTTTAAAAGACAAGGGAAAGATCAGATGATTTCCTAATATAATTCCTTCATTCCTTGTTAATGAGCAAGAGATTTTCACTTTTTTTGTGAGTGCTGGTTTCATTTTAAAGTTGGAGAAGACTGAAAGCAGAAGTAGAACTTTAAAGCAATTAGTCTTGTTGTCATAATAATTTTTCTTTTCCAAATATATTTGTTTTGATTTTTTCAATTTACAATAAAAACAAAATAAAATATAAATTGTAAATTAAATCTAAAGAAAAATGCTTCTAAGGGAACTTAAATAAGTGAATTTAACCTTAGAGATTTAGATGATCAGATTTATTGCCTATCACTAAAGTAAAACTGGACAATTCAAATTTGGACATATCCATATGCAAAAAGTTTAAAATTTATTGAATTAATTTGACAAATTATGCAAATAAAGTCAAAAAATTTCTTACAATGTAAGTGTACAAGTTTTTACATTTTACTAGAGTGGTTTCCAGATTTCTAAACATAAAATATTCCTAAGTGGGCGAACTAAAGTTTGTTCAAGAGTTGCTCAGATGTATTTTGAGGACTTTTTAAATGGCCTTTTACCACTACTCTTCTCTGCCATTAAGAAGTAAACCCTTACTAAATCTATATCTTTAGTGCAATAAAAAGAAAATACCATATCATTCTTTTAAGAGTTTCTATTGATCTCTTTGTGACTTTTTTCTAGATTTCTAGCAAGTAATATCCTCTTAGAACCTCTGAAGGTATAATAGTGGATCAGCTTAATATCTGTGAAGGAGTTAGAAGATATATAATTTTAGCTCTGCTCATAGATCTTTTGAAGGGTGTGAACCTACTTTATTTCCTCTCTTAGCATAATTCTAAATAGGTAAAATAAGTGATTTCAGGTGAAAATAAATAAATTAGCAAAGCAGTCTTTCATTTTGAACTGCTCTACAATGCAAGGTTGAATAATGTTCAATTTAATATATATATATTTTTAAGGAAAAAATATTAAACATTTTTAGGTTGTTAATAGTTGTCAGTTGCAGTCAGTCTAAAAGGTGGCACATTCTACTAGACCTAAAAAGAAAAAAATGAGCCTCCATTATGGGTAACACATTTTGGGACTGGCAGATAAAGCAAGAGGTCATAGGAGATCTTACAGATATCTAAGAAAAGGACACAAGGGCGCGGTGAATAACCCCTAAATTTCTGCCTGCTTTTACTTACTCTTAATGAACAGAAAAAGCTCAAGAGTTATATTTTTGGTTTTATAGTTTTTAAGAAGTAATCAGAGAGAAAATTTCAAAAGACATTTTGTTTTGTGACGTTGTGGTTATTGAAATGAGCTTGGTCTCCATAATCCACATAGAAATGTATTTCATTACCAAGTCTGCTAGTTGTTTGTGAACTTGGGTAAATCTTAGTGTCAGATTTTTCAAACAAAAACTAGTATATTAGTATTTATCTCCTAAAGTCATTATGCTGGTTTAAAAAAAGTGATTGAAAGCACCAGAACATTCTAAAATGGAGCAAATAATTTTTTAGAAAGCAACAGGTTAATTCACAACATTTGTGTTTTGTTAATAGTAGTTAACAAAATAGTCATTAAAATGCAATGATGATTTGGATTCCAGCTTACAATGGGCTCATCCTAAAAGAGGCCAGCAATGTTCAAAAGGAGTGGGAGTGATTTCAGGAACAATGAAGCACAAAGGTAAAGAAGCCGATAAACCTTAACCTGATGTGCCAGTCAGTTCCAAGTGAACTGGACACTGTCCACTTCTTGACTGAACATAAAAGCTTAGAGAAAATGGGTATGTAAAGCATCAGGAAGTCCTTAAACCTTTTTTCTATTACAACACTCATGCCAGTATTTACAAGCATGAATGAAATAGCCCTATGAATTCACCAGATTACAAGGTGTTAAGTAAAAAGGGCCATGTCATTTGTCCTCTTTGTCTTCCGTCTTCCATCAAAGAAAGTTCATAGACGTGTGCATGAGAATAAGCAGGGTTTTATTATTGGACCACTTTAGAAGTACTCTAATTTTAAAAAATTAAAACCATTTACATAGCTCAATAACTCTAATTATTATAATATTATTTGATCGAACCCACAATGGAGTGTAATGACACAGTTAAGTGCCACTACTTAGGGTACATAAGGCATATTAAGTGTCATATAATTTTAAAATCTCCCTCTTTGTACTATTTTATTTTATCATTATTGTTTATTGTAGTATATGAATAGCTGCATTTTTATAGCTTATGGAATGATCACTGATTTTATTACATCTCATTTACCTGAAGCCATTCAGACTGCTGAGCTATATAGTATCTAGTGAAAAGAATGGCACCTAGTGACAACTCCTTTGAATTATATACTCAATTAGATCCTGAGGTACATGTATCCTCACCCAGTCTATATTATATTTTTCAAGTTTGCATTTAGCTGTTTTAATCCACCTACTCAGTACCAATATTGAATTTCAGGACAAATTAAATTAGAACATGAACTTCCCACCCCATGCTGTTGCAATGTATCTACGAACAATGTGGGTCCTGCCACCCCTGACTATATGAGCTCTTGGTGGACTTAGATAACATTGCTTCCCATAGTGACTACCTCTTAACTGAAAATTCTGCCAGTAAAGGTCAAGGAGAACAACTTCGCTGGATCTCTTTTATCCCTATCATCAACACCATTACGATGTGCTGAATCAGTTTCAATTTTGTCCTCTTTTAAAAGTCACAGCAAAGAAACTGATGTTTTGACAACCACAGCACACCAGAGCTACCAAACGGGGAAAGACACAACTAACATCATTTTTATGGAATGAGTAAATTTTAAAAAGAATTTTAAATCATTGCCCAAGAGGATATTGTCAATCATTTGTTTAACCAAGGCCGTATGCAAACATAAAGCCCTACTTTTCAAGCTAATCAGTACTCACACATTCAATAATCACTCAACGAATACTTACTCATGCCGTCAGACACTCTGCTGGACATAATTCACCTCAGCTGTCTTTAAGCTTAAGAGAATTTCTCAAGTCAAAGATATCTAGGCAGTTAGGGAAAAAATTCTTATTGACTACAGGAAATGAAGAAATGAAAACGTCGATCTATTGCCTTCAGTCAAATGTTTTTTCATGTCATTTGGAATACATACTCTTCTTCAAGCAAACACTTAAAAATCACATCCAATGCTGAATGACCAGGCAAGTTGACGTTTGCCAGCCTCAGTGTGACAGATGTGAATACACCATGCTACTTCTTTAGCATTTTAACATTTTGCTATTTTCTTCTTCGGCATATATATGTTCCATAAAAAAAGTTTTTAATGATTTGTCTGCCTTTTGATTTGGTTGCTTTCTAGAATAGAAGTGATAGCTGTGCACACTTCAGGTGTTTTGCTTCAGGGAAGCGATGGTTGGCTAACAGCTGCTCTCAGAGGTTGCTTCAACATGTGTATTGCAGGCAGGGAGCTGGACCAAGCGTAATTCCTACTACAGCAATTTTCAGCAAATTGTTCTGCTAAATAGAAATATATTACTTGAAGGCTGGAAAAGTGATGATAAACCTGACCCTTCAGCTCAACTTTTAAAGGTCATTTTGGTTAAATGTAAGCAAATTGTGGTACAAAGTACCTTTTACTTGCTGTTTCTCACTTATATCCCCCCTCATACCTCATTATGCTAATGTAACGACTTATTTGACAGAGCAGTTTCATCCATAATCTTGGAAATATATAATGGATTTAATTTTCAAGGTTATATTTTCAGAAAACTATTAATGTCCCTTTCAAAGTCATTGAGACTGAATTATGTTTCAGCAAAATATTAAGTACATTAAAGGTCCCTTTTAGATTTCAGTAAAGCCAATTGGCAATCCAGTTGCAATTATTTAACCGCTTTCAGCCTTGAGTTGTTAAACTTATTATGAATTATCCATGCTAACCATTATCCTGAAAAATTAAAACCTCTCTGCCACATTCAAACTTCATCAGAGACTGTCACCAAAATAACTAGATTTTTTTAAACTGTCAGAGCTTTTCATTGTTAAATGTTCATTAGATAATCTTAAGTATTCAGGAAATCTTCCTACCTGAATTAAGACTGCCTCTTGTTAAAAAGTGACTTTTCCCGTAGAATACAAGCATTTGTGTATACCATCTCCTCCATCTGTATACATGTAACCAGAACCATTTAAACTGTGTACATAATATTGAAAAATCACCAGCATCAGATTATCATAATAATGACTGGACCTTATAATTAAGTGCAAAAATTTCTTTAGTCTGGAGTTTGTTCTAATCAACAATCTGGCCGAAAGCTCAGTATAAAACACATCAGGGCTTCCCTGGTGGTGCAGTGGTTAGGAATCCACCTGCCAATGCAGGGGACGCAGGTTCGATCCCTGGTCCAGGAAGATCCCATATTCCATGGAGCAACTAAGCCCATGTGCCACAACTACTGAGCCTGCACTCTAGGGCCCACGAGCCACAACTGCTGAGCCCACGTGGTGCAACTACTGAAGCCCGTGCATCTAGAGCCTGTGTTCTGCAACAAGAGAAGCCACCGCAATAAGAAACCTGCACACCACAATGAAGAGTAGCCCCTGCTCGCCACAACTGGAGAAGCCAGTGCACAGCAGCAAAGACCCAGTGCAGCAATAAATAAATAAATAATAAAAAGTAAATCTTGAAAAAAAATGTGATCTAGGGAAACATCTACTCAATGGTCCTAAGACAATCTCAGTGATTCTTAGCCAATAAGGAACCTATTAGAATCAATTGGTCCAATAGGTTCTTCTCACACAGAAATGTAGATTTCTTTTATCATACTTCTCCTAGGAAATGAAATACATGGGATATGTCAAGATATGTAATTGGTATGGGAGGGAGTAAATAATATGAGACATATATGTATGTTTGTCATAACTCTTCAAGCTCTTGTGCTTGATACCTTACAAATTGTTGACCTCTTCCATTTAGAACCTTATTATGTAAAAGGTTAGATAGCACTAAACAAAAACACATGA
This sequence comes from Hippopotamus amphibius kiboko, assembly GCF_030028045.1. Taxonomy (NCBI): domain Eukaryota; kingdom Metazoa; phylum Chordata; class Mammalia; order Artiodactyla; family Hippopotamidae; genus Hippopotamus; species Hippopotamus amphibius. The sequence continues at coordinate 28,980,240 of NC_080191.1, forward strand.
GAAAGTGTATTTTAATGCCAATGAGATGGCATTAACCTGTAGAGGAGGGTTAAAAGTCTTTACAAGGGGTGAGTGATGGTTAAGTAAATGTTGGTGAGGTTCTGTATTACTTATCGTGTATCCTCCTAACTCAAGGACATTATTCTATCCCTTCAAAAGTGGAGTAGGTAATGTGAACTCTGTTCTGCTAAGTTGACAAGACTCAAGCTTGCTGAAATTATTGCTTCACTATCCCTAGTGTGTTGAGCTCACACACATTTCCAAGATGACTCATTACCGCTCATGTATTTTAGCAGGTAGGAAAGGGGGATGAGCTGAAGTGAGGGGCAGTTCTTCCCCACTACGGAAAGGGACCAGAATTTGTACTCATCACTTCCACTCACATCTTACTGGCCACACCTTAGATACATGACCACTGTTAGTCACAATAAACGCTAAGAAATCTGGTCTTTGTTGTGTACCTGCCTGAAACATTATGTTCCTGCAACTAAGAGAGAGAATTAAAAACCAAAAAGAAAAGAACTTCCTAGGGCTCAGTGGTTAACAATCCACTAATGCAGGGGACACGGGTTCGATCCCTACTCGAGGAAGATTCCCACATGCCTGTGAGCCACAACTGTTGAGCCTGTGTGCTGCAACTACTGAAGCCTGCAAGCCTAGAGCCCATGGTCCACAACAAGAGAAGCCACCGCAATGAGAGGCCCTCGCACCACAATGAAGAGTAGTCCCCACTCGCCACAACTAGAGAAAGCCTGTGTGCAGCAACGAAGCCCCAACACAGCCAATAAATAAGTAAATTTATAAAACAAACGAACACACAAACAAAACAAAACAGAGATACTGTATAATTAGAGCATCTGGAACAGGGAGTTAAAGGAGAAAGACAGGGATAGAAATAAGATTGCCAGGCCAGCCCATGAGAGAGAAGAAGGGAATTATTCAGGTTATTTACACATCTTGGGAGCAGAGTAATGGAATTACTAGTCATAGTTGTTTGACTGGAAAACAACTAAAGCCAACTCTTGTTATCCAAGTGGAAACGGATTTACTGGAAAGCATTTGTTAGTTTACCGACAAAAGGCTGATAGAGTGGCCAGGAGCCCAGAGAGCCTGGGTTGCTTAGTATACACCAGATCATTGCCCAGGACCAGTGCAGTTATAAAGACACCACCACTGGCAGCTTCACCACCAGACACAGCCTGCTAGACTACTGGACTCATCTCTGTTGCCACTGCTATACTCCTGTGAGTAGAAGCATACAGTTGACTGAGCATCTGAGCACATCAAGCATCTGATTGCACTTTACATGCAGAGCACTGAGAATTATCAGCCTCCTTTCAGCTTCTTCAATGTGGTTGAATATAATTATTTACATTCAACATACACACACACACACACACACACACACACACACACACACACACACAGAGTCACATTCTTTTTTTTTCTTCCCCCTTTGACTATAAGTATCAAGAATGCTATTTCCTGTGTAATATTTTACTTTCCTAGTGCAATGGTGTACTGCCCTGACCCAATTTAAGGATCTCCCACTACCAGTTCTTATTGTGTGACCTGTGGAAAGCATAAGAAATTGGGAATTTCTTCCTCACTCGATTCCATGCCTATAGCAAGTAAAATTTAGTTCTACTCTGCCATCTCTCTGGGAATTTCCAGTGTCTGCCAATGGACCAGGATCATATCTTCTTATAGATACTGGAATCCAGTTCTAACTTCCCTTAAGTTCAAAGCCTCAGGTTATAAATAATAGCTCCACTTTAAGTTAGATCACCTCCAAGGTACAGTAGTTTACCTGCTCAGGATAAGGTAACACAGAAAGAGCGGAGATACCAAAGTTGTTCTGTACACCTACTTCACCACACACACATACACACACACACACACACACACTTATTCTAAAGAGCCTGTAAATTAGAATTTTCCTTCCATTAGTTTCAAAAATGTTATGATATTTAATGAGGGAGAAATTATACCACCTGCTGTTCTTTGTTGGAAAAATATTCTTCATAATTCAGTAGTAAATACCATTGTATAATACCATTTAAAATATACACTGAATACATAAATGCATGGTTATGCTTCCCTTAATATTTATTATATAAAAGCAAGTGCAATTTAATAGAAAAATCCACAAATTTCTTTGCCATAACTCCCCAAATCACTTTCCTTAACATCAGTGTATCAGATAAGGATTTTAAATTTATTAGCAAATTTAGTAAAGCATTTCTATTTATTCCAAATACAATTAGAGCAAGCAAGCAAAAGTATAAACAAAAAAAAAACATAAGTAATAAAAATCATCTAAATATTAATTTAAAACTTTTTGAGGCATATGATGAAACAGACACAGAAATAATGGCTTAGGCAAATGTTTACTTCTAGAATTAGTCTGTCAAATGCCCTACAGGGAATGATGACAAGCCAGAATGAGGGAAAACTCAGTGAAGTAGAAAAATGGAGTTAAGCCATTCGACCAGCTGACAGCATTATGATTAAATTTGACATATAGTAATCCAGAAATCAAAACTGCAAACTAGTTAGCACCAAAACAAATTGTATAACTTTAGAAAGATCAACCATGAAGACAAGTAAAGTCAAGTGTTGATAAATTGAACATATACGCAGAAAAGAATAAAAGGTGTTTCAACTTAAAAGGAAAAATGGTTTCTTTCAATAAGAGCTAAGATGCTGGACAAAACTATAGCATAACTTGCGTGTGTGTTATTTTGCTTGTGTGTATTTGCTGTAGATTTTGGCTCAACTAGTAAAGTGAAGAAAAAATTGAAATAAAATAAAATAATGAGCTCTACGAAATAATTTTTTTCATCTGACATAAAAAATACCATGACGAATGAATAAGAGCTTATTTTGAGTTCAGAATGAAAAAAAAAGGTTAAAATTGTAAATAGTTACTGAACAACTGAAATATATAAAACTCATCTCCCAGTGAAGTTAAATTCATTCTCTTCAAGAACAAAGGATCAATGAAGAAAGAAATTAAACCATTCTAAGTTGGAGTGGGAAATTAAGTTACTGAGGGCAGCAAATGAGAGTAGGTGATGGATTACTACTTTTATTACCTTTGGGAAAATTGATATTAAAGCCATATCACTGATGGAGTTTTGTACTTGTGGTGCCTAAAATAACTCAAAAGAATGTCTAATGAGCTAGAAGTATGTTTGCCAAAGTATCCTATTTCATACTTGAACAAATTATCACATCTGAGACATTTTTCTAAAACATCATGCTGTTTAACAATTAAGTGGGAAAAAATATGGAAAAGCATGAGGAGGAATTGTTTGTGAACAAGAAGTTAAATTTGCAAATATTTTAATTTCAATAAGCAGGTAGTATAGAATTTAAAGTATTAAAAAATCCAGTAACCATCTTATCTCAAGATTTTGTTGTAACAATAGAAATAAAGTATATAAAGCAGTAAATCACTGACTCTGGCACATAAAAAGTGCACATAAATGTAATAATAATAACCATCATAACAACAACAAACAATAGTAACAATAACATTATTAACAGTAACAGAAACTTGAAAGATGGTAGCCAATACAATACAATGATTAAGAGACCTAGGACATGGGTTTAATCTCTTACCCCACTCACTATTACATATTCCCAAGTGTGGGGATAATTCACCGAACTTCATCAAATTTTAGACTTTTTTTATTTCTCAGATGAGTGTGGTACAGTAGCTGTTCTTGCTCTACTTTGCCTCCCAGCATTGAGGCAAGTCCCAGTAGCAGAAAGAGCCATCCACTCTTCATCAGTGAAAGATGACAATGATTATTGTGTTGGATTCTTTGAGTTGTAAGTAACCAAGACTCACATGGTCAACCTCAAATAGTGGAAATTTTTTTAAGGATGTGTAAAAAGACATGGGTATCCAAGGACTGAGACAGAGTTTGGAAATTAGCAGATAACTAGTACGATTTACTACAAATATATCTATCAGCAGTACAAGCATTCTATCATCTGACACAAAATATAGCCCACCGTAACTGGGGTAAGTGCATTAGGCACTCACACATTCATGATATTATGACCTCACTGCCACCCTGTGAAGAATGCTCCTTGCAGGATAGAGTCATTTGGTTATCTCCAGCAGATTGAATTGGGCCCTGATAATTACATTTACAAACTCTTTAACCCTCTGTGCTAGAACCAAACGCAGTTTCTTTTTTCCCAAATCAGGATGTCTGTATACTACCAATAATCCCTTTTTCCACCACAATTCTGATAGATGAAAAGTAAGTGCAAAGTTGGCTAGCCAAATGAGAGTCTAGTATTTTTTAAAAATTATGCAAAGAGTGTACTTAGAACCCTAAATAGTATACTTTCCAAATATTACAGTGGATAATATGAACAAGAATGAGACTAAACTGAAGCTTTACACTCTCACCAGAATTTACTCTCTGAGTTTATAAACCCAAGAAACTGCATGACAAGCATCATGGCAACACATCTTGAATAGTTATGACTAGTACTAATGAATTTCACGTAGTTTCTTAAAGACACCATGTTGTCTCATGCTTTTGCATGTTTCTATATTCTCTTTCTTCTGCCTGAAACACATCCGCCAGTTCACCAGCCAAATCAGTGTCCTCCCTCAATTCTCAGTTAAACCTTCACCTACAATTGTAAAACTTCTCTACTCTTCTAACAAATACAAGTGTTCTATTGACCAGGCTGATATCATGCAAATTCACTTAGTTAATTAAACTGATTCTCTGTCCCCTAGCTACATCCCATGTTGTTGAAATCAGGAAGCTAGCTGTTTAATCTTTCTATACCTCTGCAACCACCACAATGGCTAGCTCCAATTAGATGTTTAAAAAAGAATCGTTAGTTGTTTAGGATGTTCTGTGGAAATATTTTTATCTCCAGATCCAGAGGGGAGACTGTGGCATTCATGAAAAGAGATCATTTACCTACACACAGTTCCATCTAACAACCAATAAGTGAGATTAATATTAGAACAAAAAGATTTATTTAAGTTGTGTATTTACCATTTTATATCATTGTGTTAGACAGGCAGTTAGCCAGCCTTGAGCAGAGAAGGGAGGCATGAGTCATGTGACAGGAAACCATACATCTTACAAGGGTCCTAAAGGCAAACAAAGAAAGGCTGAACTTCTAGTGTCTGAATGTAACCTTTTTGCTTATTATGTTCTCATTACAACAGAATTAGCATTGCAACCAGAGCAGTACACATTGTGCACTGACACCATGACAGATCCTAGCAAGACCAAATAAGGACAAAACTCCCCCTCCCCTTGGGAAGGTGTAACTGAGATGAAAACCAGCTAATTACCCCCCAAACCCTTCCCTCCTCAATGCATATTCTGCCCATTTTTACACCTCATATAACCAGCTTGTCAAAAGGAACTGCTCAACTGAGACTGCCTGTTCTCCCTCATGAGAGTGTACTATTGCTCAATAAATTCTTGCTTTGCTTATTTGGTCTCCTTGTCTTGTCTCTGAATTCTTTCTGTGATGAAACAAAACCTACTCCCTGGAAAAAAATTTTAAAAACAGCTTGATTATTGATCCTTCAGTATTTTCGAAAGTCATGCAAATAAGAGAATTTTGTGTATTTGATGCAGAGCTTCACTAAGTTGATGAGAAAAGGAAACTGAATATATACTTTCAAGGTCAATCAGCCAATAGGAATTGAGTACCTACTTTGTATACGGTACTAGTAGATAAAACAATTACAAGTATATACACAACTTCCAACTTTTATGGATATTTAAGGCATAAACATTTGAAATATAAGATGTTAATAATATTAGCATGGTTTAAAATGCAATGAGAAGAACTGGTAAGCGAAGAAGACTGCAGAACTTTAAAAATAAGAACCTAAAGCTCTTCCTGGGGAAACAAAAGGAGGCATAATTTGGTGCTTTTATTATTTTGGTAGGGATCTGTACCTTAAGCAAAACATAAATTTTTTTTCCAATAAATCAATATCACTTAGCTCAGTGGAAAGTGCAGATCACCTTAAAAGAGAACATATTGCTTTTTCTAAATGGACTTCCATTATACAAGTATCCCAAAAGTAATGCTTGTTTGGGGACTGCACATCCTATTTTAACAGAACAACAACCGGCTAAAGAATGAATCTGCCTGAAGTACATACTGATGGTACTAACAATAATGAAGTCAAACGTGATGTCATAGCTGCTCTTGACCCAAGAGCCAGTCACTGAAATCTGGATGCCATACTCCCTTCCCTGGTACTAGTCATTGCTGCCCAACCCCCGCCCCCCCCCCCCGCCCCGCCAGGTAATTTCTAAAAGTAACTCCTTAAGACTGAATAAATCACAATTGAATGAATCACAAAATATCAGGGAAGGTCAAATATTTCCAGCAAACGAGCTGCTCCTTCTGAGCAAGGCTGAGTTTGGTTGTTAGTTGTGTTGTTTTTCCATTGGGTTAGAAAGAGTAAATGTTTTTCAGGAAAAGAACTGATGAAGAAAGGAGAAGTCTATGAGAAGAAAAATAGGAAACTGAGGGCTGATATATCTCATCAAGAGCAACGGCACCTGGGAGAGAAACCTCTCCATATAAAGGATTAATCTTCAGTTGCCTTCCCTGTAAACTTGAATTGCAGTCTGACTGACTCTGAGGCACCGAGAGGTAAAATTACTTACCCAAGGTCGAGTGTGTTTTCAAACTGAAACATTTTAGACCCTACTTTCCTAATTACTTTGCACCTAGACTTTCCTCTTCAAATTATAAATTTCCTTTGTACATTGTAATTTCTCTCTGAGATTGCCCTACTTATTACCATAGGAAAACTTCATTTGTTTGTGGAGTTGCCTGAAGAAATAGTGTAGTAGAGAAAGGGGACCTTAACCAGGTTTTCTTCTCACAAGTTCTAGGGCAGAGGTGGCAACAATTTATAGAGTGTTCTGTACTCAGTGGCCAGTAGGGAGCAGTAGAGTAGGAGAGCAGCCCGTGAAGATAGAGAGGTAATGAGGAAATGACTTCAGTTCTAAGGAAAGACAGCAAGGTACACAAACTTGAGATGGATCAAGTGTTTAAGCCCACAAAGCGAGACCTGTTCTTTAAAAGAGAAAATCCAAATCTCTAAATTAAAAAAAAAAAAAAGTACGCCAGCATTTTTTAAGTGCAAAACCAACAATTTTCAGATCAAACCTCTAATTCCAGAAGAGAACTTGCTATTTTTTTAAGAAAGAAATGGTTTAAAGAGTCAGCCATATTGAGGTGGTTGGTGAGTTGGGCCTGAACTATGTGCACTGATATCTCTGTCTGTAACAGATCTGACTGGTGTCCTGCAAGGTGGTAGGCAGTTGTTAAGCTACTCAGAAAATTTGAAAAGATCTAGCTAGAACTGAAACACAAGATTCTGGCTTATGTGAAAATAATGAATATTCCTGCACAGCCACACAGACTTAAAACCTGAGTGAAAGAGATGCCCATCATCAGTAGATGGGTAAAGGGTGGCATAGTCACATGAGGGACCGCAGTTGCAGCGTGAGTAGTTGCAATGAGAATAAACAAGCTACAACTGCACACAGGAAAGTCCATGACTCTTAACAAACATAATACTGAGGCAAGGAACCCAGCCACCAAGAAGTATACACTGTTTGGCTGCATTTATGTAACTACAAACCAGACCAAACTAACCTATGATGTTTAGTCAGGACAGTTCTTATCCCTTGGGAGTGGGGTCAAATGTGTCTGACTGGGAATAGTAGGAGGGCTTGGGGGGTAATGTTCTATCTTTGATCTAGGTTGCAGTTACATGTATGCTCAATTTGTAAAAACTGACAATTGTATGTGTGTGTTATGCTTCAATAAAACAAGTTTTAAAATTTCTGTATAAAATCTTAACCCAGACAAGTCCAGCTAAATGTATACCTATCACTTCAGCAGCTCCACCAATAAGTGGCTTCCTCCTTGGCAAACTTTAAACTGATAATGGAGGGGGAAAATAGAGAAAAGAAGAGAGATAGATACTGTGACAATTAAAAATCTAATCAGCTCTGTGTTTTAACACAATTGGATGCAATTATCTGTGCCTTCAGACACAAAACATTATTCTTTTGTCAGATAGCTGACATTTTAAAAAGCTAAATTTATATGGAATAAAAAGATACACCTATTTCAAAATGCCTGTTTTTTACTTATTTATTTGTATAGACTCTTAGAAATGGATTTCAGACTCCTCTGAAAAATTTCACTCTGTATTCTTTCTAACATCAGGCGGAAGTTGGCAATATTATCCACACATTTACTAGACAGAAACTGGGAAGAAAATACATAAAATTAATCTCCAGTGAACAAAATTTGAAATAACATATTTTATATGTTTTATCTTAAATCTGAAAAAATTTTCATGACAACATCTCCACATTCTGTTCACAGTTTGCCCAGAGAATGTCTGAGCATAATATTTACTTGGAGATTGCTAATCACGTATGCATGCTGTTTTGGTTTATATAACCAATTTGATTGACCCACTTAAGCAAATGTAAGGGCATCAATGCACTTGAGCAAGCTTTCCTCCTCTTTAAACACCCTGTGGCTGATAACTTTTTGATGAGTCACTTTGTATTGCTTAAAACAGTTCCCTCCTAAAATCACCTCAAGAAGAGAGTGGCAAGCATTTTAAGAAAACCTGTGGACTGGAATTGTGATAAGAAAATCAGATGGAATGAGGCAGATTTGAGAACCAATTATTCTAGCTTTGTCCTTGGCTCCATGGGATTTATCATAGTATATTGCTTCGGTGCACAAACTCTCCATTCTCTTCTAGATAATGGTAATTTTCTTTCTGTTCTTTATCTCCCAGTTTTTTCTTATAGTCTCTGTTCCCTACAAACTGTGATTTTTTTAAATAAATTTATTCATTTATTTATTTATTGGCTGAGTTGAGTCTTTGTTGCTATGTGCAGGCTTTCTCTAGCTGTGGTGAGCAGGGACCACTCATCGTTGCAGTGTACAGACATCTCATTGCGGTGGCTTCTCTTGTTGCGGAGCATGGGCTCTAGGCATGTGGGCTTCAGTAGTTGCAGTGCATGGGCTTGATAGTTGTGGCTCACGGGCCCCAGAGCTCACGCTCAGTAGTTGTGGCGCACAGGATTAGTTGCTCCGTGGCATGTGGGATCTTCCCAGACCAGGGATCGAACCGTGTCCCCAGCATTGGCAGGCAGATTTTTAACCACCCTGCCACCAGGGAAGCCCTGTGATTTTTTTTTTTTAATTAAGATTCTTGATTGCATATAAAAAGAGCCAAAGACAGCTTAATTTTAAGGGGAGGAGGATATTAAAGGTATGTACAGGTAAGACCCCCCAGGGTCTTTCTTCTTAGGAAGGGAACCAGGAATATTTTGCCTTGAACATTTTTCTCTGCTTCTCATTACATGTTTCCTTTATTCTTTTTCCTTTTCTATAGGCCAATTTTCTCCATTAACTAGTTTACATGATGAAATATGTGCACCCAGAATTCCTAAGTCCACATTCAGAGTTCAATAGTATGAAGAACTTGCCTTTCTCTTAGTTCTAATTCCATCTTGGGAGAAAGTATCCAATTGCAAATATAACCACAGAGCAGGGCTTGCCAGTGAAACACAGCTGCTAGAAACTCACCACTGAGGAGGGGTAGGCAATTAAAAGGGAGAGAGACTGAGCAGAAAAGCCACTGGTTGCAGCCATCAACATGCAATGACTCCAAGGGTTGCAACTCTCTTCCCAGGCATCCTCAGCTTTGAACCTCTTAGCCTGCAACAATTAAGTCGGTAAGTTTCTAGTTCAAATTTCAGAGAGAGTGGATAGCATTTCAAAACATTTATTTCTGATAGTTGGCCAGGCAGTTCATCACTAGTCCATCTATGATTTGACAACCCTTATGCCAGAGTCTTGAGGCACAACACATTATTGCTTAGACATCAGAGGATCAGAGTCAGATTTTCCCAGAAGTCATGGTGGACGTTCTAAGATTTGGCCTGTCCAGTACCGTGACATAATTTTCTGAGTTACATCAAAGAGAAATGTCACATATATATTGTTTATATAGTGACGCTAGCTGCGGTCATTCCCAGGACGTTTGGAGATGTTTGTTGAAGAGGAAAATAAAATTCCATGGACAGTTATGTTAGGGATAAGCAGCAAGACCAATCCCCCTTTTTGAGATTTATAAAATAGATAATCAAATCCTCAGAGAAGCACATTTATATCTTTATTTAACCCATTTCCTCACCCTTATTGGAAGATATAACACAGAGCTCTTGTTTTGAAAATTACAGGAACGAGTTCTTCAAGTCATGTTCTGTGGGGAAAAAAAAGGGGAAAAAAATGCACATCAACTGCACATATAAACTAGGAACCAGGATATTAAAGCTCCTAAGAATTCAGGGACTGTCTTCTGCTTTTTCTGTCTCTGCTCCCTAAATAACTACTTCAGTCTTCTCTCTCTACAAGCCTTACTCTGTATGCAATCAGTATACAAAGCAAAAGGTTATTCCATTAACTACCTTTTTTAACTTTCCTTTTAAAAATGCAACTTCAGATTCACACTAGAATCTTTTATTTCTGCTTACATACTTCAAGGAAAGGGACCTGGGAGTAGTGATGGGGCAAGGATGAAATTGGATATGTGCCCAATTTTTTATATCACTGTTGGGGGGTCAGCACCTGTAAATTAAAGAAGAAAAGGGGACATAAATCCTGCCAAAAGGCAGTGCTGTGATTTCCCTGTCTGGAAATTGGAGTAAAGTGTGTTGTACCTTATGGAAACTTTACTGTAGAACCAGTGTCAGTTAATATTAATAGAGCACGTATTACAAAAGAAGTCTAAACATTCTACGTTTTTGACAGCATTGCATTCACATAGTAAGTCTATGATATAGCATAAATATTATTCCTATTTCCCAGATTAGGAAACTGAGGCACAGAGAGCTTTAGGTAAATGGCCTAAAAAACACACAACCTGTAATTTGAAGAACCAGGATTTGAACAACATACCTGACCCTATGGTGTTGTGAATGTAAACAGATTTTTGTGTTTTAATATGTAAAGGTGAAAAGTAAAAGAAGTAAAAATTGTCATTATTCAGCATTTAATTTTATGCAAAGAATTTGTATATAGCAGACCCCAAGGGATCTTAACTATAATTCTTTTTTCTTCTAACTATAGACAACCTCCAGTAAAATCTGCCTTACCTAATCCTCTTGAGTTTAATTTAGACTTTTTCACAAAAAGACTCACCTTAAGATCTGAGTATCTCAGTTATTTGAAAGATTCAATAAACACATGTTTATTGTCACGTGTGTATACCAAGACTTTATAGTTCATCACTTACATCTAATTGTGTGTTGATATTGCATGTTGAATAGCAGGTTTCCTTTGTTGTTGAATGAGGCTATGTGCTTGGTGAGCTTTGATTAGTCAAAAGCCTAATGAAATAAAATTTATCTCACTTTATTTGCCAAGTATATCAAACCACCTTTATAAAAGCAAATTAAGTATGTCTCAGGTGTTAGCTCCATTGGCACTTTAAAATTCCTTTTCTAAAGAAACCATGTACCACTAAGTTTAGCATAGCTTAAGAAAAGTAATTTCCTGAGGTACTAAGGAATGAGACCCCACTGAGTACAGAAAGGAGTTGACTGTTTACAGCACTTTCAGTCTGAATCCTAGAGAGCTGGGCTAAATCCAAGAGGGGGTTATGCATCTTGTACTCTTTAATGGCCAAATATACTTGATAATAAATCTATTTTAGCAAAGTCCATACAACTGTTCCATCTTATTTTAAATTTGTGGAACAAGTTAAAGATACTTTTAATTGCATACTTCTTGGCATATTAAAGATCTTAGAGTGTTTCTCATAATTCAAAGGTTTATAGTAAAGTAGTACCTTGAGAAACTGCTGAAAAGATGCTCTCTCTCTCTCTTTTTTTTTTGCAATAACAAGAACAGAAGATTGCCCTTTCTTAATACAAGGTTAATGTAGTCACATCTCTGGCATTGTTTTTTTAAAAAAAAATCCTACCATGGAATAGTTAATTATTCCCAGATATTTGAATGTATATTATTTTAACCTTTATTTACTTTTTAAAATTTTTGTTTATTTTTTTGGCTGTGCCCTGTGGCATGCAGGATCTTAGTTCCCTGACCAGGGATCAAATCTGCCCCCCGCCCCCCGCCCCCGCCCCCCCCCCCCCGCAGTGGAAGCATGGAGTCCTAACACCAGACTGCTAGGGAATTCCCCATAAATACACATCATTTTAATATAAATTCTGGATGGGTACTGTAGCAGAGAAAAGAGTTATCTGTCAAAACTCCAGGTTCCCTGTTACTTAAGTGCAGACTTCTTTCTGGAGGTGAATCCCCAGGAGGAGACTACATTTCCCAGACCCCGTTGCAGTTAGGTGTAGCCATGTGACTAAGCCTAGAGCAATGGAATGTGTGCAGAATTTCTGCACATCACTTCTAGGCTTGACACATGAAAATCTCCTTCAAGTTTTGTTCTTCCAATATTTTTCCTCTTCCACTAGCCACAAGTTAATTCCCAAAGAGACTTTAGAAGCACTGTTTTGAAAATGGCAATATTTATCACTCTGGGTTACTAAAAATCTGCATGAATACAAAAAGCCCTTTTGTGTTCCAGTTCTAAGCAAAACTGTATTGGAATGTAATGTGAACAAAAAATAAAATTGTAATGTTTTAGATCACTGAATTTGGGAGTTTGTTTTAGCAGCTAACATTATGCTAACAAATCCAAAAGCAATAGTTGGAAAATTGTTCAAGAATATGTTATTATTTAATGTTCAATGGTATAAAAGCTCTTTTCTTCTTTAAATATTTTAACTACTACTTTTTCTAATAATTATATATTTATAAAATATAACTGAAATGCACGTTAATGCATGATTTCATATAGTATGTATCTATTGAGAAAACTACTATGCATAAGGTCCAATGTTCAACACTGGAGGATTCAAATAATATTACCTACAGTCCCTGTCTGCTAGGAACCTACTCTTTGCTTGAGCAGAAAGTAAAAGTATATAATTAATAGTATACAATAAATGAAACTAAAGTTACATCTATTGGCAATAAAGCATTTTTTGGAAGACAGGGAACAGCTCACATGTATACAAAGAGTGGGGAAAGTTTGATGCAGGAGATAAAATGTCAGCTGAATAAAATGAGAAACTGAAAAGAAAAAAAATTGGGAAGATATTCTTTGCAAGGAATTTAATCAGATGGTGATGCTTAACATCCAGGTGACAGAAAGTGGAGCAGGGAAGAACAAGTGGACTGATTTCATTAATTACATTGGGAAAAATCTGGATTACTTACAGTGGAAGGAGATTGAGTAACTACTCCATCAGCATAGATCAACAAAAGAGAGAGAGTAAAATTCTATCAGGACCAGGAACTAAATATGCATTAAGAGAAAGGAGAGTTACTGTAGCCTTTTCAGTAGGATAGATTATTATCAAAATGTTTTTAGAAAAGTGAATCTGTTGGTAGGGTGTAAAGTGGAAGTAATTGAGAGTCAGGAAGAAGCCTGAAAAGTTATGAAAAATATCTGGATATAAGGTAATAGGAGTTGGAATGAGAGTTGTTACAGGAAAAATGTAGAATAAGAAGCAAATTTTAAAAATACTAGTTATTTTGAAAAGTGAACAGAACTTCAAGATTGGACTGGATACAAAATTGGTAATCAACCACATTTGTTTTTCAAGTACTCTAAATTAAACAAAAAAATCTTCCAATATAATTATAAATCTATAGTCAAGTTTTAGTATCATCTATCTTGCTTGCAAATGTTTCTATGATTCCAGCATATAATTAATGATAAGTAACCTCATACGTCAAAATAATAAATTCATGTGGGAATGTTCAATAATAATTTTTTTTCAGAGTGTTTTAGTTGATGATACTGTTTTTATTCATTTATTTACAAAGTATAAATGCCATCAGTTAAACACAATTACTTAAGCATTGACTGCCCCCCCAAATTCCATTCTGTTAGAACAGATGCTCTAATTTTGATACAAATGTCTGTCCAATGAGAGAAATACACTGTTGGCCAAACAAGTTAAATAAATGAAGGAACATTTCTCATGCTCCTCTTAGTGTTAACAATAGATATACATCATAGCCCTCTCCTGTAATAATTCAGAGAAAAAAATTTAAAAAACATTATGTATTAATATCAACAAAATACATAACAGTCAGTTTTTTTTCTCTAAAATTTTAAGAGAAAGGGCTAGAATATGTGTCTTGGTTTACACTAAGAGGATCATAGAAATGATCCTTCATTTATTTAATTTGCTTAGCCAACAATGTATTTCATTCATTAGACAGACATTTGTATCAAAATTAGAGCATCTGTCCACACAGAATCCAAACTGAGCATTGAAAATTTCCTGAAGATATATAAAAAGCCAAATGTGGAGGCATTAAGTAAAACTGTTAAATAAAAATTAAATGCCCAATGGCAAAATCTGTGTAGAATTTCCATTAATTACACTGCTGTTTATGATGCAATGAAAGTCATATTTGGAATATCTACTACATACTTGAAGTCCTGCATCTGAACAAGGCAAGTAATACTTAAAAAGAAAAGAATTAACTTTAGCTCACCTAGTGTCTTGATCTGTTTCTAGAAAACAAGCATTCTTTTCTTTCAGTCTCAGGAAGAGAATGGCTGTATTCTCTTGTTTCAGTAAGCATTCCTCTCCCTAAACATCCCTCCATTCAATTCTTGCCTACTCCAAGTATTACACATTGGGATGCCAACTTGCTTAAGGAAATGTGTTCAAACCAGGATAGATACAGAAAAAGCATTAATTTGTCTTCATAGAGAGCTGTAAAACTGTATCTCTAGCAACTCTACAGTTTAGCCAGAAAATAACTAAGCTTAGTATATAAATGAGTGTTAGGCATCAGAAACTGAAAACCATAAAATTTTAATAGATCGCTCTCCATTTAAGTTGACTAAACAAACTAGATCCCCCATAAACCAAAAAACAAAAAACAAAAACAAACAAAAAAAACCTGTAAGCCTCCAAAAAAGTGTGCACCATAAAGAAAATAAAACAATATATTAATATATTAAAAACTATAATCATGTAATTTACTTTTTTGCAAAAAACATATGAGAATTTCAGTACACACTTAGTTGAGTTCACCAACAGCTTAGATAAAATTCTCTAAAACAGGACTAGGGAGTCATATTAAGTACATAGGCTGAAATGCAAAAATAAAAATAAAATAAAATTTTAAAAAAGGTAAGAAAACCCAAAATGGTAAAACAAACTAAAAATCAATATTCTGTACAGCTAAAGGTAGAGAAGCAGGCTTAACTTTAACAATACAATAACTTTAACTCATTCAATAAAATATGAGATGTGGGGAGACACTATTCCAAAATGCTAAAGAAAATGACAAAAAATGAAAGCAGTAAGTGGATATGATTATTGCAAAAAGTTAAGGAAATAAACAAGAGTAATAGGAACAAAAATAAAATTCAAAGATATAATTAGAGAAACTTTCCTCAAATTGAAGGATGAGCTTGGGCTACAAATATACCTTTATTCTTGAAGATCAAAGATTTTGCTACAAAATACTGAAGGGTCATTCCAAATATAAAAGAATATCTTCCTTTAGAAAACAAATCCATCCAGGGCATGTCAGCCAGATGGACCAGGTGTACAGGAATATCATGACCTGACCCATGCAGGCAGCTACAAGAACAAAGGATTAACATCAAGATGTTTGCAACAACCAACCACACCTCCTCCTCTTTTATTATAAAAGAAGCCTGAATTCTAACTTGGAGAAGATGGTTCTTTGGGACGCTAGTCCACCACCTTCTCAGTCTGCTGGCTTTCCGAATAAACTTGCCATTCATTGCCCCAGCAGCTCATTTCTCCATGTATCAGCCTGTTATGTGGTTAGCAGCACAAGCTTGGACTCGGTAATAAGCTCTTCCAGTGGATGTCTTCAGGGTGGCTGTGTTGGGGAGGCACATCTCACAGGCACCTGGCTTCATGCCGGTTTTACAAGCCCAACCTCCTCCCCACCTACCCTGTGAACAGTAACTAAGCATCGCTCACAAGGGCAAGGATCATGGCTCCAAGGGCAGCCACTGTAACACTGACTTGGAAAAGCGGGAGCTGGTGTCCCTTCTTTTCTTCTTCAAAGACTACAGTGTACATGAGTCTGAGGAAGCAAGATTTCTATTCAAAACAAAGAAACATTTATTGCCACTAGCTAAGAACCAGATCCTGTGCTCAGTGCTTTTTGTATTTACTCAGTAACTTTTGTTTGTTCTGTAGGCAACTTAAGTATAGAAACTTTTAGGGACACAAATGTAGATTTGATCAAACATCTACCTTTAATAGTTAACTTATTAATTTAGCTGTAATACAGATTCTAAAACACATTCACTGATACATAAATTTAGAAATATTCATTTTTCCAGCCTTTCATTTGTATTTGACATAACTTCCT
The DNA here is from genome assembly GCF_030028045.1 of Hippopotamus amphibius kiboko. Taxonomy (NCBI): domain Eukaryota; kingdom Metazoa; phylum Chordata; class Mammalia; order Artiodactyla; family Hippopotamidae; genus Hippopotamus; species Hippopotamus amphibius. The sequence goes on from NC_080191.1 coordinate 28,996,770, forward strand.
CTATCACCACCAGAGTCAATTCTGAGCCTTTAAAACAATTTTCCAGAGCACATAACTTTCAGTTCTTGACTAAACTGAGATCTAGAAGTTTTTGGACAGTATATACATTGCTAATGGAAAATTCAGTCATTCACAAATATCCATTCTCATCTTTAACTGAGACAGTTAATTTTTTTGTTCACCCTGTATGTAATCTCTGTAATTTGAATAATTATGCTATTCCTTTCTTAACTGATGTGTAAAAAGCCTGTGTGCAGTGACATTTAGTAGCTGCAAGGGCAGGTCTTGCCTTCACAGTAATAACAGTCTGTTGGGGGGGGGGGTCTCTTCTCTTTTCTGTAAATAAATGATTCCTCAGGTGACCTCTACAAGCATCCCAAACTAGCATATTTTCAGGCCCTTTCAAGCTTAAATATTGTTCAATATAAAGTAATTGAAGTTGCATGCCACGCCAAAAAGAAAAAAAATCCAAAAAAATATTGCTATGATTTATGTTAAAGAGTGTTCTGCCCATGACTGAAATTTTAGCAATATTTTTTTGGATCTGTCTCCTAAAGCAAAGGAAATAAAGCAAAAATAAACAAATGGGACCTATTGGACTTAAAAGCTTTTGTGCAGCAAAGGAAACCATCAACCAAATGAAAAGACAACCTATTGAATGGGAAAAAAATATTTGCTAATGATATGACCAATAAGGGATTAATCTCCAAAATATATAAACAGCTGATACAACTCAACATCTAAAAACAAACAACCCAATTAAAAAATGGGCAGAAGACCTGAATAGACACGTTTCTAAAGAAGACATACAGATGGCCAACAGGCACATGCAAAGATGTTCAACATCATTAATCATCAGAGAAATGCAAATTAAAACCACAATGAGCTATCACCTCACACCAGACAGAATGGCTATCATCAAAAAGACCACAGATAACAAATTTTGGTGAGGCTGTGGAGAAAAGGGAACCCTCATACACTGTTGGTAGGAATGTAAATTGTGGAAAATAGTTCTCATAAAACTAAAAACAGAACTACCATATGACCCAGAAACTCCACTCCTGGGTATATATCCAAAAAACAAAAGCATTTATTTGAAAAGATACACGCACTCCAATGTTCATAGCAGCATATTTACTACTGCCAAGATATGGAAGCAATGTAAGTGTCCATCAACAGATGACAGATGAATAGATAAAGAAGATGTGGTATACACACACACACACGCACAATGGAATATATACTACTCAGCCATAAAAAAGAATGAAATTTCACCGTTTGCAATAATATGGATGGACTTGGAGGGTATTATGCTAAATGAAATAAGTTGGACAAAGACAAATACTGTGTAATATCACTTATATGTGGAATCTAAAAAATAAAACAAACTAGTGAATATAACAAAAAGGAATCAGACTCACAGATATAGAGAACAAACTAGTGGTTACCAGTGAGGAGAGGGAAGGGGGTGTTGCAAGACAGGCATAGGGGATTAAGAGGTACAAACTACGATGTGTAAAATAAATAAGCTACAAGGATATATTGTACAGCACAGGGGATAGTCAGTATTTTATAAAATTATAATTGGAGTATAAACCTTAAAAATTGTGAATCATGATTTTTTACAACTGTAACTTATACAATATTGTACATCAACCATATTGAAAGGAAGGAAGGAAGGAAGAGAGAAAGAAAGAAAGAAAAAGAAAGAAAAAAAACACAACAAATTTTTAAAAACTTAAAAAAAAAAAAAAAACACATATTCAAGTGTCCCAGCAGGAAGAAATATAGTTTACCAAAAAGAAGCAAAATTTGATTATTCTGAGACATTTCCTTTGTAACTCTAGATAATTTTATGATACGCTGGTTTGTCACTGACAAAGCAAGAGATAATTTCCAAAAGTATATGAATTTTAAAATTTAAATTCCTAAGAAAACTACTCAGAGAAATATTCATCTGTTCCAGGGTTAAGTTAAAATTATAAATTCAGAAAGACAAAACTAAATATATTAAAATATCAGAAGTAAGCACTAAAATCAATTAGACTTAAAATTCCATGACAGTAAGTATTGCATCCTTCTTGCTGAGTGTCTTTCTCCCGTATGGACACAATGCCTGGCACACAAAAGGTACTCATAAAAGTATAAAATATATAAAACTATTTAAATAATTGTAAGTACAGTTACAAAATAGAATTCAAGCAAAATTACTTAAAATCAGACAGCTATTCTTAATTATGCGTAAAAATAATCTAGGTTTATCAACATATATTAATTTATCAAAGATTGAAAGATAGAGGAAAAAACAAGGGCAACAGAAGTATCTGAAATAACTTAGTACATTTTATTTCCCTATGATAATGAAGGAAATGTAAGTTTAAATAAGAATTTTACAAACTCAATGATAGTCACAAATAGAATTAAGAACAGTACTTCCATCTCCTAAATCTGGCAGATGATAAACACAGGTAAAATATTATCTATACCAGAAAGAACTCCAAAAATCAAAAAAAATTAAGTTAAATAAATAAGGTCTCATATAATACAAAAAATATAAGTTAAAAATATGAAGTAACTCTCAGGAATTCCCTGGTGGTCCAGTGACTAGGACTCTGAATTTTCACTGCCAAGGGCTCAGGTTCAATCTCTGGGGAACTAAGATCCCCCAAGCCATGCAGCGCAACCAAAAAAAAAAAAAAAAAAAAAAAAAAGAAGAAGAAGAAGTAACTCTATATGGAATATTCTTTTTGAAATCAAATTTTATCTCATGTTACTTTATAAAAAATTGGCCTCAAACAAAATAATCCAGAATGTAAAAGTGGAAAAACAAAAAAGCTGTATCCTACAAATATAACTAATACATTAATTGAGCAAGTAAGCTGTGGTGTTAATATACAAAAGAAAAAGAAAACAAAACCCCAAGACAAATTGCATTAAATAAGGGCAACTTATGCTAATGAAAGTGAAAAGTGTAGGAGTGCAGTCTCCATAAGGGCAGGAATCTATGTTGGTTTTGTTCACTGACTTTCCAAGTACCTAAAAGTTTTTCTGGCACAAAAGTGGTTCTTGTACTGAGTGCTGTGGTGTATCCTCCACAACCCAGAACCTAAACTCAGATGAAGTCCTCATCTCCCAGCTGTTGGGGGTGCTGGCAGCCCAGCTGATTTCCCTTCCAACAGTAGCCTTCAGTCAAAGAGAGCCACTTTATCCAAGGTCGTGCCTCCTTCCCTTGTGCATTCCAGACCAATGACTGGTTGAGGTGAGGATATAAGGTCCTACTACTTCACCTCAATGCAGGCAATGCTGAAAGGCTGTCACAGTTCACAGCTCCTCAAGGGATTACCTGAGGCTGTTGGTGCAACTGCATCCCCAAGTTCTTTCTTTGCCCAATTTCACTACCTTCATTCCTCAACAGGTACACACCTGAGATGAGTCCTCAGTAACTTTCTGCACAAAAATTTCCATCTCAGAGTGTTTTCCTGGAATACCAACCCAAAACAGATCTAAAAAACTGTTGAATAAATTATGAAAAATAATAATGATGATTGCTCATGAACTTTATACTAGCCTCAAAATTATAATCAAATAACACTTAAGACTTACAAAGATAAACGTATAAATAGATTGGATGGTATCTACTGACTTCTAACAGTATAAGGAAGATCAGGAATATTAAAAACAATAATGTAAAATAAAAATAAAATAATGATGATTCTATTGACTTTAATTTTCTTATACTTTTTTTTCCAAATTATTTTCCCTTATTCTTTCAGCCCTTAATTGTATATTTTTATTTCCTTTTTGAAGATATGTACTTATGTAAGGTCAAATTTTGTATACATTTTTGAAAAATTATTTTACAGAGACTCTGTCTTATTCATTTTTGAGTTTTTAAAAGTTTTTAAGTTTCTTTGTAGCCCAAAATATAATCCAGTTTCCTAAAAGGAAGCAATATGTGTTCATATGAAAGAGACTGAAAGACATTTTCAGAGATGTGAACTTCAGAAATATACCTCCCCTAAACAGTAGCACTAGTAACATCTCTACATTTTTATATTACAAAAATTGGCATGAGATCAAAATCTTTAGAATAACCCCTGGCTCTCCACAAACATTGTATTATTAGCATGACTATGCCTTCTTTTATGTGTTTGAACAGATTTCCAACCTTTTCTTTCTAGTTCTAATTATCTTGTAGTAAAAAAAAAGAATGACACAAATAATACCAAAATGACATGAGCTAAACCAACAGGAAACACAGAAAATCTTGAAATTAAAAACAAGCGTCTTTTTCCTCTGGGGAGCCTTGCGTGTGTTGTGCTCAAAGCCACCATGTTACACATCACCACAGGCACATGATTCACACTGCATTCAGCTTGTACTCTTTTGTGACTTTGTTTTCCTTACATAATGCAAAAATTTCCCACATCTCTAACTTCATTTTATGTGCTTTATGCAACAATTTGCATACAGCTGATTTTATGTAAACCAAATGCTATGTATCAGAATTATCTACACATGTATAATGAGATGTAGAAAAATTGTATTACCTTAATGTACTATACTAAGAGTAGCACACTTTTGCTATATGTATAGAAGGAAGAGATAAAGACAAGGATGGAACTAGGAACATATAATAACTGCAATGAATTCCTTTTTCTAGCCGTTGATAGTACTAGTAATCCAATAAAATACTGTAGATACTGAATGTAGTTAGAGATTGTAGTGTGTTGTTAGGTTTCTTTGTTTTAGGCTGTATCCACACACATACCTACCACCTTCTACATTGATGGAGGACATGTTCCACATTATAAGACTAATTTTTCTGCTTATGTTTCACATATCTATTCTCACCTGTTTGAGGCCTCCATTTTAGTGATTATGCACTTTCGTGGGTGTCTCTGGATCAGATGCCATAGGTTGATAAATCTTATCACCTATCCAGTTCTCTTCTCTCTTATCTGTTTCTCTTCTAAAGGTTATACAAGCTTTAAAAATGTTTGATTTCCCAGCCTCCTTTTCAATATTTGTTGATCATGTGACACAGTTCTGGACAAGCAGCTAATAAAAGATTTCAAGTGCCACCTTTCCTCTTACCCCTTCTATCCTCCTGGAAGGTAGATGTGAGGCCTAGGATATGGTAGGCGTTTGACGGTGAGGCCACATGCAAGAGCAAAAAGGAAACATGTCAAGGATCATGAAACAGACAGCCAGAGCCAATTGGATCCCTAACGACACGGTTGAGCTTCTACAATCCTTACCTCCAGGCATATTATGTGAGAAGAAGAAACTCTTATTTCTTTTCAAAACTGTTAAGTCACAGCCAAAAATATTCCTGTATGTTCTGTTTCCTCTCCCTTACTATCCACATAGAATCCTCAAATCTTGTCAATTTTACTGCCTCTTTATCTTCATACTAATGCTTCAGTTCAAGCTACTACTATTGTTTTAATTTCTTACAGAGCTTCCCAGTATCCCTGCAGGTAATCTCACACACCACCCAATCCACACTCACATCACCAACGTTTCTTGATTATTTTCAGTAGGAAGCTCAAGACTCTTATGATAACACATAAGACCATTAAATCTGCTTTTGCCTATGTCTCCAGTTTCATACTCATCAAAATGCTCCTCCTCCACAGTATACTTCAGTGCGCTACTATGGCCTCACATGTTATTAAGCCTTGTACATGTTGCTTGCTCACTTTGGAGTGCCCTGGTTCTCACTCTCCTATACCTCATGCTTATTTATTGCACAGACTAGATCCTATATTATTCAAGTCAGAGAAGTCTTCCTTAATGCTTCCATATATATATATGCTGGAAAAAAGAAAAATCTCATATATCAATGCAATTAAATGCAAAATATTAGATTAGCATGCTGGTTTTTAAAGAACTAGTAATAAGATAACATACATGTTCATTCAAAAAGTTAAGGAACTGTGAGAATATTGGTACCTTTTTTTTTCATTGCTTTTTTGAATGTTTTCCAGACCCTGATTATTCAAACCGTGGTCCATGGACTAGAAGTAACAACATCAACAGTAAGCTTGCTAGAAACACAGAATCTTGTTTCCACCCAGTTCAACTAAATCAGAAATTGCCTATTAAAACAACAGATAATTATATGCACATTAAATTTGAAAAGCACAGACTTCGATAACTCAAAGTTTAAAAGTTGAAAAGCAAGAGTAACCTTCATAACTCAATCCTTTTTTAGTGGTTTAGCAGGGTTTTCTTAGAAGTATTGTGGGGCAGTGAGAGCAGTCTGTTCTGGGTGTCGACAATTGTTTAGAACTTAGACCATTATCAATGACAAAACCCTGGGAGGACATGAATTTTATCAATGATATTGCTTAGAATTGTTTGTGAATGCTAATAATGTTAAAAATTGCTTTTAGTCAGTTTTATTATTGTTTTAAAATTCTCTACACTCAATCCATCTCCTTACTGCTCACGCATGTGGTAAATCAGGCTCCTGGCTTCACTCTTGATATATCACTGTTATTTATAGAACATTTGTTATTGTTATTGTGTTTTTATTTTGTGGTACTATTTTCCATATATTTAATACACGATATTTACTGTGGATAGAAAATAGTCATCATGGTACAGAATATCTTTTAAAAATGATCCAACATCATACAAAGAATGGTCAACAAGACTGCAAAATGGAAGGCATATTTCCAGATCTCCTGACTTTTGCCTAAATGTTTATAAAACTAGTTCCGTAAAATATAAATTTCCAGATCCATCATAGGGAACTGAGTAGTGGTGAACAAGATATTAGAGAAGTCTGTCTATATATGTTATTTGCAACTTAGACCTTTATGTCACGACTCTAACAGCTCCCCCAGCGCGCACAGGTGTGCATGTACAACGGGGAGGAGGCAGGGAGTGATGATAACTCCTGCCTGGTTTGCTTCTGTTGCATCAGGCCTCCATGATTAAGGCTTTTTCTTTTTTAAACAAAGAAGATGGAAACAGCTGTTTCAAAACATTTAAAAACTGCATCCACCCTTGACAAACAAAATGGATTTCCAAGGCATTTTTTTTAAGCCAAGTAAAAAGATCTTGAAATCAGAAAAGACAAGTTAGTTTTACTCAATTTTTTTTTAGTACTTATGCATTTTTTAACCACTCACGTTTTCTTTAAAAATCAAGTCAAGGGAATTCATCACTTGCGGAGTAAAACGAATAGCACTTTCACGAGCATGAAGAAAGCAGCCAGTGTGAATGCTTTTCAACCCAGCATGATCAGTGCTCTCCAGTTCTGGCTGCAAAGAGAAGGTGCTGTGTTTCAGAGGGAAGTCTCCTCACGTGAGTGCCACTCAACTCCAGGGGAAGTTATCACGCACAATAGGCCAGTACTTTCACTGCCTTCTCTGCCTTTTCTTTCTCCTGAACCGAAGTCTCTCCATCATGGCACTGCATTGTACCATGAGATACATTTGAGATAGAGTGATAGATGTGGGCTATTCATCTTCGCTTTCAATCCATTAGATCCTTTGTATCCATTATAGAGGATGTATCTGTTGCATTTGTTTTATTACAGGGAACCTCTGTCAGCCTTCCTTTATCTCATTCAGCATTTTAGAACTGAAAAAATGGATCTCATCCACACAGTGTTTACGATAGGAGGGTGAATGAAATGGTATTGCCAAGTGGTAACTCATCTCTTTAGTTGTTCCAACAAAGTCAGTTGAAAGAGCACTATGAAAATCATTATTAATAACCAATTTGTGTTGCAGTAAGCAATGCAGAATATTGTCTAAGATGTGAAGAAATGTTTTGATGATCATTCCTTATAATTGATCTACACCTGAATTAGGATGAGGTGAGACACTGTTCAAAAAGGAGGAAATTTTGTGCCACAGGATATTTGTTTGGGACTAGTTCAAAATAGGGTTTGTTTTCCTGGAAAGATCACGGAAAATCTAACTAGTCTGTGAAACTGATGATGTAACTTCCAATTATGTCCATTCTGAATAATTATATTACTAAAAAAATAATTTTAAAGAATAATTGATCACCAAAACTTGTTTACAACCGAGAAAAGACTGAAGGATATGGGGTTAAATGAGAATTACATGTAATTATTAAGAATCATGACTAAATTGACAATAGTTTTGCTATAAATATTTCCTTTAGGAACAGTAATATATGGACTTTTCCTGAGCTAAAATATATTGTAAACCCTAGGTTGTATTCATAAACTTTTCTGCCCACTCATTTTTCCAGAAGTACAATTAGTAAGCAACTGGATGCAGCACACGAGGTACAGTGTCACTATGTTTGCTGATGTTCAGGGCATCTGGCAAGGAAGTTTAAGCCAAACATTTTCCCCATCTGGAGTTTATAATATAGTGAAGTAAATAAGACATGTTAAAAATCTAACAAAAAGTACAATGGCTGTATATGACTGTAGTAGTTGGGGATTGCAAATTATAAATGCTATAGCAGAGTTGCATTTTTTTTCATTGTTGTTTGCTTTGTTTTATTTTTTAATTAGAGGCTATCAAAACCCCAGGTCATATACATATATTTAAAAAGCACTGCTTTGCTTGGAATGACCATACACACACTACTATATATAAGAGAGATAACCAACAAGGACCTACTGTATAGCACAGGGAACTCTACTCAATATTCTGTGATCACCTATATGACAAAAAGAATCTGGGGACTTCCCTTGTGGTCCAGTGGGTAAGACTCTGCAATCCCAATGCAGGAGCCCTGGGTTCAATCCCTGGTCAGGGAACTAGATCCTGCATGCATGCCACAACTAAAGAGTCCGAATGCCACAACTAGGAGTCTGAAAACAGCAACTAAGAACCAGTGCAGCCTAAATAAATAAATGAATAAATATTAAAAAAGGAAAGAATCTGAAAAAGAATGAATATATATATGTATAACTGAATCACTTTGTTGTACACCTGCAACTAACACAGTATTGTAAATCAACTATACTACAATAAAATTAAAATTTTAAAAAGTAAGGAAATTTTCAAAACAGCACTGCTTTGGATCCCAGAATGTGTGTGCTTTAAAGGGCTTTGGAACCATGGTCTGAGGCCAGTATTTTATAGGAAGATCAGCAAGGACCAGAGGTTAGTTTAAGGCCCACGAGTCTTCCTCCATATCTCATTACTCTCAAGTTAATGCTACTTCTGGTATGATGTCTGGTTAATATGAGGGAGATGTGTGACTTACTCTCCTTCAGATGTTTCCTCAAAGGCTTTTATTAATGTTTCATCTCCTCTGAAATTCCCATTGAGTCCATTTTTTGAGTAAAACTTGGATTTCATAGCCCATGATAAGATGCACTTTTGGTCTTATACAAAAGTTTTCCTGAACCTCACAGCCTAGTACGTATCTCTTGGAGGAGTCTTGTCACATGTTTGGGAGATCAGGGAGAGCAAATACTGGAGTATCCATGAAAACTGGACACATGTAGGGAGGCACTCTAACATCAGCAGATGAAGGCAGTGGTGCCCTCCATATAAACTGTGTATGATAAAATACGTGTTCACTGTCTGAATATCATGCCTGTCTATTCAACATTCATTGAACAAATATTTCTGAGGGTCTACTATGTGCCAGGCTCTATTCCACACTGTGGAGGTAAGAGGTGCACCAAAGAGGCAATGCCCATGCCTCATGGGGCTTACATTCCATTTCAAAAGCCAGAGAATAACTCAAAAAAAAACATGCCACATATCAGGTGATAATAAATTGTAGGTATAAAATTACAGCCAGATAAGGGTGAAAGGGACAGGTATGAGTATGATTTAATATATAGGGTGTTAAAGGAAGACCCGTGAGGGATAAATCAGGAACTTGGGGTTAACAGATACACACTACTATATGTAAAATGATAAAATACAAAGATTTACTGTATAGTATAGGTAATATTCAACATCTTGTAATAACCTATAATGGAAAAGAGTCTCAAAAGTTATACACATATGAAACATATACATATTCAGGTGTGTGTGTGTATATATACATATCTGAATCACTTCGCTACATACCTGAAACATTATAAAGTATACATCAATTTAAAACAATATAAAAAAGAAAACATGCCCCCCAAATGAGGAAAGGATATTCTAGGCAGTGAGAAAAATAGTTCAATTGCCATGAATGAGGTGGGAGTGAATTTGGCATATTCGAAGAAAAGCAAGAAGGCCAGTTTGCCTGGATTGAGTAAGCTGAGGCGAGAGGTAGGAAATGAGATCAGAAAGGCACAATGGAGTGGCCAAAAGCAGCTCATGTACAATTTAGAACAGCTTTTTTGGCTCAAACTCTGTTGAAATAACTTATTTTGGATTTATCCCATACTAGTAGATAGTTACACGAATAAGTGTCTTTGCCTTCCCAGAGTACACAGTACTGAGAATGAAACAGACAAGAATATATTGTAAGGCGTTGTGATACTTTTTTTCTAGGTATAAGCTCAAGTTGCTAGGGCATCTCCCAATTACACACTAAGGAGAATCTGTGTAATTTTCCTGGTGCAATCACGGAAGGCTAATTGGAGCACATAACACATTGGCTGAGCTTTGGAGGCAAATCATAGTTCATCAGCTGACCAATGTGATGAAAGTATTCCAGGATGCCTGAATGGTTTATTCAAATGTACAAAGACATAGGAAAGCATTGCAATCTGAGCTTGAGTGGTGTAGTGGAAAAGTAAAAAGCATTGGATACAGACAAGTTTTGAATATTATCTCTGAAACAGAGAACATTACTTAGTCTCCCCTTAGAAAGGGATTAATAATGGTGCCGATCTTGCAAGATCATTGTGATGAATGGTGATACTATTGATAAACGGTAATGTGCCTGGCTTATATTGCATGGACAGTAAATCCTAGTTAGTTTCCACATAGAAAACTCTAGTATTGACAGTAGGTAAAGGGTTGGTTTCCTTATTTCATTCTCAGACTTTGTTCCGAATCTGAAACAACATGGGTGCTCAATAAATATCTGATATATAAATGAGTGAACTGGCACAGTTTCAGTTTCCTTTCAGTTGCGGTAATGCAGGTGGTAGAGAATAAAAAACTGCAGGAAAAAAAAAAAAAAAAACTGCACCAAGACAGTGGTGGTGAACATAGGAAAAAGGGGAGATGATTTAGAGATACTTAAGAGAGAAAAGATACAGAATTTGTCACCAACTGGATCTGAGGGAGGAGTCAGAAAAATGTCCAGGTTGACAATTGAGTAACTGGATGAATGTTGGTGACATTCACTAAAAATAGGATAACTGGAAATAATAGGAGCTGGTTTAAGTTTGTGTAGGGAGGGGAAGAAACTAAGGTCAAGTTGACGATAATTTTGAGATACATACTGGCCACAGAGATAAAAAAGCCTAGAGGTGATCAGAAATGAAGTCTATTACTCAGAAGAGGCCTTAAGCAAGATAGATACATTGGCAGTAACTGAAGCCTTCTTTGTGAATGAAATTGGTAGAGAGATTATTATAGAAGAGGAGAAAAGGGGGCAATAATATATTCATTTTGCATTTAAAGAGCAAGCATAAAAAGGAGAATCTCTTGAAAGGCTCTCAGGACTTCACGGATGTATTAAGAAGATCATGAGAGACAGATATCACTTCATAATTTACTTTTCTGTGTATCTGTATAAAAACAGTACAAAGCATAGTTTGTTATAGCTTGTGTATTCTCTCACTGAAGAACTCAACTTAAATCACCTTAATGGCACAAACTCTAAGTGCTCATAATGGTGTGTGAGAAATGATCAATGACACTGAGATAGTAAGACTCATAACTCAGAAGACAAAGTTCTATTTGGTTTATGTGATTTAAGCATTATGAGGTCATTATTTCTCATTTTCTTATTGGGCATTCAACTTAATATTATTTAGTAGGTAATGAGCAGACAACTCAGATAGTGATATTGTTGATGGAAAGTTTTCTGTGGTAAGTATTATTTATATCATCTGTTCATTTTCAAACTTTATTCAGAAAACATTTAAGGTTTTTTATTGTGTTCTCATTATGCTTGAATACACAGTTTGATACTAATCCAGAGAAGGTAGTCACTAACATTTAAAAAAAAAAAAAAAGTTGGAAGATCTGTGCCCCAACTGAGATAAATGTCAACCTTCTTGTCATAGCATTTATTCAGTAATTGTGTCTGAAGATTTCGTCAGTTGTTTAAAAACTATTTTTATTTTCAAAATGCTATATTTTTCTATATTATTTTAGTTGATTATAATTTGGTGTTTCTGTGAATTGGGACTAAAATTCATTAAAGTGTATTGTTTTGCTCTAAAATATATCTATGTGGGAGTATAAGCATGCATTTTACATTCAATTGAAAAGTGCAATGCTGACATAATTATCATAATGTGATCCCAGTATCTCTAAACATGATTTTACAAAAGCATGGTCTGGAAAAGTTCAGATATCAGTGAAAGGACGCCAGCATCCTAATGCAAAGTCCTCTGTTACTGACCTAGCATTTATTCTGACATCAGAGTTTAAGACATGAGCACAATATAGTAAAATGTCATGAACTGCTCTTAACTCAAATAAACCATCAGATACCAAGTGGACACAGGGCCTTTTAGTTGTTTTTCTCTATGAAAAAAAGAAAATGTCGCAATTGTTATAAATTCTCCTGTCTCTAGGCAGAATCTATCTTATGCATGTTAATTAAAAATGAAGATATAGCAGAATTTTGACTGGCTAGAAATTGAGAAAAATAGTAAAAGCAGAAGATATTTAAGAGAAGAATGGGAAAGCAGATAAACAAGTCAGAAAGGAGTTGTGCATTGTAATTTAGGGAAAAAATTTTGAAACTGAAACTTTATGAACAGGAGCTGGAAAAAGAAAATTATGTACTGAATAGTTAAATATTTCATAATGATTTCCTCCAGGCATTTCAAACGAAATGCTACAAAGTTGTTATTAATCATTGTCAGAGAAATAGGATTGGGTGTGTCTCACATTCTAAAGGGAAAGTAAGTGTTCAGTGTAGTATTATTTTCCCTGAGAGGAATGGGACATTTAAGCCAACTCTACATAATCAGTGAACTGATTAAAACAAGAAGTGAGATTTTACCACGGAAGCAAACTATGCTCCACTCTAGAGGAGGATAATGAAAAGAGGGGGAAATAGGGACAGTTATGTCTAAGACACGTCTACTGAAAAATTAGAGACACTGAGTAAGGCAGAGGAACAGAATTTGTTATATTCATAAGAGATTATACACATATAAACAATGGAAGATTATTCAGCCATAAAAAAAAAAAGAAAATGCTGCCCATTTTGACAACATGGAAGGATCTTGTGGGCACCTTGCTAAGTGAAATAAGTCATCAGTCAGAAAGACAAACACTCTTACGTTCTCACTTATATGTGGAATCTAAAAAAGCCAAACTCATAGAATAGAGAGTTGAATGGTGTTTACTAGAGGCTGAGTTGTGGGAAAAATGGGGAGCTGTTAGTCAAAGTGTATAAACTTCTAGTTATAAAATGAATAAATCTATAGACCTAATATACAGGTATGGTGACTATAGTTAACAGTACTGTATTACATACGTGACAGTGCTAAGAGAGCTGATCTTAAATGTTATAACCACAAAAAAAAAAAAAAACATAATTATATGAGGTGATGAAGATGTTAACTAACCTTATTGTGGTAATCATTTTGCAATATATACGTGATCAAATTAATACATTGTACAGCTTCAAATTATATGCGTTATATGTCAATTATATCTCAATAAAGCTTAGATAAAAATTCCAGTATTTAAGCAAATGTTTGCTTGGTAGTGATGCCCCTTCTTGCATGCCCCCTTTGAGTGATTCCTTTGGCATTTCTCTCAGATTCAAGGGAAGGAGTCATTATTTAATGTAATGGAATGTAGTATTTTCACTCATTATATTCTAATATTTAGTGATTGCCTTAAAAGGGAGATTTTCAGGCTCTGGGTACTCAGCAATGAACAAGACAAAGTCCCATCTTGGAAGTGACTTGGAAAAAAACAAGCAATAAACTAGTAAATAAGTTAATATTTAAGAAGATTACCGATTCTAATAAGTTCTATAAAGAAAATAAAGAGTACTTCATGCCAGGGAATCTACTCCAGTTAGGATGGATCAGGGAAGGTATCTCTGAGGAAGTGACATTTGAGCTGATAACCAATGTTAAGAAGACTCTAGAGAACAAACATTCCAGGCAGAGAGGAAACTAAATGAAAGACCTTAAAAAGGCGACCATATGACCCAGTAATCCCACTCCTGGGCATATACCCAGAGAAAACCATAATTTAAAAAAATGCATGCACTCCTATCTTCACTGCAGCACTGTTTACAATAGTCAAGACATGGAAGCAACCTAAATGTCTACCAGTAGAGGAACAGATAATGAAGATGTGGTACATATATACAATGGAATATTAGCTATAAAAAATAAAATAATGTCATTTGCAGCAACATGGATGGACCTGGAGGTTGTCATATTGAGTGAAGTAAGTCAGACAGGGGAAGACAAATATCATATGAAATCACTTCCATGTGGAATCTGAAAAAAGGATGCAAATGAACTTATTTACAAAACGGAGGTAGAGTCATGGATGTAGAAAACAAACTTACAGCTACCAGGGTATAAGGGGAGGGAGGGATAAGTTGGGAGATTGGGTTTGACATATACACACTACTATATATAAAATAGATAATAAGAACCTACTGTATAGCACAGGGAACTCAATACTCTGCAATGGCCTATATGGAAAAAGAATCTAAAAAGGACTGGATATATGTACATGTATAACTGATTCACTTTGCTGTACACCTGAAACTAACACAAATTGTAAATCAACTATACTCCAATAAAAATGAAAAAAAAAAAAAAGCCTTGGTCTGCTGTCTTTGAGGAAAGTAAAGGAGCTCTGTGTGGCTGGATTTTAGGGTAGGGGAAGGAAGCACCAAGAGGTGTGGTTAAGAGAAGTGGAGGGGGGCAAGGATTTTGTGCTAATCATTTATCAATCTTTGGGATTTATTGGACTTCAGGCATATCTATTGTAAATTGCATACAAGTGAATTAGTTTCTCTCAATCTGATGTTTAAGTGGTAAATGATCTGTGATATGCTATTGTTAAATTTGTCTACATAATCTACCATCTTATGTTGTGTTTTACCCTCATATGTCATTTTCTTTACCTTTTTCCTTTCCTTTTTGGCCAACTTCTGGTTTAGAAGTTAAAAATTCTACCTGAAGATTTTTAGCAGTTATGGTCACATTTTTTTTAACTTGCATGCTTCATTAAAATATACACACACACACATATACATACACTTAGTAATCCACCCTCCTCTAAGAAGTCTTAAAATGCTTTAATTCCAATCACCATTCTAGCTTTTATGTTATCAATATTCTCATTTCACTTTGCTTTTATATCTCCAAAAGTGGTCATAATTATGATTGTATCATTCAAAACATTCTTATTTAAATTTATTGAAATGTTTGTCAATTTCTTTGCTCAACATTTCCATTTACATCCCAGCTTTCCTTCTAAGTTCTTTTTTTCTCTAAAGCATATTTTATATTATTTCTTCATTAGTGGGTTGTGATTGTTAATTTGCCTGCTGTTTCACTTATTAAATACCTTAACTTTATCCTCATTTTTGAATAATAATTTACTGACATAATTTTAGACCAATAATTATTTTTCCACAGTGATTTTAGGAATATAAACCCAGTATCTTATGAACTCTAATGTTCTTGCTGTTAGTAATTATTATTATTGTTGTTATATTATTATAATTAATATTATGTTTATTATTATTTTGAGGTTAGCTGTAAGTCTACTTGTTTTCTATTTGTTAGAAACTTGTATTTCCTTCATATTTGATTATAAGATGTTAACTTTTTCTTAAGACCACAGACTATACTAGAAGTGAATCTATTTATCTTTAACTCTTCGTAAGGAATTGTTTTCCGAAATCTGGAGATTCATGTCTTTCGTCAAAGTGCAACCATTATCTCTTTTAGGTCAAGACATAGATGTAAATGAGTGTGGCTCCCTTAAGCAGATCCACTAGCTTGAAGATAACCAAAATAAGGCCTGACACAAACACTAAAGGAGTTTTTCAGTGGAAATAGAGATAAATCAATAAATACTTGTTGAATGACTCAATAGAACGGCATTGCAAAAAATAAAAATGTCTTTTTTGAATTTATCTATATGTTGCAACAAAAAGGCAACTGTACAATGAATTGAAATAAAATATTCTTAGGCAGTGAGCAAAACCTAAATATTAAGATTTTTGTCAAACTCAATTCGTTCTCAAGTTAACTGCAGAAGTCAATCAATATTTCCCTGAATATAGATTCTTTTATTATTTAAAAACAAGATGACATGTTGATTTGTATATCCCCAGGAAAGCAGTCAGTGATTTTGTCAAAGATGATGCAAAAACATTTAAGGCAATTGGATTCCAAACTCTATATAATAAAAAAAAGGAATGGATTTTGAGGAGACTACCTCAGCATGAAAATTGGCATGCCTGCTGTGCTGTTAATTGGATATGGTGAACTGGAAAAAATAGCTGAATGGAGATCAAATCACTGGGCAGCTGCTGTGGTCATCGATGTGAGACCACTGTGACCAGGGGATAAGACATGCTTTCAGATGGCCAGAAAAACAGCCCTAACATTTAGAGCTTGAGGCATAAACACAGAAGAAGAAGTGAAATCCACTGAATGGGTTCAGTTAACAGGTGTGTAAACATATCTGATGAGTACCATGAAAATTTTGGATAAAATATAGTGTTGCAGTTAACCTTTTCTCAGCATTAAAATGAAAGAAATACTTTCCAAAAACTGATTTTAGAGCTACTGATTTCTTCAGGCTACATCTCCCTTTCACTTTTCAAAAATTTATTATATAAATTTGTATTTATGTTATTTATGTTTATCTATCTATATATTATCTGTCATCAAATGTTATAAATACATTAATAATAGTGTGCTTCATTGTACAGCATTTCCTGAATTTCAACATCTGATTAGTTTACCAATTTAAGTTACATGTGTGACAATGCATGACCAAATACATTCTGTCAAAGATTTTCACTGTTGAAACAGGTATGCAAGGGTTTGCCCTGGAGTGAAAATGGTAATAACTTTGAAACTGGAGCCTAAGTTAGATCAATGACATTACATGCTATATGGGAAATACCCCACGTAAATTGAATATTCCTTGATAACTTACATTCAGTGATGTCTACAGAAATTAGTTATTTTCCGGGAAATATTAGACACACTAGTGCTAAACCTATTTAGAAAATATTATGACATCTTTTAGAATAACATGAAATGTTTTATAAATATTGCACAATCTCATTTGACAGGTGTTTGATATTTCAGTCTTCTTAATTAGATATGCATTAACTGCTAAAGCTGTGAGGATATTTGTATGTGTGTATATGTAGGCATTATGAGAATATTGTTCTGTTTCCTTGTTTAATATCAGGGAAAGTATCTAGAGAATTCTGTCATGTATTTGCCTCCATTAACAAGAATGAAGAGAATATACAATTTCAGGTCTGCTCTCGCCAGTCAAAACATGAGATTTGTAATTTACTCATGTATTTTCTTTTTTTAATTCAAATTAATTTTTATTTCTTTAGTATATACTTGAAGGAAAAAAATGATTTGTCTCAAAAGGCACTTTTCCTCTGAAAATTACTTTGAGATTCCAGCATTAGCAAAAGAGTTGAAAACAAATAGAAGTGGCATGTGGGAGCTGATTTGAACTCTAACTTCTTTTTACTGACTTCCTTTACTTTTGCTTCTTTAAACTATCTCCTGTTCTCTTACCCATTTCACTGTCCTTGATTTTGCATCCTCTTACCTCTGCCCTTGATTATAAACATCATCAGTTTTTCCAAACTCCGCTTAATTCCAAAACCTTTGTCCTTAGGGGGAAAAGAACCTTTAAAAAATGTACATTTTCTTTATCTGTGATCATGACTTTCTACCTTGAAGAATATAGAGACATTTCAGATACGGGAAGATGTCTAGCCTGACTCAAATTATGTTTGCACAATTGTGGGAAATGCCTGATCAAAGCCCCTCATGCACTTAGCCTCTCTCAGTAATAAATGTCTCACGTAAATGGATGTGCTTATGGGGATCTTGGTTATAGAATAGAATTGGCCCATATAGTGATCATGTTCTAGCTAAGTCAGCTCACTAGCTAGATTACCTACCTATAAAACATTAAGACATAAAGGACACTAACTATCTGAAGCTTTTAGAGTTTCTTGTTATATTCGTGTTGTTATTGAACATTGAATGTATGAGCAAGGGAAGTTTGTGTAATGAAAGATACCCACATTTCTTAATTCCTGAACCACAGTTTCTTATGTTTAAGCATACTAATTTCTTGTTCAAAGATTAATCCCAGTAATCAAGATACAAGAATAAAAAAAAAAATTGACAATTAACATCTCCTTCCATCCCAAATATGTGGTATTCTGAGATAAATGAGTAGATTCATGCAACCAATTCAGAAGATTAATGCCTGAATATGAAATGTATGAAACATAAAATCTATGTTGTTGGTTGATACAGTGGCAGAGTCAACAGATAAGTGAATATTCAGATTATTCAATATCTCCTTGGATTTTTTAAGGTTAATTTAGTTGTGTTCCTGTCAGTTTCAGCACCTTTACAACTGCTGAGCTTATTGGCAACAGTAACATAGCAAACCTGATCAATCCATTCCTAGAGTTAGTTTCCTTCCAAGTTCAGAGTAAACCTCCTACAGAGTAGGGAATAATGGTATTATAAATTTCAGTAGCCATGGAAACAGGTACACAGCACCTTATAAACAAAATGCAATTTTGAGAATAAGTTCCAAAATTTGTTGCTCAGTGATTTCAACAGCCAAATAGGTTTAGAGAATTTTTTTCCTTCAAAGTGTGATGCTCAATATTTGAAGAAAAAAAAAAAAAGATACAATCAAAACTTAGGGAAGTTGGAAAGTAGATTTTGCATGTGAGAAAACATGAGGAATACTCCTGAATCTGTTATTAACTTATGTGTGACCTTCACTTAGTTACTTAACTTTTCAGTTCTTTATTTTTCCCATCTGGACAACATTATTTGCCTCCCTTGCTGGAATCCTGTGAAGCTTAATTAATGTTTGTGAACCACTCTGACTTCCACAGCTGGAGGATGTTGAAGAAATGCAAATTATTATTGTTGTTATTTATTATTTATTGTTCTCTCTTTAGACTTGGTTCCAGTCTGTACAGGCTTACCCCTTGAGCCATGGAGACAAATTAATAATAGATGCAGTGCTAGTCCTTCAGCAAATACCAGAATTGCTCAACAGGAAACAGTTTAAAAAAAAAAGTCCACAAAAATATTATGCTTTACTCTTCTATTATAAAAGTCACAAGAGTCAAAAGTTTTAAAAATTGCCAGAAATTTAACAACTTTATTTTTTTTTACTGATTCTCCTTTACTTTCAATTAATGAGGCTTTTTATTGTGTGTAGTATTTTTACTCAGTTGAAATAATGCCATTTCAGACTGGCAACCTGTCTCTGCTTAATTTTTTTCTATTGGGAAAACTATACCATTGGTAGTTTTAGTCTTTTTCAAAGAAATCTACTTTTCAACTTTGTTTAATTTACAAAAATCAAATTTGAAATGGTTGCTCTATTTTACTGGACCTTTTGGGTTTTTATTTCTAAGTAGATGTTCATCCTCTCTTAAAATAGGTTAGTTTCCCTTTTATAAAGTTTATAATCACCATATAACATGAATTGTTTTGTAAATATTGACTAAAAATTGTAGATGCTTTTGTATTAAATATTACTGAGATTCTCATTAAAATAGTTATTTTTAATAGAACATGATTAAAAAATGTCTACTTATAAAATGAAGAAACAGCATTCACATCTCTCCCAAAGATTACCTTTTCTTCCTTAATAATAGATGCCTTATTTTATGTTTAGATAACCCTGAAGATCTGGCCTAATGTCAGGGAAAACAGGGCCCTCCTGCATCCTCGGGGGTGGTTATAATTTGTGGAAGCCAAGCATGGCATTCTCTTTACCAGATATTCACTGTCACAGTCTCCCTTGTTCCTAGGATGCCATATGCATGGCCAATGAGGTAGAACTTCTCTCATAATCTTCTGGAAAGATTCCTCTGTCTTTTACTTAAGAAATATGTCACTCATGCCTTTCCTTTTTTCATACAAGACATTATGAATGCATTTTCCAGCCATTTTGTAACCAGAAGAGAAACACGATAATTTTAAAGTTTTTATAAAAAGCCATGTTGTTTAACAAACCCTTCCCTGACTAAATAGTCTTTTCCTTATGATGAATTTTTTTTTACTTAAGCCCTTCAGTTTGTCAGTTTTCTACTAGACACTAAAGAAAACAAGCTTAACTAATAGACTTTACCTAACAACGCCAACCTTCATTAATCTTCTCCTCCATACTTCCATAGCACTTGTAGTAACTATACATAATTTAGTATTAAATTAAATGGTAACTTGTATTGCTTGGTATAAATTTTTATACATCTCCTCTAGTAAATTGTCAGCTGTTTGAATGTGGAAGCAGTATTTTATTCTCCCTGTGTTTTTCCCTTATGCATTGCACAATGATGGCTCAGAGGAGGCTCACTATATTAAAAAATTAAATTAAATTAAAATAAAACAAAATAAAATAAAAAGAAGTGTGTGGGTGTGTGTTTATATTGCCTTTTTCTTGCCTTTAAACTCAAAACTCTGGCACATCTCTTCTGGAACATGGCCCTTTGCCACGTTTTAGACTAATTCTGTTTTCTTTCCTGCTCCTTCTCTTTCTATGGTCTCATTGTAGAATTCAGAAAAGATTCATCTTTGGTCTTATGCTCCTTTGCTACTCTATTCTCTTCCTTGAAGATCATATCCATTATGACTCATTTACCTATGCAAGGATGACCACTATATGTGATGCCCAGCGTGATTTCTACCCTGCATATCTATCAGGCATTCCCAGCTACCTTACAATTGGTACTTTCCACTGAACATACAATTGAAATTTCACTCTGCCTTCAGTCACTGATAATTGAAATATTCTCTCCTTCCTCTGAATTTCTATGGCTTTAGCATTTTTAGTATAAATATATTTTATTAAGATTACCTATTTTTCTAAACATGTACCAAAAAATACCATTTTTATCATTCTTTATTCCAAGGGTAAAAACTCCTTGAATCTACTCCAAGAGAATTAAAAACATATGTCTACACAAAAACCTGCACATGGATGTTTACAGCAGTATTATTCATAATAGCCAAAAAATGGAAACAACTCAAATTTCCAACAACTGATGAATGGATAAACCAAATGTGGTATATACATACAATGGAATATTATTTAGTCATAAAAGGAATTAAGTACTGATACACGTTATAGCACAAATGAACCTTGAAAGCATTGTGCTACATGAAAATAGCCAGACACAAAGACAATATATGGTATGACTCCATTTGTATGTAACGTACAGAACAGGCAAATTCATAGAGAGAGAATTTAGTGATGGCTAGAGTCTGGGTAATGAAGAAAATGCAAGGCAGCTGCTAATAAGTACAGGGTTTCCTTTTTGATGATTAAATATTCTGGAATCACATAGTGGTGAAGATTGTCCAACTTTGGGAATACACTAAAAAACCACTGAATTGTCATTTCGAATGGATGATTTTTATAGTATGTAAATTATATCTCAATTTAGGCATGTTTTGAAGAAAACTTCCAGGAAAACCCAGGATTCTTAGTTTTCAGATTATTTAGATTCAAAACATATCAGGATATATAGATCAAGCACAGATTTTAATAAAGATGTCTTAATTTTTTTCCAACTATAAGAGATTTATCAAACAACAGCAATCTATACTTTGTGAATAATATAACATATTCCTATTATTCCTACATTACACTTATGGACTATCTACTACTCTTTAGGAAAGGCTGAATTATAAGTGAATGACATGGACAATAATAATGAGTTTAATTGGCATGAACTATGGGGGAATTGAAAAGGATACTCCTCATTCTTCCAGGAAGTACTGGATAGTGTTTGCTCTTGTTTTCAGAGGATGAGTAGAAGTTTACCAGATGGAAGATTACTTCATGTGAAGGAAATAAAAATACAAAGGAAATCTATGAAATGATTAGAGAATGAAGAGCCATATCTATGGTAGATTTTAGGATGAATGAACCTCAGTGCATAAATACAGTTACCTCCTCCCTTCTTATGCTATTCTATGATTTCCTCACCTTCTGGCTGCATTAAAAAGGAAACTGTTCCTGTTTTAAAGTAATCAATCCTTAAAGACCAAGAAACGATTGAACCGTAATACATCTTTGTGTTTTATACAAAATTCATAGATTGTTTTGCCTTAATGACATTTGTACCATTAAATAAATAGAAAGTAGTGACTACCATATGACCTAGCAATCCCATTGCTGGGCATATACCTGGAGAAAACTGTAATTTAAAAAGATACATGTAACACAACGTTCATTGCAGCACTATTTACAAGAGCCAGGACATGGAAGCAACCTAAATGTCCACTGACAGGTGAATGGATAAAGAAGATGATGTGGCACATATATAAATGGAATATTCCTCAGCCATAAAATGGAATGAAATTGCGTTATTTGTACTGAGGTGGATGGACCTAGAGTCTGTCATACAGAGTGAAGTAAGTCAGAAAGAGAAAAACAAATACTGTATGCTAATGCATATATATGGAATCTAGAAAAATGTAGGCAAAAGTGTAAAAAAAAAATCTTACTAGAGTCAACCAAAAATATATATGAAAATTATTTTGTGCTTTCTACGTGTAAGTCATAATGCTAAAAAGAGAGGGGAGGTAGATACGAAACACAGTCTGGTTTACAAGGCATAGAACAGTTCAAGTCTTTGAATTTAGGTCATTTGTATCAATACTTGAAAAGACCCAAAGGAAATAACTCTGGAGGTAGGGGAAAACGTCTGCTGCATCTTGTTAACAGGTAAGTGGTCAGATTTACATATAAGGATCTATGAAGAGAGGAAGATAAGGGAAAGGGAAGGTGAAGAAAAAAAGCAGGAAAAGAGAGAGGCAAAGGAGGAGGAAAGGAGTAAGTGGAGCAGTTGTTTTATATGGAACCTTCCGGCTACTGTCCTCAATCAAGCCACAAGCTCTAAAATACTCAGCTACATTCTGTTCTCCCAGGACTTCAGCTGGGAGCATACCACCTGAGGAGACTACAGACCCCTCAGGTCATTCCGGATAGACCAAGAATAATTGGTGCTTGCCTAAGGATAGTATCCAGAGAGATAGTACTCCAAACACTACTGACGAAATTTGCTCATTCTGCTATATTTCTCTGATAAAATTGCTTTCTCCCCTGTTAAAAATGCTCAAAATAACTGACAAGAGGTCAAAGATCAATTTGGGGTAAAGTAATTTACTAATTATTCAATTTATCAGTTTATTAAAAGTATAGCCTATTGTTCTATAATGGCAAAATCTTCAATGCAGAGTTTGAAACACAAACTAAATCACATTGTGGTTCACTTGTTCTTTTTGATATCAGATTTTCTAATGCCAAGATAATGAGTGAGATGTTACTGAAAATTCAAAGTCAAAAATCACTTTTTTCAGTCACCATTCTAATCTCTGATATCCTCCCTTTCTCTGTTTCCAGTGATCCTTCTAAAATATTTACTCAGAGGTAAATAGCTCATCTTAAACTCTCCAGCTGTGTCTTCTCTTCACTTTCACACAAATAGGACTTTTTTTTCCTCACACATGATTTCTATGGGTATTATTTCTCAGAGGCTCTCTCTTCTTCAGAATTGACATGCTGGTGAGTGTTCAATCAGGGAGCTGAGTAGATCTAATATTGATTGTCATTACACAGTGACATTATGATCGGCACCATATAGGGTGCTGAAAGACCACACTGATATTTGAAACTTTGCTAATCTCAAGAGGAATTCTTGTCCCTAACAGGGCTCTCCTGCTTCCTTTTTCCTTCACCAGTTTTTCAGCAGAAACATGAAGCATAGGAGGAAATCCCAAAAAGACAGGAGTAGACTCTTTGTGAGGTTTGCTATGCCAAAAACTCTTCTTGTCATTTGACACAGGTTTCCTTTTTGTTAATTCTGTAGTGAACTGGGAAGGAAGGGGACTAATCTAGATGAGACAGAAGATAGAGATGATGAATACGGATAGATCCTTAATTCCCAACATCTGTGCCACTTCTAACCGTCTCCCACGATCTCTGTCATCATCTGCAGCTCCAACACAGGAGCAGTGCCATGAGTGGCCATAGTCTCTCAGAGCTCCATACAGTCTAGGAGGCACTGCATTGTGAAGATCTCATCATCCCGTGCCCATTACAATGCTGTCTATATGTTGCATCCTTGTCGACAGAAATGGGCAGACTGGTGCACAGGGAGGAATTTGGATATGTGGCTAACTTTGGGAATTATTACTTTCAAATTTTGGTTTCTAGATAATATCCAGCTGACAGTGCACACTCAGTACTCTGCAAGAACATCCTATTTACAAATAAATATAAGAATACCTAAAAACTACATGGAATAAATACAATTTTTTAAACTGTATTTCATATACATGTCAGTCGTATTTCAATCTTGAAATAAATGGTCGATTTAATATATAAGTAAGGAGTATCAATTCTGGAGCCAGACTTTTAGATTTTAATCACTTCTCTGTTGTTTTACTAGCTGTGTGAATTTGTGCTGATAACTTCTATAGATAATTCCCCATCTATAAGATGAAAATAATAACACTACATCATAAGGGAGTTCTAAGGGCTAAATGAGGTAATATATATAAAGAGTTTAGGATAGCTTTTAGCACATAGTAAGCACATAAGGGTTAGATATTGTTAACATATTTTCTCTGAAAATATCAAATAATCATAACTTCTATTTGTATTATCTGCTAAAATATTCTAACATGGCCCTTCTCCTTTTTAACTTATCAAACTGTTATTCTTTTAAGAATAATTGATTCCCTGGATTTTCTTAAAACTGGAAATAAATCATGTAATAGAATAGAAAGAATACGGATTTTTCAGCCAATATAGGAGTTTGATTCCTGGCTGCACTACTTATATATGTTTTTTTGAGCTTTACTTTTCTGGCCAATAAAATGGAATTTAAATATTTAATTGAAAACAGTGAACTGAGGTTACTTGTTTAACTAGACACATTTCCCTTTGCAGATTCCCACCCACAAGAACGCACACTAAAATTACAGTAGATTACAAAAGTAGAAACAATATGAATCAAAACAGAAAATAAGAGAGGGCAATTATTGCATACAGGAATTTCAAGAAATTTCTGCAAAATGTATTAGAGATAAGACAGATTGAAGGTAGTATAAACTGTTCCCTTAACAGCAACCTCACTAATAACTCTAAGTTTGGAGCTTTGGGTCAAAATTCAACTTATTTTAAATGCTACCTGCATAAAATTTAAAATTTTTATAATTACATAAGAAAAAATAATCCTGTATATATTATTACCACAGCCATATCATCTATTGAGTAAATTCATAGAATAGTATTATGGGAATTCACACAAATCAAAGATTTTACTCATTAAGCTTTACTAAATAATTTTAAGGACACAAGTAATCAAATGGCTCAGAAGAAGCAGAGAGGAAGCACAAAGGGATCTAGGACACTGAGTGCTTCTCCTAGGCCTTTCCTTTCTGTAGGGACATGCACTTATGACCCAGAACAGATGAAATCTCTCAGTGAGGTTTGTAAGGTTCCTCACACTGTAAAGAGAATTTGACTTATATAAGTAACATCTCTGTTTTATATCGCCCAGAGAATTGTGTAGTCTATGTGGCATTCTCCAGGGCGGTATGCCTCGTAGACTTTGTGTTCTATTTACTATGGGTAATCTTATCCAGGGACTTCTGTCATGGGCATTTCAAAGATGAGGCCTCTTCCTTCTAGCAAAGATCATTAGTCTACTTACCCAGAGGTCCTGTAGACAAGAAAATTAGACCAAGTTACCTGCCTTCTTTAAGAAAAGATACTCCTGGGCATCCCCACAATAAAGTGAGTAAATTCATTTCTGTCCAGCTGCTTTAAATATTTCCTTCCTTAAATAAAATTTAATTTTTCAGATTGCCTTCACATGCGTGTTGTTATAGAATGATCACAATCAGATCTATAAAGTAAGAGAGTGAAAGTTATGATCTCTGTTTTAAAATAAAGAAATTGAGGTTCAAAGAGATTTGAGCCTAGCATATCTAATTGCCAGAACTAACAGTACTGTCTTTTGTTTCTCAGCTTAAAGGCTACTCTCTTAGTCAAAAATAAGCCAATAGTACTGTCTGGTGGTGATTATCTCAATTGGTGACCCATGCTTCTACTCTCCAAACAAGGCCTTGCAGTCTATGTTTGGCTGTTTCAATAGTTTAAAGGCAGTCAAATGGCCCATGAGAAGATGCTGATTTTTCTGGAGAGACTTCAAACAATAAAAACAAAGAAACCATTAGTGTATTTGCTTAGAAAGGAAAAAAAAATCTATATATATAGTTTCAGATAGTCTGAGAGAACTTTATCCTTAGAGCAGACCCAGGACACCTTGATCAAGTAAACACAGTGTTTCTTATTCCCAAGGAAAAAGCTGTTATCACTCATGCATACCTTAGCTCAAAAGTTGACTCATTTAAGATAACACTATTTAAAATCCTGCATCTAATTGTGTAAGAAACGACTGCTTTGATTGTTAAGGGATTTGCAAGGGTTAGAAAGAAGGTTGAAATGGAAATCTTTGGCCTTGGCACTCAAGGGCTCTATTCACAGAAGGATTTCATCACTCCTGGTATGCCCATGTTCATAAGGACACAGAGTTGCACCAATGTGGGAGTCCTCAGAGAAAACGCAGGGAGGGTACTTGAGAAGTAAACTGACAGAAGAGAATTGTCTTTTCAGAAAAATAAGAAATAAAAATAAAACAACCTTGCTTCCTCTAAATAGCTTAGGCAAAGGAGATGGAAAAATGAAAAGTGCATATTTATCTGTGTTCCATGCTTATCTCACAGTACCCTCAGGCTGGGATGACATTGGTCATCACCAGAATTATCAAGCAATATTGCCCTGGAGTCAGAATGAAATTATTCATTCGATTTACAAATAAACTCACATCTGTTATGAGTCTCCTCTTTATGCACATTGCCAATGACAGAATTAATAGGGTACTCATGCTTGCTCACAGAACATTTTCTCCTGCAAGAAAATACTGAAAATTATGAACACTCACTAAAGCAGGACTGTTTCACATAATGACCTGATGGAGTCACAGTTTTATCTGAGAAGCTGTTCATAAACTTTCTGCTATTCCCTGAAGAGAGAAGAGCTAACAGCGTGATGACTGAAATTAAAGTTTTAAGAATGGAGAGAGCATTTTTAATCATGGAAAAATTGTCATCTCAATATTCTTAAAAGATGTTCAATATTTAAATAAGATCATTTCAAGATCTAGTGAAGCATATGCAATATTTAATTGGATCATAATTTTTCTTTAGAAAACAGGAAGACTCTCACACATACATTTTCATTAATTATATAGTAGTTGTAAAGTTAAGATTTATCTTAACAAAACAAATTAATTGAAAAAAAACACATAGGTCTTTATGCAAAATCAGAGAGGAACAGAGCACTAAGCTCTGTACTGGTAATGCAGGGTCAGAACCAGTATTTGAATAAGGGAATTGTGTTTTTACACATGACACATATAGGTAATATATATTAGTGCAATATTAAAAAGACCCTTAGCTTCTGGTAAACTATTTTTCCCATAGCTAGAGACAGTTTTCAAAATTCGCATTTTGAAATGTGGAGTGAGCACTTACACTGATTTTCAATCCCATATACTACATATAAATAGCCAATATTACCAATAAGTATTTAAAATAAAGTTAAAACCCATGCACATTCATAATTTATTAATTTAACAAACTTTGAGTGTCTAACATATTACACATAAAAATATTACCATATCAAGTGAAAATAACATCTATATTTAATACATATGCCATTGTTTTTTAAAATTCTGTCTTGTAGTTTCAAGATAAATTACTTAACACTTCTATTTTGATTACTCTTTCCTCAACTCACTTTATGAATTGAAATTTCTATTGCTTCAATTGAAATAGATGTTACTAATAAATGTCTTCTGCTCCAAGGAACATCGCTACAGTAGACCTTACTAATCAGGAAGGATTAGGTGGCTGAAAAGCCCTATTGAAGAGGAACTGAATCCTTTTGGCATGATGTCTACCCAGGCCTCCTTTGCTCTGAATTTCCTACCCCCTTAGAGTTGGGCTGCTGATAGCTACTCATGCACTCTGCAATGCCACTTTCTCAGCTTCAGATGGTTAACTTCCGGTAAACTTAGAACAAAGATTCAAAACAGATGGTTATTCTTTGCTTGTGGCTAGAAATTTAACACGTAGTTTGGGAAGCTGTAGGGCAGTTATATTGTACTGTGAAGATGAAAAGTGGAGGAGAAAGATGGTGTGTTGAGAGAGAAAATATGGAAAAGCAGCAACATTTTTGGTACCCATTGTCCCTATTTGTTTCCCAGATCCTGTCACCACTGCATCCTGGGCCCTGGGAATATCCCTCCCCTTGGATTCTGGAATTCCAAGGCATAACCAGGCAGCACTATAATAGTATCCCTCTCTTTTTGTCCCCCTTGAGCCACCTTGATTTGCTTATTTAAATCTACTGAGACTCTATGGAACACAAGGATATGGAAATGAAGTAAAATTTTCATATCCATTTTTTGGTAATATTTTAATACCCATAAAATTTAAAAAAGAAAACTAGCATGCTGAAGTTAATATCAACTTCATTTTGCCTGAACTATTGGCTCCTGCCTCTCTGTTATCCAATTTTCTAGGGCCTCCTTACAGGTAAAGTTCTTCATTACAGGTTCTACCACATCTTCAGTATAAAAGTAGCTTAGAGGTTAGGAGCATGGTGTTTCGCGTAATATCTTTCCATCTTTGCTATGGGCTGAATGTTTATGTCCTCCTAAGATTCCTATATTGAAATACCAATCCACAAAGGGGAAGGATTTAGTAAGTGTGGCCTTTGGGAGGTGGAACCTTCATGAATGGAATTAGCACCCTATAAACGAGGTTCCAGAGAGATCCTTTCTCCTTCTGCCATGTGAAGATAGAGTAAGAAGTCTGCACCCTGAAAGAGAGCCCTCACCTGACTATGCTGGAACCATGATCTTAGACTTCCAGGCTCCAGATATATGCCTGCTGTGAGCCCCTCTCCATTCTCGAATATCTCATCTAGACCCCACTTGAGATACTTCTAACCCCCAGGTTTATTTCCTTCATCAGTTCTTCCTCAAAACTCCAGTGGGGGAAAAAATCACTATTACTTAACATTCATATTATTTTTCTTTTCTGTTCTCAATACATAACGTCTCTAAATAATTTCAAGAGGAACAACTCACAGTTTGCTCTTACTTGAACCAATATTCTCACGCTTACAAATATTGTATGTAAAAATAAATCTGTTTATCATAGGCTTAGAATTCTCAAGGAGAACTTGCTTTGGGGAGAGATTAATGTATTTTAAGCAATTATTTCATTTTTTCAGCAGCATTTTAGTCAATAATAAATAAGATCACTACAGATTATTTGTAATCTCTATGGTATACAGCACTCTTTATGTTATCAGCAATAATAAATATGTAATTATATTTAAACGCTCTCTAGCTATCTTTTTAAGGTTTCCCAGTAGCCCCAACTTGTTTGGTTCATTTTAAAAAATGCATCCTTAAAAATTATTAGCAGTGGTGTAGAAAAATATAATCTTACAACCAAACATCTGTTTGAAACCTGGATCCACCGTTAATGCCTGTTTATAGTCAGGAATCTTTAAGCTGCAAATGACAGGAACTCTTTTCAAGCAATCTTAACCAACCTACCCTACTCTCAACCAAAATAGAACTTATTGACTTCCATTTATTCATTCCACAAATTTTTATTGAGCACTCACTGTGTGCCAGGCAATGTACCAGATGCTGGGGGTTTAGCAGAGAACAAAAACCCTGCCCTCTTAAAGTTTGTTTCACACTGGATGGTAGTAAGGAAGGGATCACTAGGCATTATTAGACATGGTGATAAGTGTTGTGAGGAAAAATAAAGCAGGAAAGGGAGTGGGAGAATGACAGTAGAGGAAAGAGAGAATTAGAGAGGGCTGTTGGGGAAAGTCAACCGAGATGATATCTGATCGTGATGATGGTAAGAGAATGAGCCATGAGATTTCCTGCAGAAGACTGTCTCATGCAGAGTAAATAAGCAGTGTAAAGTCCCTGTGTCAGGAGTAGGCCTGGTATGTTTGAGGCACAGTAAAACCAGTATGATAGGGTAAGTGAGGAGGGTCAGAGCCAAGTTTAGGAAACCATTGCTGTGCTTTGGCATTTACTCTCGTGTGACTATAAAATGATATTTTGCTTGAGATATAACAAGATACTGCTAGGACTTAGCTTTTATTCTCCTATGATTCTGATGTCCCAGGATTGAAATGGGCTTTACACCAAGTATTAAAATGCTATTATCAGGATTTTCTTTTTCTCTTGTTCTTGGCTCTGTCTTCTCTGCTGGCTATTTCTCTCCTCAAGTCATACATACATATGAGAGAGAGACCCCAGCAATGCCAGAACTCACATATTTCTTAGCGCTAACAATTTCAGGAGGAAAGAGACCTTTCTCTCCTAGTACGTATGCATGTAAGTTCTCCCCAAAAGGCTCTGATAGTCCAGGTAGGGTCATGTACATCTCCATAGTGGAAACTTGGATCAGTTCAAAGACAATTTCATCCAAATCACATGAAAAAGGAGAGGAGAATTCTTAAGAGAAATGATGCAGGGTTTCCAAAAGTTAGAAAAGCCTATCAATACTGTGTAACCATGAATAAGTTATATCATCTCTTCAAACCTCAGTCTCCTCATCAGTAAAGTGGAAAATCTCATGCCTACCTCATATGGTTGTTGAAACAAATTAGAAAATGTTAGCAAAATGCTTTCCCTAAATGGCCACTAAATGGTACCCATTACTACTATAACTTAGTGACAGATGTCTTTGGAAAGTCTAATATATACAATGAAGCATTAATTAGAGAATTTCAACTGTCCAATTATATTGTAGATTAAAATGTAGATTGTATATTGTATATTTCCAAGGGAAAACAGGATCTTAAAAATTGAAAGCTTCAGGAGAAAGTAAGAACCTATAGTAGAGAAGGTCAAATTA
This sequence comes from Hippopotamus amphibius kiboko, assembly GCF_030028045.1. Lineage (NCBI taxonomy): Eukaryota > Metazoa > Chordata > Mammalia > Artiodactyla > Hippopotamidae > Hippopotamus > Hippopotamus amphibius. Next base: position 29,028,139 of record NC_080191.1, read on the forward strand.
TCTAAATCAATATCATCTGGTCATGGTTATTTATGAGTACAACAACTTGTTTTCAAAGTATAAATCACAACTGTAATGATATTAGGGGCAAATATTTGACATTGGAATTGACTAAAAAACTGTTTGGCTACCATAAACTTGGCCTTTATCAGAGTATATGCTATTGTTCCCTGTAAGGTAGTGTCTGATCTAGTGGTTTTGTTTTTCTCCCCTAATAACATTATCAGAATAGTTATGGCCACAGGATTAAAGGCAATGGATACCGCATTAATGACAAGAACCTTTGCTATCAGGCATGTTAATTCCTTTTTCTAGGTCTCATTTTTTTTATCTATCACATGACAGTTTGGGACCAAATACTCCTGGAAATCTCTTTTTGGGGTATGATTCTTCAAATAAAAACTTGCCAGCATTACACTATATTCTCCTACAAGTTATGTAGAGTTGGTTTTATTGTTAATACATTCTTTTTTCCTAATTTTTAAAAATAAGTTATCATGGGAACACTTTATTTCTGCATATTGCGAAGAGAGTCAGGTGTTAGCCTGGACATTAAAAGAAGCAAAATAAAATTCCAACTTTCAGAAGCCAAGTATACACCTAAAGTATTTTGCTTTAATCCTTTATGCCTGGCTTCTGATTACTTCTAGCTCAGCTGATAGAAAGCAATTTTCAGCTAAGTGCTTAACTCCAGTAGTTTGCTTTCACATCTGGACCTCCAGGGCCCTGCTTATATATCCCATCATGTAAAGTGTCTCCACGATTCTCTGCCTTTCTTGGAAGAACACATCCTTGGAGATTTTACATGGCTTTTCATTTCAATCACTATGCTAAGCCCAAAGCTTTGAGCTTTTCCTTGCTTTTTCTACTTTATGACCTACTACATTTCTTATGATGAAAGTAGAAAAGAAAAAAATTCAAGTTTCTTGTAATTTAACTTCTGTCACACTAGATGTGTTTATCTATTTAATCAAAAACAACACAGAATTCTAAAGTATGCATCATTGATCAGTTTACAACCACAAAATGGAATTAAAATAGAGTTCGGCAAAATGACTATGACAAATTCTACACATCACATGTAGGTAGAAATTACAAATCTGTGGATGGTTCTGCATAGATGATCCACATCTCAGTGGAATAGAGATGAGCGTAAAAGAAGGAATTAGCCATGATTAGTATATCTTTACATTTATCTGTTATTTTGGAACCTAGAGCATCCTCATGAGACAATGCTGTGGCTCACATAAAGAGCCACATGAGGACATGATAGTCAATGGTCATGTTTGATTCCCTACAGTAAGTGTAAATTTTTCAGAGAAGTTATGAAAAAAATTCAGAGCATTAATATGCAGTTTTGATGAAGAAATCTGAGGATCTCAATGAAAAGCTTGGGCCAAATTTAGAAACAAGGAAAGATACATAGAAGAATTTTAGCAGAATGATGTGGCCAAAGGTGAGAGCAAAACAATGTCAGTAACATTTAAAATGGAACCTTTATATCAATATGACCTAATAAATTTTTTAGACATGTTTAATTAACTTATAAACTGTTTCACAATTAAATTCCAAACTAGGGGAGAACGTTTGTGTTTTTCCTGTAACTGGATTTTAAGACATGTATCTTCTTATCAGTAGAAAGTAAAAGAACTTCAGATGAACATTTAAAAGAATAAAATAGTCATTACCAGGAAAATAAAATGAAAGGGTGGAACTGTAACAGAAAACTAAAGATATTTTGATGTCTCTAATTATAAAAAATGAAATGGATATGATATAATCTGAATTTGAAAAGCAAAAGGTGGTATGGTAGATCTATAAAGGAAGAAAGGTAATCAATAAGGACAAGTAAATATTTTGTGGTCAGTGGAACGATCTCCTAGATACAGCACATATTTAGAGAAATAAATTCCCATTACTAGAGTTTACATGTATACTTAGTGTTATGACATAAACTAGTGCTTTAAAAAAACAAACAAACAAAATAACGCTAAAGTTCTAATACTGACAATTAGCAGACAGAAGGAATTGACTCATTTTGGCAAGATAGGAACAACTTGTATAACATCAAATATAAACCTGAGAAAATGACAGGTTTAAGTTGTAGGAAGACTTATTTAAAACACTGACTACACTCATTTTGACATTTCATACGGTAGTTAAGGATTCAGGTAGATGTATAAGTTGAAAAACCTCCTGATTCTCAGATTACTTTACACTCATAAAAAAGCATCAACAGGTAAATAGGAAACAGCCTGCAATTTTTAGATTGTTCATAATGAAAGTTGCTTCATTGCTTCAGAAAACAGCCTTCAGTTCTAACAATTGCTTAGTTATTTCTTGATGATGGTCTCTCTAGAGAGCATTTACCTCCAAATGACTAAATTCAGAAGTCAACTTAAAGATTAATGTGGCTATAAACCATTAACATAACCCAATATATGGTACAGAGCCTTCTCATTTATGCCTCGCCCCAGAGGAACACCTCAGTCTCAGAATGAACACAGCTTACTATGAAAAGAGCATATACTTTAAAAACTAAATTCATAAAGCCCACCTTTGCTTTATCACACCTTGGGAAACCTTGAGATACTGGTATTTAAAAAATAAAAATAAGTTGACCTTGGAATAACTTCTTTTAAGATAAGTACTATTCAACTGTGTGCTTACTCCAATATTTAGTTCAAAACTCTGCAGACCTTCTTAGTGTTGGTAAATCTCAGAGACTTTGTATATTTGCCTACATAAGTTATAAAGCTTATTTTGAAATCAGGAACTATGAGGCCTCCAACTTTGTTCTTCCTGATTTCAAAATATACTACAAAGCTACAGAAATTAAAACTGCATGATATTTGCATAAAACTAGATATGTAGACCAATGGGACAGACTAGAGAACCCAGAAATAAACCCACACATATATTATCAACTGATCTTCCAAAAAGGTGCCAAAAATACACAATGGGGAAAGGGCAGTCTCTTCAGCAAATGGTGCTGGAAAAACTGGACATCCACATGAAAAAGGATGAAATTCAACCTATATTGTACACCATACATAAAAAGCAATTCAAAATGGATTAAAGATTAAACGCAAGACCTGAAACTTTAAAATTTACAGAAGAAAACATGGGAGGAAAACTTTATGACACTGATCTTGACAATGATGTTTTGGCTATGACAACAAAAGCACTGGCAGCAAAAGCAAATATGGACAGGTGGGACTACATCAAACCAAAAGGCTTCTGCACAGCAAAGGGATCAACAGAGTTAAAAAGAATGGGAGAAAATATCTAATAAGGGATTCATATAAGGAACTCCAAAAACTTAATAGCAAAAAAAAAAAAAAAAAAACCCAAAAATCTGATTGAAAAATGAGCAAATGACTTAAGGACATATTTCTCTAAAGAAGACATACAAGTAGCTAAAAGGTATATGAAAGATGTTCAACATCACTAATTATCAGGGAAATACATGTCAAAACCACAATGAGATATCACCTCATACTTCACAGGATGGCTCTTATCCAAAAAACTAAACATAGCAAGTGTTGGCAAGGATGTAGAGAAAAGAAAACCCTTGTACATTGTAAATGGAAATATAAAATGATGAAGCTGTTATAGAAAACAGTATAGAGCGTCCTCAAAAGTTAAAAATAGAACTACCATATCATCCTGAAATCCTACTTCTGGATATATATATATATATATACACACAAAAGAGTCAAAATCAGAATCTCAAAGAGATATTCATTACAGCATTATTCACAATAGCCAAGATTTGGAAATGACCTAAATGTCTTTTGATGGATGAATGGATTAAGAAAAGTGGTGTAGGTCCTCCTCAGATATAAAGGGGCCTGGAGGTCCATGGATGCTGTGCTCAATCAGCGGATCCTCAGTGTCAGGACCTGGGTCTGTGGGATGTTCTTGTCCTTCGTGCTTGTAAAAGGACTGCTCCAACTTCTAGTATCGCAGTTACACTCAGGGCTGGAGGAAGGGGTGGCTCTGGGTCTCTTCCCTTTTATCTGGGAAGCAAACTTTCCCACAAGCCTGCAGTGCACTTTAGTGTATGTGCCATAGGCCATCTCCAGCTGTAATCAGCTTTCCCAGCCACCGGTAAGGAAGATGCTTCCAATGTGCAGTCAGGGCTGAGAACTACTGATCTTGTTTAATGCTCATTGATGAGAAAACTCAGAGCTGGAAGGTGAATTGCTCAAGGTCATACAGCAAGTTCAGGACAAGCAACCCCAAAACTTTGGACAACCATGAGGAAACAAAGAAACACCATGCAGGCAAAGGAGCAGGAAAAAACCCACAAGACCAAATAAATGAGGAGGAAATAGGAAAAATGCCTGAAAAAGAATTCAGAGTAATGATAGTAAAAATGATACAAAATCTCGATAATAAAATAGACAAAGTACAAGAAACAGTTCATAAAAACTCAGAAAAACAAACAGCAATGGATAAGAAAATAACTGAAATTAAAAATACTCTAGATGCTATAACCAGCAGAATGACTGAGGCAGAAGAATGAATAAGTGAGTTGGAAGATAGATTGGGGGAAATAAACGCCACGGAGCAAGAAAAAGAAAAAAGAATAAAAAGAATAGAAGACAGTCTCAGAGACCTCAGGGATAACATTAAGCATACCAACATTCGAATTATAGGCATCCCAGAAGAAGAAGAAAACAAGAAAGGGTCTGAGAAAATATTTGAAGAGGTTCTAGTGGAAAACTTCCCCAACATGGGAAAGGAAATAATGAACCAAGTCCAAGAAGCACAGAGAGTCCCATACAGAATAAACCCAAGGAGAAATACACCAAGACACATATTAATCAAACTAATGACAATTAAACACAAAGAAAAAATATTAAAAGCAGCAAGAGAAAAGCAACAAATAACATATAAGGGAAAACCCATAAGGATAGCAGCTGACCTTTCTACAGAAACTCTGCAGGCCAGAAGGGACTGGCAGGATATACTGAAAGTCCTGAAAGAGAGAAACCTACAGCCAAGAATACTCTACCCAGCAAGAATCTCATTCAGATTTGAGGGAGAAATCAAAAGCTTTCCAGACAAGCAAAAGTTGAGAGAATTCAGCACCACCAAACCAGCCTTACAACAAGTGCTAAAGGAACTTCTCTAAGTAGGAAACACAAGAAAAGGAAAACACTTACAAATACAAACCCAAAACAATTAAGAAAATGGTAATTGGAACACATATGTCAATAATCACTTTAAATGTAAATGGATTAAATGCTCCAACCAAAAGACACAGACTGGCTGGAATGGATACAAAAACAAGACCCTTCTATATGCTGCCTACAAGAAACCCACTTCAGACCAAGGGATACATATAGACTGAAAGTCAAGGGATGGAAAAAGATATTCCATGCAAATGGAAGTCAAAAGAAAGCTGGAGCAGCAATACTCATATCAGACAAATTAGACTTGAAAGTAAAGACTATTAAAAGAGACAAGGAAGGACACTACATAATGATCAAGGGATCCATTCAAGAAGAACATATCACAATGGTAAATATCTATGCCCCCAACATAGGAGCACCTCAATACATAAGGCAAATGCTAACAGCCATAAAAGGGGACATCGAAAGTAACACAATAACAGTGGGAGACTTGCACACCCCACTTACATCAATGGAGAGATCATCCATACAGAAAATAAAGACAAACAAGCTTTAAATGACACATTAGACCATCTCGACTTAATTGATAATTATTGGACATTCCATCCAAAAATGACAAAATACACCTTCTTCTCAAGTGCACACGGAACATTTTCCAGGATAGATCACATCTTGGGTCACAAATCAAACCTCACAAATTCAAGAAAATTGAAATCATATCAAGCATCTTCTCTGAACACAATGCCATGAGACCAGATATCAATTACAGGAAAAAAACTGCAAAAAATACAAACACATGGAGGCTAAACAATTCACTCTTAAACAACCAAGGAATCACTACAGAAATCAAAGAGGAAATCAAAAAATATCTAGAAACAAACGACAACAAAAACACAACAACCCAAAACCTAAGGGATGCAGCAAAAGCAGTTCTAAGAGGGAAGTTTATAGCAATACAGTCCTACCTTAAGAAACAAGAACAATATCGAATAAACAACCTAACTTTACACCTCAAACAATTAGAAAAAGAAGAACAAAGAAACCCCAAAGTGAGCAGAAGGAAAGAAATCATAAAGATCAGAGCAGAAATAAATGAAAAAGAAAGGAAGGAAGCCATAGCAAAAATTAATAAAACTAAAAGCTGGTTCTTTGAGAAGATTAAGAAAATTGATAAACCATTAGCCAGACTCATCAAGAAAAAAAGGGAGAAGATGCAAATCAACAGAATTAGAAATGAAAAAGGAGAAGTCACAACGGACACCTCAGAAATACAAAACATCATGAGAGACTACTACAAGCAACTATATGCCAATCAATTGAATAACCTGGAAGAAATGGATAAATTCTTAGAAAAATACAATCTTCCAAGACTGAACCAGGAAGAAATAGAAACTATGAACAGACCAATCACAAGTACGGAAATTGAGGCAGTGATTAAAAATCTCCCAACACACAAAAGCCCAGGACCGGATGGATTCATGGGCGAATTCTATGAAACATTTTGAGAAAAGCTAACACCTATCCTTCTCAAACTCTTCCAAAATATCGCAGAAGGTGGAACACTCCCAAACTCATTCTACGAGGCCACCATCACCCTGGTACCAAAACCAGACAAAGATGTCACAAAAAAAGAAAATTACAGACCAATATCACTGATGAATATAGATGCAAAAATCCTCAATAAAATACTAGCTAACAGAATCCAACAGCACATTTAAAAAATCATACACCATGATCAAGTGGGGTTTATCCCTGGGATGCAAGGATTCTTCAGTATATGCAAATCAATCAACGTGATACATCATATCAACAAATTGAAGGACAAAAACCATATGATCATCTCAATAGATGCAGGAAAAGCTTTTGACAAAGTTCAACATCCATTTATGATCAAAACTCTCCAGAAAATGGGCATAGAAGGAAATTACCTCAACATAATAAAAGCCATAGATGAGAAACCAAAAGCCAACATTGTTCTCAATGGGGAAAAACTGAAAGAATTCCCTCTAAGAACAGGAACAAGACAATGGTGTCCACTCTCACCATTATTATTCAACATAGTTTTGGAAGTTTTAGCCACAGCAATCAGAGAAGAAAAAGAAATAAAAGGAACCCAAATTGGAAAAGAAGAAGTAAAATTGTCACTCTTTGCAGATGACATGATATTATACATAGAAAACCCGAAAGACTCTACCAGAAAACTGCTAGCACTCATTGGTGAGTTTAGTAAAGTAGCAGGATACAAAACTAATGCACAGAAATCTCTTGCATTCCTATACACTAACAACGGAAGAGCAGAAAGAGAAATTAAGGAAACTCTCCCATTCACCATTGCAACAAAAAGAATCAAATACCTAGGAATAAACCTGCCTAAGGAGGCAAAAGAGCTGTATGCAGAAAACTTTAAGACATTGATGAAAGAAATCAAAGATGACACAAACAGATGGAGGGACATACCATGTTCCTGGATTGGAAGAATCAACATAGTGAAAATGACTGTACTACCCAAAGCAATTTACAGATTCAATGCAATCCCGATCAAATTACCAATGGCATTTTTCACAGAACTAGAGCAAGAAATCTTACGATTTGTATGGAAATGCAAAAGACCCCGAAGAGCCAAAGCAATCTTGAGAAGGAAAAATGGAGTTGGTGGAATCAGGCTTCCTGACTTCAAACTATACTACAAGGCCACAGTGATCAAGACAGTATGGTACTGGCACAAAAATAGAAAGGAAGATCAATGGAATAGAATAGAGAACTCAGAAGGAAGCCCAAACACATATGGGCACCTTATCTTTGACAAAGGAGGCACGGATATACAATAGAAAAAAGACAGCCTCTTCAATAAGTGGTGCTGGGAAAATTGGACAGCAACATGTCAAAGAATGAAATTAGAACACTTCCTAACACCATACACAAAAATAAACTCAAAATGGATTAAAGATCTACATGTAAGGCCAGACACTATAAAACTCCTAGAGGACAACATAGGCAGACCACTCTATGACATACATCAAAGCAAGATCCTTTTTGACCCACCTCCTAGAATCATGGAAATAAAATCAAGAATAAACAAATGGGACCTCATGAAACTTCAAAGCTTTTGCACAGTGAAAGAAACCATAAATAAGACTAGAAGGCAACCCTCAGAATGGGAAAAAATAGTTGCCAATGAAACAACAGACAGAGGATTAACCTCCAAAATATACAAGCAGCTCATGCAGCTTCATACCCAAAAAGCAAGTAACCCAATCCACAAATGGGCAGAAGACCTAAATAGACATTTCTCCAAAGAAGACATACAGATGGCCAACACACACATGAAAAGATGCTCAACATCACTCATCATCAGAGAAATGCAAGTCAAAGCCACAATGAGGTATCACCTCACACCGATCAGAATGGCCATCATCACAAAATCTGAAAACCACAAATGTTGGAGAGGGTGTGGAGAAAAGGGAACTCTCCTGCACTGTTGGTGGGACTGTAAGTTGGTACAGCCACTATGGAAAACAATTTGGAGGTTCCTTAAAAAACTACAAAAAGAACTACCATATGATCCAGTAATCCCACTACTGGGCATATACCCAAAGAAAACCATAATCCAAAAAGAAACATGTACCATCATGTTTATTGCAGCACTATTTACAATAGCCAACACATGGAAGCAACCTAAATGCCCATCAATAAATGAATGGATAAAGAAGATGTGGCATATATATACAATGGAATATTACTCAGCTATAAAAAGGGATGAGATGGAGCTATATGTAATGAAGTGGATAGACCTAGAGTCTGTCATACAGAGTGAAGTAAGTCAGAAAGAGAAAGACAAATATTGCATGCTAACTCACATATACGGAATCTAAAAATGGTACTGATGAACTCAGTGACAAGAACAAGGATGCAGATGTAGAGAATGGACTGGAGAACTTGAGGTTTGGGAGGGGGCGGGGGGTGAAGGGGAAACTGAGACGAAGCGAGAGAGTAGCACAGACATATATATACTACCAATTGTAAAACAGATAGCCCGTGGGAAGTTGTTGTATAACAAGGGGCGTCCAACTCGAGGGAAGATGCCTTAGAGGACTGGGAGGGGGAGGATGGGGGGGACTCGAGGGAGGGTGGGGGGGGAGTCGAGGGAGGGAGTGAATACGGGGATATGTGTATAAAAACAGATGATTGAACTTGGTGTACCCCCCAAAAAAATAAAGAAAAAGAAAAAAAAAGAAAAGAAAAGAAAAGCGGTGTATATATACACAATGGAATATTATTTGGCCTGAAAAATATGAGATCCTACCATTTGCAACAACATGGATGAACTTGGAAGACATTATGCTAAATGAAATAAGCCAGTCACAGAAGGACAAATACATCATAATTCTACCTAGATGAGGTATCTAAAACAGTCAAACTCATAGAAACAGAGAGTAGAATGGTCCTCTCCAGGGAGCTAGTGGGAAGAGGAAATGGGGAGTTGTTGTTCAACAGGTATAAAGCTTCAGTTATGCAACATGAAGAAATTCTAGAAATCTGCTTACCACATTGTGCCTATGGTTAACAATTGTGTATTGTGCATTTTAAGATTTAAGAGGGTAGATCTCATGTTGTGTTCTTCTCACAATAAAAAAACAAAAAATGAAATTGTGAAGATTAAAATAAAATGAAGTTCAGCATGAAGTAATAGAGTTTAGGAAAAGAAGCTCAAAAAAGAGTATTCTACTTACTTTTTCTCTTACATTTGTGTTAAACACTATAAGTTTTATGGAAAGAAATTCTGTTAAGAAATAATGGCAAAAGCTCTAATTGTAACTTATTACTAAAATTAAGGTAGGTTTCCACCAATATTTCCTTCCTTATAAGTCTCTTCAGTACTGGCAGATACAGGGGAAAGAAACAAGCAATGATATTAAAATGCTACACTTAGAATACTCACTCTTATAAATGGACAGGATAGTTTCTTTTCTATTACCATTGGTTACCTAAGATCTCCAAACTCAAACATAGAATTAGGATTTAATAACAGTCTGACACTGCTTAGCTCCACTTTCTTATAGTTATGTGAGTCTTGTTGACCTCAAATAACAAAAAACACGGGCATTAATACTTCAGGCTTGCCCTATAAGAGAATGTGTGGAATACAGCAACTTTTTTCAAGGGACCAAATACATTCTTCATTTTCATGACAAGGTTTCTCAGAAATAAATCAGCATTACAAGACAAGGCAAAAAAGCAAAAGAAAACTAAGATGAATACTTTGCTGCAACAGCACTGACCTTAGATCTGGACAAGCAGGACTCCTCCTGTGCCTCACACTTCAGAATACCCCCATATGGCAAAGATAAGACACCTAAAGACATTTTTATTCATCTCATAAGTGGATTTTTGTTTTGTTTTGTTTGCTTTTTCAGGGTTTGTTTGTTTAAGGAACTGGCTAATAGACTGAGAGGGTTAGTCGAGCTGAAGTGAGCCCCCAGGCCAGAGAATGCAAGGGCGAGTGCCTAAATGCACAGGTAGGGTGTGTGGGGAGAAAAATCATAACTTCTGCCCTGAAAAACTGGGGAATTTCTATAAAATCGGTCCTCAAAATCATCAGATGATGGGTCTCAGACTGGATTCTGCCAACAACCAGACAATCGTGGACCCTCTCTCTTCTCTTTTGACGGTCTAGTTTGGGGACAACAACCTGGTAGTCCTGAGCTAGAAAAAAGAAGTGAGTGGATGGTAAATACACTGACCTTGGCTTCTTGGGAAGTTTGTCTGCTCTGTCTTACAGCCCAAATTCAGGTGGGTTCAGATCTGGGTCTGAGCCCAGCTTTACTTTGTCCTGTCGCGGCAGATTCAATTCATTTAGACATTGCAGGAATGAACTCCTTTGGGCGCCCGGTTATAAGGATCTTCACTAGGGAGTGGGCTGGGACTCCTGGGTGGGAACATGAACAGGGGCATGGATATAAATTGATGTGCAACATTCAAATATTTAGGAGTCTGATACAGTGGTCACAGACTCCCCTGTACTTTCCTTCTGTAAATGGATGAGCATATTCTGTATTCTGCAGGCAGATTCAGGCAGATTCTGCAGTTTGTCCAACTGCTGTACTTTTCCTACATTCTGATTTCCCATAGTCTTTTTTCCCCCAAAATTAATGAACAGTCTTCTATTTTTATTTTAATAACTTATCCCAGCCTACTGTAAAACTTTCCCCACCAAAAAAAAGGAAAAAAAAAACTATACACACACACACACACATATACATATATATATACATATTTTTTTTTTCCCCACTATGCCCTTGGCAGTGTCCTGCTCCGTGCAAAAGGTACTAGCCTTCTGGAAATGTCTTTGAATTGTTGGAGCTGCTGAGGAAGGCTCAATGGGACATGCCTAAGCTGCTTAGACTCCACTCCTCTGTGGGTATTAAACACATATCAGAAAGTCTCAGGCTATTTGTGAGTGGAAGGGGAAGAGCTGGCAGCCTCAATGCCTGGAGTCTCTGACTGGGCACTTCAGCAGTAGTCTCTCTCTCCATTTCATAGGAAATCTCATTGCCACTTATAGTTACTTCAACTTAGAAGGCACTGCTGACTCAGACTTTGTACTTTGGCTGATAGTAGGTTACCATTTTATCCTTTTTTCCTTATCACATCCTTTTAGATATTTATTGTATTTCTATTGATTTCATTTTCAGTAAAAGGGCCGGCAGGATGCAACATTAAAAGCACTGTAAATTATGTGGCTATCCCAGTGAACTGGGAGCTCAGCAGGGAGATTAAACTTGAATTTTCTAAGAGAGAATTCTTGTCAAAATCCTGACTGACAGAAGAAATAGTTAATGTTTGTTCAATGTGTGTAAACAGGTATCTATGTAACATTCCTCCATCAAATTAGAATAAGAACATGGCCTGCCTAGAGCTTATCAACTTAATTTCTCCAAAACTCTTCAAGTGGGTCTTTTTGTTGTTGTTGTTTGTTTTTAATTGAAGTTTCAATATAATGCTTACCATATTATACCAGTCTCAGGAGTACAACACAGTGACTCAATATTTTTATAAATTATGCAGCAAAGTTATTATAACATTATCGACTATATTCCCTGTGCTATACATTATATCCTGTGACTTATTACATAACTGGTAGTTTGTACCTCTTAATCTTTAATCATTTTGTCCATCTCCCCCACCCCCTTCCTCTCTGGCAACCACTAGTTTGTTCTCTGTATCTGTAAGTCTGTTTATGTTTTGTTTTATTTTTTAATGTTAAGCTCCAAATAGGAAGCAGTCAGATGAATAAAAAAGTCCATATTTTCTGTAAAAATATGTTTGAAGATCAAGAAACATTTTTGCATGAAGAAATGGATGAGAATTTCCATATTCTTTTAACTTCTAGGAAGCACAGAAAAATATTTAAACTTATACATTTAAAATTATTTTAGTTTTGGTGGTAAGCGCATTTATTTTTCTCTTTATGTGATTAGCATATTTATTGATTTTAAATTGTTTCATATTGTCTAAATGGCTTTACTGATGAAACATATCAAATCACATTTAAAGGAGTATGGGCTATAAATATTTAAATTATTTTAAATTGCTTTGATAATAATTAATTTGTTAAAACTATAAGCTTCATATTTATTTTCCATTTATTTATTTCTCATGTTACTCAAAATAAGCCTGTTAGGTAGACATATTCATAATAAGAAAGTCAAATTCAGAGAGTTTAAATGATTTGTCCTAGATCACTCAGTAATAACAGACAATGAAATCTCCAACATCCAGTTTTCTTTAAATCTAGATTTCAAATAATAATAACATCAACATTAAAATCAAAAAGAGAAGACATGGCTTTAGAATAAAATTTACCATGTGATATATGTCAACAAAAATATCTGAGAGGTCAAGTTCTCTCAGTTTTTTGCAAGTTTTTATTTTATAGCCTAACAGAATCCAATTCAATGGCTGTATAAAGTGTTTTATTTCCTGTTTAATTAGTCCAACTAAAGAAATAAAATTAATAAAGTACATGATATGTATCTTGAACCTAGACAAGGAAAATTATTATCATAATACTTCCCATTTTGTCAAATTTCTAAAACCCATGGTTTTAAAAAGCAACAAATTTAAATTTTATTGTTTTATAAAGAAAAGGGATTAATAATGTGTGCATTATCTTGTATGCCATATATATTTATGTGTGGTAAATAAAAGGAATGATGCTCTGTGATAATGGAGCTGCTTCTAAATATCTGGTTCAGTAAAAGCAACCAAAACATGATTATTTTCTCTCATCAAGTAGTAAATATTTCTGGTTTCAGATAAACCTATCTTTAACCCCCAGGTAGTTATACATGGCTGATTCTTGTTGAGACAAGTGAAAATCCTTTCTTTGTAGGAAAAAACTGACTTTGTTCCCTTCAGTATTTCCTAAACCAAAGCAAGTCATTGTGTTTATGTTCCCATACTACATATTAAATAAGATAAACATTTGTTATCTTCTTGTGTCACCTTTTTATCAAAACATATTTACAGTTTAGTAAATGTTGTTAATATATCCTCATTAACTTAGTTATATTTGTGGAAGTTTTGATAACAATTTAAAAACTTTTATGATGCTTTTTAAAAGTCTAACATATCTGTTTACCCTTTACACTTTACACTTTTCTTTCCTTCTTTTAATTTTTTTTGTATGTGTTTTATAATTTACTAATATTTGACTTCATGGCCATTCAAATACCACTTAGCCAAATCTTTTCATATAACTTACAAGTATTTTTCAAACTTTTTAGCTATATGTGTTTTGGTTTGGAATGCTATAATAAATACAAAATTCTCAAAAACATTTAATCATATAAAGATTTTTGACTTGTGAAATAGTATATTTTTGCACCATAATAACATGAGCATCACTATTGACCAAATAGTGTTTGTTTCAAAAAATGCATCATACATATCTACGTGGAGGTGAACACCTCAGACAATTTTATTCAGCTTGGAAATTGGAATCCAAATATCTCTATAAGAGAGAAGGTGAAAAAATCTAATGCTGTTAAAATCCAACACTTATGTTTCTACTACGTGTCATTCACTACTCACATTGATATCAGTTGCAAGGGCAGGCCTTAGGCAGATAGAGAAATGGTTGTTTTTTTGATGTTGTTGCCCTCCCACGTGCCCTCTCAGGGTGCTCCATTGCCTCAAATCTACTTTAGCTAGTCTCTGTTTGCACTTTTATTTGCTCCCTTGTATGTGAACTTACATGTCCTACAGCACAACATTCAGGGTCTAAGAAGTCAGCTAGCAAATTAGTTTAATTCATTAGATTTTACTAAAGGTCATTTGGAGAACTACTCTCATGAATTATACATATATAAGCAGTATACTTTCATTTTAACTTGGTCTCCTACAGATACTGTCCACATATTTAACATTTACTGATGACTAAAGATTTCAGCAACCTTAAAGAAAGTCTAATTTTGGGTCTTGCAGTGGGTGCTCAACTTTGTTATTCTGTACATTTCCTCTCAGTCTTTCCTCCCAAAAACTGCTCACAAAGGCTGCAAATTCTAAAGTGGGTTTATTTGCATTTGTACAAGCTATCATTTATGTATCTAAAGGTAATAAAAGTCAACAAAATGAGCTGCAACTTGGTTACTTCCTGACACTAAAGATTATCTAATTTATCTCTGTAACGTCACTACCTAGCATAACACCTGAGGCATAATGGATGCTTGATATAGTCTTGTTGAATGAATAAATAAATAAATGTATGAATTAGTAAATGAATAGGTATTATAATCCATGGGAACAGAAACTATGTCTGTGCTCTCTAATATATCCAATAATTTACATTACTAGTAACTATGATTTACCACAGCTGAATTTAATTTAAACTTGTTTTTAATAAAAGGCCTTGGTCACATATTTTTTGGATGGGGAAATGGTCCCTCAAATTTCATACACTTTCTGAAGAGGTCTTCAGAAAAGTTCATATGTTCAATTTCCCTTGATCAGATCTAATAAACATTTCCCAATTATCTACGCTCACTACAGTGTTTACTACATTGAGAAATAAATGATTTTTGTATAAACACATATGCATTAAATCTTTATACATACATATATACATTCAAGATGTATATTCAATAATGCATATTTCTAATTACTCTGTTACTAATTATGAGAAATTAAATGGGATATTGATATCTCTCAGACATTTTTAAAAAACTATATATTATAACAACAGGAAACAGGATTAATTCCTCTCTTTCTACAGATAAGGAAACAAGAATTTAATGGGTAAAGTGATTTCCTCAGAGTTACACAGTTAAACAGAGCTCAATATATTCCCTATTGTTCTGAATTTCAAATCAGTGCCCTCTTAAAAGATGATACTTAGCTCTATAGCAGTGTTCTAAAATTATTATGTAAAATAAATTTATTTACTTAAGATGGGGCATTTTGGGAGTGAAATCCACAAGATCTCAACATCCTATGCTAATGATACGGCAATCTTGAGAAAGTCGCATTAAAATTGTACCATTCCAGGGCTCCCTAGGTGGCACAGTGGTTAAGGCTCCGCCTGCCAATGCAGGGGACATGGGTTAGATCCCTGCTCCAGGAAGATCCCACATGCTGCGGAGCAACTAAGCCTGTGCACCACAACTATTGAGCCTATGTGCTGCAACTACTGAAGCCCACGTGCCTAGAGCCCGTGCTCCACAACAAGAGAAGCCACTGCAATGAGGAGCCTGCCCACCACAACGAAGAGTAGCCCCCACTCACCGCAACTAAAAGAAAGTCCACGCAGAGCAAAAAAGACCCAACACAAGACTTCCTAGGTGGCGCAGTGGTAAAGAATCTGCCTGCCAATGCAGGGGACACGGGTTCGAGCCCTGCCCTGGGAAGATTCCACATGCCACAAAGCAACTAAGCCCATGTGCCACAACTATTGAGGCTGCACTCTAGAGCCCGAGCCACAACTACTGAGCCCATGTGCCACGACTATTGAAGCCCATGTGCCTCGGGCCTGTGCTCCACAACAAGAGAAGCCACTACAACGAGGAGCCTGCGCACCACAATAAAGAGTAGCCCCTGCTCGCAGGAACTAGAGAAAGCCCGTGTGCAGCAATGAAGACCCAACACAGCCAATAAATAAATAAAATAAATAAATTTATAAAAAAAAAGACTCAACACAACCAATAAAATAAATAAATAAATTTACAAAAAATTGTACCATTCCAGATAGTCAATAATTTATTCATTTTAGTAAACATTTATTGACCCTACTTTGAGTTAGGCATTCGATATGGAAATGAATATGAAACTATCTTTTGCTTTAAAGAACTCACAGTTTAGCGAGATGGACATGTGTATTAAATATAAATCAGGGACTTCCTTGGTGGCACAGTGGTTAAGAATCTGCCAGCCACAGAAATAGAGACACAGATGTAGAGAAGAAACATATGGACACCAAATGGGGAAAGTGGGGGGGGGGGGATGGGATGAACTGGGAGATTGAGATTGCCATACATACATTATTAATGAGAAAAAAATATCAAATTGTACACTTTAAATGTACGCAGTTTATTGTATGTCAATTGTATCTCAATAAAAGTTCTTAAAGAAAAAAACAAAAAACAAAAAAACAAAAAAGAATCTGCCTGCCAATGCAGGGGACACGGGTTCAATCCCTGGTCCAGAAAGATCCCACATGCCGTGGAGCAAGTAAGCTCGTGCACCACAACTACTGAGCCTGCACTCTAAAGCCTGCAAGCCACAACTACTGAGCCTGCACACCACAGCTACTGAAGTCCATGTGCTGAGAGCCCTTGCTCCACAACAAGAGAAACCACCACAATAGGAAGGCCCCACACTGCAACAAAGAGTAGCCCTTGCTTGCCGCAAGTAGAGAAAGCTTGTATGCAGCAATGAAGACCCAACACAGCCAAAAAAAACCCAAAAAAAACATAAATTGAAGAACAGGTCATAAGAAATGAATAAAAGCAGCAGAATGGGGGAAAAAAGATAAAATCTTTTAAGATATCTTTATAATTCAGAAATGTTCTGCTATTACAGAACTTACCTGTAGTCGGCCAAATTCAGAGTTAAGGGTACATTTATTTCAGGGAAGAGATATAAATTAGAATCAGTGAAAGAAAGAGATGCATAGACCAGAATCTTAGAGGATTGCAAACATGAAGCTTTTGTCCTCAAGAAACTTTACCCTCTCACGTCAATACGTGATAATACGCATGAAGTATTACCAACTCAATAAGTTCTAGATGTCCATGCTTGGTTGTCCAGAGTCTGTATTGGTGGATTGATTCATGGGGTTGGACTCAATCTCTAGAACCCCTCCCCTAACTCGTCCATGAGACCCAGGCTAATCTAACATGGCCCAAATCCCCAAACCTCAAATCACGTGATTGGTGTTTCTGGACTAGCCAGGCCCCCTAAGAATATTGGCTGTGTATGGCCCCACCCCGAGTCATCTCTTTAGCAGGCGTGGTCCCATCATGAAAAACAGGAATAACAAAGACACTCCCATCATTTGGGATAATTCCCAGGAGCTGAAAACAGGTGACCTCCCAGGAGCTGAAAACAAAGGCAAAACCTCTCTTTAGGCAAGACTAAATTACAACTCAGGCCTGTATGTAATTTATAGATAACCTAAAGCATTTTTCATTCCATAATCTGTCAAATTTAATCTCTAATTAAACATTTTATTTGTGCAAATAAGTAGCTAAAATTATTTTCATGGTGTGAAAGGAAAATCAAAATGGAGTTGGTATTGCTAAGAGAGCCTTCTAAAATGGAGCCAGGAGGCTATTGAGGAAGTGTGACTCACACACATCTCAGCCTGGATGGAATCTGACCTTTGACCACTTATTGTCTTAATAGAGGCATCCAAAACATCTATTCAGACACTCAAAATATTTATTGGACCCTTACCATAAATAATTCCTGACAACCTATCCCTTAAAGACAAATATTTCCTTTCTTGCGTCAGAGTCAATCATAATTCTTGTCAGACAATTTTAACAACCTTGTGATTTTTGCCTTTATAAGCCCCTGACTTTCTCTTCTCTGAAGTACTCTTTTGGATTCACCTAAATTTGTCTGCTGAATTGCAATTCCTAAGACACCAAATAAATTCTTTTCTTATTTGCAGTCTTCCATGTTTTCTTGCTCAACAATGGGATTCTTCTCATTTCTTTCAAAATATCTTCAAATGAAGGTGTTTCTAAATAGACAAAGGTTTAAAAAAATAGAGAAAGGTGCAAAAACGTGTATGTCATATTAACAAAAAAGGACTTCCTAAAGACTAAATATGCAACATCTGAATAATAACAGTAAATTCATTTACTGACTATCTTCTGTGGTCAAGGCACCATGCTAAATACTAGAGAGAGATTTACATAGATGACATTCTCCACATTCAAACAGTGCCCATTCTACTAATGGAAACAAGCATAAGCATAAGTAACCATGATGCAGAAAGAGCACATTAAAGCACTCTGGTACAAGGGTAGAGGGCTATGGGACGCATGGAAGGAAATACGGAAGAACGAGTTGTACTGAGGTAATAGCACAAAGGCAGTTAAACTTGAGTTAAGTCTTGAGGGATAAGTGGATTTTAATAGGAGGACTATGGGGAGAAGTGCATTTCTGTGAAAGGTACAGTGAGAAAACTATAGGGTTGTCCTAGAGGAACAGAAATGTATGTGGAAAGAAGGGAACAAAGGATAATAGATGGAATATGTGGGTTTGGAACATCATTTGGGAAAGAAGTCTAAGGTTAGACTGTGTGGGGCTTTGAATTCCATGACAATGACTGTTGAACCTTTTTTGTAAACAGTCAGAAGAGGTTTTGCTTACTGCAATGGTTAATCTATAAATAGAGTGGTGATAGATTAATACTTTTCCTTTGGCAAAAAATGATACAGTGAGTTAATATACTCACATACTAACTTATTAAAGTAAGGTTTATCCAAGTAATAAAAATAGTGAAGGAAACATGCTACATCATAGAACATGAACATATGTAGCATGTTTCCTGTGCTATTTTTATTACTTGGGTAAACCATACTTCAATAAGTTATTACATTATTCTTATCAATTTTCCATAATTATAGAAGAATTACTGAAGTGCAGAAATACACAGGAAATTTAAGGATATTTGGTCAAACCATTTACAGAGTCAATCAAGCTGTGTAATAATATTAGAAGAGTTTGTTCATGGACTTCTTCATGAAAGCATTTTCTGTTTGTTACTCTCTCTTACCAAATGTTCCTGGAGGAAAGGAAATAATTTACTTTCTACTTGTATGGACTATAAACGTTAAGAAAATGAGCCTTATACACATAAAAGGAAAATGTTTGAAGCAAATTTGTGTCACTCATTCAGAGTCCCAGGTGATTTTCTTTCATAGGCTTGCTGACCTCTACCTCTGGAACTGTTTGTGTCTTAAAAACACTCTTTTTTCTCATCTATTTTTATCTGTGGGTTTTTTTTTTTCCTACAGTATTGATGTTGAGGAGAGTTCTAATAGTAAAAAACTCACCCTTTCAATTCATATAGATGATGAGTATCTTTGAAATGAAGCAAGTTCAAGCATTCGTTCTGGAATCAACACATTGTCATTTATAAAATGTTTCCTTTTCTCCCCTAAAGCTACCTTTCAGTTTCTCAGTGATATTCTCAAAAATTTTGGATTAGAAGATTAAATAATACTTTTTCATTTCAATATTTCTTGTCTTTTCTATTATCCGTACCTTGCCAAATTTACATATTATTTGATTTTCAAATTTATATTCTGCCCCATAATTGATCTACTCAAAAGGCACCTCATCTTCAGATTAGCTATCTCTATCTTGAATTACCAACTAATCCAAAATTAAAACAGTTTAATTTAGTGTGTATGATTGGGTTGACTGGCCTTTATTCTATATTGTGAATATGAAAGAACTGAATCTCAAATTCAAATGTTTTTAGAAAACTTACAAGGTAAATTAAAAACAGAGAAAAATGGAGGTTGCAATTATATTTTAAGAGGAGGTCTGGGTAGGTGGTAAGATTTATGGTAACATTTTATTATTTACTTATTGTAAAATATTAAGTACATTCTAAAATAACAATGAACCCTTTTATGAGTCAGAGATTAAATAGCTTAGGCACATGAGCAGGCTCTCTTCTTCCCTCTCATGCTTTCTTCTGTGCTACTCAAGAAAAGCAGTCAGACAGGCAGCATTTCTGTGTCAAGAGGATATGGCTGTCTATTCAACAGACCAAATTATTAACTGTTATTTATATTTACACTTTAGACGTCTAGTCATTTTCTATTTACCTTATGCTGTCTAGTACCTATGAGTGAGAACTTCACAAATAACACTTGAGAATTACAAATAAAGAAATCTCTCCAAGAAAGGATACCTAAAAGGAAATATCCAAAACAAAAATGGCTAAGTGAACAAGTATATCTCGCATATTCTGAGGCTACATGGAAATGTAAAGGAGTCAGGATGACTTGTACTAAAGAAATAACATTAATTTCAATTTCCCATTAACTGATAAATCATGATGTCAAGGCTGTGTGATATTTGATGAAACTATTACTGCAAGTGCCATATGGAACATATCACACGAGTATAGCTGCAGTCCCCTGTTATTATAGATATCACCTGGATTTTGTAATGATGGAAGGATCAAAGTAGGTATGTGATTTGAAATGACATGCTCATAAATTTGCAAAATACAAAGCACATTAGAGTGTATTACCTACTTAGCACTCACAGATTCCTGAAATAGAAGGGGCAAAATTATTACTCCTTCGATAGAAAGAAATCTGAGAAGTTCAAGTGATTCTATAATAAACAAAATATAAATCAATGACAAACACCCAGAGTTCCAACATCCAGGTACTATGACCTTTCCTCTCCTCCAACCCTAATTTCCCAGAAACAACTAACACAATAGATTGCATGACCACTTTTTTAGGTACAAATTCTAGACCCTGTGAGGGAAGCTCACCCTCATAAGTGGTCATTATAAACAACATTAAAAAGTGGAAATAGCATTCTCCCCAGCATTGAATCTGCCTGGAATTGAACTCCAGCACAGCACGTTAGCAGCTATGTAGTCTTTAGTAAATTGTTTAATCTCTGAGCCTCAATTCTGTAAAATAAGCTTATGAAGGCCTGCCTTCACAGGATTTTGGTAAGGATTTGAGAAGTCATAACTATTTTTTATATTTGTTTTCAATGCAACTGCTATTAATAGTAATTTAAGATGATCATTCAATTAGTCTTTTGAACAACCAAAGAAAGCAAACGATATTCTCCCAATTTTAGTGATATAGACACTGAAGTTTAAAAATGCCAAGTAACTTATTCAAGATTACACTACTGGGCTGTGACAGAGCCAGAGTGTTACCGCCATGTGTATGACTTCAAATCTCCTACTATTTTTTGACTTTAATATGGAAATTCCAGTCCTAACCAGGGAAAAATGAAAGTGAAGAATAAACAAAAAGCACAATGAGACTGGCCTGTTAATTTTACGCTTCTTTCTTGATTTAAAATAACACTGTTAAAGGTTAAACCAATAAAGTAAATACTGATGAGAAATGATATTCTTCCATAGTGTTGGGATCTTATCTCATATATTGCTTAATGTTAAAAAGAGGAAATATAACTCTACATTGGAGGAACAGGGCTGATAACCACTGAACTGTGAGTTCTCTCTCAGTGGATCACTAGACATCAGACAACCAGACTTTATGTGGTCCTACTGATCACAGTGTTACATACAAGGGAGTATTCTTTTTTTTTTTTTTTTTTGTGGGATCTTCCCAGACCAGGGCTCGAACCCATGTCCCCTGCATTGGCAGGCAGATTCTTAACCACTGTGCCACCAGGGAAGTCCTACAAGGGAGTATTCTTGATCAAAAATGGTGGCACCCCATAAACACGTTCTCCCAGTAAAAAAAAAAAAAAAAAAACTCAGCAAGCTTTTTGTAGAAATTGCTAGGCTGAATTCTAAAATTTATGTGGAAATTCAAAAGACCTAGGATAACCAAAACAATCTTGAAAAAAAAGTTGGAGGGCTCACATTGACTGATTTCAAGGCTTTTTATAAGGTTACTTTTTTCAAGGAAATGCAATATCTGTGTAAACATAGAGAAATAGATCAATCAAACAGGATAGAGAGTCCAGAAGACTATGCATATATGACGACTAAATTTCCTGAAAGATGCAGAAGCAATTCTCTAGAGAAAGTATTGTCTTTTCAATAAATGGTGATGGAATTATTGAATATTCATATGCAAAAATACAACTATAATTTCGATCCATACCTCACACCATTTATTGCTGTTAATGGACTATAGTTGTACATGTGAAACCTACAACTATAAAATTAATAGAAGAAAATATAGAAGAAAATCTTTATAATTTTAGGTTAGGGAAAAGCTTCATAGAGACAACATCAAAATGCAATTCATAAAAGAAAAAACAAAAGCTAAATCAGACTTCCTCAAAATTAAAACTTATGTGCCTCAAAGGACATCATTAATAAAATTAAAAAAAAAAAAACACAGACGGTAAAATACACAGACTGAGGAAAGAAACTTGAAAATTATAGAATTTGTATCTAGAATATATAAAGAATTCTTAAAGTAAGGAAACAATCCAATTAAAAGTAAGCAAGGGGAGAAAGATGACGGCGAAGTAGAGGGACGCAGAATGCATCTTTCTCCACAGATGCATTGGGAATGCACCAAAAGATGCAATAATTCCCACAGAGAACAAACTGAACACCAGCAGACGACCTCGGACACCAGAAAGGACTGCAAAGATCCCAACATAACCGGTAGGGAGGCATTTATGATGGCTCAAAGAGGGTGAAGCGGCTGAGCTGTGGCAGACAGAAGGGAGTGAGAAACACACGGAGGGTCCACACCATGGATCAGCGTTTCTGGACTGAGACATCAATTCACAGCTGAACAGAGGGTCTGGGAGCTGGAGCATGGGAATCGGAGAACTGGTTCAGAGTGAGAAACATTGTTGGCGGTGGGGAGACGGACCAAGAGGACAGGAGGGAAGAGGTCCACAGAGAAGAGTGCCTGCCCCAGAGAGCCATGGGGCCATGGTGGCAGCTGAATGCTCCTGGCTCACGGGTGGCTGGGAGGAACCAAGGGCATAACCTCTCTCTCTCGCTGCACCTGTGACGGGCAGAGGAAGGGCCCCTGTGGGTCAAGCTAAGGCACTCAAGGATAACAAACGCACCTGGCTGGGGCTGGCTTAGAGTGCCGGCAGCCGAGAGCAAAAAGCCCACAGAGAGACTGAACTCAGAGACATTCTGTTTACACCTAAGCCACTGGTGTCCCTCTGCAACAGGCACCTCTAAGCCCGAATGAACCACAATGACCCAGACAGTGCGCCACTGCTCACTCACTCCCAGGGGAAGAGGCCACTATTGTACCCTCTCCCTCCCCACACACCAGCGCTTACAGATGAACAATAAAGGAAGCTCTGCTGGTCACAGAATAATACAAAAAATCCAAGGTGGGTAGAAGGACACTTACAGCTGAGACCTCAAGGAAACAGAAATATTAGTATTAATTCTATTGAACTGGTCCATTCAGGGGTCATTTCTAGTTTTTGTTTTGTTTCATTTTGTTTTATTAATTACTATCTTAGTCCTAAGGGATCTACAAGTTTATAACATTTTTTAATTTTATTTTTATTCTACTTTTATTTTTAGTCTTTTTATATATTTCTATTTCTAGCTAAGTTTTTGTAGTGCTGACTATATATCTCTCCTACCTTCTTTTCATCTCTATCTTTTATACATTTCTATTTCTTTCTTTTTACTTTCATATTTCCAGGCACACTATGCTCTTCTGTTGCCCTGTCTTCTATCCTTTTTTAGTTTATTTTATCTTAATATACTTATAAACAACATTATTGATATGCTCAGTCTCCTTGCTTTTTTCTCCAGGTGACACACTGCCTTGGTATTTATTATTAGGTTTTTGTCTTTATCTTAGTTCTTAGTATAATTGTCTAATTTCATTCTGAGAATCTCCAGTCTGTCTGGTGGTACTCTAGCTCTTTTTCATATTTGATCCTAGCTTTCAATATTTCCCTGGACTTGTGTTTGTGTGTCTATGGTTTTATTTGCTTGTTTGTTTGTTTGTTTTTGCTTTTGTATCTGTTTTGTTCTGTTTTGGCTTTGAATTTCTGTTGGTTTCCTCCTTGAATGTCTGATAGCATACTGGGCTTCTTCTCTCAGGTCTTTCTAGTGCGTTATGTTCTACTGGATTCAGTATTTGTGTGTCTTATATATGTATGTGTTTCCTTGACTTAGTATTTGTTTGACTCAACACTCTGCCATTAGTCTGGGGCTTGGACAGCCTTCTTTAAACCCATCTATTGCCAGGACAAGCAACCTCTGAAGTTTGGAGTACCATGAGAATACAAAGAAACACCATGCAGGCAAAGGAGCAGGAAAAAAACCCACAAGACCAAATAAATGAAGAGGAAATAGGAAAAATGCTTGAAAAAGAATTCAGAGCAATGATAGTAAAAATGATACAAAATCTCAATAACAAAATACAGAAAATACAAGAAACAGTTAATAAGGACTCAGAAGAACTAAAGAACAAACAAACAGCAATGGACAACAAAATAACTGAAATTAAAAATAATCCAGATGGTATAAACAGCAGAATAACTGAGGCAGAAGAATGAATAAGTGAGTTGGAAGATAGAATGGGGGAAAAGGAGCAGGAAAAAGAAAAAAGAATAAAAAGAATAGAAGACAGTTTCAGAGACCTCAGTGATAACATTAAGCGCACCAACATTCGAATCATAGGCGTTCCAGAAGAAGAAGAAAAAAAGAAAGGGTCTGAGAAAATATTTGAAGAGGTTCTAGTGGAAAACTTCCCCAACATGGGAAAGGAAATAATTAACCAAGTCCAAGAAGCACAGAGAGTCCTATACAGAATAAACCCTAGGAGAAATACACCAAGACACATATTAATCAAACTAACAACAATTAAACACAAAGAAAAAATATTAAAAGCAGCAAGAGAAAAGCAACAAATAACATATAAGGGAAAACCCATAAGGATAGCAGCTGACCTTTCTACAGAAACTCTGCAGGCCAGAAGGGAATGGCAGGATATCCTGAAAGTCCTGAAAGAGAGAAACCTACAGCCAAGAATACTCTACCCAGCAAGAATCTCATTCAGATTTGAGGGAGAAATCAAAAGCTTTCCAGACAAGCAAAAGTTGAGAGAATTCAGCACCACCAAACCAGTCTTACAACAAGTGCTAAAGGAACTTCTCTAAGTAGGAAACACAAGAGAAGGAAAACACTTACAAATACAAACCCAAAACAATTAAGAAAATGGTAATAGAAACACACATGTCAATAATCACCTTAAATGTAAATGGATTAAATGCTCCAACCAAAAGACACAGACTGGCTGGAATGGATACAAAAACAAGATCCATTCTATATGCTGCCTACAAGAAACCCACTTCAGACCAAGGGATACATATAGACTGAAAGTAAAGGGGTGGAAAAAGATATTCCATGCAAATGGAAGTCAAAAGAAAGCTGGAGCAGCAATACTCATATCAGACACATTAGACTTTAAAGTAAAGACTATTACAAGAGACAAGGAAGGACACTACATAATGATCAAGGGATCCATCCAAGAAGAACATATCACAATGGTAAATATCTATGCCCCCAACATAGGAGCACCTCAGTACATAAGGCAAATGCTAACAGCTATAAAAGGGGACATTGACAGTAACACAATGATACTGGGAGACTTGAACATCCCACTTACATCAATGGACAGATCATCCAAACAGAAAATAAATAAGGACACACAAGCTTTAAATGACACATTAGACCATCTCGACTTTATTGATATTTATAGGATATTCCATCCAAAAACGACAGAATACACCTTCTTCTCAAGTGCACATGGAACATTTTCCAGGATAGATCACATCTTGGGTTACAAATCAAACCTCAGCAAATTCAAGAAAATTGAAATCATATCAAGCCTCTTCTCAGACCACAACGCCATGAGACCAGATATCAATTACAGGAAAAAAACTGCAAAAAATACAAACACATGGAGGCTAAACAATACACTATTAAGCAACCAAGAAATCATTAAAGAAATCAAAGAGGAAATCAAAAAATATCTAGAAACAAACAACAATGAAAACACAACAACCCAAAACCTATGGGACACAGCAAAAGCAGTTCTAAGAGGGAAGTTTATAGCAATACAGTCCTACCTTAAGAAACAAGAACAATATTGAATAAACCACCTAAGCTCACAACTAAAACAATTAGAAAAAGAACAAATAAAGCCCAAAGTGAGCAGAAGGGAAGAAATCATAAAGATCAGATCACAAATAAATGAAAAAGAAATGAAGGACACAATAGTAAAAATTAATGAAACTAAAAGCTGGTTCTTTGAGAAGATTAAGAAAATGGATAAACCATTAGCCAGACTCATCAGGGAAAAAGGTGAGAAGACACAAATCAACAGAATTAGAAATGAAAAAGGAGAAGTAACAACGGACACCTCAGAAATACAAAAGATCATGAGAGACTACTGCAAGCAACGATATGCCAATAAATTGGATAACCTGGAAGAAATGGATAAATTCTTAGAAAAATACAATCTTCCAAGACTGAACCAGGAAGAAATAGAAAATATGAACAGACCAAACACAAGTACGGGAATTGAGGCTGTGAATAAAAATCTCCCAACAAACAAAAGCCCAGGGCCAGATGGATTCACAGGTGAATCCTATCAAACATTTAGAGAAGAGCTAACACCTATCCTTCTCAAACTCTTCCAAAATATAGCAGAAGGTGGAACACTCCCAAACTCATTCTATGAGGCCACCATCACCCTGATACCAAAACCAGGCAAAGATGTCACAAAAAAAGAAAATTATAGACTCTGATGAATTTGGATGCAAAAATCCTCAACAAAATACTAGCTAACAGAATCCAACAGCACATTAAAAAATCATACACCATGATCAAGTGGGGTTTATCCCTGGGATGCAAGGATTCTTCAGTATATGCAAATCAATGAACTTGATACATCATATCAACAAATTGAAGGATAAAAACCATATGATCATCTCAATAGATGCAGAAAAAGCTTTTGACAAAATTCAACATCCATTTATGATCAAAACTCTCTCCAGAAAATGGGCATAGAAGGAAATTACCTCAACATAATAAAAGCCATATATGACAAACTAAAAGCCAACAGCATTCTAAATGGGGAAAAACTGAAAGAGTTCCCTCTAAGAACAGGAACAAGACATGGGTGTCCACTCTCACCATTATTACTCAACATAGTTTTGGAAGTTTAGCCATAGCAATCAGAGAAGAAAATGAAATAAAAGGAATCCAAATTGGAAAAGAAGTAAAACTGTCAGTCTTTGCAGATGACATGATATTATACACAGAAAACCCGAAAGACTCTACCAGAAAACTGCTAGCGCTAATGGATGAATTTAGTAATGTAGCAGGATACAAAATTAATGTGCAGAAATCTCTTGCTTTCCTATACACTGACAACAAAAAAGCAGAAAGAGAAATTAAGGAAACTCTCTCATTCACCACTGTAACAAAAAGAATAAAATACCTAGGAATAATCCTGCCTAAGAGGCAAAAGATCAGTATACAGAAAACTTTAAGACACTGATGAAAGAAATCAAAGATGACACAAACAGATGGAGGGACATACCATGTTCCTAGATTGGAAGAATAAACATAGTGAAAAGGACTGTACTACCCAAAGCAATTTACAGATTCAATGCAATCCCGATCAAATTGCCAATGGCATTTTTCACAGAACTAGAGCAAGAAATCTTACAATTTGTATGGAAATGCAAAAGACCCCGAATAGCCAAAGCAATCTTGAGAAGGAAAAATGGAGTTGGTGGAATCAGGCTTCCTGACTTCAAACTATACTGCAAGGCCACAGTGATCAAGACAGTATGGTACTGGCACAAAAATAGAAAGGTAGATCAATGGAACAAAATAGAGAACTCAGAGGTAAACCCAAGCACACATGGGCACCTTATCTTTGACAGAGGAGGCAAGAATATACAATGGAAAAAAGACAGCCTCTTCAATAAGTGGTGCTGGGAAAATTGGACAGCTACATGTCAAAGAATGAAATTAGAACACTTCCTAACACCATACACAAAAATAAACTCCAAATGGATTAAAGACCTACATGTAAGGCCAGACACTATAAAACTCCTAGAGGAAAACATAGGCAGACCACTCTATGACATACATCAAAGCAAGATTCTTTTGACCCACCTCCTAGAATCATGGAAATATAATCAAGAATAGACAAATGGGACCTCATGAAACTTAAAAGCTTTTGCACAGCAAAAGAAACCATCAACAAGACTAGAAGGCAACCCTCAGAATGGGAAAAAATAGTTGCCAACAAAGCAATGGACAAAGGATTAATCTTAAATATACAAGCAGCTCATGTAGCTTAATAACAAAAAAGCAAATAACCCAATCCACAAATGGGCGGAAGACTGAAATAGACATTTCTCTAAAGAAGACATACAGATGGCCAACACACACATGAAAAGATGCTCAACATCACTAATCATTGGAGAAATGCAAGTCAAAGCCACAATGAGGTATCACCCGGTCAGAATGACCATCATCAAAAAATATAGAAACAACAAATGTTGGAAAGGGTATGGAGAAAAGGGAACTCTCCTGCACTGTTGGTGGGAATGTAAGTTGGTACAGCCACCATGGAAAACAGTTTGGAGGTTCCTTAAAAAACTACAAATAGAACTACCATAAGATCCAGTAATCCCACTACTGGGCATATACCCAGAGAAAACCATAATCCAAAAAGAAACATGTACTGTAATGTTTATTGCAGCACTCTACAATAGCCAGGACATGGAAGCAACCTAAATGCCCAACAACAAATGAATGGATAAAGAAGATGTGGCACATATATACAATGGAATATTACTCAGCTATAAAAAGGAATGAGATGGAGCTATATGTAATGAAGTGGATAGACCTAGAGTCTGTCATACAGAGTGAAGTAAGCCAGAAAGAGAAAAACAAATATTGTATGCTAACTCATGTACATGGAATCCCAAAAAAAAAAGGTACTGATGAGCCCAGTGACAAGACAAGAATAAGGATGCAGATGCAGAGAATGGAGTGGAGAACACGAGGTTGGGGGGGCGGGGGGGTGAAGGGGATGCTGGTTCGAAGTGAGAGAGTAGCATAGACATACATATACTACCAAGTGTAAAACGGATAGCCAGTGGAAAGTTGCTGTATAACAAAGGGAGATCAACTCGATGATGGGTGGTGCCTTAGAGGGCTGGTACGGGGAGGGTGGGGGGGAGTTGAGGGAGGGAGGGAATATGGGGATATGTGTATAAATACAGCTGATTGACTTTGGTGTACCTCAAAAACTGGTACAAGAGTGTAAAGCAATTATATTCCAATAAAAAATAAATAAAATAAATAAATGAGCAAGATTCATAAACAAGCCTTAAATCAGGATTGAGATAACCTATATTTGGAGTTGTCTGTGTACGTGAGGTGTGTGTGTGTGTGTGTGTGTGTGTGTGTGTGTATTTTCCAAAGGTCCCTTTTTAAAAAAAGATCACTCAGGGTAAGGATGTATTTTCCGCCGCCCTACTGTCAGTAACAACACCCAACTTGCATTTCTTACCATAATAAATGTGTCCTTTCTTCCAGGTGTATTGGTTCAAAAATAATCCTTATTTTTGTTCAGTTCCCTCTTCCTTCACTGCTAGATTCACTTAGTCACCAAATTCTGCACCTATAACATCAAACACTCTGTATCATTTATATACTGTCCCATATTTCTACTACCATTGCAGTTTTAGAATCTCCCTCATAAAGCATAGCTTCATCTCCTTATCTATAGCTTCTCCCCCCTACAATTCCTTTGACCAACTGCAGCAATATTAGTGTTCTAAAATGGATAGGTGATCATGTAATTAATCTCTGCCTCTGAAATTTCAGGTTGTCTTCAATGTAAAGGGAATGCCTGGCATTTAAAACCTTTCATAAATTTATATTTTTCCTTCCAACTTGTTTTCCTTTAACACCTCACTTATTAAATATATGCCTTAGTTACACATCAGTCTCCTTACCATTGCCTGAATATCTGTTATACATGGATCCTTCACCCAAACTGTGTTCTCCAACTAAACTATCCATATCTCCAATCTATTATTTCCTAAAATTTCAGTTCAGAGTTCAGCTATTCTTGAATAAGCTTTTGCACATTTCCTCTATTGAAATAAATCTTTCCTTCACATATAATACATTAAGTTATGAACATTATTATAATGTCAATATTAATATTTAATTATCTCTCTCATTAAATTGTAAATTCCCGGAGTTTAGGAATCTTGTCTTTTGAATCTACATAACCTTCAAATACCCAAATACCCAATATTATACTTAGTAAGTATTAAGCACTACATAAATTTGTGGTAAATACAATAACAAAGAAAACTAGGCTAAAATCAGCAGTATGCTATTTCTGCTCATCTATTGATCTCAGAATAACATAAATCTTCTTTCTAATAAGAGGCCCTGGAAATGGACGGAATAACCTAGGAGCAATTTAGACCACAACAAATGCATTCAGTTTTGAAACTTCTAGAGCACACAAATGTCATTATTAGTAAAGGTATTTATAATATGTGCAGTCTTTAGAATATTCATTGTATATTTTAGAAAATTAAGAAAATACTTCAATAAAAATTATTTTATTACAGTTTTGACTATAAAGATACTGCATTACAATAAAAACTTTTTTTAGCCAAATCACATTTACTCCTAAGTAATAGTTTTCTCCAATTACATGAATTTTTGCTTGAGAATCCAAAGTTTTAAATAGTATATTGCATTATTAATTGAACACCACTGTAGCAAGTATTTGAGAAAAAAATCAAGAGTGATTATGAGTTACCTTGCTGTAGTTTTACCTGTGTCCAGATCACAGGTTATCTACCAGAACATGGGCTGCATGCTGGCTGAACAGAGTGAGAGTGAAATTTTCAGCACAAGCACCTAACAGAACTGTGAAATGTTTTCAAATTTATTTTTCTCTGAAACTCTGTCAACCCCAAACATCTACACGTAGCATTTTCAGCACGGTTGTAGATGTAGATAATGGAATGAAGTGTGCTGCCATTGACTCAGGAAAGAAGAGTCTCTCTTGACCTGTCTTCACTCTAGATGGTGTGTCCGGATGTTTAGGCACTGTTGCACCCTAACTGCACAGCTCACAGTTTATATGAATACGGATCATCTTTTTGAAGAAGAAGAGATATTTTTTACTCACTTACAAATTGGAATGCTCAAACTCTCTCCCTCTGGGTCATTTTTTTTTTTTTTACATTGGATACTTTCAATATGTTCTCTGAGGACCACAATGCAATAGAATCCAAGATTATTATATTCTTGTGTTGCTAAATATTTCACTGGAGAGCAGTAAGAGATATTGGTGAGAAAAAAATAGAACAACATGTCTTTTAGATAGTGTGACGATGTATCATCTTAAAATTGTGTACAAAAAAGTGATACTATAATATTACAATAATGAAGGAACATCATCATCACTCTTGTGATGGCAACAATGACTCATTTAAATGCCAGAAAGAACATTAAAGTACTTTGCACTGTTTTAATGTAATAGATTCTTTATGCACAAGGTAGTAAAGGAATCCAATTTGTAAATAAATATTTTTGCTAATAGAAACATTTCTTTATGGTCTACTGCTATAACACCATAATTTTGTCATCATAATGCAGACTATAGTGTTAATGTGGTGATTCTGTCAGCATAATGGGAAATGAAAATACTAAGACGACAGTATAAATGGAGGAAATCTTCAAAACTAATAGACCTTCCATCTCTTTTTCAAAGGTTGTGCTTATTAGAAAGTAAATTATAAACAAATCCTGTAAAATGCCACACACTGTTGTCACTTTGCATTAATAATACTTTGTTCACAGAAAAAGCACAGAAACTACAGTGTTAAAAAGTGATTTTAAGAGTATCTAATGACAAAAATGTTTATATCGAATCCAGTTCTCACTTTCTCTTTTTATTACTGAAATGTGAAGAACATAATTATCCTAGAAGTGGAGGGCTTACATGAATGAAGCAAGTTTTTTGTAAATTATAAAGTAAGTTTATTCAATCCCCTAGTAATACTGCCAAATGCAAATCACCAGATATAATTGGATAGTTTTTCTTTACCTCTATCTCTCTGGGTAATGACTGTGTATGTCTACCGAAGCCTAAGAGAAATTATTAGAGAGTTGAACTATTATTATGTGGAATTGAACCACCTGATTTTTGAGTTTGTAGACCCTGCCTTCAGTCCTTTTGGCATCTGCACAGGGCAGAATAGAAACATCAAATACTCATGAGACAAAATCCTCACTTCGGAGGCATTATTACCATTTTGGAAAAATAAAAATAGAAAAGAAGAAATACAATGTCATCCAGGTGGACTGGAGTTTTAGTATGAACAATCTGGCTGTACATGCAGGAGTTTTGATAAATCATTAGTATTCAAGTGAATTCCCTGTAGCTTACTGAATGTTTCAGAGTCTAAAAGCTCTAATGTACATTTGATAAATTTCATTTTATTACTAGGAGAAAAGCTGTCAAACTGCCATTAAACTGAGTTTCTCTATAAAGTACAAAAAAAAAAAAAACTTGAAAAACTTAAAAACCAGGCAAGGTAAGTTTCTCTACCACTCATAACATGAAAATATGAAGAAAATACTCTCAAAAAGAAGTAATGCCAGTGAAGTAGCATAACAAGTGTAACTGATTTTCTTTTTGTATTGCAAAAATATGTGTGTTCATGTGTGTATCACTATCAAATCACCAAAAAAGAAATTTAAATACTTTTATCTTACCACATTCATTGTAAAGTACTTGCAATGCATTTTAATGCATTTTAGACCAACCTTGAGAACACACTAGTGTCTATGAAGAACAAATGAAATCATCAGTTTATTAAACACTGATGACTTGCTTTAAGATTAGAAACTAGGTAAGGCAATCGTATTATGCCTAACTTTTTTTCTTTTTGGAAAAGGATTGATGTGTTCTTAAATTTTTTTCTTAATTTATT
The DNA here is from genome assembly GCF_030028045.1 of Hippopotamus amphibius kiboko. Taxonomy (NCBI): domain Eukaryota; kingdom Metazoa; phylum Chordata; class Mammalia; order Artiodactyla; family Hippopotamidae; genus Hippopotamus; species Hippopotamus amphibius. The sequence continues at coordinate 29,061,540 of NC_080191.1, forward strand.
TTCCCTATAGAATTTATTCCCTTATGATTTTCTCAAGGAGAAATGCCAAGATAATTGCAACTTAAATAAAATCCATGAGAATTATGAACTACCCTAACACCATTTTGCCAGCCAATAATTAATTAAACAAATCTCTAAGTACCTATTATGTGTCAAAGCTGTGTTCAATGTGTTGGTGATATGGTTGTGAAAAAGATAATACGTAATGTGGAAATATAAAAATATCTACAAAAACAAACAAGTGAATAAATAAACACAGAAAATTATTCCTGCTAGGAAGAAAATAAAACAGGGAAATAAGAGAGGAAAACTACTTCACCACGGTGTTCAGGTCTTCTCTGAAATCAAAGACAGGAATAATGATAGTCAGCTATGTAAGTATCTGGTGGAAGAGTGTTCCAGGTAGAGTAGAGAAAAAACAAAGATCCTTGGCAGGTATAAGTTGGCTAAATGTGAGGAACAGAAAAATATGCCAATAGCATATAGTGCAGGATGGGGAGAGAAGGCTTTGGATCAAAGACATGGGCAGGTGCTGATTCTATAAAGACTTGAAAAGTATGATGTACAGATTGAGTTTTATTCAAATGTCAAAGGCAAATTAGTGTAGAGTTTAAGCAGAAAGGTGATATAATATAATTCTGATTTTTAAAAGATCATTCTGACTAATAGACATGACGAATCTGCAGTGGGGAATCAATGAAACCAATTAAGAAGCTTTTGTGCCAGTCAAAAGAAGAGATGATGGTAGTTTGGACTGGAGAGATAATAGGAAAATAATGTCAACAAAGTTGACACATATTTTGGAGACAGAGATAACATAACTTTCTAATAGATTATATGAGATGGTGGTCATAACCCAAAGAACTAAAACACAGTTTTTAGGTTTGGAGATTGAACTAATGGGTAGATATGATGCCATACATAGAAATGTGAAAGTTTCACTCTTGATAATGGTGAAGTAGTTCATATCATGTCAACCCTCCTTTAGACAATAACTCTGGATACAATTAAGAAAAATCAAGTATGTAAAAGTACTGGAACATGAACAAAATCAGAAAGAAAGTATAGGGAAACTGATAATTGGAAGAAATGGAACAGAATGAATTTCCCAGTTTTATGGCTTTTTGGAAGGGGACACTTACTCCCCAGCCAGTATCTTATGGAGAGAGCCAAAACTCACAGAAAATACTGTTAAGTTATTGGTTGAGGAATCAGAGGACAGAGTTTCAGGACAATTCAGAAGCAGGGAATTGGGACATCCATAAAAAAGAGAGCCACAAAGAGAGAACCTCAAAGTTCTGAAAAAACGTATAGCAAATTACTGAATTATATGTTAATGAAGTGAACTCAAAGCATTCCACTAAGGCTGGAAGAGCTAAAAGAAGTTTCACCTGGTGCCAAAAGGAAGAGAGAGTTTGAAATTTGACTTCAACTAATTCAACTGCTAATCAAATAAAAATCTTAAATCACAACAATATTTAGAGAAACACAAGAGAATCTAGAATCTTCATATGCATAATTCACAATATCCAAGATAAAATCCAAAACAAAATAGAAAATTAAAGAAAAGAGGAAATATGACTTCAATCAAGGAAAAAAAGAGCAATTTATGGATACTTAGAGATGACTAAGACAAGATTTTTGAATTATTAGAGAGGTTTTAAAGATGCTATTGTACTCATGCACAGGAACATAAAGGAAAACACAGTCATAACAAATGAACAGATAGTGAATCTCAGAGAACAGTGAGAAACTACAAAAAGGACCAAATTGGAATTCTAGGATAGATAAAAATATATATAATATATAAAAAAATACTAAATGAGTTTAACAAAACATTGGAAATAGAAGAAAGAGTCGGGTTTCTTGATAAGAAATCAATAGAAATTTTAAAATGTGGAAAAAGAGAAAAATACAGAATAAGCAGAGTCTTGGTAGCTTAATAAAAATATCAAATATTTTAACTTGCACATAACCAGAACTCTAGGAAATGGTAAAAGAGAAGGTGAGGCAAGAAAAAATAATATTTAAAGGCACAATAGCAGAGAGTTTCCCAAACTTGGTGAAAGAAAACTAAGGCATGATTAACACACAAACACCAAGATGGTATAAACAGAAAGAAAGCCATACTGAGGCACATCATACTGAAACCCCTAAAAAACTAAAATAAAGTAAAAAGCTTGAAAGCAGCTCCCAAAATATGTTACATCAAGTGAAAAAAAATGATAAGAACTTCAGACTGCTATGGAATAATGACTTAAAAGTGCTGAATTTATAACAAAAACAAACTGTCAGTATTGAATTCTATATTCAGTTAAGTTATCTTCCAAAAATGAGGGCAAGAGATCTTCATATAAACAAAGCCCAATAGAATTTGTTGCCAGCAAAGCTATATCACAAGAAATGTGAAAAGAAATTTTTCAGGATGAAATGAAATATGACCAAATGAAAACTCAGATTCTTATGAAGGAATAGAGAGCACCAGAAATGGTAAATGTATATGGAAGCATAAAAGGTTATTATCTCAATTTCTTTAAAAAACCTATGATTTAAAAAAACCCCATGAATTTAAGAAAAATATGTAACTTTATATGGTGAGGTTTATCGACATAATACTTAAGCCTAAAAGATGTCTAAGGATTATATAAAAGCAATCATAATATTCTTAAATTTTATGTGAAGTGGTACAAAATTAAGTTTAAATTAGAACTAAGGAAAGTTATGAAAGTATATTTGAATCCCTAGAGCGACCAGCAAAAGGCAAACGGGTATAGGTTAAAAAGCTGATAGGGAAATTAAATGATAAGAAGTACTCAGCCAAAAATAAAATATAAAATAAAAACAGGAGAACAAAACTATGGGACAATAAAGACAGAACAAAATGCCACAATTAAGTAGAATGTACTCAATAATTGAATATCAGGAATCAGACTCTGCCTCCAAATTTGTGTCGATTGAACAAGACAGTCTCCATGTAGAGATACCTTCAGTCAGCAGACCTCATTCATGTTATAGTGCCTTGGTCTTGAATACGACAGACAACTAAAAATAATTTGACACCTGAGGAACACCTCTAATTTAAAAGATAGTTATCAAAAACAATCAAAACAACAGCAACAAAGAGAGGAAGGAATTTGGAGGAAATTCAGAGAATGTAAGAAGAAAAATAGAAGGTAAGAGAAAATACATTCAGAGCAGAAAAAGGAAAATTCAAGAGGCTAAAATAAAAATTGTACTCAAAGATAAAGTTGAAAAATCTCATGAAAAGCAGAACCTACAGAGATAGAAAATGTATATATATATATATATATAATTTCCAGAATGAGGAGACATTGTGGAACTTGAGAGAGGAAATTGTTAAAAAAAATAATGCAATATCTTCTTTGGAGAAATGTCTATTTAGGTCTTTTGCTCATTTTTGGATTGGGTTATTTGTTTTTTTGGTATTAAGCTACATGAGCTGCTTGTATATTTTGGAGGTTAATCCTTAGTCAGTTGCTTCATTGGCAAATATTTTCTCCCATTCTGAAGGTTGTCTTCTTGTCTTGTTTATGGTTTCTTTTGCCATGCAAAAGCTTTTAAGTTTCATTAGGTCCCATTTGTTTATTCTTGATTTTATTTCCATAATTCTAAGAGGTGGGTCACAAGGGATCTTGCTTTGATTTATGTCATAGAGTGGTCTGCCTATGTTTTCCTCTAGGAGTTTTATACTGTCTGGCCTTACATGTAGGTCTTTAATCCATGTTGAGTTTATTTTCGTGTATGGTGTTAGGAAGTGTTCTAATTTCATTCTTTGACATGTAGCTGTCCAATTTTCCCAGCACCACTTATTGAAGAGGCTGTCTTTTTTCCATTGTATATTCTTGCCTCCTCTGTCGAAGATAAGGTGCCCATATGTGCATGGGTTTATCTCTGGGCTCTCGATTCTGTTCCATTGATCTACATTTCTATTTTTGTGCCAGTACCATACTATCTTGATCACTGTGGCCTTGTAGTATAGTTTGAAGTCAGGGAGCCTGATTTCTCCAGCTCCATCTTTCCTTCTCAAGATTGCTTTGGCTCTTCGGGGTCTTTTGCGTTTCCATACAAATCGTAAAATTTCTTGTTCTAGTTCTGTGAAAAATGCCATTGGTAATTTGATAGGGATTGCATTGAATGTGTAAATTGCTTTGGGTAGTAGTGTCATTTTCATAATGTTGATTCTTCCAATCCAGGAACATGGTATGTCCCTCCATCTGTTTGTATCCTCTTTGATGTCTTTCATCAGTGTCATAGTTTTCTGTTTACAGGTCTTTTCCTCCTTAGGCAGGATTATTCCTAGGTATTTTATTCTTTTTGTCACAATGGTAAATGGGAGTGTTTTCTTAACTTCTTTTTCTGATCTTCCATCGTTAGTTTATAGGAATGCAAGAGATTTCTGCACATTAATTTTGTATCCTGCTACTTTACTAAATTCATTGATTAATGCTAGCAGTTTTCTGGTAGAGTCTTTAGGGTTTTCTATGTATAATATCACGTCATCTGCAAAGAGTGAAATGCAAGTCAAAGCCACAATGAGGTATCACCTCACAGCAATCAGAATGGCCATCATCAAAAAATCTAAAAACAATAAATGCTGGAGAGGATGTGAAGAAAAGGGAACCTTCCTGCACTGTTGTTGGGAATGTAAATTCATACAGCCACTATGGAAAGCTGTATGGAGGTTCCTTAAAAAACTAAAAATAGAACTACCATATGGCCCAGCAATCCCACTACTGGGCATATATCCAGAGAAAGCCATAATCCAAAAAAAAAACATGTACCACAATGTTCATTGCAGCATGTACCACATGAATATGTACCACAATTGTTCATTTACAATCGCCAGGACGTGGAAACTACCTAAATGCCAATCAACAGATGAATGGATAAAGAAGATGTGGCACATATATAAAATGGAATATTACTCAGCCATAAAAAGGAATGAAACTGAGTTATTTGTAGTGAGGTAGATGGACCTAGAGTCTGTCATATGGAGTGAAGTAAGCCAGAAAGAGAAAAACAAATACTGTATGCTAACTCATATACATGGAATCTAAAAAAATGGTGAACCCAGTGATAGGGCAAGAATAAAGATGCAGATGGACTTGAGGATATGGGGTGGAGGAGGGGCAAAGGGGAAGCTGGAATGAAGTGAGAGAGTAGCATTGACATATATACACTACCAAATGTAAAATAGATAGCTAGTGGGAAGCTTCTGCATAACACAGGGAGATCAACTCGATGATGGGTGATGATTTAAAGGGGTGAGGTAGGGAGGGTGAGAAGGGGACGTGGGAGGGAGAGGATATAGGGACATATATGTATAAATACAGCTGATTTATTTTGTTGTACAGCAGAAACTGCCACAACAGTGTAAAATAATTATACTCCAATAAAGAGCTTAAAAAAAAAGATCAAAGCTTCTGCTAAAGGTAGATTAAACCTGGGAGAAAGTACAAATACACTACTTTAGGAATAAAAACTAAAATACATGATGAAGAACAATATATATACTCTATGTTAACAAATTTTAAAATTGGTAAGAAATAGATCTCACAGGAAGCTGTTACCAAAGTGATCCAAGAAACAATTTTGACATCCCAAAATGCTGATAATTATGGAAGAAATTGTGGCAATGATAAAAAAATAAAACAATTTCCTGCCCCCGCCAAAAAAATAATAATGCAATACCCAAAATTTTAAAATCCTAGGAATTAAGGAAACAAGTGGTCACATTATAAGGAATTACTCTGCTTAACCCAATACATGTGAAAAGATTCACAGCTCAGGATAACAACATGAAATTAAAAAAAAAAAAATTCCAGGTAAATATAGTATCCAAAAATCTGCCAAAGAGAAGGAGTGCAGAGAAAGGTCACATGACAAGTATCAGTAATCAGAATGGCATCAGATTTCACCATAGCAAAATCAAAATCTATTTTTTTAAGTGACCGCAATATCTTGACAATCGTACGAAAGAATACCCACATGAATCATCAATCAAGTCTAAGGGTAGACTTTTCATATATGCCAGGACTCAAAATAGTTTTTTCTCATGCACCATTTCTCTGGAAGCAGCTAGAGGACCTCTTTTCCCAAACTAGATGAAAAAACAAAGGAAATCTACTGAATGCTAAGTCCCATGTATTTAGTTGTGAAGCAGGAGAAGAGATCAACCGCTGCAGAACAAAGCAGAGTGGGAAGGTGCCAAAAGGAAAACCTCCAAGGAGGAATGAAAAAGCATGAGAAAAAGAAGAAAAAGGAGGGGGTGAGAAAACTGAGATGATGACGTATTTGACCATATTGAGAAACTTTTTAAGGTTCAGTGGGAAAATTGGCCTTGAAATCATTAAATTAACTACAGGAAAAAAGAAAAAGTTGAATAATAAAGAATATGTAATCATAGTATACAATATATGTTAGTAAAAGCAGTATTTTATTATATTAATAGCACAAACACTAAATATTGATTTAAGAAGTTTGTGTGTGTGTGTGTATATATATATATGTGTATGTGTGGACTAGCAGTATGTGAGAGAGTCAGATACTTATTTTCTATTTTAAGAAGTGAAAAGTAATGTCCAAGTTGAAATGTCAATATAGATCAATACAGAGAAGCATAATATAATATAGAAATGGAGAAGAAAATAAAAGGATGGAAGCTCTTTTTAGAGCTTAGGAAGTGTGAGTTCAGGTAAAATTATGGGGGGCAATGAATTACTGTTTTTCATTATAAATCCTAAAATACGGTCTTAAAATACTTTTAGAATACTTTAGAAAAAAGCACATATAATGATTTTCTTAGAAATATAAATATTAACATTATATTTGATTTAGCATTTCCACTTCTAGGAATTTATCCTATAAAAGATTATTTCAAATTAGAGTAAAGGTAAAGATGTTTAACTGTTTGTAACAGGAAAATTTGGAGGGCAACTTACATCACTAATAAAGTTTCAATTAAATGCATTTTATTCAGCCCTTAAAAATAATGTTAGAAGATAATATTTAATGACATGGAAAATTCTTTATAAATATGTATTATCATTTTAAAATATATATATGTATCATTTAAAATCATATATAATTATATACGTATATACATATGCGTATATACACTCTTACTAATCATCACTTTCAGTGCTTCAGACCTGTGCCACTCTCTTCAAAAGTCTGACTCTTCCCTTTGTAGCTGATTTTTTACAGACAAATTTCACTTGTATTCCACAAAGACAGTTGAAAAGTAAAACAAGCTACACCACCACATTTTCCACCAAGTTGAGACGTCATCTTGGTTCCTTCCCATCCTCATTTCCTATTACAATGAGCAGAATAGCTTTCTCCAATGAAAGATTAATTCTTCCTGTGTGATCTGAATCCAGTATCTTGTTATCTTTCTGAATTTCTACTCCTTATTTGATATTTGTTCTTTCTCCAACTTCTTTTTAATCTTTACTGTGTCCTTCCAATAAGCATTCATGGATGCTCTAATCTTTCCCATCTTACACATACAAAACACACACACACCTTTCTGGTGTTAACTGAGATATTTGATAGATGTTTGGGGTGCATGTGTGTGCATTCTGTGCACTTCTATGAAGCTTGACTCACCCACATTAAGGTTTCTGCATTCATCCAGTGTTTTTTTTCTGAATGAAATGGCACTTGAACAAGTGAAAATTCAGTAATTCTTAAATTGTTTTCTAATATATCAATCCTGATGGAACAAATCCATATTTTCAAGACAAGCACGAATTGATGCATACAGAATTGACTGTACATTGTAATTTTTCTTTTATGGAATACCATTCTAAGTTTTAGTTTTGAATAAAGCATCAAATCTTAAATGTCAGTTAAGCTTGAAATTCAAAAATAATACTAATAGTTTAATCAAACTAGATTGATAAAGAGAGATATGTTTCAGATTTGCATGAATTGGTTGGATACAATGTGCTTGAAAGAAGCAAAAAACCAACTGACCAAACAACAAATAAAAAATAACAAAAAATGTCCCCTGGCAAATACAATCTTCAATTATATACACAGAGATAATGCTGAAGGCTTTTTCTGTGCTAAAGTGAATGGTTTGGAATCAAATGGAACCACTAAAAATGAAATATTCAGAGAAATCCCAGATTACCTATCTTACTCTTCAATAACAAAAAAGCTTATTTTGCATAGACAAATTTTATGCAGCATAAATTTAAATTGCCTAGAATCTGTGCAGTAGAAAAAATAGGTGGCGTACAGCATGAAACTTCCTTGGTTATCAGTATCTTTGGAAATGAAGCTCCTCCAAGCATGTTGTAAATACCTGTTTTGTGAACTGCTTCCTTGCTATACAGTGAAAAAGTCAGTGTTGATACTCAACAATATTATGGTGTGTATTTACTGCCTCGTAAAGGTAAACTATGTGTTGGCCGTGGTGATGATGGAAACTTATCTTAATGCAGTTTATAATGGTGCTAATTCTGTTGGGGTCCCATGCCACAACAGGATGAGGTAGTAATGCAGTCATTAATTAAAAGGATGAAACAGACTCTTCACATGTGGCTCAGAGCCCAACTTTAATTACCCTTTGGCGTCAAGGGTTATTTCTGCAAGTAGTTTCTGAAGGTTGCTGACAGTGCCTTCTATACTTGACAGATTCTGATACGGCAATGGCAATGGTTTCACCACTTGTATTATTAAATTTCACCTTAAGATAACGAGGAGTACTTAGCTGACTAGTTGGAAATGATTTAATCTTTCATTGGCAACCTTATATGAGACTTTGCAACTTATTTATAGACTTACGTGTAAAATCAATATGTGCTGTTATATTTTCTTCTGTAGTTGTGATATTGGTAGCCATCCGTATTTATAGCATGAAAAGCTGATTTCAGAATACTAACTTTCAAGCCTCATTACCCACAAATCCTCCACCACTAAGACACCAATCTGGCAATAATATTACTAGTAAATCTAATAATATGATGGACATTTACTGAGGACTACTATGTGCTAGTAGGTGTTCCAAGTGTTTTAATGTATTATATCATTTATATCTCTGCCAACATCTGCTGGGATAAGTTTTATTATCACCTCTATTTTAGAGATGCCCAGAGGCACAAAGAGATTCATAATTTTCCTAAGCTCGCACACCAATGGAGTAACAGATCTGGTGGGCTTGAATTAGTCTGCATTTTTTATTTTTCTGCACCTTTGGATTAGTTTTAAAATGTCCACAGAGAACTATATTCAATATCCTATGATAAAACACAATGGAAAAGAATATTTAAAAAAGAATGTTTATATAGGTATAACAATCACTTTGCCATACAGCAGAAATTAACACATTGTTAATCAACTATACTTCAATGAAAAAAATAAATGTTAAAAAACATGGAAGAATAGCACAAAACACTTTTGTATTTGTAACATTCGCCTTATTTATATACCTAACCTCTTTTTTCTTTGCTAAGCTATCCAAAAGTTGCACAAATTATGATGCTTCAATGCGCAACACATAAAAATAAGGACACTCTCTTAACATATTGTCATCACACCTAAAAAAATTAAAATTCATTCAATAATACCATGTACTATGTAGCTCATATTTAAATTTCTCCAGTTATCTCTCCCAAAATGTCTTTTATAAGTATCTATCCCTTAGATCCAGGACCCATGAAGCTTCATTCATTGAATTTAGTTGTTAGTATATTTAATTTCTTTTAATCTTGAATAATCCTCTTCTTTTTTCATTTTTTTCTGTGATATTGTATTTGTGCCAAGCTGTTATTTATAATGTCTTATATTCTAACTTGTCTAATTTTTTCTTCATTCCAACATTAGTATAGAGAGAATACTAGTCAGGTGATGACTTGTATTTCTTATTGTGACACATCTGTATTGTGATACAAATATTGGCTGTATCACTGCTGGTGGTGCTGAGTTTGATCACTTTGTTGTGGTAGTAACCATGGCATATCTCCACTGTAAAGTTAACTTTTCTTTTGTTATTAAGTGCTGGTATTTCATGTGACTGTTTTGCTTCTCACCCAAGATGTTAATAAATATTGATAAACATTTCATGAAGCAATTATTTTTTGGGGGATTGTAAAATGATGAATTTCAAAATTGATTCTTATTTCTACATATATTAACTAATATTTATTTGTGTACATACTTCCCTACAACTTTTTTACATTTTCTCCATCTTCATAAACTCATAGCTTTTTAAATTTAATGTCTTATAATAGATTAATATTAACATTTTTTCATTTTCAAACACCACAAATTTGGCCCGTGGTGGCCCCTTCAAGCTGAATCCTTTGTCTCTTTGTTATGGGCGTATCTGTCTTAGAAATCCCTGGTTTCTGGAACAAGATGACCATGGATCACCATTTATTTTCCCTGCTCAAATCTATAATTAGCCACCTAACCGAGTCTCAGTATCCTTTCAGGAGAGAATGTCATTTGGTAACTAAATTTTAGGATTAGTCTACACACTGCTATAAGCTATCCTTTCTTTCATGATTAGTCAGTGGGAAGAAACATACACACAGTCACAGATTCATAATGATATCTACAATAAAAATTCAATGCCACAATAAAAAACTTATAAGAACACATAGGGGAAAAGCCTCATGACATTGGATGTGGCAATTCTTTCTTGGATTTGACACCAAAAGCACAGGTGGCAAAAGCAAAGATAAACTGGAAAACATCAAAATTATTAACAGTCATTTCTCCAAAGAAGATATACAAATGGCAAATAAGTACATGAAAAGAAGCTAAACATTACTAATCATTAGAGAAACACAAAGCAAAAACAAATCACACCCATTAGGGTGGCTACTATCAAAAAAAGAAAAGAAAAGAAAACAGAAGAGAAAGAAAGAAGAAAGAAAGAAAGAAAGAAAGAAAGAAAGAAAGAAAGAAAGGAAGAAAGAAAGAAAGAAAGAAAGGGAGGAAGGAAGGAAGGAAGGAAGGAATGAAGGAAGGAAGGAAGGAAGGAAGGAAGGAAGGAAGAAAGGGAGAAAAAGGAAGGACAGGAAAGAAAGAGATAAGTGTTGACAGGGATGTTGAAAATTGGAACTGTTGTGCTGCTGCTGGTAGAAATGTAAAATGGTTCAGCCACAGAGGAAAACAGGATGGTGGTTCCTCAAATATTAAAGAGAGGATTACTATATGATGCAGCCATTCTACTTCTGGGAAATACTCAAATGATTTGAAAGCAGAGACCTGAACACCTGTGTTCACAGTAGTAGTATTCACAATAGCTAAAACGTGGAAGCAACCCAAGTTGCCCAACAATGCGAATGTACTTAGTGCACTGAACTGTACACTTAAAAATGGTTAAATATCAATACTTTTATATACTGCCCCATCCTATAATACACAAAATTGTTTCCAAATTACATCTGTAGCACAAATAAAAACTAACCTACTAACTTAAGCTCAATAATTTTTGCACTTTTTTGATGTATAAAATAATATGAAATATGAAACTAAGTGCATCCAGTTAAAATACCAGATTGACAAGATATTTGAATTAATTCATATTTATTTCTGTTTGTAAATAATTTTATCTTATTTTATTTTTGAATATTTAAAATATCGTTATAGTGTAAAAGAAAAAATGTATGGGAACTTATGCACAGAGAAGTCTTGCTGTCATCTCAGTGCCCTCTACTGCATTCCCATCTATCCTGTATCATGTACACTGTTTCATTAGTTTCTGGTTTATTTATTATTTTTTTTCCTAAAAACTAGAAAACACACATATTTGTGAACAATTTGGGATATAATTCACAAGTATAACTGACATACAATAAACAATATGCTTAAATTTGGTAAGTTTGACATAAGATAAATTTGATGTATTTAGCACACTGACTTATGAAATCATTACCATGATCAAGATAACAAACATGTTTATTGCCTCCAAAAGTTTCCTCATGTGACTTTATAATGCCTCCCTTTTGACCTTCCCCATATACTACCCATCACAAGGCAACAACTGATCTGCTTTCTCTCTCACTATAGATATGATGGGCAGGATACTAAAATGACACTCATTGAGTGACCCCCCTTTATAATCTTTTCTCCTGATGTGTGAGCAGAACCTGTGATTTGCTTCTAGCCAATAACATATGGAAAAGGTGATGAGATAATCATTCCCTTGATTATGTTATGTTACATAAGCGGATCCAACCTAGCAGAGTAGAGTGTTGTGCTAGTTTTGAAGAAGTAAGCTGCTTCCTGGTGTTTTAAGAGGGCCACATGATGAGAAACCTGAGGTGAGGTGTAGAGGATGAGAGCTCTAAGAACTGAGAGTGGCCTAATAGAAGAGTTTCAGTCTCACATCTATAAGAAAATGAATGAGCCACTAGACCCAACTAATACCTTGATTACAACCTTGTGACACCCTAAAGAGAGGATAAAGTTAAGCAACATTAGAATTCCTGACACGTGGAAACTGAGATAATAAATATATGCTATCTTAAGCTGCTAAATTTGTGGTAATTTATTATGTATCAGCAGAAAAGTAATAAATTTCATTTTGTAGAATTTTATATAAATGGAATCATATAGTATACACTAATTTTTGTCTGGCTTCTTTAACTCAGATAACTACTTTGAAATCCATATGTTATTGCATGTATCAATAGTTCATTCCATTTTATTATTCAGTAATATTCCATTGAATTATTACATCACAATTTGTTTATCCATTCACCTGTTGATGAACATTTGAGTTGTTCCAGTTTTTGGCTATTACAAACAAAGCTGCTACAAACTTTCATGCACAAGTCTTTATTCAGACGTTTTCTTTTTCATTGGGTAGAAACAGAGAAGCAAAATGGTTAGATATGGTAGTTGCATATTTGTTAAAGTGATTGTACTAGTTTACATTCCCACCAACAGTGTGTGAGAGTTTCAGCTTTTCTGCACCTCCACTAACACTCGGTATGGTCAATCTTTTAAATTTCAGCCATTCTAATAGGAGATCTATTAGATGGAGACGGAGATCTCCACCTATATGGAGATTTCATTATTTTTTTAATGTTTCCCCAATGCCTTATGATGTTTAATTCTGTTTTGAATTTCCAGTTTACGTTTCTGTTAGTCTATGCTCTTCAGTGTTTCCATAGCTTCCCTCAGATAGCATTTTATATAGATGTGCTTATACTAATGATTATAGTGGCTTCACATTTACTTTAGCTGTTTTTTCTTTTCTTTTTTCTTAACCTCTTCTATTCCTTTCTACACTGGGACTTCCTTAATGAAAATAATTATTTCCACTTATACAGCACTAGCACACTATATGAGCTAAGTAAATTATATCATCAGATACTATTATTTTAATTTATTTATTTTACTTTCTGAAACAGAATTTTTATTAAAGAAAATAAGATTTTTATACTGTTTGCAACTCCTAGCACAATCCTTCAGAAGAAATTGTTTAAGTTATGGCCTTAAAAGTCTAAATGAAACTTTTACAAAATTTTAAAAATTAATATCATCAATCATAGTGTTAAGACTCATTATACCTCTCTAATCCTGAAAAAACAACTGTGAGTAGTACTGTTTAATAGTACTATTAGTAGTACTAGTATTTAATCACCACAATAAAAAAATTCCCTCTCTATAGTTGGATAAAAATTTTTACCACATTTGATTAAAAATATAAAGTGAAATAAAATACATTGTATTGTGTTTATATTGGATCAGTGAAAATCCTTAAGGGTCTTTTTCTGGGGTACTCAATGATTCAATAAACTAGTATGTCCGTCTGCTATGAAAGAAGATAAAAATATAAATGTTTTGCATTGTTGATTTATAATTCTGGGCAAATTTGTTGTGTTGCTAAATATGGTGGCCTAGTTTATAGAAAAACAGAAGCTGCTTATAAGCTGTCAAATTAACAGATCTAAATTAAACCTTCCAAAGACACTAATAACAGCTGTGCTTTTAAATATTTTTTTGAGCCATTGCACTGCCTACGTAGAAACATGTGGCATGGGAGATACTGCAGTGATTTCTATATTGGATGACTTTAGGGAGAAAAAAAAAAAGGAAGGGATTGTTATGCTTTTAACTTGAAACTATTTATGAAGGTATTATATGAGATGGGGTGCTGAGATATATTTAGGAAGTGTCATGATCCTTACATTTAAAGAGTGAGATGTATTTATATCAGTCTTATTTTTGTATTATAACACTGTGTAGCAGATTATGGATAATTGTGGAGCAACCAACTTAAACATTTTCAAGAGGAAATTTACATTCTGAATTTCTACACTGCTAGGAGTAAATTAATCTAAAATAAATAAATCTCTGTAGAGTGCACTTAAATCATCATACACTTTACTTATTTATAACGCTTTCTGAAAGTAACACAGACTCTCCACCAGTTGACCATTAATGAGGGGAGGCTTAATAAAACTGAAAGCAGTGACTCCTATCAGTAAAGCAGAGATGAAATCAATTTAAGACACTGTTCAGTTTATTTTAAAAGTATGTTTGATTGAAGTGTCTTAACTGACAGATTATGTTACTATTGTATAGACAATGCCATTGTCATTATGATAAATCTATGTCTTTCACTTTGCTTAGTCATAAATATATGATTTTCCTTTCACCTGTTACTTATTACAGGTCATATGTATTTGACAATTATGACAAATAACACAGGTAACAATATGTGCCCATGCACTACATACATACAATATTAATCATAATTTTCTTTTTCTTTTTGGAAATTTTTCTTTTGTCTTGGTATATTATGTAAAAAATGTAATATAAATAATTGTTTTTATTTTGAGAGAAATGACTAAAAATGTTAAAGCCTGTGCATTGTGTTTTCTAGTTATTTTGTATTTTTAAATTTTTAAAATTTTCCTCAATTTGAGAAAAGATGTATTTAAATGTAACAAATGTCAGTAGGTCCCAAATTCTTTTTTTTTTATTTATTTATTTATTTATTATTTTTTTGAGGTACACCAAGTTCAATCATCTGTTTTTATACACATATCCCCATATTCCCTCCCTCCCTCAACTCCCCCCCACCATCCCCGTCCCAGTCCTCTAAGGCATCATCCATCCTTGAGTTGAACTCCCTTTGTTATACAGCAACTTCCCACTGGCTATCTGTTTTACACTTGGTAGTATATATATGTCTATGCTACTCTCTCACGTCCTCTCAGTTTCCCCTTCACCCCCTGGCCCCCAAACCTCAAGTTCCCCAGTCTATTCTCTGCTACTGCATCTTTGTTCTTGTCTTGTCACTGAGTTCATCAGTATCATTTTTAGATTCCATATATATGAGTTAGCATACAGTATTTGTCTTTCTCTTTCTGGCTTACTTTACTCTGTGTGACAGACTCTAGGTCTATCCACCTCATTACATATAGCTCCATCTCATTCCTTCTTATAGCTGAGTAATATTCCATTGTATATATATGCCACATCTTCTTTATCCTTTCATTTGTTGATGGGCATTTAGGTTGCTTCCATGTCTTGGCTATTGTAAATAGTGCTGCAATAAACATGATGGTACATGTTTCTTTTGGGATTATGGTTTCCTTTGGGTATATGCCCAGTAGTGGGATTACTGGATCATATGGTAGTTCTATTTGTAGTTTTTTAAGGAACCTCCAAATTGTTTTCCATAGTGGCTGTACCAACTTACAGTCCCGCCAACAGTGCAGGAGAGTTCCCTTTTCTCCACACCCTCTCCAACATTTGTGGTTTCCAGATTTTGTGATGATGGCCATTCTGATCGGTGTGAGGTGATACCTCATTGTGGCTTTGACTTGCATTTCTCCAATGATTAGTGATGCTGAGCATCTTTTCATGTGTTTGTTGGCCATCTGTATGTCTTCTTTGGAGAAATGTCTATTTCAGTCTTCCGCCCATTTGTGGATTGGGTTATTGGCTTTTTTGGTATGAAGCTGCATGAGCTGCTTGTATATTTTGGAGGTTAATCCTCTGTCTGTTGTTTCATTGGCAACTATTTTTTCCCATTCTGAGGGTTGCCTTCTAGTCTTGTTTATGGTTTCTTTCACTGTGCAAAAGCTTTTAAGTTTCATGAGGTCCCATTTGTTTATTCTTGATTTTATTTCCATGATTCTAGGAGGTGGGTCAAAAAGGATCTTGCTGTGATGTATGTCATAGAGGGGTCTGCCTATGTTTTCCTCTAGGAGTTTTATAGTGTCTGGCCTTATATGTAGGTCTTTAATCCATGTTGAGTTTATTTTCGTGTATGGTGTTAGGAAGTGTTCTAATTTCATTCTTTGACATGTAGCTGTCCAATTTTCCCAGCACCACTTATTGAAGAGGCTGTCTTTTTTCCATTGTATACTCGTGCCTCCTTTCTCAAAGACAAGGTGCCCATATGTGTTTGGGCTTCCTTCTGAGTTCTCTATTCTATTCCATTGATCATCCTTTCTATTTTTGTGCCAGTACCATACTGTCTTGATCACTGTGGCCTTGTAGTATAGTTTGAAGTCAGGAAGCCTGATTCCACCAACTCCATTTTTCCTTCTCAAGATTGCTTTGGCTCTTCGGGGTCTTTTGCGTTTCCATACAAATCGTAAGATTTCTTGCTCTAGTTCTGTGAAAAATGCCATTGGTAATTTGATTGGGATTGCATTGAATCTGTAAATTGCTTTGGGTAGTACAGTCATTTTCACGATGTTGATTCTTCCAATCCAGGAACATGGTATGTCCCTCCATCTGTTTGTGTCGTCTTTGATTTCTTTCAGCAATGTCTTAAAGTTTTCTGCATACAGATCTTTTGCCTCCTTAGGCAGGTTTATTCCTAGGTATTTTATTCTTTTTGTTGCAATGGTGAATGGGAGAGTTTCCTTAATTTCTCTTTCTGCTCTTCCGTTGTTAGTGTATAGGAATGCAAGAGATTTCTGCGCATTAATTTTGTATCCTGCTACTTTACTAAATTCATCAATTAGTGCTAGCAGTTTTCTGGTAGAGTCTTTCGGGTTTTCTATGTATAATATCATGTCATCTGCAAAAAGTGACAATTTTACTTCTTCTTTTCCAATTTGGATTCCTTTTATTTCTTTTTCTTCTCTATTGTTGTGGCTAATACTTCCAAACTATGTTGAATAGTAATGGTGAGAGTGGACACCCTTGTCCTGTTCCTGTTCTTAGAGGGAGTTCTTTCAGTTTTTCCCCATTGAGAACGATGTTGGCTTTTGGTTTTTCATATATGGCTTTTATTATGTTGAGGTAATTTCCTTCTATGCCCATTTTCTGGAGAGTTTTGATCATAAATGGATGTTGAATTTTGTCAAAAGATTTTTCTGCATCTATTGAGATGATCATATGGTTTTTAATCCTTCAATTTGTTGATATGATGTATCACGTTGATTGATTTGCATATACTGAAGAATCCTTGCATCCCAGGGATAAACCCCACTTGATCATGGTGTATGATTTTTTAATGTGCTGTTGGATTCTGTTAGCTAGTATTTTGTTGAGGATTTTTGCATCCAAATTCATCAGTGATATTGGTCTGTAATTTTCTTTTTGTGACATCTTTGCCTGGTTTTGGTATCAGAGTGATGGTGGCCTCTTAGAATAAGTTTGGGAGTGTTCCTCCTTCTGCAATATTTTGGAAGAGTTTGAGAAGGATAGGTGTTAGCTCTTCTCTAAATGTTTGATAGAATTTGCCCATGAATCCATCTGGCCCTGGGCTTTTGTTTGTTGGGAGATTTTTAATCACTGCCTCAATTTCCGTACTTGTGATTGGCCTGTTCATAGTTTCTATTTCTTCCTGGTTCAGTCTTGGAAGATTGTATTTTTCTAAGAATTTATCCATTCCTTCCAGGTTATCCAATTGATTGGCATATAGTTGCTTGCAGTAGTCTCTCCTGATGTTTTGTATTTCTGAGGTGTCCGTTGTTACTTCTCCTTTTTCATTTCCAAATCTGTTGATTTGTATCTTCTCCCTTTTTTTCTTGATGAGTCTGGCTAATGGTTTATCAATTTTCTTAATCTTCTCAAAGAACAAGCTTTTAGTTTTATTAATTTTTGCTATGGCTTCCTTCCTTTCTTTTTCATTTATTTCTGCTCTGATCTTTATGATTTCTTTCCTTCTGCTCACTTTGGGGTTTATTTTTTCTTCTTTCTCTAATTGTTTTAGGTGTAAGGTTAGGTTGTTTATTCGATATTGTTCTTGTTTCTTAAGGTAGGACTGTATTGCTATAAACTTCCCTCTTAGAACTGCTTTTGCTGCATCCCTTAGGTTTTGGGTTGTTGTGTTTTCATTGTTGTTTGTTTCTAGATATTTTTTGATTTCCTCTTTGATTTCTTTAATGATTTCTTGGTTGTTTAATAGTGAATTGTTTAGCCTCCATGTGTTTGTATTTTTTGCAGTTTTTTTCCTGTAATTGATATCTAGTCTCATGGCGTTGTGGTCTGAGAAGATGCTTGATATGATTTCAATTTTTTTGAATTTGCCAAGGTTTGATTTGTGACCCAAGATGTGATCTATCCTGGAAAATGTTCCGTGTGCACTTGAGAAGAAGGTGTATTCTGTCGTTTTTGGATGGAATGTCCAATAATTATCAATTAAGTCGAGATGGTCTAATGTGTCATTTAAAGCTTGTGCGTCTTTATTTTCTGTATGGATGATCTGTCCATTGATGTACGTGGGGTGTGCAAGTCTCCCACTATTATTGTGTTACTGTCGATGTCCCCTTTTATGGCTGTTAGCATTTGCCTTATGTATTGAGGTGCTCCTATGTTGGATGCATAGATATTTACCATTGTGATATGTTCTTCTTGGATGGATCCCTTGATCATTATGTAGTGTCCTTCCTTGTCTCTTGTAATAGTCTTTACTTTCAAGTCTAATTTGTCTGATATGAGTATTGCTGCTCCAGCTTTCTTTTGACTTCCATTTGCATGGAATATCTTTTTCCATCCCTTTACTTTCAGTCTATATGTATCCCTTGGTCTGAAGTGGGTTTCTTGTAGGCAGCATATAGAATGGATCTTGTTTTTGTATCCATTCAGCCAGTCTGTGTCTTTTGGTTGGAGTATTTAATCCATTTACATTTAAGGTGATTATTGACATGTGTGTTTCTATTACCATTTTCTTAATTGTTTTGGGTTTGTATTTGTAAGTGTTTTCCTTCTCTTGTGTTTCCTACTTAGAGAAGTTCCTTTAGCACTTGTTGTAAGGCTGGTTTGGTGGTGCTGAATTCTCTTAACTTTTGTTTGTCTGGAAAGCTTTTGATTTCTCCCTCAAATCTGAATGAGATTCTTGCTGAGTAGAGTATTCTTGGCTGTAGGTTTCTCTCTTTCAGGACTTTCAGTATATCCTGCCATTCCCTTCTGGCCTGCAGAGTTTCTGTAGAAAGGTCAGCTGTTATCCTGATGGGTTTTCCCTTATATGTTATTTGTTGCTTTTCTCTTGCTGCTTTTAATATTTTTTCTTTGTGTTTAATTGTCATTAGTTTGATTAATATGTGTCTTGGTGTATTTCTCCTAGGGTTTATTCTGTATGGGACTCTCTGTGCTTCTTGGACTTGGTTAATTATTTCCTTTCCCATGTTGGGGAAGTTTTCCACTAGAACCTCTTCAAATATTTTCTCAGACCCTTTCTTGTTTTCTTCTTCTTCTGGGATGCCTATAATTCGAATGTTGGTATGCTTAATGTTATCCCTGAGGTCTCTGAGACTGTCTTCTATTCTTTTTATTCTTTTTTCTTTTTCCTGCTCTGTGGCAGTTATTTCCCCCATTCTATCTTCCAACTCACTTATTCGTTCTTCTGCCTCAGTCATTCTTCTGGTTATAGCATCTAGAGTATTTTTAATTTCAGTTATTTTCTTATCCATTGTTGTTTGTTTTTCTGAGTTCTTATGAACTGTTTCTTGTACTTTGTCTATTTTATTATCGAGATTTTGTATCATTTTTACTATCATTACTCTAAATTCTTTTTCAGGCATTTTTCCTATTTCCTCCTCATTTATTTGGTCTTGTGGGTTTTTTTCCTGCTCCTTTGCCTGCATGGTGTTTCTTTGTTTCCTCATGGTAGTCCAAACTTTTGGGGTTGCTCGTCCTGGCAATAGAGCTGTTTATAGAAGACTGTCCAAGCCTCAGACTAATGTCCAAGTGTTGGATTAAACAAATACTAAGTCTAGAAAACACATACATGTATAAGACACACAATTACTGAATCCATTAGGACATAAGGCTCTGGAAAGACCTGACTGAAGAACCCCAGTATGCTATCAGATATTCAAAGAGAAACCAAACAGAAATTGACAACCAAAACAGAAAAAAACAGAAAGAAAAATAAAAGCAAACAAACAAATAACACCTTACACATACAAACACAAATCCAGGGAGATATTGAAAGCTAGGATCAAATATAAAAAAGAGCTAGAGTATCACCAGACAGAATGGAGATTCTCAGAATGAAATTAGACAATTGTACTAAGACCTAAGATAAAGACAAAAACCTAATATTAAATACCAAGGCAGTGCATCATCTGGAGAATAGAGCAAGGAGTCTAAGCAGATCGCTAGTGTTGCTTATAACTATGTTAGGATAAAATAAACTAAAAATGGATGGAAGATAGGGGAACAGAAGAGCGTAGTGTGATTGGAAACATGCAAATAGAAAGGAATAGAAATGTATAAAAGATAGGGATGAAAGGAAGGTATGAGAGATATATTGCCTGTACTACCAAAAACTTAGCTAGAAATAGAAGTATATAAAAAGGCAAAAAAATAAAAATAGAATAAAAAATGGAATTAAAAAATATGTTATAAAACTTGTAGATCCCTCAGGACTAAGATTGTAATTAATAAAGGAAAAAAAATCCAGAACTGATCCCAGAATGGACCAGTTCAATAGGATTGATACTATTATTTCTGTTTCCTTAGAGTCTCAGCTGTAAGTGTCCTTCTACTCGCCTTGGGTTTTTTGTATTATTCTGTGACCAGCAGAGCTTCCTTTATTGTTCATCTGTAAGAGTTGATGTGTGGGGAGGGAGAGGGTACAATAGTGGCTCCTTCGCCTGGGAGTGAGTGAGCAGTGGTGCACTGTTGTTTCAGTCGGGCTTGGAGGTGCCTGTTGCAGAGGGACTCTGGTGACTCAGGTGTAAACAGAAAGTCTCAGATTTGAGCCTCTCTTGGGGTTTTTATTTTTCTCGGCAGCCTCCCTGCTGCCGGAGTTCCAAGGGGTTTTAATCTAGCCCCGCCCAAGGGCCTGAGAGTACTTGTTATCCCTGAGCGCCTTAGGTGGCCCACAGGGCGTCTGTCCACTACCCGCTGCAGGCGCTGAAAGAGAGAGAGAGGCTATGCGCGCGGCTCCTCCCCCCCACCCGTGAGCCTGCAGCATCCAGCTGCTATTATGGCTGGGCAGCTCTCAGGGGCAGGCACTCCTCGCCGTGGACCTCTTTCTTCCTGTCCTCTCAGTCCGTCACCTTACTGGCAACAATGTTTCTCACCCTGAACCAACTCTCCAGTTCCCTCGCTCCCGTTCCTGGACCCTCTGTTCAGCTGTGGATGGACGTCTCGGTCTGGGAATGCTGAGCTGCGGTGCAGACCCTCCGTATGTTTCTCACTCCCTCCCGTCTGCCACAGCTCCGCCGCGTCACCCTCTTTGAGCCATCCTAGATGCCTCCCTACCGGTTATGTCGGGCTCCTTGTGGTCCTTTCTGGTGTCCGAGGTCGTCTGCTGGTGTTCAGTTGGTTCTCTGTGGGGATTATTGTGTCTTTTGGTGCATTCCCAATGCATCTGTGGAGAGGAATGCATTCCACATCCCTCTACTTTGCCGCCATCTTTTTCCCCTCTCAAATTCTTTATGATACAAATAAAATGTACTAAATATAATAATTATGATTCACTTATACCATTATTACAGGTTGTGAAATGTAATACAATTTAACAGTTTCAACACTGCCTCATGTTTAAGATAATATGCCACTTAAATTAGAGAATCAGGGAAAACATTTGCATTATTTTAGAGTCTATACACTAATTCTCCATAACTTAAAGAATCACATTAAGGATAGCAATAAATACAAAAATTGCAAAGCAACAAAGGAAGCATTTTTAAAACCTTAGTTCTTTAATCAGTTTAGCTTGAATAAATTTAGGGCATTTTTGGCTGAAGTCTCTTATTTGTCCACAAAGTCTACACTTAATACAAAATTACTCAAATATGCATATAATGTGCCAGAGAAAATGACACATTAATTGTAATTTCATAGGTTAACTAAATATCTGGAATAATTTCAGAAGTGCAAATTATTTGGAGGTTTCTTTTGGATATCTGGTTCCTCCTGAGTGCTTTGGGAGGAAAAAAGTGATTTACATGCCTTCATGCTATCTTCTGACTAATTAAATCTAAGTTTGAACTACCATGATTAATCAAAGTTAGAATTATATTGTATATTTTTATACTATAAAACAGATAATGTTTTAGAAACTCTGCATTTTGTTGTATTCCTTTGAAGCGTGTTGAGTTTTTTTTAAACAGGTAGTCAAATTATTGACAGATCATCTTGACCTTCTAGAGGCTTGGTATGGGGCTTCATTAGGGAGTGTCGGGATTGGGCTTCCCTTTTCATTTTTTGTTCTGTGCAAGTTCAGATTTTATATCAATTTTATGTTGATCTCAGATTATGAAGAGTGTTTCCACTTCTGTTCTCTAAAAAGTGTATAAAAAAGTGAAATAAATCTTACCTTGAATGTTTGATAGAACTGACTATAATTCTGTCTGGGCCTTGTGATTACTTATGGAATGATATTCTCTTCTGACTCAATTTCTATAATTGTTAGAGTGACAATAAAAATTTTGTTTAATTATACACCTATATTATTATGACAATTTCCTTTAATTTTTCTAGTTTGTTACGGAATTGTGTTATTTTTTCTAACTTCTGCTTTATATGTACTTACTACTCTATTCTTTTTTTACCACTTTTTACTTGAAGTATAGTTTTTTGTTTTGTTTGTTTGTTTGCTTTGGCTGTGCCGCATGGCTTACGGGATCTTAGTTCCCTGACCAAGGATTGAACCTGGGCCCTCAACAGTGAGAGCGCAGAGTCCTAACCACTGGACTGCCAGGGAATTCCCTGAAGTATAGTTAATTTACAATGTTTTGTTAGTTTCAGGTGTACAGCAAAGTGATTCAGTTATATATATATTTACTCTTTTTCAGATTTGTTTCTATTATAGGTTATCACAAGATATTGTATATACTTCCCCGTGCTATACTGTAGGTCCTTGTTGTTTATCTATTTTATATGTAGTAGTGTGTATATGTTAATCCCAAACTCCTAATTTATTCCCCCCTCCCCCACCCCCTTTGATAACCATAAGTCTGTTTTCTATATCTGTGAGTATATTTCTGCTTTGTAAATAAGTTCATTTGTATCATTTTTTTTAGATACCACATATAAGTGATATCATGATATTTGTCTTTCTCTGTCTGACTTACTTCACTTAGTATGATAATCTCTAGGTCCATCCATGTTGCTGCAAATTGAATTATTTTACTCTCTTTTATGTCTAAGTAATATTCCATTATTTATATGTACCACTTCTTTATGCATTCTCCTGTTGATGGGCATTTAGGTTGCTTCCATATCTTGGCTACTGTAAATAGTGCTGCCATGAACACTGTGGTGGTTGCATCTTTTCAAATTATGGTTTTCTCTGGATATAAGCCCAGGAGTGGGATTGCTGCATCATATGGTAGTTCTGTTTTTAGTTTATTAAGAGACTTCCACATTGTTCCCCATAGTGGTTGTACCAAATTACATTCCTGCCAACAGTTTAGAAAGGTTCCCTTTTCTCCACACCCTCTCCAGCATTTATTGTTTGTAGACTTTTTGATGATGGCTGGTCTGACCAGTATGAGGTGATACCTCGTTGTAGTTTTGATTTGCATTTTTCTAATAATTAGCAATGATGAGCATCTTTTCATGTGCCTATTGGCCATCTGTATGTCTTCTTTGGAGAAATGTCTATTTAGGTCTTCTGCCCATTTTTTGATTGGGTTGTCTTTATTGATACTGAGCTGTATGAGCTGTCTGTATATTTTGGAAATTAATCCTTTGCTGGTAGCATCATTTGAAAATATTTTCTCCTACTCTGTAGGTTATCTTCTCCTTGTGTTGATGGTTTCCTTTGTTGTGCAAAAGCTTTTAAGTTTAATTAGGTACTATTTGTTTGTTTTTGTTTTTATTTCCATTAATCTAGGAAATGGATCCAAATAGATATTGCTGTGATTTATGTCAAAGAGTGCTTTGCCTATGTTTTCCTCTAGGAGTTTTAGAGTACTCAGTCATATTTAGGCCTTTAATCCATTTTGAGTTTATTTTTGTATATGGTGTTAGAGAATGTTCCAATTTCATTCTTTTACATGTATCTGTCCAGTTTTCCCAGCACCACTTATTGAAGAGACTGTCTTTTCTGCGTTGTATATCCTTGCCTCCACTGTCATAGATTAATTGACCATAAGTGTGTGGGTTTATTTCTGGGTTTTCTATCCTGTTCCATTGATCTATATGTCTGTTTATGTGCCAGTACCATACTGTTTTGATTAATGTAAGTTTGTAGTAGAGTCTGAAGTTAGGGAGTATGATTCTTCCAGCTCCATTCTTTCTAAAGATTGATTTAGCTATTCAGTCTTTTGTGTTTCCGTACAAATTAAAAAAAATTGTTCTAATTCTGTGAAAAATGCCATTGGCAAGTTGATAGGGATTGCCTTAGGTAGTATGGTCATTTTAACAGTATTGACTCTTCCTATCCAAGAACACAGTATATCTTTCCATCTGTGTCATCGTCAATTTCTTTCATCTACATCTTATAGTTTTTGGAGAACAGGTCTTTTGCTTCCTTAGGTAGGTTTATTCCTAGGTATTTTACTCTTTTTGATGTGATGGTAAATGGGATTGTTTCCTTAATTTCTCTTTCTGATATTTCATTGTTGTGTATAGAAATGCAACTGATTTGTCTATACTGATTTTGTATCCAGCAACTTTACTGAAGTCATTGATAAGCTCCAGTAGTTTTTTGGCAGCATCTTCAGGGCTTTCTATGTATAGTATCATGTCATCTGCAAACAGTGATGGTTTTACTTCTTTTCCAATTTGGATTTCTTTTATTTCTTTTTCTTCTTTGGTTGCTGTGACTAGGACTTCCAAAACTATGTTGAATACAAGTGGTGAGAGTGGGCATCCTTGTCTTGTTCCTGATCTTAGAGGAAAATTTTTAAGCTTTTCAGTGTTGAATATAATGTTAGCTGTGGATTTGTCACGTATAGCCTTTATTATGTTGAGGTATGCCCCTTCTATGCCCACTTTCTGAGGAGTTTTTATCATAAATGGGTGTTGAATTTTGTTAAAAGCTTTTCTGCATCTACTGAGATGATCATATGGTTTTTATTTTTCAATTTGTTAATGTGTTGTATCACATGGATTGATCTGCAGATATTGAAAAATCT
This sequence comes from Hippopotamus amphibius kiboko, assembly GCF_030028045.1. Taxonomy (NCBI): domain Eukaryota; kingdom Metazoa; phylum Chordata; class Mammalia; order Artiodactyla; family Hippopotamidae; genus Hippopotamus; species Hippopotamus amphibius. The sequence goes on from NC_080191.1 coordinate 29,087,042, forward strand.
TTGCATCCCTGGAATAAACCCCACTGGATCACGGTGTATGATCCTTTTAATGTATCATTGGAGTCTGTTTTCTATGTATTTTGTTGAGGATTTTTGCATCTATGTTCTTCAGTGATATTGGCCTGTAACTTTCTCTTTTTTGTGATGTCTTTTTCTGGCTTTGGTATCAGGGTGATGCTGGTCTCATAGGATGAGTTTGGAAGTATTCCTTCCTTTGCAACTTTTTGGAATAGTTTCAGAAGGATAGGTGTTAACTCTTCTCTGAATGTTTGTTTGGATTCACCTGTGAACCATCTGGTCCTGGACTTTTGTCTGTTGGGAGTTTTTAAATTACTCATTCAATTTCAGCACTGGTAATTGATCTGTTCATATTTTGTATGTCTTCCTGTTTCAGTCTTGGGAGATTGTACTTTTCTAAGACTATGTCCATTTCTTCTAGGTTGTCCATTTTATTGGCATATAGTTGCTCACAGTAGTGTCTTATGATCTTCTGTATTTCTGTGGTATTGGTTGTAACTTCTCATTTTTCATTTCTGATTTTATTGATTTGGGCCCTCTCTTTTTTTTTTTCTTGATGAATCAGGCTAACGGTTTATCAACTTTGTTTATCTTTTCAAAGAACCAGGTTTCAGTTTCATTGACCATTTCCATTGTTTTTTTCATCCCTATTTCATTTATTTCTGTTCCAATCTTTCTGATTTCTTTCCTTCTACTAAATTCGGGTTTTGTTTGTTCTTCTTTCTGTAGTTGCTCTGTCAATATTCTTAATATTATTTATTTGTATTTTCTCCTTTATTCCTCATCATTTCACCAGAGGATTTTCTACTCTAAGTACTTTCCTTGGGAATGCTGGAGCAGAATAGTTTGCAATGAAGGAGTTGAGATATGTCTAACAAGGTATGGATGCCCTCATATCTTGGAGACTGGGAGGGCCAGCAGCAATGAAACATTTGTCTTTGACTTTTGAGAAGCCTTCTTAGTTAACCCTTGATTTTTCTACTATTACATAATTTTCTAGATATGTCAAGATCCAAAAATGTTTGGGAAGCACTAGTTTATTTTATTATTATTTTCTTTCAAAGCACAAAATTTTGGATTTGTTGCTCACAAAATAAGATATATACAAATACCAAATAAGCACTAGAATATATGTTCAACTCTTTACTTTTCAGAGAAAAAGAAATACAAATATATACCAATATGTATCCTTTAGAATGGCTAAATTAAAAAAAAAAAAAAAAAACCCTGAAAATACTAAATGCTGGTGAAGATGCGGAACAGCTGAGATTTTCATACAATGATGATGAAGTGTTTAAAATTTTACTATGATTCTTTAAAACACTTTGAGAGTTTCTATAATGCTAACTTAACTTATGCCATAGCCTACTAATTCCATCCTACATATTTACTCAAGATAAATGAATCATATATTCAAGAAAAAACACTTGCATAAAACTGTCTCAGCAACTTTATTTATGTTAATCGTAAACTGGGAAAAAACCGATCAGGAAGTGAATGTATAAACAAATTGTGATATATGCATACAAAAAAAAGTAATAAAAAAGAACAATCACTTGGTATACTTCAAAACATAAATGAATCTCAAAAATATTGTGTTAAGCACAGATACAAAAGCGTATATATCATATGATTCTCTTTATATGATGTATGAGAACAGTGAGGGAATTCAGGACTGTGGTTGCATCTAGCATGCAAAGTTTGATGGGAGAGAACATAAAAGATCTTTCTGGATTGAGTGAAATGTTTGAATGGGATGATAGTTACACAGAAGTAAATACAGGCAGTCCTTACTTTGTACAGTAATGTGGGACCATTCAAGCTGAAACAGCATAAAGCAATCTTAATATTCAATGGGAAAAGTATTATTCTTATGCAATCTTTAAAATTTTTTGTCAATTATAAATGTGAAGGAAAATGGAAATAAAACTAGTATTTATTTAGTACACTGTAATTTAAAACATTAGAAATGCTGAGAATAAAAATATTTTATTCCTTTGTTTAAAAAAATGTATTAAGTAGTTTGATATTTGAATGGTACTTGTTTTCCTCTTTTATTCATATAACTTATAGAGTGAGAATCTTTTCTATACCTAAGTAAGAATCATACTCCTTTCTAAGTTTGAAACAGCCTCCAAGATTTTATCCCTTGTGCTTTTAATATCATGCAATATCTCTGTGAGGTTTATTAATGTGAAGTTTTGTCAGCTTCACTTCTTCTGGGATATCTTCATCCTTTTCAAAGCAAGCTATTTATTTATGTCAATAAGTTCACCTTCACTAAGATATGGCTTCATATCTAGAGTCTGTTGAGTGGAGGTAGTGCCAACATTGCTACAGTCAGCTATTTCTTCTATAATTCTATTTATGTTGTATTCAAATTTCACTTCCAGCATTATCAGTTTTTCTTTTTTGCTTCACCTCTGTCTTTGTTGGCTAATGTCCTGTCTTAATCACTCATTTTTGTAAAATGTCACATGGGTTTCATAGATAGAAAAGGAGGCAATACAACTACATGCTTTGCTATCTGTTTATGATTTGAATAATAGACTGCAGTAACCAACCACTGACAGATTTTGAAAGAAGTGATGTAAATGGTCAGTAGTAATGATGTTTATCTGTTATTTAAACAGTGATTTATGGACTAAAGAAATAGCAAGTGGTTTCCTGATAGTTTCCTTTCCTGCTGGCCCAGTGGTAGGAAGAACAAGGAATGGACTAGGGAAATAGTACATAGGTAATTACAAGGATAATGTTAATAAGATTCTAATTTGTAACCTTGACCATGAAGCAGAACATACAGTGGAATAAGCAGGACAGGAGGCAAGTGGAGATTTTTTTTCATAAAATGGGAGAATAATGTACTTTCATGCCTTGTAGGGACAGAGAAATTCATGAGAGAACAGAGAGAAGGTGGATTATGGAGAAACGAAATTTTCCAAAAGGTAAAAGAGAATGGGACTCACAGCACAAAGGGACAGGAACATCCACTCATAAAAGGAGAGAGAACAAAGGCTAAAAGATACAGATATTTCTGGGTTGACTAGTTTGGTAGTCAAAAGATAAAGGAACCTAAGATCTTTAAGGGAGATGAAATAATGTGAGTTGAGAGAGAAAAAGGTATGAAATAGTCTAAAACAGAAGGGCAAATTTCTTACTTATGTACCCTATGTATCTGTGGCCCGAAAACCTATCATAATAATTGAAGGTCCCAGGAAACTACAATCTGGGAGAGACAACCAAAAATACAACTGTGGGACTAACAAAATCGCTTGAAATTCCCTGCTGCATGAGCCCCTTGACACAAATCATCAAGACTTACAAGCTACCATTTTAACTTTATTTCAATCACAGTTATACAGATGAATACAGTTGTAAAGTCTTAGGAAATTTTGCCAATGGGAATATTTACAATTTCTCTTTCTGAACTGAAATTTCCCATTGTCATTACAAAATAAAGCCACTGTATGTTTTTCAATGATAGAAAATAAAAATTTTAATAATTATTATATTTTAGAACTCCAGTTATTAAATTCCAGAAAAAAATTAAACCCTCTAACATTGTTATTTGCAGGTGTTGCTTTGTAACTAGTATTACTTAAAAGGAAATGAGCAGCTGACGATCACAATAGTGACTGGAAGGGAAGAGTATTGGCATGGATTTTCACAGTGTAAATGAGGTATTCACAGTTGCTATGTTAAAATAAGTGTTCTCCCTCAAAAATTCTGAGGAGAGATCAATATTATATCAAGATATCTCTATTGCATACACAAGCATACAAATATGGTTGATTTTATGGGTTTTTAAAAAATTGTCTTTGGTGCTAGATTTCCAAGCCATGAAGCAAATCAAATTCTTTATAGACTTTAGACTTTAAGATGGGTCCTATAAAGTCAGAAAACCAAAACGTGTTAAGCAGTGCATCTCTCAGCTACTAGAATGTATACTATTATTATTATGCTCTTTCACCTATAAAAATACTGTCTCACTCAAATTTCTTTAGCCAGGCAAGTACATGACTTTTAACTGTTCTGCCTCAGGAGAATGTCTCACTTTAACTTTCCCCTTTAAAGGGACTTATCCCAGGGCATTACCTTTCCTTGCTGAACTATCCTGCAGCAGATTTCTATCCCTCTCAATGCTCTGGCCCCTTACATAGGTCTCCCAAATGCACCCACAAGCCTGTGTGTAACCTGCCACAATACAGTCACACCTTGGTGTCAAATAAATGTGGCATTATTCAACTATATTAACTATTTGTTCACGGCAATCACTTAATATTTGTTCGAAAAATATGGTCTATCTAATAAATTTGATACTATTGAGAATATCAATATTTCAAAGAGCTTCAGCTTCTGTAGGTCAAAAGCAACATCATGATATTTTGAATGCTCTTAAAAGAGACTACTTCATAGATTGCAATGCTAATATTCATGTTTGTGTTTATATGTTAATCTCATTACATAATAGTCAAACCTATCAGTGTACTCCTGTCTATATAGAAATATAGGTGGATTCTGTACTTTAGTGGTATTTGTTGACTTTTTTCCACTTCATTTTAATTTTTCAATTTTTAGTTGTTTTTCTCTGGAAGTATATTTCTATAATTGCCCCCCATTGCTACATTGTATCCACAGTGTATTACATAGTGTCAGACATTACAAGCATTATTAAAAGTACCTATTTGATTTTTAATATTAATATTTAAATTATTGAAACTAGAACACTGATTAGAAATGTCTAGACATCTAGAAATCTTGAATATTAGTTAAATGAATATAATACATTCTTAAATTGCTTATAATTTCATCACCCTGTGATACTCTAATCAAAAAGAAAGGATCTATTAGTGAAATGAAAGTAGGGGTAAAAAATGACTGTATCATTTAAAGTTCATGGTAGAAGAAAACTAAGCATACTAAAAAACAAAAAGCAAAACTGGAATGCTTTCTCAACCTGGCCCTTCAATGGCCTGTGAAATTTTAAGGGACGGTTCACACACAAAGGACAACAGCAAATGAAAGGTCAAAAGCGGCTAACACTCCCCAAAGTATCTACATTTGAGACCAACTCATATTTAGGAAACAGAAGTTACTCTTACTTTTTCTTACCTGCTTCGTCGCTAACAGAAGGAAATACTGTTGGCTACATTCTAGAACATTAATGTCATTAAACCTGGAGTGGCCAAGTAATGATGCAATAAGAAATAAAATTCAGAAGAATGGGACTTTCCCGGTGGCACAGTGGTTAAGAATCCACTTGCCAGTGCAGGGGACACGGGTTCCAACACTGGTCCGGGAAGATCCCACATGCCGCGGAGCAACTAGGCCTGTGTGTCCCAACAACTGATCCTACACTCTAGAGCCCATGAGCCACAATTACTGAGCCCACGTGCAGCAATTACTGAAGCCTGCGGGCCTAGAGCCCGAGCTCTGCAACAAGAGAAGCCACTGCACTGAGTAGCCCGCGCACCACAACGAAGAGCAGCCCCCCCAACCACAATTAAAGAAAGCCCGTGCATAGCAACGAAGACACAACATAGCCAAAACTAAATAAAATAATAAATTAAAAAAAGAAAAGTTTAGTCATTTCGAGAATTTTATATAAATGGAATTAAACAGTATAAAAAATTCAGAAGTATGTCTCTAAGATGTAGAAAAAAAAAAAATCTTTGTACAGTAAAATAGCACCCCCTGAATACTGATGTCTTTCCCCCACCCCATTCCTGCTAACAAATCTAAAATTGTAAAAATGTATTAAGCCCAGGTGTTACCCTCTCTTAACCTGAGAGATTCCTCACTCCTTGAAGGCCACTGTTTTGGGACTTGTTACCATGAGGCATCAAGGAAGCAATACAGAGCCTCCTCGTGATAGAAATCTTGACTTACTGTCTCTACTTCGCATTGATTGTTGAGTAACAAAATGAGCAAACTAAGCAAAGATTAGATTGTTATTATCACTGTTTCTCAAAGCTGAGCAAATGTTTTGCAGTCTGGCCTACTGAAGGAGGAGAGGGTATATGCTTAATATATTTCAGATCTGAATTTTGATCATAAGCAAATTTTTCTTATTGAAGATAAAAGGCAATACACTAACATTTGTTTAAAAAAAACTCTGTTAAATTGTTTTTTTTAATTTATATACAAATAAGAGTTAAACAATTGTAGACATGGAATCATAATCATTAATTCAATAAAAAATAAGCCATAGTATTCCAATTTTATTTAAAAGCAAACAACCGGAAGAACAAGAAATATGATAGCATGATTTCAGTAAGAATTGTGAAAGTTTCTCCCTTAAGACCTAAAAGTAGAAGTTGGAAATAAAACCGATACAGAAGTTAGTTCTCAGTTAGACAGTTTTCCAGTACAAGTAATAGAACGACTAAAGTGGCTTAAACAGTAGTGGTTTATTAGTGGATTTTACCTACCAGGCTCACTGGAAATAAATGGCCCCAACATTGATTAACTCAGTGGCTCAGTGTGTTAGGACTCTGCAGTTCTCATTCATATTCATTTTCTCTCTCTCTCCTCCTCATCCTCCTCCTCATCATCCCCCTCCTCTCTCTCTCTTCTTTATAAAATAGCTGCCAAAACTCCATGCAACATGATGCCCTGCAACAATGTCCAAGGAAGAAAGGAGGGAAGCAGGATCAAGCAAAGGAAGAAGTCCAGCTATAAGTACAGTGACAGCCTCGACTGACTCCATGGGGAGCTGATATTACCCCAGAGTTGGCTGATATGGACAGGCCTTTATACTCCCTCATTGATCACTTATTAGATGTATACCTCCTCTGCAAAGGATATCATGACCTTGGGCAAGGCAGCTATCTACAGTAGGGGCAACCCCCTACCTGATGGGGATGGCAGGTAAATAAATAGATGGAGAGATATGTTATGTTTGTGAATTGGAAGACTCAATATTAAGTATGCTAATTATCTCCAAATCAATCTTTGTAATCAGCACAATTGTACTCAAAAATTCCAGCAAGTATTTTTATGAAAATTGGTGAGTTTCTACTATAATTTATATGAAAATACAAAGGGTTAAGAAGGTAATAGACAAGATAATCTTAAGGAAGCAAAATAAAGCTGGAGGACTTACGGCATCAGATATCAAGATCCATTACAAAACTATAGTAATTACACCCATATGGAAATCAGTACAAGGACAAACAAAGAGACCAGTGGAACAGAATACAAAGTCCAGAAACAATTCATTCATATATGTTCCCTGGATCTATGACAAAGTCTACACTGCAGTGCAGTGGGGGAATGGATGATTTCTTCAATAAATATTTGTTGGGTCAACTAGATATCCATGCAGAAAAACTGACTTCTGAAACTCCTACCTAATGCCATTTGCAGAATTAAGTTCAGATGGATAGGATAAGAAAATATGTAAGGCAAAAAATATAAATAAACATTTTAGAAGAAAACCTAGGTGAATATCAAAAGAGCAAATAAGGTAAATATTTCTAAGACAGGACACAAAAACTACTATCATGGATATATTTGACTATATTAAGAACTTCTGCTCATTAAAATATATCACTAAGAGGATAAAAAGACAATTCACAGGATGAAATAAACATTTGCAATACAAATGTCCTAGAGAGGAGTTGTTTCCAGAATATATAAAGAACTCTTATAATCAATAGCAAAAAGTTGAAAATACAATCTAAAGATGAGAACTGAACAATAACTAATACATTTACTAAAACCAAAACAAAACAAAGCAAAACCCAATTTCATTAATCATTAGGAAAATGCAAATTAACTCTATAATGGGTTACCACTACCAACAGAATGGCTAAAATTTCAAAGATTAATGAATGAATAACAAATGAATGAATGAACACTGGCTGACAGTATCAATTATTATCGCTGAAGATGTGGAGCAACTAGAATTCTCAGTATCTATAAAATCTGAATATATTTATAACTATGAGCTTAGTTTTTCCTATATATGTGAAAATATATATGTATATAAACATATAAACATATACATATATATATATATATTCACCAAGACAAAATATTTAGAATGTTCAAAGCAGCACTATTTAGACAATACAGATTATTCAGATAATGCAGGCAAATCTCATAAACATAATATTAAGAGGCAGAAGAAAAACACAAAAGAGAACATTGTATTATTCCATTTATATAAAGTTCAAACACAGACAGAACTAAGTCATGATGTGAGAGGTTGAAGAGTTGTTAGTTTTGGGGTGGGGAGTGACTAGAAGGGGGCAAAAGGAGGCATTCTAGAATACTGGCAGCATTTTATTTTTTGAGCAGAGCCCTTGTTACAAAGGTGTGTTCACTTTGAGAAAATCCATCAAGCTTACACTCATGATTTATGCACTCTTCTGAGTATAGAATATATTCATAAAAATTTATAGTAATAAAATCCATTCAATTCTTCATCTTTCAGTCATAATACCTCTTACACTGATGCTACTTTTCTTTGCATGTTTATCAAATGCTTTGTTTGAAAGAATTTAACTAGACTGTCTAGGATTTCTTCAAAGTTCTTTTTGCCTTCATCTCCTGATTTTTCTCCCTGCTTTTTTTATTTTGACAGTCTCTATACTTCTCATTTCATTCCTGTATTTTGCAGTCTTGTGATTCTGATGGGAACCATCACTTTTTCTTGGCCCTTCTCATTTCTTAATTTTCCTAGAAGTTCTCTTCTCTCCATTCTCTGTGTTTTGTGGATCTCAGAGGAAGCTGTCCTTGAGGTAGGGCTTCTCTTCTCCTTTAATTAGCAGGGCCTATCAGTTTTGATAAATTCTTTTTTGACACCCAACTTTTATACACAAGCCTAAACTATAGATTTATAGTTGAGTTTGCTCTTCAGCCTGACATTCATTTTTCTGAGTTACAGGCCAAAAAAATGTGTCTTCTAAACTACAGAAATAGTAAGCAGAAGTAATTATATTTCTTTAAATATTGATTTTAATTACTTCAATTGTATTTGATTTAACTATAAAAATTTGTTGGCCACAAAATGCAATTTTATCATGTTAACATGTTAGATTCTTTTGACTTAAAGTTTTGAACACATATCATTAAAAGAGTTATGAGTATTTAATGTCACTGAAATATCTATAGAATTAGGTAGGTACTTCTGGTATCTTTGATTTAATAAACATAGGATTTTTACGTATTCTTTTGATCACCAGAGGTAGCTTGTATAGTATTACTGAAATTATAGTGTGAAGCAATATAAAATTAATTTTAGATAAAGAAATACAGGGAATTTAAATTGTAAAATAAGTTAAATCTCTTGTGCACAGAGTCCATGGTGAGTAGAGATTTTTATTAAAATCATGTTTGGTTTACAGAAAGACCATTGATTTAAATAAAAAGCTAAAACCTCATATATTTTATATGATGACTTCATAAAATTGGATATCAAAAAATATTAACTGGGGGCTTGCTAGGTGGCGCAGTGGTTGAGAGTCCGCCTGCCAATGCAGGGAACACAGGTTCGATCCCTGCTCCAGGAAGATCCCACATGCGGTGGAGCAACTAAACCCGTGCGCCACAACTACTGAGCCTGTGCTTTAGAGCTCATGAGCCACAACTATTGAACCCATGTGCTGCAACTACTGAAGCCTACGCGCCTAGAGCCCGTGCTCTGCAACAAGAGAAGCCACGGCAATGAGGAGCCCGTGCACCACAACGAAGAGTAGCCCTGACTCACCGCAACTAAAAGAAAGCACACGCACAGAAAAAAAAAAAGACCCAATACAGCCAAATAAATAAATAAATTTATAAAAAAATATTAATTGACTTTTCTTAGCATGGGAAATATAGAGATCATTGATTATGATATCAAATAACATTTAGTTTGAGGTCACAAGTATAGAGAAATGTGTAGAAAAAATACAGCAAGGTAAAATGAAATATAACATCATCTAAAGTAGAAAGAAGTAGGAGTTATACAGAAAATGAGGACTACACAGTAAAATGCTAACCTAGCAAAGAAAGATATCACGATCACTCCAGATCGTAGTCTGAATCAGCAAGACTGATAAGAAAGGAAATATATTGCATGGATTAGAGAAACTGCGTGGTAATTCACTAAGTATACTTTTCATCTAAAGCTCAGCACAGATGCTGAATTTTGAAAAGGATTATAAAATAGAACATTTAGTAAATGATACACAAGTTCAGGTGATACAGCACAGTGAAAAGAACAGTCGATAGTGAAGGCAGGTGTGTCCCTGAGGTTATAGCAAAGTCACCAGTTCACAGAGGTCATAGTCAAGTCATTTCATGTCCCTTAGCCTTGCTGTCCTCATTTGTCAAATGAAAAATTTAGAAAATTATCTCACAGTTCCCATGCAGGTCTCAGATTTTACTATGATATGAATTAGGAATACATGGGCAAATGAAAGACTACTCATATAGTGGATTTTAAATATGTATAAAAGGTATTCTACAAAAGTTGATAAACTATTTACTACATTCACTGATGACAGAACTGGAAAAAATGAACTTACTCAGAAGGAAAAACAACATAGGTTAGGCCAATGATTCTCAATCTTCACTGCCTTACATTCAACTGGGGATCCCTTTACAAAAGTGCAGACAGTAGTCTTTGCCCCCAAGATTCTGTTTTAAATGGCTTGGAGTGAATCCAGGCATCAGTGTATTTAAATAGTCCCCATAAATGTTTCTAATTTTCACCCAGGTTTGGAAACCTCTGGATCAGACATAATAAAATATGACCTGCCAATGAAAGATTATAGATAATTTTTTTCTCTGGGGCCTATAAATAGTATAAAATCCATTTATTAACTGCAAAAATAACACTATAGTCACAATAACAATTAATATCTATTTATACCGTATTTACTGCACAATTTTCTAGGTACCTTGAATACATGAATTGATCCTCTCAACAATGTTTTGATATATTTACTCACCTTTTCTTGTTTTTAAAGATAAGGACATAATTATAGGGAGTTTGTAAATTGGGGAGTTCTGTACCCACATTATGTTATATTCTATATGATTTTACCTTCAGCTACAGAGTTTCGTTTGCCTTCAGTTCAATACCATCCTGTTGTAGTTATGACTAAAAATAAAGGAACAGAAGAATGTCAATTCTTTTACTATCCCTATCTTCTCCCCAAACCATTACATTAATATAAAATGCCCATTTGGTGAATTCAATATGCAACATGGCTTAGTTTTCTCACAAAATCCATACCTTCAAGTTGAACTCTTTCAAAAGTATATTTTCTTGCAGGAAATATTTTTTATATTCTAATTGTGGCTGCATTACCTTAGATTTCCCATTGAGTTTAGTGTTCTAGTAACGAGGACATAAAATGGCTATGTTCTTTTTCAAACTTTCTATTGAAGTCAATATTATGACTTTCACTATATCAGAAATTCTCTCCTCTGTGTTGTTTCAGGCAGTCCCTGTGCTGTAGGCATTTTATGACTCTTTGAGATTAAGATATTTCAAACCTCAGTGACTATATGTTTCCACTGGGATATTGGAAACAGTCTTTACAGTCCCCACACACAATGCAATTTTTAAAATAAAATTCCATAAATTAAGGCTCTCATAAACCTTTGGAAATGCTGTTGTTGGGAGCAGCTGCTTTGTTGCATTTGATCGCCACACTAAGGTAGAGTTCACAGAAATAATGGCATTTAAACCTGGGCTGCCCTTAATTAGCACGAAGGTCTTATGAAAAGATTATGCCTTGGCAAAGAGCTTATGTCTATTAAAAAATTTCAGACAGAAGATCAATATGTAATAACCACCTGAAATATACCAATCAGAATACACTACCTTGGAGAAATTATCAATTGTATCTGTTTACAATATAACACAGCTAAAGGCCTGGCAGTTAGAGGGAGGCTAAAGCTGGGTTAGGGTCAATGAAGAAACTCAAGCTTCAGTTTCCATTCCACAAAATAAAACATAAAATATAAGAAAACATCACAGGACACATTTACAGTATTGGAATCACTTAATCCAAGGGACTTTAATATTACAAATTTCACGTTTGAGCCATGAGTACCTAAATGAATGGGAACTCACATTTATTAATTTGTCTCAATTCCATATACCTTCAGCAAGAAATAGGAGATAAGAGGAGACATCCTAGGAATCAGGAGATAGACAAGGACTATGATGATTATGGGATGATCCTGAAAAATTTGCTATTTTTACTATTGTTCTGTTTGTTTCTCTATGGCAATCAGGAATAATACTCTAAAATGACTTCTAAGTAAAAGCCAAAAATTTTATGGCATTATTACGCCCTGTCAAAATTCAGATATTTAAATCCTAACCCCCAAGATGATGATATTAGGAGGTGGGGCCTTTGAAAGATGCTTAGGTCAGGAGGGTAGATCCTCCATAAATGGGATTTCTGCCTTATACAAGAGACCCCAGAAAGCTAGTTTGCCCCGTCCACTAAGTGAGAATGCAGTGAGAAGTCAGCAATCTGCAATCTGAAAGAGGCCCTTTACCAGAATCCCACCATGCTGGCATGCTGATCTTGGACTTTCAGCCTACAGAACTGTGAGAAATAAATTTCTGTTGTTTATGAACCACTCAGTCTGTGATATTTTGTTATAGCAGCCCAGACAGACTAAGACAAGCAACCTACAAAGCTTTCAAAAATGTGTGCTCCTTCCTGTCACTTACCACTTCGACCTTTCTCCAAAAATGTCTCCTCTCACTCTGCCCCAATCACACAGCCTGGCCACACCAGGAAAACTCCCTCTGTAGGATCTTGGCACCCACTGTTTCCTCTGCCTGGGTTGTCCTTGTCCCCTCCTTCCCTTCAAGTTTTAACCCAAAGTCTTCTTCTCAGTGAGGTTGTTCCAGATACCCCTATCTAAATTGCAAACAACCGCTAACCACCTACAAACTTCGTGGATCCCACCCTCTTATTTTTAAAATCATGTTATATATTTTAAATATTTATCTTGTTACTTCTCTGTCCCCTTCCTTCCTCACATGTAATGTTGATTAGGGTAAGAAGTTTTGTTGATTAAATGAATTTTGTTGATTAAATTAATGAAATAATTTTTGAATGGTGCTTTTTATTTTCTTTTGTGTGTGGAGACAATAAATAGAGTCAAACTTAGGGATAATATGGCCAACTCTAACTAGACCGAGTGAAAAGAAAAGGATAGCAGTATTAAAAAGGAAAAGAAGGAAGTGAAATTAAGCTGAGTCCTATACTTTTCAACCAGCTAACTTGCCCCTAAGACTTTCAACCTGCACCAAGAAGAATAAGCTCAGTGTTTCCGCTCTCCTTTCTACTTTTCCACGATGAGGGTTAAGCCCTCGACCTTATCTCAAACAGTTTATTTTTCCTGACTCTATGCAATGTCTCCATATCTGGCCTTTGGTTGCATTACAACAGCTGTGGACATCAGTTATTATTCTTCTAATACCAATTTCTGGAACTCGTTGCTTCCAATTCATCCTAATGATAATCACATCTCATACAGCTCAGTTCCTAGTCCCTCCCCAGAGCCCCTATGTCACAAGACATTAATTTTGCGCTAGTTGTGATCATGAGTTAGAAAGTCAACAAATAAAATGGAAATTCTCCCTTTCTATTTAGAGGTGAAGATTCTGTATCCTTCTCTCTGGCTCTGATGGTTTTGTCCTATGGAAGGAAGAGAGACCAATTTATGCTAAGATTAGGAAACAGTAACTGTAAATCTAGAGCGAAGACTCTTCCTTGACGATACCACTATCTTGCTTATAGGTAGAATGTGCTTCTCCACTTTTCCAGAAATAAAACTAATATTTCATCAGAGCAAGAAAAACATGATTAAGTGAACTTTCCAATCTCAACAGCGGGGATAGTATCTCAGAAAATTTTGAGATTTGGGTTTGAAAATACTTGTCTGGTCACTTTTCATATGAGATACAATCAGTCTGGAGTTCCCCAGAGTGGGACGAGAGAGCCATTTGGGGCTATGCACCATAACACATGCTTTGTTAACGAAGATTATTTACTAAATGCCCTGATAATCTCAGAAGGGAAGCATACACAATTATTTTATCTATAAAAGAAATAAAATTCATCCATGTTTTATTTATCTTCCTATTATCAATATAAAGCATTGAGCCTTAGCTAACATTTACCAGGCTCTTACTGGGCAACAGGCACTCTGTAATATAGATTCTACTATTATTCTATGTAGAAGATACTAAAGCCAAAACAGTTCAGGTAACTTTCCTAAGATTATACAGCTAAGCAAAGAAGCAGGACTTGTAGCCAAACATCTAAACTACAGTAGCCCCTGATATAATCACTGGGCTGATGTAAGGTATTACACATACATGTAAGATAAGACATTCAAATGGAAACTTCAATCGATTTTTAAAGGGCATATTTCCTGTTTCTGATAGGTTCACTTGTTTTGGAAAATGTACTTCAAAACCTGCACTACCACTAACCTAAACTAGGCCACTCATCCTGTACCTGGAGTTGATCTAACTCTTCTTATTTCTTCCACTCTTGCCCCCAACTGAAATCATGTCTTTCCCTTACTTAAAACTCTTCAGTGGCATCCAAACACACTTAGAATTCTACCATGACCATAAATCCAGCACTTGTTGATTCTTTTACACTCATTTTGAGCCACTCTTCCTCTCCTTCATTAAGCTCCAGTTACATGGTATTGTTTTTCTCTTCCTTCAACTTTCAAATGGCTTTCCTTCCTTATAGCTTTTACAAAAAGTTCCATCACCCTATACACTGCATCTTTTCAGGTAGTATGGCTAATTTATTCTTATCCTCTAGATTTCAGTTTATACACCACCTCTTCAGGCAAGCATTCAGTGTTCACCCACCTAAAATACATGTGCTGTTACTTACAAAACAGAAACAGACTCACAGACATAGAAAACTCATGGTAAACTTATGGTTACAAAAGGGGAAAGGTAGAAAAGAGGGATAAATCAGGAGTTTGGGATTAACACATACACACCACTATATATAAAACAGATAAAAACAAGGTCCCACTGTATAGCACAGGGAGCTATATTCAATACCTTGTAATAACCTATAATGGAAAAGAATCTGAAAATGAATATATATATATATGTATTTGATTATATTGAATCACTTTGCTATACACCAAAAACTATCACAACATTGTAAATCAACTACATTTCAATGCAAATAACATTTTAAAAATATGTGCTGTTATTTTCTGCTCTGTTATTTTCTATATCAACACTGTTTTCTTATGATGTTATAATTCATAATCATTTTGCCTGTTTAATTACTCCTTTGTTTTTTAACTTATTATAATGCCAACTCCATGAGAATAGTGATTATGCCTACCTTTTCATTATTGATCCATTGATATTTCATCATTCATCCAATATCTAGATGAAAGCCTATAGTAATCCAGTAATCTTATTTGAGTATATTATTTTATTCCCCAAGTTAAAATGAAAATGGCTTTCAATTTCAGATAAGATTGAATTTCAAATTCCTTAGCCCATCCTTTACTTGATTCTCTTTTCTCCTAAATCTATCTTAAACATTCTACAAGCCAGCTTGTCAAATCCATCCAAAGTTTTCTTATCTGGATATCTTTACTCACAACATTTTTTTTCTTGAATGTCTTCTACTTTTCCAAATTGTGCAAATTTCAAGACAGAAAGCCTATCTTCTTTTCCCATTATTCCCTGTCCCCTATTAAGGAAAATTAACAGGCTGTAGTCTGAATTTCCTTTGGACTTTGAAATATTCTGAATATAGAGGAGTGCTTTCAAGAACTGAAGCTAGAGAAACCTAGTTGCCCTAGTTGTCCATCTTATTCCACCATTTATTATCTGGGAATCTTTGTTTCCACATCTATAAGATTATAATAAATTTTGTCTACAGGATCATCTTTAAATTAAAGTTATAATACTTATAATGCCCAGGGTAGTGATTACGATCATATACTAAGGACTCAATAAGTGTTCATTATTCCAAACATAGTAGAACTTGCATTTAGTTAGTATTACATTTATTTGGATATATGCCTTGGAACTACAAAGGGACTATAAACTTCCTAAAAATCTATGAAAATATATTATTCTGATCACGTTCCACAATATCCTGCGTAAAGAAGGTATTCGATTAATGTTTGTTGACTTGACTGATTGCATTGATTAAAGAACACGTTTTCAAAATGAAGCTTTGTCTGTAAGTGTATTTCTTTCAAAAACAGGAAAACTGTAATTAGCTCTTATTGTGCAGAAAATTCATAAACCTGAATTGCTATGCAGTTCTTTTTCTTCTACAAGTATATGCTGTTTAAAAATCATTAGAAACCCTTTGGAGGTAATCAGCTTTCCTTCATACTCTATGTAGAATATTTTAAACAGCATTTGACTGAATCTTGTGGTTGGAATTGAAGACGATGTTAGTCTTCACTGGAAGCACATATCTGATGGTTTTTCATTTAGAACAGTGGCTCCCACATGCCACAGACTGGCTAAATTAGAATCACCTATGGTGATTATTAGTATCACAGCTTGCTGGCCTCCATGTTCAACCCACTCATCAGATTCTCTGGGGGTAAGGCCCTGGAAATCATACTTTATACAAACACCCCAGGAGATTCTGATATGTGGTCAGGTATAAGAAGCTCTCCTCTAGAAAGCTGCTTAATGGGATCACCATGTACAAAATAAAGGGCAGCAGAATTTTATATTAACTATCATGCCTATTATGATCTGAAATGAGAGAAGTTTCAAGTTTTGGACTTTACTTTCACATAGAAGATTTGAAACTATATGCTCATTTATTGCTGAGTAGTATTTCATTTTATGAATATACCACATTTTGTTTACCCATTCAACAACTGATAGACATTTGGACTGTTTTCTAGTTTTGATTATTATATAACATTGCTATAAACATTCAAGTATAAAAGTCTCTGTGCAGACATATGTTTATATTTCTCTAGAGTAGTTACACAGAAATGAAATTGCTGGTTCATGTGATAATTTCATGTTTTTAAGGTTTTAAGAAAGTGTCAAAATGTGTTTTCGCAAAGTGGCTTTACCAGTTTACATTTTCACCAGAAGTGTATGAAGGTGCCTGTTTCTCCGCACACTGCCGACACTTATTATCACATGCTACAACGTTTATGAATCTCAAAAACATTATTCCATATGAATTGTCAGGTGCAAAATACCAAATATTGTATGACTGCATTTATGAAATGTTCAGAAAAGACAAATCCATAGAGATGGAAAGTAAATCAGTGATTGCCTGAGAGTGGAAATAGAGTTTTTACCGCAAATCATTATGAGGTATATGGAAAAATAAAAATGTTTGAAAAAATGGAAAAAAACATTGGTTTCATAACTATGTAAATTTACTAAAAATGTATTATTTTATGATATATTAATAATATCCAACTAAAGACACCAATGTTTAGATGTAAATACATGTACAAGTATATATGAGGGTGAGTCAAAAATTATGTGCACTTTGGCTGCAGAATTTACTTTAATTAACTTAAATTTTTATTCTCTTTTTTTTTGTAAATTTATTTATTTATTGGCTGTGCTGGATGTTGTTGCTGCCCGAAGGCTTTCTCTAGTTGCACAGAGCAGGGGCTACTCTTTGTTGTGGTGTGCACACTTCTTATTGCAGTGGCTTCTCTTGTTGCAGAGCACTGGCTCTAGGCTTGCAGGCTTCAGTAGTTGTGGCATAAGGGGTCAGCAGTTGTGGCTCATGGGCTTAGTTGCTCCACAGCATGTGGGATCTTCCCAGACCAGGGCTCAAACTCATGTCCTCTGCATTGGCAGGTGGATTCTTAACCACTAGCGCCACCAGGGAATTCCCCTCCTTGCTTTTCAATACATTTTGTCCATCTGTCAACAAGCTTTTGTACTCCCTCATTAAAAAATGTTTTAGGCTGAGCTATGAGCCACAAGCGCACTGCTGTCTTCACTTCAACAGAAGTGAATCTTCGTCCTCGTAGGGCTGCTTTCAGGGGACCAAACAGGTGAAAGTCTGATGGAGCAAGATTGGGACTTAGGGAGGATGCTTTAATGCCTCAAAATGAAGCTTCTGCAGACTATTGACAGTGTGGGCAGAAGTGTGTGGACATGCACTGTCATGCAAGATCATGATGTCCTTGGACAGCAGTCCTCTGTGTTTAATCCAAAATTTAGGCTTCAGCTCTTCAATAAGCATCTCACTATAACAAGCACTGTTGATTGTTGAACCTTTTTCCTGATAATGTTCCAGTACTGGCCCTTGAGAATCCCAGAAAACTGTAAGCATCAATTTTCCAGCTGATGGTTGACTTTTGAACTTTCTTTTGGTCGGCGATTAAGGATGTTTCCATTCCATACTCTGCCGTTTATTCTCAGGCTCATAGTGATGAATCCATGTCTTGTCACCAGTAATGATTCTCTTTAAGAAACTTTCACCTTCCTTAGAGTATCAGTCCAAATTTTGTTTGTAGAATATCCAAACACTTCTGTTTATGCTTTTCTGTGAGTTGTTCCAGTATCCATCTCACACAAACTTATCAAAACATAAGTCTGTTGTGGATTACTTTGTTTTGAGGTGTTAAAGCAATCTCCCTATAGTCCTGATCTTGCTCCATCAGACTTTCACCTGTTTGGTCCCCTGAAAGCAGCCCTAAGAGGATGAAGATTCACTTCTGATGAAGAAGTGAAGATATCGGTGCATTCGTGGCTTGCAGCTCAGCCTAAAACATTTTTTAATGAGGGAATATGAAAGCTTGTTGACAGATGGACAAAATGTATTGAAAAGCAAGGAGATTATGTCAAAAAATGATGTATTTGTCTTTTCTAAAAGTTAATTAAAGTAAATTCTGCAGCCAAAGTGCGGATAATTTTTGACTCACCCTCATATATAGAGATATATCTGAATATATATTCAGTTTGATTTTTTTCAAAATTCTTTTTATTCCAATTATCAAGAGACAGAACTCTACTATACTGAATATAGTAAATGAACATGAGAGCTCATGCAATTATCAACCAAGTTAGTGGTTATGTCATTTATCAATTTTTCTGTTCTTTTTTAAGTAGAGAATCATTTCTTGAAGAGTGTATAAAAGACAGAACCAGAACTCTCCTACACTGTTGGTGGGACTGTAAGTTGGTACAGCCACTATGGAAAACAATTTGGAGGTTCCTTAAAAAACTACAAATAGAACTACCATATGATCCAGTAATCCCACTCCTGGGCATATACCCAAAGAAAACCATAATCCCAAAAGAAACGTGTACCATCATGTTTATT
This sequence comes from Hippopotamus amphibius kiboko, assembly GCF_030028045.1. Classification (NCBI taxonomy): domain Eukaryota; kingdom Metazoa; phylum Chordata; class Mammalia; order Artiodactyla; family Hippopotamidae; genus Hippopotamus; species Hippopotamus amphibius. The sequence goes on from NC_080191.1 coordinate 29,106,361, forward strand.
GCAGCACTATTTACAATAGCCAGGACATGGAAGCAACCTAAATGCCCATCAACAAATGAATGGATACAGAAGATGTGGCATATATATACAATGGAATATTACTCAGCTATAAAAAGGGATGAGATGGAACTATATGTAATGAGGTGGATAGAACTACAATCTGTCATACAGAGTGAAGTAAGTCAGAAAGAGAAGGACAAATATTGTATGCTAACTCACATATACGGAATCTAAAAATGGTACTGATGAACTCAGTGACAGGAACAAGGACGCAGATACAGAGAATGGACTGGAGAACTCGAGGTATGGGAGGGGGCGGGGGGTGAAGGGGAAACTGAGACGAAGCGAGAGAGTAGCGCAGACATATATATACTACCAACTGTAAAATAGTCAGTGGGAAGTTGTTGTATAACAAAGGGAGTTCAACTTGAGGATGGAAGATGCCTTAGAGGACTGGGGCAGGGAGGGTGGGGGGGACTCGAGGCGGGGGAGTCAAGGAAGGGAGGGAATAGGGGGATATGTGTATAAAAACAGATGATTGAACCTGGTGTACCCCCCCCAAAAAATAAATAAATAAATAAATAAATAGGAAAAAAAAAAGACAGAACCATATATTTCAGGAATGCCTCTTGGACCAAAAAAAAAAAAAAAAAAACTTGCCATTTTTTTTCAATACTCAATTTCCATTATAATATCTTCTTTGACTCATGAATTATTTATAAGGGTGTTTTTAACTTCCAAATCTATAGTTGATATTGATATCATCACATTGTTATTAATTTCAACCTTGCATTTTCAGTACTGTAGTTGTTGCCTACATGATATGCAGCCTTTAAAAGTTTTTGTGATCTGATTGCTGTAGTATCAGGTCAATCGTATAATTGTTCCATGAGTATTAAAAAAAAATGTAAATCCTTTTAGATCTCCAGTTATTGGGATAATGTTGCTTCCAGTTTTTCACAATTATAAACAAGACTTCTAAAAACATCTGCATAATTTTTTTATGTATTCAAGTTTTCATTTTCGTTTGGTAAATACATAGGAGTGGGATTGCAGGACATAATGGTACTTTTATGCTTAACTTTAAAAGAAACTACTAAAATGTTTTCCAAATAACCTGTGCCATTTTTGTATCCCCATCAGCAATGTTTCAGAATTTTGAGTTGCTATGCATCCTCAACAACACTTTTTAATAATCATTTTTTCAGTCATGCTAGTAGTATATATGTAATTATCTCATAGGTTTAATTTGCATTTCCCTAATCACTGTTCTGTTGAGCTTTTTTTTTTAACCTCTATGTTTATTTCCAATCCACATGACTTCTTTAGCAAATAATTTGTTCAAATTTTTGCCCATTTTTAATTGTTTGGTTTTTTTATTATTGAATTTTGAGAGCCCCTTATATATCTGAAAACTATTTTTAAATATTCTGGATACAAGTCCTTTCTAGGATATATGCATTAAATATATTTTCTCAGTCTGTGGCTTATCTTTTCATTATTTTAACATTGCCTTTCAAACAGTAGAGTTTCTTAATTTTGATAAACTATTTTTTCTTTTATGAATTATGCTTCTTGTGATAAAATGAAGAAATCTTTGACTAACACAAAAATTACAAATATTTTCTCCTGTGTTATCTTTCAGCAGTTTTACAGTTTTAAGTTCAAGTTTTACATTGAAGTCCATGATGGATTATTTTTGTATGTGGAGAAAGGTCTTGAATAAGGTTCTTTTGGTGTATATGTTTGTGCAATTGTTAGAGCATCACTTGTTGAAAAGACTACACTTTCTGCATTTCTTTTCTTTACTTTGTTGGTAGTTTGAATTATATTGATTGTCAAATGTTGAAGAAGCTCAAATTTCTGGGATAATTCCCACTAGGTCATGATATATTATTATTTTTATATGTTGCCAGATTAGATTTTGTGATATTTAAGGAGAAATTTTTGCCTCTGTAGTCATGAGAACTATTGTTTTGTGCTTTTCTTTTCTTGAGATATCATTTTCTCTTTTCATATCAGGGCAAGGCTAGCCTTTTAAAATGAGTTGGAAATTGCTCACTCCTTTCCTACTTTCTAGAGGGATTTGTATAGAATCAGTAATTTTTTTTTCCTTAAAAGTTTGGTAGAACTTACCTGTGAACTTATATGACTGGAGTGTGTTTTCCTCATATATATATATATATATATATATACACACACACACATATATATATACACACACACACACACGCATATAGATATGTGTGTGTATATATATGTACATGTACATATATATACACACTATAAATTTAAACTCTTTAATAATTATAGGACTATTCAGATTAGCTATTTCACCTTGAGTGGTCTCTGGTGTCTTTCAAAGAATGGTCAAATTCATGTTTCATTTTATTGCTGAGTAGTTTTCTATTGTATAAATTTACTCTGATTTGTGTATCCATTCTCATGCTAAGATAGATTAGGACTTTTTTTTAATGTTGGTTTTGGATTTTGTAATTAAAGCCACTATAAACATTAATATATATTGGGTTGGCCAAAAACTTCGTTCAGGTTTTTCTGTAAGATGTAATTAAAAAACCTGAACACACTTTTTGGCCAACTCAATACATCTTTTGGGGGGACAACTTTCAATTCACTTAGGTGAGCTCCTAAGATTGGCATTGCTAGGTAATGAGGTAGGGCATACTTAATTTTTTTTCTTAAGACTTGTTTTTGTTTCTGTTTTTCAGATCTTTATTGGAATATAATTGTTTTACACTGTTGTGCCAGTTTCCACTGAATCAGCTATATTTATACATCTATCCCCATATCCCCTCCCTCTTGAGCCTCCCTCCCACCCTCCCTATCCCTCCCCTCTAGGTCATCACCAAGCTTCGAGTTGATCTCCCTGTTTTTATAAGAGGCTGCAAGAGCATTCCAAATGGTTTCTCCAATTCACTCCCACCATGAAAGGATGTTTTATATCTTCACCGATATTCAGTGTTAAAAGTATAATCAATTTTATTCATTTTGATAATTGTATAGTGGTATCTCGTGGTTATAATTTTCATTTTTATGACTACTAATGATGCTTATCAGTATTTTTCATGTGCTTATTGGCCATTTGTATGCCATGTGTCTGTTCAATTCTATTGCTCATTTTTTTAATTGGATTGTTTGCCTTTTTATTGTTGAGTTGTAGAAGTTCATTTTATATCCTAGATACCAGCCCTTTCTCAGATATATGTTTCTGAGTCCTATTCTTCTGACACTTAGCTATGTATTTAGCTGTCATTAAATAAGGATTTTTAGGACGTTTGTGGGAGATTTTATTTGGATAATTTCATTCTTTGTGTTACCTGATATTAGGGGAAAAACTTTATGTTATCTGTTGGTAACTATAATATATAGCTGTTAGCTCTAGGAGAAAAGAGTTTGGGAGGATAAATTATTACATAATGCCTACTTCAATAGTATACACAAGAGGCACAATCAAATGCTTTATTGCTGAACAATATGAAGATGTATATAATTTAGGTCACATATATTGAATATATAAAATGTGTCCAGCACTGTTCTGAGTTAACAAATAATAAAATATCACTATCTTTGAAAAATATATAGTCTAGATGAATATAAATAATGTGATTAAACAGCCAAAATGTACAAAAACCACAAGGGAACAAATAAATCTACAATTGGGTCTGTTGGAGATAAGTGTGGTCATTATACACAGTAGCTAAAGATCACTGAAGGCTAATGTAGGCATAGCCAGCATCACGAAATTGAAATGGACCCTAAAGAACAATCTGGATATTTGAGTAAATTCACAGTGGAGAGAATCATGACACGTTCATAGAGAACTGCACTGGGGACAGTGGAAAATGAAGTTGGAGCAGTCAGGTAGTACTATGTTATCAAGATCTTTGCAAGCTAAGCCAAAGTACAGGAATTTAATGCAATAGGTGAGAAAGAGTAGCATAAATTCTATATGTGTATGTATAAGGGGAATTTGGAGTGTTGTTAACAGAATGAAAGTGTTATTGTAAGGAGATTAATTGGGCAATACCACAGGCAGCAAAAATTATGTGACAGAGGCTGCAAAGAAATGACAGTACCTCAAACTTAATAGGAATGAAATCTTGTCCTTGGTTAAGACTGTAGAAAGAGAGAGGAATGCAAGGTAGTAAAGACTGTTCAAATAAGAAAAAGAACCAAGGTATTTAGTGACTGATAGGAAAAATGTATGAATAATAGTAAATATTCTTATTTAATGGAATATAATATTAAAAAAATCTCCAGAGTGGCTACAATAAAATATTACATTTTAAACCAATTAAATAAATTACTCAGTCCATGTAGCCAGACATAAATTATAGAAAATCATATGGGTATGCAATGTGAGTCATCTCACACCTGCTTGTTTGTCACAGAAAGCAATTATTGAGAGTGCTATATTGAGAAATTTAATCTGTTAATCTGAATTTGGGCATATTCTACAGAGGTATCTTTTGCTTTTCTTATTAGATGTGCTTCCTTTGTTTTTTCACTGCTTATTGTCAACCCTCAGGGGTTTATCTCAACACCTGCTATATTCTTTGAAAGTTATTTTCCTGATTAGCATTTCTTATTTTAATACAGGAACATCTGGTAAAGGTTTACCTTAGAAATCCCCTAGCCAGTGTTCATCTGCTTCTAATATTTTACTTTCTAACTTCACATTACCCTGCTGAGTTATAGGACAGTGATATTTTAGCTCCAGAAAACAATTATTTCTGATGACTCTTTAACATTCAAGATGATAATCAACAGGATTTGCTGGGTACCAGTTTTTTGCTCAATACTCTGATGAGCCCTGAGGAGGAGAAAGGTATGTGATTTCATCCTTGTTCGAAGGAGTTTACAACCTGGTTGGGACAAAACACTAAAGCTCAAACTGTGAGAACAATACAAGGTAGTGCATCATTAAAATTTTTATTTTGTGTTTTTACAGAGAGAAAGAGATGAAGGCTGAAGAAAAGAGAAAAGGTTTCAAAGAGGGGATGTAATTTGAGCAAAGGATAGACTTTGGGAAGATAGAAGTTAAATTATACACTATTATAGCCATGGGAAATACCAACTAGTTTACTGTAGGGCAGAATTACTTATTTTTATTATTTTATTGCATTTACCCCCAAGTTATTCTTGGTTTCCTTTTTTTTATTAATATAACCTTTATCAAATTCCTTTAGTTAAATTATAGACTTAAAATGTTTGTAACTTCCAATCTTGATTAATAAGGACTGTTTTTTTTAAGAGTGGTAGACACTATTTTGCACATGTGTTTCCTAGACCAAAGCTGGGGCTGTGGAGGAATTTTCTGCTGCTATAAAAATGTCGTATAACATTTCTACTAACTTTATTGGCTTTATTTGAGGTGATTAGGAAGAAAATATTTGGGCCACTATATCTAAGCTACAATTTTACTCTTTCACCCTACTAATAAAAATTTAGGCCACTAAATGTTCATCATTTTAATACAAGATAACAATTTCTCATTTTGTTGAGTACTTTCTCCTAAGGAGAATAAATAGATGAACTTCACAAATATAGGATACAAAGTAATTTTTATATTGGTAAATCAATTTGTCCTTCTTGTTGTTTCATACAAGTAGTACTATAAATACAGGTTAAACAGTCAAGTATTTAAATAAGGTAATTCTATGGCAATTTATTCACTATACATATCATAGCTGATATTTAAGTTGAGGTTTAAATTATATTGTTTAACACATAGGTGGAATTAATTTTAGGAGGATAATATTCTCGCATTCATCTGAAGATTCTGTTTTAAAATACATTAAGAAAAATAAAATCTTTCTCTTGGTCTACAAAAATAATATTGTTACTGATTGTTGGACAGCCAAAGAAAAATATGGAGTACCCCCATATTCCAGGCTCCATGTAAATCCTATGATTTCTGGCACTCAGAATGCTAAGCAGTAAATTCAAGACTCAGAAATTGCAGAAGAAAATTAAGGAATAGAGAGTCAATTCTGCTATATATCCTCTTTCTCACTAATAATTTTATAAAGATGTCATTTTAGAGCAATCCTAGAACTTGAGGCTTTAATTTAAGAGGGACATTCATCCATCCGATGCCGAATGATATGCTCATTGTCTATTCTCTGGGACCTATTTCATCACGATTTCAGAATGGCACATTTGTAAGTATGTGGGACAAATATCTACTGCATCATTCACTTCTAAAGCATGGAATATGTAAGTCATGGAGGACTTCTTCAGCATCCACACTGAATCAGTTATTCAGTTCTATTGATGTTGCATCTTAAACAGCTCAAATTTATTCTTTTTGAAACTATACTTCCATTATTGTCTTTTTTCACTGATTCTGGGCATAAGCAAATTGAGCATGGCTGCATGCTATTCTGGCAACAGAGGGAATTAACAGCCAAACAGGTCTCTAAACAGATAAGGATCATCTCTCTCCGTATACACACTTGTGCACATGCACACACAGATGAGTGTGTATATATATATATACACAAAAATCCAAATATAAGTGTGTGTGAATATTTATTAAATAGAATTTACCACTTTCCAAATTTCAATCATGGTGAGGGCTCGGGAATAATCAAGATCCTTCTTTATTTGTGCTGGTTCTGCACACCTTCCAGTCCTTCTTGCCTATTTTTCCTGTCTATGCTGGATCACACTGCCCAATGGCAATATCAAAAATGATATGCTAATTGTAGAGACTCTCTGAAACTGCTTCATATCTACTCCTTAAAATATAAAGACAGATTTCTATCTTGAATACATTTTTTGATCAATTGTATTTTATGGCTTTAGCTGTTCTTTTCCTATTTTGCTATTTCACCTGTGGCAAGTCAAAATCTCAAGATATGCAAAATCCACCTTAGATTCAAATGTGATCTGAAAAATCCTTTCAGTCTTTGAATAACTTTTTCAAATATCTTTTGTTCTGTAGATGAGATGGAAGGAATATTAAAGACCTTCTTGAATTTAGAAGGAGAAATTATCTTCCAGGCTGAATATTGCCTGGAAAAATCTTGCCAACATTCCTAAGAAGTATTTTTTTTTCTTTTCTCTCATTTTTCTCTTTTTCATCATTAAGTTCAGTGTTTCAGTTCCCTGTCCTCAAAACTCATATTTCCCATCTTGAGGTAAGTAGTGGTAAATGCTTTAAAGATTCTTTAACAGCCTTATATTCCACACTTAAAAAATTAAGAGGAGTTCTTTGCACTGGAGTTAAAGATTTAACTTATTGCTTAAGCTTGATTAATATGAATTGCATTGGGCACTAATCTGAGTAATCAGTCTTCTAATTTTTTTGTCATGTCTTTTTTTTCCTTTAACTGAAAATACTATTTTTTGTGTATGTGTAACTTAAAGTTGTCCTGTATTATAGCTATTTACAGATGACAACAGGTAAATATATCTGCTCCTGAAAAGCACCAAGCAAACTCTTTTCCCTGTTATTCCCATAGTCCAGGTATAATCAGGTTTCTCATTTGCATGTCCATTCTTTCAGGTCCTTTTCTAAACACATCAGATCTGTCACCAGTAAATGTGACCAAACTGGAGTAACTATGGCCTCATTGTATTTACTTTTATTAGATGTTTTTCAGCCATGTAGGCATTTTCTATGAATTTTTTAATGAACTCCTTTTAATCTCTTTTCATTTATTTTTTAAGATATAAGTATTTAGATATCTGGACATTTTAGACAGCAGTGTAAAAAAATGAGAGCATTGAGGAGGTCAGCACAATTTTCCAGCTGACTGAATGGGAGTCTTAGTCTTTTATTTGATTCCATAGATATTTGCTGAACAATAGTGTTAGTCACGTTGAAATGCTAAAATGGACCTCAGCCTCAAAGGTCCATTTTTTTGCTGCAATATTAAAAATGAAATGCAGTCACAGGAAATAGAGGGAGGAAATAATTTTCTCTAGTATTGCACGTTTCCACATTTGTCTGAAATTCAATTTATTGGGATGTAGAGGGTCGAATGAGGGAGAAAGAACCAAGTGCATATAAATGCAAATTACCTAAACAGGAATCAATACTTATGAATGAAAAAGTGCTGGCTACTATTTATCAAATCATCACATCATTAACAATAGAAGAAAGGGACTTTAAATGAATAGGAATATATGATACATACAAAAATGTGTAATATTTTTGTAAAATGTAAAAATATAACTGTCAAATTATATTTTTATTATGCAGAAAATGTTCCCATGATCCTAATTCCTATGTTGCCTGGAAAACTAGGAATACTCAAGAACTGCTACTGAAACATCATGACAGACAGTTAGAGGTGCAGAGGCAGAAGCAGACATTAGAAGGATTACAGATAGTTAAGTGTACAGAATAGTAAATAGGATTATAAGAAATAAAATAGGACAGTAAGTGGGAGCCAGAACCCCAATGATCAGAAAATTTGAACTTGATCCTGAGAACAATGGAAAATCTTTGAAAGTATTTAAAAGCCAAATGACATGACTAGATTTGTGTTTTGAATGGTCCTCTAGCTGCAGGGAAAAGAATGGATTTGAGGAGATAAACCTAGAGGAAGGTGTTGTCATCATCCAGGAGAGAGGGAACAATGCCCTGAACCTTGACCATGAGAATGAAGTCCTGTGTAGACAGCTCAGCTGTGGAATGAAACAATTACCTTTCCAGTGGAATCTTAGTGTAAGTGGCAGAAAGTCTTCCACCTTGTGTTGGAGACAACTGCTATCATAGTGAATGGGAAAATAGGCTTCTGTGGAATGAGTCAGCTACAGCCTAAAATGACTAGATTTTTTCTCAGAATTTCCTAAGTTTTCTACTTATTGAAGCAGGATAGCAGACCACATGGATTAATTCCATATCTACCACGTCGCTTCAGTGCTGAGTCTTCGGGAAACTTAACCCATCTATGTCTCAGTCTTCTCACTTGCAAAATAGGGATAACAAATAGTATCTACCCAGTGGTGTGCTGGCAAATGTTTAACAACTGGCCCTTAGGGAAGAGGGTGGAGTGGGGAGCTACACTTTGTAGTGCTTATTGATTTCCATGGTATAACTTGTTTCACTATGGCCGCTTTCAAACTACTACAACTTGATATCAACTAACTAACAGAATTCCTGAAAATTTAACTACTGGCTCTCGAAAGCCAAATCTGCTCTGAAACATCTCTATTTACCTCATAAGACTATTGTTAGGATTGAATGTTCAAATACATGCAAAGTACTTACTGCACTGCCTATACAGTACTACCATATTGAGAGCTCAATTACGTTTATTATTATATTGGTTCTGATGATTTTCATCCTCAGTTTTGATTATGTAAAAAAATATAATTTGCTCCATTTTAAAAATTATTTTTTAAAAAGTCCTCACACTTTATAAATTTCTAAATAAACAATATTCATAAAATATCTCATTTCTTATGGTCTGCCAAAGTTTCATAGTTCCATTCCAATGAACTTTGGAAAATTATTTCTGATTATTTATGAAAATTATTTCATTTTTCTCATTAGCTTTATTGAACTTAAATCAAGTTACCAGAGAAAATTCACAATGAATTCTTTTGGAGCCTTTTTTGAACATGACTTTACACTGCAGATAATGTTTGTTATACTTCAGATAAAGTGCTATATATGTAGGAATTCATCTTAAAAAATAATAAGTATTTCCAGTATGCACTTAAAAATTAATTCCTAAGGTACAGATTCTTACTACTAAGAATGAAGTACAAGTCACTATCTTTCATCAAATCATTATAGTATATCTCTGTTTTTTACTTTACTTCACAAATCATTTTTATGTAAAAGTATTATCATTGAGAAATGCATAACTTGGAAATTAGTATACACCAACAGATACAATGAAATTCAGAAATGGAAGGAAATTAGTTCCACTTACTGCTTTTTTATGACTAGTACTTAATATGAATAATCATTTCTAGGGTAGGATTTGTGAAACTAGTCAAAAGGTTAGAATTTGATAGAGAATATCTTATACTAAAATTATAATTGCTAAAATATCTAGATAAAAGGTCTTGTTAGAAAGCAATTTTACCTGAAGACTAGGATACCTGGAACAGCAGGAATGAATAAAGCCATGGGGATATCATAATAGAAAGCTCGAAATCAGGTGTCCATCAAGGAGTTATGATAGTATGATAAAATTTATCATGGGATTCAAAAATATGTATTGAATTCAGATAAAAAAACAGTGAAATACTAAAGAACTGGTCCAGAATATAGATGTACTATATTTTAGTCACATACATCTGTCACCTTAGATTTAAACTGAGTCTTTTGTTGCTATATCAGCTGATAAACATATCTTAAACATCAGTTTTTTACTTAGCTCATTTACCTTGAAGATAGCTTAAAAATATCATTAGGCTCACATGCACACAAATACTGACCAATAAAGTCAGCCTAATACCTCTTTATATTTACAAGCTTAACTCTTTCCCCACCGTGGTATTTTTATATGTTTGTTGGCATTATAATACCCCCCACCTTGCTCTTAGTTTATTTTGTGAGTGAGGGAAACAATTAGTCTATATATTGAAGGTGTCATTTCCACATATCAATGACCAATAAAGTCTCTAGGAAATAGAACCTACTCACCAGACTACAATTAATCAGTGTGGTTTCAACACTTATTTATAGGACAGAAAGACAAATCATAAGAGACAGTGTGCAAAGAAGTATATTCAGTTTGAGCAGTCGACTCACAGGGGTATAAACATGGAACAATTTTATTTTCCAATAACTTCTATGAATTCTGATCTGTTATCCATTTCCCACCCCTTTGCTGCTGAATGGCAGTCATCTTTAGTGACAGTTCAGTCTGATTCTACACATTTTTTTCTGCCACCTTTGATTATTAAAAGTGTCATTCTAGTTCTTAAGACTCAGTTTTCTTCATTTTAAAACCAAGTATTAACATGATTGTTTAACCTCAGTCAACCTTTTGCATTGTTTCCCAGAAGCTCAGAAAATTCATATATCTTTGCCATGCTGCCTTTGCAATGCCTTGTCTTAGCTTTGTCATCTGTTTCCAGTCTGTCTCTCTATGTCTTGGCAGAGTCCAGCACACCCGCTCAGTAATTTTCATGTGGGAGACAACCACCTACCCCCACCAGTCCTTGAGTTAAAATAGGAGGGACGATGGTTGACCAGTCCCAATTTTGTAAGAATGGTCTCTCTCTTCTGAAAACAAGAAGAGGAGAAGGACTGCTTACTACTCTTTAAAAAAAGAAATAAATACATAAATAAACACCTGCTTTTAGAAAAGGCCGCCAAATCAATCTGGTTTCTCTGGCTCTAGGATCTCTCAGGAGTCACAAACCAAGAAAAAACCTATTAAGAAAATTCATATTTTTGTTCACAACCACACAATGTCTTCTCCGTAATTTCTGCAGGATTCTTATCCTTATTTAATAGGAAAATATTTTACAACCCAATGATAATATATTTCATGTAACTTTTTAGGCTATCTTGCAATCAATACACGTTCAGTTCTAAGATTAAGAGCAGTAAGTCTGAGGATATTTATATAGTATCCTCAGGCATCAAGGAGAGATTAAATACATTTTTATTAAAATGTATAACTAAAATCAAGATAACACAAAATCAAGAAAAAAATTTATTAAATGTTAAATTCAAAATGATGGTTTGTTAATTACCATACTCCATATGTTCCAGTTCATTGAAGCTTCACTGTATTATATTCTGCAGGGAATTAAAAAGCGATAGAAAGCACCATCCCTAAATGCCAAAACTTCCAATGCAATGCATGAGTATTCCCAGAGCATCTTTCTGAACAAATTAGACTCACTGATTCTACTGAGATCCACCAAGAAAGAAGTAAACTAACGTTAGCAACCCTTTTTCCCAGTTCTACCTGAGAAAATAACTAGCTTTGTACATCTTAAGGAGCTAACTTGGTCGTACACTATCATTGACTAGGGATATGATAGGAGAGATAACAATTGTCAGAGGAAAAGTCTATGTTTCGGGACGACTGGGAAGCATTTAGGATGGAGGCTGATGCTTTGATTGGGAGAAGATGAAGTTGAGGGCAAAAAAAATTTGAGACTTTCTAAAAGTTGAAGTCTGATTTCATGCAAAACGGTGGAGTCATCCAAAGGCTTATTCACCCACCTACTGATGTTGGTACATTGATAGTTAGAAAGCTCAAACAGCTGGAGTCTAGAAGAGCCTCTCCATAGGCATCTTTCTCTTACGTAGAGGCTCCATATGGTCTCTTTAGAATGGTTGCCTCAGGGTGGCTGGACTTCTTACTTTCAAAAGCACAAATTCTGAAAGACAGAGAGAGAGAGAAAGGTCAAGCAGAAGGTATATGCTTTTTATGATCTAGCATGAAAAGCCACACAATGCCACTCTCAACCCATTCTAATATTTAGAAGCAAGTTTCTAAGGTCAGTCTACATTCCTATATTCATGAGGAGGGAAATTAGGCTCCACTTTTTAATGGGAGAATGCCAAATAATTCACAAAAATGTTTTAAATTCTCTACAGCTTATAAGAAGAAGAAGATGATGATGATGTATTTTATTTGATCATGATGACTGTATTTTAGGAATACCACAATTTATGTCTCTGTACATTCAAACTGCAGGTTTAGAACTTTTTTTGGCACAGGGAAAATTACCTTCTTTATATATTGAATCATCATCTCTGTTAAAATAAAATACAAAATGGAGACCAGACTCGAAAATTCCTTGAACACAGAAAACCTGTTAAGTGAAAACAAATGTGGTTTATTCTGAAACATAAGCAAAAGTTAATTTGTGTTGTTTCTTCTAAATGCCTCTGAAAATTATAAACTACACCTAAATTGTTTTCCAAAAATGACATAACCTTTTAGCCAATCCCCTGTCATTGGAAAAACTCTAATGCTACAACCAATCATTATGAAGATTAAACAGCTTCCATGTTTCCACTATATGAGCTGTCCTATAACACCATGCCTCTGAGCTTCATTCCACTGCTGGTTTAAAGACTCCCAGTTGGCAAACTATTCTTCTATGCACAATAAACTCTTACCAAATACAACTGTATTGCTTTTTTAAGTTTCTGGGTTTTGACATCTTCATATGATTGTTTTTGTTTTTGTTTTATTTCCTTCATTTCATAACTCTGGTCTCCTGGATCCATCCATCCAGACTTATCTTTTGCACTATATTTATCATCTCCTTATATTTTTGCTCAGTGCTCAAGATATGTTTTGACCTTGATACTGTAGGCTATTAATCAGAACTCAGAATTAATTGTCTTTACCTTGAACTATTTCATTTAATCATTTGTAAGGAATTATGTTTTAGGTTCCTAAAAGTCCTTTTAATTCTACTTGGATCTGAAACACTGAAGTCATTCTAATATCTTTTTTCTAGTCAGGCTTTCGTATACCTCTGCCACAATCTTGTTTCGTTGGATGTATGTAGCTTGTTCTACCTAAATTTCCTCACTCTAACAGATGGACACTTAACGTGTTGCCTTTTTTTTCTGTAGGTCCTCAGACCTTGTTGGGTTCCAGCTTAAATGGTGACTGTCTCCCAGGTTTTGGAAGGTAAAGTGTTGTCTCCCCTAGGCACTGCTAGTATTGATGCAGCAGACTACGGTTCCCCTACTGAGGTTCCTGCAGCAAGTCCCATGGTTCCTTTGTCTCCTCCTACTCTCAGAATTTGGGTAATGAGAACACACAGCCACTCTGCTTCTTCTTGTTCTCTTGGTAGTCAAAGAGATAAGGCATCTTCAAGGGGAAAGTGTGGGGTGATGCCCACTTTTCTCAAAGGTAGTCCACAGATCTCTGCGGGTCAAGCTTTTCCTGGGATTTAATTTTCTGTCTTGTCTTCTAGAGCACCCACAGTACTCAAGTCATTCTTTTTCTTTCCTTGTTTTTTGTTTGTTTCAAGGTTTAACCTTAAAAATTAAGACAAAACAAAAATATTCATTTTATATTTAAACACATTACATATTCATAAGGAAAGAATTCTTGGCACTACAAATCTTCTTAGTATTCACCCTTCTCAATCCCAATGTCAAGAATCTTAACTTTCAGCTGTGAACAAGTCACCTCTGTGTACCAGTCGCCAGATAAAATGAAACTGCACATTTGTAACAGGATAGCTTCCTTTACACTGTCCACACTAGTGAGTTCCTTACCTTACTAATTAACAGCCTTTTAGTACTGAATGTTTCTTTCTGCTGCTAGCCTAACAATTTTAGCTTCTTTGCAATTTAAGTATTTTGCTGACACACTGGCCTTCAAAGGGACCAGCCATTTTTTTCCCATGACTTAAAATCATATCTTAGATATGGCAAAACATAGCAAACTTAAAAAACATTCAAATAATTTCCTCATAATTGCTTAAAAATTATTGTGTGTGAAAAATACAAATCACTCTGTAAATTTCTTTTCATAACTTCAAATTATGTCAGAAACAAGTTGCAAATAATAGCTAAAGAAGATTAAAAATTCAACAGTAATTTCATTTTACAAAGAACAAGCAAAAAAGTAAACCTGAGATAAAAATTAAGGGAGAATTAGAAGAGGTCCTTATCAATTCTCTTCCCCATAAGTTAAAATCGTATTTGTTTCAACAACTACGACAACAAAACAGTGATGGGGAGATCCAGCTGCTGATGCATTACAATTCATGTTTCTTCCATCCAAATAAAGAGAACAAGTCTAGAGGGAAATTATAATTAAAAGCTTTACTCTTATTAAAAGCCTGTGACAGCTGAAACAAAGAAAGCTGTTGCTATATAATGCCAAATCATAGGGAAGGATTTTAATATCAAGCTGGCCTGAGGCAGAGTTATCCTTCTATGGGATTCACTCCAAGATAAAATGGTAAATAATAAGAAATAATCACTTCCTTCACGCCCAGGAGTAAATCTGTGGTTAATATAGATTATGGGGAAAAGTGTTCATATACTTAGTTCATTTTGTTTAAATCTTATTCTGGGATTTTATGTTCATTTCTAAATACAATGTTCCTTAACGTTATTTTGCTTAGCTTATTTTCATAAAGGCTTATTGTGTACTTGAAAGGGTAATTTATGTGAAAGTGCTATTTGTTTCTGGTAGTTAAGCACACCTTTTGAATGAACCCTGGTGATCCAGATTATGTGGATACAAGATAGGTAAAGAGTCCCAAGTGCTGAATTTGAAACTTAAACAAAAACCAAACAAGATCCATTCATTTATGCAATAAGTGTTTATTTAGCAACTACTCTGAGGTAGTCAATGCTGAGCATTAGCAATTCAAAACATTCTTCCTTTCACTGAACATCATCCTTGTCTGCTCTGAAGGCTGTTATAAGTAGTGTAAAATTCAAGCATAGATCTGCAGCTTAATCATTTTAAGCACATTCTTATATTAAAAAGAGTAAGAATATTATCTTTTAGTAATAAGTTTTTAATTTTGGAATAATCTTAGAGTAACAGAAAAGCTGCAAAATAGTACAGAGTTCCCCCATTTCCTTCATCCAGCTTCCTCTGATAGTAACTTATTACATAACCGAACACAGTTCATTTGTCAAAATTAAGAAATTAACACTAATAGAATACAAATTCTAAAAATGAAATTACAGATTTTATCCACACTGCACCAGTTTTCCCACTCTTTCTCTTCCAGGATTTAATCCAGTATACCACAACATTTAATCATCGTGTCTTCTCAGTCTCCTCTAGTCTCTGACAGTTTCTCAGGCTTTCCTTCTTTTCAGGACCTTTACACTTTTGAAGATTACCAGTCAAGCATTTTTTAGAATGTTCAACAGTTTGACTTTGTATGATGTTTGTCATGATTACATGCTGTAGAGGTGAGGTACCTTTCTCATCCCATTATCTATAGGGAAAGAAACTCTGCCTTCCCAAAATGTGTGTCTTTATTTGTTGTTGATCCAGTTTTATTGAGATATAATTGATATATTGCACTTCGTAAGCTGAAGTTGTACAGAATAAACTTGACTTACATACATCATGAAATGTTACCACAATAAGTTTAGTCAATATCCACCATCCCATACTGACACAAAATAAAAAGAAAAAAAAATATTTTTTCCTTGTGGTGAGAATTCTTAAGATTTACTCTTTTAACAACTTTCATATACAACATACAGCAGTGATAATTATATTTATCATGCTTTACATTACATCCCTAGCACTTATTTATCTTATAACTGGAAGTTTCTATCTTTTGATTACCTTCATCCAATTCCCACTGTCCCCAAACTCCACCTCTGGAACCACAAATCTGATCTCTTTTTCTGTGAGTTTAATTGTGTGTTTGTTTTTAAAGTGTAACTGACCTACAACACTATGTTAGTTCCTGTTCTACAACAAAGTAATTCAATATTTAATACATTTCAAAATGATCACCACAGTAAGTCTGGTTACCATCTATCACCATACAAAAATATGACATAATTATTGACTACATTCCCCACACTGTACATTTCATCCCCATGGCTCATTTATTTTGTAACTGGAAGATACCTAAATCTCCTTCACCTATTTCTCTCCTCCCCCCACACTCCCCGCTTCTGGCAACCACTTTTTTGTTCTCTACATCTATGAGTCAGTTTCTGTTTTGTTATGTTTGTTCATTTGCTTTGCTTTTTAGATTCCATATGTAAGTGAAATCATACAGGATTTCTCTTTCTCTGCCTGAGTTATTTCACTTAGCATAATATCCTCTAGGTCTATCCATATTGTTGAAAATGGCAAGATATCCATTCTTTTTCATGACTGGGTAATATTCATATATATATATCACAACTACTTTATTAATTAATATAGCCATGAACACTTAGGTTGCTTCTGTATCTTGGCTATTGTAAATTATGCTGCAATGAACATGGGGTGCATATATCTTTTTGAAATAGTGTTTTTTGTTTTTCTTTGGATAAATACTCAGGAGTCAAACTGCTGGATCATATAGCAGTTCTATTTTTAATTTTTTGAGGAATCTCCATACTGTTTTCCACAGCGGCTGCACCAATTTACATAAGGGTTCCCTTTTCTCCACATCCTTGCCAACACTTACTATTTGATATCTTTTTGATAATAGCCATTCTGACAGGTGTGAGGTGATATCTCATTGTGGTTTTGATTTGCATTTCCCTAGTGACATCGAAGGTCTTTTCATGTGTCCGATGGCCATTTGCATGTCTTATTTGGAAAATGGTCTATTCAGGCCTCTTCCCATTTTTTAATTGGTTGGTTGTTTTCTTTGGTGTTGAGTTGTGTATACTGGGTATGAACCACTTATCAGACATATCATTTGCAAATATCTTCTCCATTCAGGAAGCAGCTTTTTCATTTTGTTAATAGTTTCATACAAACAAGGGTTGTGACTATAAAGAGCAGTAAAGGATGCTAATGGGAGCAGATTGGGAGCATCTTGGCAGATTCAGTAATCTGGGGTGATTTTGAGGCATGTGGGCCAAGGATCACACTATGAGACACACAGATAAATAGAAACCAATGGTCTCAAAACAGTATCTCCCAGGCACACCAAGACGATAGATGTGTTCTCTTTGCCCATTGGTGTTCAAAAAGTATTGCATTCCTTCCTAATGTTCAACCATTGAAAATTTCACATAAAATTCCAAGCTCTGGACTTTTTTTGAAAAATTAGAAGATGCAGTGATGCTAGCCTGTCAGCCTACATGGCTACAGTCAGCAGGAGCTGGGTGCTTAATGCGCCCTTTTGTGGTTTCCAGGATGCACCCTTTTCCAGAGCTTCTCTCACACGAAGGCTCAGAGTCAGTGCCATTCTATGAACTCATAGGCTATTTGCTTTATCATTTTCCCCAAATGGCCCCTGTGGACATTTGAGTTCCTGAGTCTTCATCTGACATTCATGTATGACTGTCTTTAGATAACAAAGCTTGAGGTGAGCTTATGCATCTCTCTGACTCATTTCCTTCATAAACTTGAAATTAGAAGTCATTCTGAGAAAAGAGGACACTTTTCAGGTATTAACAGAGACTTGGCAGCCAACAGTTTGAGTTATGTTTTATCTGTCCTCAGCATAATGACATAGGCACATTCAGCATCTAAGTCCTATATTGGGTCTCTCAGCACTAAATTATCTTATTTATAAACGTGACCTTCCTATCTATACAGAAATTCCTATCCACCCATTAAATTCACCTTTTGTAAAAACTGTTGACTGTTGTCAAATGCTTTGACTATTTTAAGTACTATACCTTCAAAAATTTAATCACTGCAATAATGTCTTTGGTAAACATAATCAAATTTTAATGATTTTACCTTTTAACCTATTTTAAAGGCAGAACTTGCTCTTAAGTTTAGAACTTGATAGAATAAGTTCTTAATATCCTGTTCAATTGTAAAACACCTGGATTTTGCCGGGTGGGCCTTGCTCTTTAATACCAGAATTCTTCCACCCTTTAGATTCTCCAAAATATATGCCCTATCTGTGAAAGACATGGAATATCATTTTTCTTTCACCTCAAACAGTTGGAGAATTATAGGGTATAACACAGGATTAACACCTCTGGTGGAGGTCATGCATGAAAATTAAAATACCATTTTTCATTGTGCTGTATTAAACATTGCTACTGAAGCTGCAGAGAAGTTCTCATTACTTCTCTTCAAAAACACTGTAAATTTTGTTAATGCTAGCATCCTGCTATGAATGCCAATGCACTATTTGATATTTTTACACTCTGAATTTTTCCCTTTCCTAGAATAAAGGGCAAATGGTCAAGTATTGACCTATATATTATTACCCTATCTAAGTATCCTTTCTTTAGAAAATGGTCTGTGTATATATAAGAACTAATCTCTAAAATATTTCTGTCCTCACTGCTCTTACAAAAGTCGCTGATTAAGAAATGAGCTGAGGACATCTACAGACATTCTAATTAGACTAAATCATGGATCAGTGACAATCTGCTTTGTGGCCAATGACAGTCTCAGTTGATTGTTTGTGTCCAAGGACATAGTCTGAGTTGATAATTTTAACCTGAATCCAGAACATTTACCTGCTAATTCTAAGAATGTCAAAGAATCTAGGTAAATATATTTAACAGTCTGTCTGAATTAAACCATTTAAGCATGGCTTTTGTCTCAGTTTCACTCAAGGAAGGCCTCAAGAAAATGGAAGACAATCCTCTCATATCCAATACAGGGTGTAATTCCATATTTGCAAACGACAGTTCCAAAAAAAATATTTTTGCAATTATTGTTCCTCATCCACATTAAAGGTCTAAAGATTTGGGGTAAAAGAATGAGGTGCACTTTGAGTTCCACCATGGAGAAAAGGCAGGCTGGTGTGGCTTTTTTGCATCTCATGCCAACAGAAAGGGCTCAGCGAGACCATGGGAAAAGCTTGTATTGTGACCACTGGAGCTGTGGGTCAGAGTAGACTGACACCTACTCGTGCCTGAAAATCTAAAGGACAATCAGCGTAGCTACTCAGAGAGGAACACTAGGATTAAGCTTTACTTTGTGCCTTTGACAGGGATAAGGATAGATAAATGTTCCCCACGAACAAAATATGCTCACAGCATGATGAAATAATGCTCATATACATCGCTCTTCAAAAGGACCACCTAGAATGGTAGAAAGAACTCAGAAGAAAGCATCTTGGAATGGACCATGGATTGCCTAGTGATAAAAAGACAGATATGTAACCTAACAGGACCTTATGGGGCCTTTCCAGGACAGACCACCCCCCACCCCAATGTCCTCTGCCTGCCTCTTGTTTGTAGAAAAGCTTTAGTCTCCCAAGCCTCCCCTGAGTCACAAAAGGCTAGCTGAAGAATGAACAATTGAAAGAATGTGAACATGTAATAACAAAAAAGAGCAGTTGGACCAGGAGAACTGGTAACAATTTAAAGAGTAAGTCAGCCATACAGCAGTCACAGAATCTTTAGTTCTTCCCTGAAGGACATAGATAACAGTGTCTAATGTACATTCCTGAGTTGTTTTACAGATACTAAAACCCCCACCAGATGGAACAAGTTAACTGCATGATGATCATGAGGCATAGTTCCCAGAATGGCTGGAGCCTGAAGACTGATAATGTTAACCCCTGTGACGTTGCCCTGTTACCTCACCATCAACCAGAGAATTGTGCAGGAGCTGATCATGCACCCTGTGACTGCCCTCTCTCACTTTGTCTTTAAAAACTCTTCCCTAAAAGTCATCGGGGAGTTCAGTCCTCTGAGCATTAGCCACCTGTACTCCATGCTTGGTTCCTTCAATAAACGCTGCACTTTCCTTCACCACAACCTGGTGTCAGTAGATTGGCTCTACTGTGCATGGGTGAGTGGACCCAAGTTTGTTTCAGTAACAGATATAAACAAAAACTAGGCAGACAGAGACCTCTATGACCAGGGGACCTTAAAGCTAGAAATTCATATCAAGTTAGGAATCTCAAAGTGTCCTTTAAAATGCCTACTTAGAACACATTCCAAGCCCAGTGGTGCCAAGGACAGACCATTTAGTCCTGGAAAATTCATAAATGTTTCACCCCTTACCTCTACTTCTTCTCCCACTATTCTTCCTCCACCTATGTTTAAACCAAAGAAGCCAGAAGTAGCCTTTTGAGTGGGAAGCAGAGGTAGGCAAATGGAGGAGAAACTGTCTGGTCTTTTCCATTTCAGGGGCATAGCCTTCAGAGGGCCCATGCTAGAGAAGGAGAAAAGCCATAAAAATTATAAAAAGCTATAAGCATTTGACCATTATTCTATATGGGACATAGCAATTACTAAATTAAAACAGATTTTTTAATAAAGATCATAAAAACTTTTTGATTACATAAAAATAACTGGAAATACCATGAGATTTAGGCTAAGTTTCATCTAAATTGCTGAAAAACTAAGCAACTTTTCAAGCTGGGTCTGAACCACCAGGAGATGGAGTTAATAATTATTGCCACCACTCCTGCCTCTTCCAAAATACAGTGACGACTGTCACCTGAAACACCTCCTCCTGGGGTAGTCATTCCTAAACATATGTCATGGTTGGGATCAGCTGTGGGTGGCATTTCCTGCATTGTGACAATGGCCCAGCAGGTATGGTTGTCAGATTTAGCAAATATAATAAAGGACTCCAGGTTAAATTTGAATTATGGAAAAGTAAGGAATACTTTCTTTCAGTACAAGTGTATCCCAACCACAGCAGAGGATATACTTGTACCAAAAAAAAAATCATATATTTATCTGAAAATCAAATTTATGTGGTGTTCTGTACTGTTATCTGATAGGCTTAACAGGGCCTCTTGCAGCAACTGAAAAAAGGCAAGGAACAGACACCTGAAGGTCCACTGCTACGAAAAGTTGTGAGTGGTCAGGGTTAGGTGAGATGTTTAGGAAAGGAGCAGGGATCACGAAAGGGAAAAAATGGAAATGGGGTAAATCATGAGGAACAGTTTAGGCACATAAGCCTTTCCCAAGATGGCGAAAGTAAATGTGACATTATTTAAACGTTAACATTTCTTAAAAATAAAGAAAAATAGTAAATGTTGGTGAGGGCCTGGAATGATAAGACAATATTGTCCTACAGTGTCTAAAAAATTTCATTCTGTTTACAGAAATAATGGAAACAAAGGTTTTCGTAGACCTTTAATAGATGGGCCCTATCAGTATTCTGTTTTTCACTGTCTCTCAATGTCATGCTTACACTTCCTTGTTTTTCGAACTGTGAATTCTGTGTGACTAAAGTTCAGTTTGTGATTCACTATATGTTCTGTTTTATGTTTTTCTGCTATCTTATATAGACATCTGTTCTCTCAAGATTTTTTTTAGTTCAATTAGTTAAGTTTTTGGTTATGTATACATCTTTTTGAACTTATTGAAAACTTTATAAAAGCACAGGCATGCTGCCATTTTGTAAATTACATTTCTATTAAATAAATAAAGCCAGCAGGAAACAAACTTGCAATCAAATTTGAAATTTAATACTTAAATTGTGTGTTACTTTGATTTACATTCAAGAACATATTTTTTTATCCATGTACCTGTAAATCAACATTATGGAGACAGCTATCCACGGATAAGAACAGCTGAATATGTATAAACCAAATTGTGTTCGTAAATATGTAGATTGAGGTAGTAAACACCTTTAATACCAGTTAGAAATCTGTCACTGATTATACATAAGGCAGAAATCAAGCATGACATTTTTAGTAAATAGCTTAAGAATCTTGGAAATATCAATGGTCCAAGTAAAGTTTGCATCCCACACTGATAGGTTGGATAGAATCTTTGATGACAGATAAAGAGACATGCACCCAGAATATAAATAAACAGAGTAATATTTACAATATGTTGTAAACTTGAAACAACTATTATTAATACTTAAAAGGCTCTGAAAAATCTGTTACATAGTTGAGCTTTTAGAATGTCATGCAAGATTACTGTCCTTTTTATTCTATCTTACTGGAAATAAAAATGAGTGGGGTTATCAGGTTAAATGTATTTTTAGTATACCTTTCAGTGACAAATAATAGCTTAATATATTTTTTTGTCCCAGAATAACATTATCTTGGCATAGCTTATTCTGGCTTCAAAAGATTTTTTACGGCTAATGGGCTAAAGACAGTCAAGCTCATGCCTGCCCCTCCTGACTCATGCTCAGGCTTGTCTTTACCAGCCAGAGCCACTGGACCCCGTATTTCAATTCCACGATTTTTTTTTCAAAAAGGACTTTTGAAAACCTCTAAGTCAACGGCATGGCTCATCACCTCACAAGGTTGAACTGCTCATTTTCCCAAAGAAACATCAAGAAGGCTCCTTTCTGTACTTTTAAGCTATTTTATTAAAAAACAATGATCACCTACAGTAAAGAATATCACAGTGAAATAACGAATATTCTTCTGTCAAAATCACAGAGCACTTTATATGTTTGAGGATAGAGAATACTACAGAGGAGTATACTCAAGGGAGTATGAAGAGGGGGGTAAAGAAGACTGTTAACTGTTTTTTAATGTATCTTTTGATTGTTTTACTCATTACAATCGGCATATTTTAATTTTAACTAAACACTTAGGTAAATCATATGGAAATAAAGACAGGATAAAATAAAAGGAGCAGGGAATTTTCTCAGTCTATGAGTCATCTATTATGAGAAAATTTGAAAAGATTTGCAGAAACTCAGTGAGATACAAGATTTTCTTAATCAAATTACAGAAAGGACTTCTAGGGGAACTTGCTAGGGTAGCAAGGTTGAGATATTTGGGCATCACTTTCCATGTGTTAGTTATATATCTAAATCTCAAAAATAATGTACAAAATTCAAAATCTTCAGAGTGGCCATGATGGAGGTGTAGGAAGACCCTGGGTTTACCTCCTCCTATGGGCACACCAAAATTACAACTAATTACAGAGAAATTATTGATGAGAATGACCTGAACCAGCAGAAAAAAATATTCCACAACTAAAGATATAACGAAGGAACCACAGTGAGATGAGTAAGAGGGACAGAGACGCAGTATAGTCATGACACATAGCCTCAAGTGGGCAACCCACAAACAGGAGAATAATGACAATTTCTGAGGTTTTCCCCAAGAAGCAAGGGATCCAAGCCCAACATCAGGTTCCCTAGTTCTGGGATCATGCACTGGGAAGATGAACCCAGAGAATACTTGGCTTTGAAGGACAATCAGGGCTTACTTTAAGGAGACACATAGGGATATAGGAAATAAAGACTAAACTCTTAAAGGGTGCACACAAAATCTCACTCACTCCAAGACCCAGAGCAGAAGCAGTAATATGAAAGAAGCCTGGGTCAGACCAGAACAAATAATTTTAAAATCTGTCTGTAAACACAAAAGACCCTGAATAGCCCAAAGGATCCTGAGAAAGAAGAACAAAGCTAGAGGCATCACACTTGATCAAACTATAAAAAGTATGCTACTGGAACAAAAACAGACACATTGGTCAATGGAACAGAATAGAGAGCTCAGAAACAAACCTTACGGTCAATTAATCTATGACAAAGGAGGCAAGAATATACAATGGGAAAAAGACAGTCTCTTTAATAAATGGTGTTAGGAAGACCAAATACAAAAATAAACTCAAAATAGATTAAACACTTAAATGTAAGGTCTGAAACGATAAAAATCCTAGAAGAAAACATAGGCAGTACACTCTTTAACATCAGCCTTAGTAATATTTTTTAGAAATGTACCCCCAAGCAAGGGAAATAAAAGCAAAAATAAACAAACAGGACTACATCAAACAAAAAAGCTTTTGCACAGCAAAGGAAGTTAACAACAAAATGAAAAGGTCACCTGCTGAATGGGAGAAGATATTTGCAAATGATGTATCTGATAAGGGGTTAATAGCCAAAATATATAAAGAAGTCATACAACTCAACATCAAATAAACAAACAACCCAAATAAAGAAGAGGGAGAGGACCTGAATAGATCTTTTTTCCAGAGAAGACATATAGATAGCCAACAGGCACATGAAAAGATGCTCAACATAACTTATCATCATGGAAATGCAAACCAAAACCACAATGAGATATCACCTCACATTTGTCAAAGTGGCTGTTACCAAAAGGATAATAAACAACAAACACTGATGAGGATGTGAAGAAAAGGGAACCCTTGTGCACTGTTGGGCAAATGTAAATTGGTTTAGCCATTGTGGAAAAAGGTATGGAGTTTCCTCAAAAAATTAAAAATAGAACTACCATAGCATCTGGCAATTCCACTTCTGGGTATGTACCCAGTGGGAGAAAAACACTAACTGGAAAAAATATATGTACCCCTATGTTCACTGCAGGATTATTCACAATAGCCAAGATATGGAAGCAACCTAATTGTCCATTGATAGATGAATGGGTAAAGAATATGTGGTATATATAATATTACTCAGCCATAAAAAAGGAATAAAATCTTACCAGTTGTGAGAAAATGGATGGACCTAAAAGGCATTATGCTAAGTGAAGTATGTCAGACAAATAAAGAAAAATACTATACGATTTTATTTCTATATGAAATTTAAGAAACAAAACGAACAAATATAATGAACCAGAAACTGACTCATAGGTACAAGAACAAACAGGTGGCTGCTGGAGGGGAGGAGGTTGAGGGGATGAATAAAATAGGTGAGGGAGATTAAGAGGTCTGAACTTCCAGTTACAAATTAAAAGAGCACAGGATGAAGTTTACAGAATGTGGAATATAGTCAATAATGCTGTAATGGCTTTGTATGGTGACAGGTAGTAACTAGGTTTATTGCAGTGACAATTTTGTAATACATAGAAATGTCAAATCACTGTGTTGTGCACCAGGAGCTAACATAGTGTTGTAGGTCAATTATACTTCAAGAACAACAACAACAACAACAACAACAACAACAACAACAAATCACACTCAAAGAAAAGGAGGTCAGATTTGTGGTTATCAGATTTAGGGGATCAGGAGAGGTGAATTGGATGAAGTCGATCCAAAGTTACAAGATAAATATCAGTAAGTACTAGGCATGTAATATACAATGTGATTAACTAACACTACTGTATGTTGTATACAAAAGTTTAATAGAATAAATCCTAAGAGTTCTCATCACAATGAAGAAATTTTTTTGTCTATTTCTTTTATTTTGCATCTAAAGAGATGATGGATGCTCACTAAACTTATTGTGGTATCATTTCATGATATATATGTCAAATCATCATACTGTGCACCTTAAACTTATACAGTGTTGTATGTCAATTGTATTTCAATAAAACTGGAAGACACAAATTTAAAATCTCCTTTGCTGAAATAATAATTCAATGAAAGGAAACTAAAACCACATTGTATAAATATATATTATTACTTGTTGATCTCTCCTTGTTCTATTTTTTATTGCAGATCTTAACCTATTCCAAAGGAAGGATCTCTTACTAATTACGATGACTGTCTGGATCCAGTAATATTCATACATATATTATTTACCTAAAGGTACAAAAGTGTCTTGTGTATTATTTCATTACTTTTCTGTGAAGATTACTGAAAATATCAGATTTTTAAATCTATGCATTTTTATCTTTGAGAACTTGATCTTTGAGACTTTAATGGTGCAATTGATGTTGAAGTTTTTGTTTTCTCTGTTTTAAAATAACATCTTGATATGAAAATGTTTTTTTGTTTCAAGACGAGGTGAAAAAATCATTTTTTAATTCTTATATTGTACTCTTGCCTTGGATCACACAGTATTTATTTATATAATCCTTTCTTCTCTTTTCTGTGCTTTGCAATGAACAAAGAATTCCACAACACATCTCTAAAACACACATAGTTTTCCTCTTATCCTAATGCATAACAGCTTAGATTACTAAGCATCATGTATTACAGTGGTTTTTTATACCAAATCTGAGTCTGATTTATTGTGAGCCAGTAAGTGATTAACCAAAAAAACTAGCTTGTATAAGATAAACTTCAATATATGAAATATCCAATGGAATGGAAGGAAAGTTGCAAAGTTATTTTTTGATGGAACCCCTTAAAGTCCAATTTCAGTCAACATCATGAAGCTTTTTTTGTAGCAGACAGCAGACAGTTCACTTCTCAGCTGAGCCTTAATGGGCAGCAAGAAGAGGTTCTCAAAAGAAGATGCTGCCAGGAACTAATTAATAAATATAAATAAACAAACCATCAGACAAACAAAGGCATATATGTCACTTCTTGTTATTCTACTGAATATTTCCATTGATATGAAATATTGTTCAGTATCCTCTCAATCAGTTTTCAGACTTCACGATAATATAGCAGGGAAGTTAGCTTAAGCTTAACCTACGATACAGAAACCTAGCTGAAAGAGTAAAGAAATATATATGAGAAGGATTTATTTTTTTGAGGAAAAGGAATGTTCATGAGGAAAAAAACATCATAAGGGAACCACATTTAGGCAAATACATTCAGTTTAAGGACAATACATTAGTGAGTGAAAGGTCATGCTGAGCATATCATAGCAGTCTCTGTCATATCCCCTGTGAAGTTACATCTTATCAGTAGGGTAAACTAACTAAAATAGGAAAATAAGGAAAAAACAACTGAGCAGGACATAGAGAATGCAAGATCTCTGAAGGATATTTTCAGAAGTTTTGCCAGCAACTGGAGACAGGATTCTCTGTGCAGATATTAAGCATTTTCTATAGGTACAGAACCAGAAATGATAACTACTGGGAAGGCAGCCCCAAGATATCTCAATCTTATCACTGTATACAGCCTTCTGCACAATGTGTTCTGAAAGATTTCAGAAAGAATCTATGGCTACAATCCTCACATCCAATTGAAAGCAATTAGGCACAATCAAGAAGAGTTGATAAGGCATTGCCATATATTTAGGATTATAATCCAGCAATTCTACTCCTAAATATACTCCCTGACATGCCTCCTTGCCAATGTTTACTAGGAGATATTCACAAGGATATTCACAGAAGTAACATTTGCAACATAAAACATTGGAGACACACACATATATATAATTTCATAACAATAAAATAGTTTATAATATTAAAAATGAATTTAAGACTAGACAAATAAAATACCAAAAAAAAAAAAAAAATTCCTCCCAGAATATTCCTAGAAAGGACAAGCAAGAAAAGGTACAATCCTGGAGGCCCAGGTGAAGGTGGTAACCAAACGATCTTTCCCTAGACCAAGAGAGAGAGCTGTGAGATACAGTATGAGTACACTGTATCCAAAACACTTCCGACTGTGACCTCTATAGCCTCTTTTTCTTCTTCTTTGACCATGTCTGGTATTAGCTTGCTTCTTACACTGACCTTCCTTTGGTTTCTCCAAAGCTCCATAGATATCACTTCAGGATATTTGCACTCCAGTTCTTTTCACATGAAATTCTCTTCCTCTAATCTCCCTAAGGTTTA
Organism: Hippopotamus amphibius kiboko; assembly: GCF_030028045.1. Lineage (NCBI taxonomy): Eukaryota > Metazoa > Chordata > Mammalia > Artiodactyla > Hippopotamidae > Hippopotamus > Hippopotamus amphibius. The sequence goes on from NC_080191.1 coordinate 29,134,267, forward strand.
TCTTTGTCATTAGCTCCAGTGTCATCTATTCAGAGAAGTCTTATCTAACAACCGAAATTAGAATTAAATTCCAGTAATCAGCCCTCCTAATACCCTGTTTTCTCTTCTCTGAGTGCATGTATTCTGTGTTTTATCCAGGCCCCTATCCCCTACATACACACCCCTACTGGAATTTAAGCTCCACAGGAAGCATGGATATTGTCTCATTCAATGCTGCATTTTCAGGCTCCAGAATGTTGCCTGACATAGAGCAGGCCCCCACAAAATAATTTTTGAATATTTTTAAGTAAATTAATTCAAGGTAGAAATAAGGAATCTGCACTTTCAAAATTTCTCCAAGAGACTCTGACAATCACAACATTCAGAAACAAGCATCCAAAAACATATTTCCTCTACTATCGCTTATGTTTCTGATTTTTAGAAAAGATTCCCTGCTGGGGGTTCTAGTGAAATGAAAGGAAATCCCCCTAAACTGCTAATACTCCCTGGAAAACTTCTAATCTTGACAATCAAGATAATCCTAGTAGGAGGCGAGTCGCAAGAGCAAGCATTATTTCTATTCTTGCCTGTGAAATAAATACTTCTGGGGAATGAACATGGAGGGGGAGTGAGGAATCTAATAAATGGAAGCAGTGATCGGTTAATTTACATGATTCACTTCCCTCTTCTACTTTGAGAAAGTTCTGATTATAATTAGCTTATAAGAATAAGGTCATTTCTATATGTTGCACACTTTCAAATTTATTTTAATTATCTAGACTTCTTGGACTTATTCGTTCTATTTCGCTTTATATATTTGAAAAATGAAGATCTATCTGTAGGTAATGCAATAAAATATATCAGTGTACTATGCTTTGTGACAACATACTATAATTTTCAACATGTTTCATCATATCAAAGTTGGAGTAAAAGTTTTCCCTCTGAAAGAATACCACATATATCATCTATTATGACATTATAATCTGCTTTTTCAAAACATTTGTATGGCTTGCCAGGCTTCAGATCAAATCCTTTTTGTATCAGTAAAATATTCTCCCTATATATTAAATATTTAACAGACAAAACAGCAAAAGTAAAAAATTGTCACTCTCTTTGAGACTGGAACCTATGACTAAGTTAAAAGATTACAATGTTTAGCTTTTCTGGAAAATCAGTTAATAATATTCATGGCAGTATGAATATTAATAATAGGTAGAATTTATGTAATAACTGCTTGAGATAGGCACTAGCTTTACATGTTAAACTTACACTTAAAAATTACTCTACAGGTAGGTACTACTGTTTTCTTCATTTTACCAGTGAAAATATGGTGATACAGACAGGTTGAATAGTTTGTCCCAGGTAACCAAGTAGTAAATGACAGAGTTAGGATTCATATCTAAGTGTTATCTATCCAGAGTCTATGCTTATTTATAGCCAATCATCACATGGAAAGGTCATTTGCAAATATTCTTCTTTTACACTGCAGTAATCAAAATACAATATTTTAAATGGAGATATTGTTCTTAAATATTGACATAGACAAAGAACAGTTATCTTTATTATCTTTACACACGCACACACATTGCCTGTTTCTCTAAAAACCTAACAATTATTAAATGCAGTCTATGCTTATTGACCAGAGCTTCTTTGAGATGAACACCATCATTGCCACAGTAGAATTTAATATTCAAGGAGTGTTATATCCTGAAAGGTGCAATGCAGGGAGAGGAAGTTTAAGAATATTTAAGACACTTTGGCTTCTGCTTGTGAGACTATGCAAATTACCATCAGCTGTGAAGTATGACTCATATCTGAGCACTCCAAACAATATTTTTTTTTCTCTTTCAAAAAGAAATCCTTTCAGCAAGACTGAGTTACTAAACATGGTAATTTTTTTTTCCACTTCAACTCATTTGATCTCTGGCCTTGGACTTGAGGATAATGGTGGATATTTTTGAAAAGAATATAAGGGAATCAAGTAGTGAATACAAGTGTTCTGCAAAGAAATAGACTTCATTTTAGTGGCAAAAAAAAAAATTAAAGAGTGGCATGGTGCTGAGAAACCGTCTTATGGGTAAAAAATGAGGAAACAAAAAAAATGAGGAAACAAATGGTAATTTCCTTTATAATCACCATACTTTTCATCAATATCTTTCTTCATAATAATCCTAACCACTATTTTCTTCTTACCTTGGCAATGCTATATTTAGTTACAAAATTGATGGATGAAGGAAAATGTTTATTCTGCCTTTTTTGATGGGAAAATATGTTTCCCACAGATATACACCAAAATACAAAGCTTAGGGTATCTAAAGTTAATTATATTTAGTGTGCTGTATAAATGTTTCTTTATTTCATTGAATACTTGTCTATTCGTATGTTTATCTATACCGTATTAGTCACATCACCCCTACATTGCACACTGTCTGCAGGTGGTAAGTGAAAATATTTTATTCCTGCAAATTATTTCCTAAATCCTCACTTCAGTGGAAGATGTGGGGGAAATATATGAGTAAATGTGGTAACCTGTTGTTTTTATGATGACCCAACCCTTCTGCATCTGATCTGCTAAGGCACTTACAGTTGTCCAAGAGTACTGATTGCATTGTGACTTTTGTCTTGTCTTATTTCACCCTTCCCACAGAAATGTGTTACTTGAGGACAGGAATCATATCTCATGCATTTTTGTTTCACTTTAAATGCCCATCAAAATGTTTTCCATATTATGACCACAAAATAAGTGAATAAAACTAGTGTGAAAAGAATGAATAAAAGTACTTTAAATAGTATTCTATAAAACTATGCTTTTAAAAACACTCGAAAACTTTCTGATGCACGTCTCTAGCTTTCCTTTCCTGTGAAATTTTATCTTTCTGTGTGATTTCTACCTTCGGCAGAATCTCTAGTCCCTATTTTCATTATCACTTAAACCCAGATTCCACTTCTTTCCACTACTAACAAAGTTTACTGGAAATGATAAAATATATTCATCCCTCCTAAGTTATAAAAGGCCAATAAGAGATAAAAAATAAAGTACAAAAAAATTTAAAAGGGAAGAAAAACAAGCCAACATAGCACAGTGGCTAAGAAACAAATGCAGAATTTAAACTGCATCTAAATTCTGTATAGCAACTTACAAGCTAAGTGATGGGCAAGTTAACTAACCTTTCTAATTCTCAGTTTTCGAATCCAAAAAAGGGAAATAATATTTATTTCATAAGGGTCATTTTGAGGGGTAAATTAAACATCAAATATAACCAGTATGGTGCTTGGCATATTGCAAGCAACCACTTACTGGTATTCATTACCATTAATATTGTTTTTGATTATTATTATGCTATTAATTATAACAAAAATTATCAGTAGCTATGGGTAATAATTAATCAGTAAGTTGATTAGTATATTGATATATTGATAACATACATGTCCATAATAATATAATAATCAATAACAACAATGAATATATAATATCAACAAGGGGCAAATCTAAAAGTTAAGAGAATCCATCTTGAAATTCAGGTATCTGAGCATCTCCGAATGGGTGGGAAGGAAGACCTTCTTCTGCCTGCACTCAAGATGAAACCAAAGGAAATAACTATGTTTCCATATAAAAAGATTCCCATGTAAATATCATGAAAATCTAGCTTAGATAACATGTATAGAAAGAAACTGAACATACACATAATGTAATTGATGATAACAAAAGATCTCGATCTATAATACAGCTTTTTTCATTAAAAGAGCTCTAGTATTGGGGGGAAACCACACAGACTGCATGCAGAAGAGTTCATTGCTACTGTTAGTGGCAACTAAGTCTAAGGAGCAGTTTAAGAAAATATGTTTTAAAGTGAACATGCTTCTCATAAAAATATTATTTTCAAAAAATATATAAGGATTATTTATTACCACTGACCCAGTTTTTCTGAACAATAAATCATCAAGTGATGGTCTCAGGTTTTGTTTGTTTAGGATTATTCTGAAAATATGGAGCAAAAATACAGTCCTCATATAAAGATTGGGCCTTATGAACATGAGAGACTTCCACCTCTTTTGCTCTAATTTTTGCTCTCCCCATGAAAATAAAAAAAAATAAAATGATTTTTGCCACCAAAGGAAAGACAAAAATCATAATTTCGACTATGAGCCATGTGTGCTGAAAATAAACAATGTGTTAAAAGGTTTTGTTTAATTAAAGTTCAATGCTCTCTGTATCAAGTCAGTGACAATTTAGCTAGTTTGCAATGCTTTCTTATTTCTCTCTGTGCTGGTCCACATTTCCCAAACTTACTTCTGTCCTTTTACGGGACTCCTTTCTTCCTACTAAGCTCCCCACTCTTCAATCTTCTAAAGATTTAAGTAGAATGAATTGAATTAAATGGGCTCTTGAGTACTGTTTCTTTATTATTATAATTTTATTTTCTTAGATCTGTAGCTAAAGTATCACTCAGGGTACAAAATTGTGGCAGTACCTTGAGATTAGATTGACATGCAAGGACTCGCAGCAAAGTGAAAAGGCTGTCTTTCTCAAATGACACACTGAAGATGCTTCAAAAAGATATTTATTTCCAAGAGGCAGCCTTCTATGCGTAAAATTATTATGATCCCTGAATTCAATTTACTGCAGGTTGAAATACAAGGACAGTTTGGTATTCTCATAATTATCTGACTTAAAAACTGACAAACTTTGATTTGAAGAGGTCTTTTTTTTTCCCTGAAAGCAAAAGATTCTAAAAACGTAAAATGATATAGCAAGTATTTTGGCCAATATTCTATGCAAGCAGTAGTACTGTTATAAATTTTAATATATTATGTTAAGATGAATATTGAAATTCAGAAGGAAAGTAAATGACACCTTGAGAATTATAAAATGTATAAAGCAGTTGTAAAATGTGGAAATTATGATATCTGGAGAAAAACGTCTGGACCCCCATGGTTGGTTCTGGCCAGACCACTGTCTGAGTCTCAGTTTTGAAACATGATAAATACTGGACTACTGGATTTACTCAGTGAGTCTGCACATGAGATTGCAGCGCCCACTGATATGCTCCCCTGGTCTCTACTTATTACAAGTATGTATACTCTATCTGTCTAGAGGAATTTTCATAAACAAGCAATAACCACAGGCTATGTGGATTAGAAGGCTGACTGGGAAAGAACATGTGAGAGGGTCAGAAGTGATTTCAGGTCACTAAAGAAGAAACTGCAAAGAAGAGAAAAATCAAAAGTTGACAATATAAACAGAGATAGAAAATAAATTTTTCTTCCCTAAAAGTAAAAAGATTTTGCATTTAATCCCTGCTTTTCTAGGAGAAGAAAAGATAATTCCATAGAACTCTAACCATTAATAATTACAGAGTAACTCTCAGATTTCTGCAAAGTGGGAAAGAGATCAGATTTCATCAAAAGCATTGGAAAAAGCAGTTTCTCGCTGTGTCAAGAATCAGAAGCTTCTCACCTTCTCCCCATCTCAGCAAGGCAATGACTCTCACAGAACCAATGACATGGTGACACTTGGCAGAAAAAGGAAAAAGGAGACTGCCAGCTTTGTATCAGCAACTATATTAATGTTAAATATTATTTTTTGATTAAACGTGAATTTCATACTCTGCCAGTAAAGTTTACAAGAAATCTTCATGAGATAAGGCAATAACTTGTTTAGGGTCAAACAGCTTTCTTATATATAAAACACACTGAAGAAATTAAGATATTTATAAAAATTTTATACAAGGCATCTTGAGTCAGCAAGAGGGGCTATGAAGTAATATGCATAAGTACTTCCATTTCTCATTTAAGATAAGTATTTCAATATCAAGCTGAAAAGGTTTTTTCCCAAAAGGTTTTGAAAAGCTTTTTTAAATTAGTATTCCATGGAAATTAATCTACAAGATATTCTTCCCAAAAATGGGTTCTGTAGCAAACTCAGTTTGAGGAAGATGCACACTAAATTTCCCCACTTGGATATTTGCCTTGATTATAAGCATATTTAAGTTTCTATTGTAAAAAAATGCTTTTAATCTAGAAATTGCCAAGTCTTTTTAAACACGAAAGCCTCACCCTGTTCTTGACAATCATAAACACCTATTGGCATCTCTTAGAACCAGTGTGCCACAGAATATATTCTTGAAAATGCTATTTTAGGATAAAGTAAAAATTGAGTTAACCTATGAAATGTGAAGAGGTTACTCAGGTTATATTATTTTTAAGGTCAATTACTAGTTTGAAAATCAAATTAAAAACTGAAAACCAATTTTTGTTTCATTGGTAATTTCTTGAGAAAAGAAAAATCTGTTTATATGGAAAATTACCAGGCAAACTTTTCTTGAGATCAAGTTAAACTTTATTCTGACAATTTATTTTAATTTTTTCATGCCAAATATTTTCCTCATCTTTACTATTGTGTTAAAACATCTTTGTGTAATTATTGATTAGCTATATTCTCAAGTGTAAAAGTTCACTTGATTGAATTCAGTCAACAGTTTATATTGATTTCACCTAAAATAGATTTTACTCAAGACTTCATCTCACTTCTAATTCCTGATTTATTCATGCACCAAAGTGGTTAGTTACTTTGATTGTAAGAAAATCAGATCTTAACTATTCACCATGAGATGAGAAATAACATGGGTCACTGAGACTCAAAAATAACAAAAATAATCATATTATTTTGTATGTATATATTTCTTCCAGTATGAAATGTTTCTTGACAGAGCTGCTAACAAGTAGACATGTATAAGTTTTACTCCCCTTGCCCCTCAATTTAATAGAAATAAGCAATCATAATGTAAAATGCCTTTGCAAGCCACATGTCTGATAATCAGTCCACGAGTAGGAAAGAACGGACAATACCTTTAAAGTGGTTTGGCTCTCAATATCCAGATTTGCTTTATTTATAATGAGAAATTATGCCATTTTGCTTTCATATTCGAGAACTGCAGGAGAAGCGTAGTGAAAGAATGTAAATTGATCTTCACTTAACCTATCCATAGAGCCAGCTGCTTTAATTTGAAATATTCATTGAATATGTGTGCAATAACCATGGCTAGACCAAATGTATTTCAGGAGATACAGCTACTTATTAAGTGCATGGAGTTCTGCCAATCTACTCTGTTTGAAAGTAGGTCATAATTAAAATGTAATCACTTAGTTTCACTGGAATTTCTGCTTAAGCTTAAGAGTCAGAATTAAACAAAATCACATTAAGAGGTACTTCTACAACAGTAGGAGAGATCTGCCTTCCTTTTGAACTAGGCTTTTAGTTTACTCTTCAGTGTTGCTTTTCCATGACTTATTTTCTTATTAACCAAAAAGATGGTATAAAAAGATGAAAGGACTCACGAGGATCCATGACATTTTAGGCACAGATGTTACTTGTGCCCATTTTCAGGCACTTTTCTATAAGGTTTTCCCTTGTAAAAGTTAATGAATATCTCTTTAACCTAATGTATATTAATCATAGAAGACATTTAGCTACTGAGAGTAGTGGAGTAATGCATTTACAATTCTAGGGAACTAGTCTGAGAAAAGTTGAAAGAATATTTAAAACTTCAAATTCTTTCCATAAGTCAACTCTTCACAACATCTAAGTAGAATAATATGCAAATGATATATTAAGTTAAATTCTATAAATATACAAAGATAAAAAAAATATAAGATTAAGTTTTAATCCAAGTAATAGCTGTGCAGTACATCTGGGAACTTGTGAAAAAACTTTGTGAGATTCCTTACCTTAATTTCAGGAAACTTATTCAGTAATATGATCATACTATTTTGTAAAAAGAGTCCTCTCTATTTTACTAAGGATTGCAATATCTATTAATATCAAATCTATAGTTATCAACAAAGATGCAGTAACAGGGATTTGATTTTTCCTACCACCCTAAACAACTAAAACTACAAACAAAGAAAACAAAACAGAGATATGTCATATATACATATATACATAAAACAATGGTTCTCAGGCAGCACAGGACTGATTCCTTGAGAGAAAGATAACAAACAAGTTGATCCACATGACTGCACCAGTTTACTGTTGGTAATGAAAGCAATGTCTGGGCTGAAGCTCAAGGTGGGCAAAACACAGCAGAGCCTAGGGTTTTAGCTAAATTAAAAAGGCAGAAACTAAAGAATACATAGTTAAGAACTGAGCCAGTCTGTCACTACATATAAACAGCTCCCTTGGGAATCTTTACTAAGATGGTTATTAGAATTAGTGATAAAAGAACAGTTTACCAGCCTCTGGTAAATAGTTGTGTTTGGTTTAACATAAGGCTCACAATTAGTATCCACTTTTACACAACTGAGAAATTCACAGGAGGTACAAACATTCAAAATTGGGTTAAAGGAAGAATATACCATATTTACAAGGAAAATTAGAACTGTCCTCCCCACTCCCCACCGTGATCTGAAATGGAGTGCCTCCACTGAGGCAAGAGAAGTGTTGTCAGTGCAAGCCACCTTAGAAGTCTGGCAGTTTCTGAATTGAGTGGACCAGCTGCGGTTCTGTGGTCACACCTCAGTCAGGTAAGAGATCCTGAAATATAAAGTAATTGTGTCTAGATTTCTGCTGCTTTGGAATACAAGCCAGACAAAATATGCTCTCCAAACTCAAGATTTTACTACTGAATAGTATGAGTAATGCAGGCTCTGAAATCCTGTCAGAATCACCACATGATTAGAAAATATGGCAAGCCAGGAATTTTTCCTGCAGGAAAAAGAAATTTTCTCTTGTCCTTTTCTCTTCAAGGGGTAATAACTCTCTGTCATATGAGGTGGGTATATGAGAATCCAGTCTTACAGTGGTCTATGGACAGTTATTTGATTTGGATAAATAAATGCATGTGCTCGGGTTCTTAGGCCTCATCCTAAGCAAGTAAATTACTGGCATTTATGCAATAAATATAATTCTAAGAAAAAACAACTGAAAATAAGTTGGATTGCCAAAAGAAAAGATTGAGAGAAATGGAAGAGAAAATGTGAGAATTAAAAGCTCTTTGCCTTTCTCAGAACCCTCCTTTCTCTGCTGTCCCTGCTCCCTCTCTTCCCATGTACTTCTTTATCCTTCCCTGCCCCAAAATGACTTGGTGAAAGGTCAGGTGATGAATTTTTAAACAGTTGGTTCTCTTCACTAGTAAATTTCCCTGTAAAGAAGAATGAGGGCACAATTTCATTACCTATTCTGTTTAAGTCACAGGCTTATGAGCCTTGTGGCCCAACCTGAATCCATTTCATGTCTTTGCCCAGTTCTACCTCCAACTGTCACATATCATCCAAACACCATGTAGCTAGGGAAGCAGACATGATAGAGAGCTAATCAGAGAATAACTGAGAATTAGATAAAAGATTGTGTCCTTGTGTGAAGACAATAGGATGGAGAAGAACTGTACTAATCACTTGGAAAAAGGCAAACAAACAAGCTATTAAGCTGATGAATGAAGGGAAACAAAAGTGTCATATAATTTACATTTTTCTAATCTCAATGTGAGGAAAACCAGCCTTTCCTATCTGGATAATTTTGGAAAAGCTACCCGGGACTCCCAGTCATCCACATACCTTCAATGCCAGCTAATATTAATTGCTTAAAGCCTTCTTTTCCTTGTGCCCAGAACTTTGCAGAACCCTAAAGTGTATTTTCAGTTTATAGCCCCATGCATGAGAGATACCCTGGCTCCTCCTGCATAGAGCTCTGCAAACAGCAGACTTTGCTCCTTTGATAGGATAATAAGCATGTCAGGGTCCAGATCTCCACATCAAGGAAAATAGTAGCTGAGGGAAGCTGACTAGCCACGCAAGTCCACAAATAGAAGAACACATCTTTATTAATTTTTGATAATGACAAAGAAAAGTAACTAATATATATCCAAGTACTTAAGCCTTAAATTTGGTTCAATAAAAATGTCTTGTCAACTGGTTTTATTGGAAGGATGATGTAGAAAAGAAAAAAAATAACATCTAATTTACAGACAAATAGAAATTTGGCATTATAGAAAGAAACTGCAAAAAACTGATCTACTATCACTTGATTAACTTTGGGATGTAAGTTCTCTGCAGACCCAGAATAAACAAAAGTGAATGCCAATTATTCACAGAAATTTGGGTTACTGTTATAATAGTATAAACAGTGATTTAAACTGGATGCAAAAAAAGAAAAAAAATGTCCTATAGGGTAAGTTTATCCTCAGTACCTAAACAATTAAACATATATAAATTAAACACTGGAAGTATAATCATACCTTTCAGTGGATGCCTCATAATAAATCTGACACTAGATGATGGCTGTAGGTTTCTTTGTATTTCAATTTTGGGAAAAATTATTGGGGTAGAGAGAATGATAACTAAAGGGCCTAAATCATCATATAAATACAATGCTACTTATATGATTGACTAAAACTTAAGAGAAATTTACTAGGTCTTGAAGGAAATCCCTTAATCAAAATTTTAGATCATCAGGCTAAAGAGTTAAGTTACTCCTCAGGCTTGGATTGGGTTGGACTTCATAAGGAACTACCAAATAATATTTATATCATTAATCATTTGAAAATGTAAATACTAAAGACATCACAATTTGTAAAATTAATGTATAAGTAAGGAAAATATTTGTGTATTGTTAGTCAAGAATCTGATTTAACCATTAACCGTTGGTATGATATATTCAAAGTTTATTCCTTCAAGGCAAATAATGTGCTAACTTTTTTAAAAAAATTCAGTAATTCTGTTATTCTACAGTGATTTTGATAACTGTTTTGCTTTGTGATGGACTTGCTGCATAGATGAACAGCTGCAAATTTCTGAAGAACTTATTAATGATATCCTTGAAATGTAATTTTCAAGAAACATAGTGCCCTATTTCCCAGTTACTGTGAGCAGGTAGAAGCCTTACTTCAGAGGGAGCCTAGCTTCAAGTTTCAAAATTGCCTCTTGTCATAAAGACGTAAGAAGTTTATTTTTCCTGTGGATAAAGTCAATTAGCTAATACAGGTGACCACTCCAACTACCAATTAAATTCAGGATAAAACATATTTCATAAATGGTGCTATCAAGTCCTCTTATCTGAGGACTAGTTATTGTTTATCTTGAGAGCATTTATGTAATGGGTTTTGTCTGCCTGGCTATATATAAGGTGAGATTCCTTTATGTCTATCTTTGTAATTTCTTAGTGAATCACCTGTGATCTGCATGACATTCTAGTTTAAGGCTGCTACATTTGTGAGGAGTTTTTCTGGACTGGAAGAAAATAGATATTGGATATTTGTACATTAAACAACTCATTTCTAAAGAATACATGGGTAAAATATGAAATCACTAGGGAAATTAGAAAATAAATCCAATTAAATGATGATGAAAATTCTACAAAATAACATTTGTAAGATACAACTAAAGCAGTGAGTGTTTAGGGCAAAATCTGTAGCTTTTAAAGCTTGTACTACAAAGGAAAAAAGGTTAAAGTTAATGATCTAAGTTGCCATCTTAAGAGTTTAGAAAAAAGATGAGCAAGTTAACTGCAAAGTGAGTAGAAAGAAATAATGAAATAGAAAGCAAAGTAGAAGGAAAGATACCAATGCATTCAAAAACAGAACTAGAGAAAATTAATAAATCCTGAAGTTGGACCTTTGTAAATTTGTCACATTTGGCAAGACTGATGAAAGAATAAGAGAGAAAAAGCAAATTGTGTAAATTTGTAAACAATTAGCAAGACTGCTTAAAGAATAAGAGAGAAAAAGCAAGTTATCAACGTAAAGAATAAAAGGAGATAAAATGAATGATTCTGTAGACATTAAATGAAGACAAAGGAATACTGTAAAGAGTTTTTGCCAATGAATTTGATAACTCATCTGAAATGGACAAGTTCCCCCCAAAATTATACCTCTCTAAAACTGGCATATAAGAAATTAGAAAACTCAGAATCATCCTCTATTTTAAAATTTAAATTTATTAAAAAGAAATTCTGGATCCAGATAGGTTGATGAGTGAATCTTATCGAAATTTAAAGAGGAATAATATCAATATTGAACAAAATTTTCAGGAAATAGAGGCCAGTATAACCCTGATACCAAAATCTGTCATTAAAAGAAAATAAAACCACAGCCAAATATCATTTTAGAACACGTTTAAAATTCCTTTATAAAATATTAGCAAACAAAAATCAAGATACATAAAAAGATAATATATGATCAAACAGAGATTATATCAGGAATAAAAAGTTAATTTAAAATCTCCAAAGCAATCAATGTAATTCACTATATTAATAACTAAACAGGGACTTCCTAGGTGGTGCAGTGGTAAAGAATCGGCCTGCCAATGGAGGGGACACAGGTTTGAGCCCTGCTCTGGGAAGATTCCACATGCCACGGAGCAACTAAGCCCGTGCACCACAACTATTGAGTCTGTGCTCTAGAGCCCGAGAGCCACAACTATTGAGCCCATGTGCCGCAACTATTGAAGTCCACGCTCCTAGAGCCCATGCTCCACAGCAAGAGAAGCCACTGCAATGAGGAGCCTGTGCACCACAATGAAGAGTAGCCCCCGCTCACAGCAACTAGAGAGAGCCCGTGTGCAGCAACAAAGACCCAACGCAGCCAATAAATAAATTTATAAAAAAAAATAACTAAACAAATAAAAAACATTATTTTCTTCACAGATCCAGAGAAAGCATTCTAACAAAATTCAAACATTCCCTGCATACCAGAAATTAAACTTCCTCAACCTGATAAAGCGCAACTATGAAGGACCTCAATTAACATCTGAACAAAAAACAAAATATTAAATACTTTCATCTTAATATTTGGAACAAGGCAAGAATGTCACCCTCACCCATTAAGTTTAACATTTTACTGGAGGTTTTAGACAATGCAGTAAAGCAAGCAAAGTAATAAAAAGCATAAAGATTGAAAAGGAAAAAAACCAAACTCTATTCATGGAAGACATGATTACGTCTATGTAGAATGACTATTTATAAAGCAGTTACTAAAATCAGTAAGTGAATTTTGCAATGTTACAGGATACAAAGTCAATACACAAAATTATTTGTTTCTATACAACCATATTAAACAAATGAAAAATGAAATGTAAAAAACTCAATATGTAATAGCATCAGCAACCACAAAAAATACCTATAAATAAATTTAATAGAAGTTGTGTAAGACCTTCAAACTAAGATATTCAATATGGTTCTGAGATAAATTAAAGAAGACCAAATAAATTGAGAGATAGAACATGTCCATGAATTGACACACATAATATTGTTAAGATACACCTGTATTGATAGACAGTTATATTACAATTCCAATCATAATCCCTGCAGGGTTTTATAGCAATTGACAAGTAAATTCTAAAACGTATGTGATATTCCAAAAGACTTTTTTAAAGTAGAAAAAAAACCTTGATAAGGCAAAATAAAGTTTAAAGATTTATACTACCTGGTTTTAAGAATTGTTTTAAAGCTACAATAATCAAGACAGGGCTGTTGTACAAGCATAAAGATAGTTACATAGATCCATGAAACAGTTTAGAAAACACAGTCACTTAATTTTAACAAGGATGCCATTGCAATTTATTAAAGATAGGGCTTTCATTAAATGGTGCTGAAACAAGTAAAAATTTATATGGAAAGAAAATGCTTTCACTCAACACTTACCTTACAGTATATCTGAAAATTGACTTAACATAAATCATAGGTCCAAATACAAATGTTAAAATTATAAAACATTTAAAAAAGACACAGGATAATATCTTCATGATGTAGGTATAGCCACCAGTTGTTTTGTCACATCACAAATAGGAATGACTATAAAAGAAAGAAAAGGAAATTTGACAGTCTTCATCAAAGTTAAAAATTTGCCCTAATCAAAAGACATAATTCAGAAAATGAACAGGTAAACTAAAGACTGGAGAAAAACATTCACAAAAGATATATTTGACATTTTTTCTGGAACATACAAAGAAATCTTGCAAGTCATTAATAATATCCAGGTTTTCTGTTTTTAATGGCCAAGGACTGGAATATACACTTCTCAATGGAAGATATACAAATGATTGATAATCACATGAAAAGGTGTTCAGTATCATTAGAAAAATGTATATTAAAAGAACAGTGAAATATTACACAGTGGAATTACTAAAATGAAAATAATTGACAACCCCAAATGTTGAAAGAATGTGGAGAACTGAAAATCTCATATGTTGCTAGTGGGAATGTGAAATGGCGCAATCACTTTGGAAAAAGGTTTGGTAATTTCTTTAAAAATTAAGCATACATCTACCATAAGATTCAGCAATTCCATTCTTAGACATTTACTAAAGACAAATGAAAACATATGTCTGCAAAAAAAGACTTACACAAGAGCTCTTTTATCATCATAATAATCCCCAATTTTTAACATTGATTTGATAGTCTGGATGAATGAGGTGGGCCAGGACACAAACTTTCATTCAATAGTAAATACATCTATTGAAAACCAGTTGTTGCAGAGGATCAAGAGTTCACTACCCTGACCTAGACAAGACAGTTTTGAAGGTGCTCTGGGCTCTAATCTCAATTTAAAGTTTTATATTACAAACATTTTCCAAATTCTTAATTGAAAGTCCCTTTTAGTTTGCTTCATATGTGTTCATTATAATTTTCTAAATTGATTTCACAATCCAATAATGTAAAAAGGAAGAAATATATTCTTTTGGGAACAAAAGCACATAAGAAAATAATAAAAATAAAAGGAAATGGTTAATAATTCTCTATTTTAAATGTTTATTGTCTCTCCTTCTTCCACAAACTTGCAAAGCTTTTATTCCGTTTCTCCTCCTGGGAAAAAAAAATAGTTACAATAGTTGGAAGGGCAAGTATGTTTTCCAAAATATTCTCTGGAGAGTGATGGTCTGCTCTTGGTCACAGGAGCTGTGGTTAATTTTCCAGGAGTGATGGCACATCAGTGCACTAGATTATGCTGGCCTGGCAGTCTCAGTTTAAGTAATTCACTATGTGTCATTTCCATTCACAGGAGTGACAGTGTTTCCTCTCCCTCAGCCAAAAGCCTCCTCGGGAGGGAGCTACTTCTGACCTGCCAAAGGTTTAGCAGCTTCAGGCATTCCCCAGGGAATTGTCTAATGAACTCATTATGACAACTGATATGTAATGGTGACACAGTCACCAATCCAGAGATGTGTTACATGTCGGATACTCGTTGGGTAGAGGTAAAACAAAAACACTTCTGTCACTCAACATAATCGCAAATTTGGGTGACCAACTCTTTATTCCTACATAAGAAACAGATTCATTAGTAATTCCTTGGAATAGATGGATGGGCAATTTAGAGATGAAATTATTTGATTTTCCTGGAAGTGCTAGTTATATTTTCCCAATAAGTGGAAGAATTAACATTTATTGAAAGCCTAGTCCCATTGCTAAGCACTTCATATAAGTGACCTCATCAATTTCCCCCTTTATAAACAAAGAAAATACCTAAGAAGTTAAAACTTGTCCAAGGTCACACAGCTAATAGGTATTGGAGCCCAGGAAACAAATCCAGGACTATTTGATGTCCAAACTCTCTAAAACCAAGTATTGCATGAAATTTAAATTACAAGGGAAAAAAAAATCTTCATGAGTGAGCCACTTACAGAGCAAGAAAAAACACACATTTGGAGAAAAAGTTTATCAGTGAATCTGTTTAGAAATGCTTACTGGAAATCTCTTCTTCATGCAAGTTCAGAAGAGCCTAATCTTTGTTGCCTACAAAAATGACAGCAAACAAAGGGCATACACATTCAGAGACTAAGATGCATCTCTTCAAAACGGGAATGCTGCAGTAAAAAACAAATGTGCAAACAGCTCAAACTTCAGAGCAGAAAACATTGCACTAAAAAAACTAAAAGAAAAGGACAACCTCTGAAAATCAGTTAACAATGCTGTATAAGTAACAATGATATTTAACTATAGTGCGCAGACTAGATCCATTATGCTACTGACAGACTTGTGTCTTAAAATTCATTAAATTCAAAGGAATGAAATTCATATGAATAAAAATTCACAATGATATCAAAGGAAATGAGCAAATTGCAAACAAAGAATTTTTAAGACAATTTGACAATATTAAGTGCTGACTTTTTGACAGAAAGTTAATCTGACAGATTAACAGAAAAATAGAGCTGTTACTTCAAACATCTGGATTAAAAGTAAGAGATTCAGTTAATAAGTTTTTAGTCTACATGATGTCTAGCACTAGGTTTAATAAACTGATACATCAGTTTATCAAAAATATAAAGATAAAAGAAAAAGGGGGAAGTATGTTTTCTCTATTACTGTGCTTTTATAAAAGCATGATATAAAGGATTGAACAAAAACAAGATAGACTTGAAGAAAGTATGGTTGTAACAAATTTGACAATACTGGGTCTTAGGAAATGATTCACTTTTCTAATTTTTAGTTATTTTTTTCCAAAGGCTCAGTGATTTAGGACGCAGGGTTTATTTCCATCAATTCTTGTTGGTTAAATTCTGTCTATAGAGTTAATAATCCCATGGTATTGAATAAGAATTGTTTATAGTGTTCAACCACAAAGGGGCTTGGGTAAACACAAGGATAACAGAGGAGATTAGACATTTTGATGAGAGTACATTAAGGTCTGTCAGAGCAAAAATTGCACCAAACAGTTAAACAGGTAAGAAAGAGTTTCTTCAAGGTTATTGCAGTAGGAGAGAGAGATTAGAACTAAAATCTGAACTCAACTCTGCTAAAGCAAACAGCTGGAGGATTTTTAAGCACTGGAATGAGAATGAGAACACAGGTCATGTGTGTTTGCTAACTGCTTTACCCAAAGGAAAAAAAAAAAAAAAAAGCTTTGTATCGTCATGACAGGAGACAGTTTTAAAACTTGAACCACCAGATGGAAAGATATACCATGTTCTTGGATTGGAAGAATCAATACTGTTAAAATGAACATACTCAAGGCAATTTACAGATTCAATGTGATCCCTATCAAAATACTAGTGGCATTTTTCACAGAACTAGAGAAAATAATTTAAAAATTTATATGGAAACACAAAAGACCCTGAATAACCAAAACAATCTTTAGAAAGAAAAACAGAGCTGGAGGAATCATGCACCCTGACTTCAGGCTATATTACAAAGCTACAGTAATCAAAACTGTATGGTACTGGCACAAAAACAGACTCATAGATCAATGGAACAGGATAGAGAGCCCAGAAACAAGTTTTCTAAACTAAACGTGTTACAAAACCAAACTTGGGTCCACTTTCCACATGCATTAAAGCCAATCTACTGACACTGAATCATGGTGAACAAAACTGCAGCATTTATTGCAGGGCACCAAGCAGGAAGTCTGGGACAGCTAGTGCTCAAAAAGCCCAAACTCCCCAGTGGGTTTCAGCAAAGCATTTTTAAAGTCAAGGTGAGGGAGGGGAGTCCCAGGATCTATGAATAGCTCCTGTATGAGGGTTACCATTATCAATCTGTAGGTTCCAGTAGGCCTGGGGGTGGTGGGTATGTGCTCATGGTCATCAAGTAGTTCATGTCTTCCATTTGGTGGGGGTTTTAGCATCTGGAAAACAACTCAGGAGTTGTGCATCAGATACTGCTATCTAGGTACTTCAAAGAAGATCTAAAGCAGAGGATATGGGGGAGGGATCTGTCCTGAGATGGCCCCATGGTGTCCTGCTTTGTTACAATTGCTCTAAGAAAAGGGAGGTGAAGGCCTAGAGTCAAGAAGGAGCCTGTCTAAAGTTGAGTCAGGCTGAGGAATATTTACGTTGTCTTGGTAAGTCCTAGAGCTAGAAACTCTGGCATAAAATATAAAGACCTAGAAGACAAGTTATAATCATTGGTCTTTGATTAGGGAGACATCCTAACAACCCAAATGTTTTCCAATAATAGACCCTAAAGCCTCTAAGAAGGCAATGATGATATATTGTAGGCAATTATGACTTAGAGTTTTTTGAGTGTGTTTTGAAATTTGGGTTGGGCCAACAGCATGAAAATGCATTTTCAAAAAGTGACCAGTTATCAGTGGCATTAATGTGTGTTTCCTTCTCTTAGTCCACTCCTACAGTAAACCAAAGGACTTTGTGAACTGACTCCAAGGATTAACCATTACACCAAGGCTACAATGAGTGTAAGTGGTCTCTACAAAAATATGAAATTAGAAATTGGTTTTGTGGGTTGATAGATAAGCAAAGTTGGTGAAAAGAAGGATAAGCTAATGATAATCAAAAGCAATTTGGGCTGACACCTGGCAAATGCATTATGTTTATATTTGAACGGCTATGTCTATTACCAGAAATTAAAGCTCCAATATAAAACTGACAGCATTGATGCCAACTGAGAAAGAAGTTTTCAGCAATGCACTGACATCATAGTTGACTCTCCAGATGCATGGATACCACATGGAATGGTAATATAATTAGAGTAACTCTAGGAGATCAGCACATTTTCAACCTGAAATAGTTTTGTCTTAGTTGTGACAGAGATAGCACATACATAGCAACAGCATTCTCTCTCATCATTGCCAAAATTCTCCCTATTTTCACTCTACCTTAATTTTTTTCATCTGGTATTAAAGGCCATAGTCTCATTCCACATAAATGAGGTAAATGCCAAAATCTTTTGCATCACCTGCTCTCATATTTTTACTCTTTAGTCACTTGCTTTAGTCTCCTTGCTTTCCATCTACACAGTCAGAATTCCCCATCTTTAAAACTTTTACTTAAACTTTTTACATTCCCACAAACTGTTATCTTGTTTATTTTCTTGTTTTTACAACTAAAATTCTTAAAATGTATACCACACTCACTGCCCCCACCACCTCATCTCTACCTTGCACACTCAATCCATTGCTTCAGAAGTTTGTCTCCATTATTCTATCAAACTGCAATTTAAGAGATCACCAGTCACTTCTGATCTTGAAATGCAATGACCTTTTCTTAGACCTTATCTCTTTGAGTTCTTGATAGCATTTGGCACAGCTGATCAGTCACCTCTTCCTTATAATATCTTCTATTAGAACAAAACTTTTCCATATTTGAAGTACTATCACTTGCAGTATCTAATTTCATTCTACTTTTAAAAGATTTCAAAAGCACACAACTAATGACTGTCTGTCTGTTGGTCCTTGGTCCAGTGCTACTGTGATTATGTCATGCTGTTGAGAAAGCATGGTTCAGTGAATAAGACCCGAGCTCTGTAATTAGAACAAATTTTACCTTAAATTTTCAACATTACAGTTTTCTTATGTATGAGATGGGAACAGCTGTGTCCACATCATAAGATTATGTTTGAGATTATAGCGTAACAGAAGTAAAGCCCCTAACTAAATTCTGTCATACATGATACATAATAGACATGGTTATTTCCATCTCCAAACCATTATCTACATTCTCAACAATTTAGGCAAATAGTAACTGAGTGTCTCTTGGTCCTTAGAGAAAAACCAGAGATTAAACAGAAATGGAGCTTGTAAGAGTTTGCACTTTGATTATTTCCTCACTTTTCCCTCCACTTTTGTGACACTGCACTGTTCATATTCTCTCCTACTGTTTGCTTACTCCATTCCATTTATGTTTTCCCTAGTGAGCCTAATACTTCCTTTTTATATTAGGCCACAGCCCAGAGTCAGTCTCCAGACGTCTATTATTCTCCATGAAATCTCTCTTATAGGTATGTAAAACTTCTCATGGTCCAGCTGTAACTACAGCTTTGTACTCTCTTCTAAATTTCAATTTTGTATCACCAACTGCTGGCTGTAAATCTTGCTATATATTCAGTGTCTCAAACAAACCTATCACCTAGCTATTAACCAGATTCATCTTAAAGATTTGCCTATTTTGATATTGCTACCAGGCCTGATGCCCTAGAGGAGTTTCAAACTCAGCATTTATAAATCTATCATTCTACCTTCTCATAAGCTTGTAAATATTTTCAAATTCCCTAGGTAACTGATGAGGCCACCTCCACCTGATTTCTAAAGCCAGAAACCATATAGTTATCTACTGTCCCTGCCTCTCCTTGACTCATCTATTTTACTTCCTTAATTTCAATCTCATCCCCCTAAACTTGATTTCAGTGTTCATCATCTCACACCTGAAATACTAAAAAAACAACAAACAAAAAAATCCTTAAAAATCACCTTATCTGATACCCATTTTCCTGACCGCAAACTTTTCTTGCACCCTCACCATTTGCAATGCATTCACTCTGTGCCAGCAAATTGCTAACGTGCACATTTCACATCACTGTCCATCAAACATCCCACAATTACCTCTCCATTGCCTCGTGATGGAGCAAGACACTGAACATGTGGTCAAGAACATCCTTCACGGGCAGAGTTCTCCTTTCTCCAAAGTAAACTTCATGCAACCAGACTCCCCTACCATTAGCCAATAAGGAGTGCCACACACCTTCCATACCTTTCAAAACTGTGCTTTCGCATTTTGCTCAGAATGTGCTTCCCCACTGGTGTCCCTAAAAAAGCCCAGTAATCCTTCAAAATCTTGTTATTAATAACAATGGCTCCCTTATTTTGAAGCACTCACTATGAGCTTGGCACTATGTGCATTCACTGAACCCATTAGATTCTCACCACAATCTGCTGAACTAGGCCCTGTCATTATTCTCACCTTATAAATACAAAATCTTTGACACAGAGAGACTAAGTAACTTACATTGGTAGAGTTAAGATTCAAATTTCATTTTGGCTTGATCCCAAAGTTATACTGAATTATGCTGACCCCACAGTGTTTATCCCCTCTTCAGTGAAGCCTTTCCTTTTCTTCCCATCCACTATGCCCCAGTCCTAACCATTTATCATTTCCTTTTCTGTGGCCTTCTGTGCCTTGCCTGTACTCTCTTTCTGTATAACAATAACAATAATAGCTACGAATACTTATATATGTCTGGCAATGTCCAAAGTGATTTTACAGTGTAATATTTTTCAATCTTCACAGTAACCCTATGAGAAAGAGTCTACCATTATATCCAATTTTCTAATGGAGAAACTGAAGTACAGGAAAGTAATGTGTCCTAGGAAACACATAATTATAGTTGCATGGGCATTTTGAGAAGAAAGCTGCCTTTTTCATCATTTTATCCTCAGAATGTAGAAAATACATGTCCCCTGGAGGGGATGCCACATATGTTTATTAAATTGCTTGTCCCTGCCCACTAACCCTACTTCTACAACTTTATTTCACAACATAGATAATTCATGTATTGAGCATTTACTCTGTGTTCAGTATTCTCAAGCATTTCACATACATTATCTAATTTAAAATTTAAATTCTATTTTATAATAGGGAGGCACAGACTCAAAGGAGCTTTTTATACCAGCCAGCATGGTTCTGGATCCCCCAAATTTTCATGTGTTTGTGGGTAAGAATGCTCTCTAATAATTTAGGATACTTCAGACCCAGGTGTTGTCAGGGATCATTTTCTAATTTCTTCTTTTTCATGATCCGTTCTTCAATTTTCTGCAACCAAAAGGTTAATGCCTTATTAAAACTCTTTCAACATTTATTTGTCACTTACCATGTTACCATATGAGATGGCCCTCGTTATTATGCTTATTTATGTCTTTCTTCTGGAACTCAAGTTTAAGCCTCCTTAATGCAGGAATCGTGTATAAACATCATTTTATCCATATAACTTTTCATAATGCCTTGTAAATATTATCTGTTTATAATGATGGGGCATTAGATATAGACAGTGGCTGAGTTATTATTCTCCTATAATCACTTTGAACATTGGGAATGTGATGTAATTTAAATATTCACATCAGGAAAAATGGTAAATAGATGTAATTAATTCATAAGTCTCTTATGAGAGAAAAAGTAAATAAGGATGTTTGACAGAGAACAAGGTTTAGCAGAGCTAGGTTGTCAAAGAGATAACTTGTTTTTATCTTTTTTTTTTTAATCTTACCCTGTGGAGATTCCATAGATATTTCTGGTAAGTTTTAATTTTTCTCTGAAATATTTAGATAATTTTTTAGATGTCAATTAGTGCCTACGCTTTTAGTGAACACAATCATAAATAAGCATGTTCGTGGAATCGTTGCATAAAGCTTTGCATTTTCAGTGAACAAAGAATTCCCTTCATATGCCCTTTCTTCTTAGATAGTCATTTTCTGGAGAAAAAAAAGCAGATCTTTTAAATCAACCTCAGCTATTCTCATTACTATCTGAGAAACAAACAAAAAATCTTATCAAGATTTAAATGGATTAAATGCTGTCATTAAAACCATCAAAATTTTATGTAGCCAAGTGATGTCAAACCACAATAGATGAGAGAAGGATAAAAATACTTTCCATTTTTCTTAATTTTAAAATCAAGAAAAATAGGTCCATTATCATGAGAAACAAAAAGGTTCTAGCATGAAAAGACTAGAAAAATCCTCCTCCAAAAAACTACAATCTCCTTGAGAATTCAATCAGAAAGAAAAACTGCTTGTAAATCATTTTAAATTTGCATTCATGCTTTTGACTTAAAAAGAAAACCTTCAACTTCCTCTATAAGAAATATGTAATTAAGAAACTATATTCTTCAATACTCTAATTGATATAAAATCAATTCATTTTTAAAGCAAGACTTTCTTTCCTCATAATTGTAAAATTTGTGCTGAATTTCTCTTAACTAACCTAATAGCGTGGCCATTGAATTTTTTAAATTGGAATCAATAGGTTTTAATCACTAACCAGAATGCATACCTTTGGAATGTGACTATCCAAAGTTAAGTTATGAGGTGCTATCTAGTGAATAAATTACATTATGAAAGACCAATAGTTTGAATTTTAACTAGTAATAAGAATGTTAGAATTTCAACCTGAGAAGAATGCAAAAATAAAGTAGTTAGATAAGACAGAATTCACGTGATCAAACTGTAATCTGCTAGTACCTCGAGCATTTTGCACATATATCTGACATATCATTGGTAGTTTTATTATTTAATAATGTGTATTCAGTTTCTATAATACTAATATGCAGAAACAGGTAAATTTTTGAGAGTTCTTTCACTGCTATTTTTTTGGATTTGGGTTGTCTTTAAAGTACATGAAATATGTGGCACACTGGATTTGGGGAGAACAGGGACAGCATATTTATTTGATGATATATAGCATATGGAAATGTGCTCTTCATTTGAAAAATTTATTGAAGCTTGTCAGTAGCTTACTTCTTTTGTTTATAGCCTGCCTAACCTGTTGGGAAAGGGGTTTAACAGCCAGCCTGAGCAGATAAAGAAAACACAAAAGTTCAGCCTGAGTGGAGCTTAGAGTTATAATTCAGTTCCAGCACACCACAATGTCTTTATGACATTGAGGCTAAAAAAATTATCCTCCAAAGTAGACTGAAAAAAATTATCTTCATCAATTTCTAAAGTGTTTGAAATGCCAACAACATGTTCACTTTTGTTTTTTTGAGCTTTTTTTCTTCAGATATTGCTTCCTCAAAAGGCAACTTTCGGGTCTCCAATGGCAAATGGTCCCATCTCTACATCTATATTGTGTTCAATTCTGATTTCAAATGGAAAGTCAGTCAACTGTTTTTCTGACTATACATTTAAACCATTTAATAAAGTTCTGTAGAAATTTTTTAAAAGTCAGATATTGTTTTTAGTCCAGATAATATTCTTAGCTTATATGAACAGAAGAATGTGTATATATATATGTGTGTGTGTGTGTGTATACATATATAAGTAAAATGGGTTTTTTAATAAAGTTTGAGATTAACATTTTAATTTTGAATTTAAAAAACAGACAAGAAATGCAGAAAACAGATTTAGTGGGAGCTTAGAATAATGTATGAGATATTTCAAAGTTGATATAAAAGGTGTGTGTCTTTAAACCTTCCAGCATCTTCTCTGCCATTTAGAGCACTGCTCATCTATATTTCATTTCTGTCAAATCACAGAACCTCTTAGTCCTCAAAATAACTTATCAAAGACTTAAAACTAAGAGTGCCACTTTTTGAATTACCAAAGTATTGTAATGGTACATAAAATGAATGAATTTAAAGAACAGAATAAAAAGATGATGTTTCCTTAGTGAAATCTTGTTTTACAGAAATTCTTTGTTTTTTCTATAAATTGTTCTCTTTATGTCAAGGAAAATCTGTGTGTACCATGGCATACTACAGACCCTTTTGTTTTCAAAATGTTCAGTAGGAGACTCAAGTAAAATTTCACTGAACATTTAGCTCCATATGAGTAAACCATGAGTAATAATAGGTACATTTTGAATTAGTGATTCTCCTTGAAATTTTAAAAATAAGTTTTGGATGTAATTTTCTTTCTTCTTAAAAATTCACTGGTGTTGAATTTTCAAAGTTCAGCGCATACTTCCTCATTATTTTCAGCTTGACAGCAGTTCTCCCTTACATCAAAATAATGTTGAGTTATCTAATGATTACTACAATTGAATCTATATTCATATTCAGTATAGGAAATTATAAATACAGTGATATTTATATTCACTCTAGACACCCAGGTTCTTTAACATGAAAGTGTATAGCTAGCGGGAAGTTGCTGTATAACAAAGGGAGATCAACTTGATGATGGATGATGCCTTAGAGGGCCAGGACAGGGAGGGTGGGGGGAAGTCGAGGGAGGGAGGGAATATGGGGATATGTGTATAAATACAGCTGATTGACCTTGGTGTACCTCAAAAACTGATACAAGAGTGTAAAGCAATTATATTCCAATAAAAAAAAATAAAAAAAATAAAAAATAAAAGAAAGTGTATCAAGGGTTTAGTAGCATTTTCATAGACATAGTAGATTGAAGGAGACTGCAAGCTAAGCTGATTTTATACAATTATATAATTCAAAAAATGCCCCCACTCTCACCCCACCCAGGGTATCTAGTTTCAAAATATCTCTTCTGAAATTTCATCTTCACAGATATTTACTTATCATTAACAAACTCTTCTGTCAACTGTACATATACTTGGGAGATTTAGGTATCACTCATAAGGTAACATTTAAATCAGCTCCCTTTTCAGAAAAGAATTCTGGTAATTTCAGAGGCTAGCCACAACTACTACTAGCCAGCAAGTATTAGATAAAAAGTTAAAATATTGTAGTGCTGAACCTGGAGAACAATTGTGCCTATGTTTTGATATGGGTACAAGTCATTAACAAACATGGATGAAGAAAAGGAGCTGGGAAGACACCAAACTGAATTTCACCTAAAGGTCCTTGCAGCAGGATTTAATTTTATATATATATATATAATTATATATGGTGTAATATTTGCCATGTTGCCTTCTTTTCAAGAATTTTGCTAAAGAATAATCTATTAATTTTATAAAAATAACATACATTCTTTATTAGATTTGGAGCACCACAGTAAATCACAAAGAAAAATGAACATTAAGGGAACACTATTCCATATATATACTTATGCATATATAGAGCTAGAAAAAAAACAGATAGAAAATAAATTTAAAAAACTGTAAATGGTATCATGTTATACAGGCATTAATTTCACTTGAGTTTCTTAGATGAAAAATCTTATGTGAAGCTAAGAAAACTGATAAACTTCGGCTAATATTTTAGATAAATTAATAATTCTTTATCAAAAGCATTTCTCCTAAAGATCTAAAAAGTTTAATAAAAATTAATAAATGGAATCTTTGTGTTTTAACACTATTTCTCAATTCTAGACAGTATTAATGGACCCTCCACTTAGGAAAAAAATGAAGAAATGCAGCTACCATCCAAATATATTTTATTAATTTTTGTATCAATAGTCTTCAGATGCTCTTCCCACATTTTTTCTTAAATCTACTCTAATCACACTTTCACTCCAACCACTCCACTGAAACTTTGTTAATGATCTCCACGTTGCTAAATCACATATTCAATTATTTGTCTTTATTTTATACGAACCAACAGCAGCAATTAATATAATTGATCCTTTCCTCCTGGAAACACTTTCTTCACTTGGTTTCAAGGACACCAAACTTCATAAGTGGTTCTTTTTCTGTCTTCTGTGCTTTTAGCTTCACTTTGACCTTTTAACATTGCAGAGTTCCAAGACTCAAGTTTTTGGACCTCTCCTCTATTTACACTCATATCCACTTACAGAGCCTTAAAACCAAGTATATATGGGCTCTCTAATAATTCATGCCTTGTGCCTTGAACTTCGAACTCACATATCCAATTGTCTACTTGAACTATCATGTAGATGTCTAGTAGATACTTCCAGTATAATATGCCTCAAACTAAACTTTCAACAGACAACAAAACAAACAATGCATAAATGAATAGGTAAGTAAATAAATAAAGCACATGCTCTATTTGTTGCCTTTTACATCCTTTCTTATAGCCAGTATTAATTCCATCAGAAAAGTCCCACTAGCTCTGCATTTATAATATGTCCAGAATTTGACTTCTTCCACCATATCTACTTCCATCATATTTACCTTATATGATCTACTATAATCTCTTGCCTGGATTAGTGAAATCAGTTGTTTTATCAAAGAGAGATTATGGATGCTATATTCTCTCCTTCTTTCATATCTTGGATGTTCTGGTATCTATAACTGAACAGGAAACTGTTCTTATTCCCTTGTGTAGAAATTAATTGGTTGTCTTCTGGCATCGACTAAATTGTTCCTCAATTATCTTATCATTAAGTGACTTGTTTTACTCGACCTGGATGCCTGAGGAGCTCTTTGTAAGTGCGGTTCAGTAACTTAAAAAGGATATGTCTTAATGTTGATCATTCTATACCAAGATTTCCTAGAATAGTACAAATTCCTTTGATTTTCAAACTTAGTTCTCCCTTTATAATAATTGCAGGGAGATTATTAAATTATATTTTTGTTAGTAGTATCTCAACTTTTTGGATTCTGTCTTGGGGACTCTGCTAACAATTATTTGGCTCCTCTATCTTCTTTTTAGCTGCTGTAACCTCTTTGCCTTTTTTTTCTTCATTTACTCTTATTATACCACACCTTTTCCCTGAATTTGAAACTCAGTTTTGAGCAATATATAGTCTATTGCATTATATATATATACACACACATATGTATATAATATGTTAGTTCTATAATCAATCATTCTGATATATTATTACATCAATGAATTGTTATAATAAAATAAGTTTTATAACTTCTAAAGCAAAAATCACATTTTTTTTTCCTTTCCTTGTGTAATGTTTGTTTACCCTCTGGGATTATTGTTGTCTTTTCCTTTATTTTTTTCTAGAAAGTTTGGTTAATTGTTAAACTACATATTTTCTTCTTTCTCATGCTTAGTATTAGCAACTTAGTCCAAAATTTCTATTTTCTCCTATATAATGAGGATGAATTTTCCTTGACACTGGTCACACTTTACCTGATAGCTGGTTGACACTCTCTTGAGCTACAGTTTGAGAACTGGAGTTTTGCTATTATATATACTTTTGGAATTTTAAAAGTGTGGGCAGATTAGAGGTGAAAAGCTGTATTTTTTGAGTGCAGACCTTTTTGAATAGCCAGGTCCCTGTTCTCTTTTGAGATTTTGTTAAGTGTCTTTAGCAGAATTCATTTCACTGAGTTCAAGTGTATATTATTCTGGTGGAAGGATCCACTTGGATTTTTGATCATTCTCCTGGAACACAGTGACCCCTGGTGGTATTTCCTGTATCTGCTGAGAGCCTGATAACCTGCTAGTAGCATAAGGAAGATTCTGCTCTTTAAGAGCTTTTCTCAAATTTTCTCTAGGCTACCTAATTATCCTCTCAATCTGCTTTTCTAAGTATTTTTAGCATGTTTTCAATTCATCCTCTTTTCTCTTTAAGGCATTTGAGAAACAGAGACAAGGATGAGGATTAAACTGCTTCATACCAGAATCAGTTACTTTTCAAATTTATACTATGAGGTTGAATTACTTTACATATTTGGATGCTGCTAGTGAATTCATTGCTGGTTATGCCAGAGAATGATGGTTGTCAACCCTCATTATATCTTCTTCATTTCTTCCCTAGTAGTAGAACATTTGCTCTATTATTGTATACATGGCTTCTTAGAACAGAAATTACATATGCAAGCATCTGCTACAGCTACACATAGGCATGTGACTAAGTTTTGGTTAATAAAATGTAAGAAGAGTTATTTTCTGGCTTTTACTAAACCCCCTTAAAAGATAGCAGAGATGCTCCCTTTGCTATTTTCTCTCCTCTTCATCCTGCTGCTGACCTAATACAAGGAGATGATGGATGGAACTCTAGGTATCAATTTAGAACCTGAGAACAAGCATGAAGGAGTCAAAAGCTGGAATACACCTGGGTCACTGGCAGTTCCATGAACCCACCAAAATTCTCTTACATGGGAAAAATAAACAGTACATTGTTACATCTACTACTATTTGGGGCTTTTAATCACATGGAGTTAAATGTAATCCTAAATAATATGCTAGTTTTACTCATTTCTGTTCATTGTTTCAAGTATTAGATAAGTGGAGATTCTGTGATTCAACTTTTTTCCTCCATTAGCATCTAGTCCTTATTTTTTATGCCAACATTTGTGTGGTGATTTGCTATTTTAAAAGCATTTCACATATATGTAAATTTAAGTTTATGTATATTGTATACATACATAATTTTTAAGCTTTCAAACTTTTTCACAGTTTGTCGTAATATTGCCTTATTATGTTTTAATCTCTTCTGTGTCTATATATCCACACCTTTTTTCATTCCTAATAATTTGTTTATTTGTGTCTGTTCATCACAAAATCTGTCTATTTTTAAATTTTTCAAAAAATAAACTTTTGGCTTTTTTCATGCTATTTTAATTTTGTTTCCTCTTTCATTAACTTCAATTCTTACCTTTATTGTATCCTTTCTTCTACTTTTTCTGGATTTATTTGACTATTATCTTTAACTTCTTAGTTTAGATTCTAACTCTTTAATTTTTAGCCCTTTCTAATTTTGCTACTTAAATTAGAATTTTTCTTTAAGATATCAGTATTGCTCTGACCACGTATTTTGATATGTTCTAGTTTCCTGATTATTTAGTAACAATTATTTTTAAATTTCATTATGATTTCTCCTTTACCTATGAGTAGTTTAGAAATATACGTGTTTTAATGTCCAAACATGAGGGGAGGGGCAAATTTATATTTTGTCCTTGATTTCTAAACTAGTTGTCTTACGTTCAGAAAACACAGTGTAGTGTTATACTAATGTTATTGAAATATTTTGACACTTGATTTGTAGCCAGGCAAAGGGCCATTTTTGTTAATGTTTGTTCTGTTACATAATTGTTACATAGCAGATTCTATATAAGCAGGGTTTCAACAGGACCAACTGGCCTAAGTGAATCCTAGTTATCCTTATTGTCCCAATGTAATCATTTACAGCACCCATCTCACTCAAAAAAGCTTACCATAAATCTTTTGGTTGTAAACATTATGCTATTATAAAATCAAACATAAACTCTAACTTATCAATTGTGAAATTCAAGTTTTCAGTATCTTAACTAAATTTTTTGCCATTTCATCTCCTGATAAATGAGAGAGATTTGCTGAAATCTCCCCCTATGGTGATGCATTTGTCAATTTCTCCCTGTAGTTCTATTCATTTCTGCTTTATTTATGCTAGAAATATTCTATTAGATACATAGATGTTTATAATTGTCATAGCTTCCAAGTGGGTTGAATCTTTTCTTTTTTCATTGACTGAAACTTTTGTTTCATGTTTTACATGAGTCAAGTCTAAAAAAGGATAACTGTATTGAAGGTTACCACTCTATAAGAGACAGAGACAAAACTCAAAACCAGATCAGCTGATTCAAAATTCCCTGCTGTCTTCAATAATAACCACAAACATTGATTCAATGCCCAATTAAGCTAGGTACTACACTAAAGGCTTTATATATATTTTATATATATATATACATAAAATATCCCTGCTATTCTATTAAACTCTAGTGCTTCTTCAGATCATACATGGCATTAGTATGTGATAGATGTTCTAATATAAATGAAACGATAAATAGAAAAACAAGGGAATCATTTGAAGGTATTTTCTTTCTTGTACCAGATAAATGGTGTACTATGAAGGCAGACTGAAGGAAAAATTAATGGTTTTATATCTAGGTTAGCTGTGCACATGATTTCTTCCATTTCCAGCCGTTGTTGGTGAGCACTTTAGGTCAGCCTGCCTGCACTTTGGCACCTCTTAGATAGGAAGAACATGTGTGTGTTGCTATTTTTGAAACTGCTAAGAGTGATAGGAACAGTCCCCTGGTGTGAAACTCATCAGAAATTCAACTCCTTTATTTAACCTACAATCTCAGACATTTATGAAACTGCTGGTTTGATATCAGAGCCTCAAATGATACTTCTCAGGAAGCTGCTCCAAAGGCCAGATCCCATGGAACTAGAAGGGTTCTTTCCTTTTTCCTTTCTTTCTTTTTTTAATTCTATGTTTAGATTAGACCTGATTTGTAATTGGAAGACTCTAAAGTCTCCTAGATTGACTCTTTACAGCAGTCATGCAGAGTACGACAGCACAAGGTCCATTTGAATAACCTTGATACTTATTTACCCTCATCTGACTTTCTGTTTGCAGCCACTCAAGCCTAATTTTTATTAAGCCAACTGCTTAAAAAGAAAGGGAAAAAATCTGTAAAGCACAATAGAATTATGTCCTTACTTACTTTGCTTCTCTTTGGAAAACAGTCGTCACATTTCCTTATTAACAGCTGCTACCCCACATGGCTGCTGGGTGATAAGCTCTCAGTACAGGTCGATTGTCCCCTAGACCCAAAATCCCTTCTGTCCAAGGCAAGGAGGCTACAGGACTTTTTCACTAGCTTATTACTGAGGTTGTTTTGTTAGATTCCTACTTGAACCTTAACTTATTCACTTATTCAACAGACTTTATTCACTGAGCATCGTCTGTGGGCTAAGCACTAATCACAATCTAGTAGAAAGACAGACAAAGAATCACAATGAGTTTAAAAAAATAGAGAAGTATAACATCAGAGGCAACATGGAGCAATACAAATAAAGGGAATCCTCTAATATAGTAGTTATCCTGTTACTGAGTTTCCTACCTATTATCCACGCTCATCTCCAGAATCTCCACTGTAGCAAGTCACTACCAGTTATTGGATGTTCCCATTTACCCTGCTGCACTTGAACTAATATTCTCCTCCACTCCTGCTCTCAGATGCCTTTAACAGTAATCATTGTTAGGGCAGTGACAATGTCTGTCTTGCTTAACCCAGTGTTCTCAGCAGCTAGCAGAGTGCCTGATACATGGTTACATGTTCAACAAACATCTACCAAGTATATAATCAAAGAATAATCTTAGAAATGGCACACATCATTGTTAAGCACTCAAATTCCATTTTTTTCCCAGCCCACACCACCATACCCTCATGTCACATATCTCCATTTTGGCTCACATGCCTGTGTGGCCACAACTGCCAGGCCGTGGCATGCTCCCTCTTTTCCATTCTCTGACTCAGTGGCTCCTTTGGGATTCCCATATCTCATCTTCTACCTGACTCTGACATGTTCCTTAAAGATTCAAAGCTGTGAGAACACAAAGCTTGCCATGGAAGACAGCTAGATCTTCTGGGAAGAAAATAGCATACTAGTGGGTATTTGACAGTACTGCCTTTGTAAATAATAAGTGATTTGACATTCAAGACTATTTAAGGAGGTGTGTATGGAAGAAGAGTCAGCTGCCAGGGAGGTTTAATTAGCAAAAAGGTCACGGCTGTGCTGCACATATTTTTGTAACATACCATGTCTAATTGTTAGGCAGTTAGACTGTGCTTATTTCAGACTGTTGGGGTTTTTGGTTTAATGAGACAGTACAGTGCATCATCACAGATCGCTGGCCATTGTTTGAAGCATTGTGATGATAACTGCATTTAAAGTTATTGAGCTCGAGTTTAAATAAATTATACAGAGGTCAAAGAATACATATTTGGTGTTATATAAACAGCCAGAACCAGTGAATCACAGCTTTTGAGAGACAAAAAACGTTTTTAAAAACTCATACTCTGTATCTCACTGCTGGGTTTTTCTTTAGGCGTTCCATTATTTTGTAAAAATAAACGATTTTTGTAAATGACCCCTGAAACTTCTCTATACGCTGTATGAAAATTTCTATATATCTTTTATTTAATTAGCTTAGGACTAAGTAATATGTACTGAAACTCAGCTGGCCAAATACTTTGAATTAGAAGACTAAACAGTAAGAATATGCAATATATTTTCAAGTAGCTAAAGAGGAAACCCATCATTGAAACATGCTTACATAAATATTGTTTCTTTTAATAGATTAAAAAAAAGAGTGTAGTTTTGTGAAAATCATCAGTGTCATTTCTGTAAACTTTGTTTTGGTATCTTCTGGATTTATATATTAAGCATATTTAAAATTAGATAATGATTTTAAAAAAAGAATAGCATCATAAAAGGAAAGTGGGTGACTGGGTAACTGAGCTCCAACTGTTTGCTAGACTTTATTTTAGAAGTTTCCATAAATGATCCTATTTACTCTCTTCCACAACATTATCATATTAGTGTCATTATCCATATTCCAAATGTGAGGAAACTAAAGCACAGAGAGGTTAAGAAGCGTGCCTCAAATTATACAGCTAGTAAAAGAGAGTCCCATGACTTAAATTACAAAGTGTGGGCTCCTTCTACTTGATCTCATTCTTTAAATTTGAAATTTTACTTAACACTACATTTAGGAAATCTCAGATATATCTATCTAAAAAAGATATAATTATTATTTAAGTAATATAAATACTGTAATAATTAATGGCACCATTATAGTCTATTATCTTACAAAATATTTATTAATATACAAACACACATATATATATACCTGGCTTATCAAAATGTTACATACAAATTTCTGGCAGATGCTGTAAATGATGTCACTTAATTCCTTTCCCTGTGTCCTCTATAATATAGGCTAAAAAATTAAAATATTGAACTTTGTAGTACTCTTTACTAGTAGGCGTAGTCATATGACTCAGTTCTTGCCAAGGAAACATAAGTACAAGAGTGAGGGTTCTGCATTGTCTCCTTCCATTTCCTTCTTGCTCGGAACAGCTACATGCGGCTGGAGTTGCAGCCATCAGGATGGTAGCCTTGGAAATCAGAAGGAGACTGGTTTCTGAATGACATTGGTGAACCACTGTGCCCGCCATACCTTTAGCTTCATAATATAAATAAAGTTCTCTGTGTATAAGTAGTGAAGTCTCATTTCAGTTAGAAGTAGCTCAATAAATCCCCAATTGATACAATCCTCACTGTGCTAACTTGGCCTATGGATTCAACAGTAATTGTGATCAAAACTAAGTTTGGGGGTTAATGTCCGATATAAATTCAAGTTTAATTAACACACATCTTCTCTTACTTGAGTTCACTGACTCCACATTCTTTTTGTCAAAATGGATAATTTTATCCACAATAATATAGCCAAATAGATTTAATAGATTTGTTTTTTTATGCAATCTCTAGTCTCCTAAAACAGCTATCCAAAAGTCTTGTCTGAAATTGGGGAAAGGCCTTCTAACATATAGTTTAGGCAACATCTGATCCTGATGCCTGGTTTGGTTGAGCCTTTGGGCTCTGATTCCACAATGGCTTACTCACAAATGGATAGCATCAACCATCAGGTTGGAGAAACACAGGATTGCCTTGCCATCAAGCCTGGAATTAAGCAATGTTTTCAGGTGACCCTGCCCCTATTCTGAACCCTGAGCCCCTCATAACAAGTGTCTTTAAGAAGATTGTTCTATGAAAATGGTTTTTGGCAAAGAGAGTCTAAACAATAGATATTGCTGGATAATAACAGTCACCATGAATAGCCCAAGAACAATCAGGAGACTGAAAAGATCCAAATCTTCTCCAATAAAATAATTACCATTGAAATTTCTCATCTAAGTTCCTAGGTGCTACTTATAGAACTAGTTGTGCAACTTTTAAAAGAAAGATATATCTATTCAGAATGTTAGAAAAGCTCAGACTCGAAACTATCCCCCAAACAAAACAAAATATTCTAATAAGACTTTCTAATTCTAGGTACAATTTTCTCTACTATTCTAAGATTATTAGATTAGCATATATTCCCTGTAATTCCCTAACAAAAGTTTGTTATACAAACTTTTATAGTGTCATAGTGTCTACACTCAACTATCTCATCCTTATTCCCATTAAGTTAAAATAGTTTTGCTCCTGACTCTTCAGAACCTCCTCTCAATTGTCTTAGTAAATCAATCTTCCATTTTCATCTGGTTCTAAACTATATAGGAGGTGAGGAAATGGAAGAAGATAGGACAAAGAAAAGGTAAGACAAGAGAAGCCAGCAACGGCTGGGAGCCAGCTGGGTCAACCAAAGGACTTTAAAGAACCAAATTAGATTATTCTAAGTGAAGGTTAAGAGCTAAGTTTCATGGTCAGGTTAACATCATACATATTGGAAAGAGCATAAGGACCCTGGGAATTCAAAGAGATTTTAGTACTTTGGATTCCACTAACTATGGATAAAACCTCATGTGATCTTAACTAAGTAATAATGCACTGAAGAGCCGTCCAGCGTTGGCCATGCACGTGCTAGAGACAAGCATAAGAAGAACTCATTTCTCTGGCCTTATGGTTCCAAAAAAAAAAAAGTGTTTAAAATGCATGTGTGTGTATTTTTTGTGAAGCTAAAACACTGATATTACAGTTATTTCACAGAATTCTAGATTTGAAAAAATGCATTAACTGACCAAAAATAGTTTGTTTGGAAAAGTTACTTTATAGTTATTTTGAATAAAAGGGGTGTGAACTGAAATGTTTCAAACTCAAAGCTAACTCTGTGGCTGAACAAATAAGATTTAACACCTGAAAGTCCCTTATATGAACTGATGAGTTACATAAGTTAGACATTTTTAAAGAGATCAACTGAATTGATGGGACAAGTGTCATCTGTAATTTTATGTATTCTATATGAGCGACTTGAAGACATAGATTAAAAGATTTTTTTCTCTTTAATTGGCAGAAATGTAAGAATTTCAAAAAAAACATCATGACCCAGCCCTTCAGTATATGCCTGAGTTGAAGTGTCTGGACAGTCTTAAGTCTCCAAAGAATATTAGATCACTGCAAAGATAGCTAAAAGATCAGATATATTTCTCCCTGGGGGGTTAGAAAGGAAAATAACTTTTGTCTTTTTTTCTAAATACTTTTCATAATAAAAATGTAGCTATATTAATGACAGATTACCTTTGAGTTGTAATTATCACTTACATTTAAAAGGAATATGCATGATGACTACTAAAAAGCATAAAAGATATTACTGCTCTAACCACATTAATTAATAATGAATTATTACTTAAAGAATTAATCTCAAACTTTAGAAATCCAGATTTTAACTGAAAGATAAAAGTAAATTATTAGATCTGCTGCTATCTACTTTGAATGCACTTTTAAAGGAATTAGGAACATTCTCTATTGCTGTTATTAATTATTAATAAGAATGAGAACCATATTACTAACTCCTTATCATCTTCTTCGCTTCATATTAAAAACAAAAAAATATATAGCGAGGAAGAGAATTTTAAAATATGAAGGAATTTGAAACTAGATTTGCTAAGTTAAGTAGAAACTTTTTAAAAGGAAATAGTTTTAAAACAATAACAACCTAAGAATTATGCACAACTCTTCTAATACTTGAGATTACTTTCCTTTGCAAAAAAGAAAGTAGTATCATAGACGCAATACTTGACCTAGAAGAAAGTGTAGCTTTTCTCTTGAAATGCTTTTTAAAACCACCAGAGCTGGTATAATTCAGTAATTTATATTTCTGAAAGATTAACCTTTTCAGTATCTTGTCATTAATCTGGTTTTGCTGTCCCATTTCTGTCTGGTCCATATTTACCTATCACTATAGCAAAACTCAGATTGAGTTCCTACATTACTCTAAAATGTCTTTCCTAATATAAACATCTTATAAAACAATTTACCTAGTGGAAAGTCACTAATTTATTCCTTCATTTATATAACTCTCTCACATACCAAACAGTATCTCAGTTTTAGAGGCTTCCTTTCTCTTTTTGCTATAACATTACATTTTTTACTCTCCAAAGTAGGAAACACGTCTTCTTCCCACCCTTACCAGTGTTTATCAATTCCTGCCACTTTATATGTCATTACTTGAACCGGGGGGGGGGGAAAAAAACAGAACTCTGCTCTACTCTATAAAAGGAAAATATCCTTCCCTCAAAACTACCTCTGTTAACTATGAGCAATGCTCTACTGAAGAAACAATAAAAGAATCAAAAGATGGTGTGGCAGACATGAGTCAGCCACACAACTGAGCTTTTCATAGTGCACATGCTCAGCAGCTGTTCAATAAATGAACAAATGGACAAGTAAGTGAAAATTAGGAAAATGTTGTGATCCCACTCCTGCACTGAAAAAGAGAATAGAAATGTTTGTGGAATCCAAACTCATAGCATATTTTATTATAGAAACATTGTACTAAATTGTGGTTAAATGCCACTCATATTATATTACTTGTTAAATAAATTTTTATATAACAGCCTCAGCTTCTATACACTATTAGTTGAGTTTCAAATAAAGAATAAATACAGGCTATATACCAACTATATTAGTCAGGGTTCCCCAGAAAAACAGAACCAATAGAACCATGTGTGTTTGTGGATGTGGGTGTGTGTGATTGATTGATTAACTCTTTACATTGGTTCATGTGATTATGGAGTCTGGCAAGTCCAAAATCTGCAGAGCCAGAACCAATGTCCCAATCTGAATCCAAAGGCTGGCATACTACTGTAGAACCAGAAAGAACCAACATCCCAGTTTGAAGGCCATCAGGAAGGGGAATTCTCAAGGGATGGTCAGCCTTATGTTCTTGTCAAGCCTGCAGCTGCTTGGCTAAGGCTCACTTACTTTTTGGAAAGCAATCTGCTTTACTCAGTCTTCCAATCTGTATGTTAATCTCATCCAAAAACACCCTCTCAGAAACACCCAGAATCTTGGGCCAAATTTTGGGCACCGTATAGCCCAGTCAAGTTGACACATAAAATTAACCATTACACCAACTAAATAATAAGTCACAAA
Source organism: Hippopotamus amphibius kiboko (assembly GCF_030028045.1). Lineage (NCBI taxonomy): Eukaryota > Metazoa > Chordata > Mammalia > Artiodactyla > Hippopotamidae > Hippopotamus > Hippopotamus amphibius. The sequence goes on from NC_080191.1 coordinate 29,171,324, forward strand.
CTTAGCTTCTGGAATGTTCCATTTCCATGTCAGGAATAGTAGTGAAAATGTCAGAAGACCTAGTGTGAATACTCTGTCCATTAAATACAAGATGTATTATTTTTGGAAAAAATAAACTTTTCTTTAAAAGTCTCAGTTTTTCATTTGTGGAATGCATGATAGTTTAGCTGACACGTGTCAGTGGAATAACTAAAAATCCACGAGAAATTCCTGAATTCAATAGCTCTCATTTTAGTATCTGTAAGAATGTTGCAATCAATCACATAGAAAAAATATCAAAAAAATTCAGCATTCAATCAAATAAGCTTTAAGCCTTGCTATAAAGATATGTAAATATGTCAAAAAGCCAATAGAATATAAAATTCAAATGTGTTAATTTATCCATCTAGGTGGACATTACTCCTCAAGTAAATGGAAGAATTAGATAATAACATGAACCAAATCCAGAGATGAGAGTCAGCAGGCAATGATAGGACAACTAAACATAAGAAACATCAATTTCTTATATTTGATATGTGTGCACTGTCTGGTTTAATAATTTTGTTTGTTAGGCAATCTCAACGTCAAAGAAGGGATTCCCAGATATTATTCAGAATGAAAAATGTTTCTTCAGTGGATATGAATCTTTTAAAAAAACATTTTATTGAAGTAAATTTTACCAAGAGAAAAGTGCGTGGATATATATTCTTTAAGTGCATGGATATTAATTGTGCCATTTGATGAGTTGTTATGCAACCAACCATGTAACCACCATCCTAATCTAGATATAGGACATTTTTATCATGCCTTATGGTTTCCTTCTGACCCCTTTCAGTTAACCTTCATTGCCATAGGAAACCAGTATTTTGATAAGTTAGTTTTACCTAGTTTAGAGCTTCAAGTAAATCAAATTGTATGGTATATACTCCTCTTAACAGCTTCTTTTACTTGGTATAATGCCTGTAAGATTCAGCCATGTTGTTGAGAGTATCAGTATTCATTCTTATTGCTGAGTAGCATTCCATTTTATGAATCTGCTACAATTTGTTTATCCACTTGTCTGTTAATTGACATTCAGGTTATTTGGGAGGAGATGTCTCATCTTTTTTCAACATGTCCTTTCACTCCACATATTGACTGAGTGGAAGTTTTGTCTTAGCCTAGGAAAATAGAGTCACTGCCCCTAGGATTCCTTGAGCACAGTATTGTGTAAACTATAACTCCAGTCTATGTAATGAAATTTGCTATATATGCTAGCACTGTGAGTAATAAACTGACAAATTCAAGTCTTTGTGAAGTTCCTGTGGCCTGGGTCATCTAAGCCAAATCGAAAGCATTTTAAAGTATACCTCCCATCTTTCCTCCCATCAGTCTCTTTTTAACCTCTTAAAATTTCTTTTAACTTGACTAGTATCTCTAGATCTGGTAGTTTTAGATACTTCCAAAGCCTCCCAAGTATATCTAGAGAAAAGGTATAATTTCTTCAAGTAGAGACAGCATTTCCTCCTGAGAGGTAACAAGCATTCTAATTTTGGAGACTTGCAATAATTCTCAGATGTTTAATGATTTTTGGCTGCTCTGTATTTAATATGAAAGATATATAGCAGACATTTTCTATTCTGTATGCCCCAATATAGAATATATAATGCTTTCTATTTGGTTACATTTTATAGATTATAGTATTTTAAAGTTGTATGAGAATATTGAGACCATGGTAGCAGCCACTATATTATTTCCAGGCCCTGGCCATTGTGGAGTAACCATGGAATTGGAGTAGAACTGATCCATATACCAGATCCAAGTGAGGACTTGATGATACAAGCCCATCAATTATAGTAAATATATATGTATGTATATATTTATAGTAAAAGTTATTGACCTGTCTCAATGCACAATAATTTTTTCAAGGGTTGACAGCTGACACATGACAAATTGGACTAATCAAAGTAAAGCACATTACTTTGTTGATGATCAGGGTAAGAAATGCGAACAAGAAAACAGGTAACCCAGGCTTCTGCTGGGAACCACCCTAAAACTTTGATGAGAACCACCATACTGAAAGTTAGAGGTGGAATATCCGAACAACACAGTCCCTATTGACATTTTAAGCTTCTGAATAACCCCTCACCTAAGCCCTCACTTACATGAGTAGAAAATTTCCCTTTGTGATTTAACTCAGTTTGATTTAAGCTTCCTGTTATTTGAAGTTGAAAGTATTTTAATTGATACAAGAACCTTAATACACATCATCTGGTGAACCTCTGGTTCCAAAGAGTTCACCTAGCAACTTAAAGGCCAAATGAAGACTGAAACTCAGGTATTTAGATTGCCATTCCTGTAGACTTTTCGTTAACTTTCCTCATTAGGTATAAATTCTCATTTTTGTCTCCAATCATAACTGTAGTTCTCTTTAAAACTTGGGTATGATAATCTCAGACCCCTGTGAAAACACTTATTAATTGTTTCTTGGGAAAAGTTTAAAATATTGAAATATCCATATAAAAATGAAATTCTTAATATTTCCCTCAATGCTATTATTCTATTATTAAACATTTAAGTATTTAATCTAATCAGGTCCTATTCAAGAAATGGAAACAAAATATCCCTCACAGTCTGATTATTAAAGCAAGTAAAGGAATAGATAATTATGGCAGGCATATTAGGTCCTATATAAGAAAGAAAACTGCAAAATGCTCTAAAGTTCTTTAGGCTAGACTATAAAAATTGGGAAAAGCTTCCCACAAGAAATAACATTTAAGCTTCAATGATGAAGAGGGCTTTACTTAGAGGGTTGGGAAAGACACACCAGGCATAAAGCTTAGCACAGATATGAAACTGTACTCACTTTAGAAGGAGTATAGAAGATCAGAGAGAAATAAGACCTATGGTTACTTACTAATTAACTAAGATCAACTGTGTACCTTATACATTTAATCTAAGAGAATACCAGAGGTAAAAAGACACATTACTGATAGTCTCACAGTTCTGTATAAGGCTAGAAATTATATTAGAAAATAATGGAGTAGATGGGAATGGTGCTGCGGTGTGACCAGAAGGGAACTTAAAGACTCACTTGTTCAGGACTGTCTACTCCCTGATCTGCCACATTGCTCCTGAATGTATTTTCTACACAAAGCCCTGGCAGCATAAAGCCTTTTTATGAATGAAGAATGATGACTTTATTAAAGCAACAGGAAGCAGAGACTCTCAGAGCCTGAAGCAAACAAATAGAGGAGGTGGCCCTTGCTGAGGAGGGTGCTCCAGAGCGTCCATGTTGAAGGCAAAGGACAGTGAAGTCCTGTGGTCCTGGAGGACGGAGGCACCAAAAGGGAAGAACAAAGACAACCCAAGCCATGTGTTACTATCCCTAGTAAGTAACCATTAAAAGATATGGGTGGAAAGTGGTTGGTTCACACAGTTCAATAAAGAAAACTTTAAGGGAAGACAAGAGTTTTAGTGGGTAAAACATAGATAAAAAAATATCCCCTCCACAACAAATGACATTTTTAAGGAAAAGATCAAGAATAGGAGAATGTAAAAACAGCTATGTCTCTTCGCATCATTTCTAACTACATGAAACAAAATTAAATAGACCCCTATATTTTGAAATAAAGAATAAAAAAATAAATGATACAGCTGATCCAGCAAAATCACAAATGGGAAATGAGTCTTCAACTGAAAAAGGCTTGTAAAGTTGGGGGTTGGCCAAGCCATCCTATCCTACATGATTTACAGTCACTAAGAGCTTATCTGCAATTCTAAAACTGCAGACTTCTATTTTCTAATCTGAATAAGAAGTAAACTTTGTCATAGATTTTGGAAGAAAATCATTGTTTTGGACTAAAGTTTCCTATTTATATTCATAGACCTACAGTTGGTGAAAGCTTAGTGGCTAGAAGACTATACTGATAAGAAGAATAATAATGGTTCATTGAGTAATTACTCTATGCCAGGCCTTGTTCTAAATTATTTACTTTTTTCTTCATTTTATTCTTTCAATAAGACTATAAACTAGGACATTATTATCCCAGATTTATAGATGGCATGCATTGGGCAGGTTGCCTCTGGTCCAATGCCATATAGTAAGTGGCACAACTGAAGAAGAACCAGGAAGGCAGACCCAACCCTATTCTCTGCCTGCCTCTTAGGTGTGGATTTCCTGTGCTTTTTTCTTCTTTGAGCTTCTATATTTTAATATCATAGGAAAATGAACAACAACAGCTGTAATTGTGTTTAGGGTATATTAACTAGTATATTTGTGTGGAACCAGGAATCAAGAAACTTGGGTGTGTGACCTCATTCTGCCACTGACCTGCCATGTTCTCTTTAGATATGTTCTTCATACCCTTCTGTCATTAGTTTTCTTATCTGTACTAAGAAAAATGTAACATACTTTAAAAATGATAATGCTTTAAGATTTTAGAACTATGCTAGCTAAATTTATCTAGTTTTTTAACTTTCAGAGTTCAAAATCGAGTGTGTCTATCTTTCATGTTTTTCCACCCCTTTCTGACATATCTCAAGTAATTACAGGGCACCATATGTTTTTGAGACTGAACTGCAAGTCTTTTTATTCCTTTACAACTGCATCTGATTTGTTTTAATGTGATTTTATCTAATTTCAGGGCAAATAACGTCTTTTTTGTTAGTGTCTCCTGAAGTAAGAAGCATCCTCAACATATTAGATCCTCAATTAAAATAAAACTGAATTGCATTACCCTTTGACAACTTTAGTAGAATTCTGAGAGATAAAGAAACATCAGTCAACCAGGGGTTTTTATGAGGTTTGTAAAGTATTCCAGGTGCTACTGATATGTTTAGAGTGTAAATGCCACAAGGATAGGGAAATGTTGGTGAGTTCTTGAAGGGATGCAATTATATATTCCTCAAAAGAAGCTTGAAGAACTCATACATGCCCTGAGCAGCTGATTAATCATTGCCTCAGCAAATATAACATTTCATTAGAAAAAGTGCCAGTGGGGAGACATATATCAAACACATGGAACTGCTCATGGATGATTCAATTTTAAATATTCTATCCAACCATCACACTGCATGTCTCCCTTTTTTCAACTGTAATAGGTGTCTGGTAGACACAGAATTTTAGTAAGGAAGCTATAACTCTTATTCATATATGATTTTTTTTTTGGAGTTCAGGACATCTGTCCTCTTTATGACATAGGATGTTTCTTATGTTGATTTGTTTGGTGCCCGAGGAGAGGGATGCCTTTATGCTTTTCTCTCTGGGTATTTCCCACCAAGCTTTTCCTCAGAGTTTTGATGCACTCTGCTATGAGTCTTCCCTCAGAACTAGTGACTCCCAGGTATAATTTCCAAATTCTTTTTCCAAATATGCTGTTTATATTCAGTAGCTGCCTGTGGTTATGTTTCTCCACATAATGTTAGCTGTTCTTAGACTTGTTTGTTGTCTTTTGCTTTTAGGCACGCATAAGAACAGAAGTGGCTACAGCTGCTTCTGAGTTGCTGCAGTGGTCATGGCTTGGGGCTAAAATGTGACAGATAAGTGTTGGCTGCCTGTCACCTAAGTTCTCATGTATAGCTAGTGGCAGCCTCCAATGCCTCTGACTTCCCTCCTGCATTCACCTGAATTAATGAAATGTCAGCCCCCAACATGTAAATACTGAAGTTTTGAAACCCAGATTTAAGTTACCAGAGAGGCTGCTCCTTTATCATCTTCACAGAAGTTCACTGGCAAATGACAGCATTTTTGTAGCAACAGAAATAAAATCCTGTATACAAGCAGTATGTAAGCCACAAGCTTATTCATTTCTGCCATCAGATATGCTTCTGAAATGTTTAATTTCTTCTTTTCTACCTACCCTAGACCCAGCTTGCTTATAATGATGACTAGGACCTCTTACCAAACAAATTCAACCATAACAATTGCTTTGCCTACTGGATTCTGAACATGCTCAATATCCTACAAAAGTCCTACAACTTTACCTTGTATTTTAAAATTTTAAGGATTTTTTAAACACCCAGAATCAGTGAGAGTATGGGAGAGGAGAAACTCTCATAAATTTGCTGTGAATATAAATTGTTGCAACCTTTCACAGAGGCATTTTGTCATTATTTGTCAAAATTTTAAGTTTGCATACAGACGAATCAGGAATTCCACTTCATGGAATCTAGGCTATGAATATTATTACTCAAGCAAATGAAGGTATACTACAGCATTCTGTAATAGCATCACTTTTATTAGCAATGAAAATGAAGTCAATCTGAACATTCATCAGTATAAGACTGGTTAAATGATGCTATATTCATATCACAGACTATGAAGCAATGCTCTAAAAAATAAAGTAGACCTAGATATACTAAGAAAAAGAAACTTCATATATACTGTTAAGGAAAGACATCAAAAAACACAAATAAATAAGCAACAAACAAACAAAAATACATAAAAAACCCCAAAGCACAAACACACAAAGTGTGCTTAGGGAAGCTGTGGGTATGCATATCAAATGAGGAAGGAAAGAGGTGTCATTTTTACTTTGACTAATATTTCGGATGGCTTATTTAATTAATAACTTTGAATGCTTATCAAATTCTAGACACCGTGTGTGATGATTTCATTTTAATGCTTTCCACACTGCACTTCTTCAGTCATTTGAAAATATTTGTTTTTTTAATATATGTTTTCTAACCATAAATATTATTGTAGTTCATCATAGAACTTATGCCTTTAAGGATGCTGAAATTTGTTTATACAGGTCACTCAAGGAAAATGACAAGATTATATTCAAATAATTTAATGCTGCAGGCATATAGAATTCATTAAGCTTATCAAGACTGTACTGTGTGAAATCCCTAAAACAAAATCCTATATCAAGGTGCAAGATGCAAATTTTACATATGGATGCATATGAAGTTTTTGCAGGAGTTACGGAAAAAAGTGGTAGCTTTCTAGCTAGACCATAATTGAAGGGAACTAACTGCCTTAAAAGTTGGACCATTATAAAATTTCCACCAATAGATCTTTAAAATAATTTTTTAATCGAATTATAGTTGATTTACAATGTTGTGTTAACCAATGGATGGTCTGATGCTACTGATAACAAATCCAATCTCCCTTTTATAACCCTCTAAGTATTTTAAGACAGCTTTAATTTTGGATTTAAAAATTTTTAATGTAAGCTGGTAATTCCCAGAACAACAAAAAAATAAAGTTCTTAAACAAATACACACACACACACACACACACACACACTCACACACACACAAGTTGGTCCATACTTCTACTGAGCATTACATGGAATCATAGCACCTCTAATTGGACGTGACTGTAGACATCATTTTGTCCCTAACTGTGGATGAAAGTCATATACTGCAAAAACAAATAGCATAACAGTTTGGAACAGACAGACCTGATTCAAAGCCTTTCTCAACCACTTAGTAATGTGATCACTTAAAATCACTCCTTCATTTTCTCCATCAGTAAATAGAGATACTAAACATAAGTTACCTCATATGGTTGTGTAATTACTCAATAAGTTAAAGCATTTAAAGCACTGATACACAGTAAGCAACAAATAAATGTTATCTTCTGGTACTATTGTTTGTAATAATTTTGACCATGGAATTTAGAGTGTGTGATTCTTTTGGGGATATAAATTCTATAGAGGATCTATTCATATTTTTTGTAATATTATTCCACTAGTTTTACTACTTTCCTATTGCTGCTGTTAACAAATTATCATAAACTCAGTGGCCTAAACTAGCACAAATTTATTTTAGAGTTCTGAAGTTCAAAAGTCTAAAATGGGTCTGCCAGGTTGTATTCCTTTTGCAGGCACTAGGATATAATCCATTTCTTTGCCTTTCTCAGTTTACAGAGAGCAGCTACATTCCTTGGATCGTGGCCTCTTCCTCCATCTTTAAAGTCAGCAATGGCTGGTCAAATCTTTTTCAAGTTATAGCACTCTGATGTGCCACTTCTATAGTCAAATCTCCCTCTTCCTTCCTCTAATAAGGACAGTTGTGATTGCATTGGGCTCACCTGGATAATCCAAGCTAAGTCCCCCATCTCAAGATCCTTACCTTAGTCACACCTTCAAAGTCCTTTCTGTCACGTACAATAGCATTCACGGGTCCTGAGGTTTTGACACTGGCATCACTGTGGGGCCATTATTCAGCCACCTACAACTAGCAAATAAATTCAGGCCAGTTTGAGTAAATTCTTGAAATTTCTGTTTCTATAGCAATGAATTTGTAACAGGTTACTTCATCAAAAACTTGTAGTGTCATTTACCTGTTACTATCAGGACAGAGTGCTAGCTATAATGGACATGGGTGACAGAACACTTTCTTTCACTGCCCTTAAGGAACTCTAGGAGACAAAGAAACAATATTTACAGTACAATATATTGTAGGGAGCTAAATAGATTTGGGCAGGGAAAGCTTCAGAGGATAGATGACCCTTGGACAAAGGAATGACTAGAGGAGTTTAGAGTCTCCATCAGATAAAGCATGTAGGAGGAACAAGGTTGCAGGCTAAGGGAAAGAAAGGAGCACATATAAAGGCAGATAAGATTAAAGCACATGGGATGGTCAGGGTAAAGTAACAGCTCAATTTGGCTGGAGCAGAAGGTATTGGTTAAGAAGTAGCGAGAGATGAGGGTTGAAAAATTGAGAAATTCATGATTATATTAGCGTATTAATTAACCTGATAAATTATGCAAAAATAAATCATTTTTATTTGGAATTTCATAGATTTTCATAACCCCACAAAATTTATTTTTTCCTTTTGTTTTATTTTTTTTTCCAGAAGATCTTTGGAAGTGAGTCCATGGGACACCATTATGGGAAAATGACTCTAATCCAGTGTTTCTCAAAGGCTGTTTCTGACCCAGCAGCATTAGCACCACCAAAAACTTGTTAGAAATGCAAATTCTCAGGCCCACCTCAGACCTACTTAATCAGAAACTCTGGAGGTGGGGCTTAACAAACTTTAAACAAGATTTCCTGGTGATTCCGATGCTTCGCTAATAAGTGAGAACTACTGCTCTAATCCAATCTGGTTACATAGCCGAGTATGCTCAGCCCTGAAAAGTTTAAAGGCTCCTTCTGTCCCCATAGATCAAAGTTTTACCTTGGGCATTGTCAAATCTTAGGCACCTCAAGTTTCAAATTATTCTACCACTTGATCAACTCTTCCTATTGCTCCAGAGTGACACCTATTTCCAGCATCAGCCTCCCGCAGCAACAGGCTGTGCAGTTGCTCTCCCCATACAGGATTTATTCTCTTATGCTTATGCTTTAATTCTGTATCTCTAGGTAACATTTATACCTAGAGAATGGCCATAGTACATCACTAATACTACCATTAATACTACCTCTGTCCCTACTCTAAGACAAATGGTAAATCAAACTATTTCTCTGTATATGCAAGAAGTCTTTTTTCTATCTTTTATCTAAGAAATGGTTCTAAAAAGCCTCAAGATTTTTTTCTGGAGGCCTCCTTACCTTTCTGAACTGCTCTGGAAATAATTTAGCATCCTAGAGTATTACTAACATACTATTAGAGGAGAAAGGCAAATTAGTCAAGCAAGGAGGATGAGGTGACCAAATTTTATAAAAGAGGAAAGAACTAGAAATTTAAGTTGAGAAAGATAACTGGTAAAGATTTGAAAGATACAAGGAAGAAAGGTGATAATGGAAAATAATTTATTTGGGTTAGTTCTGTAGGGGTAGTGGTAGATTTTTTATCTTAAGAAAGGGAAAATGATAAGGAAGGCAAAATTTGATTTGGAAAGCAAACACTGGAAAAGAAAGCCTTTTGGGAATTTTTAAATTTTTATTTGTTATCACTGGTGCTCTGCCTTTCCAATTATATGTAAGCTGAACAGAGGAAGAGCAATTCTTCCTTAGCCATTTATGAGAATGTATTGCCACCAGTGTGATTTCCCCTCCAGCTGTCATAAGCTGAGAGGATATATTCCCTCTGTGTAAATTTAAGAAGCCTGGCGGTAACATGAGTGGATGGCAGTAAATAACACTGCCACCTGCACTTAAATGGAATTTCTGATATCTTGTTTTTCCTTGCTGTCAGTAGTGTATCTCTCCTTAAGACAATATTTCACCAAACTTATAATGAAAATGATAATGTGGCCATGGTTTATTTATAGCATGTATTTCTATTGGTTGGGTTGAGTTTTTGTAGTTATATTAATCAAAAACAAAATTGATTTTAGTGTAGCACTTGAAACTCTTCAAAAATATTTTTCCAACATAAATATGCTTAAAAACATAGAAAGAGCCACATTTTAAAGCCCCCCAAATTTTCAGTATAACATCAGTTAAAATACTGCATTTTCTTTATTAACAATTTTGGTGAGAAACAAAGTTTCCAGGAAAACCAAGACAGTATGGCCATATACACCAAGATGAAATTATAATTTCTCCCAAAGAAATTTCCTGAAAAGAGTAAAATGATCAAGAGAACTAAATCACTAGCCACAATAGGCTGGAAGAATATATGAGACATTAGATCCCTTTCAACTGAAAATGGCTTTGGTTTCAATAATTCAAGGGCTTTTTATCAAACCTAACATGTTAATAACATGCTACCTTTATGAGATACAAAGCAAAGAATGACATATTGTATGCTCAACACTGAATTCATATTCATATTTAATATTCATAATTCATATCACAAATCCATATTTTATAGGTATGTGACACAATCAATGAGAATTATTGGTCATAAAAATTATTTATAAGGAGGAAAAAAAGTATATTGTTAGCACAGGGGGAAAGCATACAAATTTAAGCTCTAGCACTTATTTGCTGAATGAAGTTATTTAAACCCTCTTAGTCAGTGACTTCACCAGTAAAATGGGTATAACAGTACTTGCCTGAGGGGTTTGCTATGAAGATTAATAAGTTAACATTTACAAAGTGCTATAATAAAGTCTAGCATATAATAAGAGCTAGACATGTATTTGTTAAATGAAATAAATCATTAAAAGGGACCAAATGAGTTGGGGAAAATGGTCATTCTCCTCATTTCAAATTATTTCTAATGGTGTCTCTAATAATTAAACACTGTTATCCATAAAAAATGTAATTCATTAGAAAATTAGTGCATCTAATAAGAATGAGTTTAATGTTAATAATAATGGGAGAGTTAGGTGCTAACCTCATGAATTTAAAGAATTACGAAAGTGTGGACAAGCCTCCTAGATAGCTTCCTCCACAAGAGGGCAGACAGCAGCATCAAGCAGTATCAGCAGTATTTCATCTTGTGGAACTGAAAACCACAGCCACAGAAAGACAGAGAAAGTGAAAAAGCAGAGGACTTTGTACCAGATGAAGGGACAGGATAAAATGTCAGAAAAACAACTAAATGAAGAGGAGATAGGCACTCTTCCAGAAAAGAAATTCAGAATAATGATGGTGAAGATGATCCAGGACTTTGAAAAAATATTGCAAGCAAAGATCAAAAAGTTGAAAGAAAAGTTTACCAAAGAACTAGAAGAATTAAAGAACAAACAAACAGAGATATGCAACACAATAACTGAAAGGAAAAATACACTAGAAGGAACCAATAGCAGATTAACTGAGGCAGAAGGGTGAATAAGTGACCTGGAAGACAGAATGGTGATCATCACTGATGCAGAAAAGAATAAAGAAAAAAGAATGAAAAGAACTGAAGACAGCCTAAGAGACCTCTGGGGCAATGTTAAACACACCAACATTCACATTATAGGGGTTCCAGAAGGAGAAGAGAGAGAGAAAGGACCTGAGAAAATACTGGAAGAGATTCTAGTTGAAAATTTCCCTAACATGGGAAAGGAAATAGCTACCCAAGTCCAGGAAGCACAGAGAGTCCCAGGCAGGATAAACTCAAGGAGAAACATGCCAAGACTTATAGTAGTCAAATTGACAAAAATTAAAGACAGAGAAAAGTTATTAAAAGCAACAAGGGAAAAACGACAAATAACATACAAGGGAACTCCCATAAGGGTAACAGCTGATTTCTCAGCAGAAACTCTGCAAGCCAGAAGGGAGTGGCAAGATATATTTCAAGTGATGAAAGGGAAGAACCTACAACCAAGAATACTCTACCCAGCAAGGATCTCATTCAGATTCGATAGAGACATCAAAAGTTTTACAGACAAGCAAGAGCTAAGAGAATTCAGCACCACCAAACCAGCCCTACAACAAATGCTAAAGGAACTTCTCTAAGCGGGAAACAGAAGAGAAGAAAAGGACCTACAAAAACAAACACAAAACAATTAAGAAAATGGTAATAGGAACATACATATCGATAATTACCTTGAATGTACATGGACTAAATGCACCAACCAAAAGACACAGACTGGCTGAATGGATACAAAAACAAGACCCATATATATGCTGTCTACAAGAGACCCACTTCAGACCTAGGGACACATACAGACTGAGAGTGAGAGGATGGAAAAAGATATTCCAAGCAAATAGAAATCAAAAGAAAGCTGGAGTAGCAATAGTCATATCAGGTAAAATAGACTTTAAAATAAAAAATATTACAAGAGACAAGAAAGGACACTACATAAAGATCGAAGGATCCATCCAAGAAGAGGAGATAACAGTTATAAATATAAATGCACCCAGTATAGGAGCCCCTCAATACGTAAGGCAAATGCTAACAACTGTGAAAGAGGAAATGCAAGGCAGAAATAGAGATACAGATATAGAGAACCAACATATGGACACCAAGTGGGGAAAACAGGGAGGGTTGGGGGCGAATGAATTGGGAGATTGGGATACCAAATTGTACACTCTAAATATATGCTGTTTATTGTCTCTTAACTGTATCTCAATAAAAGTTCTTTAAAAAAAAAGTGTGAAAGCGAAGAAGGAAATGGTACATATTTTGCAAGGCTATTTTTGCATTCTCTATAACAGAGCCTTCTTCAAGGTGAAAATTGAGTTCAAAGTACATTACATTTACATGACAAATAGCAGAATAAACAATGAAACAAACAAAAGTTTCTAAGGTAGGGCAAAGGAGATAATGCTAACTTACAAAGGGCAAAATACATGATAAATTAGAATTAATTAATTATGTAAGAACTCATATATGAAGATGACCCCAAACTGAAAAACTGAAATGAACATTTGCACATTTGTCCATTTCACATTAATCTAAAGAAGTTACCTACCACAAATGTAACCAGTTACCAGAATTACTATAAAACTTCATTAAAATCACTGTGGTTGTATAGTTTGGTTGGGGAGGGTAAGTGACTAAGTGAGTTTTCTAATTAATATTTAAATTATACCATATCATACTGTGAAAAATATAATGAACAACACATATGAAAAGAAATATATCTCACTAAAAGGCAACTCTATAAATGGTGTATTTACTTCATTTGTGGGCACCAGAATTTTAACAGCAAAAAGTCAGTCCAAATAGCAACATTTAGTGAACAACGCTGCGGTGGTGGGGAGGGGGTTCTTTGACTTGGAACTTTAAAAAGCAACAGAAGTGACTATTTAAGAATAAGTAGTTCATCCAATATGGCTGCAGGTATAGACAGTCTATCTGTGGGACCCTCCAGGAATTGATGTTATGGTAGGCTTGGAAGGACAATGGGTGTGGACAAGTGTAGTTGAAGTGATGAATAACAGACTCTAAAAAGGAGGAGGAGCTTCTACATTTGAGAAAATAATTCCACTCAGTCTGTACTTGGAAAATATTTGATCTAGTGGAATAGAATTTTTCCCTAATATTTTGGTAATGTTGAGACATTTTCTAGAGCAGTGGTTCTTCAGCCATTGTGTCACATTGTTTTGGGTTGCTTTGTGTTGTTATGAACACATCGTAGATATACTGGCATATTTTAACTATCATGCAATATTTTTTTAACTCTAACTGAAGACACAAGTTACTATGATGATTTCCTTCAGATAAAACATTGCATTCAAGAAAAACAAAACATAACACAGTGGCAGAGCAAGAATAAAGACGTAGATGTAGAGAAGGGACTAGGAACATGGCGGGATGGGGAGGCTGAGACATAGTGAAAGAGTAGCACTGATATATATACACTACCAAATGTAAAACAGATAGCTAGTGAGAAGCTGCTGCATACACAGGGAGATCAGCTCGGTCCTATGTGAGGGCCTAGGGGGTGGGATAAGGAGGATGGGAGGGAGACTGAAAAAGGAGGGGATATGGGGATATATGCATAAATACAGCTCATTCACTTTGTTGTACAGCAGAAACTAACACAACATTGTAAAGCAATTATACTCCAATAAAGATGTTTTAAAAAAAAGCAGTATAACCTCTGAAAAGTGTAATCCTTACTTAACATCTAAGATGAATTACTAATATTTTTCATTCAAATAGCTTGAGTTTTGATTGTATATGTAAATTTAGAGGTCAAAGGGCATTTCATTCTCATGCAGGGTGAAAGTTTTTATGAATTCCAAGGGCAAAGGATGAAGGAACAACAACTAACAAAAAGATACTCTTACAGAAGGTAAGTACCTTTCAAGACCATAGCAATATGCTGCTAAATATTATTGCCTAGACTGAGGATATCTGAAGATTATTTTTAAGATCTGCAAGATCAATTCTTTAAAATTCAGTCTAAATTTTCCTGCCATATAGCTTAATCCAATTCAGTATTTCCCAATCAGCCTAGTATCTCTTTCCTTCTTTTTCCATCAGTAAAAGAAATAAAAACAATGGAAAACAAAGAAAAACAAAACTTAAGTTTAGGTCAGTACCAAAAGAAACCTGTTTAGCGTCATATTCAAGAACTTTGACTACTAATCTAAGAAAATAAAGTCAGGGTAGCAGGTCTACTTAAACAGTATGTTGAAGTGTACCTAGATGAAGAAAGTGAGCATTATTTATCCTGTTAGTCAATCAGAAATATATATCTGCCTTCTGTTAACTGCCAGACAGGCACTTTTATAGGCGCTAGAGTGAAAACATACAGTGCAACATTAAAAAAAAAAAAAAAAAAAAAAAAATCAGTGGCTTTCTTGAAGCTATTCCTGCCTCACTTATTATTGTTTCGAATTTTGTATGATATTATTATCCTATATAGTGGTGAAAAAATTCATAAATTCAAGTATTCAAATATTTCCCCCAAATACAGAAAGGATGAAAATCACAGTTAGAAAGAGGCCCTGTGATTTCCTCAAAATATTACTCTGAAGAGAAAGAATACTATTTTGTGCTTGTAATAATTATCATTGTTATCTATATAAGACCACATAAATTTGGCCTGTTAAGATTAAGATAGTGTCTCTCAAATTTAAAGTTTACTCATGTGGGCGCCCTAACAGCACAATAACCTTTTAAATCCTGGTTCTCTGAAAATTGAGCTAATGGTAAAATATGCCATTCCTCCTTATTTATGAGCAGATTGAAGAAAGGGGAAAAGGCAGGAGGCACCTTCATCCATTAGCAGTCGTATAAGTGACTACAAATGAACCTACTGAAAGCAGTATCAAGGCTATGGCCCAAAATCCCAGGAAATATCTGTCAAAACCTGAAATTTCAGAAACTCATCATGCAAGGTGACTTGCACACCAGGTCATTTTACATCTTTCAATATGCACTTTAGCCAGAATGCCAATTATAGCAGTTATTGATTTAATTTGCAGTGTTTTAGTTTTGGATTAGGTAAGACTAATAATATTTGATCCTATAACATAATAGATGTTTCACTGAATTGATATTTCAATAAGGATATGGCAAACTGAAAATTCTCAAACTTCTATGGCTATAGTTAAAGATATATCAATATATATGACCTTCATTGGCATTTAACGATGTTTTAAAAAAGTATTTCTGAACACCATAGGAAGTATTTCTGAACACCATAAAAGTAACACAATGGCACTTCTGATGAGAAAATAAGTGCTCAAGGAAACTGAAGAAAGTGCACAGTTAAGATACTACTCCTGTGCTCATACTTTTGTGACCAATCAAGATTCTGAACCTATTAGTGTGATTTTATAAAGATTTAAAAATGAACTTCATAGGACTGTTCCAAGAATGAGAATTATCTAGACTATCTCAACATATAAACCAGTAGCTGATGATGAGTTAATGTTTCAACACTGTATTTCAAGCTACAATGATCTTTATTACCAGAATTCTGAATAGCAACATGAACATAAGGATCATTAGTGGAAATATTAAAAATTCACTCCTTTTCTATTTCTTTATTTCATATAGGTGGAAGTTTTTGTTTGTTTGTTTGTTTGTTTTTAATTTTCATCTTTCCTTCACCACATTTAGCCAAGATTGGTTCAGGTAGTTAGAGAAAACTAAAAAATCTAAGATATTCATAAAACTCCTCTATCTATTCACCTGCTTATCTTCAGTTTTCTTCTTTTATAAGTATAGCAGTTTTTAAATGTAGTCCCAAATCCTCTGACACTCCTCCCTCTGCCACTACATGATCAAAAGAATTCAGCCTCATGACCAAATTACCTCCTAAAGTCTACACCCCTAATACCATCACACTGGGGGTTAGGATTTCAACATATGAAAGGGGGCACAAACATTGAGTCCACTACAGCTCTTTAGGTTAGAAAATAAAACTCTTTTATTCAAAGACTATTCATACGTCAGAACATTCTCAAAGAAAGAAAGTGTCTCAAGCCAAAGGTAAAATCCATAGTGAGGAAATAAGATCCTTTCCTAAGACCTCAGAAAGATCTAAAATGGTGCCTCATGGTCAGACAAGGCTCTCCATTGAATAACAGAGTTTCTTCAAATTTCTAAATATCCTGAGGACATTTATCTCTTTTAAACAATACAGCTTCTTAGAATATAAGAGGTGTTCTCTCATAGAGCATCACATAAATCCCAAGGTAGTAACAGACTTATCTCAAAGAGATTTATGGGTTTTGGTCAAATGGAGTGAATCTGTGCTAGACTGAATGCCTGTGCCTCTCCCAAATACGTATGTTGAGGCCCCAACCCAAAATGTGAAAGTATTTGGAGGTGGAGTCTTTAGGAGGTAATTAGGTTCAGAAGAGAGATGCACTGAGGAAAGGTCATGGGAAACACAGCAAGAAGGTGGCTGTCTTCAGGCCAGGAAGAGGGCTCACATGAGAACTTAAATCTGCCAGCACCCTGATCTTGGACTTCCCAGTCTATAGAACTGTTAGAAATAAATATTTGTTAAGCCACCCAGTCTATGGTATTTTGTTCTAACAGCCCTATTTGCCTAGGACAGAGCCTTAAAACATTTCATAGGAACCCCATAGTTTTTAAAGGTAATGGTTCTGGTGGACGCACCAACTTGAATTTAAAAGGACAGAATCAGTATGAAATGAAAAGACACGTTTGGACTTCCAAGCTCCTATGGGCAAGAGCAGACTGAAAAAACTACTCAGCTTCAAATGTGGACTACATTTTATGGAAAAAGCAATGATAATTCAGAGGATGAAATGAAGACTTCAGAGGGCAAAGCCAGGAGATGTGGGAACTCATTCTCAGTGACTACTGTATGTCCTGTGTTTTCCCCCTTTTGAATTAGAATGTCTATTGCAGTTATGCTATGCTGACTCATCAATATATGTGGGGATACACGTGAGAGGAGGGTGGTGCAGATCACTTGCCTCTCTAGTTCACTTGCTTCAGATCAAGAAGGAACCTTGAAAAGCTATACCCAAAGAGTTGAATTCAAGGATGTTCATTTGTTCTTGGACTTGGTTGAGATGGTGAGATTTTTGTATCTCAAGATTTAACTTGTCATTCTAATAAAATGGGACATTGGGGAGGTCTTGGGTGGGAATCAGTGAATCATACATATGGAAGAATTGCAAATAAGTTTTGCTCATTTTAAAACATGGCCTGGAAATTTTTTGACATTCCTTTTATCAAGACATGGGATACATATCCCATTATATTGAATCTTATCTCTCTACTAAGCAGCAGAAAACACAGGCATACCTCAGACACTGCAGGTCTGGTTCCAGACCACCACAATAAAGTGAATATCACAACAAAGTGAGTCACACAAATTTTTTGTTGCTGAGCAAGAATACCTGATATGTGTCTCCTGGAAAGTATGCAGTTTACCAGTTTCAGTTGGAGGGCACAGCTGCTGCTGTGTGATATAGGTTATAATCTCAACCATTTGAAAGCAATTCCACTATTGCCCAGATCTTCAGTAGACCTGACAAAGATTACTTGATTTAAATGTCTTTTGAATGATGCTTCAGTTGTTGAAATATAGATTATACTAGATGAAAGGACTTGATTCCGACCCAGAATATTTCTCAAAGACAACCAGTCTCTGTACTCTTTAAGTGGGCTCAGTATATACCTGAGGAAAAATGAATTATAATTGATGTAGGACCTCCCTCAATATATTTCAAAGAAAATAGGCACTGAGAGAATTCAGAAATTCAGGCAAGCAACATCAGAGTTTCTTCAGTTACTCAGAGCATCCTCCAAAACAAGAATAATGCTCCTTCTAAAATTCATATACTACTGATTATTGGATACTTTAGCTAATGTCTAAAAATACTCGATTAGTGACATACTTGGTACACTAAGGCACTTTTGTCTTTTGTTGCAGTAAAGTCCACACAAGCTTTGGAGGAAAATAATCTTAGGTTGAAATTAGAATTCTACCACATAACCAATTGACTTCTGAAGCACTCACTTAAATTCTGAGTTTCAGTTTTCACATCTATAAAATAGAGATAACAACCTTTCTTGATTTTAAAATTTAGTGAGAAAATAAAGAGCATAAAACACCTAGCAAAACATATGGTACCCAATAAGCAGTAGCTATTACCATGATTATGTGTAATATGTAAGAAAAATCTTGGCCTGCCCCAGCACCAGGTCAGCTTCCACAGATCCAGCCCAGCCTCTACAGACCCTGGCTCCAGGCAGACCACAGCACCAGGCTGAATTTGGGGTCCCAGGCTCTAGGTCCATACCTCTAGGTCCATATCTAGGTCCCAGGCTCCTGGCCCCAGGCTCGAGGCTTATCCCTATTGTCCAAGGCTCCAGGCCTGCCCCAGCACCAAGCCAGCTTCCATGGTCCCAAACACCAGGCATGAGCTAATGGACCCAAGCACGAGGCCAGCCACTGTAAACTCAGGACCAAGCTCATCCCCAAAGACCCAGACTCTAAGTCCACACCAGTACCCAGCTGGCCCCATGGCCCCAGGCTGCAAGTATTCCTCCACAGTCTCAGGTGCCAGACCTGCCCTAATGGACTCCAGTGACCAGCCTGTTGTTGCAGACTCAGGACCAGACTCATCCCCAAGGATCAGCACCAGGCCTGCCCCAGAACTAAACCTACCCCTATGGACTCAGTCTCAAGGCCCACCCAGTGGATCCCTGCACCAGGCCTGCCTCCACAGTCCTGGGACCAGGCTTGCCCTGAGGACCCAGGTGCCATACTTGCCGTAGTAGACTCCAGTGCTATGCCCACAGACCTAGGTTCCAGGCTCATCTCATGAACTCAGTAGCCAGGCCCACTACAATGGATCCAAGCATCAGGCCTGCCCCTGTGAACACAGACGCCAGGTGAGCCCCTGCATACTCAGATGCCAGTCTCATCCACCCACTGATTCAGGCATCAGCCCACCTGTGTACTCCACCAGATGGCCCACCCAGAATCTCTGGACAAGTTAGCTGATGAAGGGAATTCCCTGCCAAAGCCAGTCTTTAAAGACTGGAAGAGGTGCTTACTTTTTTAAATGCACAGACACATTGAAAAGCCACAAAGGTCATGAATAATCAGGGAAACATGAAACCATCAAAGGAACAAAATAAGGTGACAGTAACCAACACTTAAGAAAAGGAGATGTATGAAATTTCTGATAAAGAATTCAAAATAATTATCTTAAAGAAGCTCAGTGTGCTATCAGAGAGCACAGATATACAACTAAATGAAATCAGAAAAAGAAGACTTGAACAAAACGAGAAGTTCAACAGAGAAACCATTAAAAAGAATCAAACAGAAATTCTAGAGATGAAGAACACAATGACTGAAAGCTTCAACAGCAGACTTCATCAAGCAGAAGGAAGACTCAGTGGACTCAAAGACAAGTCATTTGAAATTAACCAGTCAGTGGAACAACAACAACAACAAAAAATTAAAAACAGTGAAGGAAGATTACAGGACTTAATGATATACTATCAAACAAAGCAATAGATGCATGATGGGAGTCCTGGAAGGAGCAGAGTAATAGAAAGGAGCAGAAATTAATTATTTAGAGAAATATTGACAGAAAATTTACCAAATCTGCAGAAAGAAATGAACATCCAGATCTGTGAAGCCTGTAGAACTTCAAAGAGATTAAACATAGAGACCTTCACAAAAACATACTATAACTGAATTCTGAAAAGACAAAGACAAGGAGAGAATTTTGAGGAAAAAAAAAAAAGACAGAAGCAACTCATTACATATAAAGGAACTCCCATAAGGCAATCAATGGTTTTCTCATCAGAAACCTCACAGACCAAGAGAGAGAGGGATGCCCACTCTCAACCACTTCTATCTAAGTACAGTACTGGAAGTCCTAGCCAAAGAAATTAGGCAAGAAAATGAAATAAAAATATACAAATTGGAAAGTAAGAAGCAAAACTGTCTCTGTTTGCAAATGATATGATTTTATGTATAGAAAACCCTAAAGACTCCACTAAAAAAAACCTGTTGGAACTAATAAACCAATTCAGTAAAGTTACAGGATACAAAAGCAGCATACAAAAATTATTTGCTTTCCATACACTAACAGCAAGCTATCCTGAAAATAAAGTAAGAAAACAATCCCAATTAAAATAGCATCAAGAAAGAAAAAGAATATTTAATAATAAATTTAACCTGGAAGTTGTACTGTACACTAAAAAGCATAAAACATTGATGAAAAACTGAAAAAGACACAAATAAATGGAAAGCTATCCCATGTTCATGAATTTAAAAAATTAATACTGCTAAAATTTCCATACTACCTAAAGCAATCTACATATTTGATGCAAACCTCATCAAAATTCCAATGGCACTTTTCACAAAGATAGAAAAAAAAATCCTAAAAGTTATATGGAACCACAAAAGACCCCAGATAGCCAAAGCAATCTTGAGCAAGAAGAGCAAAGCTGGAGGTATCACATTAGTTGATTTCAAAATATACTACAAAGCTATTATAACCAAAACACTATGATAGTGGAATAAAAACATACATATAGACCAAATAGAAATGAAAGTACAGAAATAAATCCATGCATAATGGTTAAATGCTCTTCAACAAAGGTGCTAAGAACATACATGGGGGAAGAACAGCATCTTCAATAAGTGGTGCTGTTAAAGCTAGATATCCACATGCAGAAGAATAAAATTGGACCCTTATCCACACCAAATACAAAAATCAACTCAAAATGGACTAAAGATAGGAATGTAAAACCTGAAACTATAAGATTATTTTAAGAAAACATAGAGAAAAAAGCCCTATGATATTGATCTGGGAAATAATTTTTTTAGATTTGACACCGAAAGCATAGGCAACAGAAGCAAAAACAGACAAATAGGGCTGCATCAAACAAAAAAGCTTTTGTAAGCACAGGAAACAGCAGAATGAAGAGACAAGCTATAGAAAGAGAAAAAGCATTTGCAAATTATACATCTAATAAAGAATTAATATCCAAAATATATAAGGAACTCACACAACTCAATGGCAAGAAAACAATCTGATTTAAAAATGGGTAAAGGACCTGAATAGACATTTTTCAAAAGAAGACATGACCAACAGGTACATGAAAATGTGCTCAATATCACTAATCATCATGGAAATCCAAATCAAAACCATAATAAGATAGCACCTCAAACCTGTTAGAATGGCTACTAACAAAAAGACTAAAGATAACAAGTATTGGTAAAGATGTGGAACTCTTGTACACTGTTAGTGGGAATATAAATGGGTATGGCCATTGTGGAAAACATTACATATGTTACTCAAAAAAACTAAAACTAAAACTATCACAAAGTCCGGTAACCTTGCTTCTGGGCATTATATCCAAAAGAAATGAAATCAGTATCCTGAAGAGAAATCTGTACTCCCCTGTTGATTGCTGCAGTGTTATTTACAATTAGTTAAGATAGGGAAATAACCTAAATGTCCAGTTACAGATAAATGGATAAGTAAAATGTTATACACATATATACATATATATATACACCCACATATACATATACATACACACACACAGAAAGGGAGACAGAGACAGACACTCCCTGACTCATGATGATGCAACTTATAATTTTTTGACTTTACGATTATGAGAAAGCAACATGCATTTAGTAGAAACCGTACGTCAAATTTGGGATTTTGACCTTTTCCTGGGTGAGCAATACGCAGTACAATGCTCCTTCATGCTGCTGGGCAGCTGCAGTGAGCCGCAGCTCCCAGTCAGCCATGCAATCACGAGTAAACACCCAATACATTTAAAACCATTCTGCATCAGTACTGACATTCTAGTTTTCACTTTCAGTACAATATTCAAGTAAATTACAATACTTTATTATAACATAGGCTTTGTGTTAGATGATTTTCCCCAACTATAGGCTAACGTAAGTGTTCTGAGTACATTTAGGGTAAGCTAGGCTAAGCTATGATGTTCTGCTTTAAATTCATTTGACTTAGGTATTTTCAACTTACTGGGACATAACCCCATCATAAGTTTAGGAATACACACACACACACACACACACACACACACACACACAGAGGAATATTATTCAGCCTTAAAAAGAAGCCAATCCTACCATTTGGGACAACATGGATAAATCCAGAGGACATTATGCTAAGTGAAATTAGCCAGATACAGAATAACAAGTACTGCATGATCTCACTTACATGCATAATCTAAAAAAGTCAGTCATAGAAGTAGAGAGTATAATGCTGTTTGCCAGGGGCAGGGGTAGGGGAAATGGAGAGATGATGGTCATAGGGTACAAAGTTACAGTTATGCAGGATAAATATATTCTGATGAACTAAGGTACAACATGGTGAATATAGATAATAATACTGGATTGTATACTTGAAATTCGCTGAGAGTAAATCTTAAATGTTCTCATCACAAAAGAAAAATGTGAAGTGATAGATGTTAATTAGCTTGATGTGGTAATCCTTCTACAATATATACATATACCAAAATACTACATTGTACACCTTAAACATATTCATTTTTTGTCAATTATATCTCAACAAACCTGGAGGAAAACAAATAGAAAACTTTTAAACTTGTGCTCTAAACCATAGTTTTCAGAGTAGAATTTGTTTTGCTATTATCACATGCCTGCTATGATAGACATTTTGATAAAAATCACAAGATAAAAATACATGGAAAAAAATGGAAGATCCTATTTTAACATAAAATTATCTGAGAAATTAATACAGGCTAGATAAGAACTGGGTACTGCAGTTAGCATGAAGATGGTTTTTTCTGACATGCCAACATGAGTTTGTGATATGTTACCTAACATAGTCTTAGTGTCACTAACAGGAAAGAACTTCAAATATATGAAATATGGTGTCATTCTCATGGACAAAGATGAAACAGCAGGTCTACCACTGCATTTGTTCTAAGTACCTAATCTTAAAAGCAGTATTGACAATAAGAGGTGAGAGACCAAGAAGGTAGAGAGTCTGGAATTCATTTATAAAGAAGGATGAATTCACATATATCTACCTTGGAGTAAAGAAAAAGAAAATAAATGCTAAAAACAATTGGCTTTAAATATATTGCCAGGGGAGCGGGTTCTTCTTCCAAAAAAAAAAAAAAAAAGCATATCAACAATCAATTGGTGAAAGAATGCAGCCTCTGACAGGGGTCAGTGCTCCTGGGACATGATGGTTAAGTTAATAGTGAGGCATTCCCTGAGAAGGAAGGATATTAACCCTGGTTATGCACTTTTTGTATAGGTAATCTCAAGAAGCATGACATAGAATGGTGAATAATGGAATAAAAGCTGGAAAGCCCCTAGGTGATCTCTATGATCCCCTTCAACTCTACACTTATAAATATTCAAAGGCAATTTTTTTTAAGAAAGGAAAAGGTAAGACAAATGTAGGGACTTTGAAAGGCAATAAACTGTCATGAAATAGCATGCATTTGAAATTTTTTAAATCCCTGCTAAGCCTCTTACCAGGCAAACACATTACTTTTTAAATTCAATAAAAAAGGAAGAAAAATTAGCTTATAAGTTTATTTTAATTATTAAATTTTTTCACTTTTAAGTGTATGTAGCATGCTTATAAATATTCAGTTTATTATAAATATATGAACTCATGATAAAAGTGTTATAAATCTTATATGTACATATATATACATACAAAATGCATATTTTCAAGAAATCAATTTGAGAAAAACTCATTTAAGCTTTCTATAGAAAATAAGTTTATAAGCATAAAATTATCAATAGAATTTAAAATATTATTTTAAATATATTTAGTACACAAAGATTTACCTCCTCTGATTAAATAAATAATTCATCACAGCATATTTGAAAGATATTTCCTTTACTATCCATATACTCCAATGAATGCATATTAAGTTATATTTTTCATATGTATTTGAAAAATGTGGGCAATATAGCATTATAGTTTTTAATCTCTCATTGATCTACTTAACCTGAAAAAGGCTTGCCCAGATTTTATGTCTAAACTTTTGCTCGAATACATGATTTCTTCACATGGTACAAAGCTAGGAAGATAATTAACTTTGCTGGTCAAGACAGTGTCTCCTGTTCATCTTTCAATGAACTCAAAATTCCCATTTCATGTATGCAGTCGTCAAATGACTATTCTCATTGATCACTGAGTTTGATTATCCCTGTATTTCAGAAAATGTACAAATATATAAAATTCCCCTTATGAATTATAATGAAATATTTTTAAAAGACACCCTCAGTTTTAGAATAAAACTACTTGGAAATTTTAAAAATTTAATGTACACCTGCTTTACTAGTTAATTTAAATTTTAAGTATAAATAGAGAAATACAGACCCAATAAGAATTATTCCAGCTCTAAAATTAGTGATTTTATTTGGTGTTAAGCATGTTCAATTTCTGCCTTGGCTGAATCTAGCTCCACAGTTCTGTTAGTTCATTTTTAACCAATAGCTGGAATATTCTAATTGTTATGTATTTTGAGCATGGCTGTCTTCCCACTCACCTCATCATCTGAATTTGTTATCTGGTCAGGTGTTAACTAGACAGTTGTGTCCATGCAAATGAAAGGCAAATTGTTCTATTGGGCAGCTTTTCGTAAACAGCAAAAATAATGTTAATGGATACTCAGTGTTTGAGCTATGTAATAAGTTTACATGCCCATCTGTTATATGTGCACAACCATAAATGAGTTGTTTTTCCAGTTTTGACAACTTTCTTGAACTCAGAGAGTTACAGTCACAAACCTAGATATTTTCAGCCCATAGAAAGTTTCATCTACAAACCCATCCGTTTTTTCCTAAGAACTTTTTTTCCTCATCTTTATTTTATTATTTTATTTATTTATTTATTATTTTTTTGGGGGTACACCAAGTTCAATCATCTGTTTTTATACACATATCCCAGTATTTTCCTCATCTTTAGATGTGCAACAAGGATAGGCTTTGAAGTTAAAAACAAACTCTTGGGTTAGAATCCCTCCATCTGCTAACTACATGTATAAACTTGGACAAGCTATTGATATTTAATAACTCTCTGAAACTCAGCTTCCTCACTAGCAAAATAAAAATAATGAGAAATTAAATGAGATCAAATGTGTACCAAAAATTTAACCCAGTGCCTGGCATATAAAAATACTTCATTAATATTGGCTATTATTTCATTATTATTGTTACTATCATAAGTTTCTTTCAAAAACCTGCATAAGCCTTCAACCAATACATGGACATACTATCTGTTCTCCTAGAGCTTAGAATGAAAAGTAAATATATAAAGTATTAAGGAAAAATACTACATTGATATAAGTGCCTTCTTTTTTGATACAGTTTAAGGAGTTCTATAAATACATGAGGAACCATATTAGATAAATTACCTTTCTTTTACATGTGTGTATATTGAGAACTAGAGATTAGGCATACTGAAAATAGAACTGCATAGCAAGTATTCTTTGTATAGCAGCATGCTATTATTTACTCTTTAAAAAGAACTAAACTTCATTAGTTACATGTTTTCATTTGTAAAATAAATTTTTGTCATTGGCAGCCAAGATCACTATGGGCAAAAAAACACACAAAGAGAAGACTTCATGGAAGAAGTCAGAAGAATGTGCCTGGAAGTAGGTATATAAGAGAAGCAATATACACCAGGGAGGGTCAAAAGCATTACCAAAAGCAAGGAAGAAAAAGTAAAGGTGTACTACGTACAGGACAGAGAAGATTTTAGGAGCAGAGGACACATGTTAATGAGTTGTGGCGGGGAAAATGGCTGTGTTTAAAGCAATCAGTTTATAAAGAACCGCAAAACTCATAAGTATGAAGGAGCTTCTAATAATGAAACTTTATTTTGGAAAAAGAGTGACATGGTGAGAGAGTGGAGTTAAAACTCTTGTGTTTTCTAGATGATGCCCTCAGTGTGTTTTTATATAGAATCTACAATATTTTATATGGAGGGCCTACACAAATACAACATAAATGTAATTTTAATATCAGTGAAGAAAACTAAATGCTATCAAAACTAACTCTTCCTCTATTCCTTCTTCCTTCTTTCACCATTAGAGAGCATTTTCTATCCCTTCTTCCTTCTTTCAACATTAGACATCATTTTCTTAGCATTTCATTTATAGCATGATTCTCCCTAAAAATCATTGTATTTCTCATGTAACTATCCAAATTGTTAGGATATACCTACAATATACCTGATGCAGTTTTCTAGTGAGTGTAATCATCTTTGACATGTATGAGTTGAATGTTTTTACATAACGTTGAATTTTGAAATCACCCAAGAAATAACCATGAAAAAACTGCATTAAGACAACAATTTAGATATAATTCACTTCACATTGGAATGGCCACTAAGCATTCCATTAAACAAACAAACAAAACAAAACAAAAACCATATCAAAATAGAATAAAATCATTCTAAAATAGAATAAAGTGTGGGTGCTTGTTAATTTCATACAGTTAAATCTGGGCTCCTTTTCTCAATCAAGCTGTGGGAAAGCCTCAAAGGGTGATGGGCATAAAACAGTACTGGAGCCATAAATATTCATAGGATACCATCTTTTAGTCACTTAAACTGCCTAGCAGGCTCAACCTTCTGGATCACTGGTGTTATTACAAAGCCTGAAACCTCCAAAGGAGATGTACAGATGGCCAAGAGGCACATGAAAAGATGTTCAACATTGCTAGTTATTAGAGAAATGCAAATCGAAACTACAATGAGATATCACCTCACACCAGTCAAAATGGCTATCATCAAAAAATCCACAAACAATAAATGATGGAGAGGATGTGGCAAGAAGGGAACCCTCCTACACTGTTGGTGGGAATGTAAATCGGTACAGCCGCTATGGAGAACATTATGGAGGTTCCTTAAAAAATTAAAAATAGAGCTACTGTATGATCCTGCAATCCCACTCCTGGGCATATATCTGGAGAAAAACATGGTCTGAAAGGATACATGCACCCCAATGTTCATTACAGCACTGTTTACAATAGCCAAGACATGGAAGCAACCTAAATGTCCAACAACAGAGGAATGGATAAAGAAGATGTGGCACATATACACGATAGAATATTACTCAGCCATTAAAAAGAATGAAATAATACCATTTGCAGTAACACAAACAGACCTAGAGATTGTCATCCTGAGAGAAGTAAGTCAGACAGAGAAAAAGAAATATCATATGATATGGCTTATAAGTAGAATCTAGAAAGAAATGATAACAATGAACTTACAAAACAGAAACAGACTCACAGACTAAGAGAACAAACTTATGGTTACCATGGGAGAAGGGTGGGGGGAAGGGATAGTTAGGGAGTTTGGGATTGACATGTACACACTGCTATATTTAAAATGGATAATCAACAAGGACCTACTGTACAGCACAGGGAACTCTGTTCAATACTATGTAACAACCTAAATGGGAAAATAATTTGAAAAAGAATATATACATGTATATGTAAAAAGAAAAAAAAAAGGCAGAAACCTGATGTTGAAAAGTTTGCACTAAAAAAAAAAAAATGATTCAAGAAATTCCAACTCCCACAAATTTAGTAATTCAGAGGAAGATTTCTTATTTTTATAAGAATTTTTCTTCTGAAAAGCTGAAATTTGGAATTTATTTTTAATTTAAGAGCCTAAATACCTTATAAATATGAAGACTACAAACAAAAAATAGTTGATGTTTCTATAATTTGCAAATTCCAAATATTTTTCTAGAAATTTTTAAGTTACATCATGTGTTCTATTCACAATAGAGACATGTATGGATTCACTATAACTGAAAAAAAATGAGTGTGTCTGTTTGTGTACTTGGAGGCAGGTAGGATAGAGAACAATTAGAAGGAAGACAACTGCAGTGGTTAAGATAGGATAGAACTTTTGTTTTAATAGGTTAATAGGGAAAATGGAGTAATAGGTCACTGGCAATTGACAGTCAATTTCTTCCATTATTGGGCTTTATTTTATAATTCTGGTTACAAAACTGATACTGAGGCCAGTAACTGAACAATGTCTTATTCTGCTCAGAAGCGGAGATTACCTTTTTGTTGTTTTAGGGTTTTTTTTTTTTAACATGTTTTATAGTCATCTATGTGGTTTTTGGTAAAGAAATAAAGAATTCTAATCTGATGCTTAACGCTTACTAAAAGGAAGAATTTTAAAAAGCTAGATAATGGAGGAATTCACAGAAAAATAAAAGGGGCAATACAATCTATATCTACATCATTTATATTTACATCTATCGACACAGACACACATATTCACTTCTTAGTAGTTTGTAGTGCCCACCATGTTTCCACAGTGAAGTAAACTACATAAAAGATTTCACTAAATGGAGGACCATTTTTCCTCTCCTTCTGTTAGAGTCATTGCTTTAGTGTGCGTTCCCCCTAAAGCAAACATTGAGACAGGGACTTGAAGGCAAGTAAGTTATTTGGGGAGGTAATCAAGGAAGCATAAGTAAGAGAGTCAAGGGATTAAGGGAGTAAAGCGAGAAAAGCCTATCAAGGGTTTTTAATTAGCTACTTACTACCCTGGGAATCTGGGCTCAACCCCACTAGGAACTCTGAGCAACCATAAAGACTAAGCCCCAGAATCGACCCACCATAGGATTGGAGCTATTATCCGCTGACTTCTGAGCCACATTGGTTAATGTTTGTCACTGAGGGAGTTAAATTCCTTGCATTTAATAGATTATGCATGCCCTGCAGAATGGTCTTTCTCGTGTCTGACAGAGAAAAGCCTATGTTCTTTTCTTCAATTAAAGTATAGTGACTTACAATAGTATATTAGTTTCAGGTTTATAGCACAGTAATTTGATATTTTTGTAGATTATACTCCATATAAAGTTATTAAAAATATTGACTACATTCCCCATGATGAACATTAGATCCTTGTAACTTACTGAGTTGACACCTAGTAGTCGGTACCTCTTAATTCTCTTCACCTATTTTGCCCCTTCCCTCTCCCTTCCACCCCTCTTCCCTCTGGTAACCACTAGTTTGTTTCTCTATCTGTGAGTCTGTTTCTGTTTTGTTATATTTGTTCATTTGTTTTATTTTTAGAAGATTTTTTTGAAGTGGACCATTTTTAAAGTCTTTATGGAATTTGTTACAATACTGCTTCTGTTTTATTTTTTGGTTTTTTGGCCGCAAGGCATGTGGGATCTTAACTCCCCGACCAGGGATAGAACCCACACCCCCTGCATTGGAAGGCAAAGTCTTAACCACTGGATTGCCAGGGAAGTCCCTATTTTATTTTTTAGATGTCACATGTAAGTGAAAACATATAGCATTTACCTTTCTTTGTCTGACTTACTTCACTAAGCATAATACCCTTCCATCCATGTTTCTGCTAATGGCAAAATTTCATTCTTTTTAATGGGCGAGTATTGAGTAGGAGAAGATATTTGCAAATGATATGTCTGATAAGGGAGTTAATATCCAAAATATATTTTAAAAAACCACACAAGTTGATATCAAAAACAAACAATTCAATTAAAAAATAATAGGCATTTTTCCAAAGAAGACATACAGATGACCAACAGGCACATGAAAAGATGCTCAACATCACTAATCACCAGAGGAAGGCTGGAAGGTGGTGGAGTAGGAAGACCCTGAGCTCCCCTTCTCTCATAGGCAAACCAAAATTATAACTATTTACAGAGAAACTATTGATGAGAAAGACTGGAAAATACCTTCTATAACTAAAAATATAAAGAAGAAACCTCAACAAGATGGGCAGGATGGTTGGAGTTGCGGTATAGTCAAAACCCATACGCCTGTGGTGGGCAACCCAAAAACAGGTGATTAACTACAATTGCAGAGGTTCTCGCAGAGGAGAGAGGGGCCTGAGCACCAAATAGGACTCCTCAAGCCAGGAGTCCTGTCCCTGGAAGACAAGCTCCCAGAACATTTGGCTTTGAAGGCAAGCAGGGTTTACTTTTGGGAGATGCAGAGGACTGTGGGAGATAGAGACTCCACACTTAAAGGATGCATACAAAATCTCACACAGGGACCCAGAGTAGAAGCAGTAATTTGAAAGGAGGCTGGATCAGACACACCTGCTGATTTGGAGAGTCTCCCAGAGAATCAGGAGGCAACTGGAGCTTACTTTGGGGACATAGATACTGGCAGCAGCCATTTTGGGGAGCTCATTCTACCACATGGACATTGATATTGGCAAGCACCATTCTGAAATCCTCTCTCTAGCTTGTTAGCCTCAGGAACCAGCCCTGTACCAAACTACCAGCCTGAAGGCACCAGTACGGGAACACCTCATGCCAAGTAACTAGACAAGAGGGGACATAGCCCCAGTCACCAGCAAACAGGCTGGCTTAAGAACCCGTGAGCCTACAGCCACCCTGGATATGGCCCTGCCTACCAGAGGGTCCAGGACCCAATCAATACACCAAGGTGCAGACACTAGATCTGGGAACCCCAGGGTGCTGAAACCAGAAACCACAGGACTGACTCCACCCACCAGTGGGCAGGTATAAACCCCAGGACAACTATAATCCCGCAGGCTGCTGTGGCAGGACCTACCCAACACACCAGCAGCCCAACACCAACCCTGGGAAACACTGGGCCCCAGCTCCACCCACCAGCAGGCCAACACTAGCTTGGAGATACCTTGGATTCATTAGCCAGCCTCCCTGGGATCCAGCACCACTCACCACTAACCACCCTTGCACTCGGCTCTGTCCACTGGTGAGCCAGCACCAGCCCCAGGACCTACTGGGGTTCCACAGCCTGCCGCATCATGACCCAGCCCTGCCGACCCAGGCCAGCATCCTTCACATAGAGCAGGACCTGGAAACCAAGCAGACTGGGGGCTAGCCACACTTAGCAGGCCACCCACAGTAGTCAGCCTGCCACAACTCAAAAAACCCATGCAGCCCACATAGGAGGCACCTCTAGAACAACCAGAGAGGAGTGTGCTACTAGGACTCATAGGACATCTCCTACAAAAAGCCACTTCTCCAAAGTCAGGAAATGTAACCAACCTACCAGATACACAGAAATAAAAACAGCAAATTGAGCAAAATGAGGTGACAGAGAAATATGCTCCAAACCAAGGAACAAGATAAAACCCCAGAAGAACCTAGTGAAGTAGAGACTGGCAATCAAAACACAATGAGATATCACCTCACACCTGACAGAATGGATACAATCAAAAAGACCACAAATAACAAATGTTGGTGAGGATACGGAGAAAAGGGAACCCTTTGCACACTGTTGGTGGGAATGTAAATTCATGCAGCCACTGTGGAAAACAGTATGGAGGTTCCTCAAAAAACTAAAAATAGACCTATGATAAGATCCAGCAATTCCAATTCTGGGTATATATCAGAATAAAACAAAAACACTAATTCAAAAAAAGATACATGTACCTGAAAGTTGCTCATAGCAGCATTATTTACAATTGCCAAGACATGGAAGCAACCTAAGCATCCATTAAACAATAATTAGATAAAGATGTGATATATATGGCTTCCCTGGTGGTGCAGTGGTTAAGAATCTGCCTGCCAGTGCAGGGGACATGGGTTCAATCCCTGATTCTGGGAAGACCCCACATGCCATGGAGCAACTAAGCCTGCATGCCACAACTACTAAGCCTGCGCTCTAGAACCCACGAGCCACAACTATTGAGTCCATGCTCCACAACTACTGAGCCCATGCTCCAAAACTACTGAAGCCCATGCACCTAGAGCCTGTGCTCCATAACAAGAGAAGCCACCACGATGAGCAGCCCGTGCACCACAACAAAGAGTGGCCCCTGCTCCCCACAACTAGAGAAAGCCCGCAAAACAGAAACAAAATACCCAATGCAACCAATAAAATAAATAAATAAATAAATTTATTAAAAAAAAGATGATACACACACACACACATACACACACAGAATGGAATACTACTCAGCCATAAGAAATAAATAAAATTTTCCCATTTGCAACAACATAGATGGACCTAGAGGGTATTATACTTAGTAAAATAAGTCAGGCAGAGAGAAAAATACTGTATGTTATCATTTATATGTGGAATCTAAAAAATAAAACAAACTAGTGAATAGAACAAAACAGAAACAGACTCACAGATAACAGAGAATAAACTAGTGGTTACCAGTGGGATGGGCAGAGGGAGATAAGGGTAGGGATTTATGAGGTACTAACTACTATGTATAAAATAAATAAGTTACAAGGATATATTGTAGAGCACAGGGAATATAGCCAATATTTTTTATAACTTTAAATGAAGTATAATCTCTAAAAATTTGAATCACTATGTGGTATACCTGAAATTAATATTAAAAATCAACTATACCTTAATAAAAAAATAAAAACATCACTAATCAACAGGGAAATGCAAATCACAACTACAATGAGATATCACTTCACACCTGTCAGAATGACTATCATCAAAAAGACAGGGAGATCAACTCGTGATTGGTGATGACCTAGAGGGGTGGGATAGCAAGGATGGGAGGGAGGCTCACGAGGGAGGGGATGTGGGGATATATGTATAAATACAGATGATTCACTTTGCTGTACAGCAGAAACTGGCACAACAGTGTAAAGCAATTATATGCC
The DNA here is from genome assembly GCF_030028045.1 of Hippopotamus amphibius kiboko. Taxonomy (NCBI): domain Eukaryota; kingdom Metazoa; phylum Chordata; class Mammalia; order Artiodactyla; family Hippopotamidae; genus Hippopotamus; species Hippopotamus amphibius. Next base: position 29,204,571 of record NC_080191.1, read on the forward strand.
AGTAAAGATCTGAAAAAAAAAAGACAACAAATAATAAGCGTTGACAAGGATGTGGAGAAAAGGGAACCCTAGTGCTCTGTTGGTGGGAATGTAAATTGGTCTAGCTACTATGAAAAACAGTATGGCAGTTTCTGAAAAAATTAAAAATAGAACTACCATATGACCCAGAAATTCCATTCTTGGGACTTCCATTAAAAAACAAAAACACTAATTCAAAAAGATATATGCACCCCAATGTTTACACAGCCAAGATGTGGAAGCAACCTAAGTGTCCATCAACAGATGAGTGGATAAAGATGTGGGGTGTGTGTGTGTGTGTACAGATACACACACAATGAACTATTAGTCTGTACTCTTGACACAGGAGCTGACTTACAGGGAACTGTCTATCACAGCTACGCTGAAATCAGGGGATGACCTGCAGTGCAGCACAGGCACCTGACACATTTGTTTGTTTGTATGTTTGTTTTCAACAATCATGCATTTACATGTTTCATTCAGTTTCAAAGTGTGTTGATTTTCAAAGCACTCAGACCTGCTTTTAAATCCCACTTTGGCACTTACAAATCTATATGACTTTGAACTAATTATTTAATCATTCTAAATCTGTTTCATAATCTGTAAAATGGTGCTAACAACTGTACCTACTTCTTTAGAATTGTTTTAAAGAAGAAATTATGTATAGTATGAACAAATCTTAATTTAGTGGTTGGGGGAGAATATACACCTATCATTATTATCCCAAGGTATTAGGCATGAGATGGATGTATGAGCTTTGAATTGGTCAGACCTGGGGTTGAATACTGGTTTACTGTACGTATGATTTTCAAAGAGTAATTTAACCCCTTTAATTATTAGACCTTCTAAATTTCATCTATTAAAAGGTATAATAAATATCAATTTTATGGGTTTGCTGTGAGAGACAATATTTCACAAGTAAAATATTACACATAAATCACATAGCCTGGTCTATGGTGGGCACTCAGTAGATATTGGTTACCTTTCTCTTTCCCTCTTCTGCAATATTCATTAATTTGTATGTTTGTGTATTTTTATGAGCTCATTCAACAATGCTTGTCTCTGGTATTATAAACATGTTAAATTTATGGGTTTTTTTTATTTCAAATAGCTCACGGGCTAGTAGGACACAGATAAAGATAAGAAAATACATTTCACTACTGTATAATACAAGCTCTGGGAATTTAAAGAAGTGTCCATCTCACCTAGGAATGTCAAGGAAAACATCAAAGAAAAGTTATTATCTGAGATCAATTAAAAGGGTATATAATTCTATTCCTTTCTTATCATATTCTATTAATTAGTAAATACTTTTGTCTAATTATGCCTCATGAGGAAGCAAATCATTTCATACATGGAAAATCACTCTGGCCTTGGAGCCAGGCTCACTGGTTCCTAATCCTAGCTCTGATACTCATCAATGGAAGGAGCATCACCTCTGTGGATCTCAATCTTATTTGATAAGAGCCTTTTCAAACTCTCAGCTTCCACACTGCAGTCGTGGTATAGCAAATTATAAAAATAAATGAATGAAAAATAAGTTTGGACAGATGGATTATTTTCATATCCCTTAGTTATCCTGGATGATCCAACAATAAACTCCTAGAAATGTAAAGGTAAAGGTTGATAGCTTCACAAATGCAGCCCATGAATGCTTTGCTAGAAGCTTTAATATTGAGGTCATGTTATTACATACCAAAGGGCGTTTGGGCTAAAGACGTTTTGGAGAGAAACTGGTTTAGCTGTCTCTCTCTAAAAAAAAGAGTAATTTTATTTTTGTTTTTCACAACACGTCTTCATTGTGAATCTAGAACTATTTTACTTATTGTTGATATTTATAATTTCTTTCCACAAATTCACTTCCTAAATGAAATGCCTATCTTTTGATAAGACTGCTTATAGCTAGATTTATAAATCACCTAGGTTTAGAGAGAAATTAGGTTTCTTAATCTCCTTTTGAAATTTATCTTTATAAAAAAGTACTGATGAAATATTGGTTCTCTCTTTTCCATAAATGAGAGAAGAATGCTAGCCAAAAAAGCTAAAATCAGGGTGTCTTTGTTTGCACATCCTTAAGTTTTTTTTCTTCAAGATGAATCCTATTTTTGAATTTTAGTTCTTTGCTTTTTCATTTTTGAAATTTCAGTGAAGAAAATGTTTGTGTAAGGTATAAAAGCATGATATCTGTCTCAATATTAACAAGAAGTCAGAAAGAAGTATTATAATGGTCAGAGAGAAGAATTAGATTTCCCATGAGACTTCTCTCTTACACCATGGAATCTGGGCAAGCAATAGCAATAAAATGTGGTGAAATGTTAAAAAAAATTTACCTAGTCAACTTTCAAGTTTCTTTTCACTTTAAAACAAAACCGTCTTCTTTCATCCCAGTGGGTCAGCTTTGAAGCAGTCAAGCTTTCCTCCAGAGGTTCTTGGTACTACTTCTGCTGCTCTTTGCTGATAAAATGTAAATATTCCTCTCTTCAAAACTGTGTAGAGGCTTTTGTTTCTCATGCATTGTAGTAAAATAAAATGTAGCTTGTTTCAAAGTTATATTTTAGCTTGAGGAACTGTTTACATAAAAAAAAACAAGAAATGTGAGAAATAAGTACTTGTTGGTTCCTTTCACTTTTAGGTAGTGAAAGGAAACCTATGGCATGATCATTATTAAAACTAAAAGCACTCATGAAGAATAAAGAAAAGTGAATAAAAGAAAAGGAAAAATAAAAGCCATGGCAGTATCAGCAACTACTCATGAAAAATTCTTTTTGAAAAATTCATTAGGGGATAAAAGATCCGAAGAGACTGTCCTGACACATTTAAATAGAAAGAACTCTGTGAAAGGAATTCCAAGTCTGTGTGTAAACACAGAGCAAACTTAAGAAGTATATTTATAAGAAGAGAAAATTCAGAATAAAAGTACAAGAAAGAGCGTTATGAATACCTTAGCCACATATGCTCACTTCTTTGGCTGCGTCCCTGTCAAAGTTTTCATTCTGTCTGCTAGTCAGGGAAGTTTTCTCAGAGAACAGGATGGCTGATCACATTGTCTAAGGCCCTGTTACATCCTGCTGTGTTCTAATCTCCCAGTGGGTATCTGTGGTAGTAGTTAATCTTAGAAGTCAGTAGGGTTTTGCGTAGATACATACATTTGAGATTCAGCCTCCGCTAACATGATGGTGGTGCACGTTAAGTGGAAGAATTCACACAGCTAGTTTTGGAAAGGCAATGCTCCTGGAAGGAGAAAGTGAATTCGCTTTAGAGTTAACAAATGATGAATTTGTTCTATGGTAATGTATCATGAGATTCATGCTAAGACCGGAGGCTTCAGAGGATCACTATGAAACTCAACAAGCTAGACTAAGTTGTTTCACTTTAATTGAGAAATCTCCTTTGAAGCATAGCCCCACACAAGGTCAAAATGCACAGAGTACACAGAGCACAAATAAAAGCAATTAGACCTACTACCTTGGCCTTGATGGAGTATGCCTCCTCTAGAATGCCTGATTAAACTCTAGTTTCAAAGGCAGGCTCTAATGCAGTCATTTAACTCTTTGTCCTTGAAGTAGGGAGGGTTGTAAGGGCTGTTTCTAGGGAGCCTGGTGGATGGGAAGAGTAATTCACTTCTGAAAAAGGAGCAGTGCTTTCTCCCAGGTGGGTCCTAAAGTTGAACAATGCCACATATATACTATTGCTTCACACTATTCCTTAAGAATCCTGAATATGTATAAGAACATATTAAAAATGACTTCCCAATACTACAGCTATTCTTCTTTGCCAAATGGACAATTTTATTTTCTAAAATTCTTACTTAGCTATCCAAGATTCCCTAAATTTAGACCCTATAATTTTCCTTAGAGAAGTAATGTTCTGCTCTTCAAGTCTCCAGGGATTTTTAATCATTATTGCCACATTAATAGTATAGTTTACCTGGTTTGCTATTATTCCTATTTCTCAAATTAGATTTACAGGCAAGGAACAGACTTCCAGTAACCTTTCCAGGGTTCTCCTAAATAATTCAGGGCTAAAGGTAAAAATATTCTTCTGATGAAAAGTTCTCTTTGAAAACAGGATTATGTCATGATGTCTTCACATATTCTCTAATAAACACATTTATTCACTCCAGTCTGGTTTCTGCTTTCCTCCTCAATACACACACAAACTCACACTCACACAGACACTCACATCTATACTCTTCCTATATCTTTCTACTGTGATTGCTCTTATCTAAATCAACTATGATTTTTGACAAATCAAATATGCACTACCCTCTTTGGGGTTTTCCTGGCCTCTTAGCAATATTCAGCTACTTGATCACTCCCTTCTCTGGAAATTCTTTTCTTGGTCTTTATGACTTCACAGTCTCCTGGCATTTATTCCATCTTTCACAAGCTACTCCTTCTCAGTATCCACTACCAGGCTGATTGTTCTAACGTATCTGATGTCTAAACACTGACGTATCAAAAACTTTATGACTTATTTCTCTACAGCCTGCTTTGGTGATTTAATGTATTCCCATGATTTAAAAATAAGGAAGAGATCTTCCAGGTTTAGCTACAATGGAAAAAGAGTTTGGAAGCCATTCCTCTCTTCCTTACAACAAGAAAAAGCTGAATAAACTGAAAATCAATAATTTTTCTTGAATGCATTAGAAAGCAGAGGTTGTAAGGCAAACTGCCATCCCAAAATCTAAAGAAACAAGTGAATCCAGAAAGTGATAGCCAAGATCTGCTTACTTAAACCACTGGAGCCATAAAACAGTAGTAACAACTGACTGGATATTTTTACAAATTGCTGGATGCTGAGTGTGGACTAGCCTAAGAATAAGAAACTCCTAGGGGCCACAGTCATAAAGGGGCCACTATCATAAAAGGGCCACCACACTTTAATGAGTTTTACCTGCAGAAATCCTCTAAGGTTCTCATGGTGAAGGGACAACAAAGATCCCTTTGCAGCTTTGGCATGAGGAGGAGAACAGCCATTGTGAAATAGGAATGAAGTATTCTCCCTAACAAAGGCCTATTGTATAAAAAAAAGGACTTTATCAGAATCTTATTCCACTTGGGGAAAGAGTATTTCTCCATCCATCTCCAGCTCCCTCTTGCCTTCATGTCTCACCAAAAGGAGGAGTATGGGAAGCAAGAAATACAGGTGAAGGTACAGCCCAGGAACACAGGTCCACTATAAGACTGAGTGCCAAGCAGGATAAGTTTATTCATGAGATTACAGAATACTTCCCATCACCAACATCTTACCACCACATCAACAGTACTCCAGTAAAATAACAGTGGATAAGAGATGTAAGAAATGCAAGCATAGAGTCTCTCTGAGGAGAAGTACGTCGGGAAACCCAGGCTAAGAAAAGAAGGTACAAACAAGGATGCTAGAGGAATTTTAAGCTACTTCAGCTACCACAAACATTAAACACAGTCAAACTCCCAGCCAGATCAACATAAAAACTTACACTAAAGGCCTATTTACCTTAGTTCCTACTACCCACCTAATACATCATGTCTCAACAAAAAATCACAAGGCATGGTAAAAGGCAAGAAAATAACACAGTCTGAAGTAATAACATAAGCAGTAGAAGCAAACTCAGAAATGACATCAATGTTGGACTTATCAGACAAGAATTTAAAACAACTAAGATTAATGTGTTAGGGCTATAATAGAAAAAGGAAACAACATACAAGAACATACAGATAATGTAAGCAGAGAGATAGAAACTCAGAAAATCAAAAAGAAACATTAGAAATTAAAAACACTATAACATAAATAAAGAATATCTTTGATGGGCTTACCAGTAGACTAGATATAGTCAAGGAGAGAATCAACAACATTGAAGATACATCAATAGAAACTTCCCAAACTAAAATGCAAGGAGAAAAAAGAAGGGGGAAAAATAGAATACCCAGGAGATGTGAAACAATTACCAAAGTTATAAAATATTAGTAATTGGTGTACTATAAGAAGAGAGAAAGGAGCAAAGAAATACCTGGAGAAATAATAGTCAAGAATTATCCAAAATTAATGACAGACACAAAAACACAGTTTTAGAAATCTCAGAGAATGCCAAGCAGGATAAGTACCAAACATCTACACTTAGACATGATATTCAAACTGCAGAAAGCTAAAGACAAAGAGAAAATCCTGAAAGATGCCAGGGGTAGGGTGGGAGGGGGAGGGTACCTTGCCTATAGAGTAACTAGGAAAAAAATGACAGCTGACTTACTTCCAGAAACCATTCCAGCAAGAAAATAGTATAATGTTTATACCAAGAGAATGGCATAATGAAAATGAATTTAGATTAGTTTTAAATGTATATTGAAAACTCTACAGCAACTGCAAAAAAAAAAAATTAAAAAGAAGTATAATTACTAGGTAAAGACTGGAGTGGAAATATAATCATATAAAATGGTCAACTGAAAGCAGAAGACAGAAAATGGGGGGGGGGGGGGAGGAGCTAAAAAAGAAGGAAAATGCAACAAATAGAAGAACATTTTCCAGCATGGTAGATTTTAATCCAACTATATCTACAATCACTTTAAATGTGAATTGTTGAGGTGCACAAGTCACAATACACAGGCTGGCAGAGTAGATTAAAAAAACAATAATAATAATAAGACTATATGTTGTCCTCAAGAAATCCACTTTAATGCAGATGTAGAGAACAGACTTGAGGACACGGCGGCGGGGGGTGGGGGGGAACGAAGGGGAAGCTGGGACTAAGTGAGAGAGTAGCATTGACATATATACACTACTAAAGGTAAAATAGATAGCTAGTGGGAAGCTGCTGCATAACACAGGGAGATCAACTCGATGATGGGTGATGACTTAGAGGGCTGGGATAGGGAGGGTGGGAGGGAGTCGCAGGAGGGAGGGGATACGGGGATATATGTATAAATACAGCTGATTCACTTTGTTGTACAGCAAAAACTGGCAAAACAGTGTAAAGCAATTATATTCCAATAAAGAGAGAGAAGGAAGGAAGGAAGGAAGGAAGGAAGGGAGGGAGGAAGGAAGGGAGGGAGGAAGGAAGGAAGGAAGGAGGGAATCCACTTTAAATTTAAAAACTCAGGTTAAAAGCAAAAGGCAGAGAAAGTTATACCATGCTAACGTGTCAAAAGAAAGCAGGTGTAGCCATCTTAATTTCAGATAAATCAGACTTCAGAACAAGGAATATTTTCAGGGATAAAGAAAATCATTACATAATGATACAGGGGTCAATTCTCTAAGAAGACATAACAATCATAAATAATTTTAGAATAATTATTGTATAGACACTAGTGTATGCTCATTATTCAAAACATTAAGCAATACAAAAATAAGGAAAGCTAAAATTATATAAAATTTCATTGCCCCCAAATTACCTGTGTAACCCCAAAATTACCTGTGTAACTGTGAGGTTAGCTCCTGTGACTCTCATTTCAGATCTACCTATGGATAGATAGATAGATGAGAGATAGATAGATGGTAGTGCAGTTTTAAAATAAAAAGCAATAGACAGGATCCATTAATCCATTAATCCTTTAAAAGTACTAGTTCTCCAAAATCCTGCTTATATTAAGAATAATAGCATGTAAACATTAAGAATTTGGAATCATTGTATTTCAGCCACAATTTTTTAATAGTTTTGAATGACTCCTTGTCTAAAAATAAGATTATTCTTTGTACTCCTTTCTACCTTTCCCCCAACTAGTTCCCAATTAGCTAGTCATATAGCTTTTCTTCTTCAAATTTTATAATACTAACGTCATATTTTTAAATCCAAATTCCTCAATTTTTTTGTCCTCCTTCTATGCTTAAAAGCTCACTGTATTAATGTTCTGTTGCTCTGTAATAAAGTAACACAAATTTGGCAGCTAGAAACAACACACATTTATTATCTCACATTTTCCATTGGATTAGGAATCCAGGCATGGTTTAACTGAATCCTAAACTCAGGGTCTCACAAAACTGGATTCCAGGTGCTGGTTGGCTGAGCTCCTTCTGGAGCTTGTTCTCTTCCAGGCTCACACAATTATTGGCAGAATTCAGTTGACTATGATTATAGGACTGAAGTCCCCATTTTCTTGTTAGCTGTTGGCTACCAGCCATTTCTCTTTATGGGCAGATTATAACATGTCTGTTTGCTTTCTTTCAGGCCAGCAAGAGAGCATCTCTCTGAAACTTCATATTCTTTAAAGGCCCCCTTGAAAGTCAAGCCCATCCAGGATAAGCTGCATTTTGATTAACTCAAAGTCAACTGATTAATAACCTAATCAAGGAAGTGATATCTGATCATATTTATTAGACCCATTCACACTCAAGAAGAGGGGATTATATAAGGCATATAAACCAGGGCATAAGAATCCTGGAGGGTCATGTTAGAATTCTGCCTACTAGACTTATTGCAAATCCATTTTTACTCCTGAAATCTTATTTGACTCATTTTTGATTACCTGGACTTCACCAATGAGCAATTAATTACTTTGAGAAAAGATCACATGAGTTATAGTTCCTGAGTTCTTTCTTCTCTGAGAATGTCTACCGAATGTTATTTTTACTATAAATGATAACTTAGCTATACTATAAATGATAACTTAGCTGGATAAATATTTTAGGTCAGTTTTGCTTTCCCTCAGAATTTTATAGACTCTGTAAATGGTATTGAAAGTTGTGGAGAAATTTGTGATATTTATGACTTCCTGTTTCCCACCCATTATAGGAGACAGAAAACAAATTTTTTCTTCCTCAATGTCTAAAAAAGTCTTTCTCAGTTTATAATTTACCTAGGATATATTCTAAGATCTGTCTTAATTTGGGAGAAAATGTCCCCTTTTATATCTCTTAATAGTTTTTCTCTTCCATTAACTACATTCTCTCCTTCAAAGACAGTTTAACTGTCATTATATTAGATCATCTTTGGTTTCCAAATTTCTCGTCTTCTGTAATTTAAATATAGTTTTGGTTTTTCCATTGAATTTATTATCCTAAGCATTTTCCCCAGGGCAGAAATTCAATATTTTACTCTGTCCTTCTTATCTCTTGTTGTTTCTAATTTATTGTAAATGTTGTAAATGTTGATGTTTTGAACTTGATTTGTTTTACTAGCTCTGAAATTTCCGTTTTCATTTTATTCTCTTGTTTAGTGCCTTGTCTTTGACCTGTTATTTTATTGATTTTGTATTTTTATTAAGTTCTTTATAGCTCAAAACATACTTGGAAAGTTTTCTTCCCTTCTTTGGACAATATATTTTTCTGAGTGGGTACTTAATCTGCCATGTACTGCTGTAGTCCATTGTTTAGATACTGACATTTTTTTAAACCATTTTGGTAATTAACATGCCTGTAATCTAAATACCAACATTCTCTGACATATTGAGGGTACATTCTCCTGACACTCTCACATCTTATCCAAACTAAAGTTTGAGGACAAGAGCTTGTTTTCTGTTCATTTATCTGCAGTCTGAGAGTTTGTAGTGCTGAAAAGGGGAAGAGGACACATGAAAATAAATGCATATCTTCTCAGGAAACTGCTCTCTGTTTCACTTTTGGAATTCTTTTAAATGTTCTGTAAAGAGCACAGTCCACACAACCAGGGGTATTTCCTGTCCTAAAAGACTTTGGCTCATTGGAAAAGGTAATTTCCTAGAGACTATTTTCAGTTCTGCTAAGATCCTACTCTCAAGGATTTCATTTTACTTTATCCTACCCAGCCAATTCACACTCTCAGTCTCCATCTCTCCAAACTGGGGTTCTCAGTGAGAAAATACCAGGATTTTGTCAGCTCACCTTCTATTTTCATTTGCCCTTCTGGCATGGAGATTGAGATGGCAATAGAATTAGGAACTATTTTGGTATAGAATTTTCTATTTTTGTCATCATTTTTCAAAGTTTATGGCATAAGATTTTGCCACTTCATATTTATTATATGTTAGGGGAATTAAAATCAGTGATGAAGCTTCACTCAATTATCTTTACCCCAAATTTCTATTACTCTAGCTCTCTTTTTAAAAGCATAATTAAAATATTAAAAAATATCTAACTAAATGTCACTAGTTAAAAAAGTGTTGAATGCCCATATAGCCATAAGTAAAAGGAAGCACTTATGTATTAATATTAAAATATCTCCAGGACACAAAGCTATGTGAAAAAGGAAAAATACAAAACAGAGTAGACAATGGGCTTTGTGTGAAAAATGGGTGGTATAATAATGGAGTATATGTTGATGTACTAATATATGCATCAGTCTCTCTGGATACATAATTGATGGGGATGGGAGACTTTAGACTGTATTATTATATTCTGCCTTTTGAAGTTTTAAATGTATGAATACCTTACCTATTCAAAACTTAAAGAATTAACTTAAAAAAAAACATGCATTTATCATCACATGATACTCAGAAGGCTATCAAAACTATAGCTGCCTTTCTTCCTCTTCAAGTCAAAGCAATACGAGCATAAGTTACTGCCTATTCTTATTTCCTGGGGAGGACAGCAACGCTTCTTCCTGAAAGGATACAATGAGTAGTTTGCCCATTATTAGTTTCCTAAGGCTGCCATAACAAAATACCATAAACTGGATGGCTTAAAACAAATTTATTGTGTCAAAGTTCTGGGGGGTTAAAGTTCAAAATCAAGCTGTTAGCAAAACCATGCTATGATCCTTCAGAAAACTGTAAGGGAATTCCTCTTTGATTCTTCCTAGTTTCTGGTGCTTTCCTTTTGCATTGGCATTCCTTGGCTTGCAGCTGCACAACTCCAACTCTGCCTTCATCATCACATGATGTTCTCCTGCATGTCTGCGTCTTCATATAGCATCTCCTTGGAAAAGACACCAGTCATATTGGAATAGAAGACCACCCTACTCAAGTATGACCTCATCTTTACTAAATTACATCTCCAATAACCCTATATCCAAATATGATCACATTCTGAGGTGCTGAAGGTTAGAACTTTAACATATTTGGGGGGTTACACAATTACAGCTATAATAGCTAGACTTCAAAATAGAAGAAATAGAATATGATTCCTCTAACATTTGAGCAATTCTCCTATGGGAAGAACAGCATCATATATCATATGTATTAAATGCTAAAAAGATCTAAAATAAAACTTATAAGAATCTTATAAGGGATAAAGAATACATACCACATCCATGTATATGACAACCAGATTAAGAAAGAAAAAATTATCACCACTTTGAAGTCTCTTATATATTCCTTCCTAAACCCATTCACTTTCTTATCTTCTTAGATGAAACAACTAGAGTAAATCTATGTTTTGTATAACATTGTATTGTTTAATTTTGCAGGGTTTTTTTGAAGTTTACATCAATTAAATTATGCTATGTGTATTCTCCTTGTTTCTTCTGCTTAAGAGTATGTTTTTTTGCAAATTCAGCCTGATTGGTGGATATAGCCCTAGTTCCTTCATTTCTCTCTACTCTGTAGTATTGCACTATGTGAATACAACAAAACCCATTTATTCATTTGACTGTTGAAAGATTTATGTGTTGATTTCCAGAGATCTTTTTAAACATCACTACTTTGAATATTTTGTTCATATCTCCTAGTGCACGTACTGGAGTTGAATGAATGTCATAAAAAGGAATTGAATCAATGTTAGAAGAATGATCATGCTTAATTTTACTAAGTTCTTCCAACTTGTTTTCCAAAGCAGTTGTACCAGGGTATAATGGTTTTAGTTGTTCCACATCATCACCATCACTTGGTATTTTCTGGTCTTTCTATTTGTCCCTCTATTGAGTGTTAAGTGCTATTTCATTGTGACCTTATTTGTGCTTATTGGAAATTTTGGTTTCCCCTTCTGTGAAGTGCATACTCAAATCTTTTGCCCATTTTTTATTGTATTGTTGATGTTTGTCTTATTGATTTCTTGACTTTTTTATATGTTCTTGGTACCAGTCCTTTGAAAGATATATTTGTTACAATATTTTCTTCTAATTTGTGAATTGTCTTTCCACTCTTTTTATGATGCCTTTTAATTAACATTAGTTCTTATTTGTAATGTCATTAAATTCATCAACCTTTTTCTTACATTGTCTCTGCTATGTGTATATATGTGTGTTTAATAAAACTTTCTTTACCATGATGTCTTAAAAAATTATTCTCCCATATGGCTTACAAAAGTTTGTAGCTTGCCTTTCACATTTAGGTTCATAAGACAGCTGAAATTGATATTTTTAAAGATTATTTATTTATTTATTTTGGCTGTGTTTGGTCTTCATTGTTCTGCACGGACTTTCTTTAGTTGTGGCAAGCAGGGGCTACTCTGTTGCAGTGCATGGGCTTTTCAGGGCGGTGGCCTCTCTTGTTGTGGAGCACAGGCTCTAGGTGCACAGGCTTTGGTAGTTGCAGCATGCGGGCTCAGTAGTTGTGGCTTGAGGGCTCTAAAGCGCAGGCTCAGTAGTTGTGGCGCACAGGGCTTAGTTGCTCCACCACATGCGGGATCTTTCTGGACCAGGGATCAAACTCATGACCCCTGCATTGGCAGGCGGATTCCTAACCACTGTGCCACCAGGGAAGCCCCAAGACAACTGAAATTGATTTTTGTATGTGGAAAGTAGGATTCTAACTTTATTTTTATTTTATCAAGATAATTGTGTTCTTTCATTTAATCAAAAATGTTTCTCTACTAGTTTGCATAAATCTGGTTACTATTTCTATAGATGCTTTTCTATGTTCTCATTTCACTAGTTAATTTGCCTATTCCTTCACCATTAAATGACTGTATTAATTACTGTAGTAATAAAATAATTCTTGATATACAAAAAGGCAAGTCTCCCCACTTTGTTCTACTTCATGAGTAATTGGTTATTCTTTACTCTTTGCTCAGCCACATACATTTTCATATGTTTGTCAAATTATGCATGTGCACACACATTCACACTCACATAGAAGCCTGTTAAGATTTTGATTAGAATTGCTTAAATCTATTAACATAATACTGTTTATAATACTTTTAATCAATGAACATGATATATATCTCCATTATTTGATATTTTTTCAATTTTTTCAAAATTTTCTTTTTCATCCATAAAGGCCATGCATAACTTCTTTTAAGTTACTCCCAGATACTTTCTATTCTTTGTATTTTGTATTATAATTACTTGCTTTCTCACGTATAGAAATGGACTGATTTGTAGATAATGAATTTCTTATCCAAAAAGTTTTCTAAATTCTCTGATTAAACTAGCTAATTGTATTCCTCTCATCTTTGAATTATTAATTTCTCAGAAGGGTGAGTTAAAATTTCCTACCAATATTTTAATTTTTTAAGATGTCTTTATAGACCGTCTCCTACTTAGCCAGAAGTACAGACTATTTTTATTTTTGTGAGATTCACCTATGGCTTTATTTCTAGTTTTCCCACCTAATTATGCATTTCTAAACAATATGATTTAGTTTTGCTTATTGTTGAAATTCATATGATTTTATTACATACTATGTATAATGTTATGTCTAGCTTCTTTCTCTCTATTCACATTTTTGTGTTGAGTTTCTGTTTTTCATAATTGCTGTACACTACTCTGTTGTATGACTACTCTATGACTTAAACAGCTATTCAGGTGTTAAGAATATTTCTTACTTACAAAACAGAAATAGAGTCACAGGTATAGAAAATAAATTTACAGTTACCAGGGGAAAAGGGGAGGGGAGAGATAAATTGGGAGATTGGGATTGACATATACACACTACTAAGTATAAAATAGATAACTAATAAGGACCTACTATATAGGACAGGAAACTCTACTTAATACACTGTAATGACCTAGATGAGAAAAGAATCTTTAAAAAAGAGTGGATATGTGTATATGTATAAATGATTCACTTTGCTGTACAGCAGAAACTGACACAACATTGCAAATCAACTATACTCCAATAAAAATTTAAAAAGAAAAGAATATTTTCAGGTCACCACAACACTGAAAATTCAGACTACAATTATGAATTAAGAACCAGTTTATTTATGCTAATTCTCAGGATAAGTTTTTTTACACCTCCAATCAGCACCAATGTTCAGAACAGGACAATTATCCTCGGCATTTCTTGGGATAGTTAGTTAACTATTTCTAGTTTGCCTTTATACCAATGGTGACATCTTTTATGATTACAGCTTTGCAGGAAGTTTCTTACCTTGTGTTTTTATTTCCTATCCCCTAAGACCTATGAAACCCAAATTTACTCAGTTTTGCAAATGCCTTCAAGGCAAGATCCAGCTTCAGTGTCTCGCCTATTTCTTTTAGTATGTACCTTTACTTAGTCTTTGGCCTGACTATTCCTTTATTTCTTGCCCGGAATCTGAAGTATTTAAGATGTCCTTCTTTTGATATCCATAGTTGTAGCTGCTTTTAGTAAGAGGCTCAATCTTGGTACCTAATTCACCATACTGCAAGAAAAGGAAGTAATCACATGAATTTTTTCAGTGTGCTTCCATAGCAATTTTTTAAATGGCCCTGAATTCTTTCACAGTTCTCCCATTGAGAAGTGCTGTCTATATCCCCAGTCCTTGAATCTGGACCCTGTGACTGCTTGAACAGTGGGATACACTGTAAATGACACTGTGCTTTCAGGCTCAGAACTTCGGAAAAAGGTAGCATGTACTTCTCGTCTCTTGGGATATTAGCTCTTTCAAATTACACCATGTTTGCAACTATTTACTTTATTCCCACTGGTTGATCCAATGCTCAATTATCTCAATCACTGAACCAGGTAAATCAAACTTGTGGTCTCAACAGTTATTCCACATATTCTGCATAACTCATCAGTGTAATAAATGCATAGCAAAGTATTCATAACATTTTCAGAGAAAAGAAATAAATTATTGTGAGTGTAATTAATGACTTCATTCATATTTAATATATACAATGAGTACTTAGATATACTGAGCATCATATATTAATAATGTGATCATGAAAAATATATAAAAAGAAATAGGTAGATATTTTTTAAAGTACACATATATTACTTGGAAAAAAACATATTCCAAAAGATAAAAAGTGGGGGATTATTTGATATTAAATAAATATAAAAGGCAAATAATACTGTCTGAATCCATGATTCTCAGCTGTCACTCCAAATTAGAATCATATAGGGTTTTAAAAAAATACAAATAGCCAAGCCTCATTAATACCCAAGGAGGTATGGTTGAAAAGAACTGGTTAAAGCAGTGGTTCTCAACCATGGCTTAACATTATAATCATTTGTGAAGCTTTTAAAAAACAAATTTCCAGGCTGTATTCCAGGCCAATTAAATCAGAATCTCTGGGGGCAGGATCCATTCATCAGTACTTTTTAAAGCTCCCAAAATTTTCTATGTGCACCCAAGCTGAGGACCACTGGTCTAAAATATCTGATTGGTTGCATATACTATAATAATATAGGAGAGAGACTTAAAAATTAAAAATTCTATATAATAATTATGTTTGCATTCCTATTAGCAGTTCAATTTAAATTAATGTAAAATTTGACTACAAACTCTCTTAAGTACATTTTTCTCAGTCTAAAAAAAATGAATTCTCATATAAATAAAAGTTCAGTGACTGACAGAAAATTTAAACGAATAGCCTATTCAATTTGGAGAAACTAAGAACATTTTTCTAATCGAGAAAGTGAATTACTTTATTCAGTCAGAGGTCAGAATCTGATACTAATTTAACACTACACAATCACGGCTTTTTGCCCAAGTAAATAAGCAAAATATTGAATGTATTTCATTCATTCATAAAAAAATATTTTTGATCGTCTTTATGTACTAGTCATTGGCTTAAATGCTGGAGACATAGTAGCGACAAAAACCAAAGATGCCTACTCACTAGATACTTATAATCTAACGGGGAGAGACAATTTTAAAAATCACGCCAATATCTGTGTCATGACAAGCCATAAACGGGACTATGAAGCAAAGATTCAGGGTGCTATAAGACACAGGAGAACAAGGGAGAAGTGACACGATGCCAAAGCTTACGAAAATGGCAGCTTCCACTTCCTGTCAACTGGACCCTCATTCTTAGAATCTAGCTACCATGATCCACATGTGGAGAGCTCTATATGGAGAAGAGCCAATGCCCACGGGACAGAATCTTGGTTGAGTGCCAGCCAACAGCCAACTCCAAATTATCATTCATGTGCCTGAGCAATCTGGAAAAGTAAATCACACAGTCCCCTCTTTCCTCCAGTGTGGAGAGTCAGGAAGGGCTTCTCAGAAAGTTTACTTCTGAAGAGGGAGCAGGAGTTATGTGCAAATGCCTCTGGAAGAACAGTTGCTTACAGTTATAACCTATCTGCAAGTCACAAAATTTTAATTAGGCAACTGACTGGATGCCGAGACCAGCTCGGCGACTCGAGGTGAGTGACGGGTGCCGCAAGCTTAAAGAAAACACAAACACAGATTTAAGAGAAAGATGGGACTGGGGGACTCAAGACCTCTAGGATCAAGAGCCTTGCTGATTGATCCCAAGTTGCTTTTATTGAGTTCTTGGCATAGCCTAAGGGTCTAACACTCCCACTTTAGTCCCATAAACAAGGTTACCTTTGAAATAAACAAACAAAGGCCTCACATGACTGGGGCAATGATCTTTGTTTGCCTCCTGGGTCGGATTTGAGCAGGGTGTGGATCTGAGCTGGGCGTGGATTTGAGCTGGGCGTGGAGAGCAAAGCAGCCCTGGGGGCAGGAGACCTCTCTCAGAAGGATTAAGGGTCTGTGCCCCACCCCTGTTGGCCCCTCTGCGACTGTGCCTGTCTTAGGTTGTTCCTCCCCTGAGGAATCTTACCTGTCTCTGGCTAACCAGCCATCCTTCAGGGCCAAACAGGGTGATATGAGGTGTGCAAGTGAGAAAGGGGCTGCGCCCCCAGAGAGGGTCAATATTCTGTTTCCATGGTAGCCTATGCCCCCATGGTCTCCACGCCCAGCACCCTTAGTTCTTCCACTGCTCAAGCAGGACATTCTGCATCCAGTCACTTGGCCCACATACTTTAATTACTTTTAGTAACATTTACAAGGTTTCAGAAAGACTTCTGAATGTCTTCCCACAGCTGGATTATGTGCGAATCTAATAAGTATTACTTAACAAATGTTTTGAGTTAGAAAACAATGGAAAATCAAGTATATTTTGCATAAAACATCACTATTAACAGGATACATAATGGTACTAAAGGGAAAAGCAATATGGTAAAAAATGCTGTGTATAATGGCAGACATAGATCAAAAGAAATTTTTTAAATTCACTCTATAATTTTCATATGTAATCATGTTCACTTGAATATTATGTTATTTTGTTAAACCACAAAAGATGCTTTTTTTAAGGATCTAGTAAAAGTGTATGAGATCAATAAACTTTTTTTCCTGCTTTTATTTTAGATTAAAAGGAAGTAAAATGAAGTCTTCTCATCAGTTTCTGTGAAATACTTGTACTGAGTTGAGTTGTATGAGTTCCAACACTCAAATACCCGTGCCCATACTTAAATATTCAGTTTCAAACCATTGATTATGAATTATACTCACACTTATCTGAGCACATCCCTGCATAAATATTCTGGTGTAAAGGGGAGCGGGAAGATGAGCAGAGCATCGTCATTATATTCAGCTCTTTGCCTGCAATTTAGAAACAAATGGATGTTGACGTGTTTTCCTGTCCACGTATTGCTCTCTTTCCTGGCACTTGTCAAGATATGATTGAAAATAGTGATACAGTATCAAGGCTCAGAGAAAATCCTGACATGTGATGGATTAAAGCACAGAATTAGTCAGACCTTATGATTTTCAGACAGCTTCTGCACCCGCTTCTCTTTGATTCACCAGTGAGCTGAATTGAGCATGAATTTTTATCCTTTTTAACAGTGCTCAAATACATTCATCACCTACCAGCTCTTTTCTAGAAAGCCCATGCCCTCTCAAGTCTCACTGAGGTCTCCAACATCAGTAAGAAATTATAATTTCTTGAGTTAAGTACTCAGCTACACAGTAGTTCATGCTGTCCTCCTTTTTTAATGTGTCCCATTGGGTATTAATGGTGCTCAGATTTATTCTTCATAATTTAGAACGTGCCTTATGAAATATTAAAATGCTTATTAATGTTTGGAAAAGTGGCAGAGGCACTAATATATATTGCAAGTAGTATACTGCTGTTCTTCAGCCTCATACTAATTAGCCATACATATAAAAATACCTCAATTAAATATTGTCTTCATTGTTCAGCAAGCAAATAGAAAAGAGGACATAGAAATACATTTAAAGACTCTTAGGACAAGTTTGTGTTCGTCAGAAACTGTAACCATTGGCTCAAACTGGTCAGATCACATCTATGAACACACATTATATACAATAATTTAAAAAAGTTTCTCATCTTCTCACTAACAGAAAACAGTGAATTCCCATATATTACTAAAACACAAAATAAAAATCATACACTTTCAAATTAGGAATCTTTTGTGTTTCTCAGTCACCATTACCTTACTAGGTCAAACACTTTTTCTCTCTCAAGAATGATAATGAATTCCAGTTGTTTCATTCACCCTTCTGACTCCTACAAGCTGCATTTACCAGATAACTAAAAACAACCCTCTGCCCATGGAGAATTACTGTACATATACAGTACTCACTTCAGCTGATCTCACTAATCAAAAAGTAAAATTATTTTACAAAATCATACATTATGGTGTCTGGTATCCATATTTCTACAAACAGAGTTACCAAACAGCAAATTCTGCCTTCTGACACCAGTTGTCAATATAATGGTCAACATCAAGTAACATTAAGAATAAATAAGATCAATACTAAAGACTTGATTCATTAATTTTGATTTTTAATTTTAGCTAGTATTAAATTTGTAGGTATATGTTTTATAGGACTTTTGCAAATAAAGATGATTTTGACCCATTTGCTACTTGATGATCTTTCCTGGAATAGGAGATAACAGAAGTAAGAAATTAAGCACACGGCAAAATAAATTCACCTTTACTGGAATTTTTGACATACTGCTGTTGTACCAGTTTCACCAACAACCTCAGTTTAATAAATTAATCACAGATAAGCAATTCTACCCTATATGTTAATGCAGTTAAGACCAAATTTGTATTTCTCCTCTAGGTGACCTCCTTGTGTCCGCTGTGAGAGTGCATCCTGCTTCTCCTATTACTAGTGAGCAACACTGGGAAACTCCCTCATCCCTATGAGCCTCAGTTTTCCAATCTCATAGAAATAATAAGATAGAAATAATAGTACCTACTTCAAAGGAAACAGTTAAATGAGGCAATTTTCATAAATCACTAATCACAATGTAATCCCTTAGGAAGTATTAGCTCTTATTGCCCTGTTAAACATATAAAAAGCCGTAATTTCTGAAATGATTACATTCAATATTTTCAATGATCTAGAATCAAAGCAAAAGTTTAGAAAGTTATGTAAATTATGAGGGAAGAATAGGAAATAAGGCATTGTAAACTTCAACTGGATGAGTACTTTCCATATCCCCTAGAGCACAATGCTATTATTCAGAAGACTTTCTATGTTTATGCTTCTTTACACTATGAAATTTATTTATATTTCAGATAGATGTTGTTGGCTTTTAACTGGAGCATATAGATTAAGGTCAACATTTTTAAGAAGTATTTTGTGTGGAAATTATAACATGCTATCTCCCCAGGGAAGGTTGACAATCCATCTTTGTCTGATCGTTTTTACTATAAATACATATATTGTGATTTTGACCGTGGGGGAGCGGGGTTTTGTGTGAATGCATACAATGACACAAGGTATTGCAAACAGGTGGATGACTGAGTGCAAGTCGACTGGAAGGAAATTAATAGGAAATGATTTTCAATGGAGGGTATATACTGACTGATGCCTGTGCATTAGCCTGCATTATCGTTAATGGAGTATCACCATATGAATTATGGAATTAGATAACTTAAGAAACTATAAGAAATTCTTATTTACTCTTTGTGACTGAGGATTAAATTTTTGTTGCTGTGAAATCTACTGTGAATAATACATATGTTACAAATCTTTGGCCCAAAAGGAATAAAATGCACTAAGTTTTTTCGCCATTTGTTTGCTGTTTTCCCTGAAGCCCTGAGGTTTTCATAGAGACCAAAAGTTAAATGAGATCAAGAAACAGGATATCTCTTCCTTTCCTTCTCTCTCCCTCCCATCTCTCTCTTTCTTCCTAAAAGATTAAAGAAGCATTGTTCCCTACTGTAGATAAGTAAATTAAAAACAAGATGACAATTCATAAGTTAATAAAGAAGATATATAAATAGGTTTGTTCACTTCATATTTATTAAGAGGATTCTTTTAGGTGTATAATTGAATACTAAGCTTATCATCAGAAATATCTGTTAACAGACTTTATTGGTTCCTGTGCAGAATACAATTGCATGTATGATGTTTCTCTTTATTTTTCCTTATACAAATATGTAACTTTAGAATACTGAGACATTAATTTACTTCTTATTTTATTTAAATCTTCCCTCTCTATATTGTGATAAACTTGTCATAACTTTTACCATCTTTTATTAATACACAGTATTAATATTTGGGGAGAATTACAAACCACTTTTAAGAAACTAATGAAAGCCTTTCCTAGAAAAGACACATACAAAATTTAAATACACACAGAGACACATACAGAGACATACACATTTTTCTACAATATCAAGGGGCTCATACATATCTTGAAACCCATCCTTTCAAATTAGGACCACAAATAAAGAAATCCTGATCAAAGGTTATTTTAACCTGAGGCTACATAGTATTCATGCTTTTGACAGTTTCCATGGTTTTGAATCAAAAGACATGGTGTCCTCTCCAAACTCCACTTTTCACTTAACCTTAGTAGCTTCATTTATAAAATAAAAAGAAGCGGTATCTAAGCTCTGTTCTGACCTAAAATTCTCTGGGTCTATGCAAAGAATAAGTTCAAGAAAAATAAAACTGCATTTGAGAGTTACAAAAAGAATACCAGTTACAGAATATGAAGATTTTTCATTTTTCATTTTTTTTTGATTTTTCATTTTTCTATAGCTTGTTAACATGAGGAACCTTGAAAAGAAAATGCATGTTCTATCTGAATCATGTTAACATATATGGATTTATAGCTTTTGTAGTCTTAAATATTGGGGGAAAGAAAAGGTAAGTTAGTTCATAAGAGTCATATTTACATATGATGATATGAACTAAGTTTTGCATATTTTGTATATCTTCAGGGATGGTTTAATAATACTAAATAATAAATTAATTGACTGGGTAGAAATACATGCCTAAATTAGACATTTAGACAATAAAAATTCAGTTTTATAAATGACACTATCCTTTACAATAAGTGACTGAATATTTAGAAGGAATTGACTGTCATTGACTATTGATACTGACCCAGCCTTACACACTGACAAAGGAAAAATATGTACTATCAACAAACATACTTTGGTTGAGTTAGCCTAACTCTGAAGTTTGAAAAGTAAAGAGGGAACATATTTCTATGCGGAAATGTCTTAATACCCATATCTTCCATCACTAACTCCAAATGCAATTTTTTGAACACTTGGTTTGAACATAAAAGTGAGGAATAGAACCTAATTCTCCCTCCCTAGAAACTAGGGGATACCTATAGCAACAAGGAAAACTAGAGAGGCCGTATTCTACTTGTAAAAATGCCATGGAAAGGATGAATTCTACTTGCAAAAATGTCAAGGAATTTCCATGAGGTATAGGACATAGGAGACCACACTGAAGGAAGAATTGACTCTAAACTCTCTCCTATAAGAGAATATCTTGCTCAGAATTAGGTGGAACACACTACCAAGAATCTGGCATGTGAAACTTAAGAAGGCATAACCAGAGTCAAGGGTGGACAGTGAGCTTGTTGGGGGAACCTATCAATCCAATTTCACTGTATGAAATATTCTTGAATCAAGATATCATGAATAAAGGGGATGAGAGGGAACTTCTAGAGATGATAGATATATTTAAGGCATAGATTGCAGTGATGCTTTCATGCATGTTTACTTAGCTCCAAACTCATCAAGTTGTATACAATAAATATGTACAGCTTTTTGTATGTCAAGCATACTTCCATAAGGTGGTTAAAATACTAAAAGAAAAGCCCTAGGATGAATGAGGAATATGGAGACTATTCCCTGCTGGACTACAAGAATTATCAAATTCTGTTTTAAGATTAAGCCTCTATACCCATAATGTAAGCTAATTCGATTAAACGATGTGACCTCACTGTATTGATAAAAGTCATTTAATATGGAATATACAGCATACATTTTATAGATACAGAATATATTTTAGTAAACCAACCATAATCTCAGAATCTATAATAATTTACCATGAGTAATATTAAATTTAACTATCAAAGACAATATGTCAGATTACGTTTTAATTTTTTAAAATTTATTCATGTATTTATTGGCTGTGATGGGTCTTCGTCACTTTGCACGGGCTTTCTCTAGTCACAGTGAGCAGGAGCTACTCTTTGTTGCACTGTGCTGGCTTTTCATTGTGGTGGCTTCTCTTGTTGTGAAGCAAGGGCTCTAGGCACATGGGCTTCAGCAGTTGTGGTGCGTGGGCTCAGTAGTTGTGGCGCATGGGGCTTAGCTGCTCCGTGGCATGTAGGATCTTCCTAGACTAGGGCTCAAACCCCTAGTCCCCTACATAGGCAGCTGTATTCCTAAGCACTGCGCCAACAGGGAAATCCCAAATTACACTTTAAATGGATTTAAGTTTACTAAGAATAAATTTAAATTTTAATAATTTTTAGCATAAATTATTCTCACACAAATACAAAATTTTAATTAAAGTTGACTTTGACACCTATTTGAAAAATACTCTATTAGCAGTTAATTGCTGATGTATGTGAAAAGATGGGTCTCTTTGTTTTAAAAAAACTTCTATACTGCAGCTTTTCACTACTTCAAACTGACTCTTCTCTCAAACTGCCTCCCACCTCTGTGATATTAATTTTTTTATTTTTAAAAGTTTTTACTAAAGTATAGTTGATTGTGATATTAATTTAAATAGGTGATATTTTAAACTGCTATGACATTCACCATTTCCAATTGAGAGTGATATCAGACAAATCAAATTCAAAATAAAGCAGAGGCTACAAAACTAAATTTAAAAAAGATAATGTGGCAGCATTTTTTCTGGCTTACACATGACATAAAGACAATTTTGTCATTAGCAATAGAGGTCCACCATTTAAAACTCTCTGGTACACATGACAGACATCAACGAGAAGTACATTAGCTACCTGTATCAACTGCCACCCGCTTAATTTTGAACCAGATAATCTCTCTGTTTCCCCAAGTAGCTAAGTTTCTAAAATATTATAATGCTAGTAACATAATTCTAAATTTTCCACCTTCTGTGCCTCTAGGCCTGTTAGATTTAGTCCAAGATTCACATCAATCTGAGGAAAAGCTTTCAAATCAAACTTTCCTTTCAGCCAATCTGAGAATGAGTAAATCATCAGATCCTTTTCTTTAATTATGCAGAAATGGAAACAAGTCACCATAACCACAAAAAAAAATGCGGTTCCAAATAAGTGCCCGTATTATGAGAAGTCTGTCCCTCTGAAGTAGAAAAATGGTGAAAAAGAAGAGAAAGAAAATATATATTTAAAAAATTTTACCAAGATTCAAGATGACATCACATCTGTGAAATTAAGCCAGAAGTTATGGTAAGAGAATAAATTGAGATCAATAAAGATTGTACGAAGATTAAAAATTGACAACTAATTTTAAAATTGTATTAGAGACAATAAGCAGAATATTGAAGGCTCAAGAAAATAAAATTGATCAAGTACAGTACAAATACATTCTTAAAGCTCTAAATAAAATAATAAAGAAGACAAAATAATAAAAATGAAAAATGGGGAGCAGATCCAATAAACTTATAAGAGGAATCACAAAAGGAGAAAGCAGATGATTGAAAGTTAATAAGTCTGGACATTCAGCCCAAGAGATTATACCAGGAATCAGAGCTGTGCAGACGAAAAGGCATAGCATATCTTAAGATTCATTTCACATGAGGACCACTTCAGCAGAACTGAAATCTGCATCTCATATTAAGGTGGTTACAGAAGGTAGGGAAGGATTCAGACTTTCACAACTGAACAGGTACCAAGAAAGAACCAAATCCAAATAAGAGTTGTCAAAAAGTAAGAGATCACCTTGGGAACTAAAATTCAGAAGAAGACTCTACAAAGTGTTACTGTAACTGGGAAATGTGAATCTTTCAAAAATTTCTGTGGATGAGGATGTGATAAACTAGACAGCTGAGAGTGCTGAGACAGTTTGAGTAGATTAAGAAGAAATGGCAATGAAAGATATAAGAGGAAAAAGAGTTTCTGAGCTAAAGAAAATTCTGAAAAGTCCCTTAGTACCAGGCAAAATTGTGGAAATAGGGCAAAACACAGATGTATTCTAGAAACATTATAAAAATCAAATGAGATTGATAATTGGGAGAGAAGGGATATAAATCATAAAATAGATTAAAAAATAAGCAGCAGTCCACAAACAGAATTCTTGTTCTTCTTCCTCTCCCTCCTGCTGTCCTCCTCCTTCTTTCTTTCTCTTTCGTTTTCTTTCTTTTTCTTTTTCTTTCTTTCTTTCTTTCTTTCTTTCTTTCTTTCTTTCTTTCTTTCTTTCTTTCTTTCTTTCTTTCTTTCTTTCTTTCTTTCTTTCCTTCTTTCTTTCTTTCTTTCCTTTCTTTCTTTGTTTTTCTTTCTTTCTTCCTTCCTTCCTTCCTTCTTTCTTTCTTTCTTTCTTTCTTTCCTTCTTTCTTTCTTTCTTTCCTTTCTTTCTTTGTTTTTCTTTCTTTCTTCCTTCCTTCCTTCCTTCCTTCCTTCTTTCTTTCTTTCTTTCTTTCCTTTGCTTACTCGCACCCCCTTCTTTCTCTCTCTGCTGCATTAGCTCCACTTAAGGCCTTCAAACTGATTAAGCCAGGTTCACCCAGAGTATTATCCCCCTTACTTAAAGTCAATTCCATTTACTTAAAGTCAGCTGATTTGGTACTTTAATTATATCTGCAAAACCCCTTTACAACAACATACCTTGATTAGTGTTTAAGCGAATAACACAGGACTATAGCCAAGCCAAGAGGACACATCAAAAAAAGCCACCTGGACAACCACAAAAGAAAATAAGACTTTCCATCTTTTTTTCTTTTTGCCCTTAACCATCCCTTTCCAGCTAAAGGAGAAGTCAGAATCCATGGCTAGTGAGCTGAGGTGGGCGGAATAGAGGACCCACAAGAGAAGCTGCCTGAGTACATGTCAAACAACACATCGCTTCCAACCTAAACAGTACAAAATTGTTGGAAGGGAAGAAACTTTAAGTTCATGGTTTTTATTATTACACTGAACAAGTCATATTAACTACTAAAATTAGACTACTCTTATAACTGAAAGTCATCATAAAACTTTTAAATGGGAGTAATTTGAAAATGTTAGGGGCCTACCAAAGATTTTATCTGTGATTAATTAAAAAAACAAAACAAGCAAAAAAAACACAGGCCACCAAGCAGAGTTACATAAAGAAGGAATAGAGTTGCTTCTTTAAGACTATGGAATCTCTTCCGTTAAATGTAATAGTTGTTTATAATAATATACATCTTCAATGCTAGATCCCCCCCAAACTTCAGAGTAATATATCCAATGTCTTCAATATTTCTAATTAGAGGTCCAATAATTACCATATCTGAACTTGATTATACTCTTAAATCTGCTGCATCCTAAGTCCTCCACTTCTCAGGAAATGTCATCAACCTCATCCTGCTTCTCAGTACAAACACTGTTAACTCATCCTTTTTTATCTTATTCTCTCACAATCCAAATACAATACACTGAAATTCAAAAAAAAAAAATTCCTAAACCTAACTCTTACCAAGATCTATTTTACTCCCACCTTAGTATTATTCCCCATCAACTCTGACCAGAAGTACTATAATCACCTCCCAATAGCTCTTCTGTTATCCTTGTCCCCATAAATCAGTTTTTAACTTGGTAGTGAGAGTTAACTATTTGAAATAGGTCACAAAAGTGAACAGACACCACAGAAAACAAGGTTAGGGAAACAGAAGAAGGTAAGGAAAAAAATGAAAATGTAAAAGAGAAATAATGAGATTAAATGGATCCAAAAGAAAGTGATCAAAATAATAACATGCAATAAATACTGACCATACTATAATAGAGCAGGAAAAAAAAAACCCTATATTTCAAAAAACTTTCTTAAATGAAGACAGAACTAAACATCAAAAACGTACACTGTGTATCTGGAAAAACTTACAAATAATGCTCAATATCAGGATAAATTCCAGTAAAATTATTAAAATTTAAAGACAAATAGAAAAAATACTATAGACTTCCAGACATTAAGGCCAATTCACATATATGAGAAAGAAAAGCTGATGAATATAAGAGTTTAAAGACAAAACTTTATAGTAGAAAAATGAATTAACATATTTAAGATACTCAAGGAATAGAAAATGTGCATCAATGTTTTACATCCAGCCAAACTGACATTATCATACAAACCCCACACATAATCATTAAATTTAAAAGGTAGAGAATAACATTCCTGAACTTATTCCTGTGAAATCTACCAGAGGATACACTGTCAACAACCAAGAAATGACTTAGAAAAATTTTACATAAAGACTGGCTATGAGCACTAAATATATTTAACTATAAAATGAAGCCTATATGATTGTGTTTAAATGTGACAGATTGTTATGTAATTTTATTCAATATCTGCCCTGGTAATATAGGTAAGATACTTCCAAAATGGGAAGGAAGCAGGGAAGTACGTATATGGAAAGTTAAATAAGCTCACTGATTGCCATATAGTTGTTAGGAAAAATACATATATATATATATATATATACACACACACACACACACACACACACACACATATTACTTTCAATTGATGCTGTGGCAAAGAAAAGGCAGTGGAAAGAAAAGATTATTAAGAGATAGAAAGAAGAGACTACTAGTAGCTTCAATACTATTCATAGTAAACAACCAAGAAGGAATGTCTAAATTAAGAAGAGTAAAGGGTGTTATGTAAAAATCTTAGTGTAACTTTTTAAAAATCCACTAAAATAAAAATACAAACTTTTCTAAATACCAAAAGATATAACAAGGGAGAGTGGGTAAGGGTAAGTGGAAGCATGCAAAGGAAATTATAAAACTATATATATATATATATATATATACATGTAGACACACACACGTACATACACACAAATATATGTGTGTATGAATAAACACTGATCATTCAAATACGTATAAGTAACTGGACACAAAGCACCTACTAAAAGAAAAAGTAAATTTTTCCTATAGGGCAACAAAACAACATCCAATTCTATGCTGTATTTAAGATAAAATTAGATAGATGATAGATAGATGATAGACAGACGGACAGACAGATAGATAGATAGATGATAGATAGATAGAAAGAAGATAGACAGATAAAAGGTAAATAAAAAGAAAGCAGATGTCACAACTCACAGCCTTGCCATCCAACAATACAAAATTTAGACCCCAAAATTAAACATTAAAATGGTAAAGGACACTTTAAAAAGCTAAGACTACAATTCGCCATGAAAATATAATTATTACTACTTATGCATCCCATGTAAGAGCAGTGATTTTCACGGACAGGAACTACAGGCATGGAAGAAGTGAAAATTTCTAAAAAATTATAATAGATACAGCACACTTCTGTCAGAGAATAGAAAAAGTTGTAAAAGAGCTTCACCGCTCCTCAAGAGAGCAGGAAATAAAAGTGGAAGACACAAATGGCTATGCCCGAGTTATGAACTGGATAAATTCATGGTCACCTAAGTTGTTCCATTGCACAGAAAAGGAGGAAAAAACTTGAAAATTATTTTTATAAGACAAATATAATATAACATTAACATAAAAACATGACAAGATCAGACAAAAAGGACCTTACTGATAAATATTCCTCATGGATATTAAGGCAGAAATCTAAAATATTAGCAAAGTAAATCCAATAGCCTGTTAAAAATTAATATATATAGACCATAAGGGATTTATTCCAGGAATGCATGAGTGGATCAATATTCAGAAAACCATTAATTTAATCCATCATTGAAATTAATCTAAGATGAAAAAGTATATGAATATCTCTTCAGATCTTAGAAGACACTTGTCAACATTTAAAATCTTTTCAAGTTAAAAGCATTCAATAAAACAGGAAATGATTAACTTTCTTAACATGCACTCACACACATACAATCACACACACACAAACACACGTAAGCCATTATTGTGCAGTATATGAAACAACAGAGGCATTCCTGCAATGAAAACAACAAAAAAAGGATCTCTACTTTCTCCGCTATAATTGAGCACTGAGTGGGAATAATTTGACATGAGCAAGGCACTGGATACAAGTATTTTTAAAGGACCAGGTAAACCTACTTCTACTTATGGGGAAATAACTGTATAGCTAGAAATCATCCATCAAAAATATTAATAGAAAAATTCTTATAAAATATAAGAAAACTGAGTCAAGTTTAAGGATCTAAACCTAACACAAATAAATAGACAGCCTTTTCATGTAAAAATTATAACTAATTAGAACATAAAGTGGAAGGAGAAACTCCATGTATCATAGCAAAGAACAATAAAGGTACAGAAACTATGAGTACTGAAATAAAAAACATACACAAAGAGACTTTAATACGTAGAAACACTTACCATGGCATAAAGAATATTCAGTATCACATGTATGTCAATTCTATCTAGGTTTATTTATAAATTTAATGTAATTCCAATAAAATTACCATCACTGTGTTTCTTCCCTGGAGCTAGACAAGTACATTATAAATTTCATATGGAAGAATGCATGAGAAATTAGAGCCACAATAACCCTGAAAACAAGAGTTTTTGCACACACACACACAGACACACACACACAGCTGGTTAAAAAGAGTACATGGGTATAACTTATTCAGATTAAATTCAAGAATAATCAGAGCTAATATGGTAATATGAGTCCAAAGAGTGGTTACCTTTAACTGGGAGAAGGCAAAGAGGAATCTGCTATGGTAATAAAAATTTAAAATATCTTGTTTGATTGTGACTATATGAGTATATGCATATATAAAAATTTTAAGATTTGTGCAATTTATAGTATATGGGTATATTTTTTAATTAATAGACTTTATTTTTAGAATACTTTTAGATTCTCTGAAAAACTGAGTGGATACTATAAAGAGTTCTCATATAACTCCCTAATCTGCACACAGTTCCCCATATTATTGATATCTTGCATTAGTGTGGCACACTTGTTACAATTAATGGACCAATATTGATACCTTGTTACTAACAGAAAACCATAATTTACATTAATATTCATCTTGTGTTGTATAGTTCTATGAGTTTTGACAAATGCATAATGTAATAAATCCATCATTACAGTATTATACAGAATAGTTGCAGCACTTCAAAAATCCTCTGTGCTTCATCTATTCAACCCTTCCCTCTTTCCCGGAATCCCTGGCAATCTACGTTTCTATAGTTTTGCCTTTTAAAAATGTACTGTAGTTGGACTCATACAGTATGTATAGCTCTTTCACACTAGCCTCTTAGCAAAATGCATTCAAGGTACATCCGTACCTTTCCATGGCTGGATAGCTCACTTCTTTTTATCTAACATTCCACAGATTGTTTATGCAATCACCCACTAAAGTACTTCATTACTTCCAGTCTTTGGTGATTATGAATAAAACTGCCATAAACATTTATGTATTGGGTTTTGTGTAGACATAAGTTTTCAGCTTAATTGAGTAAATATCTAAGAGAGTGATTGCTGGATTGTACGGTAAAACTATGTTGAGCTTTATAAGAAATTTCCAAATTGTCTTACAAAATGGCTGTACTATTTTGCATTCCTACTAGCAATGAATAAGAGTTTCTGTTGGGTCCCATCCTCACCAGCATCTGGTGTGCTGTTTTTTGGATTTTAGCCAGTCTAATAGTGATGTCATATCACCACATTATTATTTTAATTTACAATTCCCTAGTATAAATTAATCTTTTCATATACTTATTTGCCACCTGTATATATCTTCCTTTGTGATGTATCTGTTCAGAGATTTTGCCCATTTTTTATTTGCGTTTTCTTATTTTTTAGTTGTAAGATTTCTTTGTATATTTTTGGATGTAAATCCTTTATCAGAATGTGTTTTACAGTATTTGCTCCCAGTCTGTGGCCTGTCTTTTCATTATCTTAACAATGTCTTTTTAAGGGAAGAAGTTTTTAATTTTAATAAAATCCAACTTAACTTCTCTTCCATAGACTGTGCTTTTGGTGCTGTATTTACAAACTCATTGCTGAACTCAAGGTTACTTACATTTTTGGCCTGTTATCTTCTGGAGTTTTACACGGTTTTGCACTTTACATTTAGTTCTATCATTAATTTCAAGATATTGTTTGTGAAACGTTAAAGTTTGTGTCTACATTAATTTGTTTACATATGAATGTCCAATTGTTCTAGCTGAAAAACATATTCTTCCTTTACTGCATTGCCTTTGCTACTCTGTATAAGATCAATTGGCTATATTTGTATGAATCTGTTTCTGGGCTTTCTGTTTTGTTCCATTGATATATTTGTCTATTACTTGGCCAATAGCACACTGTGTTGGTTACTGCAGCATTATACTAACTCTTAAAGGTAGTGTCAATCTTCCACTTTTGTTTTTCTTCAGTACTATGTTGGCTATTCTGGGTCTTTTTGTCTGTCCATAGAAACTTGTGAATACGCTTGTGTATATCCACAAAATAACTGCTATGATTGTAGTGAATCTTACAGATCAAGCTGGGAACTTGAATACGAAATAACTCTCCATTTGTATAGAGATTCTTTGATTTCTTTCATCAGAGTTTTATAATTTTCCTCTTGAGATCCTGAGCATATTTTGTTAGATGCAGACCTAAGTTTTTCATTTTTCTTAGTGTTAATGTAAATGATATTATGTTCTTAATTTCAAATTCCAATTTTCATTGCTGGTATACAGAAAGCAATTGACTTTGGTATATTAACCTTATATCCTTCAACCTTGTTATAACTGCTTAGTTCTGGAGCTTTTTGTTTTTATTAATTCTTTGGAATTTTCTACATAGACAGTCATGTAACCTGTGAACAAAGACAGTTTTATCTTCTTTCTTAATATTTTATACTTAATATTTTTGTACCTCTTTTAAATTTTTTATTTATTTATTTATTTATTTATTTATTTACTGCATTATCTAGGATGTCCAATTCAGTCCTGAATAGTAGTGGTAAAGGTGACATCTTTACCTTGTTCCCCATCTTAGGGGGAAGGTATTGAGTTTCTTACCATTGATTATATTCGCTGTAGGTTTTTGTAGACATTCTTTATTGGGTTGAGAAAGTTTTCCTCTATTTCTAGTCTGCTAAAAATTTTATCATGAATAAATGTTGCATTTTGTTAAATGCTTTTCTCCAATGATCACATGATTTTCTTCATCACCCTATTATTGTGAACGATGACAATTTTTGAATGTTTAACCAGACTTGTATATCTGAAATAAATACTACTTGGCCATGGTATGGAGTTCTTTTTATATATTGTTGGATTTGAACTACAAATATGTTGTTGAAGATTTTTTTGAATGAATGTGCATGAGAAATATTGATAGGTAGTTTTCCTTTCTTAAAATGTCTTTATCTAGCTTAAGCATTAGGATAATGCTTGCCTCATAGATTGAGTTAGAAATTATACACTTTGCTTCTATTTCCTCAAAGATATTGTAGAGAATTGCTAGCATTTATTTCATAAATGTTGGGTTAGAATTCACCAGTGAAGCCATCTGGACCTGGAGCTTCCTTTTTAGGAAGATGTGACTGGTTAATTTTATGTGTCGATTTGACTTTGCCACAGGGTGCCCAGAAGTTTCATCAAATATTATTCTAAATGTGTCTGTGAAGGTTTGAGGGAATGAGAGTAACATCTGAATCTGGAGACTGAGTAAAGCAGATTGTCTTGCCTGATACGTGTGGCTCTCATGCAATCAGCTGAAGGCTTAAATAGAACAAAAAGGTTGACACTCCTCCAAATAAGAGGGATCTCCTTCTGCCTGATTGCCCTGAGCTAGGCAGTATTTTTCCTCCCTTCAGATTTAATTTGAAAAATCTGCTCTTCTTAGGTATTAAGCATGCCAGCTTTTGAACTGGAACTTCTTGGCTCTCCTGGTCCTCAAGCCTTTAGACATACACTAGAACTATACCATAAGCTCTCCTGGGTCTCCAGCTTGCCAACTGCAGATCATGGGACTTCTCAGTCTCCATAACCACAGGCACCAATTCCTTACAATAAATCATACATACATATGTATGATTTATATATATCCTACTAGTTATATCCTATTGGTTCTGTATCTCTGAAGAACCTTCACTAATACAGAAGGTTATTAATTATTGACTCAGTTTTCTTAATCAACATAGGTTTATTTTGATTATTTCTCCTTTTGTGAGATAGTTTGTGTCTTCCAAGGAACTGGTCCATTTCATCTAAGTTATCAATCTGTAGGCATACTATTGTTCAGAATATTCCTTTATTATTCTTTTAATGTCCATCAGATCAGTAGTGATAATCCCTCTTTCATTTCTGATATTATAGCTCTGTAACGTTCTCTTTTTCTCTTAGATAATCCCTCTTTCATTTCTGATATTATTACTCTGTAACTTTCTCTTTTTTTCTTGGCTAGAGTTTTATCAACTTTATTGATCTTTTCAAAGAACTAGCTTTTGCATTTTAGACATATTAATTTTCCCTATATTTGTTAATATTTCTTACAAGTAGCTTTTTATTTTGTTTGTGCTATCCTTTGTCATTGTTGTTTTTTAATTGTTTAATGTGTAGGTAGTTAAACATAAATCTTTTCTTTTATGACTTCTGGGTTTCTTAAATTGCTTAAGAGAGTCTCTTATTCTATCTCACCTCCCCAAGGTTATTCAAATATTTTCTAAGCTTTCTATAGCTTTTTTAGTTTACATTAGAGACTTACATTTTAATACAACCAAAATTTATTTTACCTGTTATAAAGTGTGTATCTCAATTATTTTCCAGATAAAAAATATATACTATTTATTAAACTATTGTACTAGTTCAAGAATAAGCTAACCTATAGAAACAGAGACACAAACTTTCAATTTAATTCAGGTATATCACCCTCATCACACAGCATCCATCTCTAAATCATCAGTTCCCAGATACCAAGAAGGGAAAGGGGAATACAAGAACACATAATTATAAAGACAAGATCCAAAAATGGTACATTCCACCACCTCATCTCCATTTTCTTTCCTTTTCCGTTTGGGCAGTATTTAGCCAAATGGCCATGCCTAGATACAAGGGAGCCTGAAAAATGCAATCTTCAGCTTGTGGGTCATGTGCCCTGCCCAGGTAAAACTCTTATTAACATGGAAATAGAGGGGGAAAAGTTAGGACACTACTAGCCATCTAACATAATTGTTATTTCCCTTCTAAAGTAAAATGTTCACTAAATCCATGTATATGCTAGAGTTTTTTCCCCAGGTTTATTCTCTTCTACTCGTCTTTTGTTCTGTTGCTATACTAAGACCATTACTCTTTCTTTACAGTGATTTTACAACAAGTGTTATTACCCTTTGATGAAGTTCCTCTGCCCCCTTAATTTTTTATTAATTCTTCCACACAAATTTTAAAATTATTATAAATCTAAACCAATAATATTCAAATTAAAACTGTATTAATTCTATTTATTAATTTTAGTGTGTCTTCTTGTGACTGAGAAGTCAATTTATTCAATGGTTATAACAAGCTTGCTAAATAAAAGTACTTCTTAAGTTTTCTAAACCTAAATATAATGTGAGGTTTGTTTATCTGCAACAACCATACATTACTCATAATTTCTTCATGTTTATATATTTAGCTTCATTAATATGCCACTTAGTGTTTTTCTCTCAAAGTCACAATATTAATATTGTTATCCTTATTTTCTTTTAATTTACACTTGCCTTATCAAGCTTTCCTTGGAATTCTGAAATTACACCAAGAGATGTTTCAGTGTACGGGGAGGCATTTCTACTACTTATTACTGAATTTTGGAATTAATTCTTCATGAAAATAAGTGAGTCCTTTTAATTTATAAACTTAAGCTCTTCCTTTGATTAGGAAACTAGCTCTATTACTTGTATACTTATAAATTCAGTATCTGTTCCTATTTCTATTTGTAAAATTCATCTTTTTAATTTTTTTAACTTTATTTTTTATTGAAGTACAGTTGATTTAAAATGTGATAGTTTCAGGTGTACAGCAAAGTGATTCAGATATATATACACACATACATATATTCTTTTTCAGATTCTTTTCCATTACAGGTTATTACAAGATATTGAGTATAGTTCCCTGTGCTATAAATTAGTAGGTCTTTGTTGTTTATCTATTTCATACATAGTAGCATGTATATGTTAATCCCAAACTTCTAATTTATTCCTCCCCATCCCCACTATTCTCTTTGGTAACCATAAGTTTGTTTTCTATGTCTGTGAGTCTGTTTCTATTTTGTAAATAAGCTATTTTGTATCATTTTTTAGATTCCACATATAAGTGATATCATATATTTGTCTTTCTCTATCTGACTTACTTCACTTAGTATGATAATCTCTAGGTCCATCCATGTTGCTGCAAATGGAATTACTTCATTCTTTCTCATGACTAAGATTCCATCATATATATTTATACCACATCTCTTTATCCATTCATCTGTCAATGGACTCTTCAGTTGCTTCCATGTCTTGGCTATTGTAAATAGTGCTGCTATGGACACTGGGGTGCATGTATCTTTTTGAGTTAGAGTTTTCATCTTTTCCAGATGTATGTCCAAGAGTAGGATTGCTAGATCATGTGTAGCTCTATTTGTAGATTTTTAAGGAAGCTGCATACTGTTCTCCATGTGGTTGTACTAATTTATATTCCCACCAACAGTGTAGAAGGATTTCCTTTCCAGCATTTATTATTTCTAGACCTTTTGATGATGACCATTCTGACCTGTGTGAGGCGATAGCTCATTGTAGTTTTGGTTTGCATTTCTCTAATAATTAGCAATGCTGAGCATCTTTTCGTGTGTCTGTTGGCCATTCTGTATGATTTCCTTGGAAAAATGTCTGTTTAGGTCTTCTGACCATTTTTTGAGTTGTTTGTTTGTTTTTTGATCTTAAGCTGTATAAGCAGTTTGTATATTTTTTGGAAATTAATTCCTTGTCAGTCATATCATTTGCAAATATTTTCTCCCATTCTATAGATTTTCTCTTTTTTTTATGGTTTCCTTTGCTGTGCAAAAGCTTTTAAGTTTAATTAGGTCCCATTTGTTTATATTTGCTTTTATTTACATTACTCTAGGAGAAGGATCTAAAAAAGTATTGCTGTAATTTATGTCAAAGAGTATGTTGCCTATGTTTTCCTCTAGGAGTTTTAGAGAATCCGGTCTTACATTTAAGTCTTTAATCCATTTGAGTTTATTTTTGTATATGGTGTTATAGAATGTTCTAACTTCATTCTTCTACATGTAGTTGTCCAGTTTTCCTAGCACCACTTATTGAAGAGACTGTCTTTCTCCATTGTATATTCTTGCCTTTGTTGTAGATTAGTTGACCGTAAGTGCATGGGTTTATTTCTGGGTTTTCTATCCTGTTCCATTAATCTACATGTCTGTTTTTGTGCCAGTACCACACTGTTTTGATTACTATAGCTTTGTAGTATAGTCTGAAGTCAGGGAGCACGTGAAATTCTTCTTATTTCCAAATAACTGTCCTAGGTCTGCCCTCCAAATATCTCATATTTTTATTAACTATTTCCAATTCTATGTGGTGAGATATATCTTGTACTGGATTTTTCCAATCACTCAATCAGTTCAGCAGTAAGCACATTATTTTTCAAAAAAATTATTTTTAATTTTTAAATTTAAAAATCACATTATTTAGTTTATAAGTCCTTTGGGGTTTACGGAGGTAATTAGAACTCTTCATAAATATGCAGTGCTCTTCTCCTTCTAAGCACATGGTAGGATTAAACTTTCCTACCCTTACAGTGTACCTTGTGACTCTATCTGGCCAATAATATGTAAGCAGCAGTAATATGTGTTATAACTGGTTAGAACTTTGAGTTCATGTGCAATTTTTCATGTTCCTTTGCCCCAGCATTACTAATCATCAAGCAGTTTGCCCTTCCTGATTTCTGTACTCAAGTAGAAATGCAATGAGGGGTGAGATGGACTAGGGAAGTTCACTGAAGGTGCTATTTTCCCAGCAGTCTCTTTATACCTTTCCACTATGAATCCCTAAACACTGAGAGCTGAACACACAAATAGTGTTTTAGAATTTTGTGGGACTTTTTTCCAAGACGAAAACTTTGGAAAGGTTGAGGGAGAAAAACATAGATTTCACACTCTACTGAGAATGAGTGAGAGAAGAAAATAAAATATAGAACTGGATCTATCAGCACCCAGACTAACAAATTTGAAAAGCATATGAGGGTTAATGAAGGTCATATCTCCTAATAGTTCAGGGTCTGAATCTTGATAAACTAAACATATCAATAAATATGTTTACTAAAATTGTGTCAGGTAAGTTTAAATAAAAGTAAGTATGATGTTTGTCCTTACAACCACAATTCTGGCATCTGTATTCCATCCTCTTTCTTCCTTGGTATAGTCTATACAGTGCAGAAGTTCATTGCTGCTAAATCTCCCCTCAGTAAGGGAACATCCAAAGAATCATACTCTGTATCTCTAATTAACACATTTTGAAAAGTTGGGACTGTTCCTATACAACAAGCAAAAGAACTGAATCTAGTTAGTTTTACTGCTACAGAGTATCAGTTTTAAAGACTGATTCCATACAGGCAGATAGACAACAGTGTTAGTAGACTAAACCTTACTATTCCCTGCTCAAGCTTTAGGAATTCTTTGGGAGATGATTAAATGTATTTAAGCCTAGCCAAAATTGTTACAAACTTGGGCTCCCAAGGTCCCAATTCTTCTTAATTAGCTTTTTCAGTTCCCAGCTACTTCCCTGAGAAGACTTTTCCCAGGAAAACTGAATCAAAATTGATTATAATATCTGTCTCCATATGGTTCCAGATGATATCAATTCCTCCCATTTCACCTCCAGGGATAAGAAAACTTAAATCTTTGAAATACAGAAGATCTTCTTATAACACCCCCCCACCTTTCCTTTGTATAATTAGAACTGATAAACCTATAATTAGTCCTGGGAGTTCCCCAAATGATTCCAAGATGTAATCTCTACCTTTTAGGACTCTATCCTTTTACTCTACTCTTTTGAAGACTATGTCAGTGATTTCAAGGTGATTTTTCCATCTCGGAATTTGTGATGAAGTAGCTGGCATTTCTTTCACTTAAAAATGAGGCAGGGGTTCCCTGGTAGTGCAGTGGTTAAGAATCCACCTGCCAGTGCAGGGGACATAGATTCGATCCCTGGTCTAGGAAAATCCCACATGCCGTGGAGCAACTAAGCCCGTGTGCCACAACTACTGAGCCTGCACTCTAGAGCCCATGAGCCACAACTAATGAGCCCATGCTCTGCAACTACTGAAGCCTGTGCATCTAGAGCCAGTGCTCTGCAACAAGAGAAGCCATCGCAATGAGAAGCTTACGCACCACAAGGAGGAGTAGCCCCTGCTTTCCGCAATTACAGAAAGCCCACACACAGCAATGAAAAAACCCAGTGCAGCCAATAAACAAAAATAAATAAATTAAAAAAAACAAAAACAAAACAAAACAAACAAGAAAAAAACAAAGCAAACAATTCACCTCTGATAGTAGAGGTTGAAATATTTAAATTTTATATATAGTGATTTTGGTATGTATGGCACTCATAATAATATTGTTTAGTGGAAATATGTTATATCTCCCGTGTCAAATTCTCCTTCCTTCCAGCAATAATATTGTAATTTTCTATTAAAAAATTTACCTCTCTCCAGCTCCCAGCCAATGTGGTTTAACTAAAGTTGACTCTATCCTTGGGGCCCTAATTGGCCTAAGGTAGTTAGCCTATCTCATCCTTTGGCTAAAATGAGTAGGTCAGGGAAGGACACAGAGTAAATGATTTTTTCCTGCAGCTCTCAAAAGAGAGATTTCTTTTTTCCACTGGCTTTTTGATGTGAAGTATGAGGCTTAGTTATTCTACTATAATCAACCTACTATCAGATGAGGATGGTGGCAACACACAGAAGATCTGAAAGATGAGTCCTGTTGACACCACTTAGGGGAGCAATAAGGGAGAAGGAGCCTAGTTCCTTGGAATCTTTGTGAAGCAGAGCACCATAGTAGCCACATAGTTTTGTGAAAAAGAAAATAAAGTTCTGGGACTTCCCTGGTGGCGTAGCTGTTAAGAATATGCCTGCCCATGCAGGGGTTGCGGGTACAACCGCTGGTCTGAAAGATCCCACATGCCATGGAGCAGCTAAGCCTATGTGCCACAACTACTAAGCCTGTGCTCTAGAGCCTGTGAGCCACAACTATTGAGCCCATGTGCCACAACTACTGAAGGCCACGCACCTAGAGACCATGCTCCACAACAAGAGAAGCCACCTCAATGAAAAGCCTGTGCACCACAACAAGGAGTAGTCCCCGCTCACTGCAACTAGAGAAAGCCTGCGTGCAGCAACGAAGACCCAACGTAGCCAATAAATAAATAAATAAATTTATATATTATAAAAACAGACCCCCACCATTAAAAAAAAAAAGTTCCACCTTGTCCAAGATACTCTTATATTAGGCCTCTGATACATGTAGTCAAATCTATATCCAGACAAATGCATATCTAAAAATATAAGCATGATATAAGCAATTAAAATGTGCTTAATTAACACTGAAATGATACGCATTCTTTAACCTCAGCAGTGGACCCAGAAAATCTAGTGAGGAGAGAGACAGAATATAACTTGGTAGTGTCATATATTGTTTTCATTTCTTTCAGAATCAAGAAAACACTAAGTATTGCATACTTAAATAAACAAGGCACGTGGTGGGTTTTGACAGAATACTCTAAAGAGCTATTGTGTTGTTATTGTTGTTATTATTTTTAATGAATGCTGAAACTTTACTATGTAGAGCATAACCAAATTTGATGACTATTAATAATATTCTTCCTGTATAATTAGTATAATAATTCTCTATCCTACAAAAATTGTATTAAAGTCACTAATTACTCATGAAAACTACTTTTCATTAGAGGTTTTAAAACTCATTGGTACTTCAATAAAATTCATTGAGCCTAGCATTACAATGAAAAAGTTGTTATTGTGGTGCAAATGTTCAGTTTTATTGATTTTTGCCTGATATTAGGGTAAACATGGATCATGTGTTAGGAATTCAGTACTTTGGATATGACGGATAATAAAATGAAGAGTCCCACTTGGTTCATAACAAAGTGGTCCTTGCAGACACACTGACAGAGGGGCTCAAGGCAAAGGTCTGAACTTGTAATTGAAGCATGTGTGACACTCCTGGGTTTTCCTTCCTCTTTGGTAGTAAAGTCTGAGTCCTTCTTTTTCTCTCATCCACATTCTCCCATCCCATAGGCTCACATCATTTCTGTAGAAAGCCTCTCCAGTTCCTAGCACTGCATAGCAGGCTCCCTTACCTCAGAATTCATAGAACATACAGTCTGTACCACTCATTTCATACACATGTGAAACCAGGAGCCAAGTTTAATATAATTAAAGTTGAAGAATTCAATTTTTATGCATTTGTGCCATTTTGCCAACATATTTTAAGCATTTTAAGCACAATAGGCATAGTTATTATTAAAAACATTTATAAATACACCTTTATTTCTTTGATATTATATAGTATCTTCCTGAGCACAAAATACTCTGTAAAGGTTTTGCTGAAATTAGTCTGTAGTCATTTCTATTCTCTTCACTCCATAATAATTAATGGATCATTGGCAATGTAAGAATGAACTGCATATGACAACTACATGTTGATGATTTAAACCACTTCAAAACTGTTCTCAATGCCTTTCTGAAACAAGTAAATATGACCAATTTGTTTACACTTTGTGTGTGTGTATATACATACATAAAGCTCTAGAGCTAAGTTGATCAATTTGAACCAGACTGTAAGGTAAGAACTAATGTAATTATTTACTTTTGACTAAGAATTTTAAAATAAGAGTTGAGGGACAAAGTTCCAGGGTACAGTAGGCACATTCTACTCTGTCTCTCCTACTGAAGGCAGCTGTAAAACCTGGACAGAAAGCATGGAACAGCTATGTGATGTCTCTGAAAAGTAAACAGAAGCATATAGACAAGGAGAGAAGACCAGAATCAGTGATAAGTTTTCCATTTTTTTCCTTCATTCTCATCTCAATGATGTTCAAAACAGAAAGGAGTATTGGGGTGCAAACAGAAAGAACTCAGGAAGGGGCACTCTAGTTCTGACTCAAGAAGTGAAAAAGGGAACTCCTAAAACACAGGGTGTGGAAATGCCTTTCTGTCTTTTTTCTCTAGTCTCTAAAACCTTAGCCCACAAACAATCCTGTGGTGAGGTGGTAGCAGCAGTGGGAACTGGACTCTGCAGGAACCAAAATTCTGAAGAGGGAACCTATCTTTCTGATTGGTAGTACTGCAATCCCATGGATGTAGGTCACATGACCCACTGCTTTTGCCTCTCTGTTCTCCAGATATGGCTGCAGTCCTGGAAGCAAGTAGCAAAGCATGGTCATGAAGCACTATTTTACTGTCTAGAAGACTGAAAAAGGGAGCCTCAGAAAACTGGTAAGTACTAAAGAGATTGCAGAGAGAGAGAGAACAGCTCAGGAAAACAAACCTTTAAGTTGTTTATGAACTCCAATGGGCTCCACCT
The DNA here is from genome assembly GCF_030028045.1 of Hippopotamus amphibius kiboko. Classification (NCBI taxonomy): domain Eukaryota; kingdom Metazoa; phylum Chordata; class Mammalia; order Artiodactyla; family Hippopotamidae; genus Hippopotamus; species Hippopotamus amphibius. The sequence continues at coordinate 29,245,529 of NC_080191.1, forward strand.
TCAAGCTGTATAATGTAGGTCTGATCACTCTTCCAAAGAATTCAAGAAGTGAACTAACTTACAAATTATCACTCTGGTCCCACAAGGTTTAAATTTGAACAGCACTGAAAAGCTTTGAGAACTTAACTGACAAAGGAACTACAGCACACAGAAGGTGTGTTGGAAATTGTGTTCTGAACCTAACTAGGTTGACTGTCTGCTAAAACAAAATTACCAACATGTCATATAGGATTTACAACATGATTCAGAAATTTGTAATATAATATTTAAAATGTCCAGATAGCCAGATAGCAATCTAAAATTACTTGGCACATGAAGAACCAAAAAAACAAAAACAAAAAACAAAAAACTCAACTCACATAGAAAAAGACAATTAACTAATGCCAAAGCAGAGAAGACAAGACGTTGGACTTATTTCACAAAGACCTAAAAGCATCTATTATAAAAATGCTTCAACAGGCAATTGTGAACATTCTTGAAACTTGTAATGAGTGGAAAAGCATGAAGAAACATCAAAGAAATAGATACTAAAAAGAACAAATAAAAATTTTATAACTGAAATATATATATAATAGAAATTAAAAGCTCACTGGATAGGCTTAAAATTTAAATGGAAATTACAGAAAAGTCAGTGAACCAAAAGAAAGATCCATGGAAACTGTTAAATCTGAACACAAGGAAGAAAATACATTAAAAATAAATAAGTAAATAAGTAAATAAGTAAATAAATAAATAAATAAATAAATACAGCCCCAAGGGCCTTGTGACAATAACAAAAGGTCTAACATTTGTGTCTTCAGAGTCCTAGAAGGAGAGAAGAAAGAATGTGGTACTGAAAAATATTTTGAATAATGATTGAAAATGTCCCAAATTAGGTGAAAGACAAGAGCCTACAGATTCAAGAATGTAGTCAAAGCCCAAATGGGATTAACTCAAAGAAATCCATGTATAAACACATCATAACCCAATATCTGAAAACAGAACAAAAAGAAAAAATCTTTATAATAGTCAAAGGAAATGGCACATGTTCTACAGGAAAAGAACTCAAATGACTGCAGAGTTCTCATCAGAAAACATGGAAACCACTGGAATGCAAGGATTCATCAATATATGCAAATCAATCAATGTGATACACCATATTAACAAATTGAAGGATAAAAACCACATGATCATCTCAATAGATGCAGAAAAAGCTTTTGACAAAATTCAACACCCATTCATAATAAAAACTCTCCAGAGGGTGGGCACAGAGGGAAACTACCTCAACATAATAAAGGCCTCATACGACAAACCCACAGCAAACATCATTCTCAATAGTGAAAAACTGAAAGCATTCCCTCTAAGATCAGGAACAAGAAAAGGATGTCCACTCTCGCCACTACTATTCAACATAGTTTTGGAAGTCCTTGCCACAGCCATCAGAGAAGAAAAAGAAATAAAAGAAATCCAAATTGGAAAAGAAGAAGTAAAAGTGTCACTGTTTGACATACTATACCTACAAAATCCTAAAGAAGCCACCAGAGACTTCCTAGGTGGCGCAGTGGTAAAGAATTTGCCTGCCAATGCAGGGGACACGGGTTCGAGCCCTGCCCTGGGAAGATTCCACATGCCACGGAGCAACTAAGCCCGTGTGCGCCACAACTACTGAGCCTGTGCTCTAGAGCCCATGAGCCACAACTACTGAGACCATGTGCTGCAACTATTGAAGCTTATGCACCTAGGGCCCGCACTCCACAACAAGAGAAGCCACTACAATGAGAAGCCCACACACCACAATGAAGAGTAGCCCCCGCTCACAGCAACTAGAGAAAGCCTGTGTGCAGCAATGAAGACCCAATGCAGCCAATAAATAAATTTAAATTAATTAATTAATTAAAAAAAAAAAAGAAGCCACCAGAAAACTACTTGAGCTAATCAATGAATTTGGTAAAGTTGCAGGATACAAAATTAACACACAGAAATCTCTTGCATTTCTATACACTAACAACGAAAGATCAGAAAGAGAAATTAAGGAAACAATCCCATTCACCACTGCAACAAAAAGAATAAAATACCTAGGAATAAACCTAACCAAGGAGGTAAAAGACCTGTACTCAGAAAACTATAAGACACTGATGAAAGAAATCAAAGATGACACAAACAGCTAGAAAGAAATACCATGTTCTTAGGCTGGAAGAATCAACATTGTGAAAATGACTATATTACCCAAAGCAATATACAGATTCAATGCAATCCCTATCAAATTACCAATGGCATTTTTTACAGAACTAGAACAAAAAATCCTAAAATTTGTATGGAGACACAAAAGGTCCCGAATAGCCAAAGCAATCATGAGGGGAAAAAAATGGAGCTGGAGGAATCTGACTCCCTGATTTCACACTATACTACAAAGCTATAGTAATCAAGACAATAAGGTACTGGCACAAAAACGGAAATATAGGTCAGTGGAACAGGATAGAAAGCCTAGAGATAAACTATGATCCACTAATCTATGACAAAGGACGCAAGGATATACAATGGAGAAAAGGCAGCCTTTTCAATAAGTAGTGCTGGGAAAACTGGACAGCTACATGTAAAAGAATGAGATTAGAACATTTCCTAACACCATACACAAAAAAAATCTCAAAACAGATTAAAGACCTAAATGTAACGCCAGACACTTTAAAACTCCTAGAGGAAAACAGAAGAAGAACACTCTTTGACATAAATCACAGCAAGATCTTTTTTGATCTGCCTCCTAGAGTAATGGAAATAAAAACAAAAGTAAATAAGTGGGACCTAATGACACTTCAAAGCTTCTGCACAGCAAAGGAAACTATAAGCAAGACAAAAAGACAACCCTCAGAATGGGAGAAAATATTTGCAAACGAATCAACAGACAAAGGATTAATCTCCAAAATATATAAACAATTCATGCAGCTCAATATAAAAAAAAACAAACAACCCAATCAAAAAATAGGCAGAAGACCTAAATAGGCATTCTCCAAAGAAGACATACAAATGGCCAAGAGGCACATGAAAAGCCGCTCAACATCACTAATTATTAGAGAAATGCAAATCAAAACGACAATGAGGTATCACCTCACACCAGTTAGAATGGGCATCATCAGAAAATCTATAAACAGTAAATGCTGGAGAGGGTGTGGAGAAAAGGGAATGCTCTTGCACTGTTGGTGGGAATGTAAATTGATACAGCCACTATGGAGAACAGTACGGAGGTTCCTTGAAAAACTAAAAATAGAACTACCATATGATCCAGCAATCCTACTACTGGGCATATACCCAGAGAACACCATAATTCAAAAAGACCCCAATGTTCACTGCAGCACTATCTACAATAGCCAGGACATGGAAGCAACCTAAATATCCATCAACAGATGCATGGATATAGAAGATGTAGTACATATATACAATGGAATATTACTCAGCTGTAAAAAGGAATGAAACTGGGACATTTGTAGAGACATGGATGGACCTAGAGACTGTCATACAGAGTGAAGTGAGTCAGAAAGAGAAAAACAAATATCATATATTAACACACATATGCAGTATATGGAAAAATGGCACAAATCAATTGGTTTGCAAGGCAGAAATAGAGACACAGATGTAGAGAACAAACATATGGATACCAAGTGGGGAAAGAGGCGGTGGGGGGTTGGCGTGGGATGAATTGGGAGATTGGGATTGCCATATATACATTACTAATAAGAAAAAAAATCAAGTTGTACTCTTTAAATATATGCAGTTTATTGTATCTCAAGGAAAGTTCTTAAAGGAAATTAATTAATTAATTAATTATATACTTAATTAAAAAAAGAAAACATGGAAACCAAAAAGAGGAAGGTACTTGAAGAAAAGAATTGTCAACCCATTATTCTATAGTCAGCCAAAATATCCTTTAGAAATGAAGCTGAAAGAAAGTCATTCTCAAATGAAATTGTTAGGAGAATTTATAATCAACATACCTATTCTAGAAGAATTGCTAAATGAGGTTTTTTTAGTCAAAGAGAAATATTACCAGAAGTAAACTGGAAAAAATCAAGAATAAAGACAAGAAACAGAAATAGTAAATATATGAGTAAATATAATAGATCATTCCTCCTCTATTAGGCTCTTTAAAATATGTTTGACAGTTGAAAGCAAAAATTATAACACTGTCTGATAAGAATTTCAATTTATGTATATGTAATGTGTGAGATGACTAAAGCACAAAGGGGAGAGGTGGTTAAAGAAAGCTACACAATAGTAAAACTGACTTGCAGTGGTAGGTAATTTATTCTAAGTAAATCAAATGTTAAGTTTGTGTATATAATGCCTATAGCAAACATTAAAAAAATACAAGGATATACAGTCAAAAATACAATGGAAAAATTAAAATGCAACACTAAAAAATACTCAAATAACCCACAGGAAAGCAGGAAGGGGAATTAAAAAAAAAAAAAAAAAACCAAGGAAAAAAACCAGAAAAAAATGATAGAACTAAAACCAAACATTAAAATTACATTAAATGGAAATGTCTAACAATACAAATTAGACAGATATTGCCTAAGTATATATCTTTTTATTCAACTTAATATACATATATATGTATGTATAAATATAAAAATCATGACTGAGTTTTTCCTAGTAATGCAGGAGGAAAAACTACATGGTCATATCTATCTATGCAGTAAAATTATCTGAAAAATTCAATATCTGCTTATGATTTTTTTTTTAAATTTTTTGGCTACGCTGCACAGCATGTGGGATCTTAGCTCCCTGACCAGGAATCAGACCAGGGATCAAACTCACATCCCCTGAATTGGAAGCACAGAATCTTAACCACTGGACCACCAGGGAAGTCTCCTGGAAGTCCCCTCTACTTATGATTTTTTAAAAGAACTCTGAGCAAACTAGGAATAGAAGAAACTTCCCCAACCTTATAAAAAGCATCTACAAAAAAACCTATAACAAATATCATACTTATGGTGAAAGACTACAAGTATTTTCAATGACTGGGAACAGGACAAGGATGTCTACTTTCACCACTGTTGTTCAACGTGGTGTTGGAAGTTCTAGTCAGTACAAGTCAAGAAAAATAAAATGGTTATGCACGAGAAATGAAGAAATAAACCTGTCCATATTTATATATGACATGATTATCTATGTAAAAATCTGAAAGAATCTAGAAAAAAACTTCTAGAACTAGTAAGTCAGTTTTTCGAGTTTGCAGGATATAAATCAAAACATAAAATCAATCATATTTCCATATACTAGCAATGTACAATTGGAAACCAAAGTTTTAAAAAAGAATTATATTTACAAAAAATGAAATACTTGTGTATAAATCAAACAAAACATGCATAAGATCTCCATAATAAAAAATACAAATGCTAAAGAAAGACATTAAAGAAGTAAACAGACATATTATTTGAATTAGAAAATTCAACATAGTAAAGATGTTAAATCTCCTCAAATGAACCTACAGATTTAATGCAATTTCAAACAAAATGTCATAAGTCAGCCCTGTGGCTTTGGTAGAAGTAATTGATTTACACATAGCTAGGTGCACAGGGCCAGGAGAGAGACTGCATGGCTCAAATCCCATATTTACCTCTTTATTTGTAACAACATGAATGAACTTGGAGGGAATTATTCTTATGAAATAAGTCAGACAGAAAAAGACAAATACTGTATGATATCACTTATATGTGGAATCTAAAAAATTAAACAAACTAGTGAATATAACAAAAAGAAACAAACTCACAAATATAGAAAACAAACTAGGAGTTACCAGTGGGGAGAGGGAAGGGAGAAGGGGTAACATTGAGATAGGGGTTTAAGAGGTACAAACTACTAAGCATAAAATAAATAAGTTACAAGGACATATTGTACAGTATAAGAAATATAGCCAATATTTTATGATAACTATACATGGAGTATAATCTTTAAAAACTGCAAATCACTATGTTGTATACATAAAATATATATTATTATAAATTAACTATACCTCAATACAAAAATATATCATAAAAATTTTTTGTAGCTATGGACAAGGTGATCTTACATATATCTGGAAAATAAAAGGAACTAAAATAGCTAAAATAATTTTGAAAAAGAAAGGTAAAGTTGAAGAAATCAAACAATCCAATTTTAAAACTTACTATGAGGTTCTGTAATCAACATGGTATGGTACTGGCAATGGGATATAAACAAAGACCAATAGAACACTTCAGAAAAATCCAGAAATTGACCCATTTGGATATTGTGAAGAAGTAATTCTGTACAGAAAGAATGAATAGCCTTTTCAACAAATGATGTTGGAACAACTGGGTGACCATATGTAAAAAACTGAACACTGACAAACTTCACAAAAATTATTATATACAAAACTTAACACAAACTAGATCTTAACTCTAAATATAAAAGGTAAAACTTCTAAAAGAAAACATAGGAGGGCTTCCCTAGTGGCTCAGTGGTTAAGAATCCGCCTGCCAATGCAGATGACACGGGTTTCAGCCCTGGTCTGGGAAGATCCCACATTCCGCGGAGCAACTAAGCCCATGTGCCACAACTACTGAGGCTGCGCTCTAGAGCTCGGGAGCCACAATTACTGAGCCCACATGCCACAACTACTGAAGCCCGCGTGCCTAGAAGCCGATGCTCTGCAACAAGAGAAGCCACAGCAATGAGAAGTCTACACACCACAATGAAGAGCAGCCCCCTGCTCTCTGCAACTAGAGAAAGCCCACGCACAGCAACGAAGACGCAACGCAGCCAATAAATAAAGAAAGAAAATTTTTAAAAAAAGAAAACATGGGAGAAAATCTTCATGATCTGAGGTTAGGCAATGAGTTCTTAAACACGATGATTAAAAGAAAAAGAAAACTGATAAATCTGACTGCGTTGAAATTAAGAAGCAGTGTTAAGAGAATGAAAAGACAAGCTATAGGCTGGGGGCAATATCTGCAAATTACATCCAACAAAGGACTTATGTTTAGATAAAAGAACTTTCAAACTCAAAAGTAGAAAACAAACCAATTAAAAAATGGGTAAAAAACTTGAACAGACTCTTCACCAAAGAGGATATAAGGATGGTAAAAAAGCACATGAAAAAATGTTCAATATCATTAGCCATTAAGGAAATGAAAATTAAAGCCATAATGATATACCACTACAACTATTAGAATAAGTTAAAAAACACAAAAAACAAAAAATGCAACAATATGCATAATACCAAGCTCTGCTAAGGATACAGAGAAACTGGAACTCTCTTACCTTGCTGGTGAGAATGCAAAGTGATATAGCAACTATGAAAACAGTTTCATCGTTTTTTACAAAAGTAAATATACACTTACTTGATGACCCAGCAATGCCATTCCTGGGTACATAAATGTTTATGGCAGCTATATTCCTAATTTCCAAAACTTTGAAACAAGCCAGTCTCAAGATATTTCATACTTTTTCATATTCTATTTATATGACATTCTTGAAAAGACAAAACCAAAATGATGGAAAACAGATTAGTGGTTGTCAGAGGTTTGGGGTGGTGGAAGCACAAGACTTGATACACAAGGGAGTTTGGGGGGGCATTTTGTGATAGTGGTGGTGGTGATCACATGAATCTATGCATGTGTTAAAATTCATAGAAACAAAAAAGTCATTTTTACTGTATAATAACTTAAAAATTAAAATATAGTTACAAGACATATGACAGAAATGTTAGGATAGAGGACAAGAGATAAAAATACTTGGGATATCAAATGATTATTATGCTTGCCATAATTATTTTATAACTGTAATCTCTACTTCTCTGATAATGAAATAAGACCATGTACTCTGTTTCCTATAAATCCTGAATATAATATTTTTTGTGCTTGACGGATGTTCTAACACATGATACCTGACTGATGGCTATCGGCTCACATACCGTACACTGTTTAAACACTCTGGGACAGGGGAGAAATTTCTGCTTGGGGAGTTTTGCTGGCTTCTATGGCTTTTGAATTATGAGGTACAAACTAACCACATGTCTTTTTATAAACTGGTAATAAATTTCTCTCCTATCTGAGTTGTACATAGCAATAAGAACATAAATGTAATAATTCTGACACAAGGGGTAAAGGTGGGGATAGACTCATTTCCCATTTTCCTTCTTCATTATGGGTAGGAGCATTAACTGCTGTCCTGGCTGAGTTCCAGCTCTGGTAATTACTTTCATCCAAAAATTCCCACAGTAGTTTTAATTGAACAATTTATTTTTTACTTCCTGTCTTAAATCATATGCCTATGCCTATCTCCAAGACCTGCAGAAATACATCTACTCTGAGGTAAAATTCAAGAGGCTATGGATGTAGCCATTCTCATAGAAAAAGCAGTATACTTTTTTTAAAAAGCATTTTATTCTCTTTCTGGATGAAAAAAGCTGAGCAAGGTTAAAGTAAGATGCTCCTCCTCTTCAATGTTAAGGTAGATGATTAAACAGACTACTTATAAATATTTGATATCCTTGAGTCTTCCTAATACACAAAAAAATAGCAAAGCAGCGAACTCATTAACATCTGATATTTTTGCAATACCTGAGAAAACATCAGATCTCCATTTTTCATTCCCAGTGTCAAAGAGATATCCACACTAGTAGAAACACTGACCAGCCTCACCCATTTGCAGAATGGTTTTTCAGAAAGCTTTTTTTTTTTCTGGGCATCGGAAGGTAACCCTGAAATCTAAATGTCAATCCTAAGTGAGTACAAGGTACTTTAATAAAGAAATGAGGCATTATTATTATAACTAAATAAAACAGCCCTTTTTTGAAGATGGATTAGATCAACAGGTCCCAAACTTGCCTGATAAGAATTGAGACAATTGCTTAAAATACAGATTTCCAGTCCTCCTTTGGAAATCAGAGGAAAAGTTGTTTTACAAGAAATTTTGACCTTAAAAACCCTCCATCATCCTTCCCAATCCAAAGTCTTCATGTCAATTCGCCATCTACCAGCCCATATTAAGGTTCTCTCATCTCAAGACTGGTTACAGAGTGGAATTACCTGACAAGGTTTTAAAATGTTGATGCCTAATCCCACTGCAAAAATTCTGATTTGCTCGTTTTGAGAAGAATAGTAGGCATTTGGTATTTTCAAAGTTCCCCAGCTGATTCTAATGTGCACCCAAAGTTGAGAACTGAATAAGGATCATTCTAGAATAATCCAGAACAAAAATGATGATACTTCTGCCCTGGCTTTCTGATCACACTAGAGCAGCACATTGGGTTCCACAGAGATGCAATGACTAGGTATAACAGAAAGCACAACAAGCTCCAGAATGACACAGATCTGGGTTTGAATCCCAGATCCACCGGTTTTAATATGATCTGTTGTCACTTAAAAGACAATCTATCTGAGCCTCAGTTTTCCAGTTATGTAACAGGGAAAATAACGCCCATGAACCAAATAAGTAACCCACTTGCCTGCCATATTCAACTTTCTCTTCTGCCTTAGCCGGCCCTTTCCATAGGCCCAGGAGGTCACTGTCATGCGTGGGGCAACCCTCTCTCTCCATCTACCTAGAAGAGTTCTGCTTCTGCTTATTAATTATTAACCATGCCAGCTTTTATTCTCAAAATTGTTCCAGTTTGGAATATTAACTAAGTGGTCATCTTTCACATAATTACGTTTTCCACTCATCACTTAAAATTGACTTCCTTGAGCTAGAAAGCTGACCTACAGAATGAACTGAACCTATCAGATTCTGTATATAACCTTAACTAAAAAATGGAGTATATAAGTCATATAAGTTATCTATGCTTCACAGCAAATTACCCCAAAATTTAGGGGCTTAAAACAACATGTATCATGTCATAGTTTCTATAGGTCAGGAATCGAGGGGTGCTCTCTCTGCTTCAAGGCCTATCATTGCAATTAATTGTTCGGACCTACTGAGCAAGAAGTAACAACTACTTTAGACTTATTGGTAAGACAGCTGCACATTAGAGGATGGGAAATAAGTCCAGCAAAAATTCAGAGAACTTCTACCTCCGTGAACTTTCTCAGGGTCTGGTGGTATGGGGCATGTTGAGAGAGTGAAGAAAAAATGAAAAAAATTGCAGGCAGGATGTACATTTATACATTTTCAGGGTAAACCAGTAAACTGTAAGCTAATTAAAGATCAATTAGAGCATTATATTCATGAGTAGTCAACTAGGTACATCAAAAACAAACAAAATAACACAACAGTTTCAATTTTCCAGAAAATCTTGACAGTTTACCTATGAAACAAATGTGACAGCTCTGTGTATAAACTCTGCCAGGCCTTTTTAATCAACACCTCATCCTTAGGCCAGTTCTGCTCCTTTTTCCTTGTCAGAACTTCTCACCATGTAGCTCCACACTCAGGCAACTTCCCGCTTTTCAAAAGTTCTCTCTGAATTTCAGAGGCCATGCCATGAAATCCATGTTGTTGTTTTTTTTTTTTCTCTTTAATTTCCTTAAGTTAATTTAAATGAATTTTTGCTTCTGCAATCAAAGAGTCTTCACTAAAAATTTAACTGGGTTACTGCAAAAATTAAATGAAACAGTGTAGACAAATCGTGTAGAACTTAATTGGGACTCATAAACAGAGGTTGTTCTAAGTCATGACTACAGTTTTTGAAAGGACTAAACTAACTGAAGCATATGTGGAAGCAAGGGAATAGGTGGTTCAACAGTCTCAAAACCTTGTCTCACGAGGAATGGCTAAAGGAACCAAACAAGAGAATCCTCAGGAGGCATGTGGCAATTTTTTTTCCAAATGTTGAAGGCCTATCATAGAAGAAGGCTCCACATACACAAAAGCAGGAAGCTGTGTGTAGTGAAGAGGGAAGATGGAAGTGTTTTAAGGGGCAAGATCTTCTTCACCATTAAGACAACTCAAGCATAAGAAGCTTGGTTGGGAATGTAGAAGATTTAAACCTGATGATGTTTAAAATCTTTCCAGTTCTAAGCTTATATAAATTTGTGAAATAAAAGAAAAAATCTGATATTTCTGGGCCTTAGATAGGTAGGATAGTAACTGTCTACCTGCAGTTCTTGGAAAAGTCCAATGAGACCTTCGACGACCATACAATATTCTATAAGATATAAATTAAAGAATCAATCTCTGACTAATTAAAATCTCCATGAAGATATAAGATGTATAATTTTAATCCTTAAATGAAATATTTATTGAGCCTTTATTATGTATTAGGCATTCCTTTAAGTTATTAAACTACGTTAGTAAACAAAACAAGGTAAAAACTTGTTTTCATATATAATGTCATATATGACCAAAACAATTCTTAACACTCAGGGGAATCCTGACCACGATAAATCTGCAGCATGCTCAAAACTCAACCATCTTGCAAAATTATGGGAAATAAAAAAAGAAAAACTGATTAGCACCTACTAGTAGGAACGAGATGGCTAGAGATAAAACTAGCTTTAGAAAAAGAAGAAAGTACTAACAGAGTGTTAATCTCAACCTTCCATTCACTCCCCTCACCCCCTTCCACCTCCACCCCATCATTAACAAGAGTAGCTTTACCATTTTGGCCTTCTCAGCACCCTGTGTTTTATCCCCAGGTTTTGAGGTCTCACAACACTATCTACTAAGATAGTGCTTAGGACCTGTTTCCCTAACCACTGATAACCTGGTAATTGGATCACTGACACTGCCCTTGCCCCTCAACTCCCCTTTGAGAATTACTATTCTTTTCACAAGTGAGTTCTGAGAGGCTCCTTAGGAACCAGGCACTGGGTTCTTGGCACAGGGGATACAGCAAAGGATAAGACATTATTCTACCTTATGGTGTTTATAGTCTAAAGAGGATATAGATAGATAATATATGTATAGAATATAAATATAGATACATTAGTATTTGTATATTTGTGTGTGTGTATATACAATGTGTGTGTAAGAAAATTAGCTATTTTCCTTTTTAGATCAAATCACAGATAGGTGTCAAACAATTTTCCTTTTTAGATCAAACCAACTAGAAATTTTCTCAAAATATATCTTTATATATTCTAGATCTGAAGAAATGAAATTTGGAAATTAATTGATATGTATATTGTATTCCAAATCATTGTAACAAGAGAACTATATTAAAAAATAAAATTAACTGACAAAGTCTTCTCTTCCACCATCCCATCCCATTTATAGCAAAAACCTTTAGTTTTATGTGGCTGAATTAAACAATGTGCATGATCTGATACTTATTTCATGCTCATGTCTAACACAGACCATCATTTAAAGAATTTTAATAACATTTCTTTAAACGTTTATAATATAGCCCAATCTTTCCTAAATCATTCCTAATATAAGAGCCTGTTTAATCAGAGAGCTATAACTCCTGTAACTCAAACCAACTTGAATAACTGTAATGGTGGGTGACAAAGTCTTCAATAGCTTTGCTGAGCAGAATGTTTTTTAAGTAGGAAAGAGATGTAGAGCCTGTACTATATTTCTTTCCATTCACATTTTCAAGAATGGTGTGTGGCTTTGTTTATCCGTCCTGAAAGGTATAAGGCCTCTTGCACTGATTCATTATTGTTACTGTTTCACTAAAAGAAGCTGACAGCTCTCTTAACATTCCCTTCTATTATCATGCACTCCACATGCTCAGGTTATTTTCATTCCAATAGAAACTACACCACACTTGATCTGAGCTGTTCTCCCTATAGAAGAATGAAGCCAAACTAACTACAGGCCCTAGACTGCTTCTGTTGTTCTCTTGGGTAATACTTAATCACCATCAGGTTTATAAATTTATTTTTTAGGTCAATGTAAGCAACATGGCATAGCACAATGGACACCAAAATCATAATCATTTTTTTTTCAAGGAAAATCTCAGATTTTATTTTATTTTAATAAATGTATTTATTTATTTATTTATTGGCTGCTTTGGGTCTTCGTTGCTGCACATGGGCTTTCTCTAGTTGCGGCAAGTGGGGGCTACTCTTCGTTGCAGTTGTGGTGCGTGGGCTTCTCATTGCCATGGCTTCTCTTGTTTCAGAGCGCAGGCTCTAGGTGCGTGGGCTTCAGTAGTTGTGGCACATGGGCTCAACAGTTGTGGCTCACGGGCTCTAGAGTGCACGCTTAGCAGTTGTGGCACACGGGCTTAGTTGCTCCGTGGCATGTGGGATCTTTCCAGACCAGGGCTCAGACCCACGTCCCCTGCACTGGCAAGCAGATTCTTAACCACTGTGCCACCAGGGAAGCCCAAAATCTCAGATTTTAAAGGATATTTAGCAGATACCCAAAGAAATGATAAAGCAGCTATATATTTCGGAACATTAGAAAGCAGGATATTATAGTGGAAAGAAATGGGCTGTGGAGACAGACCAACCTGGATTTGAATGCTGGCTCCAACATTTTCATTGTAGCTTTAGAATATCATAACTGACTATTTGCCTCAACTTTAACTATAAAATAAGATTTTAACACCAATCATTCAGGATTGTTGAAATAAATGATGCTGTATCATAAGCTCCTAATATAGTCTGCATATAGTAGCTAAATGAACGGACACCTGCATGAGAAAATTTCTGTCCTTTAGTCAAAGAGCACGTATTATGAAAACCAACTAAATAAAACATGGTGTGAGGCACTACAAAACCATTCACATGCACTAGTAATAAAGGCCGTTTAATAATTCATTTAGTATTTTTGCTTAGTCTCTATAAGGAATGATTGCTAGAATCATTAAATGTATAGGTTTACTTGTTCCTAAGTGAGATTATAGGTACATAATGAATCAATGAGTCATCCTTTCTGAAGCTGACCTTCAAGTTGCCACGCATAGAATAATCTCTTCCTTTAGCTCCCCCCCCCACACCCCCATCTCCTCGTTTACTAGAGTAATAGACTTCCAAAGGATTGGGAAGGCAGGAAGGCAGGAAGGAAGAAAAGAGGGAGGAAGGGAGGGAGGGGAGGGGAGCGGAGGGCAGGGGAGGAGAAAGAACAGAAGAGAATGAAGACACAAATAAAAAACTCTAAGATTTAGTTGAAACTGATTTAGGAACAAGCTACATTATAACTCTCCTTAATGAATTAGTTTGGGTTTTGTTTTGGTCCTAAATAAGTGGTTAATGGAAGGTGACCTTAATAAATTTAGGAAAAAAATCCTATGCTTGACATGTTTTTTTCTATTGGGTTTGCCAAAAGGTTCGTTTGGTTTTTTCTGTAAGATGGCTCTAGAAGCACTTAGTTGTCTTTAACTTCATTCAAAACAATTTTGTTAGATTGTATTGTGACAGCTATCATATCAGCATGCATTTAAAAAGAAACTTATTAAAACTGGTGAATTTTTGTGTAGCCATTTTAATACTGAAGATGGAAGAAAAAAGCAACAGTTTTGGCATATTATGCTGTATTATTTCAAGAAAGGTAAAAATACAGCTGAAACATAAAAAAAAGATTTGTGCTGTGTATGGAGAAGGCGCTGTGATGGATTGAACGTGTCAAAAGTGGTTTGCGAAGTTTTGTGCAGGAGATTTCTTGCTGGATGATTCTTCATGGTCGGGTAGACCAACTGAAGCTGATGGTTATCAATCGAGACATTAACTGAGACCAATCAATGTTATACCACGCAGAAGATAGCCAACATACTCAAAATATCCAAATCAAGTGTTGAAAATCATTTGCACCAGCTTGGTTATGTGAATCGCTTTGATGTTTGGGCTGCACATAAGTTAAGCGAAAGAAAGCTTCTTGACCTTATTTCCGCATGCGATTCTCTACTGAAATGTAATAAAATCATTCTGCTTTTAAAACAAATTGTGACTGGTGATGAAAAGCGGACACTGTACAATAATATGGAATGGAAGAGATGGTGGGGCAAGAGAAATGAACTACCACCAATCACACCAAAGGCCAGTCTTCATCCAAAGAAGATGATATTGTGTATATGGTGGGATTGTAAGGGAGTCCTCTATTATGAGCTCCTTCCAGGGAACCAAACAATTAATTCCAACAAGTACTGCTCCCAATTAGACCAACTGAGAGCAGCACTAGATGAAAAGCGTCCAGCATTAGTCAACAGAAAATGCATAATCTTCCATCAAGGTAACACAAGACCACATATTGTTGCAGCTTGGCTGGGAAGTTCTGACTCATCTGCAGTATTCACCAGACATTGCACCTTCAGATTTCCATTTATTTAGGTCTTCACAAAATTCTCTTAATGGAAAAAATTTCAATTCCCTGGAAGACTATAAAAGGCACCTGGAGCAGTTCTTTGCTCAAAAAGATAAAAAGTTTTGGGAAGATGGAATTATAAAGTTGCTTGAAAAATGGCAGAAGATAGTGGAACAAAAGGGTGACTACACTGTTCAATAAAGTTCTTGGTGAAAATGAAAAATGTGTCTTTTATTTTTACTTAAAAACCGAAGGCACTTTTTGGCCAACCCAATATAAATTCAATCTTGCCATCTTTCTTAATTAGACAAGAAATACATGATCCACCCTATTTATAAAGCGTTCAAGTAATATACATATGTGTACCAAAACATGAAACCACTCTGCTACCTCCATCTACTTTCTATTCTTTTCTATTGTCAACAGTCCTTCCCTGCGCTCTAAAATAAATACAAAATATATACAACATAAATAGATGGATCAGTGCATTAATGATTAGACATTTGCAGTCAAGCAGCCTTGGATTTAAATCCTGGCTCTTCTTCCCAGCTGTGTGACTTTGTGTATATTATTAAACATCCCTAACCTCAGTTTCCTCATCTGGGAAAGGGGATAATAATGATATTTTCTTACAGGGTCACTGTGAGAATTTAATTAGGTAAGTTATTCAAGTTGCTTAGCATAATGGCTGGCATAAAACAAACATGCAATAAATCGGGCTGTTAATGTTCTTTACATTTTCTTCATATTTTTTGGTACTTCTCTTGTTTTCTTACAATGAACGAATGCAATTCATTAATATATGCTATTTTTAATTTCATTTGTTTTATGTTTTAGTAGACTAATTTTTTAGAGCAGTTTGAGGTTCACAGCAAAATGGAGAGGAAGGTAGAGAGAATTTCCATATGCTCCCTACCCCTACACATACATAGCATCCCTCATCATCAACATCCTCTACCCAAACAGTATACGCTTGTCATAACTGAACAAATGTACCAACATTGATGATGAACTGACATTAATACAAAATCATCATCCAAAGACCATAGTTTCCATTAGGATGTAATCTTGGTATTGTACATTTTATGGTTTAGGCAAATTTATAATGGCATGTATCCACCCCTATAGTTCCATACTGAGTAGTTTCTCTATTTTTTTAAATTTGATTGCTTACTGATATTCTGGAAATGTCTTTTATTTAATAAGAATATTTCTTGCTTACCCTTCCATTAATGCTACTAGCTTCAGAATTTTGACACTTCCTTTTTGTTTACCTGTGTGTTTTGCTGACATAGACCAACTTTTCTGTATATAAAGTGATAGTCACTCTGCTGTAGTGTTCAAGCATGCAATACAGGTATATCAATCACATTCTTCTCATAGAAGAAACAAGGGAGAAATTACAAAGCGCAGTGACAAGGTCTAATCATTGAACAAAAGAATGAGAAGAAAAATGTCAACAAAATATGTTCAATGCATACATCAAAATGAAGAAATACAGACACAGAAGAAATACATATAATATTGCAGACTAAGAAAAGTTACAGAAATACCTGTGACACTAGAATGGTCTTCTCTTGAGACACTGTAGGAAGACAGGCTTAAACATTTACACAATTTCTGATGTGGTGTGGTATGAGAGCAATGATAAGCTCATGGCGAAAACTATCCCCTTGTCTGTCTGCCAAGATGCCTGAAATGTCACCACTAGAGGGTTTATATTTATATTCTTTATTAAAATGCAATGCCATGGAAGGGGACATATTATGAGTTATTATCAGCCTACACGAGAGAGAAAATGCTTAAAGCTAATTGAGAGCAAGGCACTCTTGGTAAGGAAAACAGGATAGGTGTCTAAGGAAAAGGAACATTTCTGGTGTGGGAATATGAGGGAAAGTCAAGCTAAAAAGATAAGATGAAAGAAATTATTATATCTAAGACTAAAGTGCAAATAGTCCAAACAGGCAAAATTTCTCTCTTTCATTTAAGAAAATGACCTACAAGCCACTGTTATACCTAAGTCCTCCAGAACACAATTATAATAGCCCATCTTCAATGATAAAAGAAAAAAAAAAAAAATCAGAGACTCTAGGGCTGGGTAACCTTGCAAGGATTGCCATAGCTACAGACTCTCTGATTTATGGCAATGTTAGGAATTCGGGCTGTCTCCTTTCTGAAGTACTACAACATACTATAAAAGGGCACTCTGAATCACAAGGCATAAAATAGCATGTCAAGGGAGGGATATTCCAAGTCAAAAATAATGGTAATAAATCAGAAGCAGTGAATGTGGCTATATGGTTTCATTTTGTTAAATAAAGTCTTTGCTACACTTTTTAGTACACTCCATTGGAAACTAAAGCCATGGCTGTCACACACAACTACAGGGATTTCCCTATTTAATAAGCATTCTCAAAAATGATACACTATCCTGTACTCAAATATTACAGAAATTAATATATTCAAGATATATAATACACACATATATATAAAACCATATTTGTTTCTTTGATAAAGTAACAGAAATTCTTATTTTTAAAATTAACTACAGTTAACCTGCAAATATATAAAGATGTAAGAAAGCCCTGTTTTAATTATTAATGCCTAGTGGGCCCTATGTGTGTGTATTTAAGTTTTTAAATCCTCAAAAAGAAAAGCTTAAATTTATACAGAAAGATCAAAGTTGATTTAGTTATTGAATCAGACATGAATAATAGTACTTTCTTCAAAGAACATTCTGTAATCTTCATTAGAATTGAATAAATCTTAAAATTATAAAATTTCTTGGATTTCAAAGAAGTTCAATATGTTCGGTCACATGATTAGTTACTTGTAAATATATGTAAAAATTGCATACTTGAATAATTAGATTGCGATCTGTCTGTCTTGCAGTTTGTTTCATGCTAAGTAGATTCTTGGGTGCTAGGGTTTTAAAATTCACTCTTTTGAGTACTTATAAGTGATTTCAAAGTCCATGACATATAACAGCTTACAGCTTGTCTTTGGCACAAATTATCATGTCTTGGTTCTCATTGACCTAAGCCAAATGTTACTGTGGCTTCATGTTCTCTCAGAGTAACTCCCATGTTTGATGTTCATATGTGGAAAATCACCCTCTCCCACCAAATACATAATTAAACAAACAGAAACCAATTTCTGGTACTTGTGAGGGCTTACAAAGAGACTAGGAAGAAGAATAATTAATTCTTAGTCTTAAATCAGAGGTTTAAAGTAAATTAAAAAACAATTTTGAATGACATTGTTTATTATCTTACCACACATTTTATATAAAAAACAAGCAAAAAATGGTGTGTCAAACTGATTTAGTGTTCCAACTAGTGGACAACTGTCCACCTGTTAAGATAGAAAACTGAAATTGAAATGGAAAAAGTGATGATTTTATGGTGCAAGGATGTTCAAAATTACCAATGATTCCTAATGGAAAAGTGATTCACAAGAAAGCTTTTAAAATATGTTCATGTTTGTGACTTGAGGCATCATGAAGGAGTCTGGTTGATTATTTTTCACAAACATCAACATAAGAATAGCTTTTTTCTTTATATACAAAAAAGGAAGGTGGTATAATTTAAAGACTATACCCTGAAGAATCAAATGAACCTAAATTCTAACCCAAAGATCACTTTTCTAAAAAAAAATTGAAATATAGTTGATTTACAGTGTTGCAGGTGTACAGCAAATTCATTCAGTTGCACATATATATATATATGAGTTATACATACATATATATTCTTTTTCAGATTCTTCTCCATTACAGGTTATTACAAGATATTGAATATAGTTCCCTGTGCTATACAGTAGGTCCTTGTTGTTTATTTTATATATACTAGTGTGTATCTGTTAATCCCAAATTCCTAATTTATCCCTCCCCCGTCCCCTTTGGTAGCCATAAGTTTGTTGTCTATAAGCATCACTTTTTATTTTGTATTTTGTATTTATTTATTTATTTATTTATTTATTTATTGGCTGTGTTGGGTCTTCGATGCTACACAT
Source organism: Hippopotamus amphibius kiboko (assembly GCF_030028045.1). NCBI lineage: Eukaryota > Metazoa > Chordata > Mammalia > Artiodactyla > Hippopotamidae > Hippopotamus > Hippopotamus amphibius. The sequence continues at coordinate 29,264,669 of NC_080191.1, forward strand.
GGGCTTTCTCTAGTTGTGGCAAGTGGGGGCTACTCTTCATTGTGGTGGCTTATCTAGCTGTGGAGCATGGGCTTATTACTTGTGGCTCACAGGCTTTAAAGCACAGGCTCAATAGTTGTGGCACACAGGCTTAGTTGCTCCGCGACATGTGGGATCTTCCTGGAGGAGGATTCGAACTGTGTCCCCTGCATTGGTAGGCAGATTCTTAACCATTGCACCACCTAGGAAGTCCCAAGCATCACTTTTTATTAGTCATGTACGCTCAGAAAGCTACTTAGCCCTTTTTTTAAATTTTAATTTAATTTTTTTTATTTTTGGCTGCATTGGGTCTTTGCTGCTGCGCACAAGTTTTCTCTAGTTGTGGCGAGTGGGAGCTACTCCTTATTTTGGTGCATGGGCTTTTCGGTGTGGTGACTTTTGTTGCAGAGAACGGGCTCTAGGTGCACAGGCTTCAGTAGCTGCAGCACTCAGGCTCAGTAGTCGTGGCATTTGGGCTTAGTTGCTCCTCGGCACATGGGATCTTCCCAAACCAGGGATCAAACCCATGTCCCCTGCATTGGCAGGTGGACTCTTAACCACTGCACCACCAGGGAAGTCCCTACTTAACTTTTTTAAGTCCTAGTTTCCCCATCTGCAAATGGGACTTAAGGTTGGTGTGAGTATTAAATGAGGTAGTTTATACAAAGTGCCTGCACATAAGAAGCATTCAATACATATTTTAAGAAAAGCAAGTGGTATCTGATTTAACTTTTTTTTCTAGTGGAAATAATGACCATATTATTATTCACCATGGATACTTGTGGAACATCCAAGACTGAAGTACAGTTTATGGCCACAAGTCAACTCTAGAGCCTAAAGCCTTACTTTCAAAAGTAACTGATTCATCAAGTAGTCATTGATAACACTTTTAAATAAATAACCTAACTGGCCAGATAAGCCAAAATTTACATAGATTAAAAAATAATAAGTTAATTCATAAACTAAGCATGTATTTTAGTTCAAATTCCAAAGTCTAAATATTTCTTTACTGAAATATAGGAAACCACTTAATCACAATGCTGATCAAAATGCATAAAAATGAACTATGTCTGCTTTCCATGTATAAAAAAATGGAGTCTCATGAATATTCAAATACATTTACAAAATAAACCATTATTTTATTTATCAGTACAGTTTTAAAGCAGCTTGTGGTATTTATTTATTTAGTAACTATAACTTAGGAAATTAGTAGCATAGGTTAAGAGAAAATTCAATTAACTAACCCATCACTTTTTATTATTCTGCTATCACTTTTGATATCAGCTAGCTTTTGATCTTCAGTCATTATATAAAATGTTTACTGCTTTGTACTGAACTGTAAAGTATAAGAAATATTTTTGAATTAGGATTTTACTCTACAACTCACTATAAATAACAAACCTTACTTCATGCTTTACTTACCTTTCCAAATTTTTAAACCACATCTGTTAAATAGAATCTCCTGGTGTAACATGATGATTAAGACAAATTTTCTTCAAGTTGTTAGCATATCACCTGCTTTTCTTTCTATTCCATCTTCGAAAATTGACAGTTATCATCTTTTTAAGAAAACAGATGAAGAAAAACAAGATACAGATCACTTTCACATAAACTCTCCATGACATGAGTTCATCAACATGAATCAATCAGGGATCAACAGAAGGTGGCAGAGAAGGAGCAAGGTGCTGGCATTTTGCTAAGTACTACAATATGGAGCCATTATAAGAATTAAATCCAGAGATAAGCTAAGACTATGTATTGTACATCCCAATCTATACTCAGAATAACCGTTTAGTACCAAATCAAAAGGAGGCTCTGAATTGAAAATACACCAACTAAATAAGCTTTTCTTGTATAAACTGTAACCAAATACTGAATACATCCTTCTTGTCTTGTTGAAAAATAAAGGTTGCTAAAATGAGCAAGATTTCAATGTCCTCTCTCTGGATGATACAAGGAGACATAAATTATTGCACAAGTACAAAAGCTTCTTTGATCACATCACGACAACAGATTATTTTGAAAGTGTTATAAGCGATTCATTAGTTTTTCAAAACACGCCTTAGACTTTGAAGTTATATTTTAAACAAACCCGCAATTACAATTTTGCTAATATGGTCTTACTATTCATCAATAAAATAGATTTATAAGTTAGTCACTGGCTATTGTTTAAAATTAGTTTACTGATAACCTATCTCCTTCCTAAAAGCATCTGTGATGGCCTATATACCATAAAATTGGAAACAACACAACAGAAAACTAAAAATTACAACTTGAAGGAATGACTAGCTTCAGAAAACTATAAGAATTAAGTTTAAAACTAAATTGTGCAACTCTTATTAGGAAGAGTGAAAAGAGCAAACATTGTTATTTATCAGCAACACATGAAGGAGAAGCGTCCTAACTCTTGCTACAGAAGTAAGAAAATAGTTTGCATAGGTTCATTGAATTTACAAAAAGAAAAAAGAAATGAGAAGTATTACATTGTGTACATATAATTTACTAAACACATCAGAAGTACTTCAAAAAAAGGTAATTCTGTTGGGTAGGTTTGAAATAAGTGGATAGGGAGAGAGTCTAGATACAAAACATCTCAAATTCTTATTATTCAAGAATAATTAAAAGTTGATGCCTCATTTCATCTAAAGTTTGATAGGGGATAAATGGCAGAAATATCCTCACTGGGAACCTACCAAGAACCTAAGGTGCAAGTATTCTGTGTATTTTTCAAAAGAAAATGTATCAGATACCAAACCTTTGAATACTCTAGTAAAGTTACATTGTAAGAGACAAATTTTAATTGTGTAAAGTTAAATGTCCATTTGAATTCTTGTCTAGGTTTATGGCTACACAGAAGTACATTTAAAGCAGGAATTGCTTTAGATGGGGCTTATATTTATTTTCCCTGTAAAATAATTAGATCTGTTCATATTGTCAAAGTATCAAAATTCTATATTGTTCGTAGGAACAAGATAAAATTGAATGATCATTGTTTTAATATTTTATTCAATATTGTCCCTTCATCTCCATTTTTGTTTTGTTTGGTTTTTTTTTTTTTTTTTTTTTTTGACCAAACCCTGCAGCATGTGAAATCTTAGTTCCCTGACCAGGGATCAAACCCACACCCCCTGCATTGGAGGGGCAGAGTCTTAACCACTGGACTGCTAGGGAAGTCCCAGAATGATCATTTTTAACAAAAGAAGTTATCAAATGTTATCTCTACCTCTAAGAAATGAAAGTATGAGTTCTGTAATATCTGGACCCTTATTAGCCTTCTTCTCCTGACACAACAAAGAAATGTCCATTCCCCAAGCCAAGACTAATCTTTTCACATGTGCCAGTGGATATCAGTCTCTCCTACTTCCTCCAGGGTTATACTCATCAATTTTCCTTTCCTATTCCTCATCATCCTTTTACTTTTTACTGGTTCTATGGGTTTTGAACTAGAATATTCAACTTGTTCTAGTTTCTCCAATCTTTTTTTTTTAATTTTCTATTTGCCCATATCTCCCTTCAGTTACAGATTCCTCTCACTATTTTTTTTTTCACAGGCAGGTTTGAGTTTGATGTTGGGAAAATAAGTAAGGAGCACATTCATCTAAAGACTTCTGTTTTTATTTATGAGTTCAGGAAAGAATGGGTCAGATTTTTGAAAACAGTAGATAACTCTGGAACAAACACTGTGAAGACAAAAAATGGGCTTACTAGCAATACATATTGAGGTTATTGAGCTATTAGAGTGATCATAGTTGATATAAACTTTCTCATTCTAATTACTATATATGTTGAGAACTAGATGTCTTTGGTAAAGAATAAGACAAGTGAAAAGATTCCACTTAATGAAACTGTAATTTTGACTATGAAAATTTAAACCTGTGATTTCAGTATCTCAAATCTATTTTAACTTACGTTTCCATATTTGAACATATTTAAATATCAATCAAATGGTTATTACTAATAAGCTTTTGAATTTCTGAATTTTATATGACTGGCTTGAATAAATATACCTTCACTATTTTAGTTCCATACAAATATTTTAAATGAAAAATTTATCGCTGTGTAATTACATCATTTTAAAATGTGTGATTTTGTATTCAAAATGCAAGAATACGTTTTATGGATTGAGATGTGGTCTCACTCAAAGGGTGTTCACAAAAAAAAAAGAAGAAGAGGAAGAAGAAGAAGGAGGAGAAGAAGAAAAAGAAGAAGAAGAACAGAACATAGTAGAGGTAGATTGAGGATTCAATGTAGAGGTACAAGAAAGATACAGCGTAATTGGTGGGATCTCCACAGAGCTCCAATCCCTGATTCCAGTCTATTCCTAACATAAATCCCAGACTTGAGTCCATAAAATTCTCCTATAAATCCTCCTTTTTAGTTAAGCTTACTAAAATTTTTCTTGCTACAAATTTCTAGCTAAATTATTTGCAAAGACAAGATTTTCAGAAGAGTTATTTCTATAAGCCATCTCTACTTGCTCACCTCACATCATTCAAAGGACTTCAATCTATCTTTCACCTATACTACTGAAGCAACATAAAGATTAAATGGAGCATCTTCTATTATACTCCATCAATGATTCAAAATGTGTCACATTTTAGTTTGCTTCATCAGTGGACCATAATATTCTTGCACATGCTTTTCTTTTACTTGGAATTTCTCCTCACACTGGTCTTCCTTCTTTTCCTGCAACATGCAAACATTTTCCCTTCTGAGGCTCTGAGGAAGAACACTCTCCTCTTCTACCCCCATGAAACCCAACTATACACACATAAGAGTACAAGCACTGTTGTCTTGCCATGGTTAATGCCTGTTCGCTCTGAAGTTCTCAGTTTTAATATCACTTCCATGTTGAGACCTTCTCTGACTCTACATACGTAAATTGTTTCCTTGTTTTACTCTCACAGCATTCTATACTTCATGAAAATAATCACAATTTCTAATCGTTCCGTAATTGTTTAACGTCTGTCCAAACCCCTACACACCCAACATTCTTTAAAAAGCTATGGACCCCCTTGAGGAAAGATACTATATTTATTTTATTTAACACTATATGTCTTATGCTTTCCCAAACTTCATGCCTAATAAATGGCAATACTTCCTGTGTAATTTAAACATAGATTTATGTTTATTAGCCAAAATATTGTTTGTACTCATACTATTCTTTGGTTATAAAGGGAGTATTTGAGGGTGCTACTTCTTTCAAATGTGTAATTCCCAGAGCATGAACGGAAAATAGCTTTCTTCTTGTGTGTCAACGTTTATTTACTAGTATCGACTGTCTATAACGCAACCTTGAGATGGAGTCTGAGGGTGAGGTTAGGTTCAGCAGGAAAGAGTACTGAGACACATAACTTCTCTCTTTTAGGGACAAAGAAAAAGTTAGTGGGGGTATAGTTCTTAATTTTCATGTCTGACATATTTGGCCTAGTAAAATTATATTACCTACAGTGCTCATTACATATATAGTTGATTAACTATCTTAACTGAATTATTATTGAGATTGAGTTCCAAGAAAATCTTTGTATTTTACTGGTTTGAAAGAAATACAGGCATGAAATTTAATTTCCATGTTGGTCCAAATGCTTTTATAGCCTGAATCCATTCAAAAGGTCTCTTTGAGTAAGTCAGTGGGTAGATTCTAGTTTCAATATCATATTACTATATCAAGGCTCAGGAGAACTTAATGTCCTCTCTAACTCTGGCTCTGAAGTATCTTAACCTTACTAGTTTTATTTGCCCATCTGGAAAATGAAGATTATAAAACCTCACATGAGTAACTATTAAATGAAACTATACAACATTTTTAAAGTTATACTTAATTATAATTTTGTGAAAGCAATTTTTTTAATATTGGCTTTAATCTTGGTGTGATAAAAAGGTAAGTGGCAAAACATCAAAAGATGATAGCTTAGACACAATTTCTAAAGATAAATAACCATTTTAATTTGAAGCAGTAATGTATGTTAGTAAAGAGAGGACCCAGCCTTGGATACGATTCTGAAAAAGATCTTAATAATTTCATTTGGAATTAATATCACTTAACTCTTAGAAAGAACTAAGTAATTCAGGTTTCATTAGATAAACATCTTTGGCATTTTATTTTCTTTCTGGGCATAAACAGCTGGCAAAACAATAGAAGAACAGGATTATCTGAATATTAGTTCTTGGGTTAATTCTCGAAATGGCTTGAGGACAGAAGCAAATGTTTCAATCTGTTATGTACCACTTGAAATTAGGATTTTTCTTTTTGAAAAAATATAATAACTTTTAAGGTAAAATCTGTTTGGAGCTTAGTATTATGATTTGTGAAAAAAATGAACAACATCAAAAAAAGTAAGCAAACACAAATATCATAGTCAGTCCTACCCCCAGGTTATAGTCTAGACATTGTCATTAACAGTATCTATACCCCTTCCTTAATCTTGGTTCAAGCACCTCAGTTTCTGTCTGTTCCTAGTCCCTTTAGAACTATAATCCTAATAACTTTTTAAAATCCCCTCTGTGACCTATAATAAATTGATTACACAAACTTCCATCACTCTCATTTCTCCATTTTACACATTATTCAGTCTAGCTTCCATGTTTCTTCATTAAAATCCCTTGCATATGTTTTATTTTTTTAATATTTATTTTTATTTATTTTTATTTTTGGCTGTGTTGTTTCTTTGTTGCTGCACACAGGCTTTCTCTAGTTGCAGCAAGCAGGGACTACCCTTTGTTGCAGTGCATGGGCTTCTCATTGCTGTGGCTTCTCTTGTTGTGGAGCATGGACTCAAGGCACACAGGCTTCAGCAGTTGTGGCATGTGGGCTCAATAGTTGTGGCTCACAGAGCACAGGCACAGCAGTTATGGCCCATGGACTTAGTTGCTCCGCAGCATATAGGATCTTCCCGGACTGGGGATTGAACCTGTGTCCCCTGCATTGGCAGGCAGATTCTTAACCACTGCGCCACCAGGGACGTCCCCATTGCATATACTTTAAAGGCTATGTTAAGACAAATCTCAGCTCTAAATTAAATCCAGCTCACTCTCTGCTTCATGCATGTGTGCACTATGCAGCCAGGTTGCCCATAAATTTATGACCACAAACCTCAGGTGGGCCCTAGCGCAGTAATGAATCTACTACTATTTCCTATCTTTTCTTCTCAAAGTTCTAACACCTCTTCTTTCATCCTCACTTCAGACCATGACTTGCTTCCAATTTTACTGAAACACGCAAGCAACAAGAAGAGTCCTATTCAAGCACTTGGATAAAGAACTGCATCTGTCTGCTTACATTTACTTCTCTTATTAGATGAACCATTTGTGCTCCCGTCTAAAGCCAATCGCTCTACTGAGCACTAGATTACATTCCTTTGGCCAAAGGAATGACATTATATCACTCTGGCAACTTTCCCCTATTTTTCCCACAAAATGAATTATTTTTTGTCAACTACATTTCTCTCATCCACAAACATTACTTTTATCATCTTAAAAAAATAAAAACAAGCAAGAAAAACACTTGACCCCCCACATCCCCATCTAGCTACAACCCTTTCTCTCTGCTCACTTTTACAACAAAACTTACTGAAATATTTATCAGTATTTGCTGCCTTTTCTCACTCTCTCTTGAACTTGCCCCAATTAGATATTCATCTTACCACTCTACCAACACTGTATTAGGTTTAGAAGAAAAACATAATAGGCCTGAGATAATTATAAAATCTAAATTCTATTAATTTCCTTAAGATTTTGGAAAATTTTTTTATTAGTTTCTTTACAATATTGTGTTAGTTTCTGCTGTACAATGAAGTGAATGCCTTCCCTCTCAGATTTCCCTCCCACCCCCACCCCTCATTCCACCCATCTAGGTCATCACAGAGCACCGAGCTGAGCTCCCTGTGCTATACAGCAGGTTGCTACTAGCTATCTATTTTACACATGGTAGTGTATATATGTTAATCCTAATTTCCCAATTCATCCCACCCTCCCCTTCTCTGCCCTGTGTCTACAAGTCCATTCTCTACATCTGCATCTCTATCCCTGCCCTGCAAATAGGTTCATCTGTAGCATTTTTCTAGATTCCACACATATGAGTTAGTATCTGATATTTGTTTTTCTCTTTCTGACTTACTTCACTCTGTATGACAGACTCTAGGTCCATTCACAGCTCTACAAATGACCCAATTTTGTCCCTTTTTATGGCTGAGTAATAACCCATTGTATATATGTACCACATCTTTATCCATTCAACTGTCGATGGACATTTAGGTTATATCCATGTCCTGGCTATTGTAAATACTGATGCAATGAATACTGGGATACATGTATCTTTTTGAATTATGATTTTCTCAGGGTATACGCCCAGTAATGGTATTGCTGGGTCATATGGTAGTTCTACATGACTCTAATTCATGTTTTTCATCTTTAAAAGAATGTAAGCTTTGGAGTGTTAAAAAGATGGCGGCGAAGTAGAGAGACGTGGAGTGCATCCCTCTCCACAGATGCATTGGGAATGCACGGAAGGACACAGTCATTCCCACAGAGAACCAGCTGAACACCAGCAGACGGCCTCGGACACCGGAAAGGGCTGCGGAGAACCTGACATAGCCGGTAGGGAGGCATCTACGAGGGCTCAAAGAGGGTGAAGCAGCGGAGCTGTGGCAGACGGGAGGGAGTGAGAAACATACGGAGGCTCCGCAGCGCAGCTCAGCGTTCCCGGACCGAGACATCGATCCGCGGCTGAACGGAGGGTCCAGGAGCGGGAGCGTGGGAACCGGAGAGCTGGTTCAGGGGGAGAAACATTGTTGCCGGTAGGGTGACGGACCGAGAGGACAGGAGGGAGGAGGTCCGCGGAGAGGAGTGCCGATCCCTGAGAGCTGCCCAGCCATGATGGCGGCTGGAGGCTGCAGGCTCCCGGGCGGGGGGGGAGGAGCCGCGCGCATAGCCTCTCCCTCTCTTTCCGTGCCTCTGCAACAGGCAGCGGAGAGACGCCCTGCCCTGCGAGGCCACATAAGGCGCTCAGGGATAACAAGCACCCTCAGGCGCTCGGGCGGGGCTAGATTAAAACTCCTTGCAACGCCAGCAGCAGGGAGGCTGCCAAGAGAAAAAAAAAAAAAAAAACCAGCATCAAAAAGAAAAAACCCCGAGAGAGGCCCAACTCTAAGACTTTCTGTGTACGCCTGAGCCACCAGCGCCCTCTGCAACAGGCACCTCCAAGCCTGACTGAAGCAACAGTGTGCCACTGCTCACTCCCTCCCAGGAGAAGGAGCCACTATTGCACCCTCTCCCTCCCCACACACCGAGGCTTACAGACGAACAATAAAGGAACCTCTGCTGGTCACAGAATAACGCAAAAAAAAAAAACCCAAGGCAAGGAAAAGGACACTTACAGCTGAGACGCTAAGGAAACAGAAATAGTAGTATCAATACCTATTGAACTGGTCCATTCGGGGATCAGTTCTGGATTTTTTTTTTTTTTTTCTTTCTCTTTTTTTTTTTTTTTTTTTTTTTTGATTTATTAAATACGATCTTAGCCCTAAGGGATCTACAAGTTTTACAACATAATTTTATAAGGATATTTTTTACTCTTTTTTTTTTTTTTTTTTTTTTTTTTGCCTTTTAAAATACTTCTATATCTAGCTAAGTTTTTGGTAGTACGGACAAAATATCTTTCATACTTTCCTTTCATCCCTTTCTTTTATACACTTCTATTCCTTTCTTTTTCTTTGCATATTTCCAACCACATTACGCTCTTCTGTTCCCCTTTCTTCCAGCCATTTTAAGTGTATTTTATCTTAACATACTTATAAGCAACACTATCGGTCTGCTCAGACTCCTTGCTCTATTCTCCAGATGATGCACTGCCTTGGTATTAATATTAGGCTTTTGTCTTTATCTTAGTTCTTAGTACAGTTGTCTAATTACATTCTGAGAATCTCCATTCTCTCTGGTGGTACTCCAGCTCATTTCTATATTTGATCCTAGCTTACAAAATCTCCCTGGATTCATGTTTGTATGTGTAGGGTGTTATTTGTTGTTTGTTTGCTTTTGCTTTTGTCTCTGATGTGTTCTGTTTCAGTTGTCAATTTCTGCTGGGTTTCTCTCTGAATATCTGATAGCACACTGGGGTTCTGTCAGGTCTTTCTAGAGCCTTATGTCCTAACGGATTCAATAATTGTGTGTCTTATACATGTATGTGTTTCCTAGACTTAATATTCGTCTAATCCAATACTTGGACATTAGTCTGAGGCTTGGACAGTCTTCTATAAACACCTCTATCACCAGGACAAGCAACCCCAAAAGCTTGGACAACCATGAGGAAACAAAGAAACACCATGCAGGCAAAGGAGCAGGAAAAAAACCCACAAGACCAAATAAATGAGGAGGAAATAGGAAAAATGCCTGAAAAAGAATTTAGAGTAATGATAGTAAAAATGATACAAAATCTCGATAACAAATTAGAGAAAGTACAAGAAACAGTTCATAAGAACTCAGAAAAACAAACAGCAATGGATAACAAAATAACTGAAATTAAAAATACTCTAGACGCTCTAACCAGCAGAATGACTGAGGCAGAAGAACGAATAAGTGAGTTGGAAGATAGAATGGAAAAAATAAACGCCACAGAGCAGGAAAAAGAAAAAAAAATAAAAAGACTAGAAGACAGCCTCAGAGACCTCAGTGATAACCTTAAACGTACCAACATTCGAATTATAGGCATCCCAGAAGAAGAAGAAAACAAGAAAGGGTCTGTGAAAATATTTGAAGAGGTTCTAGTGGAAAACTTCCCCAACATGGGAAAGGAAATAATGAACCAAGTCCAAGAAGCACAGAGAGTCCCATACAGAATAAACCCAAGGAGAAATACACCAAGACACATATTAATCAAACTAACGACAATTCAACACAAAGAAAAAATATTAAAAGCAGCAAGAGAAAAGCAACAAACAACATATAAGGGAAAACCCATCAGGATAACAGCTGACCTTTCTACAGAAACTCTGCAGGCCAGAAGGGAATGGCAGGATATACTGAAAGTCCTGAAAGAGAGAAACCTACAGCCAAGAATACTTTACCCAGCAAGAATCTCATTCAGATTTGAGGGAGAAATCAAAAGCTTTCCAGACAAGCAAAAGTGAAGAGAATTCAGCACCACCAAACCAGCCTTACAACAAGTGCTAAAGGAACTTCTCTAAGTAGGAAACACAAGAAAAGGAAAACACCTACAAATACAAACTCAAAACAATTAAGAAAATGGTAATTGGAACACACATGTCAATAATCACTTTAAATGTAAATGGATTAAATGCTCCAACCAAAAGACACAGACTGGCTGAATGGATACAAAAACAAGACCCTTCTATATGCTGCCTACAAGAAACCCACTTCAGACCAAGGGATACATATAGACTGAAAGTGAAGGGATGGAAAAAGATATTCCATGCAAATGGAAGTCAAAAGAAAGCTGGAGTAGCAATACTCATATCAGACAAATTAGACTTGAAAGTAAAGACTATTAAAAGAGACAAGGAAGGGCACTACATAATGATCAAGGGATCCATCCAAGAAGAACATATCACAATGGTAAATATCTATGCCCCCAATATAGGAGCACCTCAATACATAAGGCAAATGCTAACAGCTATAAAAGGGGACATCGACAGTAACACAATTATAGTGGGAGACTTGAACACCCCACTTACATCAATGGACAGATCATCCAAACAGAAAATAAATAAAGACACACAAGCTTTAAAGGACACATTAGACCATCTCGACTTAATTGATATTTATAGGACATTCCATCCAAAAACGACAGACTACACTTTCTTCTCAAGTGCACACGGAACATTTTCCAGGATAGATCACATCTTGGGTCACAAATCAAACCTCAGCAAATTCAAGAAAACTGAAATCATATCAAGCATCTTCTCAGACCACAACGCCATGAGACTAGATATCAATTACAGGAAAAAAACTGCAAAAAATACAAACACATGGAGGCTAAACAATTCACTATTAAACAACCAAGGAATCACTACAGAAATCAAAGAGGAAATCAAAAAGTATCTAGAAACAAATGACAACAAAAACACAACAACCCAAAACCTATGGGACGCAGCAAAAGCAGTTCTAAGAGGGAAGTTTATAGCAATACAGTCCTACCTTAAGAAACAAGAAAATGATCGAATAAACAACCTAACATTACACCTCAAACAACTAGAGAAAGAAGAACAAAGAAACCCCAAAGTGAGCAGAAGGAAAGAAATCGTAAAGATCAGAGCAGAAATAAATGAAAAAGAAAGGAAAGAAACCATAAGAAAAATAAATAAAACTAAAAGCTGGTTCTTTGAGAAGATTAACAAAATTGATAAACCATTAGCCAGACTCATCAAGAAAAAAAGGGAGAAGATGCAAATCAACAGAATTAGAAATGAAAAAGGAGAAGTCACAACGGACACCTCAGAAATACAAAACATCATGAGAGACTACTACAAGCAACTATATGCCAATCAATTGGATAACCTGGAAGAAATGGATACATTCTTAGAAAAATACAATCTTCCAAGACTGAACCAGGAAGAAATAGAAACCATGAACAGACCAATCACAAGTACAGAAATTGAGGCAGTGATTAAAAATCTCCCAACACACAAAAGCCCAGGACCAGATGGATTCACAGGCGAATTCTATCAAACATTTCGAGAAGAGTTAACACCTATCCTTCTCAAACTCTTCCAAAATATTGCAGAAGGCGGAGCACTCCCAAACTCATTCTATGAGGCTACCATCACCCTGATACCAAAACCAGGCAAAGATGTCACAAAAAAAGAAAACTACAGACCAATATCACTGATGAATATAGATGCAAAAATCCTCAACAAAATACTAGCTAACAGACTGCAACAGCACATTAAAAAAATCATACACCACGATCAAGTGGGGTTTATCCCTGGGATGCAAGGATTCTTCAATATACGCAAATCAATCAACGTGATACATCATATCAACAAATTGAAGGATAAAAACCATATGATCATTTCAATAGATGCAGAAAAAGCTTTTGACAAAGTTCAACATCCATTTATGATAAAAGCTCTCCAGAAAATGGGCATAGAAGGAAATTACCTCAACATCATAAAAGCCATATATGACAAACCAAAAGCCAACATTGTTCTCAATGGAGAAAAACTGGAAGAATTCCCTCTAAGAACAGGAACAAGACAAGGGTGTCCACTCTCACCACTGTTATTCAACATAGTTTTGGAAGTGTTAGCCACAGCAATCAGAGAAGAAAAAGAAATTAAAGGAATCCAAATTGGAAAAGAAGAAGTAAAATTATCACTCTTTGCAGATGACATGATACTATATATAGAAAACCCTAAAGACTCTACCAGAAAACTGCTAGCACTCATTGATGAGTTTAGTCAAGTAGCAGGATACAAAATTAATGCACAGAAATCTCTTGCATTCCTATACACGAACAATGGAAGAGCAGAAAGAGAAATTAAGGAAACTCTCCCATTCACCATTGCAACCAAAAGAATAAAATACCTAGGAATAAACCTGCCTAAGGAGGCAAAAGATCTGTATGCAGAAAACTTTAAGACATTGATGAAAGAAATCAAAGATGACATAAATAGATGGAGGGATATACCATGTTCCTGGATTGGAAGAATCAACATCGTGAAAATGACTGTACTACCCAAAGCAATTTACAGATTTAATGCAATCCCGATCAGATTACCAATGGCATTTTTCACAGAACTAGAGCAAGAAATCTTACGATTTGTATGGAAACGCAAAAGACCCCGAATAGCCAAAGCAATCTTGAGAAGGAAAAATGGAGTTGGTGGAATCAGGCTTCCTGACTTCAAACTATACTACAAGGCCATAGTGATCAAGACAGTATGGTACTGGCACAAAAATAGAAAGGAAGATCAATGGAACAGAATAGAGAACTCAGAAGTAAGCCCAAACACATATGGGCACCTTATCTTTGACAAAGGAGGCACGAGTATACAATGGAAAAAAGACAGCCTCTTCAATAAGTGGTGCTGGGAAAATTGGACAGCAACATGTAAAAGAATGAAATTAGAACACTTCCTAACACCATACACAAAAATCAACTCCAAATGGATGAAAGACCTACATGTAAGGCCAGACACTATAAAACTCCTAGAGGAAAACATAGGCAGAACACTCTTTGACATACATCAAAGCAACATCCTTTTTGACCCACCTCCTAGAATCATGGAAATAAAATCAAGAATAAACGAATGGGACCTCATGAAACTTCAAAGCTTTTGCACAGCAAAAGAAACCATAAACAAGACTAAAAGGCAACCCTCAGAATGGGAAAAAATAATTGCCTATGAAACAACGGACAAAGGATTAACCTCCAAAATATACAAGCAGCTCATGCAGCTTCATACCAAAAAAGCAAATAACCCAATCCACAAATGGGCAGAAGACCTAAATAGACATTTCTCCAAAGAAGACATACAGATGGCCAACAAACACATGAAAAGATGCTCAACATCACTCATCATCAGAGAAATGCAAGTCAAAGCCACAATGAGGTATCACCTCACACCAATCAGAATGGCCATCATCACAAAGTCTGGAAACAACAAATGTTGGAGAGGGTGTGGAGAAAAGGGAACTCTCCTGCACTGTTGGTGGGACTGTAAGTTGGTACAGCCACTATGGAAAACAATCTGGAGGTTCCTTAAAAAACTACAAATAGAACTACCATATGATCCAGTAATCCCACTCCTGGGCATATACCCAAAGAAAACCATAATCCCAAAAGAAACTTGTACCATAATGTTTATTGCAGCACTCTTTACAATAGCCAGGACATGGAAGCAACCTAAATGCCCATCAACAAATGAATGGATACAGAAGATGTGGCATATATATACAATGGAATATTACTCAGCTATAAAAAGGGATGAGATGGAGCTATATGTAATGAGGTGGATAGAACTACAATCTGTCATACAGAGTGAAGAAAGTCAGAAAGAGAAAGACAAATATTGTATGCTAACTCACATATACGGAATCTAAAAATGGTACTGATGAACTCAGTGACAAGAACAGGGAAGCAGATACAGGGAATGGACTGGAGAACTCGAGGTATGGGAGGGGGCGGGGGGTGAAGGGGAAACTGAGAAGAAGCGGGAGAGTAGTACAGACATATATATACTACCAACTGTAAAATAGTCAGTGGGAAGTTGTTGTATAACAAAGGGAGTCCAACTCGAGGATGGAAGATGCCTTAGAGGACTGGGGCAGGGAGGGTGGGGGGGAATCGAGGGGGGGGCGTCAAGGAAGGGAGGGAATATGGGGATATGTGTATAAAAACAGTTGATTGAACCTGGTGTACCCCCCAAAAAAAATAAAAAAAAAAATAAAAAAAAAAAAGAAATTGAGTGTTATTCTGCTTTGAGAAGTGATCCAGTATGAGAAAATAATTACTTCATTTATAGAAGCTAAGGGAAAGAGTCAATGTTCATTCAACAAATAAAAATGCACCCCATCAAATGAATCACTATGCTGTACACATGAAACTAACATAATATTGTAAATCAACCATATTTCAATAAAATTATTTTTAAGCCTAAGGAAAAAAAAAAAAAATAGAATGTAAGCTTTAAGAAGAAAACAATATATTATTTTCTTCTATAATTTCTTATAGTAGTGCATTATTTTAAGCAAATTAAATAAAATGGGTACCAAATCAAAAGTTTCAGCAGTAGCAACACTACTTTTCAAAATGTCACTGATGATTTATGAAAGCAAATAAAATCATTAAGCGTAAGAAAAAGATGCAAGGGTTGACTTGACTGAAGCCTTTAAGGCTGCATTTGCTAGCCCCATCAATGGTCTAAAATTGTGCTCTCCAATTTATCATTCATTAGAATCATGTGAATGGCTGGCTAAAATGTAGATGACTATAACCTCATGCTCAAGTTTTAGACTCAGTAATATCTGGCATGAGGCCTGATCATTTGCATTTTTATCAATTCTCCAGGTGATATTAGCTCAGAAACCACACATTAAAAACCACTGGCTTAAACTATCTTGCAGATTTACTGAAAGAAAAACTCTTTCCAGAGATAAAACAAAACAAAACAAAACAAAAACTCCCACTCTCCCCATGCTTAGAGTAAGGATATGGTATTCATTTTCTTGTTCACTGGTTGGTATTAGAATTTCCTTTTGCCTTTTATGGGATTCAGACCACTCCACACTGACACCACTAAAACAAAGCAATTTTAGGGCAATATGGCTTTAGGACATGTATCAAATAATACTGTAATGTCCTAGATTATGCAGCTATAGGTATAATTTATAGTCTTACACATATGACTCTCCATTGTGTTACTTCCTAAAAGGGAAATCCAGGGTAAAATGAACAGAAGTTTTAGAGTGTCGTGAAGAATTATATCAAAATCAAAGCAATAGCACTTCAGAGAGTGTGATTATGTGGTATTATTCTTGATTTACTAACTAGATGTGCAGCTGAATCTGTTAAAATCCCATTGCCAAGATAAAGAAAAAGCCCTTAGCTTCTCCCTCATAGCTTCTACTTTCCACTGACATTTTGCTATTAAAATATGTCTCCTGACTTAATCTAGATGATTTTACAACCACCATCATTTCTCTTCACACTCTTTTCAAGATTAAAGGGGCTATGAAAAAAGATACAAAAATAAGAGTGCGGTGTGTACTGCTGACTGGAAAGTAGTGTGTGTGATTCATGGCAAAGTATAGCTTGATTGAGAAAAATGAGACTGACACATACACGGTTTATCTCTTCCTTTTATTTACAGTTCTTGGTAGCAGGCAACTAAGAAGACAACTCCTAAAATGAGCACAGTACATCGCAGATAGCTATCATGACTGAGCCTACTCAAAAGGTAACATTTGTTTCTACAATTACTCTTAACCCTAGTTTAAGCCACTTCTTTTACTGTACTCCCATTCACTGCAGTCTGTTAGAAGGTAATATAATACCATTTCATTCTGCTACATTCAGATTTTAAAGGCAATAAACTCTAAGGCATTTGTATTCAAAATAGTGATATCACTCTCATCTATACATTTTATACACTAACATATCTAAGTATTAAGATTTTCAAAATATGTAGTACTTTTTTGTTGAAAATGTTGACAGAATACGAATTTTAAAGTGACTGCTATACAGTCCCTGAGACACAGTGGCACACAGTTTTGAAGATGAACACCTTCATCTGGGCTCATGAAGTTTTAACACATATCTTCTGTAGTGGTTTAATTTCTAAATTTAATTTTGAATCTATTTTTTAATTTAATTTAATTTTGTATTTTTTATTTTTAATTTAATTTAATTTTGTATTTTGTATTTAATTAAATTTATTTATTTTTTGGCTGCATTGGGTCTTCATAGCTGCTTGTGGGCTTTCTCTAGTTGCCACGAGCAGGGGCTACTCTTCGTTGTGGTACACAGACTTCTCACTGCAGTGGCTTCTCTTGTTGCAGAGCACAGGCTTTAGGCGCGTGGGCTTCAGTAGTTGTGGCATGTGGGCTCAGCAGTTGTGGCTCGTGGGCACTAGAGCACAGGCTCAGTAGTTGTGGCGATTAGGCTTAGTTGCTCCGCGGTACGTGGGATCTTCCGGGACCAGGGATGGAACCCATGTCCCCTGCATTGGCAGACGGACTCTTAACCACTGTGCCATCAGAGAAGTCCCTGAATCTAAATTAATGTCTTGATTGTTGTTCTACAAGTTAATGACTGAAGAACAATTAGGGGGAAAAAAAGCTCAAAACCAGGATTTGCATGGAAATAAAGGATTGAATGTGATCTACAGATTATTCTGACTGTACAGAATTACTGAGCATATGATGTGCTAGAAGAACAGCACAGATTTACATAACTCAAAAGCTGCCATGACTTTTACTCACGAAAGAAAGGGTATTCTACACCAGAAAATTAAAAGTATTGATTTAACAACTGTGCCAAGATAATCATGAGTTTGGCACACTGTGTCTCTATGGCATGACATTAAACATAAAATCCAAGGACCTAAATGGAGTATATTAATGTGTGGAAGTTAATGAAAACTCAAGATACTGAAATTGAGAATAAAATTTTCTTTGATTTATGTGAAAAAAGGCCTTGATCATCAGCTACTATCTAATGGGCTTCTCCATTCCTTAGGAATAAGTAAAAAATAAATCTATGAGCCTCATGATAAATGCCAATAATAAAATATCAGATGGTTTAAAATAAAAGCAAACTAAGATTTTAATCACTATTGACTATGTCTGAAGAAGGAATGAAATACAATTCCAAAAAATTTAAAAGAAAAAAAAAACCTTTTTCAGAAAAAGAAAAAAAAAAAAGCACAAAAAAGTTTACCTTCCAGGGATTTCCCATTAATACTAGAAACTTAAATCTCTGCCATGATTGTAAACATACTTGTTAGATCCAGCATGGTTGCTCATGTCCAAAGCAGTGGAAAGCAATAAGGCAAAGGATTTTACCTGGGCCTCATTTATCCCTTTGTATTTATGTGTCTTTTTGATATTCTACTTCATTTTTTAAATGATTGAGGATGCTTTCACAGTTACAGTGTAACAAGATAAAAACTGGATGGGGAAATAAGGGCAAGAAAAAATAAAGATTGAAAGATAATAGGAAGTAGGATAAACTATACAGATACAGATGATGATGTAGATAATAGTAGATATACAGGTATAGTTGTAGATACAAATATATCTAGATATTGATTACAGTATAGATACCATAAACTCCTACAGTTACCAAAGTGGGTTACAAATTTGCCTCTAGGCTTAAATTTTTTTAATATTTATTTTTATATTTACTTATTTATTTGGCTATGCCTGGTCTTAGCTGTGGCATGCAGGATCTTTGTTATGGCATGAGGGCTCTTAGTTGCAGCATGTGGGATCTAGTTCCCTGACCAGGGATCAAACCCGGGCTCGCTGCCTTGAGATTGCGGAGTCCTAACCACTGGACCACCAGCAAAGTGCCAAGGCTTAAATATTTTAATTGAGGAAAATCACATTTTCTAAAATTCTCAATCTTGGGGCTTCCCTGGTAGCATAGTGGTTAAGAATCTGTCTGCCAATGCAGGGGACACGGGTTCAAGCCCTGGTCCCAGAAGATCCCACGTGCCATGGAGTACCTATGCCCATGCACCACAACTACTGAGCCTGCGCTCTAGAGACTGCAAGCAACAACTTCTGAAGCCCATGTGCCTAGAGCCCATGCCCTGCAACAAGAAAAGCCACCACAATGAAAAGCCTGTGCACCACAACGAAGAGTAGCACCCGCTCTCCACAACTAGAGAAAGCCCGCACGCGACAATGAAGACCCAATGCAGCCAATAAATAAAAATAAATTTATTAAAAATTAAAATAAAATAAAATTGTCAATCTTATGAAACTAGTAATGATAAAAAGTAAATGAATGTATTTGAACCATAATACTTTATCATTTGCTTCTGACATTCTTCAGATTTCTCTACGGTCTTCCCCTAAAAGTTCCCAAATTTTATACTTTGCAACCGAAAGACAAGAGTTGAAACTTAACTCCTCTTATCTGCTATCAACCTTGATTCCCAAGGTAAACGATTGCTTACATTTGAGATCTATTTAGGACTTTAATACACTGTCTTCTGTATTTTTCTCATATCATCACTATTCATTCATCTACATTTCAAGTTATTACTCTCTAAAGGAAATCGCAAATCATATTTAATATACTTTTCATAGGAAAGGAAAAACCTGTCCATTTTGCATTATTAATAAAAACAATGAGTTAGATTAGACATTTACTGCTAATGGGGTCAGAAGCCATTGACTAAGCACAGTAGCACTGCTGCTTTTCCGGCTTTTATCTAAAGCACATGCTGAGGGCCTTTATCCACCCACTTAATCTCTTAAACTTTTAGATCTAAGTTCTTCTTTTAAATCCTCTTTTCTTGTTTTGTTTTGTCTCCTAACCCTTGAAGTTCTCTTAGATAAGCTCTAAATTCAGTTGAAATAATCCCTATTGATTCTTGTGTTTCTCATAAAGTTTGAGAGCAGGAAAACAAACTCAGATCAAAAGCTGAAATAAATGTCACTGAGCTAATAAAAACAATAAATGCACTTAATATTTAAGCCAACAATAGATATGTTCAGCAAAAAGTATACACCCAACAACAGCAAACCTCCATAACATTTACTAAATGCTCAGCTAATTCTTCTATACCCCTACATGGCAGGTACCATTACCCCCATTTTACAGATAAGGGAATTGATGAGAGGTAGATTAAATAGTTTGTACAAAGTCACATGGCTAGTGAGGGATGGAGCTGTGATTCTAATTCTAGCAATCGGCTCCAGTCCATACTGGAACCCCTAAACTGCATCTCCTAAGAGGGAACTGTTCAAAGGCTGATTGCCCTGTTCCAAATGCAGCTTCTTATATGATCTTGATTATTTGCTCTCTCATATCCTGCTGTTCACACTCCTTCTTAGTTAGCAATTTAATGTTACCAAATAAAACTTTTAAAATCTACACAAAGGAGAACATTTTTGAAGTTAGACATTACACAGGACTGGGTCCCCACAAATAAATAGATTTTTATAGGCAGAAATGGGTGCTACTAATGGAAGAAACATGAAGAGCAAGGAAAAGGTGGCAGGGATGATAGATGTAGGCTCTGGACTGCTGAGCATGGCTTCAGCGTGCAGTGTTAGGAGAAGTAGGAGTGAAATAACCACTTAGGATCAGACGATGGGAGCCTTGAATTTCAAGAAAGAACACAAGTGGAGGTCATAGAAGATTATGGAATCAGAGAGTGATATGAGAAGACATTTTGTTGCAGAAATTGATCCCACGAGAAACCAAGCACCACACTCGGAGGGTTGGAGAACTCAGGTTCATTGAGCCGGCGGACCCAGACGAGCTAACGCTCCAAAATTCTGGGCCCCGTTCCAGGTGAATTCTCTCCTTATATAGGTTAAGACACATAGCTGCAGTTGGCATTAATTGATGGCTACAGTTGGCATTAACTGATTGGCTACTCAGTTTCCATAGGTTACAGGTGATTACAGAGCGCACAGTTGCTAGGGGTTACATGCAAAGGGTTTTCAAACAAAGGCAGGCAGGGGCAGGAACAGAACATTCCATACTTATCTGATCATCTTTTAGGTTCCAGTTGATTGTTAAAGTATTTTGTCCTCACTCTAGTGCAGCAAGCAGGTTTTACAGAAGCAGAGCATACAGCTGTTTTCTAGCTGTGTATGAACTCCAGAGTTTCCTCATCAATTTGATGTAAGAAACCTTCTTTTGCAGCAGTGAGAAAAATTGATAGGGAAGGCTGAAGGCCAGAGATAGGAAGACCAATTAGGAAGCTATTACAGTTGTCCAAACTATTGGAAAAGAGGGTGTGGATCAGGTCAGTGACAATGTTAACAGAAAGAGAAACTGCAGAAGTGGAATTGACTTTTCCTGGTAGTTTCTTAGACTTTGTTTCTGAGATAGAGAAAAGAAAATTAAAAATTAATTCTAAAATGTCATGACTAGTTGATTGCAAAAAGATATGGAGCCATTAGCCCAGCAAAAGACCAGAAAAGAAAATGCTTATTGTTAAGACAAGTTTGATTGTGGACATGATTAATGTGAGGTGGTAGGACAAAATCTATGTAAAGACACCTATCAAATATTTATTGAGTATGGAACTCAATGGAAGAGATTGAGGGAAAAGATGTATATTTTAGAGTTGTCTTAATATAAGTGATAGTTGAAATTATGGTAATAAATGACATAGCAGAGAAAAAGAAAAAGAGAAAATAATATAGTAAAGGAAACCTGAGAAGAGATTCTTGAATATATATATTTAGAAATAAAACAAAAGGAGAGTTAGGAAGAAAATGTCAAAAGGTTAGCACAAAACAATCACACAGAAGCCAAAGACTAAATTTTCATAAAGAAGATGTATAAAGTCTACTGGCTCTGGTTCGATGATACTAGCCTGACTATGCTATATGGTGGATATTACAAAAACTATGTGAAAATCATGATTCTAACAGCATAATTAGTGATTTTTAAAAAATAAAGTCAAAAAAGATATTTTGTGAACTATTAAAAAAAGATAATGAGGTAGAAAAAGACAAAAAATGAGAAGAAACTATTTGATTTTATAACTGGGTGACTTTTTTTAGAGAAATTTCAGAAGAGTTATAGGGATAAAAGCTATATGGCCAGGTAGTGAAATGTATACACTCATGAAAGTGAAGGCAAAGAGTAGGTTCACTGAGAGTTATTAAATAGTAAAATATACCATTGTAAACATTTGGTATAGTTATTTTATTTTAATTACTTTCTGTAGCCCAACATGTGAACCGTATGTTCGTGGGATGTCCCATTGTATAAATTTTGGTGGGTGACTTGAAAAGCTAGAAAGATGAGGCATGCTCTCTTAAGCCCACCCTAGCAGCTAGGGTGAGAACACGGGACTGAGGCTTGTCCTTGCACATGCTTTTGCCTACAACTTTGATTGTGGAGTGTGCCACACACTCCAGACAAGCAGAGAGAACAGACAATTTCTTTGAGGAGCACCAGCAACATCCTGTTTCTAGAAGCAGCATAAACAAATGTCATCAACAGCAGCTAGTGTATAGTGGTGGTGGTAACGGTACTTAGGCCATTTCTGAAACATGAAGTTTGGTATAGTCCTGGCTGTGCTGCCCATCTTAGTTCTTCTCTAATTTTTTTAAATACATCTTTATTGGAGTATAACTGCTTTACAATGTTGTGTTAGTTTCTGCTGTACAACAAAGTGAATGAGCTATTTGTATTCATATATCCCCACATATCTCCTCCCTCTTGAGTCTCCCTCCAACCCTCCGTATCCCACTCCTCTAGGTCAACAGAAAGCACTGAGCTGATCTCCCTGTGTTATGCAGCAGCTTCCACTAGCCATCTGTTTTACATTTGGTAGTATATATATGTCAATGCTATTCTCTCACTACGTCCCAGCCTCCCCTTCCCCTTCTCTAAGTTTTGACTCAGGATTTCTAGCCTTCCAGACAGTTTGGAGAACTATTTGATATGCTTCAAATATATGACTTACCTCTGTAAATCAGAGCTGATTTCTGTTTCTCACAGCTAAGAATACTGACTGACAAGTATGACAGATCAAGGTAACTAAGAATTTTAGGCCTCTTGCTTGAGAATATTTGAAAAGTCTCAACATGGTATACAGGCTGGGTAAGAAAGCAAGTGAAAATAGTGAAGGATTAATTTTATGGGATAGTGAAGAGTCCATAAGGACTTGAGAACTTGATGGGAATAAAGAATAGGCTCATAAGAACAAAAGAGTAACAGAGATTGGAGGAGAATTTAACGGTTCAGTGTAGCAGAAGTCAACAGGTGATGTGATTCCATGTTTTTCGGGCAACTACATGGAATCAACCTGACCTTGCCACTAGCTACACCCCTTAAGGAATGGTTGCCGTACTAACAGGAAAGAGAGAGAGTCCATCTTTGTGTTACTTAGTGCCGCTGCCTCTCATTTAAATCTTCAAACAGCATTTCCTCAGCCTCTTGGTTCTAGTACATCTTGTGGTTCTCCCTGACTGACTTGATATCACCTGATTTACTTTATGTTCCTTTTAAATGTTTATGTCCAAGTAATACTTGTATATAGTAAAAATTGAAAAAAAAAAGAAAAGCATATAACAAAAAACAGCAGTTTCCTGCTTCAATCCTCCACAGCCTAGTCCTGTTCCCCAGAGAAAAATACCTCTATTTCTATTTTTAGTTCTTCTGAAGTAAAAGTAAATTAAAACAAAAACAAAAGACCTTGAAAATCCCCCACTATGTACACTGTATACAAAATAAACCATCACTGTTAATACGCTGGGAGTGAAAATCTTGAAAAATATATATAAATAGAATTGTCATACAGTTGCAAGACTCTGCAAACTTCAAACTTTTGTTTCTCCTAAAACAAGATTCCTGTGTTGGGTGGTATGGGTATGTTTGCTTCGTTTATTCATTTGTTTTTGTTTGGGAATCTGTTTCTTTGACATGGAATTGAACCTCTGAGCTTAGAGACAGAGTGGAAAGCAGAAATGGCTGTATCTATGTACTCTTTTCAAGTAATCAAGGCAAAGCAAAAATCAAAGTGTACAGTTATTCATATTTTATTAGCCTAAGTATCTAGGTGCTTTTAATTATAAATGACTGGTCAATTTTTCAAAAAGTACTTATCTTCCCCCAAAGAAAAACATAAAAAATTAAATTTGGTTGCAATTTATACAAATTAAGATCTCATCTAAATAATGATTTAGAACTTTAAAATTACAAACCCAACTGACTCCAACTACCTGATATAGAATATGCAGACATTTATTATCAGAATACTTTAAAATTTTAACAATGCATCTTAGCGCTAGGGCTAAAAATTTTATATATTTCATCCTGCTATGCAATGGAGAAACTTTGAATATTTCTAACTCACAGCATCCATATCTTAGAAAAATCTAGTTATTAGAAAGTCCTTCCTTATTTTCAGCCAATGTGCTTTCTATATGTTTTCTCTTTTCTCAAAGTTAAGCTGATTGCAAAACACAGCTTAAGTGTCCTTCATTCTTCAGAAGCTTCAAATATTAAATAAAACATTTCTCCTAGCTAATATTCACAACAACTTTAATTACTTTCCACATGAAGCCCAAAACTGTTTGTCAGTCTCTCTTAAAATATAGTGACCTGAACTGAACACAATATTCCAGGCATTATATCATAGGTACAAGCATTTCACAGGATCAGAATGTTCCATTTCTAGTAATATAGCCTAAGAAAGAATTAGCTTTTTTTGGCAAATGTGGAATCATATTGACCCTGTGGTCTTCCAAAATCCTAAGTGTTTTTCTTATGTACTGCTCTCAAGTTAGGTCTCCCTTTAGACCATTAGATTTGCATAAGTCCTGTACTTATGATTCAGTGGGGAAAATGGCGTGTTCACTGCATAGTTTCATTTAACAATGTTTTCAGCCATCATTCATTTACTTATGCACAGCACAATCCAACAAATGATTTCAAAGACCACAAAATAAGTTATCAGCTTGCTATGTGCCTGACATAATGAGGCTGTCAACAAATTTTTACTCAAGTGAAATAAACAGCCCTAAAAAATAATTATGTATTTATTTAGTGTTATTACTCCTCAAGGCATTTTTCAATCATTGATTTACAGTACATCATGTAATATAGGCAAGAAAAGTTTTTGTTTTGATAGGACTTACCACATGAAAATATATTAGCTTTACACTAATATAAAATCTTAAAAATTCTTGCAGGAAAGGGAGCTCCCCTCTTGGTAGTAGGTGTAGATAACTTTGCTTTCATGGTGGCTCTCCAATCTGAGTTTTACATATGTCTCATTTTTGTCTTTTCATTCTAAATGCCTTACTAATTACCACCTTTCTGCCAGAATCTTTATTTGAATGATCATAATTTCTCCTCATGATGTCATGACTTCCTTTGGAGAAATAACAAGGGTAGTTATAGTGCATGCCAGTTGCATATATGAAAATTTGGGCTTCTTTGACTTAGCTTCAAAAGAAAACAGGGGAAGCAAACAATTATTGAGCATCCTCTATGGTGCAGACACTAGGCTGAGATATTTCAGAGATATGATCTCATTTCAGTCTCATAAGATTCTGTAAGGTACATATTGTTTTTGTTTTATAAATGAAAAATATTGGCAGAACTAAGCCTCAAAGAGGTTATTTGGCCCAATAGCAGAATGTGATTCAGCTAAGATTCAAACACAGATTTTTCTGATTCTGTATCCGTTTTCTTTCCTCTGAAAGAGCTTAGGTGAGATTCATTACATTTATACGGGAATTAGGATGCTTTTAAGCATCAAAAAAAAAAAAGTGTGGCATGTCTTCTTCAGGTATCCAGCATAAAGAGATTCTACAGAGACATTAGAACTCCAGTTTCCATATACAATAGGGCTAAAGAGCTTTAAATATGAACACTGTTTTAAGGAAGTTCCAGGTGAAGAAACAGACTGAATATTACATATTTCCTTGCACAAAGTAAGGCTGAACAAAATTCACAAATTCAGTTCCATCCTACTAGTGAGAGTTTACAAATAATTAAGAGACCCCAGAAGACTTTGAAGAATCCAGATACTGTGGGATAGCAGAGAGTTACATAAGGCATCTGCTGCATAACCATCACTAGCTTGTAAATGTGATGATCTCACCCTGCCTGTTTCCACCTACTTGTGCCAATTTCAAGATGAACATCTTACCCATCCAACTTGTCCTTTCATCTCCCAACTGTTTGATTTTCTTTGCAAAGATGAAGTAATAAGGTGATATTTTATGTTATCTTTTGCTTTTCATGGCCTCAAAAAAATAGCTCAGTTTGTTCAAATTTTCCATATCTTGAAGGAATGTCTGACAAGGCTTTTGTTGTGGATGGATTTCCTTTTCACAGATGGCCGGCTTGCTTACCAGCTGTAGTTTGATAGTTATTACAGTTAATTTACTTAGAAAATGAAGGCTTTACTCTGCAGCACAAGGGTATTTTACACTTAGCTGACAAATCCAATGCCCTTCTAATTATACTGGCATACTCAGACTGCCATGCCTGACCTTACTTATACATCTCTGGCTCAGAAGTGTAGGCAGTACCCTAGGTTTAGAAACCCCTTAGCAACACACTTGCAATCATATTAAGAGTCTATTTCTTCACAACTGTAGTTTGAGGGTTACCAGATGAGCACGTTTCAATCTTCGGAATAGAAATCAGAACACTAAACCCTGACTCATTATGAGGAAGAGAAGAGGTAGAGAAGAATATCTAATCTATTTTACTGTATAGTAAAATCCCCTCAGATCTTAACAGCTTGCATTCAAGAAGTACCAGGTCCTTAGATTCAAGGAGCTTAGGGTACCATGGTGAGAGAGTTACATGGTGAAAGTCAACT
Source organism: Hippopotamus amphibius kiboko (assembly GCF_030028045.1). Taxonomy (NCBI): domain Eukaryota; kingdom Metazoa; phylum Chordata; class Mammalia; order Artiodactyla; family Hippopotamidae; genus Hippopotamus; species Hippopotamus amphibius. Next base: position 29,291,686 of record NC_080191.1, read on the forward strand.
CAGTTGTCCTTTTACATTGCTCAATTTCCAGTCAAATAAAAATTTTATTTCTGTCTAATATGATGCAATTGCAATACATATACTATATATATATAGTCAGAACTGTTAATGAAAGTGGATGAAGAAATTGTCTAAACTGGATGTTTGGAGGAATACCAAGAAAAACCCGTGACTCAAAACAAATTTCCCACCCAGATGCTGCACCTTTAGAATGTCATTAATTTGTGTGTTTTTTTCTTTGAAGTGTATTTATATTCCCAGGGTGAACCACATGTTTAAAGTATTAATGTAATATTAGTTCTTTTCAGATTGCCTTTTCCTAACAGGAGAAACTCGGAGTTAATAGTCTTTTATGATACTAATATGGAAATAAGTTCGTGTATAATTAAGTGAAAAAGATAAATAGAAAATTACATGCATATATATATGTATGTGTATATATGACCACAGCTATTTAAGACAAAAATACAGAAACAGATTGGAAGGAAATACAACAAAACAGTAACAATCATTGTTACCAGGAGAGTGGATTCTTATATTTACTGATTCTGTATTTTCCAAATGCTTTATATGTTTTTAACTATAACTTTAAAATAACAATAGGTTCTTGATAAAAATGGTTAGTATGCATTTCACATTGTTGAAACATGTAAAGTGAAACACTGGCACTAAGAATTGGCTCTTGATGTACCTGTGCTGTTCCCCCTCCTATAAACTGTCTGGCTGGCTCTCTGGCAGTTGTTAGCATTCAGGATGTCCTCCCCCTTCAACTGCAATTTTGTCCCTATTGTGTTCCCCTAACTTTGCTCAGCTCTCATGCTCTACAGAGTTGTGTGAAGACTTCTTTGTAACTTTCCCCATGTCTGTAAGCACTTAATTTCTACATGTCACTATCACATTCCTCTGTAAGGGTGATCAAATACTGCTGTATCTCCCTGTTCTTTTATTTAAGAAGTGCCTTTCCCAAGGGAAGGTATTTGCGTATCTTTCCACAAACATCAATCTACTCTTCTTTGGGAGATTCATCTTTTGTAGGATTTAGTATCCCCCATCTAGAAGTTGTCCCTTAACACATTATGTCGTTGTTCTTTTCCATAATACTATGATATACTGAATCGTACATCAGCCTATTTTTCTGTTTTGTTCCTTTAGCTTTTTAATTTTTTTCCACGGGAAATAAGTGTGAGTGTCTCGTGTTAGAGGCATCATAGGTATAAGCCAATTACAATCTCATAATACATAATACTGTGCCTCACACTGGGTTGTTTCCCACACTAGTGAGCTACTTTTGTTCCATCTGTCTGCCTATAAACTGGCTAAATAATAATAATAGATTAAAAATAAAAAGTGAGGTCATAGGATAGTAAGGCAAATTCCCTAAAAACCTTAATGTACAAGTCAAAGAAGACAGTTGAGAATTGAATGTCAATAAAATTTTAGAATACAATGCCTTGTTAAAAAGTCATTGTTAGCCAGCAAAACCATATAAATCATGTGTTTAATTCAAGGGACTGCTTAAGTTACATTTAAAAGGAAAGGAAGGAAAACCTATGATTGGCTATGATTTAAAAGAAATCATACTGGGCATGGTTTAAGATTTGTTACATCTCTCCTGAAAACACATAAAGCAACTGAAGAGTAATATATTTAGCAATTTTCAGAAACCCTGAAGGTGTAAAATGCCAAATGTAACCAGAAATCTTATTTTCAGGGCGAATATATATTTCTTTCAAGATTTCATTAAAATTAGGAGAGCAAGGGTGAACTGTATTAAAGAAAGACTGTGAATTTGAAAGCAGGCATTGTCATCTGGAATTTGGGGTCAGCATCTCAATTTCCCATCTGATTTGTATTAGTCTTTACACATGTAGAAAGGTTGTGAGGTTAGCTGGGGCTATGTCTTGCAGCTGCTCTGCTTTATTGAGGAGGCTCGTCCAAGGAAGCTGAGAGCTGCTTCAGGTCCTTTGGGCAAAGTCGATTCATTGGTTTCACACAACATTATTGCCTTTCAAAGCTGAATAATGGATTTGCAAGTGGATTTAAGAAAGTTAAGAGGAAACAGAATAATTTCTCATTATGATTTATTCTTATGACTTTCTCTGTTCGTTAACCTATCTCAGGAAATATTAAACATCATACTTATTTTCACTGATGGCTGGAAATACTTGCTGATTCTCAGAAGTAAAACTACTTCCATTTCCATTTTATAATATAGTTTCTATTCATAGATAAATTTTTATGTTTAAAAATATTTTGATGGTATGATCTTATTGACAAATATACTTAACACAAGATAAAAAGTACTCTATGTAAATTAGACACCAAAATGATGATGTTAGACTTTGAAAGAGACTCTCGTTTCAAATGCAGATTCTGGGGACGTCCCTGGTGGTCCAGTGGTTAAGAAACTACCTTCCAATGCAGGGGATGTGGGTTTGATTCCTGGTTAGGGAGCTAAGATTCCATGTGCTATGGGGCAACTAAGCCCACGCACTCTAGAGCCCAAGCGTGCCACTACTAGCCCACACACTGGAGACTACATGCCACAACTAGAGAGCCTGCCCACCACAACTACTGAGCCCACATGCTCTGAAACCCGTGCATCACAACTAGAGAGAAGCCCATGCATGGCAACGAGGATCCCACAAGCCGCAACTAAGACCCAATGCAGCCAAATAAATAAACATATTTTTTAAAAGACCTCTTCTTGTTTGTAAGTAAATAAATAAATTAATGTAGATTCTGTATTATTCCCTATTGATACATGAAGTCTAACAGATGGTATTACTTCTCAGGAACAACTGACAAGTGTGATATTTGTTTTTCCTTTTCCATTTTAAAGGAGATACAGGAATATTTTTTAGAATTATTTTCCCTTTTGTTATATAAAACTTTCCTGCTTTGAACTACCCAATTCAGCATGGCTAGTTGAAAAGTAAAAGATGCAGGGAATCAGGAACTCATTTGTTTTTTGTTACATCTAACAATTACTTTGAATTCTTCATACTTCCACAGTTTTCCTCTGGTTTGATTGTTCAGGAATCAAGTAAATACTGTCTGGATCTATACGGTATCTATCTCCTTTACTGTCTTCTCCCCCAAATCAAATTTGTGTGAAAAAGCAGGTGGTATCTATTATGTATGCCTCCTCCCTTCACTGAAATAACTTCCTTGTGTTCCTGAGTAACATAAATTAAGACCAAGACCATTGGCCTGCAGGAATGTAAGAGATTTCATAGTCTTCGTGGTCAAGACTAACCCAAGAAGTGAGAAGCTTCCAAAAAATTTCATACGCTTCCAAATTGAAATAAAGAACCAAGTTTTCTCCCACCAGTGACACCTTCCCCCAGCCTCAACATCACGCCACAATCACCCATATCCACAGGCAAATGGGAGAAAAGTGAAGGAGACAACGGCAGGCAGGAAAAACATGATTCATCAGGCTTGCATTCTATCCTTTGCTTACATGGGAATGGGAAAGCACCCCCAAAAAGGAGGGAGGTGACCTTGTCCAGTTCCTTTCTAAGCATGTTAATGATAGGCCTCTAGTCAAATATACTAGTAGTATTTCCTAGAAGGGCTTTGTGGATAGAATGCTTCTAGCGGGATGTACCTGCTCTGTCTAGGATTACTTATAGAAAAATACAAATAAACAAATAACAATAAAGAAAAGACAAGAATCTATGAATAAAGAGAAATAACATGTAAGCAACATAATTATAATTATGTATACAGAGAAGGACCGTAACTGAAGCAGTTCCCTTTAGGTATGTGATTTAGCCACACACATCACTCTAAGAGGTCATATGTTAAATCTTGGCAAGAGCATGCAACTGAAAAGGGACCTGGGGAGTGACATCAGCTTGTTAGTCCTCTTCATGCTTCACTATTATCTGAGATTTCTGTATCCTTGAAGTTATTAGTAAAGCTGACACAAGACAAAATCTCTCACTCTCATAAGTTTGATTTAAAATCAGATCTGTTATCTCATCAAGAGAAATAACCATGGCTGCCCACTTTTGTCATGAGAGGTCTCTGATCCTATGGTGTTTGTGTGAGTTTTGACATCTTATGATTCTCAACATTCACCCATGCACCCTCAGAATTCTGGATTTTAGCAGACATTTTGGCACCCTATTTTAAAACCTCAAATTCCCAATTTCTTGATTTTTATGTACTGGAGCCGAAAAACATATATCGTTGCATTTTACCACCAAGCCTACATTTGTTGAGAATTCTGGCTAAGCCAAGGTCTTAAATTATGTCTGTTTTATATAGATATTCTACTGCAATTAGAAAAAAAAAGCTAATAACCATCCAAACTCTTATGCCTTTGATAGCACTCTTCTACTGGAAGGGCAAATGTTTCTGTCACTTCTATTTCTAATTTTATTTTAATATAGTTTGGTGCAATTAACATTCTGATAATTTTATATCAGATGTAAGTTTAGTAAATCAAATATTAGTCATTTTGAATGTTAATAGTATATCAATACATTAAAATTTAGATACTCAATTTTTCATAAAGCATTTATTTTTTTTCCTACTATGTGGCAGATGTGGTACTATGCTAAAAGCTATAGCAAATATAAAATACAATCATGAGTCTTTCTTGGAAGAGGTTTAATATACAGAAAGAGTAAATTCAGTAACCAGGTAATTAAAGTGAGATGTGACAAATGTTAGATTAAGTGTTGAGTGCTATGGAAACATAGAGAAAGAATTGCTGAGCTGGAAGGAAGAATCAATAAGATTCCTCTGAATGGGTGGCTGTTGGTCTGAGACTTGAAGACGGAATAGGAAGTCAGGTCATCAGGTACAGGAGGATGGAAAGTGCATTTCAGTGAGAGAGAAGAGCAGGCATGCAAGCAGAGCATGAAAGAGTAATCGTCTAGAAGCAGATAAGAGAGTGTATGGAGTGACTGGAAGACAAAGGATGTGCTGGAGTACCACCAGTCTCTTGCAGGATACCATTTTAGAAGCTACTGCTTTAGCTCTGGCTTGAGATTTCGATGGGCTCAATTAAGGCAGTGGCAGAGAATTTTTTTTAAAAAGAAAGAGAAAAACAGGAGATATTCAATAAGTGCACTGAGTATGATATGAGCAAAAATAAAGGAATAATATTTATAGGATGGAGTCTTAGTCATAAAAAAGAATGAAATAATGCCATTTGTGGCAACATGGATAGACCTAGAGATTATCATCCTGAGTGAAGTAAGCCAGACAGAGAAAGACAAATATCATGATATCACTTATACGTGGATTCTAAAAAAATGATACAAATGAACTTATTCACAAAACAGAAACAGACTCACAGACTTAGAAAACAAATTTATGGTTATCAAAGGGGAGAGGTGGAGGAGAGGGGTAAATTAGGAGGTTGGGATTAATGTATACACAATGCTATATGTAAATCAGATAATCAACAAAGACCTACTGTATAGCACAGGGAACTCTACTCAATACTCTGTAATAACCTACATGGGAAAAGAATCTAAAATAGAAAAGATATATGCATATGTATAACTGAATTACTTTGCTGTACACCTGAAATTAACACATTGTAAATCAACTATCCTCCAATATAAAATAAAGATCTTTAAAAAATTATTTAAAAAATTTTTAAAAATAAAAGAATAAAGGACTATTTGCAGGAGCAGCAGGCCTCTAGGCCTTTGGGTTTAACAATCTGGTGACGAGATCAGCTTGCATAAGGACTACAGGAAGAAAAACAGGTGTGTTGAGAGGCAAGCACCACACTTTCAACCCACTGAATTCTTCCAGTTCTCGGAATAAACTAAAACTTTGTGTGCCTCAGAGTCCTCCTGTCCATGCTATTCTCTCTGTCTGGGATGCACTACCACATTTTACCCTTCTTCTTGACAAACTTTCACAGGGCTTTCAGACACAGACCAAATATTATCTTGCAAATATTTCACAGGGGAGTAAGCATTTTATTGCTTATATATCTTCCTGTACTATATACCTTCCTCACATGCCATCATCATTATTTCTTAGCTTTTTTTCTTCCTCCACTCAAACTATAAGGTACTCCAGAGCAGAAGTCATGCTCATTCCTTTAAACTCTGCACCTATCACAAAATAAGCAAATGAGCATTAGTTTTTGTTTTCAGTATTTGTTATGCCTTTATAAATTAATGTTTAAGAGAACCAAAATTGATTAACTTCAAATTATGTTTCATGTAAGCAGAAAAACCTGCATACATCTTAAGAATCAGATATAGGCATGGTTACTCTCCTTTGCCTGTAAATACTGTCACGTGTTTTCTTGTGTGCATGTAAGCATACAGTTAGTATACATTTAAATACATTCAGTAGCTGGGATAAAATCTATAATACAAACAATAACAATGACAATAACAATAATAATTCGTTTGATGCTTCTCTGAACATCCAAAACATTTGAAAAGACAATTAGTTGCTGTTGTTGGCAAATGATGTCTGAATTTTTATGATTCTAGTCAGTCAGTGAATCAGGAATCACTGAATTTGTCACTTTCTATTTTCTAGCTTGGTTGCTTTTGTGCACCATCATTCCACCAATGTCAAGTGTTAATGCAACTGGCTGGTAGTATGTACAAAATAAACTCTCTTTCCTTTTTTTAATAGACCATGCTTTTAAGAGCTAAACTGCAAATCATTTTGATCTAAACAGTTTTAATTACCTTGTTTTAAAAAAGTGTCCCTTTGGGCTTCCTAGGTGGCGCAGTGGTTAAGAATCCGCCTCCCAATGCAGGAGACACGGGTTCAAGCCCTGCTCCAGGAAGATCCCACATGCCACAGAGTAACTAAGCCCGTGCGCCAAGAAAAAAAAAAAAAAAAAGTGTCCCTTTAGTTGATTACCTTTCTAAGTTATCTCACTAAGAACATGACATTCTTTTTTTTCCACTAGGCTCTGTTTCTTTCAACTACTTTCCAGAACTCCCAATGAAGTATAAAAACCCCATAGTGTACAAAAACTTTGTAATTTCCACTGGATGCAATTCCAAATAAATCAAATTTTGAGGTCAGTCCTAAGGGCTACATGGTATGTCCACATTAGAACAAAGTAATAAGTGAACCAAAAACATCAACAGCTCACAGAATCATAAGTGTGGAGAATTAGGGAAAGGGGAACTTTTCCTGAAATGCTTATAATCAGAATATGAGCTCTAATGACCATGTTTATCTTAATTTCCAACAGAGATTGCCACCCAGGCTGGAGTATTTTCCTACTACTGCCTGCTCAAAAAAGATTTCTGTGTTTTGAAACAATTTAGCAATCACATTCATGGCTGCTGCTTCTTGTTGCTTTATTTTTCTGAAAAAGCAGTTCTTTAGGTATTTGGTGTTCTTTATTGTTTAAATATTCTGTCGAAAGGATTTTTTCAGAAGAGAAGTCAGCGGATACTGTGTGCCATTGCTCCCACACTCATTTGGAAGCTAACAGGGAGTTTTAGGGCTCTCATTCACTCTCAAGCACCATTATTGCTGAGTACATTAAATACTCTCTTGTTAGTGCATTATCAATGTGAAAGAAGAATCTTGGATTTTTAATATGTGATGTGTACTTGTACTGAAAAATTTTCTTTAAAAAAAAACCCTCAAAACTTCAAAATTATAAATTGCTGAAAACTGATTTATCAATACTGTTTTGAAGCAACCAAGGATTTCAGGGCATAAAAATGTTGGAAATTTCCATTATGAGGCCTGGTGTGTCTTCAAGTAGCTTTCCCTAGTGAAGCAGGATACTCAGTGTACTTAGAGGATTTTAACATAATGTAATTTCCTAAGGGATCTCCAGATAATCATGACTAACCCTAAACCAAATGCAAATTTCCCAGGGCAGTTTAATATTATGGCACACCTCCCAGATTTAGGTCTGGCCAATCAGAGTTCCAGCCTGGATGTTCTGGGTATCTCTGAGGGGCAGTGCCCATCAAGGATGTCACTGTAATAACATCAGGCTTCCCTTCAGGAGCTCAAGGATGCTCCTAGAATGGAAAGTTATATTCTTGAAAAGCCTCTATTTATTCCCCTAGCAGTTCCTGTCAGTTAGCATTAAACTTACTGTTAGAAATTGGTAAACGGACAGCCAGTTTTATTTATCTAGGATTAAGAAAGAAAATAGTTTTTCCTATAACATACCAGAAACCGTGTGAAGCACTTTATATATTTAATCCTACCAAGAATTCTAAAAAGAAGTCTTTACTTTCAATTTTCATATGAGGAAATTCCTAATCATAGAAGACAATATCCTAAATATGACAGTTGCTTTCTTTGTATATTGTTTCATTATCTAGTTTTGTGTTCATTTTTTAAATACTCTAAACAAAGAGAGACCCTTCAAAGAATTCATGGCTGTTCATGTCACTCATCTATTATAATCATTTACTGCTTTTCATAAAAGGATGAACACCAAACTCTTAACTTGGTCCTGAGGCTCTGTCTACCATCTCTCCATAAGCCACATTCCTTTATTCTCTCTAATGTTCCAGATAAAGCCTACTGCTTCCACTTCTCCCACCATGCTGGCTTCTTCCTACCCTAGGCAGCATATGCTGTCCTTTCCATTCAGGAAGATCTCTCCAGTCATCTCCACTCCCAATTCATTGGGCTAACTTTTATTCACTCTTTAATTCTTGGAATAAATAGCACTTCCTCAAGACAGTTTGAAAATATAATTTCTGCAAGACTACCGAAATACTTATTTTGGTACTATGAGGGCACATACTAGATCTTGTATATTTTGTATAACAAGATGCCCTCAAAACATCCTCTGTTTAGTCTCCAGAGTATGTATTTCCATTTCAATTAATTAACGTTTTTAATCATATACTTTTCATATGACCTATAACCACAAGGTTTTAGAGGGCATAAGCTGTCTGCTTCATTTACTGCTGCATCCACACAACCTAGAACAGTGTTTAGCACATAGTAGGCACTCAGTAAAAACTTGTTGAATGGATGAATAAACAACTATTCCACAGAATTAGCTTCCTATTTCACTTAAAAAAATCTAAGATAAGTTTACTCTGAGTTAATGTTTCCAATGATTTTTTTTTTCAGTTTTCTTCCATACCTTAAAAGCACTTGGTTGCCTTTCTATGAAATATGGGAACTCACAAGGTTGTAACATGTTAAAAAATAAAACAAAATAAAACAAAAGACTGTTGTTCTCACTCTTGAGGCCCCAGACTGAGTTTGCATCTGTATATCATAAAATTGATTATGTAATTTAACCGACATTCAACAAGACATCATTTTGCTTCTTGACACTCTCATTTAATGTACATTTGTTGGTTATGATAAATATTACTTTGGAGAGTTATAAAGGAAATTTGAGGTTGAGTAAAAAGAAATATATCTACCAAAAACAAAGCCTGACATTCATTCCACTACCAAAATTGTATTAAATGTAAATAAAAATGATATATGTATTTGAATTTCTATATAAAAGAAGAAGAGCACATGTTCTGGTTTTAGTTTCTATCTTGCATGACCCCTTTGCAGCATTAAACACTGTTGATAAGTCCTTTCTTAAATCTCTTCCCTGAGTTTCAATAACACAAAGCTTTTCCTCCTAATTTCCCTCCTTTTTCTCTTATTGTTTCTCATCACTCCATTTTCTGGCTTTTCTTCAACTCTACATTCCTTAATCAAGCGTATAGTAAAAGGTCATTATGTATCTTGTGCTGAGCTGCATGCTGGAAATATGATGATGAGAAAGACAAATACAGTCCTTATCCTCATAAATCTTACTCTCTTTTCATCTCACCAAATCCCTTGAAGAGTATCAACACAAGTTTTGCAAACACTTATATGTTGACAACTCCAAAATCTGTATCTAGCAGGCTGCTCTCCTAAGCTCCAGGTTCACATAGCCAACTGTGTGATGGTATAATTACCTATATGCCTCACAGGCATCTCGGACTCAATATGCTCAAACTGAACTTGTCATTCTCCTCCTAAAACATATTCATACTCCAATTTCTAACCGGATAATGCTTCTTGTCTCCCAATCTCCTAAACAAGGAACATGGAATTCATTCTGACTTTCTCACTGTCACTGTCCTAATTTAAACTCTCTTCACCTCTCTTCTGTATTCCAATATTTACCTAATAACTGGTCTTCTCTTTTTTATTTCTTTTTATCTCTAGTCCATTTATCACACTGCCACCAAAGTGGTATTTCTAAAAATTCAAATACAGCCCATGCTTAAAACCCACTGTTTGCCTTTCATTCACTAAGCTTTGTAACATGATATGTATCCTGATCTGATCACAAGTTGCCTCTCCAGCTTCCAACTCCTTATCTATCACATCATATAAAGTTCTTTCAATGAGACATAATATTTTATATTTCTGTACTTTTATAATGCCTTCCTTCCCTCTGCCAGAAATACCTTTGCCACCTTATCCACCAGTCAAACTTGACCAGTAGAATTCAAATTAGGCACCTTTTCTATCAAGTCTTCACTGAGCTCTTCAGGAAATCCTTCACCACCACAAAATATTACGAATATAGAACATAGTATTTTCTTCTGCAATTATAAATGTACACATTTAGCTCCTCTAACAGTAAACATATTTAGACGTTAGGACCTAGCACCATGAACCACAGCACATAATGGTTCCTTAACAAACATTCGTGAAATGAGTAAATTGATGACCATAAACAAAGTGATAGAAGATTAGAGTTCTCCTTTAACAAAAAGTCCCTGCAAATGAAAAGTTAACTAGGGAAGCAAAATTGTTATCACTAAACCATATTCATGGTAATTCGAACTAATATCTTATTAACTACTATAAAGCAGAAGAGAAGTTGGGGAAAATGTTTTCACTTTTGGTCAGGAGGTGAAGAGGTCATTCTTAGGTATCATCATACATTAACCTTTGGTGTTTTGTTTCTGAAGTGCCACCTAATTCCTATCCTAGTCTCTGAGTGATTACCTCTAATCTCCCTTGGACAGACCTTAGGTTAGCCATTTTTATTAAGATTTACCTGTGTTCTTGACTACACTTCATTACTGCTTATTTATATGTTCCTCAGCCCTAACTTGAGTCTGATTCTTTTTTTTTCTTGCAGTTTTATTGAGATATGATTGACATACAGCATGGTACAAGTTTGAAGTGTACAACACAATGATTTGACTTACATACATTATGAAATGATTACCACAAGTTCAGTGAACATCCATCATCTCATACAGATACAAAATTAAAGAAAGAGAAAATATACATTTTTCATTGTGATGAGAACTCAACTTTCATATATAGCATACAGTTATATATGTATCATGTTGTACATTACATCCCTAGTACTTACTTAATAATTGTAAGTCTGTACTTTTTGACTGGCTTTATCCAATTCCCCCTACCCTTACCTCCAAGTCTGATTCTTGACTATTGCTTTACTTGATCTTACATTATAGCAGAGGATATCATTGTTTGGCTACCCAAAATCCATCCCTCTCCCTTCTTTCTTTCAAACATGGAGGAGGTTATGGAAAAGTTTCCTCAGTGGTAAAAGTAGATATCCAGAAAGATTTGTTCCTCCTTCTTCTAATGGAGATATATATCAATATTTTCCTATATGTGATAATTGTTTCTATCTGAACATTTTTTTCAAGATTCCATTTTCTGGAAGACATGAATCATTTTCTGTAATTGTTAATCACATTATAGTCTTTTCCATAAAGATGATGATAGCACAGTTTTAATGAATCTTTAACTCCTATCTATAAAAGAATTGTGTGTTGGTTTTCTTGTCAAAAAGTTACAAATAGAATATTTTTGTTTTTGCAATTGATGTTATTTGCACAGAGAAAAAGTCATAGCTAGTAAGTGTTTAATGATTTTTTACAAAAAAAAAAAAGCGATTTTATCTCACTTTGGGAAAAGGAAAACTGGGAATCATCCTCATTACATTTTGATTTGGAATTTACTTCTCTTGGAAAATTCATTACTGTAAAGGCAATCTTATTCTGGTACATGTGACAGAAACACAAAAATGCTAAGGTTCTCAATATTAGTTAAACTTTGTATCCCTAAGCAAGAAAATTATTTAATCCATAAATAGTTAGGCCCACACTAAAGGATCTTAAGGGAATATGAGAAGTAAGCTTTAGCTTCTGATGTCACAGTCTTGGAGATGGACCAGTGGGAAGCTGATCTTTCCCTAATGGACAGGAATAGGGAATACTATAGGAGGACTGTTATGAAGTAGAATTGCTGGTACTAGTTAACACCATCTTGTTTGGATGCCTCTACAGGCTCAAACCTTTTCCTCTGTAGCTAGTCTCTTTTACAGTCAACCTAATCCACCTCTAGGGGAAGAGTTCCTAGAACCTGAGAACATCTTGCCCTGGAAAAACAGAATGGGCAGATTGCTAATGGCACTTCCTTCCATGTCCAGTGTGCTAACAAATTTGCCTTTTTTCCTTCTTTAAAGCCAAAATATAGAGTGTGCTCTATGTATCTAGAACATCTGAATGGGTTTAAGAAGGATTAAAATAGGCTGTCCTTAATATTTCAAGATAATTTGGAAGTCTGTGCAACAATGATGATGAAAATGGTAGTGAACACTAGGATACTGCTTCAATCCCAGGATAATGATTAAAAAATAGGTGAAAAATTCTCACTACAATTTCAAATGAAAGGATCCCCAGGAATTCTCATGACCTTTTCAATATCTTCCAAATTTCTTAATGTTGTCTATTTATACATTTCGATTAAGCAAATAAATTAGCTTTGAATGTCTAACTTTCTGTAAGGGAATTTTAGTTAGTTCTGGTATTATTTTAAAGTATAAAAACTAAAATAGATAGAAAAAATAGACCAAATAATAAAGATTTATTATAAAAATTAACTGAAATACAAAGGAAATTTGCTTTTAACAGAACTCTCCAAACCTAAGATTTAGTAATCCAGACAAGCATATTATGGAGTAGAGATCAAAGCACAGCTATTACAACATATAAAACTAAGTTTCACAACCTAAATGTCCATCGACGCATGAATGGATAAAGATGTGGTACATATATACAATGCAATATTACTCAGCCATAAAAAGGAATGAAATTGAGTAATTTGTAGTGAGGTGGATGGACCTAGAGACTGTCATACAGAATGAAGTAAGTCAGAAAGAGAAAAACAAATACCATATGCTAACACATATATATGGAATCTAGAAAAATGGTACTGATGAACACAGTGGCAGGGCAGGAATAAAGATGCAGATGTAGAGAAGGGACTAGATAGAGAACATGGGGGGATGGGAGGCTGGGACGTAGTGAGAGTGTAGCATTGACGTATATACACTACCAAATGTAAACAGATAGCTAGTGGGAACCTGCTGCATAGCACAGGGAGATAAGGTTGATCCTTTGTGACGACCTAGAGGGGTGGGATAGGGAGGGTGGGAGGGAGGTTCAAGAGAGAGGAGATATGGGGATATACGTATACATATAGCTGATCCACTTTGTTGTACAGCAGAAACTAACACAATACTGTAAAGCAATTATATTCCAATAAAGATGTGTAAAAAAAACTGTTTCATTATGTAAATCCATACTAAGTATACTTTGTCATAATATAAAGTCAAATCATTCTAATATAAATGTACGGCATTAAAAAGTTATAAAAGAGAGTTACTATGCATTCAGAAAGGACCTAAGTTCAGTAGAAATCTGATAATTTTTGTAACTTCAAATTGCCTGAGTTTATTACTAAAACACTTGAAATCTTTGTAATTCTGCTCTCATTTCTCTAGATCCCCCAAGAGCTGTCAGGTGCATCCTTGGAAACCTCATTGCTTTTGTTTTCATCAGTTCACATATTCCTGGCATTTTCCCATTGCTTGTCAAAATAATTACTATTTGAAGTGGAAGAAATAGGTATACTGCATTTTAATATAAACTTTTTGAGAGAAACATTGTTAAAGTAACAGTCTATTAAAAGTGAGCTTTCTGTCTTTGACCTTTTGTTGCATTGCAAAACACTTCTGATCTGCTTAAAGAATTATGGACTCAGCTGTCATCTCTGCAGAGTTAATGAAGGATTTATCTTCAAGAAAACATCTCACCAAAGTTTTGGGAAAGTTTAGATATTAAATAATTTAGGGTCCATTTCACAGTCAATGAGAATAAATACAACACATGCATTCTATGGAATAAGGGTGAAAGCTTATGAGAACTCGAAGTGCCTATCTCTTTGAATATATGTTTGCTTGTTTATCAATAAATGTATGTAAGAAATTGTATATTCTTGCCAGCTACAGGTAGGCTATCGATCAGCTCACTGTGTGACCATGGAGTCAAAAAAGTTTGGTAAATAAGTAGATGCAATTCTTTTCACAATCCATGATAAAGCACGATAGTTCACTTGCCCACACGTATGACAACTACCTGACCTCTTGCATCCTCCCCTCCAGGTGCTAAGTGTATTTAGCATTACATCATCCTCCACACAACACACGTGGATTTTTTAGGCCCCACTGCTGCTGCTTTTAGTCTATGGTTAGTAACCTTTGTCCTTTTTTTGTAAACTCATTCCCTTGTCACTTAAATCAACACAGAGTACACAGTCCCCTAGACATCAAAAGTACTAATAAAATTACAAATATTTGGAAAAAAAGAGAATACAGTTTTCCTCCCAAAATACTACATTTTTCAAATTCAATCTTGTACAAATTGAAAGCAATTAAATAATGAAAAGAGTTGCAAATGTCACAGAGACTCAGAGTATTTCATAACACATACTTTTCTGCATTGGAAGATCCAATGATGTAAGGGCAAAAAAGGTGTTTGGTGCCTTTAAAGGGCTCCAAATTTATAGTCTATAAGACTTCCGCTTCAGAATTTCAGGTAACCAAAAAGAATGTATAAAAGTTAAAAAAAAAAACAAAAAAACTTTGATCTCTAGAATCCTTAAATATAATTCATGTGTTATTTTTAGAAAAAGAAGTAATTAGATGAAAAAAATTTGTATATGAAAGTGTCTATGAGAATATCTAGCACAAAGCAGACACTCAGGAAAACCAACATTCTTATTCCTTATCTCTCCCTTACCAAAAGAATGTGGATAAAATTTTGCAATACAGAAGCACAGAGACTTTTCAGATTTGCTAAAATCTCCTCTTCAAATGGCAGTTTTCACACCCTGGAATTTAATTTAATTTAATTATTTTTTTAAAATTCTACAAGTCTCTAATTGGTATTACAAATGGCAAGTATATCAAAGCAGATAATAGTTTTATATGTGTTCATGAAAGTTTAAGGTAAATCAATGCAAAATTCAAATCAGTTTCCTTTTTAAAGTACATAATTTCATATTGCTGCACAACATCCCAAATAATAAACCTTCCTCCAGTTGTCTGCTGATGCCTAAAAATCCTTTAACAGAAGACAAATATTTTATTCCCACAATTATAGATTAGGCTTAGGTATGCAAATATAATTTGAAAAGAGTAGCAATTTAACTTCTATTCACCTCAAAGTTGAAGAGACTGATTTATGAATCTCTCTGGAAGCCAGTGTTGACAGAGGTGGAAGGAGAAGAAAAGATTAAAGAGTATTATGGGGTCAGAAGAGAAAGAAGACAAGGAGCTGGAGGGGGAATGAGTTAACGAAGGGCAGACTTTGTCTTTTACCATCAAGCCTCCTCTTCTGCCTTCCCATTTTCCTGTGTTTTTCTTTCCCTCTATCTTACGTCTCAAGCATACTTTTCCTAGTGAGGGTGACAGCTGTGTGCATGTTTTCAGGATTGTGAAGGTCAAGAGGCACCAAATTAGACAGTTCTCCATGCATTCTTTTCAGATGCTCTAGATAAAAGAGTTGGTCTAAGGGGTGGGATTCAAAAGATTGAAAGGAAAAGAACCACTGCAATTTCACTGGTTTTTGTTTTTTTTCCCTAGCCCTGGAATTATGGAAAATGATTCCTCCCTACCCCCTTTTTAAAGAAGCTTTACTACTGTGGTAACATGTTTACATCTAGTCTTCATATATAGAATTCATGAAAAACTGAATTCATGGACATTTTCCAGGATTGCAACATAATTTTTTTAACTTAAAAGACAATTTCTTTTTATAATCTGCATTCACTCCCTTCCCCAGTTAAAATAAGACAAAAAAATTATATCTATTCCTGTCACTTACAAGACATGGTCACTATTTTATTTCCTCTCTGAATTCTCTTGCCCTTCTAGTTTTCTTGCGGTTTGCCGAAGGTCAAGCTACATGAATATTTGCTTCTATTGATTAGAATCAAATTACCAATAGGTGGTAAAGTTGAGTAAAGTTCAGAAAATTGCACTGCAGACACAAGACAGAGATGCAAGGTGCAATGAATTTGTGGAACAGCATGGGCCTGTGTAATTTAGCCTGACCTTTCTGGTTTTCTATGCAGCAGCGCACTATTTACTGGCAATTAGAGGAGTTTAGTATGAACTGTGTGAGGCTTATTGAGTCTGAAGTTTTATACTGAATTTCTTGGCCTGATTGCATAGCAGTTACAAAGTTTGCGATCAAGAGCTGTTTAGATTTTCATTAATAAAAAAAATTATCTAAATCCTAATCTCTCTTCTGGTTCTTTACTTTTCTGCTCTTTTCCCTACTTCTAGCACTACCACCTCTGGAAGAGCCCACATAAGAAATAATTTCCTGAAGATTAAAACTCTTTCAAGGGCA
The DNA here is from genome assembly GCF_030028045.1 of Hippopotamus amphibius kiboko. Classification (NCBI taxonomy): domain Eukaryota; kingdom Metazoa; phylum Chordata; class Mammalia; order Artiodactyla; family Hippopotamidae; genus Hippopotamus; species Hippopotamus amphibius. Next base: position 29,308,374 of record NC_080191.1, read on the forward strand.
TCTTAGTAATTTATATTTATCATGAGAGAGTTCTTCCCTTTTGGTGCAAGAAACATCATACCTAAAAATAACTAAATATTAAAAGCTGTTGAAAGGAAGGAAGGGAGGGCGGGCAGGTGGGCGGGAGAGAGGGAGGGAGGAAGGAAAGAAGAAGAAAGAAGAAGAGGAAGAATATATACGCATTAAGATTTTTTTCTTTTCTAGGAAGGTGGATCACAAATCTTGTTAATTTATGTTTACAGGATAAAATACTTTATTGTGGGTCAAGATTTACCTTATCAACTATAAGTTGATTGTTTTTCAGGGTTCTCTCTGTGACTGACCACATTTCATTTGCCTAATGTCCATAGTCTTACTTTAGCTATTCTTTTCTGTGGATATTCTCAAGCTTTTTGGTATTATTAACTCATTTAACAACAGAGGGCTTTCCATTTGAACTTTGGGTATTAATTGCATTAAAAGCATTAATTGCAATTATTTTCTAAAATATGTATTTTTAATTTTGAAAATAAATCAAGATTCCCTAAAGAATAATCATTCCTTATCAAAAAGTACAAGAGTGGGTAGACCGGAGTAACTCAGTGAAGAAGTCATTTGAGTGCATTTATCATAAGGTCTCTTTTCTATTGTGCAATTGGAAAAAGTACAATAGTACTGAATCATTCAGAGAAATACTGCACTTAATGTGTTTAAGAAGCTTTGAAGAGAGGGAAATAAGTTTTCCTTTCATTGACACTTCAGGAGTTGAGTCCAAGAGGACCATGAGTAGTGTTAGAAATGAAAATCTGTACACTGAATTAATCCTTAAAGATGCTGAAATGATATTACAATTTATTGATAGTGTGGAGGCAACATATGCTAAAGGAGCACTCTCCACCAAGATATTAAATGAAAATTTGGATTACAGATCAGGATTCCATTAATGCTAACTGATGTTTATTTATATAGTTGAAAATTCTCTATTTTTATTTCTAATATTAAAGAAAAGAGTAGCAACATCTATCGTCTTGGAATTCTAGTGTTTTCTTTTAATTGAACCTTGCCATCAAGAAATTAGGGACTAATTAGAATTTTGGAGCCAGGAAAAGTATGATTTTTTCCTCCTAGGCAGAAATAAAAATACTCTTTTCTAAGGTCCAATTATGAATATGGTTATTTCAACTGGTCACTCTACAGTCCATTTTGTATGGTGAAATTAAAATGAAAAAAAAAATCTTGATTTAGGGAACTGCAGAAATAAGTTTATAGGTTCTACAGACTTTCTAAGTTCATACTAAATTTTCATTACGAATTCAAGTAAAAAGCAGTTGTTTTGAAATGTCATATTAAAATTTGGTCTAGTTGAATGTTTCTGGACTGATTTGGCAGGATTTGTTGATCCAATAATTGAACTTATTTGTTAAAGACAGTGAACAAGACAGAGTCTCAGGCAGCAACAGGCTGATACAGCCACAGAGTTTTTGAAAGGCAGAGCAGCGGGAAGGGGCTAGGGAGGTGAGTTCTGATATGGAAATGTTAATTTCTCATCTGCCTATCCAGACAGCCCTACCTCAAAGAGTTATACCCACTGTCACAGAGCAACATTCTTCCCTCAGCGCCTGGAATAAGTTTTCAAGTAAGAATGAATGAATGAAGTTTTCAAGTAACAATGAATTGAGTTCAGTACAAAGAGCACTGGACTTAGACTCACAAGGACTGCTCTTCTCTTTCACCATTAAATAGCTTCACGCTCTTAGATAAAGGAAAACATCTTTTAACCACATTTTTTCTCTCAGCTCTAAAATGAAAGCTTAAACTAAATGATTTATAGAGACTTTTGCAGCTCAAATTCCTCTGACTTGTCCCAACCACACACTTTTACTCAATTCATCTTCTGTCATTTGTAAGATCACTGGCTAGACAATATTAGGAATGAAAATAAAAGTTAAATCAACTTAATTTTCATTGGAAAAGTGAAGCTAGAGTTTCTATTTCTATTTTATTAACTTATTGTGTAATCAAGGCAGAGAGAGAGAGAGAGAGCAACAGAGACAGGAAATAGAGGCAGAACTTAAAAGTTAATTTTCTATATTTCTTCCTCACAATTTTTAGAAATTAAATATCTTCAAGGTCTAGTCTATAAGCATGCTCAAGAGAAAAATCAACAATTTATAAAAGGATCTTTGTAATTGGGTAACAGTTTATAATTTACAAAAATTATCAGATATAAACTATTCACATATAACTGAATTTTTATTACAGATGATGCATCAAACATAGTGCACTTAAGTTCTCATCCTAATTTTCCTAAAAATATTAAACTAAAATACAGACAGTCATAACTTCTTTTATTCAGTACAGTGTGTTCCTCATTATGTATTCCTACTAGAGAACTGACTTCTGAGTAGTGTTTAGTTATGAGGTTTGGGGTACTTAAAGAGCTCCATTAATCTAGGTCCATGAATTGATGAGAGCATTCTCACACCATCATTTCAAAGTGTCCTCTTATTGCTAACACTAGTTGTTCCATTACAGTTAGAATTAAAAACTAAAGAAGCTTGTTTAAGTGAAGCTTAATGTGATTTTTTTCACACCCAAAGATTGCTAATTTGCCAGTGCAAAATATATGACTAAGTACAGCAGTTATTCATCATTCTGACTCTCCAGCAAAATGAGAGCATTTGGGTCCATGCTATTAAAAGGCACAGAGGCCATCGTTTAATATCTTTTTCCCTTCTCAGACTTCCAGATACACTGAGATACTTAAAGAGACACAGTCACGCAGCTTTCGAACATTCAGTTGTCTATAAAAAACATTTTTGAGGATGTTTCATGAGAGATTATGAACAATCTATTAATAAGTCAATCATGAATATGAAAGGAAATTAGGAGTTAACTTCCATAAGTAAATAAACATAGACATTGAATCTAAAGTGAAGAGTACTGAACAATGAAACCATATAATGTTTAATTTTTCTATTTCTTGGAGTAGCAGAACTCCTAATCCTCTTAAAAAGCTTACAACAGTTAACATATAAAAGATTCAAGAAAACTATACCTTTTGTTGTTGTTGCTTTTTTTTTTTTCTTTCCAGAATATCTGATCTTTTAAAGAGTGAAATCAGCAGGTACTATCTATTGGATGCCAGATACTTATGTTGTTTGCCAGATACTTATGTTTGCTTGTTGATGTTAAAAGGTAAATTAGGTTGAAAAAAGGAAAGGAACTAACCTTTACTTAGCGTCTAGTGTGAGCCTATCCCTATGCTAAGTGTTCCAAATTCACTCCATTTAATTTGAGTTCATCAAAGTACTGTGAGGGAGGATTTGCTCTTTAGAGTCATAGGTCAGAGCTCTCACAATCACCAGGAACTAAAATGGCTTTGACTGATTATATACTGACAGGAGGAATAATTTAGAAATATCCCCTTACACCACAGGCCCATAATTCTAATGGGGAAGGTTTGGAAGAAAATACCAGAACCACATTAACTATAAATTGTAGCCATTCTACATAGTTCTTCCACGACATGGGATCAGTCACTTTATTCTTTAGTTGTAATGAATCTTTCAGATCTTTTAAAAAATAGCTATCTATACCAGGTGGATACGCCTGATAATTATAGACATCATGCTAATTCCCAGTGTAAGCACACCAGGTAGGCACTTACCTTTATCCACCTTGCCTTAATAAAGAATTATTCCATCTTGCCAGAAATTTTGTTTGGTCCTACCAAAAAGACAATCATAGAAGCAATCTCTTCATTCTAATACATCAAATCACTGGACAATAAGGGTAGGGCGAAGGCCATGTAGGAAACAATCAAATTAATTGCTTGAATGTACTAACAATTTGATTTACTGACTTGACTAGTTCATATATTTATTGGTTCATCCATCAGTAAATATGGATAGAGTCCCTGTGCAAAGCACTCTATTAACTTCTAGAAATTAAGTGTGCACAAACTAATCATGTTCTTTTGGAGTTCAGAGTCCAGTGGGAGACACAGAGACAGTGAATAAGCAACCTCTCAAAAACTTAATCTAAAATTGTGATAAGTGCTATAAAGGAAAAGAAAAGGCCTATGAAAGGGAGTAGTCCGGAGACTGTGGGTAGACATAGCCTGAGTCAGAAATGAACCATTCAGGCATATACGTGATTTCATGTCATAGAACATTTTTTAAAGAATGACTGAATTTTGTATTTCATAAGTATATGTTTTGCTTTTTGGAGATTTTGGTAGAAAAACCCACTCAGGTTAGAAGTTCTTTTTATCTCTTACTGGTCTTTCTTCACGCCAGAGTTTTGCCATTTGTCCTTTTAATTTTTTTTCCTCAAAACCTAAAAACTTAAGATTTCCCAAGCATTGGGACTTCCTAGGTGGAGTAGTGGTTAAGAAGCCACCTGCCAATGCAGGAGACATGTGTTCGATCCCTGCTCCAGGAAAATCCCACATGCCGCGGAGCAACTAAGCCCATGCGCCACAACTATTGAGCCTGTGCTCAGGAGCCGGGGAGCCACAACTATTGAGCCTGTGTGCCACAACTACTGAAGCCCATGTGCCTACAGCCCGTGCTCCACAACAAAAGAAGCCACAACAATAAGGAGCCCGTGCACCACAATGAAGAGTAGCCCCTGCTTGCCGCAACTAGACAAAGCCCGCATGCAGCAACAAAGACCCAATGCAGCCAATAAATTAATTTAAAAAAAGAATTAAAAAAAAGATTTCCCAAGCATTTTATAGGGCAAGAAGGTAATATAAATTATTCACTTTATAAATGTCTTTCTAAGGAATTATGCCAATACCAGCAGGAATATGTGTTTTGGAAATTATTTTCTGGCTCAATAAAAATTAGTCTCTACTCACTAAATACTATATCATTCACAATTTATCTATGATAAGATAAGATGTGTTAATATTTTCAGGGTGTGTGCTGAGCTTATGTTTCTGTTTAGGTAACTAATACCTTAATAACGAGAATAATAAAGTATCCCATAATTTAATACTTATTTGGAAAGCTTATATGATTCTATGCTTTTAACCAAAAGAGCATACACAGTATAACAATATTCAGCCTTTACTTGTCTATGTGCACTGAGAATCTTCTGATCAAATATAGTTTGATTACTCAAGCTTAAAGATCTTGTCTTTCATACCAGCAAATTACCAATATTTCAAGTGTGTGTGTGTGTGTGTGTATTTAATAGAATTCTCCATAATCACATTTAATGACCATACACTTGATTTCATTACCTCCACCTTATTTCATTTATGCTTATTAGCTATTTTCAGCATTTTTTCTTTTTTCACAGCAATTCTGAAATGTAGCATTATTATATCCACTGTCAAATGGAAGAACTCAGATTTTGATGGGAAAGCTTTGGATTTTTAATCTTTGAGTATGACTTGACTGTTTCATGTTATAAAAATGTATTTCTAGTTTACAGAAATGTTTCTATCAGAATTTGTTATTTATCAAATATACTTCACACTGTTAAAACAATTACATTGAATTTTCCTTTGATCTTTTAATGAACTGAGTTACACAGGTCTGATATTGACCATCTGGCTAACCCTGAAATAAAATCTCCTTGGTCATAGCATGATATAGTCTTAATATGCACCATGTTTTCAATTGCATTATTTTATTAGTATTTTTACACCTATAATCATGAGAGAAATTGGTCTTTGGTTTACTTTTTGTGCTTTCTCAAGTTTGGGTTTCAAACAACTAGGCCCTGCAGCATCTCCATGTGAATTCCTGCTGGCTGGCATAGTCCTGTGTAGGGCTTGCCAAGTAGGATACAAGCTATATACAACACCCTCCCCCACTCACCTCCTTGGCCAGGTGCTCCTGTATAACCCTACATGGTGACCCTAGCATCAAGGTCACATCATTTTCCTTAAAAGTTTGGCAACTTCTCCACTTTTGTCTATGTTCTGAAACAGTTTATGTAACATTAGAGCTATCTGTTACTTGACTTTGAATAAAAAGTGACTGTATAACTATTTTTATCCAATGCTTTTCTTCAAATAATGTTTCCATGACCTTTTATATTTCTTCAATGATTCAGACTTTTTTACTTTTTATTTTGGGATATTTTAGACATAGAAAATTTGCAAGAATAGTACAAAGAACTCCCAAAAACACAGGATCCAGATTCATCAAATTTTAATATTTTGCAGAATTTTCTTTACCTTTCTCTAGATACATCCTTTTATTCCCCTGGACCATGTGAAAGTAGATTACATGCATCAAGTTCTTTTACCCCTTTAATGCTTCAACATGTATTTCATAAGAACAAGAAGATTCTCTTATGTCACCCAAAAAGAGTGAGACATTTCAGAATATTTAACACTGGTACAATATTTTAATCTATTTAATCTAATCTACAGTATTACTACTTCAACTGCCCCAAATCTTTATAGAACTTTTTTTCTTCTGGTACAGAGTCCAGTCCAGTATCAGGTGTTAGACTTAGTTGCTCCGAGACATGTAGGATCTTCCTGGATCAGGGATCAAACCCGCATCCCCTGCATTGGCAGGCGGATTCCCAACCACTGCACCATCTAGGAAGCCCAGGTGTTAGACTTAGAACGCCCCTTTGTCTTCTTTATTCTTTGTCTTTCATGACATTGACAATTTTGAAGAATATGACAATTACTTTATAGACCTCTCAATGTGTTTTTTGGCTTTTCTTCATGGTTACATTTATATTATACAACTTGACTGGAATAACACATAAGCGATGCCACGTCCTTCTCAGAACGTCACTTCCAGAGGCACATGATACCAACTGCTTCTTACTGGGGATGTTAATTTTGATCACTTCTTGTCTGTCTGTTTTTTCCAATGCATAGTTACTAATTTTCTTTTTTTTTTTATCAGTAAACACTTTGTTGGGAGACACTTTGGTATATACAAATATGTTCCTCAATAAAATGTCCCATTCCCAGAATCCATTAATTATTCTTGCCTGAATTAATTTTTATTATTATTTTTGTCATTTGTGCTTGTCATTTTCAAGATTTAAAAAAAAAAGTGGGACCTTTTATTTGAGCAAGGGATCAACCTGTCTGTATTTTAGCTTCCTCATCTCCAGAATGGTAAAGAACTATACCTCTTATGGTTTCTGTGAAATTGAAACTAGATAGTGTGTGCAAGTAAATTAACATAATGTCTAGTATAAAGCAGCATGCAGTAAATGTTAGTACCCTGATTTATTCTGTTCAACAGATAGTTTCTAATTTATTTACTTTAAAAGTTCCTGCCACATTTAATGCATGTGTTTAATAAATGATAATGTTCTAATAAAATGATTTCTAGATAAAAATCATTCTGCAAATCATGCAATTTCGTCTCCCTTGAATTAATAAGCACATTGTTAATATCACCATTTTATTGAGACAATTTTAGGTTTGCCTGATACCAATCTGGATTTTCCTGAAAAGTAGATGTTGGGTTTCCACAATTCTATAATGCAGCTGTTATTAGAAACATAAACGTAGAGTTCAGTTGCAGTCTTGGAAGTAGATTTCATGTTTTAACTTTAGATTTTTTTTAAATTTCTGTTAGCCTTTCTAAAGAAAGACTTAATTACACTGTCCTTGGTATATATTATTCCCATTCTCAATACTTTCTATTATTTATTTTTCTAAGGATAAAACTCCATTTGAAACAAATATGTGGAAAATACTGGTCTCAAATACCATATTGGTCAGTAAACTTTAATAACGTAATAAGGGGTTGTAAAGGGCACACATGTTTTAAAGGTCCCAGAACCAATACAGGTATCAGAGATCTCTGAGTCCTCTTTCAATTTGCCTTGGGCCCTTTGCTAACATACCACACAAACCAGTCAACACTACACACATCTCTGAATCTGTGCTCCTTCTCTGGGTTTGTAAATATGAGTCATGACAAGCCTGAGGAAAACAGGTTCCTTCCCCACCTATGTGTCCCTTACCCCAAAAGTCACACCTGTTGGGAACTGAGTGAATGCAATGTGTTCTTTTTCTAGTAAAGAAGTATTTCGGGGAGTGACATCAGTTAAATGGTGGCATAGGAATTTCTAGCACTGGTTCGCCTGTTCCCAACCAAACATAAATTTGAACAATATCTTCACATGAAAATATCCTCACAAGAGCCAAGGATTCCAAGTAAGGGATTATAGTAACTGGGTGAAGCACAGAAATAAGAAAAGATGCATTGAGGAGGGTAGGAAAGATAGATTCACATTACCCCCATAATCCCTCCCTCAAGCCCTGGCAGCCCAGCTCGAGAACGACACCCTCTGTCTGGGAAAAGGAGAGTAAAGTGAGCACTGAACTTTGCCAAGGACTCTGGTCTGCCCCAGCATCAGGCTGGCTCTCACGGCCCCAGGCCTCTGGCTCGCCTGAGCATTAGACGGCCCCCAAGATGTAGACTACAGACCACCTCCCCCAGACCCAGGCTCCTGGTCTGCCCCAGCAGCCAACTAGCCCTCACAGACCCACTGCTGGCACTGTGCTCCAGGCTTGCTCTAGCGCCAGGTGGAGCCCCAGTGGCCCCGTACCTGGCTGGCCCCTCTAGATCCAAAATCCAGGTCCACTCACTTCAGACCCAAGCAACAGGCCTGCCCACATGCTAACCCACTCACCATACCTGCCCACCAAAGGACTATAGTAGCAAGCCCTCCCTCAAACATCACTAGTCTGCCCACCCACAATCTCTGAACTGGCTGGCCAGTGAAGGGCTTTGGCTGCTGAAGCCAGTCTGTAAATCCAAAAGGGGTGTCTACTTCCTCAAATGCTCTGTAAAGTTGCAGGTCCAAAATCAACATACAAAAATCAGCTGTGTTTCTATACACTAATAATGAACTATTTAAAAGAAATAAGGAAAATAACCCTATTCACAATAGCATCAAAAATAACAAAATACTTAGGAATAAATTTAACCAAGGAAGTGAAAGGTCAGCACACATAACATACATGTGGAACTACAAAAGACCCAAATAGCCAAAGCGATCTTGAGAAAGAAGAACAAAGCTGGAGACATCACACTCCCTGATTTCAAACTTTACTATAAAACTAAACAGTACAATACCAGCATAAAAATAGACACATAGACCAATGTAACAGAATTAAGAGCCTAGAAATAAATTCTCACATATAGAAGGAGCCAAGAATACTCAAAGGGGAAAGGTTAAGTCTCTTCAGTAAATGGTATTGGGAAAACCGGATAATCACATGTAAAAGAATGAAACTGGACCACTATCTTAGACCATTCACAAAAAAATCAACTTAAGGGGAATTCCCTGGTGGCACAGAGGCTAAGAATCTGCTTGCCAATGCAGGGGACACGGGTTCAAGCCCTGGTCTGGGAAGATCCTACATGCCGCAGAGCAACTAAGCCCGTGTGCCACAACTACTAAGCCTATGCTTTAGAGCCAGTGAGCCACAACTAATGAGCCCACGCTCTGCAACTACTGAAGCCCATGCACCTAGAGCCTGTGCTCCACAACAAGAGAAGCCACCACAATAAGAAGCCTGCACACCACAACAAAGAGCAGCCCCTGCTCTCCACAACTACAGAAAGCCCACACGCAACAACAAAGACCCAACACAGCCAATAAATAAAAATAATAAATAAATTTATTTAAAAACCCAACTAAATATAAAAATATATGTTTAAAATAAATCAATTTGAAATGGATCAAAGCCTTAAATTTAAGACCCAAAATTGTCAAACTACTAGAAGAAAATATAGGAAAAACTCCTTGACATAGGTCTTGGCAACAATTTTTTGGATATGACACCTAAAGCACAAACAACAAAAGCAGAAATAAACAAGTGGGACTACTAAACTAAAAAGCTCCTGAACAGCAAAACAATCACCAAAATAAAAAATCAACCTATGGAATGGGAGAAAATATTTAAGTCATTTAGCTGATAAGGGACTAATATCCAAAATATATAAGGAACTCATACAACTCAACAGCAAAACAAACAAACAAACAAAAATCTGATTTAAAAATGGGCAAAGGACTTGAACAGATATTTTTTTGAAGAAGATATACAAATGGCCAATAGGTATATGAAAATAAGCTCAATCACTAATCATTAGGGAAATGCAAATCAAAACCACAATGAGATATCACATCACACCTATTATCAAAAAGACAAGAAAACAACAAGGCTGTGGAGAAAAAAAAACTCTTGGGCACTGCTGGTGTGAATGTTAGTTGGTTCAGCCATTATGGAAAAAGAGTATGAGTGTTCTTTGAAAATGAATAACAGAACCATCACATGATCCAGCAATCTCACTTCTGGATATATTTCCAAAGAAAATGTGTGTGTGTGTGTGTGTGTGTGTGTGTGTGTGTGCGCGCGCGCACGCGCACTTTTTCTTTATGCATTCATCATCAATGGATATTTAGGAATTCTTCCATTATATGTGTATGTGTATATATATATATATATACACATACACATATAAATAATTTCTTTTACTCCCTTATCCCTGCTAGTCATAAAGAAGAAAGGAGAACCCACGGGGTGGCACCAATTTATGTCTTAACATAATTCTTCCCTGTCCCATAACAGAACAAAATTCAAGCCCTTCCTACAAGTGCAAATTAAGGGAAAGAGAAACAAAAATGAGACTAATTCAGTCCAATATGTGCACACATTAAGTCTCTAACTTTTGGCTGGTGATGGGAACTACTTAAACAGACACTAGTAAAAACACACGTCCTTTGTATTCCAATCAATTTGCTTAAAAGGATAAAGAGACATTCATCAATACATCCCAACATATATAACTCTACAATAATAAAGGAAGTACTCTGATCTCTAAGGTTTCTGCAGGCAGCTTCCTTTATAGCTCCAGGTTCTTACTGATGCAAATGCAAGTGGCCCAGTGGAAACCTGCTAAAAATTTCCTGTGGCCTTTGCCCTCAGAAAGCAAAGACATTCACTCTATCCCTTGCACCAAATTATAACAACCTGGAAGCCAATGTCTCCCCAGGTGGAAGGAACTATTGCTATGTCTCTATCCTTCAGGAGGAATAATACAGCTCCCACAAAATTCATGGGAGTTAAATAAATGTTTGCTAAAAATAACACTGGTATTTGGAATTCATTATTAGGGACTTGTTCTAATGGATTTCTCAGACTGTTCCTTGGATAAATCTAACTACCTTCTGATGAGCAGAAGAAATGCAGCAACTCTTCCATTGGCATGTTTAACCCGATTTCTAAGCTGACAACATATCATAGCTTTCACCTTTGAAGCTAACGAACTTTTCCCAGAAAGACACAAGAATGCCATGCATTTTACTACTTTGACACATGATTATTTATCATGTCACCTCACGTCATTATCAGGAGGGAGATTTGCATACATAACTCTGGAATAATCCACATAAATTGTAAACTGCTCTACAAATATAAGCTAGCATCCGCACTGCTATCACCACCATCATCATCCTCCTTAACAATGTGTCATTTTTCTCTCCAGAATTTCCCTGTGAATCTCTATTTCCTCTTCTGTACATAGTCACTGCCCTTCTAGACCCTTACTGCCTTATGCCTGAACACCACAATGTGTTTGTAAACATATTTGTCTAACTCCATGATCCCCCAGCCCCCAATTCATTCTATATAAAACTACCAGATTTATCTTGCTTAAAAAAAATTCATTCACTATGTTTGAAACACTCTAATTCAATAGTCACTTATTGAAAACATACTATGTGTAAACATTTGCAATGATAAACAAGATGGGAAAGCAAAGATAAACAAGGCAGGAAAACAAAAATGTATACACAAATTATTATAGTCCTAGGCAGAACTAATAGGTGACAGAACAGAATTTAAACACAGTACTACGGAAACTCAGAGATGGGAAAGCTTAATTGGCTGAGTAGATTTGGAAAGGTTTGATGAAGGTAGTGGGATCTGGAGGTAGCTTCAAAAAAATGATGAGTTTTTATAGGTAGAGATAGGTAGGGAAAGCTAAAAGAGGAGAAAATTGTGAGCAGAAACACTCAAGCTGAAGAGTATAGGTTGTATCTCGCAATCTGCAACTGAATGATTATGCCAAGAATGTACAGTGTGTGAGGGGCAGTGTTTCCCATACGCATTTCCACTGTAGATAAGTAGATCTCATAGCATCCTCAGGCCATCTGTCGTTGAGCATCCAGGTTAGAAATAACAGGGGGACAGTTGAAAAATGGAGGAAATATTAGAGTTCCTTTACTCTTTTAAATCACCTGTTGGATGAGGATTTTTTTTTTAAACCAGGCCAACATTTTTAACTTTCCTTAAAATGGAACAAAGCAGTTTCCAAGAGAGAGACTCTCAGTTCTTTTTGAAGAAAGCAAATAGTGACTCGAGTAATCAATGAGAAAAAAGTTTGGGATAGTTATCTTCCTTATAAGTTGGTTTTCTTGCTGCTTTTCAAGTTTAATCTAATAACCCACCTCTGTTTCTAAGGGCCACAAGCAACCACGGGCACCTCCAAGCAAAAAACAGATCCCGTTCTCTTTTCAGCTCTACCATTTGCCTTTGCATTGTAGTGTTCCAACTGTGACACAGATAGTTCCCACTGCCTAATCTCCAGGTGCTGTGCATTCTGCACACAGAAGTGTGGAAAGAAAAATATCCAATAATTTATCTCATTTTGTTCTGTGAGTCTTGTTTTATGTTTCTTACTTTTTGGTCATTGTGATTTTTTTCTTCTTTTGCTCATATCAAAATCCATGTTTTATCAGGCATATGACAAGAATTCAAACACAAACAACTATTTATTTGAATTAAATTTATGGCTCTTGAATGAGGACAGGACTGATATAAAAAGCTTGAAATTACGTTCAGGAGAGATAAGTCCTGCTCTTGGCTGGTGCTCTTTATTACTCAAGTGAGTAATAAAGAGGATGACTTCTGACTAAAGTAAGAAAAACGTTTAAGTCCTTAACAATGAACTACTTACCACTGTGTATTAAACGAGACAAGACCAATGGGACTAAGAGGACAATTCCTTCTTGCCAAAGTGGCTAAAACATATCCTTTGTTATCATCTTGCTGCTGCTTCTTTACCTTCCTGAGTCTTCTCTTTGTGTCTCATGTTCTTATTCACTAGCATCTGCCCATCACACCTGCTCTTGCTTCAGGGATCTTGCTGGAGCTACTTCTTGGCCTTTTCCTTAATGTCAATACTTTAATAAAACTGTGTTTAAGTACAAAATATGTATAAGTTAAATTTACTCATGTGTCCCAAGGGTTAAATTAATCCACTCCTCCTCTTAAGACACTTTCATCACTGGATTGTGTAAGAACACTCTCTTGATGTATTTACTTAGTCATTTCCTTTTATGGGAAATACATCTAATACATTTTGATATATTCTACAAAAACATGTATTGTAGTGAAGTATGTAAAAATTTTTAAATTTTTGTTCTACAGCTCTCATTGTAGTTCTTAGGCAATATAATGAGCTTCAGAACAAGAACTCTGCAGACAGATTACCGAAGTTCAAATCCTAACATACACACTAACTGTGTGACATTATGTACCTCAGTTTCTTCAGCTGTAATAATAATACAACATAGAGTTTTTATGAGCCCAGAACAGTAATTGGCACACAGTAAATACTACATAAGTACTACCTATTATTAAAAGCATTGCTATTTTATATGATAATATTGCATAAGATCTATCCATGTTGCTGTGTATAACTGGGCTGTTGCTTCTACCTGCTGCATCCTATCCCAAAGCGTCTGTGTCCACCATACTGCAGTTCTCCATTCTCCCAGTCAAAATGCCTCCAACTCCCCACCATCAAAAATAATGCCCCTCATGTATGCCCTTGTGGACTCATGTGACAATATCTCTGGGGTATATACCCAGGAGCAGGTCATGTGCACATTTAGTCGGAGGAAATACTCTCAGGCTGATCTCAGAATAGCTGCCTGCCCCAGATTACAGGCCCACAGGTAACACAGGGGAGTTCATGTATTATGCATGGACAATCTGATAGGTATAAAGTGATGTTTCATTGTTGTTTCACCTGCATTTCTCTAAATACCAATGAGACTGAACCTCTCTTTATATGTCAGATAACTTTGGGGGTACTTTCTCTATGAGTAGCCTATTTCTACCTTTGCCTATATTTTCATATAGTTAAATTCCTCATGTGCTGTAGATGTATGTCTTGCCAGTTTTGGACATCATAAATAACTTTCCATTTTGTTTATAACACCCAAAATGAAAAATAAATCTGGAACTTCATAGGTGGTGCAGTGGTAAAGAATCTGCCTGCCAATGGAGGGGACATGGGTTCGAGCCCTGCCCTGGGAAGATTCCACATGCCACGGAACAACTAAGCCGGTGCACCACAACTATTGAGCCTGTGCTCTAGAGCCCATGAGCCACAACTACTGAGACCATGTGCTGCAACTATTGAAGCCCACACGCCTAGAGCCTGTGCTCCACAACAAGAGAAACCACTACAATGAGGAGCCTGCGCACCACAATGAAGAGTAGCCCCCGCTCTCAGCAACTAGAGAAAGCCCGTGTGCAGCAACGAAGACCCAACGCAGCCAATAAATAAAATAAACAAATAAATTTATTAAAAAAAAGAAAGAAAAAGAAATCTGCAATTTTTACATAATAAAATTAATCCATTTGTACCTCATGATTTGCACTTTTGAGTTTTCTTTATGAAGTCTTTTCTCAACTTTAAATGACAAAAATAGTCTCCCCTATTGTCTATTAACTTTGCAGAATTAATCTACCAGAAATTCAACTTTATATTGCTAGGTGAAAATGCAGGTTTATTTTTCCATACAGTGAGCCAGTTTTTTCCAACATTATTTACTAAACAACCTGTCCTTTCTGCATTAATTTGGGGTGAGATGATTTCTATGAAACATTTTTCACAAGCAAAAGCTGACTGCCTGCTATATTAAGGCTATTATAATGGTCAATTCTGTTTGTTTTTGTCTAAGCAGATCACAGAGTTCTTTGAGTCCAATGTGCACCCAAAGCTTTTATGCTTAATCACCTCATCTCAAATTTATGTGGGCATTTCTTTCACTAATCTCACATGGGAGAATAAACTCAAACACTCATCTCACCTTCCCACACATCCCCAGAGACTAGTCTGCTTGTTTAAAAGACAAACTTCAACATAGCCGAATTTGGCCCTGGCTTTGGATCCCATTCCTGAGAAGTGGCCTTAGCTTTACCTGTGCCAAAACCTGCTTGGAAGCCTGTCTTGAATTTCTAGTCCTCCCTTCTGACTCTCTACCTCACTAGGATTTTATCCATTCAATAAATTTGGCACACCTGCTAAGCATTAGGCAAAATGCTTAAGACTAGTTAAACTACTTCGACAGTATAGTGAACACTGTGAACAGCACAGAGGAGGCCTCCGATCCAATAGAGATAAAAGTGGGGACGAATTTCATTAAATGAACAGTCAAAAATAGGTCTACAAATTGCAAACTGTGGTACGTGCTGAGAAGGAAATCTATAAAGTACTTTGTGAGAATATAATGTGGAGATGGGGGCCTCACTTAGATTAGAAATTAGAAAAGGCATTTTTGCAGGAGTGGAATTTAAGTTGTGAGCTGATGAAGATGTAGGAATTTGCCACAAGGAGCAGAAGTGGGTAGGAGATATACAGGCAAAGGAACAGCATGTGACAGCCCTGAACTGATAAAGAAGATGATGATGCCCAACTCTGAGCCCTGGAAGAGATCCAGGTGGCTACCAGAAATTTATTGTTTCCTGGGGCCATGGTTAGAGGTAATTAGACTTTGAACCAACTTAATATTTATAAAATGGAATTCTCACTAAGGCCAAGATTCTATAGTATTTCTAGAGGCACTTGCAGATTAAGTAAATTTTTAAAAGATCCTTTTCAGATGTTCCCTATGATGAGAGTCCTAAAACAGAACACAAAGAAGAAACAGACAGTCTTTCCACTTGGAATGCAGATAGACACAAGAGAATGTTGCTCCTACCCTAACTACAAAACAAGAAAAAGAAAAAAAAAAGCCAGACAATCTATACAATCTTCCCTTTATTTGAGTCTATGAGAGAGCCAAGGCTTCAGAGCAATCAAGTGTACAGAATTTCGAAGTGTGTCAAGTTCTTCCAAGAAGAATTGGAAAGCAGAAAATGTTCTGCTTTTGGTAGAGTATGGGAGGAGCAAGAGGTGGCAAATATACAATAAAAGTAAGAAGGAAACAACTAAAATTTTAAGAAATCTTCAAGGTTTATTATGGGCTAGCATGACAATTTAGAATCCCTGAGAATTGAAGACACAAGGAGTCTGCAAACACTCAACAGCAATTGAACACAACCTTTTACCAGCTGCTCACAAGAAAGTTGGGGGCAGCACAGGAGCCCTGTGAGAGCTGTTCGCATGTGCATAGGCACAGAGATGGGCAATCAGTTATAACATGCGTAACTGGCAGAAATCCAGCAGTTTCCTACACTCATCTCTCATGCAAAATAAAACCCTTACACTGACAACCCCTCATCCCAGACAAATATTTGCAGCCATCAGGAGAGGGTTAGAAATAAATGCCATGTGGTTTTACAAAAAGTCCAGAAGCACTCCTGGCCCCAAATCCCATGAAAAAGACTTCAGTTGCTGGGAGAGTGGTAGAAAACCCACACTCCCCACCCTTCACAGAACCTAAGCAAAAACCATCTGTCACTGGGGGAAGGACAGGAAAGGCACTCACACTTGGGATCTTAAACTGATATAATGCAGAAGTCTACTGCACTAAGAGAAGAGCAGAAAGCTTTTTTGTACCCAAGACTCTTCAAAGACACAAGGCAGAGTTCAGCTGTGAGAGTAGCAGGAAGGTGAGGAATATTAAGAAAGCCCATTACTCAGGCTAGGGACACAGGACTTTACTAAGACTGAAGCTGGAGAAGCAAAAGAGAGGCCCCTTCCACTACCACCACTGGTAACCTGAAACAAGTAAAAAACAATGGCACCCTACCACTGGGAGAGGTAAAAGAGCTGACAGAGACCCATCTGTAGTACAGGCATGCAAGGCCTGCTAAAAACTGAGGATGGATTTGAGATGGATGGAGAATATTCAGAACCACTGCCACTCCCACTCTGACCACGGAAACCTAGGACTTGCACTAAGAACAAAATGGCAGCAGTCTTCCACTAAAGGAATTTGATATGGGGATATATGTATAAATACAGTTGATTCACTCTGTTGTACAGCAAAAACTGGCACAACAGTGCAAAGCAATTATATTCCAATAGAGAGATTAAAAAAGAAAAAAAAAGAATTTGAAGTGTGTGGTGTATTAAAATAACTATAGCAATATCAAAATCCATACACAATGAAACTAGTAAAATTAATTAAACTCCATGCACTATTAACAGCCTGGTAGGAAAAGAGATGTGATAATTGCAAGGCATAAACACTATTTACTCACTTTCTACTGATCTTCTATATATAATGTCAGCAATAAAAAAAAAAATTATGAGACACAAAGTATCAGTAGGAAAAAGAGATCCACTGACAAGAAATCAAGCAATAAGCAGAACCAGACCCAGAGATGCTCCATACGTTGGCACTGTCAGAAACTCTTTAAAAAGAATATAATTAATATGCTGAAGAACAGAAGAAATGGACAAATTCTTGGAAGGAATAGATAATCCTAATAGCCCTCTACCTATTAAAGAAACTGAAACTTCTCCCAAAGAAAACTCCAGGCTAAAATGGCTTGAAAGAATAAATGAATTCTGCCAATTTTAGGTAAAACTATTTCATAAAGTAGGGGAGTAGGGAATACTGGCCAACTCATTTTATTTGGCCAGCATAACTCCGTGGCTAAAACCAGAAAAAGACATTACAAACAAAACAAAACAAAATTAAAAAAAACCTACAGATAGGTATATTTCATGAATATAGATGCAAAATACTTTTTAAAAGTATTAGCAATCAAATCTACCAATATGGAAAAAGGATAATAGATCACAAGGAACTTAGGTTTCTCCTAGGAAAGCAAGGTTGGTCTAACATTGAAAAAAAATTCAATCAATATAACTCACCCTATCAACAATAGCGAGAATGTATATGACCATCTTTAGAGATACAGAAAAAATATTTGACAAAATTCAACATCCATACATGATAAAAATTCTCAACAAACTAGAAACAGAAAGGAATGTCCTCAACTTTAAAAAGGACAAATATAAAATGTCTACACACATATATATAATGAAAAAAGAAAAAAATCTTTACCCCAAAAATCAGAAACAGGCCAGGTTATCTGCTCTCACCACTCACAGTCACCATTTAGCGGCAGTAAGAATTTTTTTTGAAAAAGCATATAGATTCAAAAGGAAGAAGTAAAACTGTCTCTCTTCACAGACAGTATTACTGTTTACATAGTAAATCCTAGGAAATCTACAACAAAGCTAGCAGAACTAATAACTGAATTTAGCAAAGTCATAAGATACAAGGTAAATATTTCAAATCAATTGCTTTTTCATATACTAGCAACAAACAATTGAAAATGGAAATTTAACAAACAAGATCACTTACCATAGCATCAAGGCAACATGAAAAAGAGATAAATTTCACAAATCATGTGCAATGCCTATACTCTGAAAACTAAAACAATGCTGAGAGAATTTAAAGACATAAATAAATGGGGAGATATACTGTGTTCATAAATTAGAAGACTCACTCGGCTAAAGTGATCTATCAGTTGATAGACTGATCTCTCAAACATAATCCCAATCAATTAAACAGATAGGCCTATCAATTAAACATAATCCCAATTAAAATGCCAGTAAGCACTTCTTTTTTTAGAAATCAGCAAGCGAATTCTAAAACTTATATCAGGGACATCCTAGGAGGCGCAGTGGTTAAGAATCTGCCTGCCAATGCAGGGGACACAGGTTTGATCCCTGCTCCAGGAAGATCCCACATGCCGCGGAGCAACTAAGCCCATGTGCCACAACTACTGAGCCTGTGTGTTGCAACTATTGAGCTGTGTGCCACAACTACTGAAGCTCATGCACCTAGAGACTGTGTTTTGTAAAAAGAAAAGCCACCGCAGTGAGGAGCCCACGCACCACAGTGAAGAGTAGCCCCCTGCATTCCCCACTCATCCCAACTAAAGAAAGTCCATGTGCGGCAATGAAGACTCAACACAGCCAATAAATAAATAAATAAATTTATTAAATAAATAAATAAAAACATATCAAAATGCATAGGACTTATATCTAGAATATCCAGAACAATTCTGAAGAATAACAAAGTTGGAGGCCTAAAACTACCTGCTTCAAGGTTTCATAAAAAGTTATAGTAACTCAGGATAGACATAGACATCAATGAAAAAAAAGAGAGTTTATAAACAGACCAACATATATGATCAATGGATTTTAAATAAAGTTGCACAAGTAATTCAATTGAAAAAGGATAGTCTTTTCAACAAATTGTGTTGGAACAACTGGACATCTATATGTGAAAATGAACTTCAATTCATACTTCCTAACAGGTACCAAAATTAACCCTAAATGTGCCACAGTCCCAATTGTGAGAGTTCTAACTATAAAACATCTGAAAGACAACACAGAAGAAAACCTTTGTGACCTTTAGTTAGTCAAATATTTTTTTAGGTAAGACACATAAAGCACTAAGCAAAAAGAGAATATCTACAAATTTTACTTCATCAAAGTTAACAACTTTTCTTCTTCAAAACACTCATCAAGTAAAGGAAAAAAACAAACCATAGACATGAATAAAATATTTGCAAAACTCATATATGATAAAGGGCTTGTATCTAAAATATGTAAGAAACAAAACAGCAACAAAAACCTCTTACAACTCAGTGATAAAATAATCTTAATACAAAACTTATAAAAGATCTAAAGTACAGAGCATAGTATAGTACCCATCATCCAGGTTTGAAAATTAACAATATTTTGCTAATCCTATTTTATCTCTCTTCCCATATTCTTAAAGCATATACTTAAGCATCATTTCACCTAAAAATACACATTTCAGTATGTATTTCCAAGTAATGAGGACTTTTTAACATAACCACAATATCACTGTCACCTCAAACAAAATTAATGGCAAGTCTTTAATATCTTCTAATAGCTAACAAGTTTTGTTTTGTTTTTTGATTTGGGGAAAATGATAGGGTGTTTATATGGTAATGAAAATAATCTAGTAGAGAGAAAAATGATGATGTAAGACAAAATAATATTGTTGGAGCAACGTCCTTGAGCAGGCAATAGAGGCATGGAATCTAGCGCACAAGTGGAGGAATCAGCTTTAGATAAGAACATGGATAGTTCATCTATGGTAACAAGGGAGAAGGCACAGTATTTGCTGTAGTTACAGATGTTAGGTACCTTGACAAATAGGGTGGAGAGAGTGTGTGAAATTTCTCTTCCATTTGCATCTACTTTTAGTGAATAAGATTTGAGTCATTTGCTGAAATGAAGATTGGATTCGATGGTGCTGGGGACTGGCAAAGAGAAGACTGTCAAATAATATCCAAGAAGTTAAGAGAGTGAATAACTAGGAGCAACCATTATGATTTTTAAGAGTGCATTTGAAAGCTGTAGTCATATATTTAGGGTGAGACTAATCAACGAAATTGGGCATTTTCCCCCCACTACATTCAGCTCCAAAATGGTGGAGCTATCCAAGAATATTATAGATTTATGTGGGTCTCTAATCCCACTAGTCAGAGAAAATGCATTTTGAATGATGCAACACCCAATCTGAGTCTAAAATAATAAGTAGAGATTATCAAAAAAAATAAGTGTAGTAAAAGGGAAGGTAGGGATATACAAAGAGGCATTGAAAATACACAAAGGAATAGAGGTGAAAGATAAGTGAATTAATAAAGTACAGCAATTTGTGGTAAAAATTAAAATGTAAAAAATGGAATGGCAACGCATCAAGCTAGAAAGGGATATAGATCACGGAAAGCTTTAAAACAGAGCTTAGTTTTATCCTGTAGGCAGTGAAAGGTTAACGAATGGTTTTAAATAAGATAGTAAAAAAAGATTTAGTTGTAGAGTTTGAATAAAGTATTAAAATAAAATACAATACATGTGAAGATTTGGGGAAGACACATGCAGAGTCAAGAAACCACAAACTGAGTCATTTGCAGCAGTCCAGGCAAAGGGGGTCTAAACCAGAGCATGGAAAGAGATAAGAAATGAGAGAAGATCAATTAAACAAATACTTCAGAGGTAGAATTAGCAGGATTTAACATGACAATATGTTGGTTGTGGGCAATACATTTTAGAACTTTAATTTTTATCTTAAAACATTAAAAAATAGGCTTTCCTTACATTTAATATGTGGATCGATAATACATATAAAATATCTAAATTAACTCATTTTGGAGTGCTTGCCTAGTATATTTTACTAAGCAAGAGGATCAAAAGAGTCTGGACACCACTGATTTATTAGGCATGGGTAGGAAGCGGGAGGGAAAAGGCATATGGAAGACTATGGTTTCTACCTGAGTGACAAGATGCCCTTTGCGCTATTGTTACCAAATGTGATTGAAAACAACAGATCAGAAGTCAGTTTTAGGAAGAAATGAAAATAGAGTTGATTTTGAATGTTTGTTGAGGTATCTAAAAGACACCTTGGTACAGCTTTCCAGCTGATAGTTTAATAAATGGGTTTGAAATTCAGAAACTGAAGATTTAGATTTGGAAACTGTAAGGTAAGTGGAAGAACACTCGGTGGGGTTAATAACAATGTTTGGTGGCAAAGATGACAGGGTGGTGGGTGACGACTGGTGCCTGGAAGAAAAGATGCTCATGATAGAAACAAAAAGGAACAGAGACGCATGAGGAGAACTTGAAGGGCTGGATACAGAAAGGAAAAGTGTAGAGTATTTCAAGAAGGAGGGTGTGATCAATAGTTTTTGCAACTAGTATTTTTACATCCTTTATGAGAGCAGCATTTTAAGAACAATGATTGGTAGCAGAAAGAAAGCTAGTTGGCTGAGAAGTGACTAGGAATAAGAAAAGGGAGAGAGTAAACACAGACCTTTTCAGGGGGATTCTGGATGAGTAGGGGAAGAAAAAGATTAATTCTATATAAACCCACTTTAATTCTTCATCTCCATGCCCGTAAATCCTAATCATCTTTAACTGGACCATTACAAAAATACTGTCTCCTAGGAATGAAAAAAAATGAAGAAAGAACAAAGAGAAACAATATGAATATTAATAGTAACAATAACAACTACAATGAAAACATTTAACATTTAATTCTCATTGGGGCAACCCATTTAGGTAGGCCCTGTTTTTCTCCCATTTTTGTAGATGAACAAACTGAGACTGAGAGTAGTGAAATTACTTGAAGAAAGCCATACAGCTAGTACTATAGAAATGATTGCTGAATACCTTGAGATTAAATCATGTGTAACACAAAGTCAGCTTGGTTCACTTTACCTCCCAGAATCTAAGTAAGATTGGACTGAAGGCCCAGGGATTTTCCCAGAGCCACCTCTGGCTGTAATCTTCCATGTCTACTGAATTTTTAGTCTTAGTTCTATGAAGTTGTTTCTTTCTGTTCATTCTGTACTAGCTAAAAATGAGGAACTCAACCCCTCCTCTCTAGCTTTCACAAAAAGAAACTCCTTTTCATGTGTTGAAAGGCCATACTTTAGAGAAAGTTCAGCTAAGTGGAGAGCAAGAAGTATTATCACAGCAAAAAGAACAACTTCACATTCAGTATCATGGTTTATTGAAGTCCTTTGGACAATTCTGCCAGTACAGGCCTCCTTGATTCCATCTCTCTCCTTCTCCTCTCATTGCTACTCTCAAGACCCAAAATGTTGGCATATATTTTTTTACACAGAGTAATTTTGCTCTAGCACTAAAAAAAAAAAAAAAAAAAATCAAACAAAAAAAAAACTCCTTCAGTCCCATTTCCCTGGTGTCTTTCCTTCTAATCTCAAATTATCAAAATCACTTATCTTTATTTGTTTTCCTAAGCAAAGATAATTCCTTTCCTAAAAGGAACTCTATTTCCAGTGAATAAAAACATACCATTTTCCCATTCAGCTGTACATATAAAGGGTTTTGGGCATGCATATTTTGACCTATGATCACAACTGATTAAATCAGTTGTTTTTGCTGACTGTAGCCATATTTAAAGCTTAATAATTACAAACGTGACCTCAAAATAGCTAAAGCAAAATTGGAAACTTGCCAAAACGCACAGTTAACAATTTAACTATTTTCTAATTGAATATATGTTTGATGTTATTTCCAATGAATGATTTAGTATAAAAACGAACTTTGCAAGAACCCACAGATTCAAAATTTGAATAGAAATATACTTAATATAAGCTGTATTGTAGGAAAGCAAAAATTGAAACAATACCACTTTAAAAATTGTGAACCACTGTTTTGTACACCTGAAACTTATATAATATTGTACATCAACTATACCTCAATAAAAATAAACAATAAAATAAAAAAATAAACTTTGGAGGAAAAAATTATACTAAAAGTGAAAGGTACTCATTAAGCAAGTAACAGTATTCTCTCAGTTGATTATTCCATTGGTTATCATATCACATAAGGAACAGAAGTGGAAACATTACAATTTACCTTCAAGACTGAGTTAAATTGTAATCTACATAAAGGCAGGCATTGTACTCACAAAGAAACAAAGTTTCAAGGAAGTTAAACAACTTTCCCCAGTCACACAACTAAAGATGACTGAATTTTCTGATGAGCTATTGTTCTAAACACCACACCTAACTTGGACATTAGCAACAGTATGAGAATTACAATACTTTACTAAAAATCTCATTTACCTATCCACTTAACAAACATTTATAGACCAACCACAATGTGCCTGGGCCTGTGCTAAACAACACATGATCTTGCTTATTAAGCATCTCTACCTAACTTTCTTTACAAATAATCCCTAAATATTTTTAATTATTAATTTAATCCCAACTTCTGTATAAAATAAATCTATTTTAATATTATTTTCTCTACATCCTAACTTTACGCTCTGATATTGTAATAATATTTTAGAAAAAAAAAGTTATACTGAAACCATATTTGGAAGTTAGGAAGAAGAGAGATGCAAGATAAACAAGAAAACCATTCCAGGCTTGTAGAATAGCCTCTTGAGAGCATATGTACTCACCTTTTCAAATCCATCATTGTTTTGGTATGGGTTCCTCAGGAAACAGACACTGACACAGATATTTACATGTAGATACTTTCTTGAGGAGTGTTCTTGGGAATGAGATTTGTAAGGAAGAGAAGGGAGTAGAATTGGGCAGAGAGGGAATTTAAACTGTGTTACGGTGACAACAGGGGACTCAAAAAGTCACGCCGGAAGTTCTAGAGCTGGGATGACTTTTCATATGCGCACCGAATTGAGGCAAAAAGACTGAGTCCTTGAAACCCCACAATGACTAGTCATTGGATAACAGGGGTGCTCCCAAGGAGCCAGCATGATTTTTTGCAAAGGAAGTCCTTTTGGTTGAAGGCAATTCCTGAGAGGGACTCACTTGTGAGCCAAAAGCAGCCAATATACCTGGCAGCTAGGGAAATAAGTGCCTAAGCCATGAAGGAGTGATCAGAGCAGCGTACCACAGTATCTACTACAGTACATCTTTTGCATAAATTGGATTCAATTACTTTGTATAATAAGTTTGTCCAATTGAGAACAGTTCAAATGTTCTCTTTCCCTGGTGAAACTTAAAAGAGAAAAGTCAGTGGGGAAAAATACAGTCTCCACTACTGCTTCTGATCTTACCACTATCAATACTCATCCTCTCCCTCTTCCATAATCCACTCTAGATTCCCCTCACCCTCAGCTAAAACCACTGCTGATAAAGGTGGTTTACCTGCTGGGGTGACCCAGAGTTTTACCCCTGAGGAGTCTGAGACCCTGGTTGCCATGCCCTTCCCAGACCATAACTGCTCCACTTGTACCCTTATTAAAACTTGCCAATGTATACCTAGAGACACCCTGAAGGGACACTTGGGAGCCAAATGTGTTCTTCTGGCCCCCATTATACAAAAACAGCCTTTCCTCTCCATGGTGACCGGGGTGAAACATCCTTGCCAGCAGAGTAACTCCTTTCCTTGCTTGCTGTTCTCTTACCACAGGCTCTTGAAGGGACCAGGGAACACCCACAGCTTCAAATTTAGTAAGATGCATGCTGTGTCTCCTGGTAGATGCATCCCCCCTCTGGGAAACAAGAACTCTAATTCCTCAGAATCTAAAACGTGGGGTTGGGAGGCACAAATTCCCCAAATGGGTTACTGGGAATAACGAGAAGTTGGACCATTCCTACTTTCATGTCTTGGTTCCTAGTGTCTTGAATCCACATCCCTATAATGATAGTTACCTTTGAGTGCATAGTGTTCAACTGAGTGCGTGCCTCAGCTGCAGCTTTAAAGTGCCATTCCATTGCTCTATAAGGCCAGAAGCTTCTAGGTAGAGCAATACGTGCAGTAATATTGCACTTTCTTTGCTGCCAAGTGAGTCACTTAGCCCCATGTGATGTTATGTGGAATATCGTGTCAGTGAATCATGACTAATGATACTGGCTGAGGCTCAGTGACAGGAAATATAAACCCGTAACCAGAATATGTATTGATTCCATCCTGGACCCACTCTGTGCCTCAGTCAAAGCTAAAATTTTCCAGTCACTTGTGAATGGGCCAGAGCACTATGCCCAGGTTTTAAGAATTATGAGATGTAATAATCTGTCCTGTACTTTGGAGGGAATGCCCCCAGCAGACCACTGACCACTCTCTAGCTAAAAATTTCATTGACATATTGGACCAATGACTTGTTGTAAGATTTAAATTCATCTCTAGTGATGTCATATTCTATAACCATTTTAATGATTTCTGTGAGTCAGTATACAAACAGACACACAGACAGACACAGACACCACACACACCTCTCAGACATTGCCACTCATTATGTTGCTTCAGATGGTTAAATGCTATAACCTGCTCTCTGTTCAGATGATAGGATTTCAGAATCCTATCATTTCCATTGCTATTAGGGAGCCCAATTCTGCAACACCATCTATCATTAGCTGTGATCTACAGAGTAGAGCCACAACTAAGCTTCTCAGTGATACTGGTTTTTTTCACGACAACACTTCTTATTGCTTTGGAAAATGGAGTGGCCTCTGTACTCACACAGCACATTTCTCTAGCATGTTCACTTCTCTGTGTCTTTTGATTTCTTCTTCCATTGTCTGCCATGGCAACTCTGGCATTTCTACATCATTCAGTGTGGACCATTGCCTTCTCTAAGCTTCTAAGAGTCCACTTAGCTGCATTTTAGCAGCATTTCCCACTGACCTTGACAGTGCAAAATCTTATATCAAAAGAGAGTACTTCCATATCAATGAACTACTTATTTAACTTAGTGTTCTGTTCTCTCTTGATTCAGTTATCCCCAGGATCCAGGCCTACATATATTCCCCAGGATCCTGCTGGTACATGTTGGCTAAGTCCTTTATCTCACAGAGTAAGCCCACCATTACCCTGCTTGGATTATGACAAGCAGAGAAATGGAGGAGAATGTTTGTTGTCTGCATCATCTTGAAGAAGAGGTGGAGTGCTAGTCTTCAAAAAGGAAGAGTAGGACACTTCTACAGGTTCACAGGGTTCAGGGAATGCGAGGATTCAAGGTTTCCAATTGTGTTGACACCGATATCCCCATTCCAAATCTCAAGATTCTACATCTTCCCAAAAGAGTCTTGACTTTGATATGGAAGACTTGCAGGGTTGAAAAGAAAGCATTCTCTGAAGCTCTACATCCTTTATAATTAAGTCTTAGGCCCGATTCTCAGCATATTCTGTGCTCCATCTGCAGAAGATGTATCTACTCCTACAGAGTTTACCATTTACCTTTACTCAACAATGAGCAATACACCTGAGAACCATTATTACCCTCAACATCTACACCCCTAAATTTCTGAAATACTGAAATTCCCTTCTCTGACTCAACTTCCTCCTCCTACAGCTGGACCTACTAATCTGCTCTAAACTCAACATAATTTAATGTTGAGACTATTATCACTTCCTGATTTAATTTCCTTCACTATCAAGTCAAAATTCCATTTCTTCTCTAACAAACATTAACAAATCCCAGGGCTTTCCCACCTTTCATAACAACTTCTCCAATCAACCCTGGAGCACCACAATTTTTTTTTTTAATTTCTTTCCTCTGGACTATTCCACATGCTGGAGAAAGTTCACATAATGGTAGAGATCAGCTACAATAAAATTTGTGATTTTCATTTTCGATAGAGTCCTCAGTGTTTTCTACCTACCATTGTACTCATCAATTTTTCATAATTCTCTTTGACAACAGAATAAAGTTGCTGCAAGCCAAATCTAACATGATTAAGCCCTCATTCTCAATATGTAACTAAACTCCCTTCTTTGTTAAAAAAACAAAAGCAAATGGAACAGGATAGAAAGCCCAGAGATAAACTATGGTCAACTAATCTATGACAAAGGAGGCAAGGATATACAATGGAGAAAAGACAGCCTCTTCATTAAGTGGTGCTGGGAAAACTGGTCAGCTACATGTAAAATAATGAAATTAGAACACTCTTTAACACCACACACAAAAATAAACTCAAAATGGATTAAATACCTAAATGTAAGGCCAGACACTATAAAACTCCTAGAGGAAAACAGAAGAAGAACACTCTTTGACATAAATCACAGCAAGATCTTTTTTGATCCACCCCCTAGAGTAATGGAAATAAAAACAAAAATAAATACGTGGGACCTAATGAAACTTCAAAGCTTCTGCACAGCAAAGGAAACTATAAGCAAGACGAAAAGACAATCCTCAGAATGGGAGAAAATATTTGCAAACGAATCAACAGACAAAGGATTCATCTCTGAAATATATAAACAGTTCATCCAGCTCAATATCAAAAAAATAAACAATCCAATCAAAAAATGGGCAGAACACCTAAACATGTATTTCTCCAAAGAAAACATATGGATGGCCAAGAGGCACATGAGAAGCTGCTCAACATCACTAATTATTAGAGAAATGCAAATCAAAACGACAATGAGGTATCACCTCACACCGGTTAGAATGGGCATCATCAGAAAATCTACAAACAGTAAATGCTGGACAGGGTATGGAGAAAAGGGAATGCTCTTGCACTGTTGGTGGGAATGTAAATTGATACAGCCACTAAGGAGAAGAGTATGGAGGTTCCTTGAAAAACTAAAAATAGAACTACCATATGACCCAGCAATCCCACTGCTGGGCATATACCCAGAGAACACCATAATTCAAAAAGACACATGCACCCCAATGTTCACTGCAGCACTATTTACAATAGCCAGGACATGGAAGCAACCTAAATGTCTATCAACAGATGAATGGATAAAGAAGATGTGGTACATATATACAATGGAATATTACTCAGCTGTAAAAAGGAATGAAACTGGGACATTTGTAGAGACATGGATGGACCTAGAGACTGTCATACAGAGTGAAGTGAGTCAGAAAGAGAAAAACAAATATCGTATATTAACACATATATGTGGACTATAGAAAAATGGGACAAATCAACCAGTTTGCAAGGCAGAAATAGAGACACAGATGTAGAGAACAAACATATGGACACCAAGTGGGGAAAGTGGGGAGGGTTGGGGGGGAAATCAACTGGGAGATTGGGATACCAAATTGTACACTCTAAATATATGCAGTTTATTGTATGTTAACTGTATCTCAATGAAAGTTCTTAAAAACAAAAAAAGCAAAACAAAACCTGAGTCCATGTGATATTTTCTCCTTCAGTTTCAGCTTACCTCCTAGGTGTAATCTATAACATCAGTCTTATCTTTCTCAGTGAGAAGAATGTTTCTGTTCTTCTGTAACCCTAACATATCCATCTATGATTTGCATTTAGGAGCTTCCTAACAATAATAGCTGTGACATACTGAACGTTAACCAGGTGCCAGTCATTAGAATAAGCACTTTAAATTAATTGTAACATTTAATATTCACCATAATCCTAAATTATCCCCATTTAATAAATGATAAAACTGAGGTTTGTACAAGTTCACACAGCTAATAAAACATAAATCTAAATTCTAACCCTAGTGGTCTAGTACCAAATAACACAAGATGAGCATTGACCAATACTGCCTCCTCTCTTGCTTATCCTCGATCTATTCCTATCCTCTTATTCCTCTTGCTCTCTAAACATGCTCAGGTATTTTTATCCTAAAAATGCCTTTCTTTAGTCTTGATTTCCCTTCAAACCACTACTGTAGCTTCTTCTACTCCTTTATTATCAAGCTCCTTAGCAAAATATACAGTTTATTCTTTCTGCATCTAGTTTCTCATTTCCAATTCATGCATATGTTCTCTACAGTCTGCCTTATTCTCTTACCACTCTAATAAAGTTGCCATCAATCACTTTCTTGGAAACCAGTAGCCTCCTGTCAATACCATTCTGCTCACCCTCTCTGTGGTATTTGATTCTTCTCTCATCCTGGAGTCTTCTTTTCTTGACTCATGATACCATCTCTTTGGCTCTCCTCTTACTTCCTAGGTCTCCTAATTCTCAGTCTTATTTATTGCTCTCTCTCTTTTTTCTTTTTTTTTGCTAAAATATTGGCCTCCCTGCCCTTCTTTCCCATTATCCCTCCCCTACATGCACCCCAATACAAACACTTTAAAGAGCTGAGTACTGTCCTGAAGAAGCTTATTAACCAGTTCACTGAGCCATACTATACATAATACTCCAAACACATTTACAGAACTTGTAGTGACCAGATATAAATTACTGTACAAAGCATTATGGTAAATTAGGTATTTGAGGAAGCACAGGATAGAAGATTCAATTGTTAAGGTAATTAATTAAGGTAGATTTCTCAGAGGGGCTTTATGTTGAAGAAGCTGAGGAAAATGAATTCTCTCTCTCATCTACTTAACTTGGAAAAAATGATCATTCATTTCCCCTCATACTCAAAAAGAGCCAAAGAAAACAATTCAGCAAGCTGCTTTAGTAATCAATCCTGTGTGCTTAATGATCCTTCAGCTATTTTAATTTAGTCATCCATGAAATCATGAGAAAAATGTCTGGTTAAGTTCAAATTCATAGTCTTTACCATCACTTTGTACATGGTCCACATCATGACCAATTAAATAAAACTGGCTCAGCTTTTATCAAATGCCGGAATGGATAGATTTGAAGATGCTGAATATTCTTTTTATAAATGACTTATTAATGTGCTCAAAGCCATTCTGTGGATTCCATTTTTTCCTCCTCCTCCAGGCCCCACAGCCATAGTGTCATTACCATCCAGAGCTGGTGTCACACAGAGATGGTTCAAATCCTTATGTGACCTTTTATTAGCAATGCAAATTTCTGCTTACTACCTGAATTCAATCTTCATTTTTTCATATATATGGTGGAAACAATTATATACACACACAACAATTAGGATACTGTTGTGAGAATCAATAAGATAATTTGTGTGAAAGAGCCTGACCTAAAGATAGTACTCACCAAAGGATGGTCCTCTTCCCTTTCTTCCATTTCCATCACAAATCAGGACTATTTTCTTTTTGCCACTTTTACCCTTCATTTATAGTGAATAAAGCATTAGTTTTGAAAAAGAATTTTTAAATCAGGCTGCTTTTAATTTGTTGGCATTATGACTGTGCAGCAATATGCCTTGCACCTCCCTCTAGCATACTGTGTTTGACATTCCCAAGAAGACTTAAATACATATATCTTCTGTTGAAGTCACTGTGTGCTATCACTGTAAGAGTTATGATAGAAATAATTATAAAGATATTGCCAATCTATCACTATGATTGCTCTGCACACTTTCCTGCTGCTTATTCTCTTCTTTCCATTCTATTTAAAGAAATATGTGGTTCTTTTTACTATAGAGAAGGTAGTGAAAATTAGAAATACAAACAAGAAAATATGCAAGGAAAATTATGCATGTGAGAATTCAATGGACATTAACATTTGAAAAAGTATGTGTTGTGGGAGTCCATATAAAATATGGAAAAGACCTTCACAGATAAAATAGTGAAGTTAACAAAATATCTCTAAAACCCAGTAAGAATAAGACGTTATGGAGAAGGCTTAAAATCTCAGTAGCCACTGAGACTTTAAGGCAGACCAAGGTTAATTTAATGATAAAATATAGTGCTTCTTGGGGAAAAAAATAACGAATGTACTTTTTTCCTTGTCCATTAAAAATGGCTGTATAGTACACACTGAAGAAATGGAGATGTCCATTTTTCTAGAAAAGAAAGAAATGTATTCGAAGGAGATCAATATTGCTGGAAGAGCAAAAGAAACATGTAACTTATAAAATCAAGTCCATTTCGGATTTATTCCAAAGGTGAAGAAAGTGACAAATATTAGACAAAGTCCCTATAAGCTATATTTCATATCTCCCTATAAATTGGGATGGGAGCTACAAAGCTACAAAAAATGAACATCGCTCTATATAGAAAAGTACCTCGAAAAACAGTAATGAAGTTCTCATTACTTTTATTTTCAGAGAGCAGCAGTGTTATAGAATATGCTAGAATTTTTTTCTGACCCATTTTGTCTCACGGTTTTCATTTATTGGCTCTAAATGGTATGTCTCCTTCAGCAATTTCTAAATTTTTAAAGTTAAGATTGCTTTGCATTTAAGATGCTTTGGCAAGGACTCTAATGAGAATTTTAAATCTGAGCAAAATCTCTTGAAGTTCTAAATGAGGCCATCAAAGAGAACATTCACCAGATGGAACCAGTGATTAATCTAAGGCTTGGAGTCTTACTTTTAATCTCTTGTTTCCCAGCAAAAAGAAATTTTGCAGAATCTTCTCTCTTCTTAGATACTTAAACTAAAATATATAGTTAAAACAGAGGCACTATATTTTAGGTATATTTACAGAATGGAAAGTAGAAAAATCTTGTACCACATCCCAATCAAGAGATAGGATACTTTAAAGAGAATGTGGATACTTCCAGTTGGGATTCCTGTTCTGTTGCTACTCCTACGTTCATTTTTCACTGCTGGATAGAGGGCAGTCCCCAAAGTTCTTATGCCCCTAGATGATGGCCTGTGTCTGAGCCTAAGATTGCTCTCCAAGATCGATGATTACCTTTGATTCCTTGAGACAATGCTAGACTGCATTTCTTAGCTCCTTTCCACCTAGGCAGGGTTCTTCCTCACTCTCTCCTTTCCCCCATATACTAGCTGAGTAGAGAGGATGTTGAGAATGTAAGAAAGGGCAGAGGCACAGCTAGAAATTGTCTGAGTGCCTGATTTGTCTCATGGATATTAGCCTTTTGTGTAAACAATAATTAAGTTTTATTGTGTTAAGTCCCCAAAATGTTGTATTTGTTTATTATTGCAGTTAGCTAACCTTTTCATACCACATCCCCTTGAGGACCTTGCACAAACACACAGAATAGCTCAATGAAGAGGAAATTGTGAAATATAGACAGTAGCTGTCTGAGATAATTTCACAAGTAAAATCTGCTTAAAGGTTTTTAACATTCCGAGTGAGAACAGTGACTAACTTCATCATTACTATCTGTGATGGTTAATTTTATGTCAACTTGGCTATGCCATGGTACTGACATTTGGTCAAACACGCATCTGGATGTTTCTATGAAGGTATTTTTTAAGATGAGATTAATATTTAAATCAGTAGACTGACTAAAGTAAATTATCCTCCATAATGTCGGTAGGCCTCATCAAATCAGTTGAAGGCCTTAAGAAAAGTAACAGCCTACCCTGAAGAAAAGGTAATTCTGTTATCAGACTGCCTTTCAACTCAATTTGCATCAGCTTTTCCATGGGTCCCTAGCCTGCTGGCCAACCTCACAAATTTTGAACTTGCCAGCATCCACAATAACATAAACCAATTAAAATTCCTCTCTCTCTTTCTCTCTCTCTCTCTGCCTCCCTCGCCCCTCTGGGTGGGTGGGGGTGTGTGTGTGTGTGTGTGTGTGTGTGTGTGTGTGTGTGTCTGTTAATCAGCCAATGTCAATGTCAAGTGAAATGACATCATACATTCATTTTGGAATTAATTCACTTGTCACAGAAATATGTTTAGATGTTTTTCATGAGTCCTGCTACTGCTTTTTGTAACACAAGTGTATCTCATTTTTTTCATTACAGTTATAAACAATAATGAGTTAAAATTTTTAAAAAGCTGCCCCTAGAAGGTTCAAGTGGAAAAACACATGCACATGAACTTGAGAGTAATCACTCTATTTGAAAATTGCTTATTGGACATCTGTTCTTATCAGTCACCATGTTAGGCACAAGGAATATAAAACTTAAGGGAAACATAGTTCCCGCCTATGGCAAGTCATATTTTCCAAAAATAGCAGTAACGATACCTTCTAACCTTATTCTCTTCTTACTGTGATTTTGATATTCCTCCCATTGGGAGGCAGAGTCTATGTCTCTTCCCCTTGAACCTGAGTCAGCTTTTGCTTCAATAAATATAGTATGTCACAAGTAATGTCATTTTCAAGGCAAGACCATAACAATGCCATCCATGTTCTTCTGCCATGCTCTCTTGAGACCTTTGCTCTGGGGAAAGCCAGATGCTGTGTAAGCAGTCTGACAACCCTAAAATTTCTGTGCTGAGCCCAAAATAGCTCTCATAGAGAGACCACATAGAAACATCCAAAGAAAATGTGGAGAGAGGAGAGACAGCGAGAAACTGAAACAATTCCCATCTGCTCCAGCCCCCTGTGTTTCAGCTCCATCCACTGACTGACTAAACTACATGAGAGACTATTATGAATTGAATTGTGTTGCCCCACCCAATGTTCATATGTTGATGTCCTAAACCCTAAAGTGACTTATAAGGAGATAGGGCCTTTAAGAAGGTAATTAAGGTTAAATGAGGTCACAAAGGTGGGGCTATCATCCAATAGAATCAGTGTCCTTATAAGAAGAGGAAAAGACACCAGAGATCTCTCTCTCTCTTCACATGTGCACAGACGAAAGACCACGTGAGAGCACAGTGAGAAGTCAGTCATCTGTAAGCTGAGAAAAGAGACCTGACAAGAAACCAACTCTGCAGGTACCTTGATCTTAAACTTCTTGTTATAGCAGTCTGAGTGGACTAATACAGAAACGTTGAGCCAGAACTATACAGTCAAGCCCTCCCAAATTTCTGACCCACAAAAACCATGCAAAATAATAAAATGATGATCCTTATTTTAAAAGTCACTAAGTTTTGATGTGATTTGTTACACAGCCAAAGATAATTGGGACATTGTCCTTGAGGCACTCATCAGTGAGATAAAACACATAACTAATTATACATCAAAATGCCATATTAGTTATGTATCAAATTCTATGAGCTAGGAATTAAGCAAAGGGAGAACAGAAGATGTTTTTGAACTGGAAGTTTTTAAATGGTAAATAGTTAACCAGAGGTAGACCTAGAATGATAAAAGCTCACACAGGTTTGAACTAGGAGATGGTAGGTATCACTGAAGGAGATATCACTGAGCTATACTATGAACTGAAATATGTCCCTCAAATTTCATATGTTGAAGCTCTAACCCCTATATGACTGTATTATAGATAGGGGTCGTTAAGGAGGTGATTAAGGTTAAATGAGGTCATGAGTGCGGAGCCCTGATCCAATAAAACTGGTACCGTTATAAGAAAAGGAAGAGACACCAGAGCTCTGCAAGCCAGGAAAAGGGACCTCACTAGAACCTGATCACCCTAATCACAAGCTTCCAGCTTCCAGAACTGTGAGAAGACAAATTTCTTTTGTTTAAGCCACTCAGTCTACAGAATTTTGTTATGGCAACTGAGCTTACTAATACAGGTGACTTCATATGTTTTTCAGGACTTAATTAGGTTGGGCATCAAACCTTTAGTATATGTGGAGAAAAAGAAAAATGTGTATTATTTGCCTGATCCACACGTTAGTCTATGAACCACTTCAAAGCAGGAGTTATGTTCACTGAAGTATTTCCAGCACCCAGATCATGATCATGGCCTGTATCTGAGCCATAGCAATTGCTAAAGGAAGGGAGAAGGGGAGGAAAGAGGAGTTAGACAACTGAAATCTTTCAATGACATAGACCCTAATACCATCTGGTGGAATCTCTAAGATAATGCAGGGACAGTAGCCTTCCAGAGAGAAAAAGTGGAACAGATCACTTAATGGAATGGGACCTGCCAAAATGGAGAAAGCCTCAACAAATCATTGGGTTAACCAGTGTCGGCAGTATACAAAAGGCTGATTTAATTTTTTGCCTGTGCTTTAGTCCACTCATTCTCAAAACTTTCTTCCTACTCATTATTCCTTAGTAATTATTCAGTGCTGGTAGAATCATTTGTTGTGATCAATCTAGGGTATATGGCCTCCCGCTAGTCCATATCTTGCTTTCCAACCTCCAATGGCTCTTTCTCTGCTGACTCCAGTGTTACTCCATAGGCCTCACTGCACTCACTGTTCAGTTCTTAAATGTTAATACACATCTAGATTTGAACACTTTTAAACATGAAGAGTATAAATAAATGCACCTCATATGAGTCATTTTAAAAGAATTAAAAAAAAAAAGAATTTAAAACTTTTTAAAGGTTGAATGCATGTGAAATAATCATTAGAAAGGAAAAGACCATTACTTGTGTACTTAAGAATTCAAAAGGGAGTATAAGCAGGAAGTGAAAGATAAGCAGAAAAAGAAGTTCAAGTCCAAGATCTCTTAGTACAATATTTTTCTTTGTCTTTGTGATTGTAAGCACATATTTAAAATAAATGGAATC
Source organism: Hippopotamus amphibius kiboko (assembly GCF_030028045.1). Classification (NCBI taxonomy): domain Eukaryota; kingdom Metazoa; phylum Chordata; class Mammalia; order Artiodactyla; family Hippopotamidae; genus Hippopotamus; species Hippopotamus amphibius. The sequence goes on from NC_080191.1 coordinate 29,344,184, forward strand.
TTTAGTGAACTTACTCTAGACTCAATTTTTACCTGGCCTTTTTACTGTAATCAACCATGAAAGCAGGAAGATAGACCAGGCCAACTATTAATGCCTGTAGGTTCTGCTCTTTTGATTCCATAACCCTAGGCCAGATTTGGATTTGCCTGTTTGATAATGTATAGGGTTTCCTAGGAGGAAACTTTTTGAACTGGAACTTCAATTGCCTTTAGACTGAATATTACTTTGTAGTGGTTTGCTGCCTAACCTTAGGTGTAACTTGACCAGTCATACTCCACAGTTTCCCCTAAAGGAGTTACTTTTTATTGAGATGGGACTGACTAGATGTCCAAATTTACCTTTTATATAGACACATATTTCCTACTGGATCTCTTATCGGTCTCTGCAGCAATGGAACCTACTGGAATGTGGATTATGTATGATGGATATATATTTCTGAATATGACCTAACTCTAAATGTGTGATAAGAGTACTGCATTGCAGAATAAACTAGCATATTATAGTGCCCTAACTATAAGACACATAGCAACTCTCTGGTACAGACAAACCCTGAGAGAAAATAGGATTGAATCATGGATTATGAACTATAAAGACACTACTTTCGAGCTAGAAGGCAAAGTCTCTATGTTTCAGTTAAGATAGGTAACATCTATCTTATCTTCCGTGACTACTTGCAGAACCATTCTGATTAAAGCCCATCTTGAAAAACAACTTCAAATACAACTGGACAGCCCAGGCCATAAATATTGGTTGGTTGGTCTGAATTAAAAAGGTGTGCAATTGGCTCAAGAGGAAAGGAACTTTTCTTGCACAATTGTAATAGATATAACTATAATTTTTAAATTTCCACAAAGCACACACTGAAATCAATATATTGCTTAGCAAGTGACATGCTGTATCATCTAATTCATATTTAGCATTTAGGATTTTCTTATGTTTACAGAATACAAAATAATCCATAGCATGATATTGTAGATGGAATTGTGATCATTTCAGAGTTTGTCTCCGACAGAAATATTTTAACATGCAACTTAGTGCTGCTTCAGGTTTATAATTATTTTTGTTCTTGAGAATTTTACAAATAAAATTGGCATGAATTTTTACAACTAGATTTTAGCTTCTGGAAAAAAATAGTTTCTGGGCTCTAATGACTTCTCATGGATTTAATCTCTGTAGCACTGATATATGCTAATTTGACAGTGAGTCCTTTGCAAGTCTGTGGCGTCAGACTTCATGTTTACCCTGCTTCAAGTGGACTTCTTACTGGACTCGGTTTTGGGGCACACTACTCACACATTGCACATCCTCACTCCTTATTCCCTATTCCCTGACAATCTCTTAATAATGAGTGAGTCTTTACTGGGTGATTGCTTTGTGAAGAGAAATAAATAATTTACCTGATAATCATGGTCATCTATTAGACTATGCATTTTTTCCTAGTAAGTGATTTTGCTATGTTTGCTTAAAACTTATGCTGAATTTTTCATGAATTAGATGAGTGCTTTCCAGCATCTGTTTATAATGTCAACTAACATTTTTTATAAGATGAAACCTTCGGAGATGAGAACAGGAAAACTGGGTGTTTAAGAAGATGTATTACCTTTCAGAATGGGGGCGCTCTGTACCTGAATTATAGAAGGTCTCCAGAGGTTTCAGACTGATTTTGCTATTTTCAGATCTTTCGTTCATGCTGCTCAGCATATTGTGCATCATTTGCACACTTCTTGAAAGATCAGTTTGCACTTAATGCTTTGAAAATTGGGAATCAGGGAGCTGAGTATTTATATTCAAGTATTATTGAGTAACATCTGAAGGTCTGAACACTAAAATTTCCTATTTAAAAACCTAGCTTAAAACTTAAGAAGCTAATGTGTCTGTCTGAGAGTATTAAAGGCATAAAAGCATACTTTAGTTGCTGTGATTACTACTGAGGAAATGAAAAATTAAATAGAATACACAGTAAAGCAATTTTAAATAATTATCTTATAAAATAAGATACAATTTATACATTTCTAATGAATTAGTATTATTGTAAAAAAATCTGCACAGTAATTTGTAGTTTCAAAAGTACTTTTAAATGATTATCATGTTTAATATATTTTTAAAAATTGGGAATTCAAAATTTTAACTTATTTAAAAAACATTCAATCTAAAATATCACTAACTTTTAGAAGCTTAGTAGGAACAAAATTAAGGTAAATGCATTTAGTTCTTTAGTTAATATGTAAATGAGAATTATATTTGATAAATGGGTTTTGCTTTTGTTGTATAATAATCATTTTAGCTTCGTTTATTTTAAAAAAAAAGTAGGACACTAGAGTTATTGTATCACAATAGAGTTCTTGACTAAAACATGAAGATATAAACAGAAGAGATAATGTCTTATTTAAATTTGTATCACCAGTGCCTAGCAAAGTATTTGGCAAATATTAGGCACATAACTGTTTTGTGAAAGTTTGACAATGGCAAATCAACAGAAATACACAATTTTTCTACTACCAATGGAACAGTGAAAGTGATATTTTAAAAATAAAGTTGTAGTAAGGCTAGTTCAAAATGAGCAGGATTTAGGGAAAATGTGGGTCAAACTTAGTACAAAAATGATCAAACTTAAAATATATTCTTGCTGTTAGCAAAAATTTTAGAGTTTAACTTAGAAAATGATAATATGTGAAATTTGCATAGTTTTATAATTAAGTGAACAATTTCACTTTATTTTATTTGCTCCTCCCTCCTGAGATTTGGATATTAACACTTTATTTTATTTATTCTATTTAATTGAAGGATAGCAGAGATACAGGAAAGTGCATAAAGAACCCTCATTTTAAGTGTACAGCATGATTTTTTTAAACAAATTTATAGGCCTGATTACACCAAGATCAAGATATAAAACATTTCCAGAATCCCATAAGCTTCCCACCGTCCTTCATCTATTGTCATTGACTAGTTTTGCCTGTTCTTGTACTTCATACTGATAACCACAGAATAAAGGTCTTTGTGCTTAACTGTTTTCTGTCAATATAACATCTATAAGTTTCATCCATGTTGTAGTATGTGGCAGAATTGGTTATTTTTTATAGCTCCATAGCATTCCACTGTATGAATATACCAATATTTATTTAACTATTGTCCTGTTGATATTGTTGTCATTATTAATAAAACAGTGAACATTCTGTATATATATTTTTGTTGACATATGCACTTATTTGTCTTTTATATGTAACTGGGAGTGGAATTGCTTGCCCATAGCTTACACGCATGTGTAGAAGATGCTAACAGTTTTCCAAAGTGATTACACAATTTAATACTCCTACCAGTAAACATATGTTCCATTTACTCCACATTCTTGCCAATATTTCACACTGCCAGTCTTTTTTATTTTAATTATCAGGTGGATATGTAGTAGGATTTCATTGTACATTATGCCCGTTTTAAAAATGAGGATGCTAATTCAGAGCATTTCCATGGTTTATCCATAACTGCATATATAGTAGAAGCTATGACCCTTATCTTGATTTCCTCATTATATATTCATGGCTTTGCTTTTTCTATTACTCAGTTCTAGTGTTCTTCCTTCTATCTTCCCTTTCTGTCTGTCTTTTCTTGTCATTGTAATTTTCATTATGAAAAATTTCAAACATCCAGAAAAGCAGAGAAGAGTATAAAAAATAGCCATGTACCATATACCATTGTTAGTTTCAAAAATTGTTTACCCTTTGCTGTATTTAATTCATGTATTTTGTGCTAAAAACTTAAAAGTAAATTATATACATCATGACATTTCAGCCTTAAATATTTCATTATGCACTTCTACAATATAAGGATATTTTCTTACATGAAATGAAAAAGTTTCATCTCAACTAAAATAATTAACAGTAAGTTCCTAATATTATCTAACACCTACTCCTTAATCAAATTTATCCAATTATAATAAGAATACTTTTAACAGCTGTTTCGTTCAAAATAAGATTCAATCAAGACAATATATTCACTTGCTACCACTCTGTGATACTTTTAAGAATTCAAATGTAAGTTTCATTATTTTATTTTTATTATTATTATTATTAGGTGAAGTATTATATTAAGCTTATACAAGGGTTTTTCTTTTCATAAATCCCTTTTTAAGTCTGTGTTATATGGAAGATGGCACAGCTAAACATTCTCTTATGTATTTATTTAACATTTATTAAAAGTCTATGATGTGTTTAGACACAGAGTACAGTGCAAGATAACGTACATTACACTGAGATACCAAATACTTTATCTTAAAAAAAAAAACCCCAAAGGTGTTCAAGTAAAATAATATGAAAAATACAAGTGATATTCAGCAAAAGAACTAGTAAATTAAAGAACTTATTTGGTCTTTGTTCTTTAAAAGGATTACTATTAACTATACAGTCTTTCTCCCACATATAATTTCCATTCTCAATAGAAATTGATTAACCTTTTATTACTACTATTATTACTAATGGGTAGAACACCAGATGAAAGGAGCCTGCATTCATTCTGAAAAGAAAGTCAAACGAAGCATATACACCATTCTCAGTGCAAAACTGCATTAGATTTTTCTTGTTGCTCCAATTAAAATTTGAGTTTGTTTAAATATTCATGGCATATCTAGAGCAAATATGTGCAATAAAAGTTTACTATATTTTTGGGTATCTATTCCCTACAAAATCCTGTGCCACTCAGTGTGCCAAAAAGAACAGCCCAGATGCTCATTAAATAACACAGGGCTGACCAGCTGTTTTGATACTGCTGCTATTTTTCACCCCTACTGGTCTTGACTATTGATTACCACATATTACTGTTCAATTACTTTTGGATTATTTAGATTTGTACAATCCTCACCTTAAAAAGGAAAACAAAAGGGGCTTCCTAGGTGGCGCAGTGGTTAAGAATCCGCCTGCCAATGCAGAGGTCACGGGTTCGATCCCAGCTCCAGGAAGATCCCACATGCCGCGGAGCAACTAAGCCCGTGTGCCAAAAAAAAAAAAAAAAAAGGAAAACAAAAATATCTGGGATTCCTACCTGCTGGATGGATTTCCTCTAAATAGAAGAGAAAGATGAAAATGATTTCTTCTTAAGAAGGAATTCTTCATAGCCCTTTTGACCTTGATTACACATCTGCCAGCTGTCAAAGTATCACCAACCTCAGTTTCCTCAACATTCGCTCTTTTCTAGAGGCTATACCAAGAGCAGAACTGGGGTCACCTTGCCAACCTGAGGAAGTGAGTGCCCAGCTACAGGTCAGGAGGAGAGTGGGCCTTGAACAGCTGGTTCATTCACTACTTGACAGGAATGCCAGTCAGACCCATGCCAGAAATTATTCCAAGAGCTGAAGACAAGTCCAGAAAGCCATTGTTTTGCTTATAAGTCACTAACTCTCCCCTCGTGTTCAACATGATGAGAATTGTGGTTGATTGGTTGTTGGTTGGCTGTCTGGTTGGATTTGGGGAGGGAGGTTGTCAGGATACGACCTTCAGGGGAAATGAAGTCTGTACAAAACCAAATGTTTGTTACTAAAACTTCTGCATGACGACTAAAATCCAAACAGTAGTTAAAGAAAAATATCAATTTGATCAAAACACACCACTTCAGAATCAATAGCTTCTTTGAAGCCACAGTAAGTAACATGACTTAAATACATATATTTGGTTGGTTGTAAAGCAAATTAGACTTCCAACTTGCTCTTACAGAATTGCAAAACACAATGAAAAAATACAGTCTGCTGAAATCAGCATTGGACCGCTGTTAGAATATTTAATCTTGAGGTAACTGGGAACCCAGGCATCGTTCGACGGTCTTCTACTTGTCCTTTCCGCCCAGTTTCCAGGGTGTGTAGAATTATACCAGCAGACGCACTTGTTGCCCAGATGACAGTCCAATTCTTCCTGTCCATGAAACGCAAGGTGAAAGTAAGGAGAGTTAGTACCTCCACACATAGTCTTTAGGCCGCTTTTCGGTCGGTGCACGTGCCTCACCTGCAAGGGACTCTAGGGCTCCCGCGCGGTCGGTGCCCAGCGGCGGCTGCGCCCACACTTCCGGTTCCGACGGGTCGTCCCACACTTCCGGTGTCCAGGAAGGCGGCCCTCGGCGGGCTGCACGTCGGCTCCCACGGGGCCCCACCTGGCTTGGCGTTCAGGAGGCCGTCCCAGCCTTGTTGCTGTCATTTCCATTTCTGCCGAAATTCAAATGAGCCCGCGAGGCAGGGAAACCCGTCTTGGAACACCCAGGTAGATCCCACTGCCTCCTCCCCTGCTCTGCGATTCACGCCTACGGTGTGCTGCCTTCCTGCTCCCTTCTACCAGAACTGTGAGTTTTGTTGGGAGAAAAAGAACGCAAACTTTCCCAAAAGGTTATGAACAGCTGAACCGGAGTTTGAGGCGTTTATATAGAGGATCTATTTTCCTTTTCTCCAGGGTGTATTTTTACTTATGAAGTTAGTATTATGTTCCCCTTAAATTATGGAGTGCGTGCCAAATATAAATGCAAGGCTTTTAGTTCTTGCCAAAATTTAGAAAAGGAGCACTGGGTGCTGGAGCCTTCTGTAAAATCAACCATAGAGAAACCATAAAGGGAAAAAGGGTATCTAGAAATAGGGGATGGGGGGAGATCCATGAAGAACCTTTTGAGAGGAAGGTGGATTGAACTGCTGAGTGTCAGAGTAACCTGGAGTTCGGCTCATGGCACATTGAGAAAATGTCTTTTAAGCTTTATTTTGACCTCTGCCTGCTATTAGTTTGGAATCATGCTTACATTCTTGCTACAGAAATTAAGGAAAATGATCATATATTGATGAAACTGTCCATTAGAATAATATGAAGGCTGTGCAAAAATTCTACTTGGGGAGCTGGCCATTAAAACAACAATTAGAATTGACAATCTGTGTACTCTCTCTTCTGCCCCTCCATCTGTAAACTCCGAGGCTCTTAGATTACAAACTGGAAAGTCAACCTCCTCCAGTTGTCATTTATTCCAAAGAAGAGCTCTCGCCTAAGGAGAGGCTTATTAGAAAGATAAATGGCAAAGATTACCCATTGTCTAGGGGAACTTAGTGCTTGTGTCTTAAGGCTTCTCACCTTTATTCTCAGTTTAACTAAAGGGGAAGCACATTAGGGTCTAGCCTTTGCACTTCCCCAATACATTTCACCATATAAAGAAGCCAGTATCTCCAGGTGATACAGTGCACAGGCCAGAACTGTACTGAGCACAATTATCTCAAATTTTACAATATGAAAAATATACACTATCTGAAATAGAACTAGTAGAAGAGATGGACTCAGTGTCTTAAATCAACTTCCTCAGAAGCAGAACCTGAGATAAAGAGTCTTGTGCAAATGATTCTCAGAAAAAAAAACTGATAAAAGAGTTGGGGAAGTAATAAGGGTGTGGTATTAGGCGAAGCACTATAGACTGTAGCCTCAGTCTGATCCTTTGAAAGTTAGCACACCTCAGAGTCCTCCTGACTCAAGGCAAGGCAGAAGGACCTTTTGTGTTTACATCGTTTATGGGGAAGGAGAGAGAGGGAAAAGGCAATTTGCATCTGTTCTGGCTCTCTATAGGCAATGGACTCCAGTATCTAATAACAGTCCTCTGAAAAACAACTGTGGGTGCTGCCTATTAGAAAAGAAAACTCACCAAATACTAGGGGATCTGAGTGGAGCACTAACGTTATCTGCTTAAATCCTCCTCTTGTACCAGTCAGATACCCTTGCATCTCACATTATGTTTACTCCATCCTGTCATGGATTGAATTATTTTTTTTTAATTTTTATTTTATATTGGAAGATAGTTAACAATGTTTTGTTAGTTTCAGGTGTACAACAAAGTGATTCAGTTATACATAGACGTATATCTGTTCTTTTTCAAGTTCTTTTCCCATTTAGGTTGTTACAGAATACTGAGCAGAGTTCCTTCCTCAGTTCTCCCCAAATTGATCTATCCGTTCATTGCAATGCCAAACACAACCTTATCAGATTTTCATGTTGGGGCTAGGATGGAATTGATAAGCTAATTCTGAAATTTGTATGTAAATGCAAAGAATTAGAAATATCCAAGAAACCCTTGAAGAACAAAGTCAGATACAATTACTTGCTCTACTCCATATCAAACTTATTAAAGTATAATAAGTCAATGTGGTATTGGTGCAAAAATGGGCAAATATGCAAGAAGAAGCAAATAGGGAGCCCAGGAACAGACTTTAAACATACAGAGCACTTGATAATTTATGAAAATGTCACTTTAGAGAAAAATAATTTCTGTAAATCAACAATAAGAAGATAGGCAACCCACTTATAAACCAAAAAAGGGCAAGAGGCTTTAACATACAATTTACAAACAAAAATATACAAACAGCCAGTAAATATGTGAAAAGTTTTCCAACCTCAATAGTAAACAGAGAAATGCAAATTAAAACCATAACATACAAGTCCAGTTTGCGGGTTAAATAAAATAAGCACACTCCACACTGTCTCCCTCAGTGAATACAGCTATGAAACATTGACAGACTGTGTGGAACAGCAAGACCTGCAGAAGAAGATCAAAATTAAAAGTGCTACTGAGTTGTCAGTGAGTTTCACGTTTTGTTCTTCCAATATTCCCTGACCTGAACTCAAAGCACCTATGACCCGAAAAATGGACACCTGTCAGAGAATCCCTTTGGTTCTGGCTCAAGAAGCTGGGAAGAGAACTCCTAATGCTCAGAGAGAGAGGGCACAGCATTGTATTTTTTTTCTCTTTTATCTCAACCATTGTCTGGCATTCCAGCCCCCAGGCATTTCCATGGTGACAGTGTTGGTGGCAGTGACTGGTAAAGAGAATTCACAGGAAACAAAATTTGATAATAGGTAACTTCCTGTCCAGTTGGTGAAGCTAGGGTTCCAAGAAGATGGAGCCAACCCCCATTGTTTTTTTGTCTCCCTCTGTTCTCCCTCCCGTCCATCACTTGGCCCTAGATGTGAACATAGTTGTGAAATTACACAGTGGAGGGGGATTGTTAGCTAAACCCCAGACTTCTAGCCAGAAGACCAAAAACAGTACTTGACTACCAATAGCAAAGTAGTAGCAATGTGGTAAAATGTGTGGCAACATTGCAAGAAGGATGGGAGGAATTGGGAATATATGGCCATAAAATTCATATACCATATGTGAAGAACTACAATATTATTAGAAGGTAGGTTGTGATTAAAGGTAAAAGATACATATAACTACTGTCACATTATATACAGTTACATATAATATAGATATATATACTAATATATATAATAATGTGACTAATAACTAATAATATGTAAATATAATATATACTATAATATGATATATATAACTAATAATATAACTAATATATAACTAATAGTTATATATAACTAATAAAATATATAACTAATATATTTATCTACTGCTATGTAAATAATAATATGAAAATAGTAGAGATAAAATGAAACGTGAAAAATATCAATTAACCAAAAATAGGCAGAAAAATAAGTTAAAACAAAAAACTGAAGTAAGAAATAGAAAAAACTAGCAAGATGGTAGGTTTCCATCTAATTATATCAATAATTACATTAAACATAAAAGATCTGACCACCAACTGAAAGAAAGATTGCCTTGAAAGCAAGACACCTACATGCTGTCTACAAAAAACTCACATTAAATACAAGGACATAGATAGGTTAAAAGTAAAAAAGAGAGAATAAGCTATACCATGCAAAACCAATCAAAAAGGAAGTGGTATTTCTATATTAGTAAAAGACAAGGCAGACTTGAGAACAAAGAATGCTATCAAGGATAAAGTGGGATATTTCATACACATAATGAGGCTAGTTCATCAAAAAGACATTAAAATCCTAAATGTGTATGCATCTAACAACAGAGCTTCAAAAGGCATGAAGCCAGAACTGATAGAATTAAAAGCAGAAATAGGCAATGTACAAGTATAGCTGTAGATTTTATCATTCTAGCTCAGTAATTCATAAAACAAGTAGACAGAAAATCAGTATATAAAGATTTAAACAAGACTATGAACCAACTTGACCTAACTAATATTTATATGGTACTTCATCCAGCAGCATCAGAGTATACAATCTTAAAAATTGTACATGAATTTGCTTCAGTATACAAATAGAGTTTATATTATTCTTACAAACGCTGAAGATTTATATTAAACCATTCAACATCAAGGAATGTCTGTTACTAGCTAAGAGCTTAAACATCTCTGATTTGAGATAGGTCAGGGGTAAACAGGGAAAGGTTAAAGAAAGGAAAGAAAAAGAACAAGTTTAAAAGGAAGGAATTTAATAGAGTATAGAGGATATTAACAACAAACACAGTAACAACAACACACGAGCCAGAAAGCATGTATTGATTCATAGCTTAGTCAAATTATAATTAATTTGCTCTTGTTTGCAATAAGATGCTAAAATAAATATTAGAAGGCCAGGTTTCTATTCCAGTTTTCTTGTTCACTGGCTATGTTATTTTTTAACACATCAGACACATACTTTTAGGTATTGTCTCTTCAGTAGTAAATACTAAGGTTGAAACAAGTAATTTCCAAAGTTAAAGAGTGGTATTAACTATGATAAAGTTTTTGTCTACCTGTGACAAAATTAGAAAAGCAATATACTTTATTTTCAATAAAATTAAATATGTTAAATTTAAGAAGTTGTCTCCAATTATGAAATGCTATCTTCCATATTATATTGAGGTTTATATAATTTAGGAATAGATTGGGCTGCATGTTGTTTGAGATATTTATGAAATATGTAAGTGGAGCTGTCAGTGTGCAGAAGGACACAGGGCTTAGTCATAAATCACATAGCTTTAAATTTCTTGCTCCTATTCAGTCTTCTTTATCCAACCAATGCTCTGAAATGGGCCCATCCCACTGGCTCTTAGACTGCTAAAAAAAATTTTTTTTAAAAATGTACATGAAACAGTCACCAAATAGTCCATATTCTAGGCCTTTAAAAAGGCTTAACAGATTTTAAATGATTAATATAATATAAAAGATGTTCTCTGATCATAATGGAATTAAACGAGACACTAGTAACTAAAATATCTGGAAAATCCCCAAATAATTGGAAACTAAATAGCACAGTTCTAATTAACTCAAGGGTCAAAGAGGAAGACAAATTGAAATTAGATATACTATTTCTTGAGCTGGGTTGTGGTTACATGGAGTTTCACTTTATGAAAACTCATAAGCTGTACATTTTGTTTTGTGCACTTTTCTGTATGTATGTTATATTTCTCAACGAAATGAAATAAAAAATGGGCAAATTCCTAGAAAAATATATTTTAGCAAAACAGAGTCAAGAAGAAATAAAAAGGAAGTTGGAGCAAGACTGCAAGCTGTAGTGGGCAACTTGGTTGGGTAAATTCTAAAGTCCCTGCAGAATCCAAGTAAATAAAATAGCAAAGAAAAAAAATCCACAGACAAAAGGTACGACAAAGTAAATGACTTGTTGTCACCACGGACTCCAAAATCAGGTAGGTGCAGCCAGTCAGTTACAGCAACAAGACAAGTGTGATATTAGTGAAATGCCCAACAAAAAACAAAGGTAAAGGAGAAAGACTTCTAAGAATCCCAGAAACTATAAATTGTCAGCATGTATTCACTTCTAAAACAGAGTCCCAGTAGTGGGATTACTGGATCATATGGTAGTTCTATTTTTAGTTTTTTAAGGAACCTCCAAACTGTTTTCCATAGTGGCTGTACCAACTTACATTCCCACCAACAGTGCAGGAGAGTTCCCTTTTCTCCACACCCTCTCCAACATTTGTTGTTTCTAGATTTTTTGATGATGGCCATTCTGACCAGTATGAGGTGGTACCTCATTGTGGCTTTGACCTGCATTTCTCTGATGATTAGTGATGTTGAGCATCTTTTCATGTGTTTGTTGGCCATGTGTATGTCTTCTTTGGAGAAATGTCTATTTACTACTGGGCATATACCCAGAGAATACCATAATCCAAAAAGAAACATGTACCATAATGTTTATTGCAGCACTGTTTACAACAGCCAGGACATGGAAGCAACCTAAATGCCCATCAACAAATGAATGGATAAAGAAGTTGTGGCGTATATATACAATAGAATATTACTCAGCTATAAAAAGGAATGAAATGGAGCTATATATAATGAGGTGGATAGACCTAGAGTCTGTCATACAGAGTGAAGTAAGCCAGAAAGAGAAAAACAAATATAGTACGCTAACTCATATATATGGAACCAAAAAAAAAAAGGTACTGATGAACCCAGTGACAGGACAAGAATAAGGATGCAGATGCAGAGAATGGACTGGGGGACATGAGGTTGGGGTGGCGGGGGGCAAAGGGGAAGCTGGGACGAAGTGAGAGAGTAGCATAGACATATATATACTACCAACTGTAAAATAGATAGCCAGTGGGAAGTTGCTGTATAACAAAGGGAGATCAACTCGATGATGGATGATGCCATAGAGGGCCGGGACGGGGAGGGTGGGGGGCAGTCGCGGGAGGGAGGGGATATGGGGATATATGTATAAATACAGCTGATTGACTTTCGCCTACCTCAAAAACTGGTACAAGAGTGTAAAGCAATTTTATTCTAATAAAGAGCTTTAAAAAAATAAAAAATAAAACAGAGTCCCTACACCACATGGAAAGCTCAGCTGACCAATCTGAGAGGAGCAGGTAAATCTGCAACAGAGCTCATGGGTAAGAGCCAGGGGAACACAAAATTAAATGCAGATGGTGGAGGGGGTGGTGATATGGCTCACAGGAACTTTTGAAATTAGCCAAGTGAAGCTCTCTTCTAGGAAAAAGCCCTACAAAGAGGAGGGTTTACTTGGAGAATCTAAATTAGCAAGAGAGACAAAATGGCTAAGAAAAAGGATGTTACAGATAAAAACGGGGAAAGAAAGGTCATACTTTTGAACACATCAGAATAACCACAGGAGAGGAAGTCGGAGAGTCGTGAAGGTAGTAGTGTCTCCTTGCCCACACTTCCCTGCTGAGTTCAGGAAAACTGTCTTGCTTGTACTTGAGCAACAGAAAAAGATGACAGGCAAATCCTGAACAGAGCTATGTAACAAAGTTATGTAAAAGTCTCCCTTTTAAGAAGACTAGAAAATTATCAAACCAATGCCTTTATTAAGTGGTAACAATTTGTTATAAGATCCTATGACGTATGAGAGAAAGATGTGTTGTGTGGAGCTTATTAGCATCCGCTGTTCTCAAGTTTTGGCAAAACATAACTACCATAATATACATAAAACTTAGGGAGGTGGAATTTTTGCTTGGTGGTTTCTCATAGTTAACATGCATCACTGGGTCAGTAAAATATCCTAAAACTTTTCATGATAGTAGAGAAGATAGAAGATGTTTGCACAGTGATGGATGACAACATAAACCTAGATCTATTAAATTCAGGAGCTTGCATCATTAATGTCAGTAATTATTTCAAGCAGTGACTGCCCAGAGGAAAAGTGGTCTGAGCCACTGCAGAAAACAACATAGCAATAGCTTTTGGCCATTGTACAGATTTACGATGCTACACACACTCATTAGTTTGGATGTTTCTGTTCTTTCTTCAAACACCTATGGTGAGTATAACAAAATTGGACTAAACAGCCAAAAGAAATAGGCACACACTTGTAGTGGCTGTTATAGGTAGAGTTCAGGTTTTGATTGAATATGAAGCCTTTGAGTATGTTTCCAGCTCAGTCCTAACTGAAATTCCATTTTTCCAGGCTCAGCTTCTGAAATTTTCAGCTTACTTTTTGCTTTCCTCTTAAATTTTATTGGTTGGTGCATCATTATTGAAAAAAAAAGGTATTTCTTTTTGTTAATTGCACGAATATGAGTCTGTCTGGCATGACTGCAGCATTTATGTAACTGCCAAAGACAATCTTGTCAAAATAGATGTTTGAGATAATTATATAAACTCAGATATCAAAAATAAACTTATAATATTTAATATACTAATAAAAGCATAGCATCAGCAGTAACATTTTCAACTGAGGAGGACAGATGATACCGTTTAAAAAATGATAAATCCAATGATAAAAATTCTGAAGTAATGACTCACTGTTAAGGTTTTGGTAAGGTATTAAGTTATTCTTTGTAACTTTTTTTTACTATTTTACTTTTTCCAATTCCAATTTTCCTTTGACATGTTAAAATAAGAACTTCTTATTTCAAATAAAAAACAGAGAAGCAAAATCTTTTGGCTTGGACTGCTAAAGTAGCCTGTTTAATCTCCTCACCTCCACTTCTGCCTCTGCTCCACACTTGACCACTGTCTGTTCCATTACCAGTATAAGATATCTCCCTGTTGTATTTATCATCCCTCCTTCCAAAATCCTATCAAAATAGTAGCAAATGGGTAAAAAAATATTTAGTCTGTAACAGTTTTGTAAACTGGATTTAGGAATATCTGAAAACCAAAGGATCAAGATGATTTCTGCAAGATGGAAAGAAGGGACTATTGGGAGATAAGCCAGGGTTGGAGGTAAATTTTGAATAAATACCGAGAAAGATGGATCCATGGAGAAAGCTCTTCCTGATACAGTCATCAGGTATGGAGGGCAGGTTAGGCAACTGTGGCAGAAGTCAAAGTTGAGTACTTTCTGGGAACATGGAACATTATTCTCAGGAAGAGCTAGGGCTCCTGGGTCAGGGGCCAGGAGTTAATGCATAGTCAGTCTACCTGCTTGGCTCATAGTTTCACAATCCTGGAAGCACTCAGCTCCAGACCCACAGTTAGGGAAATTTCAACCCCACCCATTCCTCAGATGAGACTGGAAAAATCAGAAGGAGAAAATCCTCATCAACAGCCTTTTGCAAGAGTTCACACTACCTCAACCCCCCAAGATCAATTCACTATTGCTCCTAACCTACTCCCCAGCCTCAGCCGTAACTGCAATAGTGGTTTATAACTCCTCTCCAGTTGCTTCTAATTGTTCATTTCTGTAGGCGCTACCATCCTCCAACTCATCCCCTGGGCACCATAGCTCCTTCCACCCCAACAGAGAAATTTCTGTGTGACATTGATTTCAGTCACCTTACAAAATTGGATTTCTAAGTGATGAAACTCTTGTTTCACCCCAAGTAGCTATATTCTTTTAGGAAGTTATGTCACATGCCTCAAGAACCAGGCTTGAGTTGTGTAGAGTACTCTGCCCTGGTCTTGGCCAAACTTTATTACCCAAGACCCTTAATCCTGATATTTGCACACAGGATCTTCAGTTTTAGTCTTTACTGTCTCTTCAGACTGCCTAGTGAATCTAATGCACAGAGACTTCCAGTGGCCTGTTAAGATGGCTCAGATTTCCTGAAATAAATGGTCCCCCTAAGGTAAATTAAATAGTCATCATTACCATTGTCTACTTAAGATGTTTGGAAGTTTTCCATTTGAGTAGCATGCTAACTATATTATTTTCTTAATGACTAGAACTGTTTTATTATCTGATGATAGAAGAAATTTTCACATATTGAGGTATAGGGAAGTTATTCTAGCTTATACATGATTTAACGTAAAATTTATGCTTATTAGAACAGCCTATTTTGTTGCCTATTAAACATGCATTGTATATCTGCTTTACCCATTAAATAAAACAATGCATTTAAAAATCAAAATGGAGTAACTGTGGTTCAGCCATTCAAAATGGATCTGGGTGGCCATTGTGGTTTCAGACACATTCCTGCATCACTGAGAATTTGAATTTTCTGAACTATATCATCTCAAGGACACCACCCGCTGTTCTCAAAACAATATCTGCTAGTAGCTGCCAGCTGTAACCTTATGGCCTCAAGTTCTCCCCTAGTAACTACACAACAATTTCAGACCCTGACCAACTCTTGCTTAACATTCACCCTTAATTCTTGCCAGAACCAGTCTTAATTCTTGACACACAATTTATGTAATTTTGTGATTTTTGCCTTTATAAGCCTCCCCCATTTTGTAATCTGGTGGGACACAATTCAAGTGCTTCTTGAATCTGTGTCTCGAGGGTTATAGTCCTCGGTTTGGCTCAAATAAAACTCTTTTCTGTTCCTATTACAGATTGGTTTATTGATTACTTTCATTGACTTATCAATCACTTTGTTACTCTTGAAAAGCAATTATAGGGCTTCCCTGGTGGCGCAGTGGTTAAGAATCCTCCTATCAATGCAGGGGACATGGGTTTGCTCCCTGGTCCTGGAGGATCCCACATGCTGCAGAGCAACTAAGCCTGTGCACCACAACTACTGAGCCTGTGCTCTAGAGCCCTTGAGCCACAACTACTAAGCCTATGTGCCGCAGCTACTGAAGCCTGCGCGCCTAGAGCCTGTGCTCTGCAACGAGAAGCCACCGCAATGAGAATCCCGTGAACCACAACGAAGAGTAGCCCCCACTCGCCTCAACTAGAGAAAGCCCAGGAACAGCAACAAAGACCCAGTGCAGCCAATAAATAGAAAGAAAGAAAGGAAGGAAGGAAGGAAGGAAGAGAGGAAGAGAAAAAGAAAGAGAAAAAGAAAGAAATAAAGGAAAGCAATTATATGTTATGAATGTAAAATTATTAGTCTGGCTTATTCACTTAAAGATACTGGTTCGCTTTCTTTTTAGTCATATCATGTTATTTTGACCTCAGAAATCTCATTGCCTTCCTTTATCTCACTTATCTTTTTGACTATGTTCCAAAGGTTAAGATTTGTCAAACCAAACTGATTGTGGCTGATAATTCTCAGTGGTTTAACATTGGTCAGTCAAAACAGGAAATTTTATTATAACTTAAAAAGTTGCAAGAATATCTGTGAGAGAAATTTGAGCCGAAAAATGAGTTGATGCTGTGAATTTTTTTTTTATTTTTTTACTCCACTGCTAGAGCCTTTTTTTTTTGCCATTTTTTGTTGTTGTTTTTTTTTCCCTCCCATGCATATCAGAATCCCTTCACCCTCTACCACATTGATGCTAACTACCTAGTTTGTATTTTTCCATATTTTTCTTTGTGCTCATATAACAATTTACACACACACACAGACACGCATACAGGTTTTGTTTAAAAACAGAATAGGCTCATACATATATTTTTGTGTATCTTGTTTTTTGCATTCAAGAATACTTCATGAGAATCCTTTAGGTTAGCTGATAGAGCTCTAAGTCATTCATTTTAATGGTGCAGTGTGTGGATGCACTGTGATTTAGTTAGCCCTTCTCTTGGTGGCATCCACTTTGTTTACAGTTCTTCATCATTAGAAACAATGCTGCCATAAAAATCCTTGCACCAGTGTCTTTCACATGGGTGCCTTCATTTCTGTGAGGATTCCTATGAGAGGAATTGCTGGGTCTATAGGTATATGTATTTCTAATTTTAATAGATGTTGCCAACTATACATAAAAATTATTGCTCGAGATTTTCCTTCTTTCAAAGTATAAAATTTTAAGTTTCTATCACAAACTTAAAATATTCATTTTTTAAAGGATGAATTATTATTGATAATATTGCTTTTCATTAAACAGTTCAATATAAGTTTTATGAATCCAAGCACTATAGTTTCTCAATTTTCCAACCTATCTGCACTGGCAATTTTGCCATCAAATTTAGAAAAACAAAGAAGACTAAACAGATGTTCTTTCCTACTATATTCCTGGGCACTCAGTATCCTTAAAACTCAATTTACTGCTAAAGTTACTCTAATGGTTTAAAATCTTGCCTTGCCGGATTCAAGTAAAGAATTAGCTCCCCTCCCTACCTCTGTGCTAAAAATGACTTTCCTATTGATTAGGGATTTTGTTTAAACTGAAATTAAGGAGAATGGGAATAAGATGAGGCCACAAAATAAAATCTCAGTCATAATGTATTCTCAATATAAGGGATTCTAAAGGCAGAAGTATTTCACTGTTGTCTGTACCCAAGTGCAAACTGTTTTAAGACAGTCTTTTTTGCTTATACTTGGGTATTATTTTTTATATACATCTTTATTGCTTTACAATGTTGTGTTTCTGTTGTACAACATAGTGGATCAGCTATATACATATATCCCATATCCCCTCCTTTTTGAGCCTTCCTCCCAGCCTCCCCATCCCACCCCTCTAGTTCATCACAATGGGTATCATTTTTGAAGTGGCAAATGCACCTTAAGTACTGGTTAATTATGATTATAGACCAGATTCAAAAAGAATTCAGATTTGTTTCACTGATATATCTGTAGAAAAAGAGTAGCTGAGGACCATCGTATTCTCACAAATTATCTTAAAATAATGTTTTATCTAAACTAAAAAAATGTGTATTTATATAATAGGTCACGTTTCCACGACTGACTGCATAAAAAAGATATCCTCTCCATCAGTATATTCTACATTACTTATGACTCTCATCGAATTTGTTTTTGAACGAGAAACAACAAAGGAAATTCATATTTTAGTACCACAACCCTTGCTGTTTTATAATCTCATTTAGTAAGTTTTTTTTTTTTTAAATACCAGTGGAATCTGGGAATGAGATTACTTGAAACTGATCAGCAATCTGTGCCTCACTATGAATTAAGCTTCAGTAACATGGCACAGAATATTACAACCAAAAGTTAGACTAGGATGACCCCAAAAGTCATGTACCCTTGTTCTATACCAGAAGAAAAGAGGTCCACAAACATTCAGGTACTGAGATGACCTGGTTAGTTGTTCATGGTACCAAGACTAGAATACATGCTTACTGACATTCTGTCGTAGTGTTCTTCACTGCACAATGTAATGTGATTAAATATGAAGAGATTAAAGTTAGGTAAAGCTCTGCACTGTGAAATACAGAACAGAGCTGACTTAGAAGGAGAACTGATAGGATCAAATTAGTTGGTTCCCTTAGGAAAATTAATGGCAAATAAAGAGGTGGGAGGGTGATGGATAAGAGGTATTGATAACAAATTTCCTAAGTGACAGCTCTGTCCAGGGCCGATGCTGCAGCATTTTTTTTTTTTTTTTTTTTTGCTGCAGCATTTTAAATCAGCATTAAACCTATTGTCGAGACCCTCACAAAGTAAAAATAGTATGGCTCGTGGCCTTTCAGGATTACATCCTTTCATCTACTCTCTATGGCTGTTTTACAGCAGTCAAGAGGATTCTGTACAGTGCTTTATTTTAGCTTTGCTCTCATTAAGGACTCATAAACTTAATTACTTAATATACCTTAAGAAACACAGCTTGAAATAATTACCTCATTAGAAAAATTTAGCAGTGTTCATTTGGACTCTCGTGAATAGATTTTTGTTCTAGTGTTGTTGAAGCTTTTATTTATCCTTTTGTTCCGAATGCAAACTTCCTAAACTTCACATCGCTTGTAGAATTGCATTTCAAATACCATTTAAGGAGAAATTTTTTAATACCTGCATGAAGTCATTTTGAAGGATGTTTCTTATTAGCATAAACCACAGCTTAAAAAGTTTTAGAGATGTGAACTATTAGTAACTACTTACTATGAGGTATATGGTAAAAGAATAAAGAAAAAAATTGGTTTTAAATAAATATTAAGCATAGCATTTCATTCATAATGGATCACTCTTTAATAAAATTTGTTGAATAAATAAAATACTACATCATGTTACTCTACTGCTGAAAAATCTTCAGTATTACTTACAACCTACAGGAAAAAAATCTGAATTATTTGGCCAATCAAGCTTATCTTCCAGTATTTTTCTGTAAACAAAACCTCCACTGTAGCCAGAGGGCTCTACTGAAACTCCATTGCTCCTTGTAGTCTCACTCAGCTCAGGCCTTTCTCAGTATGCCCTCTGCAGCTCCCCCCTGTAGGCACCCTGCTGTTTTGCTTTATTCATATCTCTTCCAGATGAAAATCCTGCCCCTCCCATGATCAGCTCAAGGTATTGCCTCATCCCTCTGAGTTTTCCTATCACCAGTTGCTCTTGATATTGCTCAGGATTTAAAAAAATAGGAACGTGTACACTTGTCTTTTCTGTTGTATGAGTTTTATCACTCTCAGTCATAAACATGTTGAAGGTAGAGATTAACTGTCTTATATTTGATGTCTGAGAGTAGACTCTCAAATACTCATTAGTTTGAAATTTATTTCATTATCAAACAATCCTATAATATGGAAGTAAATAATTTCCATGTATAGCATGTGTGAGCTTAAATATTGATCATTGCTTATACTGTACTGTTAATAAACAAGGAATTTTAAATGATCTGCACAATATGATCACAATTTTGTCCATATAAAGATTACATTTCACTTTATGAGAAATATTGGAGAGAGAGATGTATATATTACGTTAAGAGAGATTATATTTGGGTGGTGGAGTTGTAAAGGTGAAATATGCATATAGATACATTGAGAACAATAAATCACTATACAAAATTACAGAGTATTTTTGACACTTTTCCTTGGAGGTATTCTGTCTTTTCAGTGATATTAGGTGTATTCTGTATACTCTTCTAGACTTGTCACTTCTATTTCCTCTGGTTTTTTTTTTTTGCATTTAGCTCTCCGGGGAGAAATGGGCTTTCTGAAATCCTGGTGAGCCTACGGCTGGGATGCTGTTCAAGTATGCCTGAGCCTTGATTCAGCTTTTTTCCCAAGGATGGGAATGTAGCCTGGATATGGAGTTTGGGTCAAGGACCAGCAGAAGCAAAGGTTGTAAACATTTCTTTAACCAGAAGAACATGAATAGTTTGAGCAAGCTCTTTCTAAATAATGATACGAGCTCCTAGAATAAAATAATGGTAATGAAAGAAATTGAGCTTTTTGGAATCTTAGACCACATTTTGCAGATTTGCTGGCATATAAGCGTCCCTTGCTATTGACTTGGGGGCCAAAAAAGTAGAATTAGGTTATATATGCTAAAAAAATTACCATATAGAATAATATTCAAAATACCTAACTTCCGGTCACATTTGAGTTCACTGATGAGATTGATACCCTAAATGGCTCTTTAGATGTCCCAGCCTTCATCTATACAAACAAGGCTTCCTTGATAGTACACATATCTGCTAGTCAAATGGTATTTACTATGTCTGCAAAACTGTTTGCTAATTGCTAAAAATATCAATGAAGGGTATGATGAAATGTTTTGAATTGCGTTTGTGCTAGACAATACACATCATTTTCAGTATGAAATCCCATAAAATACTATAAAATTAAGAACATGGCTATCTAGGATCATCAAAAATTATTCCAAAAGGGGAGTAGAAATGGAGAAACTCAAAGAAGCTCTGACAGGGTATTAATGCTAGATAGAATTTTTTTTAAAAAAGTGATTTCAGTCACTTAACGCAAGGTTGACTTTTTCCTCGGGTCACAGTCCAATGTGGGTTGATAGGGAGGTTTTGTTTTTCACAAATTTAAGCATCCACACTCTAGGGGCACCAGGAAAGAGAAAAGAAAGCTCATACAGAAGGCACACCAGCTCTTTATACTTTGGTCAGTCTGCTTAACATTGGTTAAGGTGATTAAATGACCTGTAATTAATTAACCTAGGAAGAGGAAACTGATTGGTGAACACTAACTAGTTTCTGCTGTACCCATCATCCACTCTAATGAATACTTTTTTCAAGTCAATATAATTTGATAGTAAAATGATAGTAAGCAAAATATTAATTTGAAAGATTTTCTCTAAGGAATATAAGAAGAAAATGTAGGCAATTATGGAGATAATTTGGGTTTGGAGCATTTTGGTTTCCATTATCTGATCATTTCCAGTGAAACTGTAGTTAATTATATTTGATGTTGTAAGAGGAATGATTACAGTTTAGAGATGCTCTGAAAAAGATGAGCTTTAGCATTTTAGGAAAAGGCTAAATGTAAAAGTCACTCAATAAAGAACAGCTGACATATATTATGATGATAGCAGATAAATGCTTAAATCCTAGATTAGATGACCAAACCTTAACAGCCAACATTTTAATAACTGTCTCCTCCAATGTATCTCAAAAGCACTCTATTAGCAAACATGACAGTCCAATTATTTCCATGGTGCTTAGTATTTCATGGTGGCCTATTGCCAATGACAGAATATGGGGTGGGAAACGTGCCAAAGAAGTTAACTGTTTTAAAAGCTAAAATACTGCTAGTGCTGAAAATTCAGGGTTTATGTGAGGCTAACTGCCCTGACCCTGTTTAAATTCATCAGATAAGTAAATACATCAGCACCTACTCTCTTTTAATATTCTGCTGAAAAAAACCATAATTCAAAAAGACAGATGCACTCCAACATTCATTGCAGCACTATTTACAATAGCCAGGTCATGGAAGCAACCTAAATGTCCATCAACAGAGGAATAGATAAAGAAGATGTGGTATATGTATACAATGGAATATTACTCAGCCATAAAAAAGGAATCAAATTGGGACATTTGTAGAGACACGGATGGACCAAGAGACTGTCATACAGAGTGAAGTAAGTCAGAAAGAGAAAAATAAATATATTAACGCATATATGCAAAATCTAGAAAAATGGTACAGATCAACCAGTTAGAAAGGCAGAAATAGAGACACAGATGTAGAGAACAAACATATGGACATCAAGGGGGGAAAGCAGGAGGGGGGGTTGGGGTGGGATGAATGGGAGATTGGGATTGCCATATATACATTACCAATAAAAAATATCAAATTGTACACTTTAAATATATGCAGTTTATTGTAATAAATCAATTCAAACAGTCTGCCTTCTGAACTTTCATTTTACCCACTGCATTATATCTCCCTTCTATATGATTTTGGGACTTCCTCGTCACTTTGTGAGTCATAGCTTCATCATTCATGAAGCCAAAAAGGTTATCCTGTCTAAAGTGGTTTTGGAATTAAATGTGTACCTTAGGACTCTAAACCAGAGGTGGCAGAAGTTCCCTGTAAAGGGTTAGTTAATAATAAATATTTTAGGCTTAACAGCCATACAGTCTCTGTCACAACTCTTCAACTCTGCCACTGTAGCACAAAAGCAATAGACAATACATAAACAAATGAGCACTGTGTCCCAACAAAACTTTATTTACAAAAAGAATGCTGTAGTTAGTCTCATGTCTAAAGCATCATATGTAATAAAAGAATAGGAAGGCGAGGTTTAGTAAGAACCTAGCATTGCGCTAGGAGAGATCTTGACATCTCAGATGTTTAAGTCTTCTGCCTTTAGAACTATGCCATTTAGGACATATAACTGTCTGATGGTTTCTAGGAAGAGACTGTACAGATTCAAATACGAAATTCATCTGTCAGTTTTTGTAAATCCAAGATAAGAACACATTTGCACGCATGATGTATTTCAAAAAGGTGTAGTCTGGTTTCCAAATCATGGCTAGATTCTCAGGCTAGGTCTCACAAGCTTATCAGATGCATGTTATAGTCAAGACAATACCCATATGTAATAATAGCCTCACTCACATGCACACACACACAGAAGGAAAACTCTTACACATAATGCATTTTAGTTACAACCTTTGCTAAACAGAATTTAGTGAACTATTATTTCTATTAAATAGAATATTAAATAGAATATTTAAATATTAAATATTTAACTATTAAAAACACATTCCACAGTAAACAGAAAACTTATTTGTACCAAGAACATTGTATGTTATTTCCTCCCTGCCGTACTAATTCAAGGATCTGTGGGGGAAATTTGGTTTAATATCTCTAACTCTGTTCTTTCTGTATCAATGTGATAATTCAAAATAACTTTTATATGTCATTCAGCAAGTAGTCTGATACTCTGCTCTGTGCCTAGCACTAGGTTAGAATTTCTGGGAGACAGGAATTAATCAACTTTGCCTCTGTCTTTAAGAAGCTTATATACTAGATACATGCACCCCTATGTTCACAGCAGCACTATTTACAATAGCCATTTGAAAATGTGGATAAGTCATCATATTAACAAACCAAAAAAAAAAAAGGAAAACTCATATGATTGTTTGATATAAAGTATCTGAGAAAAATCATTTTCCAACAATTTCTATTCCTGAAACTCTCACCAAAATAGTAATAGAATCTTCACCAGCCTGATTAAGAAATCCACAAATAACCTACAGATAACATAATTGGTAATGTTGAAACTCTTCCATTGTGATGGATTTGTCAGTTTCTTATTGTAATATTTATCCTTGCTTGATAAAGTCAGCTTTATTGAGATGAAATTTACATACAATAAAATTCACCCATTTTTATTTCAAAGTATTTTAAAAAATATGGTCACATAGCCATCACTACAATCATGATAGACATCCCCTCTGCCTCTATGTAGAAAATCCCGTCTACACTTCCACCACCAGCTCCAGTCCCTGGAAACCACTCATAGTCACTGTTGATTTTCCTTTTCTAGAATTTCATATATATGGAATTCTACAACACATATTTTGTGCCTGGCTTATTTTACTTAGTATAATGCTTTTCACATTCATCCAAAATTTTGTGTACATCTATGGGTAGCTATTTTTTAATGCTGAGCTGTATTCCACTTTATGGGTGAGTCACATTTGTTTATCCATTCACCAGCTGAGGTTTGGGTTGTTTTCAGTTTGGAGCTATTATGAATAAAGCTGTAATCAGTATTTGTATAAATCTTTGTATGGACATATATTTTATTTAAGGGAAATACCTAGAAAGGGGTATTGCTAAGTCACAAAGTTTGTGTGTTAAACTTAAAAAAAAAAAGTCAAATTTCCAAAAGGACTGTTGCACTTTTATTCGTAAAGAAATGAGGAATAAAGTACAAGTCCCAGTTATTATACCTCCTAGCCAACCCTTATATTTTATTATCTGCTGAGATTTTAATCTGCTTTTTCTAATAACTAATGATGAGCATCTTTTGTGCCTGTCATCTGTATATCTTCTTTAGTGAAGTGTTTGTTAAAATATTTTGCCTGTTACGTTATGTGTTCTCTTACTGAGTGATTACAGATTTTTATAATGTGAACACAGCTCTTGTACTAGATATATATTTTGTAAATCTATTCTCCTAGTGTGTAGCTTATCTTTTCATTTATTTGAGAGTACTTCTAAAGAGCTTTTTTTTCTTTTTTCCTTTTTAAATTTTGAAGAAAATTATCTACAAAATTTATCAATTTTTTCTTTTATGGTTTGTGGTTTTTGTGTAAGAAATGTTTATCTAACCAAAGTTTTCAAAAAATTAGATATTGTTTTATTTACAAATTAGATATATTAAAATAACAATGGTTGTGTACCGTTGTCTTTGATTTCTATTTGATTTTGCCTCTCAGATTTCCACTTATCATTTCTTTTTTTCTAGACTAATCCTTGAGAATTTTAACTTTTGGGTCATTTTCAAGCTATCCAAAACAATTCCTTGTGAAAATGTTGGTAACTTCAACATCCAAAAAGATATTTCTTCCAATACTTTGGAATCTCAGCTCCTGATTCCCTTTCCTTCAGTGATCTCATCCTCCACTCTCTGTTAGCTATCATGGTCATCTTCTTCCAAAATCTCAATTTTAAGCATTTTACTTAACTGCTAATTGTAATGGTCTCACCTTCCTCTCCAGAGAAACTAAAATCAATCGATCTTATCAACTTTTCTCTGTATCTATCATATCCCTCTCCTGTCTCCATTTTCTTTTGATCTAGCTTAATTGCCATGGTCACAATATTATAACAATTCACTTGCATATATCAACTCCCTCGTGCCTCCTTTGCTTTGTCATCATTCTCTTGGCTAAACCAAATCCCTGGTTAAAACCAATTCACAACCTACTGCCTGCCCCTTCACAGTGAAATGTGGCTAGAGAAAAACATACAGCTTTGCTAACTCATCTCATGACCACTGTCACAATTAAGTTTTCCTAGTCTATTTACTCTCCCACTATCCTAAACAACTATTTCACTTACTCTTAATCTCCTAAAACCTATCAGGTTTTACCATCCTCATAGCTGATGACCTTGTTTTCTCAGTGAAATAGGGAACAATAACTTCCAGCAATGTCCACCCTGTGTCTGTGCACATTTAAACTCTCCTCTTCTGTTACTTTGAATGAAGGGTCCATGTTCCAGGCAAAGGCTAATTCCAAAACTTATTAACTAGATACCATTCCCCTACCTTTTATCATGACAGTCACGCCAGCATTTCTCTTTTCAGCATCATCAGTTTTTCCTTCCTTACTGCATCATTTCTGCCCACATATAAACGTTTCCATTTCCCATTTTTAAAAAGTCTGTTGATCCCATGCCTACTCTAGCTACCACATGCATTCTCTTTCCCTGTGACAACAATACTCCTAGAAAGAGCAGTTTCCAAAATCTTTCCTTTCAGCATCATTTAAACCAGCTCCAAACAAACTTTTGCTCTCACTACTCCATCAAAACTACTCTTATCAAGATCAACAAATTCAGAGGTCAGTTCTCATTTATCTTTATAACTGTATTTTCAGTTTTAAAACTATTCACCTTCCCACAAAGACAGTGAACTTTCTGGAGGCGCTGTGTTTCATTTATCCTATCTTGAATATTAAAAATATTTCATTTTACTCACAATATGTCTGTATAATGAATGACCAAAAATATTTCCTTAACATCTTGGAACTGGAAAATCAAACTAGCATACACCATAATTTAATAATCATAAATTTAGGTAGAATCCTGTTAGCAAGTTTAGATGAATTTCTGAGACTTAATTTACTTTCACAGATTCTTTAGATGCCTAAACATGAAGAGGCAAAACTACAAAGATGATATTTTGAAAATAGATATTTGAAGATGTATATATGAACACAAATTTTTCACAAATTTGTTTACATTGTATAAAATATAATTATAAAAAATCCTGTAAAATGTATAAAGTCTCCTTCACAAATTAGAAAGAAGTCCTAATAACTTATACTTTAAATAATTAAAAATAAAACTGAGAGGCAAGAGAGGGCTGTATTTCTACTCTAAACAGTATTCTTAAAATAAAAATAGGTACAAAATAATTCATAATGGTAGCTACAAAACCTACCATACTTGATGTTTCATTTCACCAAATAGCTAAGTCATTGTTCATAAGATATTTAACAAATGAAAACGAAAGCCTTCTGGCTCCAGCTGAAGTCGCTTTTCCAAAATGTAACTATTATCTAAATCTTACTTCAGTTTCCAATCAAAATCACCAATGAATATCATAAAATTAAATTACAGTTCCTTCTCCAGTTGCATTTCCAATTACCATGTAAGAGCTTTTAAAAAGAAATAAAGCTTCAAGTTTCTGAGGACCAATAATAATATCTCAGGAACAGAATGAGAAGAAAGAGAAACATGTATTACAGGTTCTCTGGAACAGCTTTTCAAAATTAAGTTTGAAAGTAGACAAAACTTGGTGTTTTGAGTAACCTGGGGCTTTCTTACTAGCTCATATCCGCCAGAGCTAAAGTGAGCAATATGTCAAATTAACTTGCTCAATTTTCTTTTCTCAACTTTTTCAATGCCCTTTAGGAGCACCATTAATGAGAAGCTTTTGTTGGCATTTACAGCACAAAACCTGATTTTGGAAGGTTGATACTGCAATCTCCTAAATATCACAAAACTGAAAATTGTATGGTACCAGTTATTTCATCATACTAAAAGGAAAAATAGAGTCTGTAGATAAGCCATTTTTGGTTGAAAAGAAAAAAGCCTTCAGAATGGTTTTAATGGTTGATTTATATTTAAATATAAACACTGAATACAAAACAACCTCTACCTATAATTTTAAAAGCTTGTTGAAATTGCTGACTGAAAAATTAATAATATTATTGTGTCTTATCTTTCATATATTAAATGTGACGGTTATAAGAAAATAGACCCTAGCATATTGCATTAATCTCAATGGAGCAGAGCCTTCTATTTAAATAAAACATTGTGTTGGTCATTTAAAATAATTTACAAATCTATTCTCTTTAATGTTTTCAATTTCGGTACAAATCAAATCTATCACTGAGGAAACCACATAACAAATAAGAGTTAAATGCGTATCAGTATGAAATAATCAATCTATCTTTTAAATGAACCATGTAGAGACATTTCACATGAAAAATTATAAATTGATATAGGTATCAAGAGCAATTCCTAGAAAAACAATTATGTCTGATGACCATAATTTTCCTACCACTTGCCATGATAAATATCATTTGTTCCTCCATACGTAAAATAAGCAGTTATGGTTTTGCCTATTTTCCTTTATACGTACAGACATAAAAATGAAGAAAACAATTGTCTTCCTTGTTTCTATGGACCCTCTCTGGCTGGTCAATTATTTACAATATTGCTACTACTTTCCAAACTCACTGGAAAAAATATTTTAATCATCCTGGGAAGAAGGCCATGTAGGTTAAGACTAACTCTTAAACATAAAGAACGTAAGTAAGCTAGGTTTCATTCTAAAACAACCTTAAACAACAACAAACTTACAAAAACGAATTCACTTCAATTGAGCTGATACCTACTTGAATGTATTATTATATTCAAAAAGTCTCACTAGTGATTTACAATATTGTGTATTCATAAAGTGTGTGTTGTTATGGACACAGAAAACAATCAAGTCCCTCTATCTCCTTTAAAAATAAATAAAACATAAAATTAAATTGTGTGTTCCAAGATCTATGTGCTTTGCACTCTAATGTTCCGCATGTCTCTCAGTAGCACTGGTCTGTAGTTTTGCTCCAAAATTTCCATGTATTCAAAGTAATCACTCACTCGAAACCCATGCAGTGCTTCTTCCTGTCAAAAAATACAAACAGACGTTCATTCACTTGAGTAGACACACAATTCTAAGTTAATGAGTTTTAAACACTTGATGTATCATTTATTTTTCAGCTATAGATGGGGGTTTTATGTTCCTAGTAAATGTGTAACTGCTTTTTATTTAGTAGGCTATATATACATAATAACAAAAAATAATGTCCCTATGAAACAAGGTTGTATGTTTCCAAAACCAAAAATGCTTTACAGCTAACAAAAAACATAATGAAATTGTCTTAATATTTTAGATATAAGATTCAACTATAGAATGATTATTCACACCTGTAATTAGTAAATACTCTAAAGCTCATCAAAGGATATTTATCATACTGCAAGAAATATCTGTTCTACAGCTACTGTTCATAAAATCTCCAACAGTCTGCAACTCATAATGTTGGTATGATGCATGTCTGTACTAATTTGGAATTTAATGGTTAGTGTCCCAAATGAAGCATTCAAGAATGAAAAATAGTAGGAGCATCCATTTAGAATCTTAGACACTTGTAAAAAATTTTATGACTATTTCTTTTAGTATCTCCAAATACTAGCTATGCGATGCCTATCCTTCAAAGTAACAACAAAATTCTGCAAAAGAAACATGATCCCTTAAGAAAGAAAGAAAGAAAGAAAGAGAGAGAGAAAGAGAGAAAGAAAGAAAAGAAAAAAGAAACAAACATACATGATCTTTGATTCAATGTAATGTATTATGTCAGAAGTTTTGGAGGTTATAAAACATTCTGGGCAATTCATGCCTTTCTGGAGATAATAGCTTAAAGGCAAAAACTACTAACAATAAACAACAATTCAAAAGAATAAAAGATAATATCACACACCAATTATTGTGTTAGAGACAATCAGTTTGTAGATGAGAGACATCAATGTAGGGTAGTTAGGAAAACATCACAAATTCTCAATAAGAATGGATGTTTTTAAAAAGCCTCAGATGTCACTAGTAACTACTAGATTAGTAACAGTTCACAGCTTGCAAATAACTTGGGAGAAGAGTACCCTTACTTGCCACATATCACCTAAAATCTGGTTAATTTAGGGGAAAAGTAAACTGGTACTTTTAAAAAAAGTTATTACTGATCTACAAGACTGATGTTATAACCAAGAAAACTAAATGATGTTAAGTTATATGCATAAGATTACAGCTTTAAGTCTAGAGCTAATACCTTCAAACATAAAAATTTGAACTCTACTCAATTTTAAAATGCTTCTGATGTTATCCATTTCTTCATATCTTCATTCATTAACCTCATTCATTCCCTTATTATACGTAAGGTTCTTGGTTATAGAGTGAAGACCCAAAGATGAATGAGACAGGTCTCCATCCTAAAACATTAACAGCTGAGGTACATATCATATCTCCAGTTTTATGTATAAGCAACTGAATCAAAAGGAAGATGTTCATCTTATGAATAGCAGAAATACTATGTCTTCATAAATTTCTCTCCTATGAAACATATTTCACTTTGTTCTTTAGGAAAAAAATAGGATTGAAGTAAGACCAATCTTACTATTCAAGAATTCACTTTACCTGAGAACCCAGAGACATGTCAAGAATAAAGATGCAGGTGTAGAGAATGGACTTGAGGACACGGGGTGGGGGGCGAAGGGGAAGCTGGGATGAAGTGAGAGTAGCACTGACATATATACACTACCAAATGTAAAATAGGTAGCTGGTGGGAAGCTGCTGCATAACACAGGGAGATCAACTCCATGATGTGTGATGACTTAGAGGGCTGGGATAGGGAAGGTGGGAAGGAGTCACGGGAGGGAGGAGATATGGGGATATATGTATAAACACAGCTGATTCACTTGTTATACAGCAGAAACTAGCACAACAGTGTAAGGCAATTAAACTCCAATAAAGAGCTGTAAAAAAAAAAAAAGAATTCACTTTAAACGGTTATTGTTGTGGTCATGGAGCTATTTATGAAGTTATCCATTCTCTTCATTCAAATTACGTGTAATTTGACATTAATCACTCCTTCACTAAAGCTATACCTAAGTTGGAAAAGAATTATAGTAATGTGTTATTCTAACCTGAAGGAAAAAAGCCTAATGCCAGAAAAATTGTCTTAGTACATATTCATGATTTTTAAAAGAATGCTTATTGTTTATTAAATGTGAATTACAATAGGAGATGACAGCATTTAAACAATAATTTTTTCTGGGCAAAAATAAGCAAAACCTATTTTAACATCTCTTAATTATTGCTCCACTTTAATTTAAAAATAAAAACTACCTATAGAGAGCCATAGCTATTACTTGGTTTAAAAATACTTTTTCCTTAAAAAATGTTTTTTGAATTATGGCTTCTACTTGGGACATTAATTTTTTTTTAATTTATGTATTTCTTTGTTGGCTGCGTTGAGTCTTCATTGCTGCTGCTCGGGCTTTCTCTAGTTGCGGTGCACAGCCTGCTCATTGTTGTGGCTTCTCTTGTTGCAGAGAATGGGCTCTAGGTGCGTGGGCTTCCGTAGTTGTGGAACATGGGCTCGATAGTTGTGGCTCATGGGCTCTAGAGCACGGGCTCAGTAGTTGTGGTGCACAGGCTTAGCTTCTCTGTGGAATGTGGGATCTTCCCAGACCAGGGATTAAACCCATGTCCCCTGCATTGGCAGGCAGATTCTTAACCACTGCGCCACCAAGGAAGCCCTGGACATTAATTTTAAAATAAAGAGAAAATACTCTGATAACTATACTGAAAAGACACCCATAAAAATGGCAAATAAGGCTATAAAGGTCTTATTTCATAAGAGAAAAATTAAATATTAATTTTAAAAAGAATGTTTTTAAATTAAAATTCACAGGCAATTTTAACTCAATAAAATTTCAGAATCTCTGAATTCAACTTTGTCTTCAAAGTGGGATATTTTTCATTTTATCCTAAATGTTCCCTAATAGCCTTTTGAGTGAATTACTTTTCTTTGTAATTATGACCATTTAGACTGCCAGCTTATCATTCAAGTTATAAAGGACCATTTCCTTGGATGACTGCTGTATTATCATTTCATTTATAGACCTAAGTATATTGGACTCTGTATAAAAATATGAATTCCCTTATTCTTAAATAGGCAGACATATGTAATTATATAAGGTAACATTATCCCATTTTATATAAATACGGCACTATTCAAGTTTTTTTTTTTTTTTTTTTTTAATAAGTCACTTCTGGAGTGGTTTATGTCTTGGTTGGGAAGGTCATTTTGAGTAAATTGCACCTTCTTTTTCTACCTAGTGGCTTTTCAACCAGTGTGCCTTCAATGACTTGCTCTTTTCATTAATGTTGGGTTTCAAATGTTGATTGAAAAAGCATTAAAAATTACCATCTAAAACCACAATGTTGTGTGTATAGTCAATCTTAGACAATATAATATATATACAGCTTCCTCTCCCCTTTGTACATAGAATCTAGTTTCAAGTCTGTATCCAGATTTTCTTTTACTATTGAGAGCATTTAATTAGAAGTTCTATTGAATTTAAGATTTTTTTTAAAGTAAACAGACTAGTCAATGACATACTAGAAAGAGCACAGAATTTGGATTCAGACCAAAAAAGGGTTCAAACTCACCTGTGTTAATTACTAGATGGATGAACCTGGGAAAATTTACAGAGTCTCTAAGCCTTGATTTTAGAGAGGCTAAATAAAGCATAAACTGTGTTGTCTTAACTCCTCACCATGAACTATAAAATAAAGCCTTATGTGATATGATTACTGTCTCACCTCTGACCATTCTTACTCCCTTGCCTCGTGTTGGACACAATGGTCATCTTGACACCTTCTAAGTGGGCCAAGCTCATTCCTACCTCTGAGCCTTTGCACTTGTCTTTCTTCTCATTTAGAAGTCTTTGCATTGCTTTTTTCCTTTGCTTCATTCAGGTCTCTGATTAATTCCTCAGAGTGGCCTTCACTGGACTCTTTATCTAAATAGCACCTAAGAATCTCACTCTCTGACTCCCTTACCATTTTTGATTTCTTTATAATAAGATCTATCAATACCCAAAATATTATATATTTATCCACATTTTATGTTAAGTCAATGGCAGGGCCATGCATGGCCTATCTTGTGACTACAACAATGCCTGGAACACAGATGCTGCACAGTGGTCAATGAATGAATGAGTAATAACTGTTAATCCCTTTGCCCAGTGCCTGGCATTCAATAAGCACTCAGAGTGTTAATGGTGGTCATAATAACACTTTTATTAACCTACTTTCTCTGAAATGGTTGAGCTAGATTTTCTTCATTGCACTGCCAATTCGTAATGTTAAGCATGGATAGGCCCGCTAAGGATTACTGACTCCAGTCTCTGCTCTTCAATCCCTTACCAAAAATTTAAGAGAACAATTCACTTAAAATATTAAGCTATTACTATCCTTTCTTGCAACTTCTCAACAATCTGCCTATTATAGAAAGCAAGCTATACCTATAATTTCAATCATTATTTTCATCGAAGTTTTCAAAAATAGTTTCCAGCAGAAGTGTTTTTAGAGCTACTCCAAGCCCTGTAAATTTGGAATGTAAACTGAAGATAAGGCCTTTCAGGGTGGTAAATAGATAACAAAGCACGAAAAGATGAAGTGTGCTACCATGACATGCCTTAGTTTTAACTATGCAGAACGGTATGGAGGTTCCTTAAACAACTCAAAATAGAACTACCATGTGACCTAACAATCCCACTACTGGGCATATACCCAGAGAAAACCATAATTCAAAAAGACACATGCACTCCAGTGTTCATTGCAGCACTTTACAATAGCAAGGACATGGAAGCAACCTAAATGTCCATCAACAGAGGAATGGATAAAGAAGATATGGTACATATATGCAATGGAATATTACTCAGCCATGAAAAGGAATGAAATTAGTTCATTTGTAGAGACATGAATGGATTTAGAGACTCATGCAAAATGAAGTCAGAAACAGAAAAAACAAATATTGTATATTAACACCTATATGTGGAATCTGAAAAAACTGGTACAGATGATCTTATTTGCAAAGCAGAAATAGAGACACACACATAGAGAACAAATGTATGGATACCAAGGGGGAAGAAGGGGGCTGGGTTGAATTGGGAGATTGGGATTGACATATATACACTATTGACACTATGTATAAAATAGATAACTAATGAGAACTTACTGTATAGCACAGGAAACTCTACTGGATGCTCTGTGGTGTCCTAAGTGAGAGGAAATCCAAAAAAGAGGGGATATATGTATACGTATAGCTGGTTCACTTTGCTGTACAGAAAATCTAACACAACATTGTAAAGCAACTATACTCTAATTAAAAAAAAAGATTTCAGGACTCAGTTTAGGAATTTTTTCATATACCCTTTCCCAATATATAATTATTAATGCATTCAAAATGTGATTTTTTAAAAAGATCAAAGTTCTTTATAGAGTATGGTCGAAAAAATGTGAGATACATCACTCTAGATTAAATTGGAAAAGAGTCAATTCTTATTAATAATCACCAGGAGGCATATAAAGTAAGTTTGCCACAAAAGGTATAGCATTTACTATACACTGAGGTAACTTAACAAAGGATTTGCATTAATGTCATCTCTCACATAGGAAGCACCAAATTATATAGTTATGAGTTATATGAGAGAAGCAGTTTTGTGAACTTAGCTCCGCACTTTACCCTTGCTAGGGATGACCTTTTGTGTGTTATTTCTGAACTGTCATTATGAAAAAGGACCTTCTTTCCTGGTCAAAGTGGTAGAAACACAAACAACCTGTAAGTCATGTTTCATCTAGTTATTTCCCTCCTAGGGTGTTTTGTATAATTAGAAATTCCTGGACTCAATATCTCCCAAACTTCTGAATCCCTCATGTTCAAGATCCAAAGGTAACAATTTTACATATTCTAAAGGTTGCAAGGTACTTGAGATTTTATACTAAAATCTGGCAACGTAAGCCTCTGTCATGAAAATTCTGTTTTAGTAGGTCTGGGGAGGAATCTAGGTATATCAATTTTAATAAGGACCCTAGTCATCTTTAAGATAAGGAAAGTTTAGATAGAAAGTGTGGTTCTGGAGAGAACATGACATGCTTAAGTATTAAGGACACAGTATGCATTCTTAAAGATTTTAACTCAGCTGAGGGGTACATGGCATATGTGCTGACTAAAGAGATGATTCAGTTTTAGCTGGGTAAATGAGGGAATGGGCCTTGATCAGATACAATGTAAGAGAATGTTTCTGACACAGATCTGCAGTACATACCAGGTATTACTATATCATAAAGTACTAAGATGTCTCAGGAGGTGGAGAAGAAAATGGGAGCAAAAGTATACAGTCTAGCAATGGACTCAGGAGAAAATCCTGTTTCCTTTGCTGTGCTGTCTGCACATTTTTTCCTTAAGAAAATAAAAAATAAAAACCAAGGACTTCCTAGGTGGTGCAGTGGTTGGGAATCCACTGCCAATGCAGGGGACATGGGTTCGAGCCCTGCTCTGGGAAGATTCCACATGCCATGGAGCAATTAAGCCCATCTGCCACAACTATTGAGCCTGTGCTCTAGAGCCCATGAGCCACAACTATTGAGGCCATGTGCTGCAACTATTGAAGCCCACGCACCTAGGACCCATGCTCCACAATAAGAGAAGCCACTACAGTGAAGAGCCTGTGCACCACAATGAAGAGTAGCCCCTGCTCGCAGCAACTAGAGAAAGCCCGTGTGCAGCAACGAAGACCCAACGCAGCCAATAAATAAAATAAATAAATTTATAAAAAACAAACAAACAACAACAAAAAAAAAACAAGAGAAGGATGAACAGGGATGTAGAAACTCAAATAAGTGCTTTTTTTTTGAAGCACTTGCAATGTGTCAGATAACATTCTACAAGTATTTTACAGATATCATCTCATTTAATTCCTCAACAACTTGATGTGATAGGTATTACTTCATGCCCAATTAAACAGATGCACAGAGAAAACTGTGGTACAGAGAGGTAAGCAACATGCCCAAGCTTACCCAGGGTGGCAGAATTTAACTTGAGGTGGACTCAAGTGATATAAGGTAAATGCAGAAAACATAACTGAAAACCAGTTGAATAATACTGAGCATGTTGTGTCTGTTCCTTTGGATGGTGAATTATTTTTAATACTGTAAACACTTTTGTCTTTTAAGAACTTAGTATACAATTAGTTTTTTTGTTTTTGCTTTTCAGTCTAATCTCCATTTCTTACCCTGTCAACATGCTTGGATAACCACAGTTGCAATAGTAACAACAAAAAAACCCTCTTGACAATTTACTGATGGACTGAAATTAATCTGATTTTTACATAATTATAAATTGATTTTGCCATAAGATGCAGGATTTAGTTGAAGCATTTTAATTAAGTATTTTGAGTCTTCACAGCCTGATTTTCACTGGAAGGCAGTCTTTTCCTAGCCTGGCATTTCAGTGATGTTTGTCCCCAGGTTGAATTCATAAACTAAAACCAAGATCACTGACAGCCTATTGTCATGCTGAGAGGGATGAAATACAGCCAGTTGGCTAAAGCAGTGGGTCTTCTGACTTACTATTAAAGTAACTGTCCCTAAACTTGTTGCTTGTGTGTGTGGGGGGGGGGGGGGGCGCGAAAGAGAGAGAGAGCAAGAGAGGGAGAGAGAGTGATCTGTTTAAAACAAACCAACCAACCCAACTTTAGACTTTCAAGTCTGAGATATTTGAGAATATTTATTTTGTTGGATGATGTTTTTGTTTCTGGAAGTTTCATGCCTACAGATTTTCTGAACCATCATCTGTCACAGGAAAATGTTAGGTCCAAGGACTAAGCTCTTCAGCACACCTTTAGAAGTTGCCTTCTAGCTCAGCACTAATCTATCAATCACCACAGTGTGGGAATAATGCACTTAGCTGCTCTATTATCCAAACCAAATTTTTTTGTGTCTAAAACAGTACTGTGAAAACCTCAGACAATATCTTGCTGATAAACTTATATCCATGGCATTCATCTAATAATTTAGCGGTTTAGTCAAATGAGGAAACAAGTTTTTTTGCTTGCTTTTTTTTTTTTCCCCAGTAAACCTGGGTTAAGAAATTCTAAGTCATCTTTTCTAATATACTGATCTTGAAGAATTGTTCAGTGGGCTACCAGAAATGCAAGCACTGAATCTAGACTCAATTACCTGATTTAAAATCTTCAGCCTAAACCAAAATGAATACGGAACGGGTTGGTATTTTCTCTATACTACATGCTTCAGACAGATTTTTATTCCTAAAGTAATGCTTCCATCATGCCCCTTTCTGTCAATACATGAAAAACCAGAAAAAGAATTGCATATTTTCAATATTTTGGAATCATCTCATTATCTCAAGTTTCTCATGCTAACTGATAATTCTAGTTAAAAACATGTTTGTGGTTTTTCAGTATTTTGGAAACTAATTCAATTGGGCCTGATTATTTGAACTTATTTACCACAGTCAGATAGATGCTCCTGTCCATTTTTATATAGACTAATATCTTCCTTTTAAAAAGTAGTTTTATTACAAAAGAAGTATGGGCCCATTCTTCAAAAATTAAAAAAAAAAAGAAAAAAGAAAAAAGAAAGAAAAGCAAAGCCCACATAAATATATACAATAAAAAGTAAAAGTCCCCTATTCTACTCTACCTCCTCTTTCCTCTCAGAAGCAGTCATTATTAAATACATAGATTCAGGACATAACATGTAATCTATGTAAGAATATTATTATGGCTGTGGTATGTAGTTATGTGGAGAATTATTGATATTTTTTTTCCTTTTGTACAAGTCTGAGATTTTAGATCAGAAAGTATAAAACAATTTCCAAGGTTTAATCTCCATAACTATAGTTTAATGAGAACTTTTAAAATCATGTATCTTTCTGACTTGGGGATCTTTTGAGGGAAGAAAGAATAAAAATCATTTCCTTAATCAAAATTTCATTATTGGTTAATATGTGAATAAGTGAAAAATACTATATATATGTTTACATACTTCGCAAAGAAGAGATTATAACAGGACTTAATGGAGTAAAGGGGTATGTAAATGCATATTTAAAAATAAACTATATTGGAAATTATCTCACAAGAAAAATAACTGCCCACCAAAAGAGATCAGTGACTGTGAGATCTACCAGCTGAAAATAAAAAAAAAAGTGAAGTCACGGTATTCGAAGGACATTTTTCCTCATACCTCACATGAATGCAAACAGCAGGAGTAAGAAGTAAGGTTAGTTACAGGACAATTGCTAAAATTAATTCTTTGCCAACATGTTCTTAGTTTGGATTTAAACCAATTCAATTAAAATTTTAGTAATTTAAATAGGATTTAGACAGTAAAGATAAGCTTTTACCCTCACTTTAAAATTCTTTACTTCTAAATTGACAGCCTTATGCCCAGAGCACAGCCGAGTTTTGGAAATATTTAAAGAGGTCACTGTTTGTAAACTCTATTATAATTTTTCCTGGCAGTAATCAAGAAAGAGATGAAACTGCAAGAGTCACCAACATCAATCAGATTAAAAGATGATGAGATATAAGGATATTCTTCTGGTGGAAAGGAAGATGTAAGTAATGTTTGTTATCCAATGTGAATAAAACTTAAGTTCATTCATCTCTCCCTTTATATTTACTGGGTTGGCCAAAAAAGTTCGTTCAGGTTTTTCCATAAGGTGTCATGGAAAAACCCGAGCGAACCTTTTGGCTAACCCAATATTTACATTCTTTGTTTACTCTATCAACAAGTATTTACTGAGTACCTGCTATGTGCCAGGTGCTGTTCAAAGCACTGAAAAATACAACAGTAAACTAGACAGACAAAATCACAATCCTTGTGGAGCTTAAACAATATACTGAGGAAGACTGGCAAAAACATATCTAAAATAATTTCAGCCAGTGACAAACACTATAAGAGAAACTAAAGTAGGATAAGAGGTTAGAGAATTATAGGTTAGGAGATAGTCAAATATAAGAATTTGGGGAAATTTCAGACTCTGAAATCCCTATAACCGACCACTGCAATTAATGAAAATGTCCGTTACCAAAAAGAAACCCATATTTCGTCCTCAACATAATTCTCATTTACTTAATCATCCCTGTTCTCCAAATTACCTCTTACAGATAACTTTTTTCTTTTTCTACCTAACTTTTCCTTCTACATGTACAGCCATTGTCTTGTTACACTTTATCTCATTAAGAATGTTTCTAAGATCATAATTCTACTGATATATGTGGGAAGTTTGAGACCTTTTGAATTCAGTATTTATGAAGGAAAAATGCTTGATAGTTTGGCAATCTTAAATGATCAATGACATTTACTTACAAAAAATCATTAAATGAAAAATAACTGACAAGTACCTAATGGTAAAGAATAAAGATAAAATTAATTCACATAGAAATTATTTGCCCCCCAAGAAAAAACCTAGCACATGACAAATGTTGGTTTTGGTGTATGTGTGCACACGCATGCATATGTGAGTCTGAGGGTCGCAGGGGGAGGGACACATACTTTAAATTCAAGGAAAGATTTTTAACTTAAAACACAGAAAGCTGGATTTCTAGCAAGAATCGCACAGAGGGATGTATTTATATATCTCGTAATTTCTAAAGTCCAGAGCTTCAAAATTCATATTATGAGAAAGCAACTATATCTTGTTTTGAAATATTAACTTATATATAGTAGTTACTTTTTAAAAAGTGTTATGATAGAATCTTTCATGGAAACCTTTTGTAAAAATATTTGAAAGTTCAGAAAAATAGAATATGAAGGTATAGGAAATTACATTAAATGTTTTTAAAAAGTATCAAAGCACTGCATTAACACACAGTAACTTGTGACTAAATAAGATATAGGAATAAAAAAAAAAAAACCCTTTTGGCATAGCATACTGGTTAAAAGCAAAATTTGTAGCCAGGCAGCTTAGCTTCATATCCAAGCCCAACCACTCGCTAGCACCACTCACCAGCTGCAAA
Source organism: Hippopotamus amphibius kiboko (assembly GCF_030028045.1). Lineage (NCBI taxonomy): Eukaryota > Metazoa > Chordata > Mammalia > Artiodactyla > Hippopotamidae > Hippopotamus > Hippopotamus amphibius. The sequence goes on from NC_080191.1 coordinate 29,383,819, forward strand.
ATCTTGGGCAATTTACTTAACTCGGTGCCTTGGTTTCCTCATCTCTAAAATAAAGCTAATAATACCTACCTTTCAAGGTTATTTTTGGGATAGCATGAGTGCATAGAAAAATATCTGGCATTAGACACCCCTTCAAAGTTGACTATTAACTTTCAGCCAAAAATTTTCCTCTAGAAATAAAGTTACTCACTTTTAGGAAAACCTGCAGATCTTGAGTCTGAGTGTGCTGTAGAATGTCTTGTTGTAGATGTTTGAATATAGCTATACAGATATACACTTGATAATCAGGACCAAGGAAAACACAAGTAGCAATATAATGGCAGATTTCTATCCAATCTAAGTAATTCCAAAAACACTGAGTTATCCATTGCAGGCAAATCTAGGGAAAAAAAACAAAGCTAGTTCATTAGAAAGCTTATAAAGCCATTATTTGACTTCTAAAAAAGTAGTACCCAGTAACTCACACAAAACCAATGAAGAGCTCAGCACTTAATCAAAATAGAAAGACATTCTGCATACAAGAAGCCTAAAAAGGATGCTTTATCTATTTGCCTAATGTGTGAGAAACTTTCATGGCCTTGGGACTCAGAACTTAGGGGTAACTGATGGTGTTCACACTGTTCACATGCTATTGCTAAATGTCTTCTTTAGTCATATTGTCCTCCTTACCTTTGACATCCATCTGCTCTCTGCAGGTAACAAATGCTGAGACTATTTTAATTCAGACATGGGAGCTTTTTCTATCCTACCTATAATCATAGATGTATAATTACACAGATGACAGATTGTTAAATGTTACATTGATACAAATGGACTCTTGCTGAATCAGAAAACAATTAAAACCAACTAGAATCAGGTAACACAAAAACAGAGCTAATGAACAGAATTCAAAAAAGGGACTTTTTACAAAAATCATTTATTTTCTGAATAATATTTTATAGATTATAAAAGCAATACATGCCCATTACAAAAAAAAATAGGAAACTTAAAAAAATATAGTGATTAACATTGCTAATATTTTGGTACATTAATGTTTTGGGTGAAGTTGTATCCCCCCACCAAATATGTCAAAGTCCTAACCTCCAGGACCTATGAATGTGACATTATTTGAAAACAAGGTCTTTACAGAGCTAATTAAGTTAAAATGAGGTCCTTGGGGTTAGCCCTATTCCAATATGACTGGTATCAAGGAAAATGAACAACTTGAACACACACAGAGGGAAAACATTGAAAAGATACACATGGAGAATGTCATGTGAAGACAGAAGATTGGAGTGATGCATCTATAAGCCAAGAAATATCTAGGGCCACCAGAAGCTAGGAGAGAGGCATCAAACAGTTCTTTCCCTAGTGCCTTCAAAGGGAACACAGCCCTGCCAATACTGTTATCCTCCAAAACTGTAAGATGATAAATTTCTGTTGTTTTAAGCTACTCAATTTGTAGTACTTCGATACTTCAGTCCTGGGAAACTAAGACAATTACTTTCCAATATTTTTAAATTTTCATACTTGATTTATAATTTACCATTGAGGAAAGATTTCTTTTATTGAACTTCTCTCTTCCCTACAGTTTTGTTTTTTAGGGGTGGGAAGGAAGGAATGGTAACAGATATGGTGGCTTATCTCAATTTGTCATAGATAAAGACAGACATATACAAATTTGCCTTTTTTGTTCTATTGCTGTGACCTTTAAAAAATATATTCTTGAATAGTTTCTAAAATTTGCTTTTATATCCCTGATTCAATTTGGAGGGGATGCTGATTCTGCTTTTAACTGCCGTTAACATGGTGTATTAGTTTGCTAAGGTTGTTGTAACAAGGTAACCAACTAGGTGACAAACAACAGAAATTTATTTTCTCACAATTCTGGAGAAGTCCAGGATTAAGATATTAGCAGGGTTGGTTTCTCCTGAGTCCACTCTCCTTGGCTTGTAAATGGTGGTCTTCTCCCAAAGTTTTCACATAGTCTTCCCTCTGTACATGTCTGGTGTCCAAATTTCTTCTTAGAAGGACACTGATAATATTGGATTCAGACCCACCGCAGTGACCTCATTTTAACTTAATTACCCCTTTAAAGATTCTCTCTCCAAATACAGTCTCATTCTGAGGTACTGCGGGTTAGGACTTCAACATACGAATTTTGGGGGCAGATACAAATCAGCCCATACCAGAAGATAGCATTAAATTTTTGTTTTCCATACATCATTATTTATGTCAACCATTAACCTTTTAATTTCAGGTATTATATGCATATCTTTTCATCTCATTTTCTGGTCACATTTCTTATTACTGATAATGCCAACTATACATGACCAAATATTTTCTTTTTTTTCTTTAACTGTAATTCAGTTCTCAGGTATCAGATTTTCCTTTACAAGTATTATATTCCCTCCTATTATGCTCCAAAATCTTTTCATAGAGCCTATGGGTTAACCCAATATTGAATTAGAATATATCTGTGAACAACCAGTGTTTGACAACAGGCAGGATATATTTAATTTCCTTTGATCCAAACTTTACTTTTCATTTGGCAGCAACAGGATTCTTCTCCTAGGTCTTAACCTTGAGGGTAGGTTGGCATGCAAAGTTCATTACCAAACTTCCACTGCCCAATCAAGTATCCACACAGTATTGCTCTGCTGCACTGGGGAGGAAATATCTCCTGCTCCTACTTGATTAAGTGGATTGAAAGAGCCAGTGGTTCTTTAACTAGAAGCAAAACTTTTAATTCCCTGATGCACTGCTGCCAGGGTTCTGTCTGTTCTTTGCTATAGATGTTAATACCAATCAACTTAGGGCCATGCTTTGTTAATGAAAATGAGAGACTCTGGATGAATGAGGAAGGAGAAACAATTGAAGAATGAAAATTAATACAAATGATCTGGGTAGCCAGAGAAAGCAGTTCCCATTCAGCTGTCAGCTTCTAGGTGACTAGCAAGTCTACAATGATGAAGCATAATAGTTTCTATCTTCTTTCTAGTTGGCCTATTCTACAGGTTGAATGGTGTGAAACTGTTGATCATCAACTCATTTTCACCTTTAAATCTAGTAATTTTATATGACTCAAACAAAGATATCTGAAGTCAAAATACTTACTTATCCTTAAAGCTTTATCCATATTGGTTAAAAGAAAGTTGCCCCCAAATGTGCAATTACTTATTTATTATACATATTTTCTAACGCAATTGCAATTTTCTGGCATTTACATAACATTCAAACACTGTTTTTAATACACTGTCTATTTTTTTCCATTAAGTGGAGAATACTGGCCTTTTCTACACATGGGAAATTTAGGAGAGGGAAAATGAGAGATTATAACTGAAAGCTCTTTTGAAAGTATATCAAGAGCTATGTAAATGTTACTCTATAACAAAGGTACAGATGTTTATTATTCATTTAACAAATATTTATATACCTAATCTACAAGTATTATAATTCTTAAGTGAACAAAAGACGTTTAGTCCCTGTTCTCATGGAATTTACATGGAGACACACACTTTTTATATTACATGACCTTCACTTGGCAGGAACTGTATCTCCTGTTGCTATTATATGTGCAAGATACTCTAGAATTATTAAATTGTAATAGAATTCTAAAACATTATTTCCCTGGAACAATGTTGAACTGTGAGTTACAGTTTTTAATCCTTAGGCAAGTAATTTCTCTATTTTTATAAAATGAAATGGTCTGTAAATCAGCTGACAGTCTAAGGACTCCAACAGGACAAAAGAAATAGATATTATGCTTGACACAATAATAGATATTATTACACAATATAATAGATATTATAGTGGACACAATAATAAATATGTGTCCAAATAGACATGATGAACTTTTTCCTTTAACATTTTTATTATGGAATTATTCCAAATATACATAAAAGGAAGAAAGCAGTACATGAACCAAAACCATTAAAGCTTCGAAATTTTGACTGGTTGATGTGTCTCGGAAGTCCATTTTCCTGTTTAGGTCTCTCTCTTCAAAAATTTTAAGATAAAACACATCATAAGTTGCTACATTTTATATATGTGCTTGCTTTAAAACAAAATGAACATCTGACTTACCAATGGCATCAAGTTTTTGTTTCATTTACCACACCAGACAAAAATAACAATCCAGAATAATAATACCAAAACGACAACGAGTATTATGATTACTTAAAACAGTAGTGTTTTTGCTGTTTTCTTTGTCATTTAGACAACATATCACTTGGCATGTACAGTCAAATTACTGTGCCTTTTATGGTGTGGAGATAAAGAAACCCTCCTATACAGTTGGTGGGAAAGTAAATTGGTACAGACACTATGGAGAACAGTATGGTTCCGTAAAAACTAAAAATAGAGTTATCACACGATCCAGCAATCCTACTCCTGGGCATATATATATGGAGAAAACTCTAACTTGAAAAGATGAATGCACCTCAATGTTCACTGCAGCACTATTTACAAACGCCAAGACACGGAAGCAACCTAAGTGTCCATCGACAGATGAATGGATAACGAAGATGTGTCATATATACACAATGGAATAGTACTCAGCCATAAATAAGAATGAAATAATGCCATTTGCAGCAACATAGATGGACCTAGAGATTATCATACTAAGTGAAGTCAGTAAGAGAAAGACAACTATCATAAGATATCACTTATATGTGGAATCTAAAAAAATGATATAAATGAACTTATTTACAAAACAGAGACTCACAGACACAGAAAACAAACTTATGGTTACCAGAGGGGAGAGCAGCGGATGCAGGAGATAATTAGGAGTTTGGGATTAACATATACATACTAATATATATAAAATAAAAAACAGAACTACTGTAGAGCACAGGGAACTATATTCAATGTCTTGTAATAACCTGTAATGGAAAAGATTCTGGAGATAACATATATACATACACATATAAGTATGTATAACTGAATCACTTTGTTGTACATCTGAAACTAACACAACATTGTAAAGTAACTGTACTTTAAAAATGGTTTAAAAAAAGTGCCTCTTATAAGGTTATACCATCAAGTGGGTACTGTTAGATTCATTTAATTATATGTATTTATATTATTATATGAACTATTTAAATGACTCCAAATTAAAAAGACAAAGTAAGGTATATTCCCTGAATCTTCAGCTCATTCCTTCCCTATCCCTATAAGCAACCATTTAACAAAAGATGATACATTCTTTCATGTTTTTAATATAGGCACATTTGTACATGTACTTATATCCTCACCCTTTCTCATATAAATAGTAACATACTAAACATTCTTTTTTTTTTTTTTTTTTTGTCTCCACCTTTTTCTCACTTAACAAAAGATCCTGCATATCACTCCATGGCAATATACAGAGGTACTTCTCATTCATTTTTCTAACTGCATAGTGCTACCCTGTGGATAAACCGTAACTTAATCAACAATCCCCTATTTATGGACACTTGCATTATTTCTAGTCTTTTGATACTACATGCTATTTTATATGCTATAAAAACATACTTGTACACATGCTTCTTCAAAATTTTTGTCCGTGTATCTCTGGGATAGATATCTATAAATGAGATTGCTGGATGAAAGGGTAAATGCACATGTGTTTTTGCTAGAAACTGCCAAATCTCCTCTTATAATAAGTCTCAAAAATATACTATATTTTCAAAACCGAGCATCTGAGGCCTCACAGTCATTAAAAAAATATTACTAGTAGTTTATGGAGTAGGTTACAAAGAAAGTGAAACAAACTAATTATGTTTTTATAGTAAACCAATGTGCTTACACTTAATTATAATTTGAAACATTTGAATGTCTTTAGGATAAAAAGGGAGGAACATCACATATAATATGCATTAAAACGTACCATAGCCTTCCTAGAAAAGTTTGCTCCTTAATCATACTTAAGCTTATGCCAAAGGATATTAAGATGCAACACTGAGATAAACATATTATTTTATTTGAGGTAAATTATTCTCACTTTTATCTGGATATAAAAAACAATTTTCAAAAAAATTACTTAATTCTTAAGTAAAAACATTGATTATGGTTAGAACAATTAATTATGGATAGCTGATTAAGTCAAAATAGGTATGCTCTAAAGGATCAATATTACTCAGCCATAAAAAGGAATGAAATGGAGCTATATGTAATGAGGTGGATAGACCTAGAGACAGTCATACAGAACAAAGTAAGCCAGAAAAGAAAAACAAATACTGTATGCTAACTCATATATATGGAATCTAAAAAAAAATGGTACTGATGAACCCAGTAACAGGGCAAGAAAAAGATCCAGATGTAGAGAATGGACTTGAGGACACGGGGTTGGGGCGAGGGTGAAGGGGAAGCTGGGACGAAGTGAGAGAGTAGCATAGATATATATACACTACCAACTGTAAAATAGATAGCTAGTGGGAAGTTGCTGTATAACAAAGGGAGATCAGCTCGATGATGGGTGATGCCTTAGAGGGCCAGGACAGGGAGGGTGGGAGGGAGTCGCAGGAGGGAGGGGATATGGGGATATATGTATAAATACAGCTGACTCACTTTGGTGTACCTCAAAAACTGGTACAAGAGTGTAAAGCAATTAGATTCCAATAAAGAGCTTAAAAAAAAGTTTTATGATACAAAGACACTATTTTTAACAACTCTTCTGGCATTACTTTATTTGTTCATCACAGAAAGAATATTACTAAAGTAAGATGTGGTTTCAAGTGAAGTCTTTGTTGTCAAAGTGATATCAGTAAGTCAATTCAATCACTTCACTGATTCTGAATTTCTCCATCTGTCATATGAAGTTAAAATTTTAAATGAAATAAGATCTGGAAACACTTTTTATACTGCAAAGAATTGTTAATAAATAAAAATATAGTATTTTTGTTGCACTTCTAGACAATCACTGTGTCAGATACTTAAAGGACTTGAAGATAGGTCAGGCATACAACTAGTAAGAAAGAGGTAAACACAAAAATAATGATTCCACAAAGCAAAATATACATTTCTACTAGAAGACTAACATAGAAACTGCATACAAATTCAAAGCAGAAGCATCTACTTGTAGGTGATCCAAGAAGTTTCCATTTGGACAGACATCAAGGATAAATATCTGACAAGTAATGATGGGGCACAAGGAGGGAGAAGGTATCATTTCAAGTAGCAACATCAACAATGTGAGGAAAGGGAAAGCCTGGAGACATGCACATTTATGAATGTGACTCTGAACAAGGGGCATTCCTAGTCTTGAAATTTTGCTCTACATTTGTATAATTTCACATTTTCAAAAAGCATGATGTCACAAAATATGAAATAATAAAAGTTTTCTTTAATTCTGCTTTTATGGCGGGGGAGAAAACAGCAATGAGAAGAACCAAGAGATTTTTCTGGAGTATATTGAGAGGATTATCTATGTTAGCCCACTTGCTGGCAGAGTACAGTGTAATAATCAATGATATGCAGAAGGAATTACAAAAGATACGTCATTAAAGATACTGGGTAATTCTTAAGCCAGGAAAATTACTAAAATAAACTTTTTTTTAACCAAAGAATAAAACTGGTCAAAAAGTTAATTAGACCATATGATTTTCTGTTCATTTAAAAAGAAAGAATATATATTTGAATTTTGATTTTCCTTCCAGTCTCAGTTACTCAAACTGTAATCAACAAACATACATTTCTAACTACAATTAATTTTTTGTATTCGTGTTGAGCTTATTATTTTTACTCTAGAGATCTGTATATTTTATTTAGCAACCTGCTCACAAATTCTTTCATTAATCAACCAATCCCTCAGTGTCTATAAATACGCAGCTTCAAAAAGCACCACTCCTAATTAGATCAGAATGAATAAGCTTTGAAATAACAAAATTTGTATTCAAATAATTACTTAACCACATATACCTCGTTAGTTAAAAGTTGTTTTCATATTTCATAATTAGCAATAAAATGGCAAATAATATCAATAAAGCAATGATACATACTTCTTAAGGCACAAAATGATTAGCTCACATAACAAGCCATTAAAAAGGCATTTTTACATTAGATAATTTAAGAAACATAATAACATTACTACTCAGAAATAATGCAGTAGTTTTTATTAGATAAATTTGCTACATGTACGCAGTTTCAAATTGATAAATATTTATGAAATTGTTAAAGAAATGCCAAAATGATAAAGACGTACCAGATTGATATAGTGGGGACTTAGGTACTGCAAGCTTGTCCCACATTTTTGGTAGTCTATTCTTACAGGTTATATGCTAGCAATTTAACAAATGATTGGAGATATTAGACAACATAAGTCATATTAATCAAGACTAGAATGACACAAGGAACTCTTAGGAACATATTGCTCCCTGGCTTGAATTATTAAAAAAAAAGGAGAATGGATTGTCAGGACTTCCCTGGTGGCAGAGTGGTTAAGAATCCGCCTGCCAATGCAGGGGACATGGGTTCAATCCCTGCTCCACGAGGATCCCACATGCCATGGAGCAACTAAACCTGTGCGCCGCCTGCGCTCTACAGCCCTCGAGCCACAACTGCTGAGTCTGTGTGCCACAACTACTGAAGCTCGAGCATCTAGAGCCTGTGCTCCACCAACAAGAGAAGCCACCACAATGAGAAGTCTGCACACCAAAACAAAGAGTAGTCTCTGCTTGCCGCAACTAGAGAAAGCCCATCTGCAGCAAAAAAGACCCAACACGGCCAATAAATAAATCAATAAATTTATTTTTTAAAAAAAGAATGAATTGTTGAGCTTATAGTAAATATTTAAGTAATTATTTCCAAGCAGAATTAAACATTTTGTAATTCAAAATTCTCAGAGGTGTTTTAGGTACATACACAATAAGAGCTAAAATTGGCCGAGAAAGAATTAGCTTTTCCACTACATGCAATTCGTTATATTTAGACTTCTTATTAAACTTCAGGAAATTTAAAATTCAACAGGCAGAGTAACCTGATGCAAATAAATGTAATAAATGACATTAGGTCTCTTCAAAATAACTATAAAAGCACATATCATAATGTCAACAACTATACTGTCTAGTTAAAAGAAAAAGATCTCCAGTAGGACAAATCCAAAAGGAATGAAAGGATAGTTTACTATTAAAAAATCTATCAACATATCCTATAAACAGGTCAAATAAGTTCCAAGATCAAGATAATCTTAACTATAAAGGAACTTGACAAAATTCAACATTCTCACTTGATTAAAAGAAAGAAAACAAAATTCAATACCTTACACAGACTAGAAAGATTCTTCCATAGCATGACATGGAAAAATTCTCTCCAATAAGAGTTACTTAATAGTGAAATGCTGGATGATCTCCAAAAAATTATTCAAGTCTAAAATAAGTAAGCGCTATTATTTAGAATTATACTGGAAAGTTTTTCAAAAATTTTTGTTGAAGTATAGTTGACTTACAATATTACATAACAGTAATTTGATATTTCTATAGATTATACTCCATATAAAGTTATTCTACAATATTGACTATAGTCCATATGCTGTATATTACATCCTTGTAACTTATTTATTTCATACTTAGTCATGTGCACTTCTTAATCCCCTTCACCTATTTTGCCCCTCCCCTTACCCCCTCCCCTCTGGTAACTACTAGTGTTCTCTGTATCTGTGAGTCTGTTTTTGATTCATTATATGTGCACCCCAATGATCATATTCAGTGCTATATACGATAGCCAAGATATGGAAGCAAAATAAGTGTCCATCAACAGATAAATTGATGTGGTACATATATATACAATGGCATATTATTCAGCCACAAAAAAGAATAAAATTTTGCCATTTGGGACAATATGGATGGACTTGGAGGGTATTATGCTTAATGAAAAATGACATAATTAAACAAGAATGAAGCAGAGATAAAGTACATTAGAAAGTTGGAGGGGAAAATTAACAAAAATCTAGAAAAAAATATAACCAAATTAATATAGAAGAGCTAATGACTTTACTAATTATTAATAATAACCAAAGAGAAAATAAAATTGAAAAAGATTTCAAGTTAAACTAATTAGAACTATCTGTAATGAGAAATGTACTACACCTATTTGGAAAAAGCTAACAATTTTTAGTAAAATATAAAGAAAAACAAGTGGCAAAACTTAGCATGTTCCTAGATATGAAGCTTGAGTACAGTAAGGACATAATTTTTTTTCAAAATAATCTGTAGTTTAACATAATAGCAATCTAAATTTCAAACTCAAATGCCCACTTTGAACTGGGAAAAATCACTTTAAAGTGCACAAGAATTGAAGAGATTTGGATAGTGGGGGTTACTTTTAAAGAATATTTACAAGTCAACAGAAAGCATACTAAGACAGGTGGGCAATTAATAAAAAGATACAACTAGTTAACAAAGCTACAGAATTATAATCTACATTATTAATGTTCAAAAAGCCCCAAAACCACCAAATTTTAAAAATTTAGCAATTCATTTTGAAAAAGCCAAGTACCCAGTCCTGAAGAACAGACAATCTCTTCATTTCTGTTAGAAGAATAAAAATCAAAGCAATTTAATAATAGGCATCAAGAGCCTTAAAAGTGTTCATATCTTTTTGATTAAGTATTTCTACCTTCTGGGACTCTGAACTAAAGATTTAATTCTAAAAACAGAAAAAAAGGTTTAAGTTCTAAAATATTACACTTTAGCTTGATAACACAGTGAAGAAACAATCCACACTCCACCAATGAAGGACTAACTACGCACAGGAGGGAGACATCTGTGGCTACTGCATATGATCACAGGCCCAATTCTAGACCCTCAAAAAATCATTAAATCTTCCCAAACCCCAAAAGCAGAAACAGAGAGCTTACTGTTAGATAAGATACAGTATCCCACACACCAGATACTCAGTGATGATAAGAATTCTTGCCCTCAGTTACCCTACTTAATCCTTACAGAAGCCTTATGAAGAAGATATTATCATCTCCATTAAAAAACCTACATGTCATCGACTTTCAGAATGTATATGTCTTGAATAGTTGAAACAGAACTCAAAATCTGTGAATGTCAGGGATCTACTATAAAGCAAACTTATGTATTATAAAAGACCTTGGGGAAAAAAGCCAGCTCAAAGATTTAAACACATACAGATGTATGACTACTTACAAAAAATGATGTAATTAATTTCAATGTATTTCCTATACTTGATGAGAAGGTAATTTTCTTTAAAGACACTGAGATGTGGGAGTTGAAGAAATACTATTTCCTATGGATTACCTGTGATGGTGCAAAACCACACATGTGAAAAGCTGAAAATACAAGTGGCACCTCCGCTTTCAGTAGCATTTCAATATAGTGAGTGCTGCAAAAATATACAGGATGAATGCCAGATTCTATAGTGTCAATAGGTAGATACCTCTGCATAAAAGAGAAAAATTGAGAAGTAATGAATATGCAGCTAATTTAAAAACAATCAAACTCATCTAAATCTTTTGCTTTAAATTTCTACTTCAAAATTAACATGGTGGCATAACAAGCTACTGCAAATTTTATGTAAGTTAAAAAGTTAGAATGTTAAACACTGTAGAAAGATTAAATCTCAATAAAGGCAGTATGATACACCTTCCTTCACAAGATAAAGGAATAAAACTAACACTTCATAATTTTGACAAAGTCAATCCCTTATGGAATAATGGAGATGAGTACTGCATGAAAGAATAAATATATGAAAGAGTACATGAGTAATAAATGCTTTACATTTATTATTAAGTATATTTCAATATGCTTATAGTATCTTTGGCTTTAGTCAATGATTCTGAAACATCACAAATGTTTAGTTGTCAGCTCTTGGTATTTGCCTAATCCGCTTTTTCTAAGTTAATGTTAAATAACCCAAATCTAAATGTGAGTTACTAATAACTGAAATTGGGAAATCCATAAGAAATTCATATCTAAAACTGTGATGCATTCCCATCAAAGTACTCAGCCTATCTATCTACATATATATAATTTATTTCATATATTTTTATATTTGTTTATATGTCTAGGTATACATTATATATATTATGCACGTACAGATACATATACACATATATTTACAAACTTGTATTACATTTTTCAGCAAGTTCTTCATAAAGTCAGTTATTTTTTCAAATTAGTTCTTGGGTACACTTTATCATCATGAATGCTCTATATTTTAATGAGTGTTACTGTAAACCCAACATCTAACCACAATAAATTTTTTAAACAAATAAACTTGAAGATGTAATTTTGTGTCAAGAAAAACTATTAGATTAGCAATTATATCCTAGAGGCTTATAATAAAAATTGATACTCTCTAGATATGACTTCTAGAGAGCCATTTTACATTTTTACCTTTATAGGGCAACTCTTAAACTTTTTTAATAAAAGAAAGTTAATACTTTAAACTCAAATCAAAGTCATAAAATTACATAAGAGTTAAAATAAGGAGGATTTCTTTCAAGCTTTATTGCTAAACTGTTTTCAAGGATTTAGGTTTGAGTAATATATGAAAATTTCTGAAATCAGTGATTTGATTTATCGGTAGTTTTTGTGTTTTATCATTCATTATGATAAATGATGATTTACTATTTCACATTGTAGAAATATATAGTTCTGGGAACATATAGGTACAAATATATATTTTACAGTAGGTTCTTAGGGAGATATCTCATAGTACACAAAAAATTAATATTAAATATTGACAACTGAAGACATACATAGTACATTCAATGAACATCTTGTAGTCAAAACTTCAGATGGCTGTCCAAAGAAAATTACCTTTTTATTAAGTAGTTAAGAATAATAATATGAACTGAAAGAGAATTAGTATCCTTTTATTTTTCTTTTGTTGAATACACAATGTGTTTCACTAATTACTATTTGTAGAGTAGAATTAATGAATCTAATAAATAAATATATGCAAAAGAAAAAAATCAACTTATGCATGTATAATACTTTAATTTGCAATGCAAACTTGGGTAATAATTTTCTGAATATATATATATAACAGTAGTATAAGAATTGGAAATATTTCTTACACAGTGTTCTCTAATTTGCATTAAAACCAACATATTTAGAATACGTTTGCATAGAGATGGAGACAACAGACTAATTACATTCTCAAAGAAAATAAAACATAATGGATTCCCAAAGATAAGGCAAGAATTCTTCTACTCTTATGAATTACACTCTACTGGAAGAAATTATGCCATAAATTTTGGTAACCAACATAGCTCTGCCCAGAGTAGCTACTCAACAAACTGACTGAATGACAAGATACTAATGACTGCACACTGTAGTCACAGTAAACTCTATATTAAAAGTTTTGTTAATTGGTCTATTTTCACTCCATAACTCTAATTTATGGTAAATGGTATTCACAAAACCAAATCAATAATGACAGCTCTGAGCCACATGAATATAACAAAGAATCTTCTAAATCATCAAATTATAAATTATGTTTGTCATACTTTCAGTGTTTTGATATATTTTGGTTAATCACAACTCTTGGAAAGGATGGTAACTCAATAAAAGGTTATAAGATTATAACCTAATAAAAGAATATAGAATTAAGCAGAACACATGATAGGATCATAGCATTTAATAGATCATCTAAGTAACATATACACTAGGCTAATATGGAAAAAATGATCAGTAAAACCTTCTGGCTTAGGATATACTAGAAGTGGCATAACATGAACCAAAATGTTGAAGTTATGCCACTTCTTAGAGTATTTGACTTGATGATGGGAGATGCCTTAGAGGGCCAGGATAGGGAGGGTGGGAAGGAGTCGCAGGAGGGAGGGGATATGGGGATATGTGTATAAATACAGGTGATTCACTTTGGTGTACCTCAAAAACTGGTACAAGAGTGTGAAGCAATTATATTCCAATAAAGAGCTTAAAAAAAAAAGATATGTGCTTAAAGAAATGAAACACAGTAAGCAGTTTTATTAGACCTTCTTCTTCCACTATAGATAGTTCTGATGAGTCATTTTATTCCTGACACTAAGAAAAATCTATGGAAATTAAATAGAAAGACCCTATGAGAAAGGCAAACTCTCCAAACCAATCCAAACTGATCCAATCCACTCCAGTCTGGTCCTCCACTCTAGGGATCTGTGGGCAGAGGACAGGCCACGTTTTACTGGCAATGCTGCAGTGACTCTATGCAGCATGTGCACCATGCGTATCGTGCAGAGGGGTGAACAGAAAACTTTGGAGGTATCTTTTTAACCTTTGCTTTGATAATTCTAAAAAAACAAATCTTTCTCCTCTCGGAGAAAAAAAAAACACATAGGAAAATGGTATCTTCAAATATGAATAAGATTTAAAGTGACATATGAGAAAGGGAAGGGGTTTTGACACCTGTCCTCTTTCCAGCAAGTGACTACATGACTTACTATTGCTAATGCCCTGCAAATGGGTTACAAGTGTGCCATGACATACTGATGGTTGTAAAATTTAAATCTAAATGAATATTTCAATGCTTTTAGAATTTTTAACTCTAAACTTCCAGTGTTAGCTAATTATTACTTTATTTTATTTTAGGAGGGGGAAGATACAGATATTCACACACACTCTTATTTCATCTATATAAAATAAAATGTATATAAGGTAACTGTTGAACTACACTAGTTCATTTGAATGCCACTTTAGCCTGATTTATCATGCATGGAGTTTTGTTTGTATGTGAATTAAAATACTTCAGTTTTTATTTCAATTTAATTTGTTCTCCTTTTTCATATGATTTTACTAACAGAGAAGGCATACTCGATTGTTACTTTTATTATAATTACTATTTGAGATTTAGGCATTCCTCCATGGAAATAACTAATTTCTTGATTTTTCTTAATCTATATTTATTAACAGCTTTGATGTTAACAATTAGTCAAACTGATTCTTGAGGAGATTCCATAAAGAATGATTATTTTATCATTCAGAAAGGATTTTCTTGAGGACAAATAAAATTGGAAGATAATTTAATTAAGTCAGTACATTAAAGGGTTCTGGTCTAAACAGCTTAAGGACACATTTTTTCAAATTATTTTTATCTCACAATAATAGCAATACTTTATAAAATTTTGAGAACTTCAAATTAATGTTTCATTATTTCCTCTACTGTTTATCCTAGACCAAATTTTTAAATCTTTTTGATGCAGTTTGCTTACAATACTTTTAAGAATGTAGAGGAGCTCTCTTAAATACATTTTCTAAAGTAATAAAAATCTACTGTCCTTTACATATTTCTATTTAAATATTAATTCATACATTCAGCACATTTACTGAATAATTATGATCGGACATAGTTTGGGACATGTCAGCAAACAAAACGCTGCCCTCAGAGAGCTTACATTTAATATATAAATAATAAATAAACACATAAATTTAGGAACATGTTGGGAATTGATGTAGGCTATGGAGCAAAAGGAAAACAGAACAGGGGAATGAGGTAGGGGAATGAGGGACTGAGAGAATAGGTGGAAGCTTTTTTGAGGTTGATTACAAGACTGTAGTATTGTGCTAATATTAATGGCCAAAGCTAAAGTGTCTTTAATATGTCTTGAGGCAACTGCAGATTTGCTTATTTTGTCAGCCTGCATAGAAAATGTCAGTGTAATGTCTGAGACAGATGGAACAAACATAACAGAAAAGAACCACTTTTTAAGTAATATATTAAGTCTACTACTGTATGCACTAACAAGTAAAGTGGCATAGCAAAAACACCAATCCAAAAGACTATTACATCAAGAACATTTAAACTATGGAGTACTTACTATACAGACATTAGTTACTGCACTTAGATAACAGTTCTAGATAGAATCCCTGAAGAGGAATGTTAGCAGAATGTTATTTGTTTTACAAAGAAACAGTAAAACAAACTATGGTAATAAAATATTCAACTTGGTATACTCGTACTTGGAAAGAAAAAAAATGATACTGTAGAAGGCACTGCATGAGTCATCACTGATTATATAGCTTCACCAACAAAAAGGTGTCAAGGCTTTACAACGAGTTCATTCTAAAACCCCTGAGTAATATGTCACTCCATTCCATTCACAGATCTATATTCCATATTAAATGATGCAATCAAAATGGTAAATCTAATAAACTCAAAGCTGCTAGAGTCCTGCCTGATTTCAGTTTTACAGGAAGAAATGCTAGTAGAGCACATCACTCTTAAAGTGTTAAAAACAAAATAATGTGTTAGAAAAAGGTTTATAGAGTCAAAGCAAAACTGCAACTTTATAAAATTATGGTTAAAAACAGTTCTTTGGTGATGGCTGATAGTGTCATAATCTGAATACTAAAGTAGAATACTTAAGACTAGTGGCATGTAGGTACCATTTTAAAATACTTGACATGAACATGTGTGACAGACTTAAAATCCATACTTATTATCAAAAAAGAAATTTTAACATTATTTTTGTAAATGAAAGAGTGAAAAAATCTTTAAGATATTTTAAATCTTCACGTACAATTTAAAGAATTGTTCAAACTCTGGTTAACAGAAGGAAAATAGTTCCACTGATTAGAGAAAAGCTAGTACATACTCGTTTGCCTTTTACTTCCTCCTGTTCACATGAGCAAATTTCTCAAGGTGAAGTATGAGAGGTGGAAAGTCTTATTCAGGAATTGCATATAGCTATTTCAAGCATAAAATTATAAAATTTCAATATTTAATGCATTCCTTGGTGCTTTGTTTTTATTTTCTTTATCACAAATACATATTGCAAAAGCATGTCATAAATGCTTTCATTTACCTTGACATAGATACTGTCTAGTCCCCTTAAGAACTTATCCTTGGGTGCTGTGTGATTCTGTTGTCCAAGTGCAACATGTCACGGAAAAGGTTTGGGAAGCATTAGCATGGCTTATAATAATGGACAATCTCCCCCAGTTGGAGGTCTTAAATACAGTAAGTAAATAAGAAAACAAAATACAGAAACATTAATAAGTTGAGGGATGCACTTACCTCTAAACTTGGAACTAGTAAAATCTTTAAAAATACTCTAAAATACTTTAAACAAAACTCATCACAGATTTCCAAAATGTATATAAAACTAGTGTGCTTTTCCTCTATACAACATGGATACAATTTCAACTTATTATTTTCTTATACTGTAATTTAACCAGAGTCTTTCTAACAAAGCAATAATAAAACTTTCCATTCAATAGTTTTCTTTTTACATATGGAATTTTATAATTTACTGAACAAGTTTAAAATTTAATAATGCACCTATTATCATTAATCTTTCATTCAGTTACCATTAGGTAAGACAGCAAGTATTTTGAGAAAACGCCAAATCTATATCTTCAAAAGGAATCACTCAAAATTACATTCAGATAGAAAATGAATATAGAGTATATAAAGCACTCTACAAACAAGATAATAAATCCCAATGAATTTAAATAGGATTTTCCTCAAGATTTAAAATACTCCTTTAAAAAGAGACTAAAAAGTCTTACAGAAATATGTAGTCTTGGCAACCAAAGGAAAGCAGAAGTCAGAAGCCTGGAGAACTGCTGAAGAAATCGCAATGTTTTGTCTTTGTCCCCCAACATTATTATGAACAAAGAAGATACAAACCAGTCATGGCCAGTGTAACTTCCCTGCAAGCAGATTGAAAAGCACAGTTAAGGAACTTTTATAATATTTTATCTTACAGAGTGAAATATAAGAACTCCATAAATATTCATCTCTAGAATCTCTATTAGGAAAGAGATATTAATGATATTTAGTCCTCATTTTATCTTCAACCAATTTATAAGCTATTGATAAAAAATTAAACTTTATTTATTAAAAAAATTACTTGCGTGGTAACTATTTTAATGTACTATATGCTGACACTCCCAGTGGAGGTCAATAGCAGCAGCGCGACTGGAGGAAAAACTATCTGTTTTGTGGAAACACACTGTTCAAGTCATTAACATGATAGTACCATTCTTTCTCTAGTTTAGGTTATCTGCCAAATTATTAGCATAACGAAGTATTAAAAAAAATCCACACATTTTTAGAATTCACGAATGCTAATGATCTGTACACATTTTTTCTTGTAGTCAAACCCTATTTCTGAAAGATAACCAAATAAAATAAATGCATGTTTTATTCTTATTCTAGATTTACTAAATCTAGAGTATTATTCTGATTTACTAAACCTATTTTTAAAACTTCCTTATATATACCTGAAAATATATTCTAATAACTTTATTCAAGTTTCAACTAATAAAATTGAATTTAATAATTACTACTCAATCTAATAAAGTACATATTTAAAATATAGAATAAAACATTATAAAGATGTCATATCACTAATGTAGGTTAAAATATTATTTTCCTATAAATGTGTTTAAGTTCCCCATCAACGAATTCTGAAAAACATATGAAGAAAGTTTCAGTACTGTCAGTTATTCAAAAAGGATATGAAGAGAAGATTTTACAGAAGTTTGCTGCTGTTTCAGGAATCTCTCACAATGCTTTAAAACCAAGGTAAGATCATTTTCTGCACCATCTTTTAACAGGTTGAGGAACTTGCCATACCTACATTAACAGCCCAGAAAAGATACAAAATGAAAAATGTCAGGCCCTGCATTGTAAATTCATTTTTTAAAATTCATCAAAGTGTAGTTCTCTTGAGGTCTCATGGTTTCAAGTTTTCAGATTTTAACATAACTATATTATGCAGAGCACTTAAGAAAGAATAACACTCAATATATGTACCTGATAATTATGATATATTGGAATTAGCAGTATTCATCTAGTAAATACAATAACTTTAAAGGAAAATGAAATAGAACATGGATACTATAGATGAGTAGCAGAATATAAGCACTATTTCCTGAACTTAATCTAAAGCATGGAATGTTGATAGGCTAGACTGACAGAATGTTAAGTCTAGAAGCAATTTTAGAGCTCATATAGTCCAATGGTTTCCTATGAGGGTGGCACTTCTCCCAGGGGCTACTTTGGAAATTTATGGGACTGTTTTTGATTGTCATAGTGACTGGGGGACTACTGATACTTGCTGAGTAAGAGCCAGGAGGTTAGACATGGGACTGTCAGTCCTGCACAGTAACAACTCGTAAATGTCCCGCCTGCTGTTTGCATAGATGAAAAATCTATTTATAATTATCTGAAACTAATTCTATTTCATATAAAATCATAAAATACTAGTCATATTTTTTATTATACACTGAATGAAACCATGTGTAAGTTAGGGAAAGATAGTTCTTTTGCTTTGCTTGAAGACGTACTAAGACTTGTTCACTGTTTTGCAGTCACTTTGCCAGTGGCAACCCTCTTGTAATATTTGAAGCACCAAAATAAAATCAGTCTCTATTTGTAGCTACCACAACTAAAATGATTCTAAACGGGTGCCAGCTATGTCTCATACTATAGTTGTACACAAACATTTCATTATAAATCACTTTCCATTTATTTCTTAACAATAAGATATGTTGAATTAAAAAAATTGTGACTAGCCTGCTCATATTATCTATGGTTTCCATTTCAGAATGGGAATAGGTCATTACAATATAAAACGCAGGTAGAGGGTCACAAAACATAATCAATGGATTATACATCCTATGTGATATAGGTGGGTGAGCTAGAATTACTGTCATAGTTTTAATTATAATGCTATGGATTTACATAGTCTTTTTTAAAAGCTTTCACATGCATCTTTTTTATACTTGATTCTGAAGAGGACCCAAAGAAGTAGAGAGAATGGGACTATCAAGATTCCCATTTAATAACCAAGAAAAAAGGGAGTTCAAGGACTCAGACCTTAACTCCCAGTCTGTTCAGCTTGTCCATTTCTTTTGAAAATTATAATTTGAGTAAAAAAAAATCAAACTACTATAATTGGTTTATTCATTTTAACTTCTGCATCTATCGTTAAGGTACTTTTGTACACATAACTATAGCCTGACAATAAAAACTAATCATATTTTAGAAAATGATATGATTGTGCTACCAATGTGCTGATTTTTAAAATGTTATTTTTGGAAAAAACCTGATAGTCATAGAGACTTAAATATGTTGTAATTAGCCTCTGAAATAATAATGAACCGTAACTGATTTACCTTCTGGGGTAATTTAATCGTGCCAATATTGTCAAAACAAAGTTGTTATTTTCTGAATGATAAACTCTGCATTTAAAGTATACAAAATAGTTGGCTGTTAAATTAAATACTATTAAGCACATTTTATCTAGGTAAAACAAATTCTAGAAATGCACAAGAGACAACAGATGAATGGATAAAAAAGATGTGGTACATATATACAATGGAATATTACTCAGCTGTAAAAAGCAATGAAACTGGGACATTTGTAGAGACATGGATGGACCTAGAGACTGTCATACAGAGTGAAGTGAGTCAGGAAGAGAAAAACAAATATCGTATACTAACACATACATGCGGAATATAGAAAAATGGTACAAATCCACCAGTTTGCAAGGCAGAAATAGAGACATAGATGTAGAGAACAAACATATGGACACCAAGTGGGGAAAGCGTGGAGGGTTAGGGGGAAATGAATTGGGAGATAGGGATACCAAATTGTACACTCTAAATATATGCAGTTTATTGTCTGTTAACTGTATCTCAATAAACGTTCATAAAAAAAAGAAAAAGAAAAAAAGAGAAATGCACAAGGGAGATATAATATACCTGACAGTCATTTTAATGCCAAGCTGTTGCACAGATGAAAGATTTTCATTCTTCACATTTACATCAGTAGCTAAAAACAATAGAACACAGGGTTATAAAAATGTATAAAAGTCTGCATAATAATCAGATTTTAATTGAAAATTGATGAAAGCAATATTTTTACATATTTTTATGTGCATTTTGAAAACACACTGATGAATCCTATTCTTCTAAGATCTGTCAGTTATATTTTTCAAAGTAACAGGAAACTTTACAAAATAACTTTTCTCCTATAAAAAGCATTTAAAAGTAATATTAAGTACAAAACAAATAATCACAGTTTTAAAGCAATCTACTTTTACTTGGTTCTCTGGACACAAAAGCTGTTAACACAAAAATGGTCTAGAACAT
This sequence comes from Hippopotamus amphibius kiboko, assembly GCF_030028045.1. Lineage (NCBI taxonomy): Eukaryota > Metazoa > Chordata > Mammalia > Artiodactyla > Hippopotamidae > Hippopotamus > Hippopotamus amphibius. The sequence continues at coordinate 29,404,848 of NC_080191.1, forward strand.
TGTACTTTCATCAAGCAATGCATATATAAGATTTTGATAAGTATAATATAGGTAAGTATGTCTGTTTACTTCTTAAGGATTTAAACATGAGTGTTAGGAAGGAATAACTGGTATTAATCTACTTATAATGTACAGCAGTGTACGAGGGTGGACTGAACAAGTTTCTTCCTGCAGGCAGATTTCCTTTGTGAAGTACAAATTGTGATCATCTACCAAAAGCGAAGAATGGATTGTACAGTACAGAGGACTACAGAAGAGGTTGAAAGTTTGGATTAGTTTTGACAACACTGGATGACTAAATTAAGAGTGAACGCTCAAAAGCATCATTAGATAACAAGGAGGGTCTAGCTGAAACTTTCAATTTTGGGCTTTAGAAAGTAGCGTGTGCACATGTATGCGTGTGCACATACCACCCCCCACCCCCACACACACAAATGAGGAAACTGTCCAAAATCACATAGTTACTGAGCGATAGAGAGGGCCATAAGCTAGGTTTTCTGAATTCCGTATCAGCAGTTTTTTTCCTGTTACACACTGGTACATCTCATTAACAATATACCTACTTAACTCATGAATTTATTCATTACTTGTAATAAATCCCTTCTTATAAAGTAAGTGTGGAGCACCATGCTAGAATCTATGAGGGATAAAAGATAAATCATACATCATGCCCTAAAAGATCTTTCATGTATTGTCAGAGATAAAATTGGTATATAGATAACTCTGATAAAGATGTTTTAAAGCACAAAGTGGAACAAGAATGGTACAGCTAAAGAATTACATGAATTCGTAAGAGAAGGAGTGGTATTTAAACTGAACCTTAAAATATGGGGTAGACTTATCTGCAGAGATAAAGAAGAACAAATTAAACATCACTATTATGAAACCTCTACTCTTTGAAGCAGTAATAATTCATCTTCCAGCACTCTTGGTAAAGGTAACCTACTTCTCCTAGTTTGCCTAGGACTTGCATGGTTTCAGCACTTAAAGTCTCATGTCCTAGGAACCCCTCACAGTTCCAGGCAAACCAGAGTGGTTGATCACCTACCTAACCTAGAGGGGTAATTTCTTTAAGAAAAATAATAAAAAATTTAAAAGATAAGTGTCAGTTAATTTCTTGATAAGCTACAAGTGAGTTTTACTTATTTAGGTCAGAATACAATCTTAGCAATATTGCTAAATTTCATTCATAATGATAGCAATTAAGCTATAGTTGATATAGCGTAGAATTCCTTGCTATTTATAACTCTTCCTGTGTTAACAGATATACCTTCTGTCCCTGCAGAAGGATACCAATTCTGCCCCTCTCCTCACAAAAGGCTGAGCAAGGAAGACTGCTCAATGTCTTTTCCAGATTTTTCCAAACTGAAGTGAAGATAGTATTCCCCCACAGTGCCCTCACCATTAATTATAGGGCTATGAGGTACTCTATGTCTCCAGTAGAGAGAAATGAATCCAATAAATTGAGCACAAGGAGAGGGAGAGACGTAGAAAGGAAACAAATTGCTAAGGACAGCTTTACCCTATTATTGAATAATATGAGCCAGTGATTCTGCCTCTTTCTCTGCTTAGACAGAAAAAAAAAAAGGGTCTGATTTGGGTTCTCATCACTTGGTACTAAAAACATATACCACAAATTATAATTGTTCTCACTCACAAAATAATGGTAAATATTTAAACTATTAATCATCAGTCATATGCTCACCATGATTTCAAGTTCTTAGTCTTACCAACAGCATTTTTTTTTTAACCCAGCCATAATTTAAACATGGCTTTTCCAGTGTCCACTACAACACAATCAGATTAAATTCATTTGGGTACTGACCAGGGAGTTCTTTTTGTTTCAGCACCTGAATCTGCTCCTGGTGATTCTACATTTTATGATTTAATTACATTTTAGTTTCCTAAGTTTAAATAATGTAAAACTTTAGTGCTGTAATGTTGGTGACATTGGCTGATTTTGCAAAATTTAAATAGTTTCAATAAAATAACATTGACTTTATATATTCTTATAGCAATGGAACAGACCTATCGACTATCATAATGTGATATAATGACGTGATTTACATAAACTACTACCAGAACAATTTTAAGTTAGATTAGATAACACTCAGATTTCTACTACACATAAAATTAGATTATTAAGCATAAGAAATATCTTCCTTACTATGTAGATTTGTGTGCTTATAATAATATTTATGTTTCCCTTCTGGAAAGTATAATAGAGCCAGATATCTTAACAACAGAGTAGAAGCATGCAGTGAACTAAGACTGCTAAGAATGGGCATTCCCAATGTCACGAATTCTACAGATCAGGGTACCTTCTACCAGAAGACGCTAACCTCCATTACAGTGAAGAATGTAATAAAGTTAAGAATCAAGATGAGAGAATTTGCCCCAAAAGACTGTGACACTGAATATTATATGAAGTTTAGATTCTTAGTTCTTCGGAAAGGAAGAACAGAATCTTTCCAGAGTGGCCTAGCTATCTTTTGGCCCTAGATGACAGATAAATTTCCTGACGTTGTAGGAATAATTTCCCAAGTCTATTTCCTCTAAAAGCTTATGATTCTGTATCTTCAGAGTAAAAACTTAACTCTGCACATTTCAACAGAAAATGGTTTCCAATTACCGCAGTATATCAAAATCCTCTGAGGAGCATCTTAAAAATAAAAATGAATACTTTACTCCAGACTACTGAATGAGATTGCTGAAGGTGACTATCCAGTCATTTGTCTTTTAAAGACCTCTACAGCTTACTTCTTGTGCACTGATGTTGAGATCCACACTTAAAGGAATAAAACTGAACATTAGAGACAGTTACAATTGGACAGTGATACCATGCTACACAAATTTTACTTTAAAGAAGGTACTAGTTAAATCTCCAAAAAGACTTTTAAAGGAGAATATATGAGGTATTAAGTATACCAAAACAAATATCAAATATTCGCTCAAAAAATCACTAATATGATACAGATGTAGGTGACTTTAGAGTGAATAAAATTCCAGTAGAAAAAGAAGAAATGAAAAGTTTCTTGAAGCAGGAATGAAGCCAGAAAATGATTTACAGGTGATATATTAAAAAAGAGGCTTCAGTTTTAAATGTGTATTTGACATACAATATGACAACCTGACAAGTAGAAATGGATTCTGAACTACAAAAGTTCAGTGAAATAAGCTTTGTTACATTTAACCTGGACTAAATACAATTTATGAAACAGGAATTAAAGTCTTCAGAAATAAAATTGATAGAGTAAAATGATTAAGTAATATTCAGTGATAAAGCTGGATGTTTTCAGGGGACTCTGATGCATCACTGGTAATCAGTGATTTACTGAAATGTGCGCAGTAGTGTGTGGGATACATAATAAGTCTTTAAGAAACAATGAGTGAATGAATGAGTAGATGAATGAATATATGAATAAACAAATGTCCAATGAACAACAAAAACTGTGCTTTACATATCAAACTGGAAGCAAGGTAGAGATGGAAATAGATATGAACTTAAAATTTTTTCTGTATATTGAAATCAAGAAACAAAAGGACAATCTATTTCCCATTCCCCAGAGCCACTTTGAAGCATAACAAAATATGTTATGGAATAAAAGTCAACCAAACAATGACACCTATAGCATCAGACTTACCCTACTTACTCAACGATGCCTAATTCAATCTCAGCATTAACTACTTGCAATAACCAATCATTTTAATTATAAATATAATAATCCCAGAACAAAATGAGTTGAAAAAATTCTCTTAATATTGACTGAAATCACTCACTGTAGTAATACATTCTGTTCTATTTTTAATTTGGAAGGCTAGCACATAGAGCAGTGGTAGAAGAAATTAAATTTATTCTGCCTGGCACTTGGCTAATAGTGCGAAACTAAATAACTTTTTTGGAAGAGTAAAGCATATCTTGACTGGAGGACAAATCCAGTATTGGAGAAGCAGTTATAGCTTGGCTGTTTACTGACTCTTCTGAAGACCTGCTATATTGGTGATAAAGTCAGAGAACGCTCACCACACAAAGAAACAAACCAGTCAGTCCATTTAGTCCTACCTTCTTCCTTCCCTGAAGTAAGCCTGAGGGTTCTGTTGCTTCTTTTTTTCAACATATTGTTGTTATCTATCCATTTTATTCAATTTTTACTGCCAAAAAATGTAGTTCCTTATGACCAGTAAACTAGTGTAAGAGTCTCAGCATCCTAACTGATACAGTCAACATTATTTGGAAAACAGCATTATTCTTTTCCACGTCTTTGATTATACAATTGCCCTTGCCTGCAAGACTCTTCCCCTCTCCTATTTCTTTCAGCTGTAATAGCCCAGGAGACAGCATGAGAGCCACTCCTCCTGCTCTATCACTGCTTCCTCCTCTAATTGTCCCTAATGGCCTTAGTCAACACTGATCACTTTTTCCACTGAACACCTGTGGTATGTACCACGACCCCTCATTTGACAAAACCTCAATTCAAACCGCATAAAGGCTCTAATCTAGCACATTGCCTGAAACAAAGTAGCCAGCTGAAAAACATCAGTTTTTCATTTCTTTATTTCCTATTTTACCATACGCTGCAAATTATTTAAGACATCATTTTAGGTATATGCCCTATTTCCCCTCCTTGAGGACAGGGTCATTCATATTATATACCTCCTTGCAATTATTGAGCATACTCACAAACATGCTCCATAAATGTAAAACGGAAAAGAGCATATTTGCTGAATACCCAAAAAAAGTATAATGGATATTTAACTGTATATATTCAGTTTAAAAATATTTTAATAATCAAAAGGTGAAACAATGCAAATTTTTCTGATTTTTTTCCAAACTTTTGATTAACAACATGAAGAGAAAAAGGATAAAATTAAAATATTTACCACTCAAAAGGACTACTTAATTTATCATTTCAAAGAAGCAATTACAGACGGAAAAAGTTTCCAACTCGTTCCAGGGAAAATGAGCTGACAAATGGTTAACGTCTGTAAGGATTTGGAAAGATACCTGTATGGAGTTACAAACTGCAAGTGTGCAGTGCCTGTTCTCCTCTTTCTTTAAGAGGATAAACAGTCAAACTAATTTGATTTTTCCAGATTTGCAAATTTTGTAATGGATTGAAATCCTGAGGGAGCTAACAACAGATGGATGACTGTGTTATTCTAATTTCAGCAACCTTAGGGTTTAGCAAGCTGTCATTTTTAAAAAGCCAATCAATTTCTCATTTCAAGAAACATGAAAAAACATTGAATATATCCATTCAGAGTCTACTTTGAAACATCTTTTATATCAGAACATGGTTTTTGTTTATTCAAAGTAAATAGAGTGAAATTTTATATTAGCAAACCATTGTTCCACCAGCCAAAAAATAAATGATAAAAGATGAGGATAGCTAAAGCCATGGGAAGAAAACAATACTAGCAACAAGCTTACCATATCATAACAATAAATATTAAACAATCAATCAACAGGAGGCCACTTTATTTTCACCTGTACTCTAAAATGCCAGTGGATAGTTGATCAGCTGGCCTTTAAAGAATTTAAATTCACATTCAGGAACAGATAATACATTCAACAAAGCCAACATCTGAGATCTCCCTCAGCATAATTTAGAAATATAACAGAGGGTAGCAAATACATGCACACTGGGCAATCAGCCTTGTTGAGTATTTAGATAACATATACAACATAATGTTAATTTTAGATTATCTACAGAAAACATGACCCAGTGGAACAGTGTGCCAAAGAGAGCTGCAGAATTTGAAAATTATCACACTGAAGACGAAAGATACCCACTCTGGCAATGCAAATCTCCATGATTACCAATTCTTACTTATTTCCTCTTTTACTCACAGATTTGATCATTAATCCCTGTATATTTTCACATACTTTTTCAGGTTTGTTCATAAAGTTGTACTTTTCTTCACAGATGCTTTCTTCGAAATTCTCTTCACAATTTCTGTTTTCTTCCCTCTGAACCTCAGTTTCCTGATTTTAAATGTGATGATTATGCCTACTTCAGAGAGTACAGCTGACCCTTGAACAATGCAAGGGTTGGGGCGCCAACCCTGTGCAGGCCAAAATCCGAGTATAACTTTACAGTTGGCCCTCTGTATCTTCAGTTCTGCATTCATGGATTCAACAAACCACAGGCTGGTAGTACTGTAGTATGTGTTTATTGAAAAAAACCTGCAGGTGAGTGGACTTACACAGTTCAAATCCATGTTGTTCAAGGGTCAACTGTAATCACAAGGTTGAACAACATAGTGTATATCAGGTGCCTCAGCACACTCATTAATTCACAAGCAGTGGTCAATAGTTATCAATTCCCTTCACCTCCCTTAATTTATAATTCTACCTTGTATTTTCCTCTCATTTCTTTGTTTCATTTTCTTATAATCACTTTTATCCCTTTCCCAAATCCGCATTAGATGTCACTATGATTTAATTAGGTATTTGTTCCTATGTATGTTTGTAAATCCCAACAGATTTAGAATTCTTATACGAATGTATTGTATGAATATAGATGCTATGTAACAGTATGTATATTTAATCCAATAAAAAAATGCAAATGCTATATTAAAGATACAAAGGCATTTGAGACCTCATGAAACAATTTAAATTATCCATATACAATATAATATCAAAATGGTAGTTTAGTGAATGCAACAGGAGCACAGAGGAGGGACTTCTGATTGGGAGTAAGGGAAAGTGACATTCTAGCTGCAACTTTACAGTGGAGTTGGACATTTATCATATGTGTGTCATGGGGAGGAAAAATTTTATCCAGAAGGAACAGTAGGAGCAAAGGTTCAATGATATGAATGCACAGGATGTGTTTGGGCAGTGATGAATAATAGAGCTAAAAACACAGGCTGAGGGACTTCTCTGGTGACACAGTGGTTAAGAATCCACCTGCCAGTGCAGGGGACATGGGTTCAAGCCCTGGGCCGGGAAGATCCCACATGCCGCAGAGCAATTAAGCCCGTGAGCCACAATTACTGAGACCACACCACAACTACTGAAGCCCACAAGCCTAGAGCCCATGCTCTGCAACAAGAGAAGCCACCACAATGAGAAGCCTGTGCGCTGCAATGAAGAGTAGCCCCCGCTCTCCGTAACTAGAGAAAATTCCTGTGCAGCAACGAAGACCCAACGCAGCCAAAATTAAATAAATAAATTAATTAATTAATTAAAAAAACAGGCTGAGCCAGACTGAAAATGTATGTTTAAAAATTTTTTCTTTCCATGGAGATTGACACATTGTGTCTAACTTGAAAAAATAACACATATTTGAAGCATGGTTTCTTCAGCAAACAGAAAAGTCACATTACCCTTATGAGGAAGAAGGGCAACATCCCATGATGATCTATTATCATGAGGCTATGCTACCTCTCTGCTTTCTTTGTTTACTGAGCCCCAGGCGCTGGATATTCACCTTTGGGAAATTTTAGTTCCTCACTCTACTTCATCCTTTACACAGTTACTAAATTAATCCTCCTAAGGAACACATGAATCAAGTAAAGCTTCTGCTCAGAAATCTTAAAAGTTTTCACTATAATAGGCACTGGAGTAAACCAACTGGTTGACAAAGTACACAAAGCTCTTATCCTTCGATCCATTTTTTCTCTTATTTGTCAAACACGATTGACATTGTTAGTCTAGGTGCAGAGGTGAGACATGGAAACTACCCTACAGGAGTGTGCTGTCATGTGAAAAATTAGACATTAAGTCAGAATATGAGAAAAACATGACAAAGACATGTGTATTGGCTTTATACACTAAGTTGATGATTCAGTAATTTGTATTTTCCGCCCATACCTTCTCCCTAAATTCCAAATTCAAACAGCAAACATATACAGAGCATGTATACTTAAATGTGACATAAGTACTCATAACATAAAAATAAGCTCCTAATCTCTCTGAAGCCTATTCTTTGCCCATTCTTTATCTCAGTGTTTGATAATCTCATCCTTTCAGTGGCTCAGATCAATAACTTGGGTCTTTGACTCCTCTCTCTCTCACCCCATACTGAATCTGTTACCCAGTTCTGTTGGTCCTATTTTCAAAATATACCTAGAGTCCAAGTACTTCTGACCAACTCCACTGACATCCTCATCCAAGCCATTGCCATTTTTCATCTGTATGTTTTCAACAGCCTCCTAATTTGTCTCCTTGCTTTAGCCCTTTGTTCTTCAGTCTTCTCCTGATACAGCAGCCATAGGGATCTTTTAAAACTGTAAATCAGAATATGTTATTCCTGTGTTCAAGACCCTGCCATGACTTTAAAAACCCTGTCCAGTGGTTAAGATCCATAATTTCATTGCTGAGGGCATGAGTTCGATCCCTGGCCAGGGAACTAAGATCCCACAAGCCACATGGTGTGGCCAAAAAAACAAAAACAAAAACAGAAAAACAAACAAACAAAAATCCCACAAACACACCCTATATAATCCTCTCCTCTCTAACACCAATCCCAACAATTCTTCCCCCTTACTCCTTTTGAGCTATACTAATCTCCTTCCTAGTCACTCGCTGGAATTCTCTCCCTCTGGAAACATCCATGTATCTTATTCCCAACTTCTGCTAGTCTGAACACTATTTAACATTGGAAGCCCCACCCCCAAACTAGCATTCCCTAGACCCCATACCTGCTGTGTATTTCTCACTTACTACCATACCACTTGACACACTGAATCTTTTACTTATTTACTGTCTGTCTTCCAATCAGAAGGTAAACTCCACAAGGCAAGAAATTTCGGCTCTTTGTTCACTCATGTGTCCAAGTGCTTAGAGCAGTTCTATTATATAGTAGAGAAAAATATCCATTTATTGAATAAATGAATGTGTATCTGGAGAAGAGATGGTGAGGTTGGCAATACTGCTAATAGTTTAGTGTCCCTGAGAAACAAATATGAGGCATGAAGAGAAAGAGATGATGCTAGAGAAGAAAGGAGAAGAGTAACATAAGGCCTTGGGTATCATAAGAAGCTTAAACTTATGCAGTGGTCAATGGTAAGCTTCTAGGAGGTAGAGGAATGAGTGGGTCAGATTTACACTTCATAGGTCACTCTGAAAGCAGCGTAAAGAATACCACTGAAAAGAAATGAGACTCCAATTAGAGACATCAGGTAAAGAGAATGTTGTAATAACCTAGGCAAAAAGTAATGGTTGCCTAAACTAATATAAAGAAGAGTAGAGATAGATATAAGTAGATAAATTTGAGATATATTAAGAACACAGAATACGGTTTGGTGACTGGGAGGGAATCTGGCTTAGGTAGACAGATGACTGCACTGCCCACAAAAACAGACAGTGTAGGAGGAGGATGTATCTCAATGAGGTGTGATGAGGTGAGGTCCCTGTTAGGCATTTTGAGCTTGAGGGTTTTTTAACACAACCAGGTGATGTTTACCTATTAAGCATCTGGAAATTTGAGAATGAAGCTTATTGATCTTTGAGTAGAAGAAGTAAATTTAGAAGTCATCAATATATAAGGTGGGTAAAACAGTACAAGCAGATGAGATCACTAGGAGATAGTGGATAAAAACAGAAGAGTGAAAGACACTGCCTTAGGGAAAAACAATTTTTAATGGGTAAACAGAAAAGAAAAAAAAAAAAGCTAGAAAGTTACAAGAAAACCCAGATACTTGCACAGAAGAAACTGAAAGATTTCTGGAATGTGTATGGCACAAAGGGAGAGATTTTTTTAGGATGAAAAGCCTTGTGCATATTTGTATCTAATTGCACTTCTCTATGAAATATTATCTATTTGCGTTGCACATTGAGCACTTTCCAAAATTCAAAACTTTTAAACTGTACCTGTATATTCCACTGAGGGAAAGCAGCATTCAGATGGGCTTTCAGAGAGATGAAGCACAAATTTTTCAAGTAATTCTACTAAAGCTGTAATAAACAAGAGAATAATTAGGATATTAAAGGTCAAGAGTAATATGTGATACTGTATCTCTAAATCACAGACTAGTAGATAAAAGTCATCAGAATTTCACAGTTATGCTCTTAAGGGGGGGGGCTAATGCAAAACATATCAATTTAATATTCATAGCAATGTTTCCAATGTAAATTAAATTTTAATAGCTTCACTGAGAACCTATTGAATGTAAAACTGAAAAAGAATCATCTGTTATCTTTAGATCCTCTAAGGATTACTTCAGAATTTGCTAAATGATTTCAATTCAGAAAAAAAAAATTATCACAAATTACACTATAATATCTTACCATCATTATGCACACATGCGGAAAAAAAATTATGTGAACTCCAAGACCAGAATCAATGCATAGCTCATATCCCTTTCAAAAGCAGCACATATTAAGTGTTTTATATACTTTGCAACAGACAGTACCTGTTCAAGGCAACCAGATCAAAAGTAAGTTTGTCAGGGGTTGGGGAGAGGGAAGGATGAATAGGCAGAGCACAGAATTTTTAGGGCAGTGAAACTCTTTTGTAAGATACTGCAATGGTGGGTATATGGTCTAACAAGCTCCATCTCATGATATAGCTTGAGCTATATCTCAAGATAAAAATGAAATTTTTTATTCATGGAACTCTATTCATATTCTGATTTCAAGCTGAAGTAAATATTTAAAAGTATGAAATGCAACAGTCAAGGATCAGAAGGGACACCAGTATTGTAAATTATTTAAACTTACAGTTGTTTAGATTGGTTCTATCTTCACATACACAGGCATAAATTCTCCCACTCTTAGAGAAATCTTTCAAGTGTTTTCTTTCCCCCCATGAATCTATACGTAAGTAATAGCCCTTAGGTGAGAGCTTTCAATTTCCACGTGTTTGCTTATAAATCACCTAATGCTCTCTCTTGAGATTATAATTTTTCACAAAGAATGTATCAATGAATTTTAGATACAATCATTCCTAATTAAGGTGCGAGATACACATCAGTAACAAAGATTATATAAAAATTTAAATGGAAATGTCCATTTAAAACTCAACTATAATCATTCTCCCTTTAGTACAACTGTATGTTTGCTACATGCTGTGTATTTAAGCGAAGTGGCTGAATTAGTGGGAAGAGTCACAGCACACTGCTAAACAATTAATTGAATCCAATGCCTGAAATCAGGTTTAGCCATCAGACAGACAGTTAAACATATGTCAGTGAAGATAAAACACACATCTTTGAAGGTGCTAAAATACAAAATGATTTGAAACAAGAGTCACTAGACTAACTGCAGACTTTGCAAAGCATACTACTTTCTAGCAAGTACTGATCTTGAAATATGAAATTATGTTATTATATCAATATATTGGAGGCTTATAAAGTAATTCTATGCATCCTATATAAAGAAGACATCACTGAACTACCTAGAGAAGGTTCTGAATTTCTGCTGATTCCAATATATTTGCTTTGCCCAGCAACCCATATGAATAGCACTATGCACTTCCAAATCTTTTGAGGGATAAGCTACAGTCATGCAACAATTTTAAAAACTAATCCATATATATGGCAGTTGAACCCATGGCTACAATTTATTGGGACCACCTCTAATTAACCAAACATAAGTGTAGCTAAACTGCATAATTACTAGAATGGCTATCTCAGTATGACTCAGTATCTCCCTGTCAATTCACTAAAAATTTCATCATATGTGACTCAAGGAAATTAATTCACATAAAACATTTCTTAACTTTAAGAGTAAATTAAGTCTGGGATATTACTGTCCAGAAGGTAAACTACAGAATATTGTTTTAAGTAGATTTTTATTTCAAATGACAGACCTGGAATTTCGATAAAAAATTTTAAATTAGGAGCTGTCTGCTTTTAATTCTTTTTATTCCCTAGGGTTGGACTATGACATTAGTAGACTATAAAGCCAAAGTTTATAATATTTATATAATAAAAGAGGACATGGATTTTACTGCTAAGGAAAAACTGAACGCAGATTGTTCAGGGATGCTTGGATATTGACTCTGTTTTCTCCCTTGGCATTGCCTTCACAACAGCAGCTGGTTCCAAAAAAACCCAATGTTTGTAAACATGAAATATTTCTCCAGCATTCACTCTTTAATTCTTCCATCTTTTATCACTGCTGGCACATCATCAGATCACAAGAAAATTACACTATGCATTCAATTTTTTCCCAATCATCATCCTGCATGTAACCACCAGATGGTTGTTCCTTGAACACTTCCTTATTCAGAACTTACCACAATTCTCATCGCTCTACACTCCAAGAAGTCAGAACTCTAACTAATGCATTTCAAGCACTTTACAATCTCACCACATCCAACTATGTTCACTTTTTATACAAATTATAAGCACAGACTATTTTTCTCAATGTTCTCAAGTAGTTTATATTCATTCCTCTTTTTTAAAAGAAAGTTTGTACAATTATAGATTGACAGGAAGTTGCAGGCATAGGACAGAGGTAAAGAAATTCCTTTTTCCTTCATTTAGGGTACGTCTACTGGTGACAAGTTTTTCATCTGAGAATGTCTTGATTTCCTCAATATTCCTGAAAGCTACTTTCAATAAACACAGAGTTCAGGTTGACAGTTCTTTGCCTTTAGCACTTGAATAATGTCATGCCACTTCCTCTGTCCTCTGTCTTTTCCAGGGAGAAGTCTGCTGTCACTTGCACTGATTTTCCCTTGTAGGTAAGGTCTTGTTTCTCCCTCCCTGCTTTCAAGATTTGTCTTAAATTTTCAGAAGTTTGACTATACAGTTGACCTTTGAACAACCTGGGGGTTGGGATGCCCACCCACTCCTGCACAAAAAATCATGCATAATTTACAGTCCGTTCTCCTTATTCACATTCACAGATTCAACCAACCTCAGATCATCTAGTACTGTATTTACTACTGAAAAAAATTCTGTGTATAAGTAGACTTACACAGTTCAACTCTGTTTTTTAAGGGTTAACTGCATTGTGTCTTGGTGTGGATTTCTTTGAGTTTACCCTTTTTGAGGTTCTTGAATCCACAGGCTTTTTTAGGTCTTTTGCCAAATTTGGGAAGTTTGCAGCCATCATTTTTTCAAATACATTTGTAGTTTCAATCTCTTTCCATGGCTCCAATGATGTACATGTTAGATCCTCTGTTATGGTTCCACAGGTCGTTGGGACTCAATCTTTTTAAAAAATTTTCAGTCTGCTTCCTCTCCTGATATCTTCAAGTTCACTAATTCTTTCCTCTGTCCCCTCTATTTTATCGTTGAGCTCATCCACTGAGGTTTCTTTTCTTTTTAATTAATTAATTTATTTATTTATTGGATTTTCTTTTAATTGCCTCATTGGGTCTTCGTTGCCGCACACGGACTTTCTCTAGTTGTGGCAAGCACGGGCTACTCTACATTGTGGTGTGTGGGCTTCTCATTGTGGTGGCTTCTCTTGTTGCGGAGCACAGGCTCCAGGCACGTGGGCTTCAATAGTTGTGGCACATGGGCTCAACAGCTGTGGCTCACGGGCTCCAGAGCGCAGGTTCAACAGTTGTGGCACACAGGCTTAGTTGCTCCGCGGCATGTGGTATCTTCCTGGGACAGAGCTCAAACCCGTGTCTCCTGCATTGGCAGGCGGATTCTTAACCACTGCACCACCTAGGAAGTCCCCATTGAGCTTTCTATTTTGGGTATGGTATTTTTCAGTTCCAAAATTTCCTTTCGGATTCTCTTCATATATTTCTTTACTGACACTCTGTATTTTTAAATTTGTTTCATATGTGAAACAAATACATGTGTGGAGGGGAAGGAGAGATTGTGGCCTCATTACCACTGGATGATGGTGAAAGTCCTAACTCTCTACCTAGGACTCCTCTGATACTATCCTATCAGGGAGAGGCAGGGATGCCTCATTACTGACAAGTGAGAACAGAAGTCCAGGCTGCACCCCAAGTCTTGTCGGCAAGATCTTCTAAAGTGGTGTTTGTCTGTATTAAAGTGGTCACTTTCTACAAATTTTTTCTTGGTAGACTTTTTCCTGATCCTTTTGTTAGAGAGAGCAGGCTTTTATTGCCCAGCCCTCATTTTTCTTCCTGCATCTGTTGACATTCTTAATCACTCAGCCTAGGATATATGAGGCAAAAAGAAAACCCAAAGAATGTCGCCTCTGAGTTGTTCCTTGAGTACCAAGGTCCCTAGCCAGTCTGCCTTCTCTCCATCTTCCACAGTCGCATGTAAAACATAAGATGGGGCTTCCCTGGTGGTGCAGTGGTTAAGAATCCACCTGCCAGTGCAGGGGACACAGGTTCGATCCCTGCCCCAGGAAGATACCACATGCCGCAAAGCAACTAAGCTCATGTCCCATAACTACTGAGCCTGTGCTCTAGAGCCCACAAGCCACAACTATTGAGCCCACGTGCCATACTACTTGAAGCCTGCGCACCTAGAGCCTGTGCTCCGCAACAAGAGAAGCCACCACAAAGAGAAGCCCGAGCAACGCAATGAAGAGTAGACCCGCTCACCACAATTAGAGAAAGCCTGCGCATAGCAATAAAGACCCAACACAGACAATAAATAAATAAATTTAAAAAACAGACAAAAAGACATAAGATGATGTCCAGAAATCTTAGCTGTACATAGGAGAAGAGAAAAGGGAAACATCATCTACTCCATCTTTCAAAAGTAGAAATCATCTCTGTACTTTTTTTCATTATGAATATTTATACTCAATAAAGGCTGGATGTAAGTTCCATCATGTAAATTAGACAACACATACAAACTTTTTTATTCTTAGCCTATTTGAAATCATTCTTTATTCTTATATTATTCACCATGTGATTAATACTGAGTCAGAGAATTATCTGATTGTATCAAGTACAATTGTTTTTATAGCCATAAGTAGATAGAAGACAGGCCAATTTAAAGACCATGGGTACACAACAACTTTGAGTATGTTGGTATAGCTGAAGCACAGAAGGATTCAGAAGGTGATGGATTAGAAATTGTGCTGAATTCCTCTTTCCCTTGGTTAATCACGCTAAGAAAAGGGTCTATGAAAACAGGAGCTTTGGTAACAGAACCACACGGTGGGCTGATACCATTGGAAGAATGCCACGAATGCGAGACCAATAATGATATATGATGGTGCTCACAAGGTTAAAGTGAGTGGAAAAACAAAGGAATTGTGCTTTTGCTCCTTTAGCATCAGCCATTAAGGATCCTCATTTCAGGGTTCAGGCTTTTGTCATCATAGCACCTATTATGCTTTCTTTCATAAGCCTAAATTTCTCTGTTTCTCTTATACCAATCTGTACTTGATGTTTCGCTTTTTTAAAGTGATTTACTAATGGTTTGATATTATCAGATAATCTAAATTGTTAAAGATTTTGGTCTCCTTAATGTATATTTGAAATAACTGGATAGGATCCCAGCGGGCTCAACTGAGATAAAGGACAGTGTTATAGGAATCAGATCCATAGATAAATGAGTAGACTTTAAAATCACTTCGTATAAGTACATTCACTGATATGGAAAATTCTATACAATACTGTATTGAGTGAAATAGCAAAAAAAAAAATAGTATGATAGATATTAACTCTTTTTGGCTAAAAAATAACTTAGTAATAATCTTATCCTTTAGAGATTATAGGTAAATTTCAGTTTCTTCATTTTGTTTATAATTTCTAGTTTTCCTAAAATGATCATATATTTCACACAATAATTCAGTCACTAAATGGATAATACTTGAAATAAAGTAGTAGCAGAGGACATGAGTGAGAAAGAAAGATAAAAAGTTTTAAGAATAAACTCTAAGACATGGTAACCAAGTACATGAGAGTCAGAGGATAAAGGAAAGAGAAGTCAAGGAGAACTAGGTTGTTCCTTTCAATTACTGTACTAGGTACACGCTAGTGACAGCAATCAGAAAAGAGAATGCAAGAAGAACATACTTTAATACTTTCCATGCCATCTCATACAGATAAAATCTAAATGGTAGGACAAAATGAGAAAACTAGATTAAATGCTCAAAGGAAAATTAAAAACATATATATAGCCAGAAGTAAATCTGAAACAACCAAAAAATGCAGCCCCTCTCCCACTTTTTAAAAAGACTTGCCTCATGTCATCTTATTATCCTAAGTGATTATGTGGAAGCATCTAACGCACATTGTTGCTCAAATTTTGCCCCTAATGCTATTCTCCCCACTAAAAAGAACCAGAATCCCTTGAATTACGTCTAGGAGCTGGAAAAGTGAGTCCCACCAGGGGTCCCCAACCCCGAGACTCATACAGGTCCCTGGTCTGTATCAGGCCACACAGCAGGAGGAGAGTGGCGGGGGAGCAAACAAAGCTTCATCTATATTTACAGCTGCTCCCAATTGGCTCACATTATCGCCTGAGCTCATGCTCCTGTCTGATCAGTGGCTGCATTAGATTCTCATAGAAGCACGAACCCTACTGTGAA
Organism: Hippopotamus amphibius kiboko; assembly: GCF_030028045.1. NCBI lineage: Eukaryota > Metazoa > Chordata > Mammalia > Artiodactyla > Hippopotamidae > Hippopotamus > Hippopotamus amphibius. The sequence continues at coordinate 29,421,229 of NC_080191.1, forward strand.
CTCTTCCTGTGAGGGATCTAGGTTGAGTGCTCCTTATGAGAATCTAATGCCTGATGAGCTGAGGTGGAGCTGAGGTGGTGATGCTAGTGCTGGGGAGTGGCTGCAAATACAGATTATCATTAGCAGAGAGGTTTGATTGCCCAGAGACCCATCCAGTTGCAGGAAAACAAGCTCAGGGCTCTCATTGATTCTACATTATGGTGAGTTGTATAACTATTTCACCACATATTACAATGTAATAATAATAGAAATAAAGTACACAATAAATGTAATGCACTTAAATCATCCCCAAACCATCTCCCAACCCCCCCTCCCCAGTCCGTGGAAAAATTTTCTTCCATAAAACCAGTCCCTGGTGCCAAAAAGGCTGGGGACCACTGGTCTAGATGACTTCATTGCTGTTACCATGCCAGGATTCTTTCAGAGGAAAACAGAAAAAAATAAAATAAAAATTAAAGGACAAAGAGGCCAGCTTAAACAAAAACTCTGAGTCCAAGTTGTGATAACTTGGGCATTTGAAAAATACAGTTATACAAAACATAGTTATAAAGCATACCAGTTTCCAGTACTCTCTATCAGACATGTTGTACACGTTATCTAGTGCCCAACTCAAATTATATGAATCCTACACTAGAATTCTAACTATATTACCAATACTAGAGAACAGAAATAGGAAGAACATACTTGGATCATATTTAAAATTGCATATTTAATTATTAAGTCTCAAATAAAAGATTAGTGGGAAATGAGTAGAAGATAATGTGAAAAATAGATGCTTCTTTTTACAGGGAGACAACTCTAGAAACACAGATATAAGAGTAGAAAAAACTAAACATGCAATTGATGATGGAATCCAATGTTTAGAATGGACAGACAACAAGAGGCTAGGTTAGTACTCGTAAATTCAAGGGAAACTAGAAGTCATTCAGACCTACAGGAACCTTCCTGACAAGAAGAAGAAAAAAAAACTATACAATGATTTGTATTTTAACGAATAAAAAGAGGTAGCCCATGAATACATTTGAAATTCAACTTAATGGAGTAGAGTGTCTAACTATGTTCTCTCCTGAAGCTGAATGAAATAAACACATGAAAAAGAAGCAAATTTATAGAGGTTCAGGGAACATGTCCTAGTTAGTTCTATGTTAGGAAAAAGGTCTCGGATATAGTTGGGGATGGAGTGGAAGATACACACAGACCAAAAACAAGGTCATGAAAAGGAAAAACTGACTTATGTTTTAAAAAAATAACTTGAGCCTGTGAGCTCTAGGTTATATAATTATTGCTTCTCCCAGTGACTCACTACAAGTCAGTGCAGGAATGTCATGCAATTACACATCTACATTGTTTCCCTTGTTCTTCTAGGTGAAAGCCTGGAAGGAAAACTCTGGAAACAGCAGGAGCCCAAGTCAGAGAAAGTTGGACAGTCTCTCTCCTGACAGCTGTTTAGATGGCCTGGGTTCAAACCAATTTGGGAAGCCTACTGATGAACTGTTCTCCCCCTCCTTCCCATAAAGGACAGTAGCTGCCCATGGTGGGGAGCTGAACAGGGAGTCAACAAGTAGGTTCCCAATAAGTTTCTTGTTAAGTGAATTTCCTTTGTCCACCTCCTTTTGGATTCAGACCACTTACTTTATAGAGAAATTAAGACTAATTCATTCACTTATTATAATATGAAAAAAATACTAATGAAGGTACATGGTATTTATTGTGCATGCAGAGCCATGTAGAGATTTTGGGGAGAAACTGCAGCATAGGTAATGATAATTTTAAAATCTTTGGTTCTTGATTACTGTAGATTGCTTATATTTAAAACCCAAGTTGACCCAGATTATAGAGCCAGACTGTACATGTGCATGCATACAGACAAATAAATAAGCATGCATGCCTTACAAAAGTATGTATTTGTTTAGTATTTCTGCATTGAGCATACCCCCAAATTAGTTCATCATAGCTTACAGACAGAAAACAAGCATGCTATGAGACTGCAGATATTAAAAATTTTTATCATCGTCTATTTCAGTCAGTATTATGCTCACCGGGGTTTACTTAATAAATGCTGTTTGCCTCCCACGTGCAAAACATTAGGTGCTAAAGAGAAGGGGCAAAGAGGTAGTACTGCAAACTGATACTGAACATGGGTTTCGGATTCAGATTGCTTGGGTTCACTTCTTGGCTTTGCTACTGTGAACTGAGCTAGTTACCTAAAATTTCCAGGCTTTTGTTTCCTTATCCATAAAATGTAGACTATCTTATAAAGTTTCTGTGAAAAGTAACTGAGTTTTGTAAGATACTAGACCTTGCTGGGCAGAGAGGTCAAGATCTGTTTCTGAAAGTATCTCACAATCTAATTGTGGACACAGTATCAGAGTAATGTATAACTAAGGTCAAGACTTGTGGGAAGTGCCCCAAGATTCCAAATAGGACACGGTTTTAATGGCAATGTTCTACTTGTTTATCTTGTTTCAGTGTCATGGATAGGACTGAACAGGTGATTTCTCTTTTGTCTTACCACCATCCCTGTATGAGAGAAACTCAGAGCATGGCTGATAAAAGAGGACAATTATTTTTAAATTATAGCTTTCAAGAAATCTAGCTTATATTGACATTAGAACTTTTTTCTTAGACTATCTTTATTCAAGATAATGTTAATTAAAACGATGATTTTAGGAAACAAGCACACACATAAATATCTGATCATAAAACAACTTGCTTGATGGGTTAGACAACATAGCTATCCCCCTGCCCCGACTCAAATTTCCTTACAAGTCACTAAATTTATTTGGCTGGATGTGGCAGAATTTCAATATATGTCAAAACATTCAATAAAGTTCCAAAAACTTGGCAGTATGGTATAGCCAGGTGAAAGCTGGTGAAATCAAGCAAGCTGTTACTTAGGCAAAGGTAGATTTAGCTTACCAAGGCCTCTGAAACAGTACAAAAAACAAAGCTGAGTCGTTTTTCCAATTTTAATTTTTGTTCTTCAGGATCACAAATTTCTCAGAAGTCAATGGACTTCTGGAATTAACATTATGTATTTAGATATGCCAATACTAATCTTCAGGAAAACACAGCTTCTGTTTATATACTTTTCAAGCCAAAAAAACCCACAAAAATTAAAACATACTCACCACCTCCACTGATTATATCAGGTTTAGCCTTCATTATTTTGCAAAATTGTCTTTGGCAGTTTTCTAACCACTCAGTTTGTTTATCAGCCATTTTGAAGTGCAATAAAAGTTTGCCAATATCACCATCTAATAAGAAAGATGACATGTTATTTTAGCAAAACATGCTAGATACACTGAAAAATAAGTATTAATGTTAATTATGTAAAACGTTACAAGTTCCAGAAAAAGTACTTTATATGGGTTTCAAAAGAAAACAAACATTTTTCTGTAATTATATCTTATACCATCAAACTGCTACTACCATATTTATTAAAAGCTCATAAAAATAGATTTATTAAAAGCTCATAATATACATTGATTTATAACCATAACTATCTTACACAAACATGACTCATTACTGAGTATCAGACTTAATACACAGTGTGGACCTTAAGATTTCACTACAAAGACTGACAAACATTATACTCATTCTTCATGTACATTCAGGTGCAATTTTATTCATTTTTTTAAAAGCAAAAAAAAAGCATATTATTTATTTCCTCTAGTCAATTATTTATTTCCTCTTCTTGGGGGGAAAAAACTAGGCTGAAAATGAATCATGCTAAAGGAGTATCTATGGCTAAAATATAACTTGTCTTCTTTCTTAATAATTTCATGAATACATGGCAATTTTAATTGTATCTTTTCATTTTCATTTTAATCTTACTCCCATGAGTTTTCCATCTTCCATTTTAATTATATTCCCATCAGATTTTGCATTGATGGGAATATATGGAAGATTTAGGTGTCATTAAAAAAAGATATATAACTATGTGTACCTACAAACATATACACTATTTTCTCACACATATAGGTAAAAATTCAAAGGGAAGAAAAAGAAGCGGATATTCTCTTGTCGTCTAGAAGAGCATGGGGGGAACAGATAATCACACGAACTCATATATTTTACCACTTTCTTTGAAGGAGATTTTGGGGAAAAAGGAACAAGAACTTTTTCAAAGTATAGATTCAAAGGCCTGATTGCTTCTGCCCAAAGATGTGGTTTGGAACACTATAAAATACAGCCACCTAAGCTCTACTTTGAGCTGATGAATTCCACCAGGAAGATATCAGTAGTTAACCTAATACTAGAGAGGGTTTCAACCAACTCTTTATCCTTTAAAATGAATACAAATATAATAAAGCAAGTCCTTATTCTTACAAATTTAAAAAAATTAAACTTTATCATACTGAACTATTTTATTTTTCCATATAATCTTTGTAAAAATACATTCAATCAACATGTATGGAGTTCCTATGTGGCTATAATGGTCTAGACAGACAAGGTCACTTGCCCTCATGAAATGTACATGTCATAAAGCATATGTGTGTATGTATATATATGCATATATAATATATACAAAGATAGGAGTATAATTGAGTATAATCAAGATATACATATTGTTCCTATGATCTAAATTGGTTTCATTTAGCCCTAAAAAACCAGCTACATATCCTCACACAGTTCTCATGGTCATGATATGTAAAGTTAAATGATTAAGTATATAAATCATAATTTATGTAATTATTTCCATATTTGAGTTAGGTCACCAAAAAACCCTTCTCATGGCTGCCAGTGCCCCCGTCTCCTCGGCAAGCCACAGCTGCCCCCCAGCTCTGCAGGCCACCCTCCAACACCAGCAGCCATTGCTGCTTCAACCTGTCTGCACCTGCTTTGACCGTCTTTGCGCAAGCATAACCTGAAAAAACCTCTCTTGGACCTACACAGTGTACCTATCACTTTTCACCCCAGAGCTTCTCCAACACAGTGATGTGGGATCCCTGGAGATTCACCTGGCAGCATGTGGGATCTTAGTTCCCCCACCAGGAATCAAACCCATGCTTCTTACAGTGGAAGCGCAGAGTCCTAACCACTGGATCACCAGGGAATTCCCCAGTTTTCACTTCTTTTAATCATGGGGGGGCTTCCTAGGTGGCACAGTGGTTGAGAATCCGCCTGCCAATGCAGGGGACATGGGTTCGAGTCCTGCCCCAGGAAGATCCCACATGCCATGGAGCAACTAAGCCCGTGCGCCACAACAATTCAGCCTGCGCTTTAGAGCCCGTGAGCCACAACTATTGAGCCCATGTGCTGCAACTACTAAAGCCCATGCACCTAGAGCCTGTGCTCCACAACAAGAGAAGCCACGGCAATGAGCAGCCTGCGCACCACAACGAAGAGTAGCCCCCGCTCACCGCAACTAAAGAAAGCCCGCGCAGAGCCAATAAAATAAATAAATAAAATAAATTAAAAAACAAACAAAAAAAACCCTTCTCATATCAAATCTACATATTCTTTAGTACAAACATCATGAGTATACACATATACCAAACATATGCACACTCATAAATATACACATAAACTAGAAAGAACTGTTTTGTTGGAAGAATATATAATTCTGATATTTAGTACTAATCTGATATATTCTCTTTAAATATCAAGACCAGAATGATTTGGTAATATTCTATAAATGGCCTCAATCAGAAGCAGTATCTAGAGAAAAATGAAACTGATTTAGTCAAAGGAGAAAATTATTATTTTTATAAAGACTCTCAAAACCTTTAAACAAGAAATATCAAAGCTGATACTTTTGCTTAAAATTATATTATTAACAGCAGAGAATTAATGTTAAATGCATCTTGATATAAGTTAGGTCAAAGACAATTGAACAGCATTAAAATGGAATTTTTATAGTTTCCACTTAGAATATCTACATTATTTCCCAAGAACAAATTATCTAGAACTTATTAAGAATCACTAATGGTTTGTACCTCTTAATCCCCTTCGCTGATCTTGCCCCACACCCCACAGGTGTAAAGTAAGGTACAAGGTACAAGGATATAGGTACAGCACAAAGAATGTAGCCAATAAAAACTTTATATAGAGCATAATCTGTAAAAATACAGAATCACTATATTGTACACCTGAAACTAATATAATACTGTAAGAGTCAGTTATACTTCTATAAAAAATCACTAGCAGCACATGACTGGAAAGACAAATGCAGTTTGTTTTTCATCTTTGTTTCCTTCTGCATCATTCTTTCTATCCATGTACAACTCTTTTATAACCACCACCGTCTCCTTCAAATAGAGAATGTCCACACAGCTCTTTTGTAAATTACCTGCTATTTAAAAAATTCTATTATCTTTTCCCTCTTTCCTTCTGCTCTACACCCTCTCCTTGCTCTCCTGTCTCTCTCCTTTCACATTTGTTGTTCTATTTTGCTTCTTCATCTTATTCTAAGGAACAGAGCACTGACACTAGACTGTAAACAGTTCTGAAGCAGCAAATGTGGTATGCATCTAAATGTACCAATTGGTAGAAAGGCTGAAGGGCCCAATTTAGTACCTGGAAATTTGATTTCAGGCAATAAACAAATGCTGAGCTGGAGACAGAATGTCTGCAAGGCTCCTAGAAAGACAACTTCATATCCTCATAACCTCTGGTGATGGTTTCCCCCAGCTCTCATTGGAAGTGTGAGTTCTTCAATATGCATACTTCGCAGTTAAAAATATTTAGTGATTTGATATGTTTACTGAAAATTTGTATCTCTCATGTTACCGAGTTTGAGGGAAACAATTCCTTTATTTCCCCCCTCCAAATCTGGAACCAAAGGAAAAGTAGGCAGGAGTAGATTAACAGAGTTCAAAGTATCAGTGCTAGTATCAAAACATCTAAATTAGGCACCATAACTTAGATCTCCTGCCACATGCACTTACAAATGTCTCCCCTGCACTGAACAAATATATTCAATCACAGACAACCAAAGACCCCTCTTGACTGTCCTTCCTAGGAAAGGTATGAGATTAATCTAAAGATAGGATAACTTAAAAAAATTTTTTAAATAAAAAAATAAAAAGATAGGCTAACTTGGAAATACAGCCTTTAAGTTGGCTAATCTAAGATTTTCCATTCCTTCTCCAAAATTCATCTACCAAACATTTTTTCTTCCTAACTTTGAACAGATTAAGTGAGGAAGTCCAGAGAGAGGCCAGTAATCTCTTTTGCCAAGAGGCAGAAGCCCTTGGGCATGGAGAATGAAGCAAGGGGAAATGGAATCACAGGAATGGTACCATAGGAATACAGTAACTCTAAATCGGTGACTTTGGGAGTAGAACAAACATGACCAATACATAGAATTTAATGTTTACCAAAATTTCTCTGTTTTTAATCACACAAAAAATTAAAAACCAGAGTTTTGCTTCTGGTCATGATGGAGGAATCGGAAACAGACTTGCCTTCCTGCCATAGACAACTGGAAAAATGGGTAAAGTATATCAAAACACTGTTTTCAGACATTGGCCAATAGGCAGTACAGGACTGTCAAGTCTGAGGAAAGGGAAACTAATGAGGTAAGCTTTACAACTGGGCCCTGTTTTTTTCTTGAATCTCTTTCAAGATCACCGTGCAGGAAGGGGAATGCCATGGAGGTCTCACCGAGTTAGAGACAGAAGTCAAATTGCAGAGAGACTGAGAAGACTAAAATCTGTGGATCAGAGTACTGAAGAGGAAGAGCAAAGAAAGAACTCCAGAAATCTGTATAAGACTTTGTCAAGCTGGCTGCAAAGAATCAGCTGTGCAGTTGAAGAGTGAAGCTCCACAAGACTGGGCAAAGAACAGCTGAGAGCTGTAAAATGAACAATTCCTGGAGTATACATAGAGCTAGGAGATGTCCAAGTTCCAAACAGAGTGTGAAGAGTCCTCTTTACCTACCAGAGTGCTCCACAGACCAGAAAAGTCACATCTTAGTAACAGAGTTAAATTAGCCGTAAAGACAATTTTGCACCCACCCTAACAAAAAAATGAAAGCCCTGAATGATCAAACTGATCCATGAGTTTTGACTGCATGACCCCAAACTGTCCACTAGTCTTTAAAGACAACAAAATACAGGACTCAACTATGTAAACTTAATAATATTGAATATTCAACTAAAAATTACTAACATGAGAAAAGGGAAAAAAGGACTCAAAACCAGTAGTTAAATCAATATAAAGTTTCAGAAAGGACAGAGGTGATACAATTAGCAGACATAAACTTTAAAGCAGCTGTTTTTAATTAAGGATTTTAAGAAAATACAAACAGAAAGTGATGTTTAACCAAATTGTAGTTTATCTATACTGGAATCCTACTGAGTAAAATGATACAAACAAGTGGTACAAGTAACAAACTAGATGAATCACAATGGCATTATGCTTGAAGAAACCAAGCACAAAGTACCTTATGTGATTCTATTTGAATGAAGTGCTAGAATGGAGAAACGAATCTATAGCTATAGTTTTCAAATGGACTAAGTTTTGTTCCCCAAATTTCAGTAATGTCTACAGATAATTCTGATTGTCACAACTGGGAGAGGTGGTTGAAGAGAGAAAGTTCTATGGGGCATCTAGTGATCGGAGACCAGGAATGCTGCTAAAAATCCTACAATGCACAGAACAGCTCCCTCTGGCAACAAGCAATTACCCAATCCACTTACTTACTACCACTGAGAAGAAATGGAAAAAAGAAAACATCAAGTTTCAGGTTTACAAAATTCAATTACAGCCGATATTTCACATCTAAACTCTGAAACTCTTTGTTATGGTAAGCACTATAATCTTTTCATACTTGATGATATTGTATAATTTGTTTCTCAAAAGATTATTATATAGAAGGAAAGATTATACTTATTATAGATACTGTAAAAAGAAAAAAAATTTCAAGGGGGAGAAAATGTAAGCTTAGTATAAATGCAAAGAAAATCTATACAGAAACTTTTAGTACTTCTTTCCAAGAATATCAGACATTTTGAATGCCCATTTTATACAGAAAATCATAAACAGCTGCTACAAAAGAAACAAAATAAATGGAAGATTTCATAAACTAACTAAAAATAGATTCCTAGGCTTAATTTGGAAAATCACCCTTCTATTAGACTGAAGCTTATTTGTGAAATATTTGCTTCCATTTTGTATTTCTGCTTATCTTTTCTTTTTCCATGTAGGGTAATACAGCTATGCCAATTTACTCTTAATACAATAAATAAGAAGACTCTGGAGTGGTCTCCAAGAAGCAACTGGAAAGATGCTTAAATTCTCTATATTAGTTCTCCCTACATTTCTAAATTGTGAAAGTATCTAAATTCTTACATCTCTATTTTGTTTGAACTGTGAGTTCTTAAACACCTGACATCTATATTTTATATAGATTACTCCTCACTTTGGAATCATCATATCACTTTTCTTTTTAATATGTGATAATCAAGCATGTACTATAGGAGAAATCAGTGAAGAGTTGTTGTTTTTTTTTAATGAGTTATTACTCTTCCCTTATCACCTGTACCTAAATTATCAGGCGATCTATTTCTGCTGGTTGCCATTAATGTTTGTTTCAAACATGAAAGAAGTACATAAAGAGTTTTACCATTTAAAAGAAAACTCCTATTCTGATTTTTAAAGTAACTATCTCGACAGCTGTAGCTTAAGATTTACTACACTGGTAAGAAACCATAATCTTATATTCCTATTCTCAATTAGCAGAATGATGCCAAATAAAAGCCATTTACCTTTATCTGCAGAAAAAAAATTTTAATTTCAAGGTTAGAAACAATACAGAAAGAAAAAAGAATGAGAAAGTGTCTGCCTTGACATAAAGGCCTAATCTAAATATTTGATAAAAGGAAGAATTCATCACCAAAAATATTTATAGATTGACTATATGTGTAAGACACAATACAAAAAGGTTTTTAAAATCAGACAAACAACAATACCAATCATCATACTGCATTACATTTTCTGTAGTGCCATACATATATTATTTTTCAGAGCACTTTTGGTTTTTCCCATGGGATTCTATTTTTAGTTGATTGGAGGAAAAGTGATAATCCAAAATCTTACATAATTTATCAGACTAGAAATAAAAGCAATCCAGTCTACTCATTTGTTAATTTGGCAATTTCATTCTTTTATTTAAATATAGTTGCCATTGTAGGTCATCTTATTCTCCCTTTTCTCCTCTTCACTACATTTCTACTTACTATACAGATAATATTCCAATTTTAAACCTATACAATTTGGATTATGTGATGATTGTCATCCCATCTGCAAATTAAAAAGACATGAAGATAATTCATAAGGATATGGGTATGGACTTAATGTCTGAAAAGACAGAAATTACCAGTGTCAGCAAGAAGCAGCATCAGTGAATAAAAAATTAAACCCACTATACAATGTTGTACAGCAGATTGCTAGCATTTATTCACCTTGGTTAACTGAAACTTTATGCCTGTTGATTAATAACTGCCCAGTTCTATCTCTCCCCAGCCCCTGGAAACTACCATTCCACTCTTTGATTCTATGAATTTGACTGTTTTAGATCCTTCATGTAAGTGGAATCATGCAGTATTTGCCCAAGACATGTTATAGAACTCTGCACGTTGTACAACGTCCCTCCTTCTGAAGGTTGAATAATATTCTATTGTATGCATATGCTACATTTTCTTTATCCATTCACCCACTAGTTGATAGTTAGGTTGCTTCCACATCTTGGCTGTTGTGAATAGTGCTGTAATGAACATTAGAGTGATAATGTCTCTTCAAGATTCTGATTTCAGTTCTTTTGGGTAAATAAATTTTTTCATTTAAAAAAAAAATTAAACCCACTAAAAGACATAAAAATTTGGTAAAAAAAAATCAATATACACAAATGAAAACTGTCTTTTTAAAATAAGGATATTATTCTTTTTCTTTAATACTTATGTATTTATTTGGCTGTGTTGGGTCTTAGTTGCAGCAAGCGGGCTTCTCTAGTTGTGGCATGTGTGCTCCAGAAAGCACGGGCTCAGTAGTTGCAGCATGCGGGCTTAGTTGCAAGCGGCATGTGGAATCTTAATTCCCTGACCAGGGATCAAATCCATGTCCCCTGCATTGGAAGGCGGATTCTTAACCACTGGACCACCAGGGAAGTCCCAATAAGGATATTATTCTAATGGCAAAATAACAGTACTCAAAGTTGAGAAGGCTAAATTACAACATCTTTTAATGCAAACAATTTAAAATAACAGCATGTCTTGAGAGCTAGAATATGGTGGCATCCTAAGACTGTAACTACAAAATCTGTGAACTTTTATTGCTCATTCACTCAACACTGAGTAACCCTGGAGACACAGAATATGGTATTCTTGTTCTACAGCTCCATCTCTAATTTAGAAACTTTATCTATATATGTTTTCTTGTTTTTTTTTAAAATACTTTTATTGAGATACAGTTAACAGACAATAAACAGCATATATTTAGAGTGAACAATTTGGTATCCCAATCTCCCAATTCATTCCTGCCCAACCCTCCCTGCTTTCCCCACTTGGTGTCCATGTGTTTGTTCTCTATATCTGTGTCTCTATTTCTGCCTTGCATTTCCTCTTTCATAGTTGTTAGCATTTGCCTTATGTACTGAGGTGCTCCCATATTGGGTGCATATATATTTATAATTGTTATCTCCTCTTCTTGGATGGATCTCTTGATTTTTATGTAATGTCCTTTCTTGTCTCTTATAACATTTTTTATTTTAAAGTCTATTTTATCTGATATGACTATTGCTACTCTACCTTTCTTTTGATTTTCATTTGCTTGGAATATCTTTTTCCATCCTCTCACTTTCAGTCTGTGCGTGTCCCTAGGTCTGAAGGGGGTCTCTTTTAGACAACATATATATGGATCTTGTTTTTGTATCCATTCAGCCAGTCTGTGTCTTTTGGTTGGTGCATTTAGTCCATTTACATTCAAGGTAATTATCGATATGCATGTTCCTATTACAATTTTCTTAATTGTTTTGTTTTTGTTTCTGTAGGTCCTTTTCTTCTCTTATGTTTCCCACTTAGAGAAGTTCCTTTAACATTTGTTGTAGGGCTGGTTTGGTGGTGCTGAATTCTCTTAGCTGTTGCTTGTCTGGAAAGCTTTTGATTTCTCCATTGAATCTGAATGAGATCCTTGCTGGGTACAGTATTCTTGGTTGTAGGTTCTTCCCTTTCATCACTTGAAATATATCATGCCACTCCCTTCTGGCTTGCAGAGTTTCTGCTGAGAAATCAGCTGTTAACCTGATGGGGGTTCCCTTGTATGTTATTTGTCATTTTTCCTTCGTGCTTTTAATAACTTTTCTCTGTCTTTAAATTTTGTCAGTTTGACTACTATGTGTCTTGGCATGTTTCTCCTTGAGTTTATCCTGTCTGGGTCTCTGTGTGCTTCCTGGACTTGGGCAGCTATTTCCTTTCCCATGTTAGGGAAGTTTTCGACTATAATCTCTTCCAAGATTTTCTCAGGTCCTTTCTCTCTCTCTTCTCCTTCTGGGACCCCTATAATGCGAATGTTGGTGTGTTTAACATTGTCCCAGAGGTTTCTTAGGCTGTCTTCAGTTCTTCTCATTCTTTTTTCTTTATTCTTTTCCACCTCAGTGATTATCACCATTCTGTCTTCCAGGTCACTTATTTGCCTTTCTGCCTCAGTTAATCTGTTATTGGTTCCTTCTAGTGTATTTTTCATTTCAGTTATTGTGTTGCTTATCTCTGTTTGTTTGTTCCTTAATTATTCTAGTTCTTTGGTAAACTTTTCTTGCAACTTTTCAATCTTTGTATCCAGTCTTTTTTCAAAGTCCTGGATCATCTTCACCATCATTATTCTGAATTCTTTTTCTGGAAGGGTGCCTATCTCCTCTTCACTGAGTTGTTTTTCTGGGGCTTTATCCTGTCCCTTCGTCTCGTAGAAAGTCCTCTGCTTTTTCATTTTCTCTATCTTTGTGTGGCTGTGGTTTTCAGTTCCATAAGACAAAATACTGCTGATACTGCTTGATACTGCTGTCTGCCCTCTTGTGGAAGAAGTTGTCTAGGAGGCTTGTATGTGCTTCCTGATGGGAGGGACTGATGGTGGGTAGGGCTGCATGGGCGGAGCTCAGTAAGACTATAATCCAATTTGGTGGACGGAGCTCAGTAAAACTTTAGTCTGCTCAACTGCCAATGGGTGGGGCTGTGTTCCCACCTTGTTGGTTGTTTGGCCTGAGGCTACCTAGCACTGGAGCTTACAGGCTCTTTAGTGGGGCTAATGGGGGACTCTGGGAAGGTTCATGCCAATGAGCACTTCCCAGAACCTCTGCTGCCAGTGCCCCTGTCTCATCGGTGAGCCACAGCTGCCCCCCACCTCTGCAGGCAACCCTCCAACACCAGCAGGTAGGTCTGGTTCAGTCTCCTATGGGGTCACTGCTCCTTACCCCTGGGTCCTGGTGAGCACACTGTTTGGTGTGCCCTTCAAGCGTGGAGTCTCTGTTTCCACCAGTCCTGGGGAGGTCCTGCAATCAAATCCCGCTGGCTTTCAAAGTCTGATTCTCTGGAGATTGCTCCTCCCGTTGCTGGCCTCCCAGGTTGGGAAGCATAACATGGGGCTCAGAACCCTCACTTTAGTGGGTGGACTTCTGCAGTATAACTGTTCTCCAGCTTATGAGCCACCCACCCAACATTTATGGGACTTGATTTTAACGCGATTGTGCCCCTCCTACCATCTCACTGCAGCTTCTCCTTTGTCTCCGGATGTGGGGTGTCTTTTTTGGTGAGTTCCTTCCAGTGTCTTTCTGTCAATGACTGTTCAGCATTTAGTTGTAATTCCAGTGCTCTTGCAAGAGGGAGTCTCCATATATGTTTTCTTATTGACCAAAATGCATTGCAATGGTTAACTCTTCTATAAACAGTAGTCTGCAACTATGAAATGTTCAAAGTAGACATATATAAAATTACCTAGCAAAAAGCCTTTTCCACCTCCCAACATATTAATACATATTTAATACATAACATATATTAATAAACATTGCCAATGGTTTGAATTTTCACTTGTGCCTTTATAAAGTATCAAATCTATGCAAATGGTACAGATTTAATACTGTGACTTAGATTCCTGATCCTCACCTAAGAACATCACATGGTCTTTGTAGGCATTTGATCAACACATAGAATCTAATGATTCAACATAGATTTTTTACTAAGTTCATTCACAGCTGAAAATTTACAAAGTGTGAAAAGCAAGTTCTAACTGGAATTCGCTTCAATTTTGTATGACCATCTCCCTCTTTTTCTCATTTAATTTGTAGAAAGAAAACCAACTTCATGTTGAGGCAAAAAGAAAAAAAAGATACTATAGTGAGATTTATCTCTCATATATTATGAGATTTAAAATGACCTGTTTTCTCATATATGAATAATGTTATCTAAAAATATCCAAATAAAATATCTGAACAATCTGAGAGTAAAGATTTTAATATTATTTTGTGCTTTCCGTTAAAGGGAATGATTATCACCATGGAACTTACTCTTCTATACAGTACTTGAAAGAGAATCTTTTGCCAGGCAGAAAATTAATTTCCTATCAGATAAGTAGAAATGCAGTAGAGGAAGCAGTACAGTTAAGACACTGAAGCTATAAAAGATTAAATTTGAAGTAATCACAGAATAAAGGTTGTGCATTTTTGGGGGGGTTATTTTTTTCAATCACGAAAAAATGAGATGTAATGCTAACAATGTAAACCTTTCATGTGCTATATAAAGTATTACTTTGTAAATGATAAAAACAGATATAATAAAAGTGACTCCTTCATGAATGATATATGTACAAGTCTAGCTCAAGGAGCTTTCTAACTACAAAGCTATTCATTCTCTAAAAACTGAGTCGGATCAGAGGTTGTTATTCTGGGTATGAATTAAAATTTCTGAACTTACTTCAGATTATCCTGGAAGGAATTCCCAGTGTCTGACAAAGATTAGGAAGATAGAGTTTGATGATTAGAAAAATAAAGGGAGAAGAACTCCAATATTAATTCCTCCACTCATTCAATAAATATTTATCATTGCCTACTACTTTAGACAAAAATGTTCATGGAGGTGACACTCTAGAGTAGCAACTGGCCTATACTACCCAAAGCAATCTACAGACTCAATGCAATCCCTATCAAATTACCAATGGCACTTTTTACAGAACTAGAACAAAAATTCCTAAAATTTGTATGGAGATACAAAAGACCCTGAATAGCCAAAGCAATCTTGAGGGGAAAAAATGGAGCTGGGGGAATCCAACTCCCTGACTTCACACTATACTACAAAGCTACAGTAATCAAGACAATGTGGTACTGGCACAAAACAAAAATATAGATCAATGGAACAGGACAGAGAGCCCAGAGATAAACTATGGTCAACTAATCTATGACAAACGAGGCCAGGATATACAATGGAGAAAAAACAACCTCTCCAATAAGTGGTGCTGGGAAAACTGGACAGCTACATGTAAAATAATGAAATTAGAACACTTCCTAACACCATACACAAAAATAAACTCAAAATGGATTAAAGACCTAAATGTAAGGCCAGGCACTTTAAAACTCCTAGAGGAAAACATAAGAACACTCTCTGACATAAATCACAGCAAGATCTTTTTTGACCCACATCCTAGAGTAATGGAAATAAAAACAAAAATAAACAAGTGGGGCCTAATGAAATTTAAAAGCTTCTACACAGCAAAGGAAATTATAAACAAGACAAAAAGACAACCCTCAGAATGGGAGAAAATATTTGCAAACGAATCAACAAAGGATTCATCTCCAAAATACATAAACAGTTCATGCAACTCAATATCAAAAAAACAAACAACGCAATCAAAAAATAGGCAGAAGACCTAAATAGGCATTTCTCCAAAGAGGACAAACAGATGGCCACGAGGCACATGAAAAGCTGCTCAACATCACTCATTATCAGAGAAATGCAAATCAAAACTACACTGAGGTATCACTTCACACTGGTTAGAAATGGGTATCATCAGAAAATCTACAAACAATAAATTCTGGAGAGGGTGTGGAGAAAAGGGTAGCCTCTTGCACTGTTGATGGGAATGTAAATTGATACAGCCATTATGGAGAACAGTATGGAGGTTCCTTAAAAAACTAAAAATGGAATTACCATATGACCCAGTGATCCCACTACTGGGCACATACTCAGGGAAAACCATAATTCAAAAAGACACATGCACTCCCATGCTCATTGCAGCACTATTTACAATAGCCAGGTCATGGAAGCAACCTGAATGTCCATCAACAGATGAGTGGATAAGGAAGATGTGGTACATATATACAATGGAATATTACTCAGCCATAAAAAGGAATGAAATTGCGACATTTATAGAGACATGGATGGACCCAGAGGCTGTCATACTGTCAGAGTGAAGTCAGAGAAAAATAAATATCGTGTATTAACACACGTATGTGGAATCTAGAAAAATGGTATAGATCAACCAATCTGCAAGGCAGAAAGAGAGACACAGATGTAGAGAACAAACATATGGACACCAAAGGGGGAAATGGTGGGGGGTAGGGTTAGGGTGGGATGAATCAGGAGATTGGGACTGCCATATACACATTACTAATAAGAAAAAAATATCAAATTGTACACTTTAAATATAGGCAGTTTATTGTATGTCAATTATATCTCAATAGAAGTCCTTTAAAAATAAATAAATAAATAACGTGCTTTACAGTAGCAGCTGGTAAAAAATATATAAGCTCATAGTAATGTATAAGTGCTGCTAGAGAAATAAATAGGGAGCCAAAGAGAGAGAAGCAAGGGAAGAAGTCTCTTTTATGTAAGGCAGAGATTACTTCTATGAAGAAGTAACATTCAGACTAAGCTTCAAAAGGTTTAGAAGAAATTACCCAAATGAAGAATAGGAATTAGTATGCCAGGAAAAGGGAATATCAAGAGCAGAGGCCCAGAAGCATAAACAATGTATTTTCAGATGTGAAAGAAGTTTCTAAATCATATATTTGACAAGGGACTTATACTGAGAATATATAAAAAATACAATAATAAAAA
Source organism: Hippopotamus amphibius kiboko (assembly GCF_030028045.1). NCBI lineage: Eukaryota > Metazoa > Chordata > Mammalia > Artiodactyla > Hippopotamidae > Hippopotamus > Hippopotamus amphibius. The sequence goes on from NC_080191.1 coordinate 29,438,271, forward strand.
GACAAATAACCCAACTGAAAAATGGGCAAAGGATCTGCATAGTCATTATCTGCAGTCTTCTCCAAGGAAGACATAAACATGGCCAATAAGAACATGAGAGTATCACTTATACATGGAATCTAAAAAACATAACAAACTAGTAAATATAACAAAAAAGAAATTCACGGATATAGAAAAAAACTAGTGATTACCAGTGGGGAGAAGGGGAGAGGGAATCGGAGAGGGGGATAGGAGATTAAGAGATACAAACTACTATGTATAAAATAAATAAACTACAAAGATACACTGTAAAGCACAGGGACTATAGCCAATATTTTATAATAACTATAAATAGGAGTATAATCTTTAAAAATTGTGAATCACTATGTTGCACGCCTAAAATTCACATAATTTATAAATCAACTATACCTCAACTAAAAAAAAAATGAGGAGATGCTCAACATTATTAGTCATCAGGCAAATGCAAATCAAACCTTAATGAAATAGCACTTCACATCTGCTAGGATGGCTAGAATCAAAAAATCAGGTAACAAATGAAGATGTGGAAAAAAATCAACTCTCATACACTGCTGATGGGAATGTAAAATGGTTCAGCTGCTTTAGAAAACAGTGAGGCAGTTTCTCAAACTATCAGAGTTCACATATAATTCAGCGATTGCACTCTTAGGTATAACAGTCTAGAGAAATGAAAACATGTCCATGCAGAAACTTGTACCTGTAGTTCCCTGATGGTCTGGTGGCTAGGATTCAGCACTTTCAGAAACTTGTACTGGAATGTTTATAGCAGCATTATTACACTAGTCAAAGGTGGAAACAATCCAAGTGTCCATGAGCAGACAAATGTATAAACAAATTGTGGTATACCCATATAATAGAATATTATTTGACCATAAAAAGGAATGAAGTACTTAAACACGCTGCAACATGGACAAACCTTATTGAACCTTGAAAACATCATGCTAAAGGGGAAAGAAGCCACTCACAAAATAACGCATACCATATTATTCCATTCATATGAAAGTCCAGACTAGAGACTAGAGACAGAAAGATCAGTAGTTGCTCAGAGCTGGGTGAGGAAAGAGGGGAAGCAAGGATACTAGGTTTCTTTTTGAGGTGATGAAAATGTTCTGAAATTTGTGGTGATGGCTGCACATATCTGAATATAATAAAAAGCACTGAATTGTACACTTTATATGGGTGAATTATATGGTATGTTAATTATATCTCAATGAAGATGTTTTAAAAATTTTCTGAAAGACCTATAGGATTGATGCAGAATATACAGGATAATTACCATAAGAAAGAGAAAAGACAAGAGATGAAATAAAAGACAAGCAAGATGAAAGAATGGGAGAGTAATACATTTATTATTAGCTATCACTCTGTTTACTTCTTAGGCAGCACAAAGGAGGTCAACTTTCAGGAAGGGCCTCCAGCAGAATATATGGGTAAAGAGTGACTATTGAGGAGTTCTTAGGAACATTCAGAAGTTTACTTGCATCAGGAGTTATTAATATTTTTGAGGCTTTCAATGAAGTAGCCATTTGCATTTCTAAGATCAAAGAAAAGCAATCATTGCCAAGTGGGTTTGCTGTCAGTGACCCTGTGAGTCAATGCTGTGCTTCTGCTACTCTGTTGGCCCTGTTAGGAATACTAGAAACATTCAGGCAATGACCAAAAAAAAAAAAAAAAAAAAAAGAACACCAAACCCACAAAACAAAACAAACCAATGACAACAACTTACACTCCACTTTGAAGATACCAGCCCCAATAAAGTAAATATATTTCCAAATGGTTTCTTGATGAAGATGGAAATTCTACAGTAGTAAGGTATATAGGATACAGGCATAATCTAGACTGCTGATTTTTATAATTCAGCCTGAATAAACATCATAAAATAAAAAAATAAAGTGAATGGAAGATGCTAGAAAGGGAAGTAAGAAGACCTTACTTCTCATTTTATTAAGATATTTCTCTCTAATGCTTTCAATAATCAGAGTACTCTATCCAATTCCTCAAGCCATTTTTATTTCTCAGTATGGAAGTACTGAATTTCCCTTCCTCCTCAGAGAAAGAAGTCCCCATCCTGAACACACAAAAATGGAGTGCAGAAGAGCATACTAGCTGATTAGGGATGTAATAACTCCTGGGAGACCTAATTTTAGCTTAGGAAAACAAAACAGATTGCTATCTCACAATCCTCCTGTTTCATACAGGAAAGGAATTATGAATTAATCTCTAGTTGTTCACTGACATGCTAGCCTGTACTTGGTTTTAACCACTGTACAACTCTTCTTTCTCTGACTCCCCTTCCCTCTTTCTTATCTTCTGCACAGGAACAATAAGTTACTGTACTAACACATTTCTTCCTACTTTTCTCAACTCTCAGATAACAAAGAGATGATATTTTGGAAGAAAATTTTTCATGTAAGATGATTTATGTATGTTAGCATATGTGACATAGGTACATAAATAATATTAATCAGCTTTTAAAGGGCTTTTACATTTTAATACGGTGACCCTAAAAATGTGTACAAAGAAAAATAACTGAACCAAATGATGTCTCAAGATTCTTCTTTACAGATGAAGATAGATCATCTAATAGATAACAGTGATGCCAAAGCACTAACAAGAGGCAATTTAACAGATGAGGAAATGCTAACCGTAGCAAGGAGGATAAATCTAGAAGCTGGGAAACAAATTAGGTGAATGTCACCATGTGCACACAACAAAAGTGATTTTTTTCCCACAACAATAAAATGATATCACAAAATACTGCAGTGCAAATGACTGAAATAACACCTTTCAGAACCAGTGAATTACCACCTCCAAATCAAGAAAGCAAAATGGCAAGTATATGAACTCTTGCCTTTAAAATAGCTATTTATATCTTAAAGTATTACTAGCTTAAATAGTATTTTTAAATGCATAATTAATGTTTAACTTATTGAACAGCATTTAACCAGGAACACTACTTTCAATTTAGCTTTGTATATGCTAAAAATACATTTGGTTCCATTATTCTCACTGAGGTTTTTGAGACATCATCACTGTACTCTCTTAGGTACTATGGAAAGTCAGACATGCTGCTGATTTCCTCACCCACTTTCTGCCATTCTTCTATGAGTATACAGTCAGTGATACATCAGCAATATCAGAATGACATATATTTGATTCATATTTGACTCAGAATGTATCTATGTAAAATCTCCTCCTAAGGTACTTCTGGTGCCTAGATCATACTCTCCTACTTAACAAGAACCACCAGGAACATCAGAACCACTATTAGGAGGAAGTATTAGGTACTGCTATTAAATTGAGAATAATGTCTTATCCAAACACTTGTCTTTTAGGTACAAACAGAAAGACAACCAGAAGCTGCTGTCCAATATGGTGGGAAAATATGAAATTAAAGAGACTTGAAATTGTACTAAATTAAAACAGAACACGTGACAGAAAGGAAGTCACAAATGAGTTGGGCCTTGTAGGCTATAGGGAAGTCATTAGAGGGTTTCAATTAAAGGAATAAAATGATCCAACCCACATTCCAATAGCATTACTCTGGCTGCTGTGTTAAGAACAAACTGAACAGGTTACTACAATAATACAGGTGAGAGATGAAGGTGGTAGATGAGCAAAAGTGGTTTTATTTCAGGTAAGAAGAATCAAGAGCATTTGCTGACAGATTAGATATGGGGTTATGAAGACAGAATGAGACAAAGAAAGCCTTCAGGTTTACTGCCTAAATAACTGGAAGCACGAAGTTGTCATTTCTGAAATGAGGAAGAATACCAAAGGAATATATTTTGAAAGAGCATCAGAAGTTTCAGACTTGTTAAATTTGATGTTTATAAATTGTCCTAGTCAAGCTGCCAAGTAACCAGATATGAGTACAGAGTCAAGTATATATAGGTTAAAGATATAAATCTGAGTATACTGGACAGTATTTTAGTCATGAGATTAGATGAAATCCCTAAAAGAATAAGTAGAGCATGGTTAAAAAAAAAAGAAGACAACTGAGAACTGAGCCCTGGGGCACTCCAAAGTCTAGAGGCTGGAGAGATGCGAAAGATCCAATAAAGGAGATGAAGAATTTGCCAGAAATACAGGAGGGGAAAAAAAATCAGATAATGTATTTTCTGAAAGCCAAATAAGAAAATGTTTCAAAAAAGAGAGGCATCAAACATGTTAAGTGATAATGCTAGATGTTGTAGGATGAGGACTGAGATCTGACCCGTCGATTTAATCATGGTAGAATGGTAAGGGTGAAAGCCAGATTAGCTTCCAAGTGAATTCAAGAGAGCATAGAAAGAGAATAACTACAATGTTAAGATTAGACAACTCCTTCAAGGAATTTTGCAGTAGAAGGACAGAAATGGGATTGTAGAGAGGGGAATGTAAGTTCAAAAGAAGATATTTTAAACATGGAAAAATTAACAGCATGCTTATTGGCTTATGGAAAAGCTACCGTGGAGATCCCACCCTCCATGCCCCATGCCCCAACTCCCACAAAAAAAAAAAAAAAATAATGAAAAAGGGAGAACTGTTAGAAGCAGTATCTTTGCTAAGATAGAGGATGGAATGTAGTGCACACATGAAGACACTGGACTTTGTAAGTAACATCTGGAGTTTTATTCATAGTAACACAAAACCTGAATTGGTCCAGATGCAGCTGAGTGAGCTGATGCGTATCAGGAGTGTAGGGAAGCCTACTGTTTCTATTTCCTCAGGAAAAAAAAAAAAAAAGGAAACAAAGTTACATCTGACAAGACAGAGGGGAAGAGGTGAGGAAGGTTTGATGAAATAGAAGATGTGAAAATAGTCATCTAGAAGACTAGGAGAGTAAATAGACCTGGGGACACACTGTATGACTGCCTGGCAGCATTATGGGCTCACTAGAGGTTAATAACCATTCTGCAGTTGTCTTCTGGGCTAGACAGAGAAGCTATTATTACTCTTTTTTCTAAATGACTTAGAAGAGTAAAGCAGGGAATAAAATTATACTCCTCTGAGCACCAATTCCTAGGAATTCACTTTTTATTTTTCCTTCTCAGGGAGCTATCCATTTAATATTACTTTTTGATTTGTCTGCCTTAGTCAGTTTAAAATAAAGCATTTTTTAATCAAACTATTATACTTTGAAGAAACAAATTATTTAATATGGCAGTCACAAAATAAGACTGATAATGAATGGATTTGCTGTTCAAAAGAAAAGATATATTTGTTTCCAAATGAAACTTAGCAAAGATAACAATGCTATATGGTAATAAAGAAAAGGGTTGAAGGGTTGAGGCACAGAGAACAGACTACACTGTATCTCCTTAGTAAAGTACCTGAAAATCAGCGCTCAAGAAACATGTTGAATAAAAAAATGAGAGGGTGAATAAATAATGAAACCTAAAGATAGAATGACAGAATATAAAGACTGATTTAAAAGACTGAAAATAGGAGAGGAAAACATAAAGAGTAAAATATTGGCTTCACTGAAAGATGCAAGTTGGTGGCAAGAGTCCAAAATTATATTCTTTCAAGACTCTCTTCTTGAAAAATACTTAATATCACTCCCACAAGAGCAAAACACAAAGGCAAAATTTTAAAAGTGTATTAAAAAGACAAATATTAAAAACTTTTAAAACTCCCTCATGTTCTCTTTCCCTAACCTCTAGGTAGACAGAAAAAAAAAAAAAAATAGATTTTTTGTCTCTATGCAATTGTGAGATACAAAAACACTGGATAGAAATAAAAACATTTATGAATTGATGGCCTCTATTGATTGATCGCCTCAAGTAAACATAGAGAAAGGTAAATGGCTTATAAAGTCTCACATAGAAGAAAAATTTCTTATTTTTCAACAATCACTGTGTGGAATCTAACTTATGTGAAATGAATTATATATGTTTTTTCTTTCCAATGCAAGTTTGATGGTCTCACAAAGGAGATCACATTGATATTAAGATTTAACTTCTCAAATTAATGGTTTAATATCTTTATATTTCATCTTAGAATTCTCAAATCTAAAAACTGCTTAAATTTTTATTGCTCTTATGATAAAGTGTAAACACCTGAACTTGAGGTACCCTGGCCTTACAGCTAAACTTGGCTTACCTGTCTAAGTCTTATCTCTGGTCACGCTTGTCCTCACATTCCATATTTCATACATCCTTGAACTACTAATGGTTCTTAATACAATTTGCTCCTTTTAGTCTCACTGCTGTTTCCTCCGTCAAAAGTGCTCTTTTAATACCCAAAAAATACCCACTTCATATCTCACCTAAAACTTAACATTCTTTGGGGGCTTCCTAGGTGGCGCAGTGGTTAAGAATCTGTCTGCCAATACAGGGGACACAGGTTCAATCCCTGCTCCAGGAAGATCCCACATACCGTGGAGCAACTAAGCCCGTGTGCCACAACTATTGAACCTGTGCTTTAGAGCCCGTGAGCCACAACTATTGAGCCCACGTGCTGCAACTACTGAACGCTACATGCCTAAAGCCCGTGCTCCGCAACAAGAGAAGCCACGGCAATGAGAAGCCCGGGCACTGCAAAGAAGAGCAGCCCCAGCTCTCTGCAACTAGAGAAAGCCCATGTGCAGCAACGAAGACCCAACACAGCCAATAAATAAACAAACAAACAAATAAATAAATAACTTATTCTTTGGAACAGCATCTGCTTATGTGCTACCCTAGCAGGCTACACATTTTTAGTTCCTATCACCCTGTACTACCATACAATTGTCTAATTATTTGAATGCATTCTCTAAAATGTCATGAATACCTGAGAATTTTTGTTTTCTTATATTTATATAACATTTATATTTTAAGTCTTGAGCACACTGGACTTATGTATGGCACACAGATATTAAAAAATATTAATCTGTTAAAGTTCTAGGTATCTAGAATTAATTCACAGAAAATCACTAATTCCCTTTTTTAAAACAAAAAAAAAGTTCTGATAAGAATTATTTGGCATCATACAAATATTAATTTAGTAAGGAACATGTGAAATAATGAAAACTTACAAAGAAACAGACATAAATGTATTCACATAAAGCTGAATGATAAATAGTATTAATCTCCCTTCATAATACTTTATCTTTTTTCAAATTATAACAAAAAAACACTAAAACATGGCACTTGATGGTAAATATTTTACCTTGTTTTAGATCAGCATTTCTTGTAATACAGTCTGACAAATAGCAGCTTGGTAAAGGGTATGATGAAAACATTGGCCAAGGGTACGGATCATCACCCTAAAAAAGAAGCAAGACAGATGACTTTAGGAAGTAGTTTAATATTAAATTTTAAGACTTTCTGAAATACCATTTAAATTGGTTTTTGTTTCATAATTCCAGAGTTGTAGCATAACTAACCAAAAGCTATCTGATATTAAAATTCAATACCCTAATAGATACTAACTAAAATGAAATATAGAAACAACATTAAGTACTAAAGAAAAATATAATTTGTAGCAACTAGATTGCTCACAAAACTATTTCTCTTATGCTGTCAATCATCTCTATCTCACCATTCTTGGAGTGAAGAGTCAAAACAAATGTACTCAATATAACAACAAACAACAATAACAACAGAAAATCCCTTCAAGGGAAAACCAAACTCTACAGATACTAATGGAAGGAGAGGTACTCAATATTGCCAATGAAATACAACAAGAATTAGTCATCTAATAAAAATTAGTTATCATGGAGGGAAAAGATATTAAAAGTGAAAAAAATTCAAAAACACACAAGGAATATGACAAATTTTTAATAAAAGAATATCCTACTCTGCAACACAAACTACCATTCATGACACCTTGCCACAAAGAATACTATTTTCATTATAAAGTGTTTACTTGCATCCTAAAGCTTTTCTAATAACAAAAGTTCAGTTCTGTGACGTAGATATTTGCAAGTTGTTTATTGTCACTTGAGTTGGCTACTTTGCTTCAAAATATGTTAGAAAAGCATCCCCCCTCCTCTTTACCCCACTTACCTTCTCTAGTATCCTTGGAGGCAAAATCCGTTCCATTGGCCCACCAATAAGATTTATTCTAACAAGAATATGATTTCTCTCTACTGATAAGCTATCAATTATAAAATCTCTGAAAAATAAAGATATCAATTGTTAATGTCTTAATTGAATATGATTTAATTTTTAGATCATGTCACTGGAATGTAGAGGAAAGAAAGCAATACAATTTCTATAGAAAAGTCTGAAAAGTACATTCACTTTTTATCTTATAGCTTTCTTAGCCAGAGAGCAAAGAATTGGAGATACAATTGATATGAGATGAATGAGATTAAGAAGATTTCCTTGACAAACATTACATGTTAAAAAGAAATGAGATTAAGATGCGCATTATTCCCACAACAACTCTGTCACATTTTTAGTCAATGTTCCCTTAAATTCTAGACCAGGTGTCTTAATTCAAATTCTAAACTTTGTATCCTCCACACTTTCTGCAGCTGTTAACACTATCCTTCTATATCAAACCTAGAGTATTCAGTAATGTGGCCTGGTGTTCTATACTACTTTTCCAAGGCCTAGCTAGGGTGGAGGCACACTTTTTTTTATTTTTTTAACTTATAGACACAAAAACAATGCCAGCTATTGAACGTGTATTCAATATATGTCAACCAAATCAAGGTATGACATATTAATAGAGAAAAGTTTACAAGATATTACCATAACCTTGTTTTACAATAACCAGAATTTGTGACTCTAACATAATTAAGAGAATGAAGTAAAAATTGCCTCTACAAGGAACACAAAAATCAAACGTTTAGTTTAATGGGTCATCTTTCACATGCAGCCTGAATTTAAAGGTAATACAACAATAAAGTTAGGACTTAAGTAGAAAAAGAAAAAAAAAAAAAAAACTAAACAGAAACTTAGAAGGTAGTACTCTGCAAGCCGTCTCCAAGAACATCGTTCATAACCTTTTCAACTGTGACATTTATGCTTTAATTGCTTTTTTACTCTTATTTAAATCTATCGAGTAATGTCCCCTTGTATATATTACTCAGCCAAAAAAAGCAACAAAATTGAGTTATTTGTAGTGAGGTGGATGAACCTAGAGTTGGTCATGCAAAGTGAAGTTAAGTCAGAAAGAGAAAAAACAAATACCATATGCTAACGCATATATATGGAATCTAGAAAAATGGTACTGATGAACCTAGTGGCAGGGCAGGAACAAAGACACAGACATAGAGAACAGACTTGAGGATACAGGCAGAGAAATGGAAGCTGGGACAAAGTGAGAGAGTAGCACTGACATATATACACTACCAAATGTAAAAAGGATGGCTAGTGGGAAGCTGCTGCATAGCACAGGGAGATCAACTCGATGCCTTGTGAGGGCCTAGAGCAGTGGGATACGGAGGGTGGGAGGGAGGCTCAAGAGGAAAGGGATATGGGGATATATGTATACATATAGCTGATCCACTTTGTCATATAGCAGAAACTAACACAACATTGTAAAGCAATTATACTCCAATAAAGATGTGAAAAAAAATTTCCATTTCCATTATCTACTGGATTCAGATAATGGAAAAACACTAAACAAACTGTACAGAAAATTACTGTCTTAACAGAACATCTGTAAAGAAAGCTGTTATTATGCATTAATTTTTTTTTTACCTGTGACCATCAGAAGTCTCTAAGGTATTTTCTTCTTGAGCATTTAGTAACATTTCAGATACTTGATACTGAGCCTCCAACAGGAGAAGAGTGTCTAGATCACAGCATACCACACTTAATAACCTATATAAAAAGGAACAATAAAAGTAGATTTTCTAAAATATATCCTAAAAGTTTAGAAACTTTCTTGGTGTCTCAAACACCTACACCTATAAATACAAATTTTGTAAGAAAAATCAGGTAGTTATTTCAGACATTTTTAATCATTTTGAATAACTGACTTCAAAAGTTTTTCTTATTGAAATATTATTTAAAGACCATGGGCTATTTCTAATCTAGTTAGAAAAATGTATCTAAATCTAGGAATAGTAAATTTTCTTCTCAACTGATAATTAGTTTAAAAGTTAGGGAACATTAGCAAATCTATAAAAACTACAAGTTGCCGTAACTTTATACTCAATTAAATACAGAAGAAATGACATAATCATTTTGCTACCAACCCAGGAAATGTTTATTAGGTGAAATAGCAATGGCTAACGTTATAATTGTCAGATAAAGCTGAGAACACCTAAACACACTGATCTATCTTAACATTACTAAAAGTAGAAATCATGTGGCTCCTATTGTGATGCAAGAGAATGTACAGCACAGCATCTACAAAATATTCGTGCGAAGAAAAGTGAACCTGAAACTAACCAATCTTAGATATCTCAGTATCAGTTTATAGGAAATACAAGGCTCAGAGATATATGTAAAAAGACACAAGGGGGAAACAGTCAACCTGAAAACCAGAATTTACAGAATTCTACATATTATATATTTCTTCAAGAAAAAAAAATGGTTCATAAAAAAAAGAGGGGATAAAGGAAGTTATAATTTAAAAGAAAAATAAAACAAATGTGAACATTTTGTTTTGATCATGATTCAACCAAAAACTGTGAAAGTACATTTTTGAGTCACACAGGAATCCAAGGTATGTTAAGAAAAAAAGGAAAGGCACAAAATGTGTATAGTGGTAGCATTTGAACAAAAATGGAGAAACATTTGAATATATATGTAAATACATATTTGTTTTTACATAGAATCTCTCTCCAATGACAAAAAAGAAACTGGTAAGAACTGTTAGCTCGGGGATGGTGAGGGAGGAGGCAGGGAATCTGACAGACTGAAGGGAATATACTTCTCACACTATATCTTTAATAGTTTTTGAATTTTGGTGCAATCACATGTTTTACCTATTCAACAGCATCCGTAAAAACAGGAAAATGTTTGGTGGATACATTTAAGAGTCAAAAAAGGCAATTCAATATCACTCCCAAGAACGTGACTAAAATAACCAAATGCACATAAAACTAAGGGGAAAATCTACTATCATGAATTTAGAGAAATATTCCATACTTAAAAGTTTATAAAAGTAAAAACATTTCTGGTACCAACAGTGCAGGAGAGTTCCCTTTTCTCCACACCCTTTCCAACATTTATTGTTTCTAGATTTTTTGATGATGGCCATTCTGAACGGTGTGAGGTGATACCTCACTGCGGCTTTGACTTGCATTTCTCTAATGATTAGTGATGTTGAGCATCTTTTCATATGTTTTTTGGACATCTGTATGTCTTCTTTGGAGAAATGTCTATTTAGGTCTTCCGCCCATTTGTAGACTGGGTTATTTGCTTTTTTGCTATTAAGCTGCATAAGCTGCTTGTATGTTTTGGAGATTAATCCCTTGTCCGTTGCTTTGTTGGCGAGTATTTTCTCCCATTCTGAGGGTTGTCTTCTTGGCTTGTTTATGGTTTCTTTCGCTGTGCAAAAGCTTTTAAGTTTCATTAGGTCCCATTTGTTTATTCTTGACTTTATTTCCATAATTCTAGGAGGTGGGTCAAAAAGGATCTTGCTTTGATGTATATCGTAGTGTTCTGCCTATGTTTTCCTCTAGGAGTTTTATAGTGTCTGGCCTTACATTTAGGTCTTTAATCCATTTTTGAGGTAGACAGACCTAGAGTCTGTCATACATAGTGAAGTAAGCCAGAAAAAGAAAAACAAATACTGTATGCTAACTCATATATATGGAATCTAAAAAAAAAAAAAAATAGTACGATAAACCCAGTGACAGGCAAGAATAAGGATGCAGATGCAGAGAATAGACTGGAGGACACAGGGTTGGTGGGGTGGGGGGCAAAGGGGAATCTGGGACGAAGTGAGAGAGTAGCACAGACATATATATACTACCAACTGTAAAACAGATAGCTAGTGCAAAGCTGCTGTATAACAAAGGGAGATCAACTTGATGATGGGTGATGCCTTAGAGGGCCACGACGGGGAGAGTGGGTGGGAGGGGGTATGGGGATATATGTATAAATACAGCTGACTGACTCTGGTGTACCTCAAAAGCTGGTACAAGAGTGTAAAGCAATAATATTCCAATAAAGAGCTTAATAAAAAAAAAATCTGTGGTAGATAAAATGAAAAGAATACTTAGACTTCTAGTTTAAAGATGATAGTGTAAGTTGGTATTTCCCTTTTCTCAGCCTAGAAATAACCCTGAGGATTGAGAAAGAAGGAAAAGATAAAAAATGTTTAGCCACAAAATGAGTTGAAGGACAGTCAAGGGCAGTCAAAATTGGGCAAAGACCGCTATGGGAAGGAAAGAAATTGAGAAAGAATGTCACGGCTGCCCATGAAAAACAACAAAATTAATTTCTATAAAAAATTCATAAAAACAAAATTTTCAAAAATGAGTATACTCAGATGAAAAACCTAATCCTCTGTTTCCAACAGTGGAAACAGAATACATGAGACAGAAGCAGGAAGATCCCTGGTCCTATTATGGTTCCTAGTAATAGAAAGAACAAGGTAGAACATGGAGTAACAGACAAATCAACTATTTATTATAGGTTATAGAGACAATTATTTTTTTTATTTTTTTTATTTTTTGGGGGTACACCAGGTTCAATCAACTGTTTTTATACACATATCCCCGTATTCCCTCCCTTCCTTGACGCCCCCCCCTCGAGTCCCCCCCACCCTCCCTGCCCCAGTCCTCTAAGGCATCTTCCATCCTCGAGTTGGACTCCCTTTGTTATACAACAACTTCCCACTGACTATTTTACAGTTGGTAGTATATATATGTCTGTGCTACTCTCTCGCTTCTTCTCAGTTTCCCCTTCACCCCCCGCCCCCTCCCATTAGAGACAATTATTAATAATTAAAACTGACTACATCCATAGTGAGATTGGCAGGGACAACACAAAAACATACACAAACCGAAAACTTGGGCCCAAAGAAAAAGTCCAACTAACTGGGAACTTGACCATAACTTGTCTTCAACATAAGCCTCCTATGAACAGCTGATGACGAAAAAACTCGCATCCCTCCAAAAAGAAATACCACAGGATGCATACAAAGGTGCTCCAAGAAAAAGAAGGAAATAACAGGATGAGGAGATGGCAAATACAACAACACACACACACCCAGCTGCCATTATACACTTGAAAAACTGTGACCAAATAATTGTCCATGAATCTTAAGTTATATCAATGTATCAAATCAACAGGGTGTATAGCCGACAGAAAGTTATATGTCAATTATCTCTCCATTTAAAAAGTTTAATAAAGCAATAGTCTCCAATAAGCTCTTTGCATGAAGTAGAGCTGTATAAGCACAGGGAAGAAACAGCAAAACAACCAGAAAAGATAAAACATGAACTGGCAGAGCTAAGGAAAGAGGTAAAAGAATAAAAGTGTCATAGAAATTAAAGCACAATTAGAAACAGCAAAAAAGAACAGATACTGCTAAAAGTACAATAAATGATAAAGGAACAGAATGAGAGCATTAAAAACATAATGAAAATAAAAAGTCTAAATTATTGCTTTCTTGAAGAGAAAACAGAAATAACCTAACAGGATACACCTTTAGAGATACTTGCCAAATTCTTTCCAAGAGAAAAGCAACCATGACAGCATGTCCCAGGGTAAACTGAAACAAAAGAGTCAAAACTGAGACAGCGCCTGGTAAAGACATTAGACTTGGAGAAAGAAACAACCATTACGGTATCCAGGGAAAAAGATAAGTCACTAAGAGAGTTGGGACTGGGGGGAAGGGAATCAAGCTGTTCTCAGTCATACCCACAGCAACATTCAATACCAGCAGGACAATGAAAGAACACTGGAGGGAGGCTAACTCCAGATATTAACACACATTACAAGCTGTGATAATTTTAAAAGTGTAGTAATGACATGAATAAACAAAAGCAAATTCAAACAGATGCAAATATACAGAGGAATTTAAAATATGGCAAGAGCAGATAGAATTCCCTGATGGACTGAATATGTGGAACAAAATTAAAAAAGATACCAAGGGTGACTCTGTACGTTTTGTTAGAAAAATAAGAGGGTCAAGTTTTCACCAACTAAGTAATAAGGCTTTAAGTTATAAAGGTTTAGGGAGAACCTATTAACTTTTCTACTTTCTTTACGTTACTAAATCAGTGAACAGGTAATGAAAATAACCTCAACATCCTCTAGTTTATGATTTGAAAGGAGGAGCCTATAGAATCTAGATGGACAGTGAGATGATCCAAGGTGAATTAGAGTATCTCTGAAAGCAAATACATGCCTGGACTGAATTCTCATTAGAGAATGAGTAAATAGAAACTTTAACAAATGATGTAAGACTTTTAAAATCTTACAAATACTAGGAATAATGTAAAACTTAACAAATTTCATCCAGCAGTAAATTAAAAGAATAGCATACTGTGATCAAGCACAGTTCATTCCAGGAAGAAAAGGATATTTTAATATTAAAACATCCCCTGATGTAATTCATGACATTTATATGTGACAGAAAATAACCATATAATCATCTGACCAGATGTTTAAAAGCTATTTGATTTAAGATTCAATATCCACTCTATTTTAAAAAGGTTACTTCTTTAAAAAAAAAAAAAAATCAAGTTCATCTCAATGCAAGAGCTGACAGCCTAAAGGGGAAAAGCGTTACCATTAAGGTCATGAGAAAAGCAAAACTGTCCATTATGTAGCATTGTTTTAGAAGTTTAACCCAATGCAAAATAGATGAGAAAAAGAGGAAAGCTCTCTGAAAGGAAATGACGTTCATTATCAGAAGATGATAAAACTGCTTCTTTCACAACTACCCCTCCCCATACATAAAATTCAATTTACTTAATTTTAAGAAATACTGACAATACCTACTAAGTGTCTACTAATGTTTTAAGTGCCAAGGATACCTCATTGAACACACATGCACAAAAATCCCAGTCCTTATGGAATGCCAAATACTAGAGGAGGGTAACATTGAACAAAATACAAAGTCAAAACAAAACACAGCATGCACACAACTAAAGCAGGGAAGTGCATAAGGAGTTGCAACAAGAGGGCAGTGGGGATAGATCACTGCATGCAATTTTAAATAAGGTAGTTAAGGAAAGACCTCATCAAGAAGGTGTTACTTGGGTAAAGACCTAAAAGAAATGAAGAAACAAGCCATGGAGATACATGAGGGAAAAATGTTCCAAGGCCGAGCAAACAGCTTGAGCAAGGGACCGCAGGTGAGAGCACGACTGGCATGCTGGAAGAACAGTAAGGGGGCCAATGTAGCTGAAGTGGAATAAGCAAGGGAGAAGTATTAAGAGATGAGGTCAAAGTAACATTAGGGGTCAAGATCATACAGGACTCTAAGGCCACTGTAATAACTCTGGACTTTTCTTTGATGACGTGTGAAAACAGTGAAGTATGGTTTCATCCTGGATAATATGAGGCACTTGGTAAGTAATGAAGTGAGATTATCTAATTTGTGTTTTAGAGGGATCACTCTGACTGTGATGTACAGAACAGGCTGAAATTAGGCAGGGACATAAGCAGATATACCTGTTTAGAAAAAGATATAGCAATAATTTAGATAAGGCAGTGGCTTAAAATAGAATATTGTCAGTAGAGGATCTATAGATTGAAAAAATGTCTCTGTGGTGGATAGGCTCTTAGGGTGGTCTGCATGATCCCACCCTCCTGGTACTTATGTTTTTGTGTGATTCCCTTCTCTTGAGTATAAGCAGGATCTGTGCCTTGCTTCTAATCAGAGTATGTTAAAGGTGATAGGATGGATGGAACTACCTGAAATGTAATTACATGGTTACGTAAGACTATGCCATTCTTGCTAGAGTCTCTCTCCTCTGCTGGCTTTGAAGAAGCAAGCGGCCATACTGGGGACAGCCATGTGGCAAGGAACTACAGATGGCCTTTAAGAACTGAGGGCAGACTTCAACTGACAAGCTGCAAGGGCCTCTAGCCTCAAAGTAGCAAGAAAACATGATCCTCAGTCCTAAAAACCATGAGGAACTACATTCTGCCAACACTCTGTGAGCTCTGAAACAGATTCTTTCCTAACTGAGCTTCAAAAGAGATCACAGCCCCATCTGACATCTTGATTGTAGCCTTGTGAGACTATGAACAAAGGACTGATAGAAGGTGTACCTAGATGGAAACTGAGATGTGTACTGTTTTAAGTCACAAAGTTTGTGGTAAGAGTTCAACAAAATGCCTCCACTAACAACCTAAAAGCATTTAAAAGAGAATAATTAAATGAATTAATAATTTGTATAGCTATACAACTTCAGACATTTATCGGGTGCATATCATGTTCTAAATTTAAGTGATATATTTAGTCTCACAATAACTCCAAGAAAGGTATAGTTACTGTCTCCATTTCACATATGAGGAAATGGAGGCATAGAGAGGCTACAAATCTTGTCTAAAATCACTCTGGCAATGTGGTTCCAGAGTCCATGCTCTTAAACCACCGTACTGCCACATACGGCAGTATATACTGGGGCACATAAGGCTACAAATATTAAATTAACAAAAGACATATAAGACCTATGGAAAAAACCCCAATGTTCTAATGAGAATAATTAAAAAATACTTAAATAAAATGGAGATATACACAACGTTTACAGATTGGAAAATTCAGTATTATAAAGATGTCGGTTCACTCACTATTGATCTATAGATAGAATCCAATGATAACTGAAATCCCAGTAGGCTGGTTTGTGTGACAAGATGATTCTAAAATTTATGTGGAAAGAAAAGAACTAAAAGTAGCCAAGATATTTTTGGAAAAAGAACCAAGTGGGAAGAATCACCTTATCAGTTACTGTAACATTATAAAGCTATAGTACTTAAAACAATGTAATATTTGTACAAGGATGAACAAAAATCCAACTGAATAGAACAGAAAGTTCAGAAACATACCTTTGAATATTTAGATACCTTTTCTGTAACATACAAAAGAATTATGAATATGTATGCACACAGAGATATGTAGCTAATGCTCCACATGTAGTAGAGCTGTGTAGTAGAGTTGTTTATAATAGCCAAAATTGGAGAATGCAAATATCTCAAATGTCTGCTAGTAGCATAATATAGAAACAAAACACAGAATACTCATGCTATGGAATATTACATAGCAATGAACAATGGCCTTAGAAACATAATGCTACATATAAAAGGTCAGATGCGACAGAATATGCAGTCTATGCTACCACTAAAATAAAGCTCAAAAAGCAACAAAATTAAAATGTACTTTTTGGAAATATATAACTAAGTAGTAAAAATAAAAAATAAAGTAGTAAATAACATAAAAGTCATAATAGTGGTTACCCATTAGGGAGACGCCAGGCAGTCACAATCAACAAATGCCTAGTACTAGTGAGTTCTCTCTGTTTACTTGACTGGGGATTTTATGTAGACGTTTATCTTACAAAACTTTGTTAAGCTTATGTTTATATTTTATGCAGTATTTATATTTTTAATATTTCATAAAAACTTGTGTTATGCTAGGGTGGATAATAGGAGAAAGTATAGAAATACATTCATAAGAACTATAAACATGTAATGCAATAAATGAACAAATCAAAAACATGAACAAAAGAATGCATACTTTAATAATTATGCATAAAGCCTTGACAAGTGCCATTTACTACTCAATCATGTAATCATCTAATAAACAGATCTTAATGGTTCATTAATTATACCAGCATATTTGTATAAGCTAGCAGCTAGGGTAAACATAGAAGAAAAAGCTACTTGAGTAAGACCATCTTTTTAGCCTAACCACAACATTACGACGGGGTTTACGAAGTGAACTGGAGTGTGCAGATTTTATATCCATTAATTTTTAAAAAGCGATCAGAAAAATATGTCTCAAAACTTACATATTATTAGGCGTATAAATAACAAATTGTGAAGTTTAATTTTTGTTGGCCCCCAACCCAAATTTCCCAAAGTTAAGAAAAAAATCTGCTACTTATTTCACACATAAAGTTGGTTATATCAATAAGTATTCCAGGGCTTCCTAGGTGGCTCAGTGGTCGAGAATCCGCCTGCCAATGCAAAGGACACAGGTTTGAGCCTTGCTCCAGGAAGATCCCACATGCCATGGAGCAACTAAGCCTGTGTGCCACAATTATTGAGCCTGTGCTTTAGAACCCATAAGCCACAACTATTGAGCCCATGTGCTGCAACTACTGAAGCCCATGCACCTAGAGCTCATGCTCTGCAACAAGAGAAACCACGGCAAGGAGGAGCCCGCACACCACAATGAAGAGTAGCCCCCACTCACCGCAACTAAAAAGAAAGCTCATGCACAGGAAGAAAAAAAATACCCAACACAGCCAATAAAATAATAAATAAATAAATTTATTAAAAAAACAAAAAGAATAAGTATTCCAAAGAAAATCAACAATTATCCAAGATGAATCCAAATTCATAACTGGATAAGTGTTTTGTGTGTGTTTGTTTTTGTTGTTTTTGTTTTTTTGGTTGTGCCCAGTCTTAGTTGCAGCAGATGAGGTCCTTAGTTGCAGCATGTGTGTGGGATCTGGTTCCCTGACTAGGGATCGAACCTGGGCCCCCGGCATGGGGAGTGCACAGTCTTATCCACTGTACCACCAGTGAAGTCCCTGGATTAAGTGTTTTAATTGTATATTTTCAGTTTTTCATAGACAGATAAAGAATTAAAAATAACTTAAAGTTTATGTAAAGATATCAATAGTAAGATTCACAGAAGAAATTTCAGAACTGTTTGTATATATGTATGTGTATCCCTCTCAGAATACAGTTAGAAGTAGATTGATTCTACCTATTCCAGACACAAACCCTCTGAAGTTGTTAGGTGTTATAGGTTACTTTTATCAAAATAAGAGAAGTTTCTGTATGCCAAAAGACAGTAATCACAGACCTTAGTTGTTCCTTCATTCTCTATTTCATACAATGCTAAGCAATGTGCAAATATTACCTACACTATTTATAATCTTACGGTTCCCAGGAACCCAAATAGTCTAGCACCGCAGTGATATGATGTCGCTGTTTGAAGGTGGTGAAGACATAAGAGTTTGTTGCCTACAGCAAAGCTTTTGGAGGCACGACGTGACTATTTAAAGTGGGGAAGGATCCAGGGCCCTGCAGTAACTCCATGAAAGCATTTGTATACCTGTGGTGATATCAATCAAATCAAGCCTTATCTGAGTCAGGTTTATTGATGACATCTAATTAACAGCTTTCTCATCTCACCTCAGGCACTGAAGGCTAAGTCCCTATCTCTATTAGACATTTCATGCTTCATTGCTCATTCTGTAGATGTCTCCTGCCCTAGTGTTCTCTGTTCATTATATGTAACAGGACATAATTAGGATGAAGTCTTCTTTACAAGAGTGAATTAAAGCCTCTAACTGGTAAGATACTGCTAATCTGGCCAATGTGAATACTAAGAGCAGTCTGCTTTTACCCAACATGGACAGTAATACATCTTTCATTTTATCAAAATTTAGTCCAGGGCAGCCTTAATTGTCCTATCATCCTCAGATCATCATGAAAAACAACTCTACTAATAATATGTTAACTGGACCTAGATGAAAAGGAAGTAGCTAGCATTCTACATGTTTTAGTTAAAAAATAGGTGTGCCAGAGAGTGAGAGATCCAAAAAACTAGGACATTTCATTGCCATCTCAGTGAAGTTTCTGTGTTCTAGTGGCCTAGAATGTCAAGATATCACATGTAATATACATGATGTATTACTAAATCTCATACTACTTACCACCAAGGTAATGACATAATGCATGATTTTAGCCTCTGTGAACTTTAGAAACAACACTTACAGTATTTGGGTATGCTTCTCTGATTTATATCAAGTAACGCCTAACCATTAAGTTTATGTGACCTAGAGGCTAAAATAAGATCTGAGGCAGACTCCAAATCTAGAACTTCTATCACTTGAGCCTTTAATCCAGCAGATTCAATGTTGGTCAAACTTTTAATGGCTGATTATATACTATATGGAGCTTCTGGCAATATAAGATTCACACATGTTCTCCTAACATTTTGGAGTAAATCCATGTTCTCTTTGTTAAATAAATATTCTTGTTTTATGATCCTCATTTGATAAATAATCTCTAGCCCCTGCCACCATGGCCACCTTGCTCATAAGCCCAGCTAAGTAAGCACTGGGATAGCTAAGGAAAGAAAAAGGATGACCCAAACAAAAGGGATTATTTTACCTCCTTTGCAGGAGAAGAGATCAGAGCATTGACATGAGTCAAAAATATCCTCTCAAACTGGGTGTATTTTCAGAGGATCATCTATATACCTCTTCCACCAATCTTCTTAAATCAATCCTCCAAGTGCTTAGAATAACACTTGACACACAGTAAGCACTGTTGTATTTGACATTATTATTACTATGCCTTCATAGAAAAAATCTTGAGATATATTACTGGTAGATATATAGGGAAAAACTAAACAGATGGAAAAATAATGCCTTATTAATGCTAAGAAAAATAAATTGGGAGAGGAAAGGAAATCGAATAAGACATTTCTTGAACTAACAGATAATAATACTTAATCTTTATCAACACAATACCCCTTCCCTTAGCTGCACGTGTCTCCGATTCATGATTTCCAGAAAGTAAACCTCCAATGTAATGCCGAAATTAGGAAGAACTGTCACCTAGGCTGAGTGGGTAAGAATGGAGAGAATATGAGGGCATACCTAAATCTTATAATTTGAACTCATCCTATTATTGCAAATCTTAGACTTTCACACCTAATCCTCTATTTTCATTTCCAGTTTCAGTGGGGTCTCTAATTCCTAGTATATCTAGAATACTGTGATAAAAGTTTGCTTCTGGGAATTCCCTGTCAATTTACTTCAGCCTTCCTGACCTACTAAATCAGCTATAATTTATCCATTTGTTTTGGGGCTCCTAACCCTTGTATTGTGTATCTCTCCATCCCACAATCCTTTCTGAAAAAGTGTCTCCATCAAAATAACGGAGTGTGGGAAGACATTCAGGAGCCTTTCTGAAACCTTGAAAATGTTAAAGTATGTGGGCCGAGCGATGGGATTCAGAATGTCCTGCTTGAGCAGTGGAAGAACTGAGGGTGTGGGGCGTGGAGACTAATATCACCCTGTTTGGCCCTGGAGGATGACTGGTTAGCCAGAGACGGGTAAGATTCCTCAAGGGAGGAACAACCTAAGACAGGCACAGTCGCAGAGGGGCCAACACGGGTGGGGCACAGACCCCCAATATCTGAGAGAGGTCTCCTGCCCCCAGGGCTGTTTTGCTCTCCACACCCAGCTCAAATCCACACCTGCTCAGCTCGGACCCAGGAGGCAAACAAGGATCATTGCCCCAGTCATGTGAGGCCTTTGATTGTTTATGAGTGTAACCTGAGAATGTTAGCCCACGAACTCCCACGAACTCCCACGAACTCAATAAAAGCAACCTGGGATGAGTCAGCAGGGCTCTTGATCCGAGAGGTCTTGAGCCCCCCGGTCCCACTTTTCTCTTCAGTCTGTGTCTGTGTCTTCTTCAAGCTTGCGGCACCCGTCACTCACCTCGAGTCGCCGAGCTGGTCTCGGCAACGGAGTAAAACCAAGAAACAGGAAATTAAATCCCAGGTAAAACAGAATCCAACTCAGAGGAGAAGCAATTTGCAGGATGATGGTGAAGAGAAATCCCAGGAAGGCTGATATATAAGGCTAAAAGATCCTCCAGTATAAACACATGTTATATATTAAAAAAAAGATAAAATGTTACCTGATGTCCTTTAGTTTATTAAGAGCTTATGTTTTCACAAGTATGAATACAACATAGTCCCTGACCCCAAGAAAGTAAAAACCTGAGACTATAAAATATAATTGGACAGAATAGTTATAAGGCCCGCGACATTTATGTTGTAAAACAAGGCAGTGTATGGGTCAGGCATTATATTCTCTGGAATCAGACTATCTGGGTTCTAATACCAGCTTCAGTAATTACTAGGTGTGTCATCTTAAAAGGCTTAACTTCTGTGGCTCAGGTGAGTCATTTAAAAAAATGAAGCTAGTAAGAGTACCTATTTGATAGGATGGTTCTAAACTTATGAGATCTACATATGAAACTAATACCAGTACCTGGGACATAATGAGCACTATACGAGTGTTATGTAGCAGCAGAGGTAGTGTATTTTTTTTTTTTTTTTAGGACTGTCTGGAAATACATTAGTAGAATACAGAAAATGAAGCAAATGGGAAGAGTCATGCAATTGTTAACTTCAGGAAAATTAAAGGAAAAAAAATAGAGTATACTACTCAGCCTATAAATGAAGAATATTTATATGGACACAATAACGTAAACTTTCAATCATGATTTAATCAAGATTGTAATGAAAGCATATAGCAAGGAGAGAGGGAGAGTTGAGGAAATCTAAGTCCTAAGATTTGAAATCCTTTAAGACAAGACATCAGGGACTTCCCTGGTGGTCCAGTGGTTAAGACTCCATGATCCCAATGCAAGGGGCCTGGGCTCAATCCTGGTGAGGGAACTAGATCCCACATGCTGCAACTAAAGATCCCTCATTCTGCACCTAAAGATCTCACATGCTGCAACTAAGACTCAATGCAGCCAAATAAGTAAATAAATATATATATATATTTTAAGTATTAAAAAAAGACAAGAGAGCACATCTAAATTTCAAAAATCAAGATAGTATAAGCATGTTATTTAAAAAATCTAGAAGTGATTACCAGAAGAAACAATTCAAGGAGTTGAAAGTGGCAGCCTCTGAGGAGTGGGAGAAGAATAAGTAGAGGATTACTTATTCTGCATTCTCAGAACCTTTCCCATAGTATCTGGCTTTTTAAACTATATACATTTATTGTCTTAAATAAACAAAAAATAGTGTGTGGAAGATGTAAGGCCATGAACAATCTTCTCTAGCTGCTCTGCCAAAAAAAGATAAACATAGACTGTGCTGGAATTGGAAAGTAAATTTAAACTGCACAGAATCTGGGCTTTACTCAGTCTTTTGCTTTTGCTCAAATAATGAAAACAAATATTTGTTTTCTAAGCTTTAAGTCATCTTTCTGAGAAAGTTATTTTCATCTTGCTAAATTTTATCTCTAATGTAATGTAACTGAATCAATATGATTTAATTCTTGTCATAAAGAAATGTTTCAGGTAAAGAAGTTATGAAAATTTTAAATGCCAATTTAACACTCCTAATGAGTTTGTTTACATTAGAAAACCTGAAGTAAAATTCTTCCTGAGTAAAGGATTTAGGTTTAAACATAGGAAACTAGCATTACTGACCTACAAAAATGTAAGTATTATGGAGCGAAAAAAACCCCAAAAAACCCAAAGTATATTCATTCAGAACTCCAGGGCAAAGAATGGTTAACCATAATTACCAGAATCCTAAACCTTGTAAGACTGCATGCTAAACATTAAGACTATAATTGGTTACTGCTCTTAATAGATAACAGTATGTTGTCATATACATATTAAGAATATAACATTTACTTTACATAGACCCTGTAAATTTTGAGATATTCTTATGTTTTATGTAATGTTATAAAATATAAATACACTAATTAAAGGATTCTTATGCACTGGGGAAAAAGGCTCTTAATATGCTTCCTTCTATAACCCCCAATAAATTACAGACATCCAATTTATCACTATATCATTACGCTCAGCTGCATAAAGTGCTGATGCTCACCAGGACACATCAATATACCCTTGAATATGTACCAATAAGCTTAACTAGCATAATCTAGTTATAATCAAAGATAACTAGGCCAGATTGTTTTTGTTATCAATGTGATCAAGCTATAAGGTAAACCAGCTCCCACTAACCATACTGTGAGCCTCTGTGAGGTTCCCTGTGAGAGCTGACTTGAGGAGAGCCATTTGCCCTAAATGAGTCAGGATGCTGAGAGTTCTGCAGCTGAGCCATAGGCCCCACTATGAACAAGGAAGATACAGACATTGTTTTGCCTCAGATACAAAGGCAGCCTCCCAATCTAGCGTGGAAATGGGCATTTTACATCATTGCAAAGCTGGATTTTCAAATACCATACACTATATAATTTCTCTTTCCCCTACCTCTCCCTCCCTTAACCCTCAGTGACTTAAAAATTGCAAAGCCATGATATAAAGGTCTATAATTCCTTATCCGTAAACATTAGGACCAAGAATTTAAATTTTTATTCATTTAACAACAAAATCCAGTGTACACAGAGTCCAGGGCAATACCTCATAATCAAGCATATTAATATTCCTTTGGCAAAATATACTGACATGCAAATTGGGCAGGCTAAATAAAGACTACAAAAAATCTCATCAATTCAGGTAATATTAGATGCAGATAGCAAATAAGTGCTGAGAATTTTACAATTTCAAATCAGAAATTGTAGCACTTGAGGCAGGATAATGCCAAGTTAATACGCATTATAATATTCATAAGTTTAAAAGAATTTGTATCTATAATGCATGGTATATAGAAACTTATTTTTAAAATTCAACCAAATGGGGGCTTCCCTGGTGGAACAGTGGTTAAGAATCCACCTGCCAATGCAGGGGACACGGGTTCGAGCCCTGGTCCAGGAAGATCACACACACTGCACAGCAACCAAGCCCATGCCACAACTACTGAGCCCGAATGCCACAACAAGGGAAGCCCGAGTGCCTAGAGCCAGTACTCTGTAACAAGAGAAGCCACTGCACTGAGCAGCCCGTGCACCGCAACCAAGAGTAGCCCCCACTCACCACAACTAGAGAAAGCCCGTGAGCATCAATGAAGACCAACGCAACCAAAAATTAATTAATTAATTAAATTAAAAACAAATCCAAACAAACCATCTTTGAATTTCAATTCATTTCTGGATGTGAAAATCAGTGTCTCCCTAATATG
The DNA here is from genome assembly GCF_030028045.1 of Hippopotamus amphibius kiboko. Lineage (NCBI taxonomy): Eukaryota > Metazoa > Chordata > Mammalia > Artiodactyla > Hippopotamidae > Hippopotamus > Hippopotamus amphibius. Next base: position 29,463,153 of record NC_080191.1, read on the forward strand.
AATGTTCATGTGAACTGCTTCAAGAAACAAAACAATCTCTGAAATTTGGGCCTAATCTTTTGACTCGGTTTGGAATGTGTCTTGAATATGGTAGATCCCCCATCAGTTTGTTAATAACCCAAATCAAATCTCACCACCAGAAGAATAATTCTCTGTTCTTAATTACTGTATTCTTTGTATGTCACTTTTTAATAATCATCATTATATCATTCATGTCAGCAGATGAGCACTAGTCCAGGGTACCAGAATGGTTCTGTGCAGTTTACTCTTAGCTATCATCTCTACTTGAATGAAGTCCAAGAATGTTCTTTGTTTACCTCATGCTTGCAGTCACAAGCCTCTTCTCTTCACCCTGCCACTTTTTCCTAGCATTTCTTCCTTGAATACACTGAAACAACACATTTCTAATAGCATTTTAATTACTTCCACGTATGCATTACCATAAATTCCAAAGTTATACTTTCATAAACTTTAATCAAATACATTGTGTATGTATATTTTACTTAAACAAACAATACAAAAATCCAAAAGATTTCCTTCTGATTAGTACACACCAATTAGTAAGTAAAAATGCAATACCCAACTACCTGCACGCTGATCAAATCAAGAATGAGACATGAATTACATAGACACTAACCACACCTCCAAATGTGGAGCTTAAAGTTGCTGATATACCTATAACCTTATCTGAAGAGTAGACAAGGGGAACAGGGTCAGTTTGCCAATAAAACTCTATGTGAGCATCAAAGAGTGAGCAGGGGCTAGCTATGGAGAGCCTGCTCACTAGCACTATGTATCAAATTCATGTCTCAGTTTCAGAAACTGCTCTGGAATCTCCCAAAGCTGGAAGTTATTTCAGATTTCTGTAAGCACAAACAGAGTATAGTTTTTGAACATAAGTTTGCTCAACTAGTGTGGTCAGCATATCCAAATGTTCAATAAAATTTGGACATATGATCAAGAGAAACCTTAGGGACAGATGCACAGATACAGGGGTAGCCAGTAAAGAAGTGAAAATTAAAGCCACTGTAGGAAAAGAAAAAAAAAAAGGAAAAAGGACTAAAGACATACTCTAGAATTCAGTTGGAAAGGTAGGTAGTAGAAGACGTAAAGTCAGCAAAAATGAAAGATGAAGGATTCCAGAAATAAAGAGATCAAAGTCATAGAATCCTCCCCAACAGACCACATATAGCAGTGTAGCACTCAGTAGGAACTCAGCAACTATTTTCTCAATGAATGAACCAAATGAAATGAAAAAGTGTCAAAGTTGGGTAGAATATAAAATGGCACAGAGAGATCAAGTAAAGTGAGTCATAGAAAGAGGACAGATAGAAATACATTAGGTTTGAAAATATGCCTACACTTGAACTAAGCAAGCACATTTCTAAAAATTAGTTTTAAAGAAATAGTTATGGAGAGAGAGATTTATAAAGATGTATAATTAAAAAATTTAAAATAAACTACCTGTACAAAAAACAGAAAGTTGAGATTTATCCATGTATTGGAATATTATTCAGTCCTCTAAAATTATGATATAGATGACTATTCATAGGTATGCAAGAATAATTTAAAATAATTAGGTAAAAAAGGCAGTTTAAAAACAATAAGCCTATTTTTCAAAAAGTATTTTCAGCCAAAGGAAATATAGGCATGAAGAGGCTAGCAGTGGTTATCTTTAAGAGGTATGAGTTTCCCCTTAAGAGGATAAGTATTGTCTTCTTTTGTTTTCATTATATTCTAATTATTCTATATAAACAGGAATTTTTTGATTAAGAATTTTGAATCAGTTACTGACATCTTCAATTAGTAACAGATCATTTGATTATTTTCTTTAAATTAACTTAATAGAATAAATTAAATATTGGGTATATGTGTATGTATATCCAAAATCCAAAGTGTGGATAGTTTTGTAGTCACATTATTTCTAATTTCTGATGTTAAAAAAAAAAAAAAGACTACAAGAGTTAGCACTGGAAATAAATAATTCGGTGATTTGTTGTGATGGAATATTAACACTTGCCTATGTTCAATATGACCAGGCTGTTTCTAAACTGAAAAACAAATATGTATTTTTCACTTTTCCTTTTAAAGTTATCTTACAAGTCAAACTTTTTACAAAGAAGTTAGTTATACATAAAAACTGTGCATTATACTATACTGTGTATAATATTTACTGTTCATTGATAAATATAAAATAACTGAAACAGAAAATGATTAATTTTAAAGGCTGTTCTTTAAGTATAAATTCCTGAGTTTTCTTTTAAAGAAAATTAACAAATAGGCCATATTAATGTTTCAAATGAAGAAGTAATAGGTCTTAGGAGAAGTAATATTTATTTTTTTATTTTTTTTATTTTTTGGGGGGTACACCAAGTTCAATCATCTGTTTTTATACACATATCCCCGTATTCCCTCCCTTCCTTGACTCCCCCCCCTCGAGTCCCCCCCCCACCCTCCCCGCCCCAGTCCTCTAAGGCATCTTCCATCCTCGAGTTGGAATATTTTTAACCATATTAAATTTTAACATATATAATTAAGAATGACTACCTAAGATTTAAGATATTAAAAATAAGCAATTCTACAGTCTATAACTAAAACTTAATTTATAATTTGATATAAAGAAAACTAATATTAAATAATGATGTAATTCTTTCTCTGTAAGATGTACAGTTTTCATATTGAAATAAAATATTCCAGGGAAGAGTATAACATTCCTCTAAGAATTTTCCTTTAAGAAAATCTTAAACTGCTAAGCCTTGGGCAACATCGATAGTTTCCAGGGGATCTGACAACAAAAAGGAAAGGAAACAAGAGCAAAAATAAACATGTGGGATTACATGAAACTAAAGAACTTCTGCACAACAAAGGAAACCAACAGAATGAAAAGGCAACCTACATAATGGGAGAGAAAAAGTTGCAAATCATATATCTGATGAGGGGTTAATATCCAAAATATATAAAGAACTCATAGAACTCAACAGCAAAGAAGAAAAATCTGATTTAAAAATGGGTAGAGAGTCTAAATAAACATTCTTCCAAAGACAACTAACAAGTATGTGAAAAGATGCTCAACATTCCTATTCATCAGGGTAACGCAAATCAAAACCACAATGAGATCACCTCACTAGTTAGAATGGCTATTATCAGAGACACCAAGAAATAATGTTACTAAGGATGTGCAGAAAGGGAACTCTTGTGCACTGTTGGTGGGAATATAAACTGGTACAGCCATCAAGGAAAACAGTTCAGATGTTCCTCAAAAAATTAAAAATAGAACTACCATATCATCCAGCAATTCCACCTCTAGGTATTTACAGAAAGAAAATGAAAACACTAATTTGAAAAGATATATGCACCCCCATGTTCAAAGCAGAGTTATTTATAGTAGCCAAGACATGAAACAAATTTCCATTGATGCATAAATGGACAGAGAAAATATGGTATATATACAATGAGATTATTCAGCCATAAAAAAACAAAATCTTGCCATTTGCAACAATGTGGATGGACCTTGAGGGCATTATAGTAAGTGAAATAAGTCAAAGACAAATACTGTATGGTCACTTACATGTGGAATTAAAAAGAAAATAGCTCACAGATACAGAGAACAGACTGATGATTGCCAAAGGTGGTGGTGGGGTGGGCGATGAAATGGGTGAAAAGTATATTCCACATTGGAAAGTAAATCTTAAAAGTTCTCACCATAAGAAAAAAAAAAGATTCCTGTAACTATGTATGGTGATGATCTTAACTAGACTTCTGTGGTGACCATTTCACAATATATACAAGTATTCATTAATGTTATGTCAATTATACCTCAAATTATCAAGGATAAAAACCTCATTATGCCTTAATTAGTGCCCTTAAAAGACAGGTGTTCAAGAAAATAATCTGCACCCAGAATATAATAAATGTACAACTTTCTTTAAAAAAGTTTTCAAGCAACTGTTTTAATCAACAGATTTAGCAAATGAATGTTAACCAAATAACTAAAAAGTACTTGGCAATGTGATGGACATGAAAGTAAAAGAAAATGATACTCTCTCAGGAAGTTTAAGTTTTAGTCAGAAAGAGAAATAAAATTGTCTGTGTGAATGCCCCAAAAGGCAAAGGACATCCAAGAAAATTATCAGAGTGTACTTAATTCATAAAGCAAGCTTTGCCTTGAAGGATGATCCAAATTTGTACAAAGACAGCAAAAATGAAGACAGTATTCAAGACAAACAGGTATAGAGGCAATAATAAACACTGTGTTTGAGGGAGATAAGTCTAACTACTCAGAGCATTAGTTCAGGCTCAGGAAGGTGGAAAATAATATACACAGGAAAGGTGGAGATACTATGGAGCTCCTTGAAAGCCACTTAACAGAGTTTGGAAGTGCCAGTTATTTAAAATGGGAAGATGGAGAGCTTTAAAAGATGCTATTCTCTTCTGCACTAATTACCTCACATTTTTCATCATCTTAATATCCATTTCCTCACTAGGTAGCCAGGTTAAAGAGAATAAGAATCACACCATATTTACACATTATTACATCCCCTACACATAGCACAGAGCATAACAAGTGCTCAAAAATACTGATTGAGTAAATAAAGTAGAGAAGACTAAAAATTTAAAAATCTTACTCTGTAGTCATATGTAAAAAGTACTACACATCTTACTACATGAAGAAACCCAGGTTAGTTTAATTTTCTTCCTGGGTAGAGAGGAAAATAGAGTCTGTGACTCATGAAGGTAGGTTAGGAAATGACAAGAGTACATCCTTCTAACACAGGTGGATACAAGGAACGTGGGAGGCCAGTGAGAGCATTAGTGTCCTCCTCTTTTATAGTAGAGAGTCAATCAATACTGTCTAAAAGTGAAATACAATGCTCAAACCACTCGAAGTGTTTTATATAATCTCTTTTCTTAACCTCTGAGGAAATTCTGGGGAAATAGTTACCTCTGAAGTGAAAAAACAGCGATTTGAAACACAGCAATTCCTTCTGTCTCACTAGGGTTGCTTTACAATTTAAAATGGAAACTGTATTATGATTCCATTTGTATAAAATATTTCCATATATCTATTCTTCTATCTGTATATGCACAGAAGGACATCTAGAATGATTTTTCTCAATGTTAATAATGTCACTTAAGGGGTTAGGAGGAATTTCATTTAATTTACTATATTTAATTTCCTGCATTGGTTAATTTCTTTATAATAAAGACAAATCATTGTTTGAAATGCAAAGAAAGAAAGTTAAGATGGCTCAAGATTGAACAACTAAATAGATGGTTGGGCCACTTATTGAGATGGGAATGAAAGATTTGTTTTGTTTTTGTGGGAGGAGACTCAAGAGTTCACTTTTAGACAAGTTTGTGATATCTAAGAAATGTATGAATTGAGATGTCAGGATGCAGTCATATATATGAGTCTGGTAGCTCAGAATGACGGTTTAGATTTGGAATATAAATTGGGGCATCCATTGGCATACAGATGATACTTTAAGGCAAAGATGTAAGTGGATGAACTAGGGGCAGAGTGTAAAGAAAAAAAGTGGACCCAGGACCAAGCCCTGAGTATTCTAACGTTCAGAGGTTGCCTAGAGAATGAAAAGGAGGAGAAACTACAGCCACAGGAGTATGCGGTATCACAGAAGCTACAAGAACTTTTCACATAGAAAAAAATGGCCCATTATGTCAAATGCTACTTACAGTAAACTGAAAATCAAGACAAGAATCCACTAGATTCATTAGCATAGAAGTTATAAGTGACCTTGAGATGAGCAGGATGTGCAGGCCTGACAGAGCTATAAAATCAATGCCAAATCTAAATGGGCTGAGGAGTAAGCAGAGGTGAGAAAGTAGGGACAATGTGTAGAGATATGTTTTGCTGCAAGAGGAAGAATAATATGACAGTGACTGAAGAGAGATGTGATATCAAGAGAAATTTCTTTGTGCATGTGTTTTGTTTCATTTCACTGTAAAATGGGATATGTGAAGGCATGTCTGCACACTGATACCAGCAGTATAAAAGGGTAGGTTGGAAGTGGAAACAAAGAGGATAGGAGGGCTAACCGAAGGAGCAATCTTCTTGTATATTAGTCATTTACAGTATAAAATTTGTAAGATCTTGGCAAATAAAAATTCAGAAACTTAAATAGAATGTGATGCTATTGAAAGTGAAAATCCACATTTCCCTAAGCCCCAAATTAGCCTCATCTAAGTGCTGTGGTAAACCTAAAGAAACTGCATCAAACTTACCATTAAGCTAGTCTAGATTTTTGAAGCAAGGGGAAAAAATAATAAAGTGAATGGAACAAAGCAATGCTAAATGTAGAAACAAACACATGAATGAGATGATCTGCTAAAGGGAATGCTACAATTAGAAATGAACAAAAACACTGTGGAAGAAAATGATACAGGCAAAAATCCAAAACACACAGAAATGCAAGATGTATATAATACTAAGCTATGATTTAAATTATCACCATTGGACCTCAGTGACCAATGCTAGACTGAAACAGTAGAAAACTGAAAGTAAATTAACTTGAGATGCAAAACTTAAAAATACAACTGAGTATTATAAGAATGGACTTCAAAATACAATGAAATAAATTCCTTGTCAAAGAGAGATTTGTTAAAAGGCACATAAAATTAAAATACAAACTTGTCCTCAAAAAGTGGTTTTATCATTTTCTTTTGTCTGAATGCTGATGTTGTAAACAAGCACATTTCTTGGCAGCATGTGGAATACTGAGATACTGAAAAAATGAAGTCAAAATGTATTTCCTAAGTAAAACTCAAAAACAGTATAGAGCAAGTAGATAGATATAAACACTTGAAGTACTGCTACTTTATATCTATTACTAACATTTTTATAGTGCTTGCTGTATGCCAAGCACTGCTATAAGCCCTTCTAATTTTTCACATGTAAGTCTCATGGTAACTCTATGAGGAAAATTATATAATTATCCTCCATTTTACAGATTGGTAACTGAGATCTCACTTCACACAACTAGTAAACAGCAGGCAGCCTGATGCCAGACTCGATGTTACTAACCACTATACTGCATGGCTATTATATGTATCAACAATGGGATGGCACATTTTTTAGTGTAGAATAGAATGACTCCATTTAGACATTATGAGAAAGCACATACTATGCAAATTAATATACTTTATTCCCAGGACCATTTTACTTCTTCGATTGCTTTTTACATGACTTAAAATCCTACTGTTAAATATTTTGCCAGAAGAACACCAAAGGGAAATATTACCCTATAAAAGAAAATATACAGGAAAAAAAAGAAATTCACTCAGTGCATTAATAATAAGAGGCCAAAATCTATGTTCTATAATTAGAAAACTCAGAAACATACTTGCTATGCAAAAGGAGGCTCTACTGATAGATTTTCCCCAGAATTCCTCCTCACTGCTTGCTATATGATTATCTGATGCTATTCACAGAAAGTTAAAATTTAATGTGAAAATACATTTTGAGATAAAGAGCATACCATCCAAAGAACTATAATAGCTGCAGCTCTTTTTTCTACCTTCTTTCACTAGAAAGTCCAAAAATGAAGCTCAGCTATTAATGAATGTTAATAAAAAAAAAGTTTAAGACATATACTACCATTAGAGAACTCTAATTTTAGAAAAGTAATTGCTTTATTTCTTAGGTAGAACATTCTCACTGACCTCCTCCCCCTCATACTTGAAAAAGTTAGTAGAAAGGAAATTATGAACCTATGAAAATGAAAAATTTCTTTAATTCACCTGCTTTTAAATAATAAGGGATATAAATTCAACCAGAAAATATTTAAACCTTGGGTTAAAGAGTATGATTAACACTGACGAGCAAAATTTGAGCAAGATAAATCACCCATTTCTAGGCCTCTTTCAAGATGACATTATGGCAGGAGTCCAAACCAATAGCAATCCAGGGAAGCCCCACCTGACTCCTGAGTAAACTGAATAGTCCACAAAATGCCTCTTATAATAAACCGAGCAAAAGTGAAAGACACTGTAATAATACAGAAACTAAACGTAACAAAGGCTTCAACGTAAAAATCTAATGACTATAATTTATTTTGTAATATTACAGGAAGACAAATTACCTTTAAATATGCTTTAAAAACTAGCTTATTTTAAATGCTTTTTGCAAGTATATAGAACATGTGCTTAACTGTTTTTGAAACACAGAAAACATCTCAAGTGAAATTCAGCATCCTACCTTAGACCAAAGATGTGTGATTGTTCATAGCTGAATAAAGAACGAATCTTGGCTTCAGAATTCAAAATTACGAGCCTGTCAATAATATCCTGTAAAAAAGACTTAAGAGTTAGACTGTTCCTGGCTGAAACCATTTAAAAAAAATCAAATCAATAAATATTTATTTAGATTTGTGGTTCTCAAACTCGTCTTTACATTTAAGTGTAGGGAGCTGTTTAAAAAAATTTTTTTAATGCCTGAGTCTCACCCCTAGAGAGCCTGAATTAACTGGTCTGGGTGTGGTATGAGAATTGAGACTTGTAAACATTCCTAAAATGAATCAAATGTTTAGCCAAAGTGGAGAATCATTAATTTATACACAACTTTGGTACCGTGTGAGCAGCTTATTTCGGCCAGTTAAATACTGTTTAAACTGCTAAAAATGTAAACTACTTCGAAAAACAAATATGAACTCTATAGATGTGAAGCATGAACAGTGGATTTAAATTGTTTTATCTAGGAACTATCTGAAATTTTGTTAATAGATATTCTCTGCCCATGTAAATCAGTGGTTTCCAACCCTGAACAAACACTGCAATCACCTAGGGAACTTAAAAAGTAAATATAATAGCTGCTCAGGATCTATCCCAAAGCAATTAAATCACTATCCCTCGGGGTATGATTTTGGCATTAATATCCTTGTCAAAGCTTCCCAAAGTTGTTGGAAGGGTAACCAGGCTTAAAAATGCAAGTACAGAGGCTTCCTAGGTGGCGCAGTGGTTAAGAATCCGCCTGCCAATGCAGGGGACATGGGTTTGAGCCCTGCTCCAGGAAGATCCCACATGCTGCAGAGCAACTAAGCCCATGCGCCACAACTACTGAGCCTGCACTTTAAAGCCCATGAGCCACAACTGTTGAGCCCATGCGCTGCAACTACTGAAGCCCATGCACCTAGAGCCCGTGCTCTGCAACAAGAGAAGCCACGGCAATGAGGAGCCCATGCACTACAACGAACAGTAGCCCCCACTCACCACAACTAGAGAAAGCCTGCGCACAGCAAAAAGAGACCCAACACAGCCAATAAAATGAATGAATGAATGAATAAATAAATAAATAAATTTATAAAAAAAAGAAAATGCAAGTACAGAGAGAACCTGATGCCCTGGTGCCATCAGTTGTCCCAAGCACTGACAATTTAAGCCCATCACAAAATTCTGAGCATTCTCTAAAAGGCTTTCTTTCTATAATACCTGGTTTTGTGCATATCTTTGGGTTCAGGCCTAGGAATTTAATTCACAGACAAATACTTGTCTCTCCTATTGCTCATTTTCCTGACCAAGAAACTTGTTACTTTCCATGAGTTTAAATTCAAGATATCTCTGTAACCGGCAAGAGCACCGGAATTACAACTAACTGCTGAACAATCATCGGCAGAAAGACACTGGAACTCACTAAAGAAGACACCCACATCCAGGGACAAAGGAGGAGCCGCAATGAGACGGTAGGAGGAGCACAATCGCGTTAAAATCAAATCCCATAAATGCTGGGTGGGTGACTCACAGGCTGGAGAACAGTTATACTGCAGAAGTCCACCCATGTCAGGCTTCCCAACCTGGGAGTCCAGCAACGGGAGGAGGAATCCCCAGAGAATCAGACTTGGAAAGCCAGCGGGATTTGATTGCAGGACCTCCACAGGACTGGAGGAAACAGAGACTCCACACTTGGAGGGCACACAAAACAGTGTGCTCACCAGGACCCAGGGGGAAAGAGCAGTGACCCCATAGGAGACTGAACCAGACCTATCTGCTGGGGTTGGAGGGATGTCTGTAGAGGTGGGGGGCAGCTGTGGCTCACCGAGGAGACAGGGGCACTGGCAGCAGGGGTTCTAGGAAGTGCTCATTGGCGTGAGCCCTCCCAGAGTCCACCATTAGCCCCACCAAAGAGCCTGTAAGCTCCAGTGCTAGGCAGCCTCAGGCCAAACAACCAACAAGGTGGGAACACAGCCCCACCTATTGGCAGACAAGCAGATTAAAGTTTTACTGAGCTCTCCACCGAATCGGATTATAGTCTTACTGAGCTCCGCCCACCCAGCCCTACCCACCATCAGTCCCTCCCATCAGGAAGCACACAGGAGCCTCCTTGATAGCTTCCTCCACAAGAGGGCAGACAGCAGTATCAAGCAGTATCAGCAGTATTTCATCTTGTGGAACTAAAAACCACAGCCGCAGAAAGACAGAGAAAACGAAAAGGCAAGAGACTTTCCACCAGATGAAGGGACAGGATAAAACCCCAGGAAAACAACTCAATGATGAGGAGCTAGGCACCCTTCCAGAAAAAGAATTCAGAATAATGATGGTGAAGATGATCCAGGACTTTGAAAAAAGACTGGATGCAAAGACTGAAAAGTTTACCAAAGACCTAGAAGAATTAAAGAGCAAACAAACAGAGATATGCAACACAATCACTGAAATGAAAAATACACTAGAAGGAACCAATAGCAGATTAACTGAAGCAGAAGGGCGAATAAGTGACCTGGAAGACAGAATGGTGATAATCACTGATGCAGAAAAGAATAAGGAGAAAAGAATTGAAGACAGCCTAAGAGACCTCTGGGACAATGTTAAACACACCAACATTCGCATTATAGGGGTCCCAGAAGGAGAAGAGAGAGAGAAAGGACCTGAGAAAATCTTGGAAGAGATTATAGTCGAAAACTTCCCTAACATGGGAAAGGAAATAGCTACCCAAGTCCAGGAAGCACAGAGAGTCTCAGGCAGGATAAACCCACAGAGAAACATGCCAAGACATGTAGTAGTCAAACTGACAAAAATTAAAGACAGAGAAAAGTTATTAAAAGCACGAAGGAAAAACGACAAATAACATACAAGGGAACTCCCATCAGGTTAACAGCTGATTTCTCAGCAGAAACTCTGCAAGCCAGAAGGGAGTGGCATGATATATTTCAAGTGATGAAAGGGAAGAACCTACAACCAAGAATACTCTACCCAGCAAGGATCTCATTCATATTCGACGGAGAAATCAAAAGCTCTACAGACAAGCAACAGCTTAGAGAATTCAGCACCACCAAACCAGCCCTACAACAAATGCTAAAGGAACTTCTCTAAGTGGGAAACATAAGAGAAGAAAAGGACCTACAAAAACAAACACAAAACAATTAAGAAAATTGTAATAGGAACATGCATATCGATAATTACCTTGAATGTAAATGGACTAAATGCACCAACCAAAAGACACAGACTGGCTGAATGGATACAAAAGCAAGATCCATATATATGCTGTCTACAAGAGACCCCCTTAAGACCTAGGGACACGCACAGACTGAAAGTGAGGGGATGGAAGATGATATTCCAAGCAAATGGAAATCAAAAGAAAGCTGGAGTAGCAATAGTCGTATCAGATAAAATAGACTTTAAAATAAAAAATGTTACAAGAGACAAGAAAGGACATTACATAAAGATCAAGGGACCAATCCAAGAAGAGGAGATAACAATTATAAATATATATGCACACAATATAGGAGCACCTCAATACATAAGGCAAATGCTAACAACTATGAAAGAGGAAATGCAAGGCAGAAATAGAGACACAGATGTAGAGAACAAACATATGGACACCAAATGGGAAAAGCAGGGAGGGTTGGGGGGAATGAATTGGGAGATTGGGATACCAAATTGTTCACTCTAAATATATGCTGTTTATTGTCTGTTAACTGTATCTCAATAAAAGCTCTTAAAAAAAAAGATATCTCTGTAATCAATACAGCAAAAGAAGGAAGGTTAAGCTAAGGAACAAAGCCACATGATATTTACTGAGGCCTATGTAGATGATAGTACAAACATATCAAATAAGTAAGAGGCCAGGAAATAAGTCTGTAAGGAGGAGAAAATAATGGATCTAAAAATCACATCTGAAATACTAAACAAGACATAGTAGAAACTGGATTTTGTATAAACTTATCAAGTGAAAGTTTACATGGAACACTTAGGAATGCATTTACCATTCTACAAATATCTTGTAGAAATGTGTAAATAATATTAGCACAAGAGCTTACAATCAGCAAATATTAAACTGTCAAGCAATGAAGAATGAAAGGACTGCTATCTTAACCTGTCCTTGTTGTCTGCTGCTTAGCTGGACACTCCTTGTTCCAAAACAGTACGTGACACCTGTGACTCTAAAGTTCTAGTTCTGAATCTAAGTACTAGATACTGTAAGAATACAACATAGAGAATGTATTACCAACAAGCTAACTGCAGCAATCTATTAATGATAAAGCATTTTCAGAGAACAAGCTTTATAGTAAACAAATTCTTCTGCAAAAAGGATTACATTGATGAGTCACCACTTAGGGAAGAAAAGGAAATTCCTGGGAAGCCTGCCTTATGGAGAAATTCAGTTTCTAAGCACTACAATGCGTGTCAATAGGGAATCAATTTCCTAAATTAAGCAGCAGCTTCCCAGTAACAAGTTAGTGCAAGTAAGGCTTGGGACTCTCAAAAAGGAGTCTGAAACTCTGTGCTTTTTTAAAGCATGTTGTCTAGCTTGAGAACATATTCAATAATTTAGTAAGCCAGAATGAAACCAAGACAGGAAAAACAAAGAATATGCATTCTCTGTAAATCAATATATGTTTGAGTGCCTATTCTGTTCACAGCTGTCCCAGTGGCTATGTTTGTGCTATCTGATCCCTTTCACTTAAGAAAGGGCCAAAGTGAAGGGTGAGGAATAGGTCAACTATAATGCCAACATTCCCATTCCTGCCCTACTAGGAGTGGCTTGTGATTGGTTAGTCCATGAACATCCATAAACAAAACTCAATCTAATAAGGTCCTTCCCTGGGATTTTTCAAAGTGGAGAGTGTCTTAGTCCATTCTGGATGCTATAATAGAATACCATAGACTGGGTGGCTTATAAACAACAGAAAGTTTATTTCTCACAGTTCTGGAGGCTGGTGACTTCAAGATCAAGTTGCCAGAAGATTTTGTGTGGTGAGGACCTACTTTCTAGTTCACAGACAGTTGTCTTTTTGCTGTGTCCTCAGGTGGCAGAAGGGGTGAGAGGTTTCTCTAGGATCTTTTTTTTTTTAAATAAGGCACTAGTCACCCGGTAAAGACCCCGCCTCCAAATATTATCACACTGGGAATGAGGTTTCAACCTAAGAATTTGGGGGGTATACAAACATTCAGTCTAAAGATAGGAAGTAAAGGAAAATGCCACTCTGTTGGTATAGTGAGTTGAATGGTGACTCCCCCTAAAAAAGATATGTCTGTGTTCTAATCTCCAGAACCCATGATTGTTACCCTGTTTGGGAAAAGGGTCTTTGCAGAGGTAATTAAGGATCTTGAGATAAGATCATCCTGGATTAGGCAAGTGGGCCCTAAATCTAATGACAAATGTTCTGTAAGAGAAAGACAAAGGAAGATTTAAGACAGAAGAGGGTAAGGCCATGTGAAGATGGAGGCAGAAATTGGAGTTATACAGCAACAAGTCACAAAATGCCTGAAACCACCAGAAACTAGAAGAGACGAGGAAAGATTTGCCCCTGGAAACTTTGCAGAGAATGTGGTCCTACTGACATCTTGATTTTAGACTTCTGGCCTCCAGAACTGAGGGAAGATAAATGTGTTGTTTTAACCAACCCAGTTTGTGGTAATTTGTTATGGTAGCCCTAGGAAACTAATACAAGAGGAGATGGTGAACATGTCAGTATGGAATGACAGGTAGTCCTGTGTATTCTCCTATAGAGTCATCATCTGGAGAAGAACATACTAATAACAATTACAGAAAACAGTTATATAGCACTTATCTGCCAGGCAGTGATTTAAACTTTTATATTTAATTTAATTCAATTAATTTAATTCTTATAATAACCCTGAGATAGAAACAGTATTGTCCTCTTTTTAACAGAGGAGAAAACTGGGGTCAAACTTGTCCAAGGTAACACAGCTTATAAGAGGTAGAACCACGAATCTAATCCAGGCAGTCTGGCTTCAGAATATAAACTCTTAACCACTATACTATGTATAGGCCTTACAATAAAGTCAAAATGGAAGGCAGTAATAGGAAAGGGGGTGGGGGAACCAAGAGAGACAGATGCGGACCTGATTGCATTCAAAGTTCTATTTCCACTTGTCCCTGATTTTACCACAAAATGGTAAGTCAATTCCTTTTTTGCCTAAACTAATTCAAACTGAGTTTCTCCAATAACTAAATGGGTCCAACCCAATATACAACATATATAAATTGACAGAAAAGAAATCGAAAAGCAATTGAAAAATATGTCTGTCAAAGGAAAAGAATATTTTTTGTCATTCATCTTTAATATACAAAAGTACAACTTGAGCGTTATTCCAGGGCTTAGAATTTTGGTAGATATTCAACAGGAAACCAAGAAAAGTTAAGGCCAAATATTCTTAAAGTATGAAAAATTCCTAAAATTGAGAAAAAGAACACAAATAGAAAAACAGCAAAAATAAGTTGAAAGACCACTATGAGAAGAAATGTCAATGGACATTAAACACATGAAAAGATGTTCTGCTCATAATGAGAAAAATATAAATTAACATTTCTTTGCTCTCAGACAGATATCTAAACCACTGACCACATTATCGTCTATAAACCTGCCAAGAAACAGGCACTATAATATCTTACTGATGGCAATTCAGAAGGATTATTCCCTGTGACTGGAAATCTAGCAATACATACCAAAATTACATATGAGTTTACCTTTCAACCAGTGACCCCACTTTTAGAAATCCAGCCCAAAGATACTGTAGTAGGCAGAATTCTAAGATGGCCCAAGATTCTCAAGCCTTAAACACCAACATATTGGGTTGGCCAAAAGGTTCATTTGCCTTTTTCTGTAAGATGATTCTAGTAGCACTTGCTTATTATCTTTAACTTCATTCCAAACAATTTTGTTAGACTGTATTGTGACAGCTATCATGTCAGCACACATTTAAAAATCAAAATTAGTGAATCTTTGTTAGCCATTTTAATACTGAAGATGGAAGGAAAAAAGCAATATTTTTAGCATATTATGCTTTATTATTTCAAGGAAACAACTGAAATGCAAGAAAAGATTTGTGTAGTGTATGGAAAAGGTGCTGTGACTGATCAAACGTGTCAAACGTGGTTTGCGAAGTTTTGTGCTGGAGACTTCTCGCTGGACAATGCTCCACGGGAAGGTAGGCCAGTTGAAATTGATAGCGAACAAATCAAGACATTAATTGAGAATAATCAAAGTCATACCATGCAGGAGATAGCCGACATACTCAAAACATCCAAATGAAGCACTGATGATCATTTGCACCAGCTTGGTTAACGTTAATCGCTTTGAGGTTTAGGTTCCACATAAATGAAAAAAAACAAAACAAAACCTTCTTGACCGTATTTCTGCATGCTATTCTCTACTGAAACGTAATGAAAATGTTCCATCTTTAAAACAAATTGTGAGAAATGATGAAAAGTGGATACTCTACAATAATGTGGAATGGACGAGATTGTGAGGCAAGTGAAATGAACAGCCACCAACCACACCAAAAAGCTCGTCTTCATCCTAAGAAGGTGATGTTGTGTATACGGTGGGATCAGAAGGGAGTCCTCTGTCATGAGCTCCCTTCGGAAAATGAAACGATTAATTCCAACAAGTACTAATCCCTATTAGACCAACTGAAAGCAGCACTTGATGAAAAGCATTCAGAGTTAGTCAACAGACAACACATAATCCTCCATCAGGATAATGCAAGACCGCATGTTCCTTTGATGACCAGGTAAAAACTATTTCAGCTTGGCTGGGAAGTTCTGATTCATCCGCCGTATTCACCAGATATTGCACCTTTGGATTTCCATTTATTTCACTCTTTACAAAATTCTCTTAATGGAAAAAAATTCAGTTCCCTGCAAAACTGTAAAAGGCACCTGGAACAGTTCTTTGCTCAAAAAGAAAAAGTTTTGAGAAGATGGAATTATGAAGTTGCCTGAAAAATACTATAAGGTAGCGGAACAAAATGGTGAATACATTGTTCAATAAAGTTCTTGGTGAAAATGAAAAAGGTGTCTTTTATTTTTACTTAAAAACTGAAGGAACCTTTTGGCCAACCCAATAGGTAGTGCTGTGAAGAGATTTTGCAGATGTAATTAAAGCCCTTAATTATTTGATTTTAAGAGGATATTACCAGGGTGGCTCTGTTGCCATCAGATGAGACACTTAAAAGCAGAGCTTTCTCTCACTGGTCACAGAAGAGGAAGTCAGAGAGACTCAAAGCATGAGTGAAATTCTTCGTTGCTGACATGGAGGGAACAATCAGACAAAGCCCTGAAAGCAGCCCTCAGCTGACAGCCCGCAGGAAATCAGGCACTTCAATCCCACAACTGTAACAAACTGACTTCTGCCAGTAACAAGAATGAATTTGGATGTGGATTTTTCCCCAGAGCCTCCAGACAAGCACTCAGTCTGGCCAACATTTTGATTTCAGCCTTGTTAATACTCTGAGCAGAAAAGCCAGGCACACAGTACTTGACTTGTGACCTATAATAAGTGAGTGTTTTAATTTGCTAAGATGGTAGCAATTTGTTATGCAGCAATAGAAAAAAAATTACAGACATACTGGTAAACACAAGACATGCCAAAGCTATTAATTTCGGCATAACTGATAATAGCAAAAGACTTAAAGAAACCAAGGGACCACCAATGGACAACCAGATGAATAAACTCTAGTACATTCACACAATAGGGCACTATGTAACTGTAAAAAAGCATGAATAAGAGCTCTACATACCACTAAGGAGTAATTACAAAGACAGAGGATTAAAAGAAAAACGCAAAGAGCAGGATGGTGTTTGTAGCACACCATCTTTTGCTTAGGAAATCTCGGGTGGGGAGAGAAAGAAAATATATATATATATATATATTCTTTTTTAAAGGGAAAGATAAACCAACAACTAACGATTGTCAGCTACAGAGCAGTACTATAGGATAGAATTTTCTGCAATGATGGAAATGTTCTCTGTGTTGTCCAATGTTGTAGTTATTAATCACATACAACTTCTGGGCACTTGAAAACTTGAAATGTGGGTAGTACTTAAAGGAAATTGATTTCTATTTTATTGTAATTAATTTAAGTTTTAATAGCTACATGTGGCTAGTAGCTATTATATTGAAGATCAAAATCTGCAAGGGGAGAGAGCAAAGTGGGGAATAACATGTAAGCACATTCTGTGAATAAATCTTATTATATATTGGACTCAATATTTTTCTGTAATTTAAAAGAAAAAATTAAAACAAAAATAAAACAACTTCTCTAAATTTAAAACATTCTGAAACAAACCTATCTATCAAGATAGTGGCAGAGCTAGGCAGAGTACACATTTACTTACTTCAAGTGACTTTAAACAGTTATTTTGACTGTAAATCCCCAGTAGCATATATTCTAAGGACAAAACTAAAAGAAATGTCCATGTACATTCACTAACATTATTTTGAAACAATTTACATGTACATTGTAAAATAAAGCAAATAAGTAATTTTTTTCATGTCATTAGAAACCAAACTTTTCTCTGTGAAAAAGAAATAAGTATATAAACAAGTAAGAAGAAGTACCAATATTGGCTCATGACTAATTTTTCTCTCCTACAAAAAGCAAAAACAAAAAAACTACTTCTTCCCCTTGGCTGTCCACTCACTGAAAGGACAGTGAAGGGAATTAGAAATAATGACAAACCTGAATAGTGAACATTCTTAGCACTCAGGTTATAGTTTCTGTACACCATTTCCTACTAAAAGGAACAAGTACTCTTTGAAGATTCCAGGCCTGAACCAGAAAACGTATACAATGAGCCTGAAATATCCTATAAAAGAAATCAAGAAAGAAAAACATCGAACAGCAAAAGGACTCAGTAGCCAAAGAAATAATATCTTGACCATCAAAAGCAATAATGACTGCATTGAATTGAAACATATATGCAAAATCTAAAGTTCATAATGATAATAACAATTATAAAACCTCCCTTTGGGAGATTACTAGAACACCAATTAATTACTCTGCAAATTAAAAAACAGAACCAAGCATTTATTCTGCCATTCCTAAAAGAACTGTATTTCAGGATTCCCTTTATTAAATAATTCCAGTTAAATACAAAAAAGAATGACAGAACTAGAAGCACCATTTCACACCTCTGAACCAAACAATCAGTACAACTCATGACAAATAACCTAGTTTCTCCAATAACTTAATTGCATGGAAACAAAAGGGAAGAATAAGACTTGAAAGTACATAATGACTGAATGCAACATGTGGACCTTGTTTGGATCATGACTTGACCAATTATAAGAAAGACATCTTTGAGACAACAAGGGAAACTTCTATATAGACTGCATTAGATATATCAGATACTATGAAAGAACATGGACTATGTATGGAGACAAAGGGAAATCAGCAAATATTTTAAACAACAGAATGATGGCATCTGGTTTTCACTTTTTAAAGGATCATCTTGAGGATAAATCCTGAGTTGAGACTGGAAGAAAAGGCAGTTATGATCTCACCGGAGCAATCTAGACAAGAATTGAGGGTCTAAACTAAGGTGGTCTTAATAGAAATAGAAAAAGTAAACAAGATGAAGTCATTAAAGAGAGAAAAATCTATAAAAAGTGAAAAATTACCATAAACAGGAGTCAACAATGACTTCTAGGTTTCTAGCTCATTCAACTTTGTGAATAATGGTGCCATATGCTGAGACAGAAAAATAAGAAATGGAATTGACTTAAGATAGAAAAAACATTATATTCAGTTGCAGACATGATAAGACTAAGAATCCTATGAGTTTTCCTGATATCAATTAGCTGGTAGAAATCTGGGTATAGACCTCGCAGTCAAGCAAGTAGTATAGGTCAGAGAGTTGTCAGTGTACCAGTGAAGCCACGGAACTGGATGAGATGAACCTAAAGGACATAAGACAGAGAAAGGCAAGTCCACAGAGGAGACCAAAGGAGCTGTATGAGAACCAGAAGTAGTGCCATAGTCAGAAGAGAGTGACAATGAGGAGGAATGGATCAACTGCACTAAACGCCACAAGGTGGTAAATTAGGTTAAATGAAGGGGGAGGTTTCATCGGATTAGGGAATTACATATTTATTAGTGACTTTTGACAGAAAAGTTTCAGTAGTTGGTTAAGCAAGGCACCAGATTAAGTGGCTTCTAGAGTTGATACAAGAGAAAGAAGCTGAGACTTCAAGTATAGGCAATTTTTTCAAGACGCTTTTTGGCAAGCAAACAAAAAAGAAAACTATACTGTGAGAGCTAAAAGATGACATAGATCAAGGGAGTTTTTTTTTTTAATAAGGAGAGTGTATACATGTTTAAATGATGATAGGAAGCAGTAATTCTTCTACTTAAAATGTAGTGTCATTGAGAAATATGGACTAACAAAACTATTGAATATTTGCAGTTAAGTGTTTTAAGACTAAATAAAAGACCAATCCCTACATAAGTGGAAAGATATTTTTGACTACGCACTGTAGAACATACACAAAAACTTGAAAACAAACATCCAAGCCATTGCTTTAGATTAAATAACAACTCATTTGTACGTGTGTTCCATAATAGATTTCAATAAAGGCAATAACATTAGAAATATTTTCAAACACCATTCACTGGGTATCTACTATGTTCTACATGTAAATACGACTAAGATATCCTATTTTCTCTCAGGCACTCATAGTGTAGTAGGGAAGACAAGAACATAAATGGCTAATTATAAAACTACTTAAGGAGTGCCAAGATAGAAGTAAGGATAAGATAAAATTGGAACACTTCAAGAATATAATAGCTTAATGATAAAAATACCTATCTTTATATCTTCATATAAATTATCAAAAGTTTCCCAAAGGAGGGAAAATTTAAAAAAATAAAATGTTTAGGGTCAACAAGAATTAGAAGAATTCAAAATGTCAAAACCATATTAAAAAAGACAACACACAGGACAAAGTGACCAGAAAATAAAAGTAATGATTAACAGAATTTCAGAACTAAATAATTCTTTTACTAATGCATATATACACATATTTATGTGTGTTCAATTCATAAACTTACCCAAAGATGAGGAACTAAATACCTTTGAATGATTAAAACAAGTTACCCATCTTGGGAGTATGAATATAAAATAAGTCTCAAATTAAATAAATATGTATATACTGCCCTTATGGGGCAGTAATACATAGTTGATTTTAAATATAAGCAGAAAATGTACTGGACTCCTTGGATACAATTTATTCCTAATTATCTTAGCCAATGAAGGGGCAGTACTGGTGTGACTAAAAATAATTCATACACATACTTCTATATATGCCAAATCTCCTTCCTAGTTGGGAAGCCTCAACTTTGTTATTTCAATAGGTGCCACCACTGTTAGACAGTCTAGATCAAAGACTCCATTTATAGATAATTCCGAATCTAACATTCTATAATAGGTAAATAAATCAGTCTTTAAATGTGATTTAGTATACCTTTTTTTCTGTTAAATTGCATTTTTACTACAAATCTTAAAAAGTAACACTATAAAAGTGAAAGATTAAAAGAAAATGACTTACGATAATACTTGTTGGGACTTCACGAAGAGAATATTCTGCTTTATTAGGAAGACTTTGATTGCCTACCAGCTCATAAACAGCAGGATAAGATAAAAGGTTCACCAGTGCTAGAAAAGACTAGAGGGAGAAAAAAAACAATCATTCAAATGGTGTATTTTTTTTTTTCAACCACATCCACAGAGGGCAATGCGAAGGGCAGTTTTTAAAATAAGCCTAATCAATCCATACAACTGAAATATATGCATCTATGATAAGCACAAAATTGTTAACATCAACAATAATCTATGTGCTAACAAGGCATAATAACTGTAACAAAACATAAATGAGAGTTGGAAAATACTTTAAAATATCACATAACTCTTGAAAGTTTGGTTCTAACAAAAAAATGAAAGGAGCCATCTTTTTCATTCTTCCCATTGTTGTATCTGATGTGTAAGAAAATATAAGAAAAATACTTTGGGGCTCTGGAGCAAGATAATAATAAATTCTATACATTATAGCACTTAGGTCACAAGGCTATCTTTATCCTTTAATTACATTCACTGGAAATCCAAATAAGCTAATTATAGTTATTAGAAAAAGCCATGGCTGTTCCTATCAAAACCAGCTCATTTTCTGGTGCAATCTTACCAAGTTAATCTCTCCATGAAATTTTTAAGCTCCTGCTCTTGTCTTATTGACAAGAATCTGAATATTTTTCTCCGGCACGGTTCATTCTTTGGATCCCCTGTGCGAAATCATTTAGTGGTTGCCCATTACTAAACATCAGATCTAAACTCATTAGCATGACTTTCAAAGTACTTTACTAATTGACACCCTTCTTCTCTTCACAGTCTCAAAAGCCTCAATTCCCATTAAGTTTCTTCAGCTTGAAGTCACCACTGCAGTCAATCAAATCTGCCTGTGGTCTCCTTCAAGTGACTGCCACATACACAAGCTTCTCTTATACTACTAACCAGCTCCCTCTTGCCCTCCCACTGACTCATTATCCTACTTCATAAGCTTTCCAATTAAGTTTATCCACCTCTGGAAGGCCTATATTCTGCCAGTACTTGTATATTTAGTTTGTATTGTATTAACTGCACTTATTTGTAACAATTAATTTTCTGCTTGTCATTTTAAAATGTTCACTGGACTCAGAAATTTTGAGGATCAAATACATTAAGAACTTTCCCTAAAATCAGAACAGAGATAATTAAAAGAATAGTTAATTCAATCTCTCATTTAATAGATGAGAAAATTTGAGGACCAGAGACGTGAAATGACTTGGCCAAAGACATATAATCAAAAAACTGATAGAACTAATTGTACTTTCTTATTTCCAGGCTAAGATTACTCATTACAAAACAGATAATCTTCAGACACTATTTAACAGTATCACCCTTGCCCCACAGTCCTGGCTGTTCAACAAAATGTTCTGTGGTGACAGAAATGCTATGTTCTGAACTGTACAATATGAACAGTCACTAGCTACATGTGACTACTGATGAGCATTTAAGATATGATTAGTGTAACTGAGACTGAATTTTTAACTTTAGTTTTAAATTTACATAGCTACGTGGGGCTATTGTCTATCATATTGTATAGAGAGAAGGAGAGAGGAACTGGACTGAAACTTTTAAATGTACCTTATTATATACTGAAGTTACATCATTGTTTCCTAAAATTTAAACCACAATATAATTAAACCCCAAAAGAAAACAGAATCCCCAGGGAAGAATAATATCTAGAACTGCAAGCTGGGCACTAAGACTGTTTGCCAAAGTGAGTTATTTCTAGATCTTTCAGCACATTGCTTAGGGGATTATACAATTTTTTTAAGGAGAAAAGTTAATTATTAGTTTATACTGACATTTCTAATTCAAAGTCAAAGAAGTTAAATAAAATCCCTGTAACCCTAAATTTGAGTTAGAAATATTTCTTAGGGATTAAGAATTAGCACTGTATCACTTTATGTACCCATATAGATTTGTATAACATTTTATAATTTGCTTGTCCTATATGATATAGCTGTCATATGTTACCTTTAAGCAGAAAATAAATCCAACTATATATCAGTTTTCCTTTAAAGAGTCACATGTACTTACAAGAAACTGAGAAAAACAACAGGTGAATGAGTAAACAACTATTTGAAATTTCTTCTTTTAATCCTAAAAACTCAAATACGTATCAGGTATTTTCCTTCAACCTAAAAACATTCCTTTAGTTTTATCTGAAATGCAGGTCTGCTGTAAAATATTTTCTCAGCTTTTATTTTAAATTTATTTCGTTTTCATTATTGAAGAGTACTTTTGCTGGATATAGAAATCTAGGTGGACTTTTGCTCTCCCTTCCCAGCACATTAAAGTTGTTTCGTTGACTTCTGGCATGCGCTATTTCTCATGAGATGTTAGCAAAGTTTTCTGCCGTTCCCCTGTATGTAATGTGTGATTTTCTATGGCTTCTTTCAAGATTTCCTCTTTAGCTTTAGTTTTCAGCAGCTTATGTGTCTACAATGAGCCTTTCCGTGGTTTCTTCATATTTTTACTTTCCATCTTTGCATACTCTTCCTTGGATTTACTAAGTTTTTTGATCTACAAATTTATACCTTCCAGTAAAGTTGGAAATTTTCAGCTATTATTTATTCAAAAAACTTTCTGCCCCATTCTCTCATATTTCTGGTATTCCAATCACACATACCTTAATCCTTTTGATAAGGTCTCAGAAAAGACAACTTTTTCCTAATCTTTTTCTCTGCTTTTTGGACTCTAATTTCTGTCAATTTATCCCAAGTTCACTGAATTGAGACGACATTTTTTCTTTTGTTTCTTTAAACCTTATGTCAAGCTCACCTAGAAAATTATCTCAGATAACTGTAGTTCTAGAATGTTAGTCTGGTTCTTACAATAGTTTCTGTTTCTTTACTAAGATTTTTAATTTGCTCATTCATTACAAGCATATTTTCCTTTACATGCTATTTATGATAACTGCTCTAAAATTCTTAGCAACTAATTCCAACTTCTACATTTCAGTCAACCTCTATCAGTTGCCTCTTCCCAGAAACATTTTTTTATTCTTCACATGTCTAGTAATTTTGGGTTATATTCCATGTGTTGTAAGGATATATTATAGGGATGCAGATTTTGTTATATTCCCTCCAAGGAGTGCTGATTTTATTTTAGTAGTTAACATGACTGAACTCAAACTCTAAATTCTGACCCCTGTGGTGGGTGAGATCTGTTAAGTTCAAGTATATGGTTGGAGGGACAGTCACATATTTGGACAGAGTATACACACAGTTTGGAGGGCCTGATATATGCCTCTCTTTCCAGGCCCTCCTTCCATATTCCAGTTGTCATGTAGCCCTAACCTTTGTTCTGTGGTTTTTCAAGCTTGTTACAGTATGGATTTCTGTCTGTGGAGCACCAACTGGTTCTTGCCCTCAGGTGAAAATATGTTAAATCCAGAATCTCTAGCAGTAACATTCTCTTCATCCACATATTGACTTCTCTCCATTCTTTGCCTATTTTCAGATATTCCAGTGCTGTTAACCAGTTGGCTTATTTTTTCCTGAGTTTAAGTGTTTTCTCCTGGAGGAAACTAGTCTACTATTACAGAAAGCAGAAATTCTGATTTTCTAAAACTTTTATGACATCCTTTGAATGAAAATTAAGCTACCATAAAGTCAAAGTCAGGAAGCATCATTTAATTTCAATGAAAACTGGTGAACATGTTAAATATATAAAATCCATTAAATTATAATAGACCATAGAGTGCCTATGAATTTTTTTTTCCATATTACTATACACTACAGCATCTTCTGCCCATCCCCTTCTTCAAATAATCATGACAATTTTCTATTAGATTCAAGTCCAAGTGTAAAAGGCTTCCTTTGTTTTGGTTGGTTGGTTTTGGCTTTAGCTTTGTTTTTTACTTCCAGTTTTATTGATATAATTGATATATAACACTGCATAGGTTTATGGTGTACAGCAGAATGATTTGACTTACATACATCAGGAAATAATTTCCATAAGTTTAGTGAACATCTAACATCTCATATAGATACAACATTAAATAGAAAAAAATTTTTTTCCTTGTGATGAGAATTCTTAGGATTCACTCTCAACAATTTTCATATAACATAAAGCGGTGGTAATTACATTAATTTATGTTTTACAATACATCCTTACTACTTATTTATAACTGAAAGTTTGTACGTTTTGACCACTTTTACCACCATAAAGATATTACATTATTATTGACTATATTCACCACTCTATACATTTCATCACATTGACTCATTTACTTTGTACTAAATGTCTGTATCTCTTAATTTCCATCACCTATTTCACTCATTCCCCCACCCCATTTCCCTCTGGCAACCACCTGCCTATTCTGAATCTATGACTGTTACATTTGTTCATTTGCTTCATTTTTTAGATTCCACATATAAGTGAAATTATATGGTATTTGTCTTTCTCCTTCTGACATTTCACTTAGCATAACACCTTCTCAGTCCATCCATGTTGTCGTAAATGGCAAGATTTCTTTCATTCTATTCCATGGCTGGGTAATATTTCATTCTATACCTATACCACACCTTCTTTATCCATTCACACATCAATGAATGTTGAGAGTTTCATAAATGAATGTTGAATTTTGTTAAAAGATTTTTCTGCATCTATTGAGATGATCATATGATTTTTATTCTCCAATTGTTAATGTGGTATATCACAACTGATTTGCAGATACTGAACCACCCTTGTATCCCTGGGATAAATCCACTTGATCATGGTATATGATCCTTTTCACATATGGTTGAATTTGATTTGCTAGTATTTTATTGAGGATTTTTGCAACTAAGTTCAGTGATATTGGCCTGTATTTTTTTTCATAGTCTTTTGTTTTGGAATCAGGGTGATGCTGGCCACATAGATTGAATTCTGAAGCATTCCTTTCTCTCAAACTTGGAATAGTCTGAGAAGGAGAAGCATTAGCTCTTTAAATGTTTGGTATAATTTACCTGTGAAGCCATCTGATCCTGTACTTTTGTTTGTTGGGAGTTTTCTAAAACTTACTGATTCACTTTCATTATTGGTCATCTGTTTATATTTTGCATTTCTTCCTGATTCAGTCTTAGGAGATGGATAAATTCCTAGAAATGTACAATTTCTTCTAGGTTGTCTGCTTTATTGGCATAAAATTGTTCACAGTAATATGATTTCTGTGGTATTGGTTGTAATTTCTTTTTCATTTCCATTTTATTTGGAGCCTTTCTTTTCTTAAGAAGTCTGGCTAAAGGTTTGTTAATTTTATCTTTTCAAAAAAAACAGCTCTTAGTTTCACTGATCTTTTGTATTTGTTTTTTAGACTCTATTTCTGCTTTGATTTTTATTATTTCTTTCCTTCTATTAAATTTGGGTTTGTTTGTTCTTTTTCTACTTCAAGTCAGCATTTGTTGTTTTGCTTTTTTAATATGTCTGGTATGTATTATGTTTATTAATTGAGAAAAATTAGAGTAAGAATATCCTAAAAGAAAAATGCCTTTCCACAACAATTCCCAGGGAACACTGGTATTTCTGTCTTTTACTAAGTTTATTTTAAAAATAAAAATTTAGAAATCAAAGAAAGGAGGGAAAAAAATTTAGGAAAGGCTGCTGATTGTAACAATATGGATTACGGTCCGGATAAAGTAATTTGAGAGAGATACTTAAAATCTATACATTATTAGTTAAATCATTTCTTACCTTTTGACAGCTTCGGTCAATAGAGTCTACTGGAGTAGATCTGGGATGGGTTACTCTAACGTCATCTCTTCCACATTCCAGACTGGCCCATAATTCAGTTAGAAGTGCATTAATAAATCCTAAGAAGAATTTTACATCATATTTACATTACCTCTTTTGGATTATGGAGGAAGACAGTTATCCTTCTGAAAAGACTGGTCCACAATGACAAAAGACATACTTGTACCCTGTACAAGAAATAACTTCTGGACTTCTCTGGTGGCGCAATGGTTAAGAATCCACCTGCCAATGCAGGGGACACGGGTTCAATCCCTTGTCTGGGAAGATCCCACATGCCACGGAGCAACTAAGCCCGTGAGCCACAACTACTGAGCCCATGTGCTGCAACTACTGAAACCCACACACCTAGAGCCCGTGCTCTGCAACAAGAGAAACCACCACAATGGAAACTCGGGCACCACAATGAAGAGTAGCCCCTGTTCACCACAACTAAAGAAAGCCCACAGGCAGCAACAAAGACCCAATAACAAAAAACAAACAAACAAAAAACAAACAAAAAAGAAAGAACTTCTAGCCTTGGTAGAAATTATATCTGCTATTGTTAATATACATTTATGATGCCTCATTATCATATAACTAGTTAACGACTAAACTCTCAGAGACTATTTCCCTAAAGGACTGAATTTTGAGTCCCAGTTTTTATCCTTTAGTCAATAACCTCTCTGAGCATGTTTTCCTGAAAAAAAAAATAAGTAAATAAGGTTTCCATGTTACTCTGCAAATGAGCCAATAATGAAATGCAGCCTGAAAGCTGGGCTGTATGTGTATAAGGAAGGAGATATCCAGGAGGCATAGTAGGCAACCGAAGAGTGTAAGTGTGTTCCCTTTCTCTAATGTAACTATTTTTTTTGTATTTCCATATGCTTAGAACAATTCTCCATTTCATACAACTTTTGACTCTATACAGTCTTTAAATTCTCCTGAGTCAGATACTATAAATCTAAATGAAAGTGATTATTAAGCCTGATTATCAAAGTCTTTTATGAGGAATCAAAGAATACAGGAAAGTGTAAAACAGAACACCTAATCATAAAATCAGTAAGTTCGTAATAACACATTAGAGCAGAAATGGTACTCTGCTATAACAGAAAATATATAGGCTCTGAAATCGAAAATATCAGGGTTCAAATTACAAATCTGCCAGCTTATTAGTTATATGTCCTAGAATCTTTTGACTTCGAAGAGCATCAGTTCCCAATTTGAAAACTGAAAAAGTGCTGCGTTTGAGGGTTTCCATAAAGTATAAATGGGATATACATTCTCTGATATACACAGAGTTCCTAATACAGTACCAAAGACATCATAGGAACTCAAGCAGTGTTAATCCTCCTTCCTTTGTCTTGTGAAAACCTGTATTTAATCCTCTTAAGAAAGGTTGGATACTATGAGGTTCAGAAGCTTAATGACTAAACCAACAGGGAAATCTGGGATTGAATCCAGTCTTCAAATGGTTCCATTAATGCGCCCCTGAGTACTATAAGTATATTGGATTTTATTCTAAGTAAAAGAGTAAGTGGCTCAGCTTAGGACAGCTTCTGCCAAGAAATGTGTTTCATAATATAAGTAGTTGAAATTTAGTTCAGCCAAAAAATATTTAAGCTACACTATAGAAAAATGTTTTCATCTGAGGAGAGAATCAATAGTAACCACTGATGTTATGATTCTTCACTTCTAAGACTTAAATATAATCACAGCATCTCTATTAGAGATTACATTTTGTCTCTGGTTCAGGGTTCAGATAATCTTAATATACAATATATTAAATCGCCAATGTTTGAATGTCTTAAAAATCGAATCTGCAGTAGACAAGATTCAATACATGCCAACTGCAAACTCCAAAAACAATGGTGAAAATTCAGTGGGTGAGAGAGAATCTTTCAAGAAAGGAAGAGAAAAGGGAATAAGAAAATGGCATGTATGTGTGATAACTATTATGACTGTAAATCTTGATTCATATATAATTCACTGAAACTGAGCATTAAATCCTATCAGATGCAATTATACCAAGACAGTATGACAAATTTTTGATTTATAAGAGTGAGGCTTCTTAAAGCCATCAAGTATATCTCAGTTTAGGTAATTATGCATCATTTTCTGAGGGAAAAAAAGAAGGTATATATATTTTGCAGAGAAAAAACTTCCCAGTGGGATTTCATGGAAGAGAAAAGATAAAAAAGAAGTCCCAATACATTCTTTTACCTAAGGCCTAACTTGGGAAAAAGAACTTTAGAGTGAAATACCTGATACTTGATCATGGCAGTTAAACTTTATATTCACTCACTCATTTTATTTAAATTATAATTCTAAAGAACTTACCTGAACTTTGTAGTGCTTTTGCACCTGCTGCTGTTGATGCCACTTGTGTAACCAAAACTCCATAGCCAAACTTTTTATGCCTGCTGATCTAACACAAATAAGGAATAATGAGAAGCAGGAAAGCAGAGCAGGCTAATATTTTATTTACATGTTACATGTAGAGTTACTGATTTCTTTATTAAAACGTTACCTTCCAAGTAAAGATAACAAGAGCAGAAAAAACTCAAACTATAACAATCAGTGAGTTAATATTAATGTAATATTTTTGATAATCTTATTTCTAGATCTAGGTTCTGGTACCAGCCCTGAAACTAAGTTGCTTCATGACCTTAAACAAGTCATTATGTCTCTAAATCTCTTTATATATAAAATAGGGGACTTTGGACCAGATGAAGAGAGATTCCTTCAAACTCTAATTTCTGTTATCCTACTATTTTACTCTTTAGGTTGGTTCTTCAATAATAAATTCTCATTAATTAATCTGTATTGACTGCCAGTTTTTTAACTGGGCTTTCAGATATACAACTTTAAAAAGGACAATGGTATCTTCTTAAAAATGACAATTATAGAGGCAATGTGACTTTTTTTTCCTAAATAAGGAAGTTATACACATGCACACACACACAATCCTCATTTAACATACAGGTTTCTAAACAGCACTGTAGAAAACCTTAAATAATTTATTTCACAAAGAATATCATACATGTATTCATAGTAAAGTTCAGAAGGATTTCTTAGCAGAAATCAGAATAAGGCAATAACAAAGACATTATAAAATATTTCTCCTTCCTCAGACTTTATAGGTCAGTCTGATCCTAGGCTAAGTGTTTGACTTCTAAACAGAGCTAACTATTTAGATTTGCATTTTTTAACATTTCATTAAAAAGATAAGGATATGTTTTTATCAAATTTTTAAAATATAAACTATACATTCTGTTTTAAGGGCAAAAAACAAAGGTGGGGGAGGAGTAAAAGACCATGGGAAAGAATTAGGTTTATTTCTTAAATTTTTTTGCTGCTCATCTCTATAAATTTGCCTTCCTTTTCCATTTTTATTACTCTTATTTTCCATTTTCCTTAATTTATCATCCATTAGTTCTGGAGTGAGATAACACAGAAGTACAGCAAGATAAATGTCAATCCTTTTCCCACTTGCCTTCTTCCACAATAATGTAAAAAATACCTTACTCATCAGTCACCCCAATGACCCTGCTGATTCAGATATTAGCCATAGGGGTCTCCCAGATCAACACTAAATACTAAAAAGGAAGAGGCAGACAAAACCTTTAGAGAAGTTAGAGGGGCTTCACTAAACAAGACTTAGATTTCATGGACACTGTTAAGACTAATCTGAGTTCTAGTATTACAGCCATCAATAACTAGAACACAATCAGATCATTTATAACCAGCCCAGATCTCCACTTTCTCTTCAGCAAAATCAAGGAAAGTCTAGTTGCTTTCTTATAACTGAGAATCTAAATTTTAAAAAGATGTCTTGAATGGTATAAATCAACATTAAAGTACTGTACTAAATTATATAGCTGTAAGTTACTGAGGTCCAGGGAACAATGTCTTCTATTACAACAGTGTATTACAAAGGAAGACCAGATTGTTTTAAAATTTATGAATATAAAAAAATGACATCTAGTCCTAGGTGTATTATCACAGTAGTAAAAAGCTATGTCTGCATGGCCTCAAGAATCTGAATGACAAAGAAAAATGTCTTTGAGTTGCTTGAATGTTTTCAAAAATGGAAAAAAAAAAAAAAAAAAAGGAAACCCAAATGGTTAACCGGTACACAAGGAGAAATTCAAACTCACCAGCAGACCAAAACACAATTTATGTAAATAAACTTTAAAAGCCTGAAAAACTTCTATATTTGCTATAATCTGAATGTGTGTCTTGCCAAAATTCCTATGTTGAAATCCTAAGCCCCAGAGGTGATGGTAGGAAGTGGAGCCTTTGGAAGGCTATTAGGTGTGAAGGTAGAGAGTACTCATGAATGGGATTAGTGCTCTTATAAAAAAAAGATCCCAAGAGGCCCTAGCCCCTTCTGCTAGCTACAATAAGAAGTCTGAACCATCAAGAAATGATAGCTTTGAGAGATAAAAGAAATCCTTTTAAAAGCATACCTATGATCCTAAGAAGCCCTGATGTCTAGAAATATTTACTGTAACAGCAAAAAGATAAATATACCTCAATGAATCTCTGACAAATAAAATTTATAATAAATTTAGCCCTTTAACAGTAGCAATAATAAAACCCTCTACAAATATATGTCTTTTAAAATGTGACCCCTAAACTCCCATGACACATACATTTAGACCCAAAAGATTTTTCTCCTGGAATTCTACCGAGTTTTAGTACAGCCAGATGTTTGATGTCATATTTATAAAACATCTGGATGATTAACTGAGTTTTTCAATTTCATCCAGTTGTTTTAGCCTGTAAAATACTCATAGATACCAACGTCAACTCTTTAATGCTTTCCTGAAAAAAAATCAAGTTAAATATTACAATGCTATATGGCTTTTTAATTGAGGTTTAATAATCTCTTCTCACAAAGAAAACAGAACAATGTTCTTAATGGCTTTTACAGAAACAAAAGTTCCTTTTGCCTGTGGCAGATGGTAATTCGCACCTGTAATTTTTTTGCGTATCGACTGAACATAAATGTCACACATTCACTGAGGGCACCTGTTCTTTGAAGAAGTTGTAGTCCTTTGGGAGTGGCAGCAAAATTTAGTAAATCACCTAACAAATTCTCTTCCCAAGCCATACTGAAAGAGGTAAAAAGAAAGGTATGAACGTCTTTATTATATTCAAAACTGAAAAAAAAATCTCAGCGTAATACTAAATAACAATTAAATTTATAGAGTATATGTTGGCTGCAAAGTACTCAAATGTTTAAAAATAAGGCAAACATCATGGTTTCCCTGACAGTGAGTTGTTTTTCTTATTTCTTCTATCCAATAATTTTCCTTCACTAAAGGAGTCAAATATTAACCACAAATGTCAGCATTTTCATTACACCTAGATTCCCTCAACCAGGCCTTGATTTCATTCTGTTTTCCTACTATAATTCTGCTGTGCCTGGATTCCCCAAGCCCCAACTCTCCACTAAACTTTCTTTTCATTAACGAGTATCTGTCTTCTGACTTTCTAAAGCATATCAGTCATTTTATCTTTATTTTCATCGGTTCCTAGTTTTACTTTTGGAGAATAACATTTTTTCTCAGATTTATTCTGAAAGGCCAGTAACATTCTCCAGAGAAAAAGAAAACAAAAACAACTTGAGACATTCAGAAAACACATAGTACACAGGAGAGTCAGAGCTAGAAATTTCGAAACACAGGAGGGGATATCAGCACTTCATCCAAAGTACCAGAAGTAAGAGAAAATTTTCTACCCACCCTACTGAATATTCCTACTTGCCTACAAAGAAAACTAGGTATTAAAATAGGTCAAAATCAAATGTTTATATGTACAGTGAAACAGAGCATGGAAAAGTGTGCCTGTTTTTGCCCAAGGAAGTTTCAGAAGCATGTTTTGAAACTGGTAAGAGATTTGAAACCTAGAACTTTTCTGATCAAAAAAGGAACAACCAGCACATGTTGACACATACCCACCTCTGCTGGTCACAAAGCAATGGTCAAATATATAACTATGTTCTAACACCAAATACATATCCCTTGGACAAAAAAGGAGGACTAGTTCTGAGGCAAATGTAGGCAATGGAAACCAAATTTGACTCCAATAAGATATAAAGGACTCAAAGAGTTACATACAAGATGTATGACCAGTGGTAGGCTCACTGCTTAAGACTCATGACTGGGTAAGACTACGAAAAATAGTATATGTTTTAACTAAAATTAAAATATATAATTTATATAAAGAAAATATATAAACAAAATACTTATATATGTATAGAACTCGGGCTTTTGACAAGTCATAAGCCTAGGGAGATATGAGGATACAGAGAAAGCTTCATTTCTAGAAATGAGCAGATAATCAATTCATCGTCTAACTTTTAACAGTATATGCAATATCCTCATCATCACCAACAGGAGCCTCAAAATGCTAATTAATATAATCTTAATTTAAAACATGGAGGTGAAAAAAAAAACATAAAACTTCTGGACAGGGAAGAAAGAACATAGAAATAGAAAGGAAAAATGAGGGAGGAAAGCAGTGAAGGAAAAAAAGACTCATTTTAAAATGAACTTGCAATCAAACTTCAAAAGACATCTAAAGCTAAGAGCCAGCAGAATCAATGTTCATTAAATGAATCCATTCCGGCTGAAATAAAGTCATTATTTCTAAATTATTTATGATGCTTAAAGGAAATTTTTTAATCTTCCATTAAAACTGAAGCAAAAAGCACAAATGAAAAAGATACTAAAAAAAAAACTGGAAATCTTGAAAGTATTTAAGGAAAAAAAAAACTGAAAAAGCAAATGGAAAAAAAAAAGTAAAAAAAAAAAGCAAATGGGAAATCTCTCAGCCACAAATAATTATTGAATTGAATGGTAGCTAGATAAGAAATAAACATTTGAGAAAACAGATGAGACAGAATATACTAAAAGGTATAAATACATCTAGTGAAAGCTCCAAAAGAATAGAAGAAATATTTGAAAAACACTACAAATTTTTTAGATTTGAAGAAAGATACCAGTCCAGGCTATTGATCAAAAGAACCTTCAAGGTACCAAGTAGGAGTTAATCAATTATACTCTAATATAAAATAAAAATTTAAAAAAAAAGTAAGCAGGATAAACTTAAATCACACAGAAATAGCAAACATCCCAAAAAAGAAATTAAAGGCTATGAGAGGGGAAAGCTATGATGCATAAAATAAAAGTGATTATACCAACAGATTTATCAGTTACTACTTGTTCTAGAAGACAGTAGAATAAAGCCTCAAATACTAATAAGAAATGATTGTCTATCAAAACTTTTATACCCAGATAAACTACCATTTAGAGAAAAGAAAATGTGACACCTCAAAAGCTGTGGACAGGGGGTGAAAGTGCTTTGTGTGGGCTGGAAGGAGAATAGCTATTATCAGACATAGAGAGATAAGGACAGTTTACTACCCTCAAATCCTTAAGAACAATTAAAGGATAAATATATTTAGAAACTTAAAAACATACTTCATTAGGAAAAAAAGTGAGCCTATCAGAAAGAATGGCCTACAAGTCTCAAAAAATGGTGTAAAATAATAAATGTGTCAACAAATTTAATATCTGTGTAAAGAAATAAATCAGCTGGTTAAAAAACATAAAACCAAAATTCTAGATAACTATAACAAGACAGAGTCATGGAGTATTTAGAGGAACACTAACTGGTCAAAGTATGCTAAACTCTATATTGCTTTTCAAAGCATGATATAAATACCAATTACTTTATACTTTCTTAGAAAAATATACAGTTAAATATATATTGAGAATTTAGGAACAACTACTTAAAAAGAGAAACAGAACAGTGACTTATAAAGTCAAAACCAAGGGAAAAACAGGATAAAATTTACTGATCTAAGATAAGGCAATAAAGGGGGAAAAGCCAAGAAAATGGAATAAAAATAGAAAATACAAAATAAGAAAAATAAGCCCCAAATATCAGCATTGCAAAAATGTAAAAAACTTAAACTCATCTAATAAAAAATAGAGATTGTCAGATGGCATAAAAATTCAAAGTTTACTGCTCTGAATAACAGGAAATAAGGAGATGAAAAAAATACTTTGTGTTAACAGGCTGACCTAATCTCCATCTAAACTCCTTTTTCATCAACTCCCATCCAGCAAGAAGTGGCCATACAGCAAATCCAGTGAGATGTTCACAAAAAATATTAATGAAAAGAGATACCTCCCCTAAACAAAAGACAAAGCATCATATTAAGAAGTCATTTGTCTCTACAACCATTTTCCTCTTTGAAAGTAGCTGAGAGATCTAGAGGTTAGCCATTGTACAAACTTGAGGGCAAAAAACAGACATTAGTGATGAATAGAAAAAGAAGGATGGGTCTCAAACAGCATCAATAAGTCAATGCCTGGATAGTATTCCATAAGACTTCTTGCTTTATGAGAAAAAAAAAAAAAAAGGTGTTACTGAGCTATCTGCAAACAGATACATTCTTAACTAATGTACTCTGCAAATACTAACTAAAGCAAAGTATATTTAGCAATATTAGTAACATACAATATAAAACAAGGCAAAGCAGTAATGAAATACTACATAATAAAAAGTTCCCAAGAAACTGAATTATGTTCATAATAACTTAAAATATGTGTAAAACAAAACCCCAGAATTACAAAGAGAAATGGACTAATCAACTTTTATAGTGAATGACTATACATAAACAGACAAAATATTGGTGGAAATATTAAAAATTTAGAATATCTCTATCTACTTACAATAAAGAACATAAAAGCACAGATTTTTGTTTTAACTGACCCTGTACTACAACAGAAAATCTCAACCAGCCTAAAAGGATACATATCATGCAATCCATGTTTTCTGAAAAGAATAAAAATGAATTCGAAATCATCAGTAAAATATAGTAGTAATAAAAAGAAAAGTATGTTTGAAAACTTAAATGTATTCCAAATATTTCATGGATTTAAAGAGTAAAATCAAGATAGAAATTTCTTAATGTTTATAAAAGCTTAATAAAGAAAGTGCTACATATCAAAATATATTCAAGTTGGAATGGCTGATGCAGATTCCTTCTTTTAATATCCATTCTCAATCCCCTTTTCACTTGCTTTCCTGTACTACTAAAGCAAGGGAAGAAGAGAAGATAGACAGGAAAAGAGAACATTAGTGAAATCAAAATCTGGTCTTTGAATAAACTAATGCAAATAAATTGGTGAGAGGTTGGGGAGAGGCGGCAAAAAATACTAAGAATCAAAAAAGGAGAAATAATTACAGCTAAAGAATTCTTTTAACATCACAAGAATACTTTGAACAAATTAACACCAAAAAAGCAAATATTCAGATTTAAAAAAAGGTTTTTTTTAAATATACAGTCAAAAGTCACTCAAGCAGAAGTAAAAACTTGAATGAACTATTAACCATTAAAGAAACTGTGTTTTTAAAAAGTTTACCCCAACTCTCCACAAGCAAAACCATAGGCAAAAAACTTGCAGGTTGTATCACATAATTTTGAGAAAGAATTAATATGCTTTAGCTTATCATTTCTGCTATTAACTTAGCATTTAATTCTCCCTTCAAATTATAGTGAAAACACTCAACGTTTCAAAACAGAAGGAACATCTAAACTACTGAATTTGTTTATCATTCTTGGAGAACCCTCCACCTAGGACAATAGGTAATGATCACACTGCCTTATGAGACTCCATTTTTTGAATGATTAGATATTATAGAGGGTTAAACACTCTGATGACAATTAAGCTTGATCTTTGGGATCATAGGCTGTTTGCTGCAGATCAAAGATCCCCCGTTATTTCACCCTCTAGTTTTACCAAAGGCCCCTTGGTGATTGGTTGGGGCAGGTTGGGCATCTTTGGTTTTTCTGTAATTACATTCTTCTCTATAGTCACCCTATGGATGGGCCCTAAGTAATTTGCAGTCACTGCAATAATTGATATCAAATGAGCCTTGTAGAAATTTCATTTGGGGTTGCATTTCAAAGTCTAGATTTAAGACATCACCTATGATGACTACACAGCAGCTTCTATCTTCTCTATAGTATTGTATGCGCCAATAAATGAAAAGGATGGAGAGGAAATCTCCAACAGACAGTGTCAGAAAATAAGATCAAATGCCTAACATTAGCCTGTCAAAGGCTCAAAAATACAGATTTTTTAGCACCTTACTCTTCATTTTACCTTACTCGGTTAAGACTAAGATCTCAGTCTTATTATCAGTGTCCTTATTTAGAAACTAGTGGCTGGTGGTAGAAGTGTTACTCATTCTTTCACTGATTCAACCAAGCTATTAAGCACCTGCTACATACTGGAGACAGGCTAGTCTGCTTAACTGGCCAAAATTGTTTTACACTCAAGTTTTACCAAACTACAGTGGAACAAATAATGCCCATCTCATATCAACTTTTCAATTAACGCAAAAGATACTCAACTCCATGAGGTGAATTGATTTTGATGACAAAAATGAAAACAGTTCTATTTTATCAAAAACTATTAAACATTTGTTTCTAAGACATTAACAGATGTTGAAGGAACTTCTTTTTCCTCTGGCATCAGGTTTACATATGGAACACATTCCCCAGTTTAACACTCTTGCCTCTCTCCACCTAATCACTAACTCCTCCCCACTGAAAAGGGACTCAGGAGACTCGTAAGATGACCTAAACATGCTTGGCGAGGCAATGCCTCTCCGCCAGTCCACCACTTCCTTGTGACCCAGCTACCTATAGGAAGCACAGTCTGCTCCATTCCACTACACAGTTAAGTTTGATCTTTGTAAGCGCTGCCTCTGAGCGTGAGGAAAGCCTATGGCTGTCCACTGCTGATTGTGACAGAAGGGTAAATCTAATTCTTCTGATCTTTGGGAAGTCTATGTTATTGAGTGTTTTGATTTCCCTGACTTCTTTATCTCTATTAATTGGTTTACAACACAGGAGAGAAGGAGTGACATACAATTTATTAATTCCCTCACACTCTAACACCAGAATCCAAACTATTACTGTCAGTAAAATGTGTTAAATACTTGATTATGTTCCCTCTCACTTCTAGCCTGTTGACCACACTCTCTCTCCTACCCGAAATAATGTTTTCCCCTTTTTATCCAGTTAATATCCATGTATTCATTTTAACTTAGTTTAATGACAACCTCTTCTGGAAAGATTTCCCAAGTGAGCTCCCAAGGGACCCTGAATGAGCCCTATCATAAATTTAGCATGCTATATTGCCACACTGTATTTACTTATTTGTATTTTACACTGCACAATAAATTCTCTAAGGTACACAGATATATTCAGAACTCAGCAAAGCACTTGGTCCAATAAACAGCTGAATGAATGAGTAGAAGATGAACGCATGAATGAAATGATAAATCATAGATCGAAGAAAACAGATCTAGAAATTACCTAAAAAATGAATTGCAGCAACTTTTACTCACCCCCTCATGCAAAGAAAAAGATGGCAGTTGATTTAAGTCTCACAACTATATCAGAAAAAAAAGAAAACTACAACTGATTTTTAGAAAATTAACTATTTGTTGAACCATTACACCATTAAGGAAATGCAAAAGGCTTTGTGGTTTTTTTTTTTTTGAGTTAAACTATGTCTACCTAAAGAGAAATGTTGATTTTTTAATTTTCTCTTAACTGAACATCACTTAAAGTTCTAATTACCTTTGTAGATTATGCCAACACTCAGTTAAAAAGAGATTCCAGGAATATATCACAATTTTAAAATATATATATATTCCTCATTAATCTGATTCCATATCCTACTGATATTTGTGGAAAAAAACATGAAAACATCTAAATTTAAAAATTAGTATAAATACTGATTTAAATAATTCTCCAATGCCAAAATCTAATTAAAATGTACCCCACACATTTTGAAAAGTTATAGTTTAAATGTAGATGGACTTCACTGGCATTTGAAAACATTCTACTTCTACCGAATTTCCAATTTTAGTATTTCATAATTTTCCAGGTTTTCTGGAAATACAATGTCACATTTCCTAACCCAAAATGTAAATACAGGTTGAAGTATAATAAATATTGCTATTTTTTCTTCTTTTAAAAGGTACAAGTATATATGATCTCTAGAGTTCCTCCTAGGTGTACTTTTCCTTGATCCTATATATTATATATACACATCTAGCTTCCTGTGTTTCTGCCACAGTATTCTATTACATTTCTCATTTTGAAATTATTCCAGCAAGTGTGAAAAAACAGATGCGCCTAAGTCAATTGTACTTACATGTTCTGGGATTCCTGGTTTACTGAAGAAACGGAATCAGAACCCTCTACTGGAGTAGGAATTCTTTCTGATAGCAAACTTGTCTAAAATATAACAAATTTACATTTTTTTTTACTGATAGCTTTATTCATAAGCTCTCAGGCAACATTAATTAAAAATTAAATTACGGGCAAATTTTAAGTTATTTGATTGTTAAATATCATGTAAAGTATTTCATAAATAAAGCATATAAAGGGGTGGGGGGAAGATACTGACATATACAATATTTGACTATTGCTACATTATGATCTCCGGTGTCTATAACAAAAACCCAGCTGCTATACATAAAAATTGCTCAGAAATAATTTCCAAAGGGTCAGTCTATGCAGAGACAATTTATTTAAAGCCTCTCCTTTCAGAAGAAAAGACTTTGTAGTGCCCAGTTAGGTCGTAGAGCTTTGTCCTACAGGGAGAGGATGTACTGAAGTCATCTTGTGCCAAATAAGAAAGCATTATGTCCCCTTGAAGTACTGTGGTGCTAAAGAAGTCATATTTGCTGCAGTAAAATATTTTAACTGTAGTATGATATTACAATAGTGACCATATTAGAAATAAAGATTTGCAGGGAAGAAAAATGAAGCTTGAAAATACTTACCTTCTTCCATGCCTTTGCCATAGATTCATGCAAACTATAAGGAATTAACACCTGCAAGCCTTCACATGTACCATATATTTGACGACACACAGAAGTAAAAGCTCCCTTAATCACAGGAAACATTTCCGATCCAGAAAAAACAGAAATATCTTCATCAAGAAGTTTTTTTGAAAACTGGGCAATTATATGAGCACCTGTGGGACTAAAAGATAATACTTAAAGTAATGTATTTCAAGTGACCTAACCTCATTAAACTGCTTTTCTCTGCATGGGTATGTCACTAACTTGACTGTTTGGTAGTTAAGCTCACTTATTTCCATTTGTTTGAATTTTTTTTAATTCTATTTTTTAACTTTAACATTTAGTATATAAAACAGATACATGATTCCAAAGTCAAATCTAGGTACAATCAAGGAATAATCCCAGGTGTTTTATACCTATACCCCCCAATCCACATATTCTTTCCCTTCCTCTAAAATTATTACTTTTCAGCTTATTCTTTTATCATTCCCCTTTGAGGAAAAAAAAACAAACATAATGGTATTTATTCACATTCCCTTCTACTATACAAAAGGTATGCATTTTATAAACATTCTTCTGTTATGTTTTCCCACTTTATATATCCTGATGATAACTCTATAGCAGTATACAAAAAATTCCTCATCCCCTTTTTACAGCTGCTCAGTACTGCTTTGTATAAACATAATTCAATCAACTAGCCTCTTGTTATTGGACATCTGAGATGTATCCAGTCTTTCACTAATAAAGTTAGAAACTCTTAACCACTGCACAATGAGGATTCAGAAGAAATTCTAACATTTTATGTTTTATCTGTTCAACTTCAATGTAAGGGAGATGCTTTTAAAAAAGAAAAAACACACCTAGAAATCATAAGGATAATGACTGGGGAAAACTTGACTACATACAATTAAATGATGTCTATACAGCAGGAAAAAAAAAATAGAGAAGAAATGGACAATAAAAAGAAACCTTAACGAATAACAAAGGGTTAGTCTTCCTAATTTTAAAATAATTGTTATATATGAATAAGAAAAAGACTTCCAGGTTAAATATGTTAGGTTGAACACATACATTCACATCTGCTCCCTCCTGAAAAATTAAAATGCAAAACTAAACAAAATTTTCAGGAGGCTCTTGCAGCCATCAAGGACAAGGAGGAAAAAAATGATATGATAGTAACAAAGTTTTGGAACCTAGAAAAAACGAGTAATTCAGGGCCTAGAAAAACCGAATGATCAGCCACAGTGTAGAAAAGAGAATCAACATGATTTCATAGAACCTCTCAAAAAACTCAAATTGGTGGCACCAAAAATCTCTGTTATCGGGGGTACAAGTGGGACTTAAAATAGAGACGCCTGAAAGTCAGTTTAAGAAGAAATTTGACCTCCAGATTCCTTTCCACATTCCACTGTAGATGCCCCTGTACCTCTTGGAAGGTAGGAAGAGATTAAAAATGATAGCAAGCACCACAGGATTAAATCACGTTTTATACACTAAAGCTTGAGACCCATCACCTTTTCCATTCAACCATCTTCTCCCACGAGGCTTATACTCTCTTCAGGCAGCTAACTATAACAGCCTTCTTTATGGACTCTAATCAGAACAAAGACAAGACTAAAGATACTGACATTAGAGATTCCCCAAATAATACCACAGCAAGGTTCCCCTACAGCAAAGGCCACAAGCGACAAGTCCAATTCCCTGCATGATTTTCAAGCAGCTTTTTACTAAGTTTAATATATTTGAAGAAATCTAATTTAAAAAGTCAGAGATCAAGATAACAAATACAAAAGTCTATCTGAAAAGAAAAATAAAATAACAAATGAAAACTTCATTACCTTCACAGAGGTAAGAACTTACACTCATGCAACAAGAATAGGATGCTAGAGAGAACATTCTTGGACATAAAATCATAACAATATATTTTTGATCCATCTCCTAAAATATATAAAAGCAAAAATAAACAAATGGGACCTACGAGGGTCAGTCAAAAATTATCCACACTCTGGATGTAGAATTTACTTTAACTTTTAAAGACAAATACATCATTTTTCAACATAATCTCCTTGCTTTTCAATACACTCTGTCCATTTGTCAACAAGCTTTCGTATTCCCTCATTAAAAATGTTTTAGGCTGAGCTGAGAGCCACAAATGCACCACTGTCTTCACTTCTTCATCAGAAGTGAAGCTTCATCCTCCTAGGGCTGTTTTCAGGGGACCAAACAGGTGAAAGTCCAATGGAGCAAGATCAGGACTATAGGGAGGATGTTTTAACACCTTAAAATGAAGTTTTTGCAGAGTGTCAACAGTGTGGGCAGAAGGATGCAGATAGAGTGAGGAAAAGATGGCGGCGAAGTAGAGAGACATGGAGTGCATCCCTCTCCACAGATGCATTAGGAATGCACGGAAGGATGCAGTAATTCCCACAGAGAGCCAGCTGAACACCAGCAGACGGCCTCGGACACCAGAAAGGACTGCGGGGAGCCCAACATAGCCGGTAGGGAGGCATCTACGAAGGCTCAAAGAGGGTGGAGCGGCGGAGCTGTGGCAGACGGGAGGGAGGGAGAAACATACGGAGGGTCCGCAGCGCAGCTCAGCGTTCCCGGACCGAGACATCGATCCGCAGCTGAACGGCAGATCCGGGAGCGGGAGCGTGGGAACCGGAGAGCTGATTCAGGGTGAGAAACATTGTTGCCGGTAGGGTGACGGACTGAGAAGACAGGAGGGAGGAGGTCCACGGAGAGGAGTGCCCGTCCCTGAGAGCTGCCCGGCCATGATGGCGGCTGGAGGCTGCAGGCTCCCGGGCGGGGGGGGGGGGGGGGGGGGAGGACCCGCACGAGTAGCCTCTCTCTCTCTTTCAGCGCCTCTGCAACAGGCAGTGGAGAGACGCCCATGGGCCACCTAAGGCGCTCAGGGATAACAAGCACCCTCAGGTGCTCGGGTGGGGCTACATTAAAACCCTTTGCAATGCCAGCAGCAGGGAGGCTGCCAAGAGAAAAAAAAAACAACAACAACAACAACAACAGCAACAACAACAAAAACCCGAGAGAGGCCCAACTC
The DNA here is from genome assembly GCF_030028045.1 of Hippopotamus amphibius kiboko. Lineage (NCBI taxonomy): Eukaryota > Metazoa > Chordata > Mammalia > Artiodactyla > Hippopotamidae > Hippopotamus > Hippopotamus amphibius. The sequence continues at coordinate 29,505,692 of NC_080191.1, forward strand.
TAAGACTTTCTGTTTACGCCTGAGCCACCAGCGTCCCTCTGCAACAGGCACCTCCAAGCCTGACTGAAACAACAGTGCGCCACTGCTCACTCACTCCCAGGAGAAGGAGCCACTATTGTACTCTCTCCCTCCCCACATACGGACGCTTACAGACGAACAATAAAGGAACCACTGCTGGTCACAGAATAATGCAAAAAAACCCAAGGCGAGGAGAAGGACACTTACAGCTGAGACGCTAAGGAAACAGAAATAATAGTATCAATACCTATGGAATTGGTCCATTCTGGGATCAGTTCTGGATTTTTTTTTTTTTCTCTTTTTCTCTCTCTCTTTTTTTTTTTTTCTTTATTAAATGCGATCTTAGCCCTAAGGGATCTACAAGTTTTATAACATAATTTTTTAATGATATTTTTTATTCTTTTTTTTTTTTTTTTTGCCTTTTTATATACTTCTATATCCAGCTAAGTTTTTGGTAGTACGGACAATATATCTCTCATACTTTCCTTTCATCCCTATCTTTTATACATTTCTATTCCTTTCTTTTTATTGGCATATTTCCAACCACATTACGCTCTTCTGTTCCCCTTTCTTCCAGCCTTTTTAAGTTTCTTTTATCTTAACATACTTATAAGCAACACTATCGGTCTGCTCAGACACCTTGCTCTACTCTCCAGATGACGCACTGCCTTGGTATTTAATATTAGGCTTTTGTCTGTATCTAAGTTCTTAGTACAGTTGTCTAATTACATTCTGAGAATCTCCATTCTCTCTGGTGGTACTCTGGCTCTTTTCTATATTTGATCCTAGCTTACAAAATCTCCCTGGATTAATGATTGTATGTGTAGGATGTTATTTGTTTGTTTGTTTGCTTTTGCTTTTGTCTCTGATTTGTTCTGTTTCAGTTGTCAATTTCTGTTGGGTTTCTCTTTGAATATCTGATAGCACACTGGGGTTCTGTCAGGTCTTTCTAGAGCCTTATGTCCTAACGGATTCAGTAATTGTGTGTCTTATACATGTATGTGTTTCCTAGACTTAATATTCATTTAATCCAATACTTGGACATTAGTGTGAGGCTTGGAAAGTCTTCTATAAACACCTCTATCGCCAGGACAAGCAACCCCAAAAGTTTGGACAACCATGAGGAAACAAAGAAACACCATGCAGGCAAAGGAGCAGGAAAAAAACCCACAAGACCAAATAAATGAGGAGGAAATAGGAAAAATGCCTGAAAAAGAATTTAGAGTAATGATAGTAAAAATGATACAAAATCTCGATAATAAAATAGACAAAGTACAAGAAACAGTTCATAAGAACTCAGAAAAACAAACAGCAATGGATAACAAAATAACTGAAATTAAAAATATTCTACATGCTATAACCAGCAGAATGACTGAGGCAGAAGAACGAATAAGTGAGTTGGAAGATAGAATGGGGGAAATAAATGCCACAGAGCAGGAAAAAGAAAAAAGAATAAAAAGATTAGAAGACAGTCTCAGAAACCTCAGTGATAACATTAAGCGTACCAACATTCGAACTATAGGCATCCCAGAAGAAGAAGAAAACAAGAAAGGGTCTGAGAAAATATTTGAAGAGGTTATAGTGGAAAACTTCCCCAACATGGGAAAGGAAATAATTCACCAAGTCCAAGAAGCACAGAGAGTCCCATACAGAATAAACCCAAAGAGAAATACACCAAGGCACATATGAATCAAACTAACAAAAATTAAACACAAAGAAAAAATATTAAAAGCAGCAAGAGAAAAGCAACAAACAACATATAAGGGAAAACCCATCAGGATAACAGCTGACCTTTCTACAGAAACTCTGCAGGCCAGAAGGGAATGGCAGGATATACTGAAAGTCCTGAAAGAGAGAAACCTACAGCCAAGAATACTCTACCCAGCAAGAATCTCATTCAGATTTGAGGGAGAAATCAAAAGCTTTCCAGACAAGCAAAAGTGAAGAGAATTCAGCACCACCAAACCAGCCTTACAACAAGTGCTAAAGGAACTTCTCTAAGTAGGACACACAAGAAAAGGAAAACACCTACAAATACAAACCCAAAACAATTCAGAAAATGGTCATTGGAACACACATGTCAATAATCACTTTAAATGTAAATGGATTAAATGCTCCAACCAAAAGACACAGACTGGCTGAATGGATACAAAAACAAGACCCTTCTATATGCTGCCTACAAGAAACCCACTTCAGACCAAGGGATACATATAGACTGAAAGTAAAGGGATGGAAAAAGATATTCCATGCAAATGGAAGTCAAAAGAAAGCTCGAGTAGCAATACTCATATCAGACAAATTAGACTTTAAAGTAGACTATTAAAAGAGACAAGGAAGGACACTACATAATGATCAAGGGATCCATTCAGGAAGAATATATCACAATGGTAAATATCTATGCCCCCAATATAGAAGCACCTCAATACAGAAGGCAAATGCTAACAGCCCTAAAAGGGGGCATCGACAGTAACACAATAATAGTGGGAGACTTGAACACCCCACGTACATCAACGGACAGATCATCCAAACAGAAAATAAATAAAGACACACAAGCTTTAAATGACACATTAGACCATCTCGACTTCATTGATATTTATAGGACATTCCATCCAAAAACGACAGACTACATTTTCTTCTCAAGTTCACACGGAACATTTTCCAGGATAGATCACATCTTGGGCCACAAATCAAACCTCGGCAAATTCAAGAAAATTGAAATCCTATCAAGCATCTTCTCAGACCACAACGCCATGAGACTAGATATCAATTACAGGAAAAAAACTGCAAAAAATACAAACACATGGAGGCTAAACAATTCACTCCTAAACAACCAAGGAATCACTAAAGAAATCAAAGAGGAAATCAAAAAAATCTAGAAACAAATGACAACAAAAACACAACAACCCAAAACCTATGGGATGCAGCAAAAGCAGTTCTAAGAGGGAAGTTTATAGCAATACAGTCCTACCTTAAGAAACAAGAAAATGATCGAATAAACAACCTAACCTTACACCTAAAACAACTAGAGAAAGAAGAACAAAGAAACCCCAAAATGAGCAGAAGGAAAGAAATCATAAAGATCAGAGCAGAAATAAATGAAAAAGAAAGGAAAGAAACCATAAGAAAAATAAATAAAACTAAAAGCTGGTTCTTTGAGAAGATTAACAAAATTGATAAACCATTAGCCACACTCATCAAGAAAAAAAGGGAGAAGATGCAAATCAACACAATTAGAAATGAAAAAGGAGAAGTAACAGTGGACACCTCAGAAATACAAAACATCATGAGAGACTACTACAAGCAACTATATGCCAATCAATTGGATAACCTGGAAGAAATGGATAAATTCTTAGAAAAATACAATCTTCCAAGACTGAACCAGGAAGAAATAGAAACCATGAACAGACCAATCACAAGTACGGAAATTGAGGCAGTGATTAAAAATCTCCCAACACACAAAAGCCCAGGACCAGATGGGTTCACGGGCGAATTCTATCAAACATTTCAAGAAGAGTTAACACCTATCCTTCTCAAACTCTTCCAAAATACTGCAGAAGGCGGAACACTCCCAAACTCATTCTACAAGGCTACCATCACCCTGATACCAGAACCAGGCAAAGATGTCACAAAAAAAGAAAATTACAGACCAATATCACTGATGAATATAGATGGAAAAATCCTCAACAAAATACTAGCTAACAGACTGCAACAGCACATTAAAAAAAATCATCCACCATGATCAAGTGGGGTTTATCCCTGGGATGCAAGGATTCTTCAATATACGCAAATCAATCAATGTGATACATCATATCAACAACTTGAAGGATAAAAACCATGTGATCATCTCAATAGATGCAGGAAAAGCTTTTGACAAAGTTCAACATCCATTTATGATCAAAACTCTCCAGAAAATGGGCATAGAAGGAAATTACCTCAACATAATAAAAGCCATAGATGAAAAACCAAAAGCCAACATAGTTCTCAATGGAGAAAAACTGGAAGAATTCCCTCTAAGAACCAGAACAAGACAATGGTGTCCACTCTCACCACTATTATTCAACATAGTTTTGGAAGTTTTAGCTACAGCAATCAGAGAAGAAAAAGAAATAAAAGGAATCCAAATTGGAAAAGAAGAAGTAAAATTGTCACTCTTTGCAGAAGACATGATATTATATATAGAAAACCCTAAAGACTCTACTAGAAAACTGCTAGCACTAATTGATCAGTTTAGTAAAGTAGCAGGATACAAAATTAATGCACAGAAATCTCTTGCATTCCTATACACTAACAACGGAAGAGCAGAAAGAGAAATTAAGGAAACTCTCCCATTCACCATTGCAACAAAAAAAATAAAATACCTAGGAATAAACCTGCCTAAGGAGGCAAAAGAGCTGTATGCAGAAAACTTTAAGACATTGATGAAAGAAATCAAAGACGACACAAACAGATGGAGGGACATACCATGTTCCTGGATTGGAAGAATCAACATCGTGAAAATGACTGTACTACCCAAAGCAATTTACAGATTCAATGCAATCCCGATCAAATTACCAATGGCATTTTTCACAGAACTAGAGCAAGAAATCTTACGATTTGTATGGAAACGCAAAAGACCCCGAAGAGCCAAAGCAATCTTGAGAAGGAAAAATGGTGTTGGTGGAATCAGGCTTCCTGACTTCAAACTATACTACAAGGCCATAGGGATCAAGACAGTATGGTACTGGCACAAAAATAGAAGGGAAGATCAATGGAATAGAATAAAGACCTCAGAAGGAAGCCCAAACACATATGGGCATCTTATCTTTGACAAAGGAGGCACGAGTATACAATGGAAAAAAGACAGCCTCTTCAATAAGTGGTGCTGGGAAAATTGGACAGCAACATGTAAAAGAATGACATTAGAACACTTCCTAACACCATACACAAAAATAAACTCCAAATGGATTAAAGACCTACATGTAAGGCCAGACACTATAAAACTCCTAGAGGAAAACATAGGCAGAACACTCTATGACATCAAAGCAACATCCTTTTTGACCCACCTCCTAGAATCATGGAAATAAAATCAAGAATAAACAAATGGGACCTCATGAAACTTCAAAGCTTTTGCACAGCAAAAGAAACCATAAACAAGACTAAAAGGCAACCCTCAGAATGGGAAAAAATAATTGCCTATGAAACAACGGACAAAGGATTGACCTCCAAAATATACAAACAGCTCATGAAGCTTAATACCAAAAAAGCAAATAACCCAATCCACAAATGGGCAGAAGACCTAAATAGACATTTCTCCAAAGAAGACATACAGATGGCCAACACACACATGAAAAGATGCTCAACATCACTCATCATCAGAGAAATGCAAGTCAAAGCCACAATGAGGTATCACCTCACACCGATCAGAATGGCCATCATCACAAAATCTGGAAACCACAAATGTTGGAGAGGGTGTGGAGAAAAGGGAACTCTCCTGCACTGTTGGTGGGACTGTAAGTTGGTACAGCCACTATGGAAAACAATTTGGAGGTTCCTTAAAAAACTACAAATAGAATTACCATATGATCCAGTAATCCCACTGCTGGGCATATACCCAAAGAAAACCATAATCCCAAAAGAAACCTGTACCATAATGTTTATTGCAGCAGTATTTACAATAGCCAGGACATGGAAGCAACCTAAATGCCCATCAACAGATGAATGGATAAAGAAGATGTGGCATATATATACAATGGAATATTACTCAGCTATAAAAAGGGATGAGATGGAGCTATATGTAATGAGGTGGAGAGAACTACAATCTGTCATACAGAGTGAAGTAAGTCAGAAAGAGAAGGACAAATATTGTATGCTAACTCACATATACGGAATCTAAAAATGGTACTGATGAACTCAGTGACAAGAACAAGGATGCAGATACAGAGAATGGATTGGAGAACTCGAGGTATGGGAGGGGGCGGGGGGTGAAGGGGAAACTAAGACGAAGCGAGAGAGTAGCACAGACATATATATACTACCAACTGTAAAATAGTCAGTGGGAAGTTGCTGTATAACAAAGGGAGTCCAACTCAAGGATGGAAGATGCCTTACAGGACTGGGGCGGGGAGGGTGGGGGGGGACTCGATGTGGGGGGAGTCAAGGAAGGGAGGGAATACGAGGATATATGTATAAAAACAGATGATTGAACCTGGTGTACCCCCAAAAAATAATAAAAAAATAAAAATAAAAAAATAAAAAAATAAAAAAAAGAAGTATGCAGATATACACACCCTCAGACCACAAAAAAAACGAGTCACTGCACACTGCTGTTCTTTCACGCAAATCACAAGTGGGGCATCCATTTTTGCTCACACCCCAGTTACAAATGAACTGATGTAACACATTCACACCTGCACAGTAGTGACTGGGCAGAGAGTAGCCTTGAACGGAAAGTGCTGATAAGACAGCGTGGCCAACAGAAGTTTTAGTTAACCACAGTGAGGATAATTTTTGACTCACCCTCATAATGAAACTTAAAAGATTTTTGCACAGCAAAGGAAACCACCGGCAAAATGAAAAGACAACATACTGAATGGGAGAAGATATTTGCAAATGCTATGACCAATAAGGGGTTAATATCCAACATATATAAACAGCTTATACAACTCAACATGCAAAAAAAAAAAAAAGATTAAAAAATGGGTAGAAGAACCAAACAGACATTTTTCCAAAGAGGAAATGCAGATGGCCAATAGGCACATGAAAAGATGCTCAACATTACTAATCATCAGGGAAAGGCAAATCAAGACCACAACGAGACTTCACCTCACACCTGTCAGGATAGCTATCATCAAAAAGAACACAAATAACAAATGTTGGTGAGAATGTGGAGAAAAAGGAACCCTCCTACACTGTTGTGGAAAATGTAAAAATTGGTGCAACCACTATGGAAAACAATACAGAGTTTCTCAAAAAAATTAAAAATAAAACTACCATATAACCCAGCAGTTCTACTCCTGAATATATGTCCAAAAGAAACAAAAACACTAATTCTAAAAGATATATGCACCCCAGTGTTCACAGAAGCATTATTTACAATGGAAGTAGCCTAAGTGTCCATCAACAGATGTATGGATAAAGAAGATGTGGTATACATACACACACACACACAAAGTGGAATACTACTCAATCATAAAAACAAATGAAATTTTGCCATCTGCAGCAACACGGATGGACTTGGAGGGCATTAGGCTAAGTGAAATAAGTCCAACAGAGAAAGACAAATACTGTACGATATCACCCATATGTGGAATCTAAAAAATACAACAAACTAGTGAATATAACAGAAAAGAAGCAGACTCAGATATAGAGAACAAACTAGTGGTTACCAGTGAGGAGCTAGGAAGGGCAATATAGGGGTGGGAGAGTGGGAGGTACACACTACTGGGTGTAAGATAGGCTCAAGGATGTATTGTACAACATGGGGAATACAGCCAAGATTTTGTAGTAACTGTAAATGTATAGTAACCTTTAAAATTTGTATAAAATAAATTTTAAAAAATAATAGGGTGATAGATTAAGAATATACTCTTAAAACAGAACTAGAAACAAACTGAATTTCAGTAGAAGTGACTGAAAATAAAGCAAGCTGAGGAAATTTCCTAGAAAGTTAAATAAAAAAAAAAGCCATAGAACAGATAGGGAAGTCTAAATACCAATGAGAGTTTAAGAGAAAATCAGAAGATCATTGCCTCAACTTTCAGTCCCCAGCAACCAGAAATTCACTTGGTTGCTACGAATTTGTCTATTTTGGACATTTCATATGCATAAAGTCATATTATGTAAAAAAAAAAAAAAAGAGAGAGAGAGAGAGAAAAAAGAAATGAAATCCAACTATTTTTCTTAAATTGAAAGACATAAATCTTTGGATTAAGAAGTCCATCAAGTAGGTTAAGAATAGAACTTCATCAAGAAATAACATAAAATTTCAAAAATACTAATAGTCAACAGAAGACTGAAAAGCTTCCAGAAAGAGGTGGGGGAAAAGCTATCTTATAATGATAAAGGCTGTTACAAGGATAAAAGCTATGCACCAGAAGAAGCCACCAACTAGTCTGAATAAAGTAGATTAGAAGGCTAAAGAAGTCTTTGATAAAAATTGATAGAATTTGTCTAGTATTTGACTATACTGAGAGAAGATATAATTAGTTGGGAAGTTAAGTACACTGAAAATCAATGCCAACAAAAGAAATAAAATTAACTCCAAAGAAAAGTTGTGAAAGTAATCATATGGCTGCGCTGTGAAGATTGCTCATGGTAAGGCAGACACAGTATGATTCCAACCAAGGATATTGGTTCAACTATACTGCATTGATAGGGGGAAGGAAGAGACTAGGTGTGTACATGCAGGCGGGCTGGGGGAGATAAGGAGAGAGGTAAGTCACTGTAATAAGTCAATGAATAATACCTTAAACTGAAATGGGAAAGTATTAGAAGCACATTATTTAATGATCTAGATGTAAGCTCTAAAGGAAAACATCTAAAGCAGCCAAAAGCAGCTGCCTCTGGAGAACAAGGAAGGAACTTTTGATAATAAGCCTTGCATGTTTATTGGGTGCATATGTAACTTAGAGTCAATGAAAAGAAATATTTTAAAAAATGGGCTGAAAATATGAAAAGGAATATTAGTATCAGGAAATGGAAATAACCAAAATCCATATCTCCATAGGAGCAATGAGATGCTCAAACACAAGAGTTAGGTCATTATGATTCAAAACAAGGTCTTTCATCCATTAGGTTGCCAAAATATAGTCAAACTGATTATGTAATCTTGACGAGAAAATAGAAAGAAGGGCACTCCTCGTGTTTCTCATACGCTGCCAGCAAGAAGGTAAAACCCTACAATACTGGAAAATCATATGGCAGTATCTATGAAATGTAAACTATACATGCCACTGTGACCGAGCAATATCATTTTTAGGGCAATCTACTTTGAAATTTAAAAAAGGCTATTTCACAGAGAACACAACATTTTCTGTATTGACCTACTAGATAAGTTTGTTCAGAATAATAATTACAAATAAGTATTTGATGATTTAACTATGGTAAAGTGAAGTGACTGACGGCAGTATTATCAGCGACAGGAGGAGCTGGCAGTGTTCTTACAGGGTCCCTGCAGTGCCTGCTAAGTGGTATACTGTTATCTGAAAGATTTAATACCATTAATTACAACCAATTCAGTTGTAAATACGTATTACAAACTTAAAGGTAACCACTAAAAAGAGTGGAAAAGAGCAGTATAACTGATATGCTAGGAAAGGAGAAGACTGAATCATAAAATGCTCAGCTCAATTAAAACCGAAGAAGTTAGACACAGGTGTCCCTGCACATATGCCTCTGACTGCTCATGAGAACCTAGTAAAATAAGAGTACAGTTGTATAAAAGGGAAAACACCTGAACAGTGGCAAGAACGGGAAGAGGAAGGGTTTAAAGACTTCTGGGAGAAGGCAGACAGGGAGGGAGCAACTCCAGATCACAGACGCGGAGAAAACCACAGTGTAAAAGCCCTGCCTGGAATGCAGAGGAGGAGAGCCCATGATGGAGTTTTCAGGTCAGAATCAGCAAATGTAGCAGGGCCCAAAGTGGGGAGGAGTCTGATCTGTCACTAGCCCACACTCACCTCAGAAGCATAAGCAGCTTTTATTCCAAGGAAAAATCCACTCACTAGCCATATGTTAAATACTCAACAGCCGTAAGTGTCTAGTGGTAACCTTACTAGATGGTTCAGATCTAGAACATTCCATCATCTCATAAAGCTTTACCAGACGAAGTGGCTTTGGAGAAGGTAAGCCTAAGAGGCTCAGAGCTGGAAGCCAGGCATAGCTGAAGACAGCCATGAGGTGTCCAACTAGATAGGGAGTTCGAGAAGGGCTGAAGTCAGCATTCTGGGCCAGGAGGGCCCCTCCCCCACTGGACTACAGGATCTGGAAGCCAGGCATGTGCTTCCCAGGCAGGAAAATCTGGCCCATTTGACAAGCTTGAAAAATATCAAACCAAGTGTTCTTAGAAAGTAAAAATGACTGTCAAAATAAATCCAAGAACATCTTCTACATAACAAAAAAGATCAAAAAGACAGGACTATGATGGAAAAGCTAAGGGACCCAGGGGATCACACCTGGAAATTTAACATTCAATTCACAGGAGCACCAGAAAGAGAAAACAGAAGTAGAGAAAGTGATCCAACCCACAACAGAAGCAAAGTCCCCTGTGCCAAAGGATGCCAAGTCCTTTCCCTAAAATTGTCCAGCTATTCCCTAAGGGAAAAAGGCCCAGAGTAAGTCACACCCTCAAGAAACATCAGGTCCTGGATAGTTTCAGAAGCAAAAAAGGCTCCTGAAAAAGAAACTCAGACATGGAACTTGGTAGCAGTGGATACAGGAAGGCAATGTAACAATGTTTCCAGTCTCCCCACCCAGCCAAGCTATCAACAAACTATGAAAATGTATTTATTCTGCTCAAAGGTGGGGAGTTCAGAAAGCTTACCTTCTACAAAACTTGTTAGGTACTTGAAGAAACACCACCCCAGACACCAGCCCACTTTTTATAAGGCATATGTGTGCACACTAAAAGCTAACCCTTAGTGCCTCACATGTAGTAATGTGTTTGAAGTTTCAACTCACACTACCCTGTGAGTCAGGTAGTGCTGATTGTCCCTAATTCACAGGTGAGGAATGACTGAGTGGTGGAGCTAGGATGTGAACCCAAGTGCAGAACGCATGCGCCTAACCCTCACTCAATGGTGCCTTTCAACTTAGTGACTAATGCTCCGTTCCTTCTTTCCAAGTTCACTGCCAGGCCTATGTGTTATTTTTGTGTAGCAGAAAAAAGAAATTTTTCATCAGTGCAAAATAGGTCAAAAATAAAACAATTAAGAAACAAAAAGAAAAAAAATCACACTTCTACTAAATCAAAGTTATGGCAATCCAAGCTTCAATGTCTCCATCTATATAATGGACATGACCACAAAGGACCCCTACTTAGCTGCTGTGAGGATGAAATGGTGACCCATGTGAAGACCTTGGTCCTGTGTGACTATTAGCAGAAAGACAATATGTTCCCAGATGTAAATGGATTAAAACACACAATGGAAAAAAAAAATAACAGATGGCAGGAAAAGTGTGGAACACACACAGAAAAAGACAAGAACAAAGGCAAAGTAGAAAACAGTAACAAATATGGTAGGCATTAATCTAATCATATCAATCTAAATGATTTATCAATCTAAATCACTTTAAATGATGAGTCAGTTAAAACAAAGACTGTCAGAGTAGATAAAAAACAACACCCAGTTATGTGGTATCTATAGAAGCTCATTTTAAATATAAATGACAAACATAAAATGACAATCAAGAGAAAGCTGGAGTAGCTATATTAATTTCAGACTTCACAGCAAGGAAAATTACCCAAAAGGCACATTACATAATAAAGGGGGTCAATTTTCCAAAAATACACAATAATCCTTAATGTGTATGCACCCAATAGTGTCAAAATATGAAGCCAAAACTAACAGAACTGCAAGGAGAGACGAATTCACTATGAAATTTCAACACCCCTCTGTCAGTAACTCACAAATCCAGCATGAAGCTAGTATGAACACGGCTGAACTGAACACCACCAATTACCAACAGTATATAACTAATTTCTATAGAATACTTCAATAGCAGAACACACATTTTTCTCAAGCTCACAAAGAACATTCACTAAGAGAGACAACATTCTAGGCCATAAAACACATTTTAACAAATTAGAAATATAAATCATACAAAATATGCTCTCAGACCCATAAATAACTCATGGGTCAGAGAAGTCTCCAGAGAAGTTTTAAAATATTTTGAACTAATGAAAATGAAAACACAACTTATTTGTTGGATGTAGCAAAAGGAGTGCTTAGAGGGAAATTTATATCATTGAATGCGCACATTAGCAAAAAGATCTAAAATTCAATAATCTAAGTATTCACCATAGAAAACAAAACCAAATCCAAAAGGAAGCAGAAAATAAAAACTAGAACACAAATCAGTGAAAATAAAAACAGGAAATGAATAGAGGGTGGAAAAGCTAGTCCTTTAAAAAGATGAGTAAAACTGAAAAGCCTCTAGCCAGGTTAGAGCAAAGAAAAAGTAGACACAGCTTAATATCAGAAATAAGAGGGGCCATCTTTACTAATCCCATAAACTTTAAAAGGGTAATAGAGGAATACCGTTAAAAAAAAAAGTCTATGCCCACAAATTTAAAACTTAGATAAGTGGACCAATTCCTTGAAAGACAACCTGCCAAAAAGCTAACAATCTGAGTATCTATTAAAGAAATAGAATAAATGATAATCTTCCTAAACAGAAAACACCACGCCCAAGTAGATACACTGGTGAATTCTAACAAACATTTAAGAAATTATGCCAAATCTCTTTCAGAAGGTAGAAGCTGAATACTTCCTAACTCACGAGACCAGCATTACAATAAGGCAGACAAAGATCACAAAAAATATAGACCAGTCTCTCTCACAAACACAGACAAAAATCCTCAACAAATACCAACAAATCAAATCTAACAATGTATAAAAAGAATTATTCTAAAAAAAAAAAAAGAATTATTCTAGGTATGCAAGGCTGGTTCAATATTCAAAAAGTTAATTAACGTAATCTACCACAACAACAGGATAAAAGAACATTCACTGTGGTGTTATTTATGCAGGCAAAATCCTAGACATGACTTGATATTTAATAATGGAGAGAAGTTTGCATAAATTATGGTAAAGCCATACAAAAAAGTATTCAAGAGCTACTAAAAATACTTCATTCTGTATTCACCTAGGAAGATGCTTTGTTTACACACAAACTGCAGATTAATGTATACGCCATTTTTGAAAAGAGAAAGCATTCTATGAATATGAACATATATATTTGATGCATCATTATAGGTGCAGAGAAAGTCTAGAAGCATAACCAAAATGTTATCATTGGCTAAGCCAGGAGATGGAATTGAGTAAGGGTTACAGAAGGAAGATGGGGAAGTAGTTAGCAGTTCCTTTGTGTGGTTTAACTTGGAATCAAACATGTGTGGCTTTACAAGTTGAAAAAGTACAGTCCAAGGAAGCAAAAAAGATCCCATGTAGAGTGAATCCTCCTTTTCTTATTCTGAAGTTACAGACATCAAGACCTACTCTGCCTGTATAATCCATAATAATCCTGGTTACTCCTTCAACTTTCTGATGATCTAATATGTCAGTAGCTGATCAGGAAACCTAACTTTATCTAGAATAGTTATCCTGATTTTCATTAATATATGACAAGATTTTTTGGAAACTTTACATCAGATTTGAGAAAATACACTAAAAAATTCCACAAATTATTCAAAACAGAAACATACCTTTTTTCTTCAGAAGAGTTCATATTTTCTCCATAAAGTAGTAGGATAAGTCCTTCTTCTACAGATGCAATTCTCGCCAAAATATCAGCTATATGAATTAAAGCTGTTTCAGAGCAATTTGGAGCGGCCTGTACATTAAAGATATCATATAATTTTATGACATGCTAACATGTCACAGACTAACATTCAAGGGTGGTGGTATAGTCTAATAAAGTTATATTACCACAACAAAAAAGTTAATCATTGTTTGGCTGTGAAATAATATGTCTGAATTAAATGTGTTATTAGATCATATTCTCATACCAGCACAGTTAATAAGGCAAATACATACATACTTTCTACCCAAATCAATTATTGTTTATTAAGACAGTTGAAAGAACTGCTGCTATTACAGTTTTCTATGTATATAATTCTAGTTGACAAATGCAGTTGCTCTTCTTTGCCCTTTACTTCTCACTCACTGGGTTCCTATATATTCAATCTAATTTTATTACACATGGTATCTAACATACTACCATCTTTTCTAAGGGATATCATCCCTTCTTACACCTGGTTGGGTCATGAGTTGTAGGTGTGACTAAAGACAGCCAATTCATGGGCTGGCCAATAGCCAATGATGGCATCTAATGAGAAAACATAGGTTGGACCAATCATACTTCCCCACTTTTGATTTTTAAAAGCACTAAAACTAGCTTTACCAGTATATACTGGTAAAGAACTACTGGTAAAGAACTACTGGTAAAGAAATACTGGTAAAGAAATACTGGTAAAGAAATACTGGTAAAGAAATACTGGTAAAGAAAGACGCCAAAAGAAAACAAAGTTGAAGATAAATATATGAAAACAAGGAAGCAAACAATAGTTATGGTTCAAGATTCAGGAGTACATTTCTCAGCTCTGGTATATGGTTTACGTTTCACAATTTATGTTGTGGCATTCTATAATATTAAGTTGTGTATTATGATCTATTTGTTTCTTCTCTGCTCATATTGTCTCCCTGAGGTTGACTAAGGTCAAAATATTTTCATTGTATCCACTTACTTTCCCACAATTCCATACTTTGTACCACATTTACATAAACGCTTAATGTTTTCTAAATGAGCAATAAATAATGAACATGTGAATGGGCGAGCAGTTGCCCAGCCCGTTGAGAGGTGGGCAAAGGGAGACAAAACCAATAAAAACACTACTAAACACAGACATGAAAAGGTGAAAACTTTTAGCCTATTGATAAAGCTTTAAGTGATTCCCCAGAAATTTAAGTCACAGAAGTGGAGAGATATATTAGACAGACTGCACTAGTGGTAGTGGTACCAATTCTCCCACCTGTTAAATGTCTGACTTTAAGCAATTTGCTTCTTTCAGTCTCAGCTGTGAAGATTAAATTATATAATGTAGGGGAATATACCGTACAAACTGTAAAGAGACATACATATGTTCAGAACTGGGATATTTGTAAGTTTTTCTAATGTAATACTTGTTCTTCATATAAAACAAAGCTGGCTCTTCAGGAAAATATTTCCAAAGGCTATACAGTTGCCATTAAAACAAACAAAACATTCACAAGACTTATTAGATTTGCAAAACAAATAGCTTAATATAATAACGTTAGTCCTCACAATCTAATCAAAGCCTGACCAAAAAGAATTTAAGGTGCTATATGCACTTTTCCCCCTAACTAAAATTTAAGGTGTTATATGCACTTTTCCCCCAACTGTCATAACTAAAAATCAACTGATTGTATAAACTAAGATTTAAAATACATTTATAGGGAAAATGGTATAATACTTCAAATTATCAAATTCAGAAGTCCCATTGAATATTCACTAATACCCAATTACGAGACTCTTCAATACCAACCTTAATTCCTTTCATTAAGTTATGAATAGGCTGAAGAAGTGTGTCAATCACAGTGCTGTTATATAAGCATTCAACTGCACATTCTTTTTGATCACAGAGTATACATAAAACTTCAGTTACCATACTTGCAGGAGAGTAATTCTCTGGTAAAGAAAAAGCATTTTTTTGAAAATTAAAACTTAAGACCTTACTTACATCTTTATTTCTGTGTTAACTATTGCTGTTCCGAAAAGCTCATCAAGGTTAAAGAGTTTAAAAATCGCACAACTGAATGCCCAAAGGATGATTTATTACCAAATTATGACCTGAAACTTAAGAGACTATTAGCTTAATGTATCTTCAAGTTAATAAAAGTGAGTAAATGACAGTATAAATACAAAAACACATCATAAGATCATTTGTTGCTTGATATTAAAGCTCTGCTTGAGATTTCCCTGGTGGCACAGTGGATAAGAACCTGCGTTCCCAATGCAGGGTGTCCAGGTTCAATCCCTGGGCAGGGAACTATATCCCAAATGCATGCTGAATCTAAGAGTTAGCATGTCACAACTAAGGACCCCGCATGCTGCAACTAAGACCTGGCATAGCCAAATAAATAAATAAATATTTTTTTTAAAAAAAGGTTCTCTTTGATAGTGAAGATGTAGCTTGAAGTAAATTCACAACTTCACAACTTCCCTCCTGGCAAACACCTTACTTATTGTATTCACTTTTCTTCTTTTTCTTAAGGGAAGAAAGTGTATTCAGGTGTCAAGTCTGGTAGAAGATTAGAATCATTAAGACAAAACACAGCCAAAAAGAAGGCAGAAGAGAAATTTTAATGGAGACTAGTATACTTCTTGTGTTACCATAAAATCAATGAAATGAATGAGAATTTTTAAGACTTTGTTTTAAAATATACATAGGAAGACACAGATACAAATAAATATGGGGAACAGTCCCTAAAATAAGTGTGGTATTTTTAGTTTCATAAACTAACATTTCCAGATATTTGACCTCCCAATATACTGAACAAAATAGTGTTTTACATGAAGAAATAAAGGAACAAAAAGTTAAGTATTTTAAGGTTGTCCTAGTAAGAAACAAGACTAAAACTAAAAGTTCTTAATTTATACTACAATGTTCCATACTCCATAAATACAGTAAGCAAATACTTAACAGAAAGAGAAAATGGAAAAGTTCAGTGATTTTTTAACCAGCTCCAGATGACAAACCCTGTTTATAGTGAGAAAGACTACTGATGAGCATCTGACCATTATTCATTCATTCATCCAACTTTCTGCTATTTGGAGTACTATGTAGATAGAGAAGTAAGACAAACGGTCCAAAAGATGGTAAACCAAGACACTATCCATTATAACAAAGGATGATTTTTTTTTTTATAAAGAAGCACAGTATGTTATAGGAGCATATAACAGGGATACCTAACCTAATACTTTGCACATGTAAATATCAATATCTTAAAGGCAGAAAAAGTATGAGAAACATTGTGTAGGACTAACAGGCTGTTATAATTGCATGGATAAAACCTACCAATTGATAGACTTATTACAGCGTAATATATGACCCAAATAACTTTTTTCTGTGATTCACTTGAGTTCCTCCCGGAATTTTTACCAGCATTTCTAAGGTAACCTCCATATTTAGAACATGAGTCTATAAATCAGGCTTGGGGTGGGGGGGTATGTTATTAAGTGTTTTACTTTGAAAACAAACTTTTTCCTTTGAATACCAATACAAGTCATTGTTTAAATGTTAATATTTAAAAAAAAAACTTTTATAAGTCAGTCAGCAGTTATAAGACTAAAAGGTATTTTTCTGAAAAACAAAGGTTTTCTTTTGCTTTATTCTTCATTAAAAGATGACCTTGAAAATAAGTTTTGGATGTGAGCTGAAACAAGCAAGCTGATCAAAACATCCAGGAAAGTATGAAGGATAAAAAATAGCAATAAAGAACACATTAGTACCTATCAAACTTACCTTAATATCATTTAAGAACATCTTGATCTTAATAAACATCAGAATTCTCAGAATTGGTTCTAAATAAAAATGTACACCTTAAATACCAATGAAAAAAATTAAATTTCATGGTTTACTTCCAGGACCAATGTAATTTCTTATGAATAATGCTGCATCTTAGTGAAACCTCTTTACTAAGCTAGGTCCATCACTCAAAACATCCAGAAAATAGAATTTTTTTAGATGCTTTCTATTTCTCTATTTATAATATTGATAGAAGCAGAATTACCTAAATGACCAGGTGATGTCATCTTTCGACAACTTGGTGAGTAATAGATAAGTTGGGTAAACAGAACCAGCATATCTGTAAGGGATACTGAATCTTCAAAAAGGAGAAAAAAAAAAAACGTTATTTTCTAGCATATGTTTACAATTTAGAAAAATTTTAACTAAGCCTCCTAATCTGAGTTTCCATAGACACTGTGGTACAATTAGGGAGAAAAGGGGCTATAATCCAAGATTATATCCAGAAGAATAAATTAGACATAGTAAATTAAAAGAGGGCAAGGGCAAATGCTGCAATAGGTGCTATGTGAAGGTGTGGTTTTACTACTTATGTTGAACCCATCATTTAATAAACCTACCACAGGAAGATCTATGAATCTGATCAGGCTGTTTGAGTTTATTCAATTACATGCAGTAAAATTCAGCTTAATATGTTGGTCTAGCTAACTTATCTATATAGCACTGTAGAACAGAGGTCAGTAAACTTTTTATTGACCAGATAGTGAACAGTGTAGGCTTTGTGGCCAGTCTGTCACAAATACTCAACCCTGCTCTTGATGCACTAAAGTAGCCATAGACAGTTTGCAAATGAATGAGCGTGACTATTTTCCAATAAAAATTTATGTTGAAATTTGAATTTTATATATTTTTCACATCGCTTATTAAGTTTTCCCAATAATTTAAGAATATACAAGCTAATCTTAGCTCAAAGCCATGCAGAACAGTGTACCAGATTTGGTCTATGGGCTGTAGTTTACCAACACCTGCTATAGAAGTTTACATACAAAATTTCTAGTGAAAGCACATGTGAAACTTAAAAGTGAATGCTGATCTAACTAAATACAATAGGATAGATCTCTCAAAATTGAGTTTTGAGATGATCTGTGACATCTGATGGGCCAAAATGTGGCTGTCAAAAGTCAATTAAAGTGCTATGTAAGTTAGATGATAGACAAACATAAATTTACGCTGAACACCTGAAACATCACAAGTATACATTAATCTTTCTATTTCTGTAAAGCTCACAATATCCTATACAATGGCAGCTTTTTTTTGAAAGTCATTTCTCTGTAAGCCCATTATACACAGGATTATGTGGCAGTACTACATAAAAGTACATAAAACACTTTTTCTTAAGGAGCTCACTTAAAGGAGAAAAGCCTTAAGTAAAACAACGGAAAATGTTCAAAATAAAGATACTTTATAACAGGATTAGGAAATTATAACCATTATATCCTAATTTTGTAAGGACTGCAAACTAAGAACAATTTTTCCATTTTTAAAAGGTGTGTAAAGCATTGTCAGGGTTCTCAAAACCATTCCCAGATTCACTGATTCACTAAAACTTACAAAATTCAACATACAGTAATACTCCCAGCTAAGATTTATTATAACAAAAGGATACAAAGTAAAAATCAAAGGGAAAAGGCACATAGGGTGAAGTCCAGAGCAAACCAGGTGCAACTGTCCACGAATCCTCTCCCAGAGGAATCACACAGAATACACTTAATTCTTCCAACAAATTGTGACAACACATGTGAAATGCTGTCTACCAAGGAAGCTCATTAGAGACTCAATGTGCAAAGTTTTTACTGGAGACTGATCATATAAGTACTCTCTGCCCAGTACATACCAGGATTCCAGACTCCCAGATGGAAAGCAGATTTTCAGCATAAAACACATTGTTTGTATTAAGAGTGGCTCACTGTGCCTAAAATGTTATTAATTCTGGGAACAGTGAAAAATCCAAGTTCCCTGATGCCAGCCAAAGTCCAACCTTGCAAGCAGTGCTTTCTAAGGATAGTAGTCTCTGGCTAATGCACTTTTTTGCACACATGCACATGCATGCGTGTGCATATATACACACACACAGAATATGCAACAGAGATGGTATGTGGCCCAAAAAGTTCCAAATATTCACTATCTCGCTTTACAGGCAAAGTTGGCTGATATCTCCTCTATACTATATTCCTAATATAGACAAAAGTTTTAAGGAAAGTAAGGAAGGTAACTAACAGCATGTGAACTCTGAAGGAAAAAACTTTACAAATGGGACTTATGGTAACAATAATATAGTAATATATCATACGGTACAGGGCTTTGCAGTTTATAAAACACTATTTCCAAACCTCTTCTCTGTGATCATCTCAAAAATTCCGAGCCCAGCACTGATATTCTATTTTTTTCCTACAGATAAAGAAACAAATAGTTCAGTGATTTGCCCAAAGATCACAGCTAGTTTTTAGGGGAACCACAACTTAAACAAGGACTTCTATTTCTGGATCCAGATTTGGATCATCCAATATATCTAGGATTTTGAAAGGCAGAGAAAAAATAAGGAAAACATTAAAGGCAGGGAAAATAGAATTATACATGTAGGAAGAAATACATACTGGAAAAAAAAATAGTAACACGTCAAGGTATGTAAGCCTGTCAGCAGACCAAAAGGTATACTGCTCAGTACCCTAGGAGAGACCAAACCAAATCTCTAAATTTTAAAAATCCATAGCACAAATCTTACCATACCTGAACATATTCACATCTTCTAACTGCACTTACCTTTTCTATTCTTCAGCTTTATAGGAAATAGCTTTCTGCCTTGTGTATAGATCAATAATCTTCCTAAAAGGCACAGTGAGTGAACGAAATAAATATATTGTAATTCTTTTCCTGAGTAGTAGAAAGTTTTCTGCTCATTCCCTTAAAAGAAAAACAATTACATTTGTTTTAATGCGATTGTATTTTATAGTACCTATTTTCATTCCCCTCTGAACAATAAACATGGTTGCAGTCTATAATGGAGATATTTGGTATAATTTTTTTTAATTCTTTATTGTTTCCCAAGATACTTTAACACACCTAAATCTGAAGAAAAGCATTCATTATAAAATTTACCAAACCTCAGAAAAGTATAATATGCATACAGTGTTCATTCTAAAACAAATACCATAAGATTGTTAGTTTTCTGTCATTATAGAGAGACTTCAGGTTAAGGAAGAAAGGAAGTCAATATAAAACATTACCTATTGTTTAATTCTACCAATTAAAAGCCAGAACTACAAATGATCATATTTATAACCATGTTTGCAAATGAAATTACAATCTCTAAAATATAGGTTCCTTCCAACATATATCATGTATTCACACATTCATCCATACATTCAAGATCTATTGAGTACCTCTTTGACATAAGACCCTGAACTATTTGCTGGTGTCAGAAACCAAGAAGAAGTATGAAACTGGGCTTCTAATTCAAAGATACGGCAAACAGCTTGATATGAACAGAGCATGGGGAGGACAAGTAGGAGAAACAAAAGCCTAGAGGGTAGCAGCAGCAGATCACAGAGGACTTAGCTGCAGAAAGAGTATGGGCTTTATTATAGAGGCAATTGTGATTATATTAAAGGGGTTCAAGCAGGAAAGTAATCAAACATGCATGTGGAAATCCGACTCTGGTGGCAAAGTGGAAAGATGAATGGAAGATGGTCAAGGCTTAAAGTAAGATTCATATGGAAAATCACGAACAAAAGCACCTATCAGAAAAAAGAATGGAGAATAACAGACATAAAAATAAATGTTTATGGAAATGAAATCAGTATGCGTTCACCAGAACTACGTGTAGACCATGAAAAGATAAAAAAAATTCTCAAGTTCCTAACTCAAATATCTGTGTATGTAGTAAATTCTTCTTCTATTTAATTCTGAAGAAAAAAATGTTTAGAAAGAGAATAGTAATCTGTTCTTGATACTTTAATATTGAAGTTCCCATAGATCTCCCAGATAGAATACAAAGTATAATATGAGTACATTGATCTGGAATTCATGAAAGGAATGTAGACTTAAATATTTCAGTCATCATTTATATATATATAAATACGTAATATTTGAAACAATGAGAGTGAATGGACTCCCTCAAGAGAGAACAGATAGACTAAGCTGAAAAAAAGCAAAGGGCAAAACTTTTTTGAGTACAGACATAAAAGAAAAGAGCCTTTCAAGTGACTAAGAAAAACTTGTAGGATGAGAATGAAGAAATCAAAGAATGGTACCAGGAAGATGAGGAAAAGGGTCAAGCGAAGCAAATGCTATAAAATGAGGGCAAGAAAGAAGAGAAAATTAATAATGGGAAGATCACTGAGCAGTAGAAATAAAAGCCTCATTTCCATGGTTGAGAAGTGAATAGGTAGTAAAGAAATAGGGCCTGAGGGTATACTGAATATTCGGAAGGTCTTTTCTCTTAAGGGAAGCAGAGAGAAGTAAGGTACATGTAAACTTGCTCAGTTTTTTACATGAAAGATATGAGTAGGTTTAGAGAATGAAAGGAAAGGTACCAATAGAAAGGGAGACACAACAGCAAATGAAGCAATGTTCTGGTTCATAAAAAAACAAACACAACACCAGATGGAAACAGAATCAAGAACAAATACATCAATCTGGAACAGAAGGATTACCTCTTCATTGTAGCGTGGAGAAAGGGAATACTGATAAGGGCATAAAAATATGCATCTGTATGCACAGATGCAGGACATTTGGGTATTTCATATCTAAAAAGTTCCATTTTTCTCAGTGAAGTAGGATGCAAGGCTTCCTCTTGAGAGAAAACTGGGCAAGGGCAAGGCAGGGGGTTTGATGAGAATGGTGGAACACTGAAGAAAGAACATCTAAGATGATTCCAAAGCAACACAAAGAGCTGCTGAAGCTAGAGAAATGCATCAGTACACCTTCAATTTAATGTTACAATTTCCTGAGGGCCAGAGATGATCTAAAGTTGAGTAACTGCAGGCAGGAAACTCTGAAAGAGAAGAAAGCAAGAATTTTGAAAGAAATGTTAAAAGAATGCAGTGAAGCACCCCAAGGTCTTCACTAGATAGGGAAAAAACCAAAGCCATGAAGGGCTGGGAGAGTGGTAGGAGGAAAAAAGCTAGATACAACATTTTATTAGACATAATATTAGACTGGAAAAATTTACAAATTTACAGATGACATAATATATATACAAACATATATCTTTTTTTTTCTCTCAAAGTTCTGGCTTCTGTACTTTCTCCTCTACTACAAAACACTTATCTTTTGAAACTTATCAATAATTGATCTTTAACCATTTTTCTTGAGTTAAGAATATATTCAGGGATAAAATTATAAGATATCTTCATATTCTCAAAGAACTTAACATTTGCTTAGAGAAGTGACATAGAATGATAAAAGATATCAAATTCACATTGCAAGTTGCCTGATGTAAGCAAAAGAGCAATAAAAATTTACACAAGGCAAAGGAGCCTTCTTGAAAACCAAAGTTTGTTCTTTCACGGTAAGATTTATATCAGCAGAGAGGATTATGGGTAGTGGCAGCAGGAGTAGGAATAACAAAGGTATACAGGCACTGGTATGCCTTCTAAGAGAAGATTCACTTTAATCAGTAACTAGATATGAGATTTGCTCCATATATTAGGGCCAGATTATGAAACACCTAGGATATTTTACCTCAGATGGAGGACAAGTAGAGAAGAATCACAGAGTGGGGTGAAGTGTCCAATAATTAAACAGTATTTTATAGAAATTTTCCTCCCACTAAAATGCATAAATGACTGATATACTTTCATTCTTTCTTCTTCTAGCATATTATTGTGGTATAACTCACTAGGACATACACCCTGATATGAATTGAAGAAGTGCAGATGATAAGAATCACAATGATAAGTTCAAATGTAAGTCTGCTATAAAAAGTCATCATTATAGTATATCTTAAATTTGTGGAAAGCATTTTGTATTAGCAAAAGCAATCTAATTTATCATGATTTTAAAAAATAAATTACTAAGCTATTTTTTATTAATAAAATTTACCATTTTTAAAATTTAACAAAATATAATACTTACCACAAGGCTTTGAATGTCCCAAAACCTCATCGGCTTTCATGGTTTCACACAACTCAAAGTACTGAACACACTGCTGAACTGCTGTAGATATCTAATAAAGTAATAGCTTATTAATTCCAGAAGTTTAAACCCACAAGTCCATGTATTAAAAGAAGTTAGTCAAGGCTGTAAAATATGCTGGGAGAATATTTAAGAAAAATATTCAGAAAATTTAGAATAGCATCTTTCCAGGCCATTGAAGCTAAGTCTCCCCAGTTACATTTTAACTATGGCATCATTCTGGGAAACACAGAAAATATTTGTTGACCAACAAATATAATATTGTTATAATGTTGGTATCAAGACAAAAACAGAGATGTACTTTACATTTTATAGTGAAAGATGCAAAAATTCTGGCCATGACTTTAAAAATTATCTCGCCAATATCCCAGTTCCCCGGCCTTACTCTTTTCTTCCTACTTAGCCAACAAAACGTGAACTGGAGCTAGCCTTCTTTCCCATCTTAGATATCACAATTGCTAACAACTGATAAAAGAAAATTTTCAATCCAAAGAACAATCATAAAAAATGATCTCCAACTTCCATACCCAGCGATTCTCTGATAGTCTTTATTCTACCTCCTTCTCTCATTCTCTTCAAGAAGAGATTTCAAATCTTCTCGCTTTCCTTTGCACCTACGTATTTCCTGTAGACACCCTCTCATTCTAACTCTCAAAATAGAGGCCACCAGTGAGATGAGGAGTGGTAACTGTTAGATCAAGTAATAAGGAGGTTTTTGGTGACCTTGAAAAGATCAGTTTCAGGGGAGTTTGGGGAATAAAACTATGAGGAAAAGGAATAGGAACTAAAAAAGTAAAGGCAGCTAGTATAATTTTCATTTTCAAGAAGGCTGGCTATAAAAGAAAAAGAAAAGCATAAAACACAGTGGTGGGGTCTTGGAATCAAGAATGAATTCTTCAGGTTGGAAGGATACGATCATGCTTAAGTAAACAGAAAGGAAGTTTGACTATGCAGGAGAGAAAGGATAATTGATAGAAAAGTGTCTAAGAGCAGGAGCAGCCAGGACCTAAGGGGAAGGAAGGGTTAAGCTTTAGATGGGAAAAAGATGGAGGCTGTATGGATAGAAGTGAGTTCATAATCACAGAATCAAGGAATTGATAGATTTCCTAGTCTCATTCACTCTTATGGCCTCAGTTTCATGCAGAAGAGTTAACATGCCAGGATTTCTATCATTAGAAAGGCCTGCTTACAAGATTGGACCTTGACCAGCATCTGGGAACTTGGATTTCAGGAGGTTCCCCCCCTCCCCATTCTAAGAATTGTACCTAAACTGAACAAACAATGTGGTTTATGCTGAATGTCTCTTTTTCTTCTGGGAGTGTGGAATCCCTGGTGTGTAGTAGGCAGAGGTGCCAGTGTGATTAACTCCCAATTTAAAAAGAAAATGGGCACTCAGTCTCTAATGAGCTTCTCTGGTAAACATCATTTCACATGAGCTGTTACAACTTGACACTGGAGAAACTAAGTGGAGTCCTGCATGACTCCACTGGGAAAAAACACTCTTGGAGGCTTATGCTTGGTATCCTCCAGACTTTACCCAAAGCGCCTCTTTCCTGCACCAGTTTTGCTTTGTATCTTCTTTTCTGTAAGAAATCGTATCTGGGAGTACAACTATATGCTGAGTCCTATAAGTTCTCCCAGCAAACCATCAAATCTGGAGGTAGGCTTGAGGAACCCCCTCCCATATTTATGTCTTATCTAAACCAAACTTTAGGATCCAGATCAATAAAATGAAATTTCCACCCCTCTGGAAATCTAGATCTCAAACTCAATATGACCAAATCTAAAGTCATAACCTTTTCCAACTTTCCTACTTTCTTCCTACTGTGCTTATCTCAATGAATGATAGACATTCAAATGAGTAAGTCCTCACCCAACCCCCTTTCAAAAAGTCAAGTGCTCTAAAACCCACATTCTATATATAGTCCTCCTGAGTCCATCCGTTAATCCCAGTTCACAGTCATAGCCTTAATTCATGTTTCCATCATCCTTTGCTTGTATTATTGCAAAGCCTCTTAGGGGAGAAGTACTGAAGTAAAAACTATCTTCACCTAGCACCTTCAGCCCATTTTCCAAATTTTCCAAAGCCCTAATATGATCATGTTACTTCAGCACGTGAAAATCTATCAGTGGCTCACTAAACCTCCAGAATAAAGGCCAATCTCCTAAATTTGACAATAAGAACTTTTTAATGATCTAACATTAGTCTTATTCCTCTTATCCTCCAGATGTCCCCCACCCCAGCCACACACACATACACACACACACACATACAAATACATCTACCTGTGTAAAAGTCCGTCACCAAAAGCCAATTCAACATGTGACCAGTCAAATGACCAATTCACTAAAAGCATATCCACTAGAAAAATCTCACCACTATATACCAATTAAATCTGAAACACATTCAAAACTGAAACTAACAACAAACTCATTTCTATCTGCAAAAGGGAAAAGGTTGAAGATTTCCCTTTTCACTTTTAATGGACATACGCCTTTTTTATTTTTAATGGAATTATGAGGCCTATTCTGCCTCATTCATGAATGAAACAAACTGAGGTCAACTGGTACAGACCCAATTAAAGCATTTAAGAATTTTTCAAAAAAAACATCATCCACTTAATATTAGTTTCCAGGGAACTGATTTTCAGGAAATTTCTCTAATACTAATTCACATTTTTCTTAGCAATCTATGTCCAGCCATATGAGATATGTGCAGTTTCCAAGTGTACTATGTGTTTTCCAATCCCTAAAGCTTTTAAACATGCTATTCCATGGCCCTGAAATATTCTCCCACCACTACCTTAACAACCTCCCCTCTTTTCCAGAATAACACCAATTCATTAATAGAAATTTTCCCACAATCCTTGAAAATGAGCGATTATTCTATAGATAAAAACCAGAACCATATTTCTATATAATCATGGTTAACAGGTATCTAGAACAAGTTTAAAATCTTGTAAATCATTATATGCCAACAGATTTCAATGAACATACTTCTGAAAGCAGTCCTTTGCTTCTAAAAATCAGCCAACAAAAGACACGCTCCAGGAAATCTACAGTTGGCATGAACTCACTTTTACTTCTGAAAGCCCATCAATCCGAGTTCCAAGTTTTCCCCCAAAATTCTATATTAAAATCTGCTTTGCCTAATTAAGTAAGCAATAAAACTCAGTTTTATGCATTATTTCAGATATTGAACAGTGGTCTCAACCTTCAACAATTCTGGCGCTTCCATTGAGATTACCTTGAGGACTCTCACTGGCATCATTCCATAGGGTTCTCAAAGAAGAGTGTTCACTGGGCCCCCAAGTCCCAATCTGATAATCCTTCAGATCTGCCACCACGTGAGTCTGTCTCAACAATGATCTAAGCTTCAACTGGCTTCATTGAGCTCTCATTGCTAGATTTTATTATCCTTGGATTTGTAATGAAATAGGTCTTTGTACAAAGTAGTCTTTTGTTTTGCAGAAGGACTATTCTGTCAATAGTTCTACTATTAACCTGCTTATTCTTCTGCGCTCATTTTGCTTTTGTCGTTATTTGCAGACTCTGGACTCCTGTTTTGTTTTGGTTTAGCTCGCATCTACTGAATACTTAAATGCGTGTTCATAGGAAACAGAAGGAGGCATAGTTCAAGAAGTCTCTAATCCAGTTAATCCAATCCAAGCCAGCCCTGAGATGAATGACTACCAGCAACAAATTCATGCAAAGGCAACTGGTCAGACTGCCTTGGGACCTCTACAAAAATTTCATGAGGACACTCCCTGATTTGTCAATTCTTGAAAGAGGATAATCAATGATTATCATGTCACCAATCACACAGCCCCTCCCTAGCTCCTGCTTAGTCAGAACCTGAGACACCATTCATAGCACACACTTTTGACCAAAAGTATAGTGATCTATTTCATGCTTGTCATCAGTTTGTCTAAAGTGCAACCTCCTCGATAGAACTACTTCCTAAATGAACTTACTCTTAAAATCCTAAATCTTACACATACCTTGGTAAATAGCAACAAAAAATGACTTTGAAAAACTGACATTACGTGGAACTTTTGATGTGACAAATATACTTAAGAGAGACTCAAAAGAATTAGAAGACAAAAGAACAAATAGCTTCTCTGAGAACTCAAAGTGCTATCTCCAAGATAATCTCTCTCAGACCTTCAAAAAACCATTCTTCCTTGTACTCATTTCTACTCACCTTTATTTTCACTACCCACTTAAACCTACTTCTGTTCCTTCTACTCCTTCCCCTCACTTCTTATAGGTGCTATCTTTTATTTGAGAAGGGGTAACAATCACAGAAATAGGTACATCTCATAAGAGGAACAATCACATGATATAATATCCCCTTTAAATTGCAGGAGCAAAAAGCAGATTTACAGTAGCTAAATTTAAATACTAAGGAGTCAAGTTGAGGGTATAAAAAGTGATTATCCTAAACCTTAGGAAAGACAAATTTGCTATAAAATTCAAGATTTTATTTGATACTTATTCTCCTGCACTAGGGAATATGTACCAGCCAGTTCACTTAACTGTTAACCTCTAAGACTGGCGCAGGATGGGGGCGGGGCAATGGGGTAGTGTAGAAAATAGTAAGATAGGAAAAACCAAGAGAGAATTTAAATAACTTAGCTGTCAATATTTTTTTCAAGCTCAATATCAAAAAAACAAACAACCCAATCAAAAAATGGGCAGAAGACCTAAATAGGCATTTCTCCAAAGAAGACATACAGATGGCCAAGAGGCACATGAAAAGCTGCTCAGTATCACTAATTATTAGAGAAATGCAAATCAAAACGACAATGAGGTATCACCTCACACCGGTCAGAATGGACATCATCAAAAAATCTACAAACAGTAAATGCTGGAGAGGTTGTGGAGAAAAGGGAACGCTCTTACACTGTTGGTGGGAATGTAAACTGATACAGCCACTAAGGAGAACAGTATGGAGGTTCCTTGCAAAACTAAACCATATGACCCAGCAATCCCACTGCTGGGCATATACCCAGAGAACACCATAATTCAAAAAGACACATGCACTCCAATGTTCATTGCAGCACTATTTACAATAGCCAGGACATGGAAGCAACCTAAATGTCCATCAACAGAAGAATGGATAAAAAAGATGTGGTACATATATACAATGGAATATTACTCAGTTGTAAAAAGCAATGAAACTGGGACATTTTTAGAGACATGGATGGATCTAGAGACTGTTATACAGAGTGAAGTGAGTCAGAAAGAGAAAAACAAATATCATATATTAATACATATATGCGGACTATAGAAAAATGGTACAGATCAACCAGTTTGCAAGGCAGAAACAGAGACACAGATGTAGAGAACAAACATATGGATACCCAGTGGGGAAAGTGGGGAGGGCTGGGGGGGAATGAATTGGGAGACTGGGATACCAAGTAGTACACTCTAAATATATGCAGTTTATTATTGTATGTTAAAAATATATATATACATACATACATACATTTTTTTCTCAAATGACTTGAAGAGGGCAAGAAAAATAGGAAATGTACTACATAAGCCATTTCAGAGCCATTCCCTTAAGGGTAAACTGAGCAAAAGATTTAAATTGTTAAAAATAAAAGATTAAATACTTATGCTGATAGCCAAAATGCTTTTCAACTAGTTCATCATTCTTTAATACTATAAAAACAAAGCTCTCAACTTCCTCAGATATCACTTTAAAAAACTGATAGCACATACACGAATTATTTGTCTCCCAATGCTACCTATTGAAAGGTGTCACAGAGAGAACAAATTGCAGAGTAGTCACTAGCACATATTAGTTTTAAATTTAAATTAATTAAAATTAAAGAATCAATTTAGTCTCTTAGTTTCCCTAATCACATTAAGTTTTCAGTAGATACATATAGCTAATGGCTACCCTATTGGACAATGCAGATGTTTCACTGTTGTAGAAAATGTTATCAAGTAGCACTGATGAGAAGCTAGAGGAAATGCTTTAGCAGATACTCATGTTAAACAAGCTGCTATGACTGAAGTCTTTTTGTAAGGATCTCTTATAAAACAAAAGACAAATCCATGGAGTGGTCCAAAGTTTCCACTGCAGATGCACAAAATTTGATCTTCCATTCTGAAAGGAAAATGGGAACAAATACAGATAGCATCCATTTTCCCTAATGTTTCTTTTCAAAAGTTGGGTTTCCTTTTTTTTTTTTTTCTTAGATGTTCCAAGATGTTTATTTTGAAAAAGAAGGCTTTTTTTTTTTAAAGCTCTTTCTTGGAATATAATTGCTTTACATTCCTGTATCAGCTTTTGAGGTACACCAAAGTGAATCAGCTGTATGTATACATATATCCCCAAGCCACTCCCTCCCGTGACTCCCTCCCACCATCCCTGTCCTGGCCCTCTAAGGCATCACCCAGCACCGAGCTGATCTCCCTTTGTTATACAGCAACTTCCCAGTAGCTATCTATTTTACATTTGGTAGTGTTTCTATGTCTATGCTACTCTCTCACTTCGTCCCAGCTTCCCCTTCGCCCTCCCACCCCCAACCCTGTGTCCTCCAGTCCATTCTCTGCATCTGCATCCCTATTCTTGCCCTGTCACTGGGTTCATCAGTATCATTTTTTTTTTTTTAGATTCCATATATATGAGTTAGTATTCAGTATTTGTTTTTCTCTTTCTGGCTTACTTCACTCTGTATGACAGACTCTAGGTCTATCCACGTCATTACATATAGTCCATTTCATTCCTTTTTATGGCTGAGTAATATTCCATTGTAGTTTTACTTTTTATACACACACACACATGTGCGCACACACCATTAAAAAAAAATCTCTTGATATTTTGGTAAATGTAGGAAAGCTTTAAGAGAAAACAAGGTTTAAGATAAAATCTCATGCAAGTTTGACTCATATGAAATAAAATATTTGAACAAGTTTATAGAATACTGAAGTTGATAATAAAGTAACCATTTGTAGGCTAAGAATTGATTATAGTATAATTCACTTTTCAAATAAGGAACAGATTTTATGAGTTAATCTATAAAAAAAACATCTGAAATACTTCCACCAGGGCCTCTGTAAAAGCAACAGTGAGTTATCTGTACGCCAAACCATGCAAGGAAAAAAACTGTTCTTGGTTTTTCCTCCTTTCTCTATTCTAGCGAGATCATTCTATGCTCATATGGCAGCAACAAATTTCCATTTAATGTGGATAGACCTAGAGTCTGTCATACAGAGCGAAGTAAGCCAGAAAGAGAAAAACAAATACCATATGCTAACTCATATACACGGAATCCACAAAAAATGTTACTGATGAACCCAGTGACAGGGCAAGAATAAAGATGCAGATGTAGAGAACTGACTTGTGGACACAGGGTGGGGGGTGAAGGGGAAGCTGGGACGAAGTAAAAGAGTAGCATTGACATATATACACTACCAAATGTAAAATAGATAGCTCGTGGGAAGTTCCTGCATAACATAGGGAGATCAACTCGATGGTGGGTGATGCCTTACAGGGCCAGGACAGGGATGGTGGGAGGGAGTCGAGGGAGGGAGGGGATATATGTATAAATACAGCTGATTCACTTTGGTGTACCTCAAAAGTTGGCACAACAGTGTAAAGCAATTATATTCCAATAAAGAGCTTTAAAAAATAATAAAATAAAATAAAATAAAATGGGAATGAGAGAAATGTGGAAAGACTTTCAGTTCCTCTAAGGATTTTTAAATACCTATTGTCTCTACAAATAAACTTCCATCCTAATATTCAATATCTCCCTCTTCTCCTTTCTGAAGCCCTATTCTCTTAATTCTCAAACACAAAACAATTATTTTTCTCCTTTCTTCAATTTATGTTCTATTGCAGTCTTCCTAAAATTCACAATTCTAGGAATCTTTCCCTTCACCTCACTTCTCAAGATTCTACCTAACTACATAAACCATATTTATTATCTCAAAGTCATATTAGTATAACTTTAATTTCACAATTTCCATGTTTGTCAATTATCTGCTAGACTTGCTGATTTCAGTTCCTTTCAGTGTCCTAAAACGTTGTTCTACTAATAGCAGTAAATGCAGGAAATTTTACTAATATATTTTACACTATTAGTTTTACGTAGTGTAACTTGAATCAGTTTTTGCAACTACAAAAGCATTTACCATTCAGAGTTTTTTCATGCAACTTTCAGTCAAAAGCATGGGTAAATTTTATAGAACAAACTCCCCTACAAACACCTGATCTGAATTAAGCTATATGATATACTTAATATGGCTTATTGCAAACTAGCTAGTTAGCAGCCCAATTTACTATGAAGTTATATATTTCCTGTTATTCTGACTGTATTTTAAGTCTCTACTTTTCCTTTTATGCTTCATATAATGGTAGTTTAAAAGGCACATAAAAGGGGAACTTTTTCATTATCCAATATTAATTATCACTCAACTTTGCACATTCAAGTTATTATATCACATATCTTTTTGTGATATTATTTCTCAAGATAAGAACAGAAATATAGACTTACCAGAGATTTATACTTCTTTTCAAGAAGTCTTAGTACTGCAGTTCTGCTATAACATGCATGCTAAAATTAGAAGGAAAATGGTATTTAATATTCAAGCCATACTCTTCAAAATCTATTTTTCCTGCATCATTTCTTCCCAATAACATAAATTACACAATAACTTAGTTTAAATTATTGCAATCAGAATAAAACAGGTTTTTCTAAGTACAATGGATTATGAGCCTAGCAACCACAAGAATGCAAATTATATTAAAAACGGAAGCATTTACTGACAGACAAGTAGAAAACATCCTGTCCCTCAGGTGTGTCCAGTTGCCATGCTAAGTTATTTTAAAACCAAAAAACATGTCTGACTACCAACGTCTGACAGAGTCTAAAAGAAAGATAAAGTAAAAGTCAGGGCGAGGCAGGGTGGGGGGTAGAATCACAACTCTCACAGTGAAGAGGGTACTGTACTGTTCACACATGCAGAAATCTGCCAAGGCTGTAATGCTCCAAAGGGACAGTATCGTAATCATTCTCTACCAACCATACTTCAAAAATGATTCTAAGTGCCAAAAAAACCTCTCTCCTTATAACTAAACACAGATGAGATTAAAATATGCTTTTTATGCATTGTACAAAGGGAAAATTAATGTTTGATATCATTAGCCTTCGATGTAGTTTATTTTACTTAAAAAAATTAAATAATATTCTATAAAAACTATCAAAATTCTGGGGAATAGAATTTAATTAAATGGGGTTTGGATTAATTGAGGGTTAATCAAAACCCTGTGTGTTTTAACCCTTGTAACTTAAAATGTTTTACATAACCATTAATCCTTTGTTCAGGTTTAGTAAGAGAAACATGTGGACTTACAATTAAACTATTGATCATGTTCTGAAATGAAAGCCTCATAGTACATCCCTTAGACCAACCCTCAGGCCAAATTCAGCTGCTCCTTGATCTGGTAAACAATGTTTTATTGTAACAGTCACATCCATTCATTTATATATTATCTATGGATGCTTCTGGGCTACAACAGAGAATTGAGTAGTTGCAACAGAGACAGGACAGTCCACAAAGCCAGAAATATTTACTGCCTGACCCTTTACATAAAGTTTGACAACTTCTGCCTTAGATGAGTGGAGGAGAATGTGATCAATTTTAACAATACTAGAACACACCTGGGGAGCTGATTTAATAACTTTCTATTGGTTAGTTTTCCTGTGATGTGCCTCATTCTCTTAAGAATTGAGTGCTGACAATAAAAATGTTAAGTAAAAAAAGTTAATTATAAACACTTAGAATATGATTTGTTAAAATTCATCTGTTAGGTCTTTTTTAAAGCATACAACTACATAAAACAAAATCTTAATAGCTGTTATCCTTGTATTACAGAATTAGAGAAATTTAATTAAGTGCTTTTACATATTTTGTATGTTTTCTACAATAGTGGTGTAATTTGATAATCAAAAAGAAAAAGGTCAAATGTCAGATGTGAGGAACAAAGGGTTCAGGTTAAATTAAGTTGAGCAAGCATTTATCAAACATATACTATATGTAGGCCAGGTAAGTGCTAAACACCAAACAGAACTGTGTTTTGGTTAATTCGGCATTATTATACAGTTTAGATAAAAGGGAAAAAAAGAAAGAGGGTCATCAGCTAGATAACATCCAAATCCTGCTAAGCAGTACATGACCATGTTGCTGTTTTGCATGGTTTGCATGGCAAGTCATGACCCCATTCCCATCCTTCCCCCTGCAACAAATACAGGTTGAGAGGGACAAAGATATAAGAACACAAGCCGATACAGCTATAACCACTGCCAGACAAGACCACTCATTCAACAGCAGATGAGGGAGGTAACAGTGTACGCATCTTTTAATATTAGTTTCAGTTCTAAGACAGTGGCCAACTCCACAGGAAATCACCAGCATTCAGACATTAAACACATTTTCCAAACTGCAGGCTCAGGAAGTGGAAAATGAAGAGATGTTTTCAGACATCTAAGCCAGAGAAAAGTGAACATTGAACCCTTATATTCTATCATATCTGCTTAAAAAAATCATAGCTTTTAAACTAAGATATCATTTTGGATAGGTCATTCAGTTTAATAGATTCAAATGAATTACCATTAAAATCCTATTCTGACTCTGTCACCTACTAGGTAAACAATCTTGAGCAAGTTATTTCTCTATGCCTCAGTTGCTGCATCTATAAAATGGGGTAATAATACCACCACCTATGCCATACACTGTTATAAGAATTAAGTGAGTTAACACAGGTAAAAGTGATTAAAACTCTTGGCACAAAGTAAACACTCAAACAGCAGCTATTCTTTGACACAATAGGGCAAAACAAAGAAAGGTAGTAAAACATTCCGTATTGCCTTACCATCCACTTTTTGAACCACACAGCCTTGGTATCAACCAATGCAAGAAAGTATATAGGATCCAAAATCTTTTGTGAGACAAGATGGCTTTGATCATGTTTAAATGATAATAAAGACAAAGTACTCTTCACAATTTCTTCCATATACCTTAAGGTTTGGGAAAGAAGAGATTTTTTAGAAAAAAACAAATGCTATTATATATGTAATAGTGACATTTTATGCTTATGGAATAATAAAGTAATAGGTAATCTTTAGAAACATCATTTTTTAATATTTCAGTAAATGGCAGAGGTGAAATTCACCCCCAACTTTCTCTGCTCTAAAAACTTACTTTCTACTTGAACACTGGTTGTCCAAATTTAACTTTCCTTTTTAGACACATAGTTACTCTTACAACCTTATTAAAAATCTTAGAACTAAAAAGGGAAAAGTTTAAAGAACATTCAAGGAACTTGACCATAAGTAGTGAAGGTCAGTAATGAAACAACCTACAACCCCCCTCTTTTTACCTTGTTTTGATAATTAAATGGTATAAAATGGTACCTGCATAGAGCCATTCACATAGCTAAGAACAAAACATGAAAAGCTAAAAAATAAACTAGCAATCCTTTCCCAACCACATAAATCAGTTAAGACTGTCTCTACTTGCTCTAAAATGTATGTAGACAGTAACATTCTTAATTTTACATTGGCATAAATTAGGGGGCTTACTTTTCTGGATGTCGAATCCAGAAAGACGGAGCCTCTTTCTGATATTCATTTAGAAGACGAACCTATAAAACAGTGCATAACCATTCTCAAGAAGTTAGAATTCTTAAATATAGAATTACTTAAATAGAAATAAAAGCAAATTATAGAAAATGAATACCTTTTTAAGTAAACGGATCACATTAGGATTAGTTATATCTACGCCAGTTGAAAGAGTAGGAATATGATTTTCTCTAGAAAGAAAGTATAACTCCAAATATTTAGCTAAAAAAGAAAAAGTAAAAATAAGGCTATTATTCCACTCATTTACAGTGCTTTCTGAAACAGTTATTTCCTATCCATTTTCTTAAGTACAAACTTTCAAAAGCTTTAAAAATGATATAATAAACATACCTAAGCTTGTATAAATTTCCTTGGTCATATGTAACGGTGAAAGTGTAAATGTCTGTGCATAGAATTTTAAAATCCGGTCCTATGGAAATAAAACAAGATTTGTATCCAAGATTCTTTCATCATCTATTTTTGTAAGAATCACTTTTCACATAAAAAACTTAATAAACACAAGACCATTCAAAAACTTCAGCATAAATGTAACTAAATGGCACCTGCTTGCATTGGTTGGCAAAAAGTAAAGTCAACCCACACAGAGTCAATCAGATACAACAGTATATTGTAAAATATGGTAATGGTAGACACTGAAATAGGGAGATGGGGTGAGGTTCACTAAAGAAAGGAAACAATACCATCTGTTACAATTTGACACAATATAAAGCAGTCAAATAAGGAAACAGTAAAAATACTAAATGTAGAAAAAACAAACCAAAAAACCCCCACTCCTTTCCAAATCCAACAGCTGTTTTTGTTTTCATTGCTTACATAGTAAGTTTAATTAGACTTTTTGGACTTCAATAATTTTGCCTATTCCCAAGAAAAATACTATATTCCAAAATTTACATTATTAAAATGTAAAGTAGAAACTATCACCTGTAAATGAATTAAATTAGATAAAAGATGTAGTCAGTACCTGACACTCATAGGTACTTAGAAAGGACAGCTTCTTTTAATTATACCAACTTTGATGGGACTGATGCAACAGTGAAATTCAGTTTCCCATTAAAAATAAATAAAATAAAATTCCTTCAAATGTTCTACTCTGAGGAAAAAACCAATAACCTTGCCTATATCAAATATTAGATTAATACGCTTACAAAAAATGGTTACCCAAGTGACTAAAAATATATTCCAATAACCCAAGAGGTCTTACTGAACACAGTTGCAGCAATTGGTTAGTATTTGTCATACTTTTCAAGCATTATAGACTTCACTCAGTTACATGTAAGAGTCCATTAGAGTAGAAAATGAAGAAACAGAATCAAACTACCATTTCCTCTCTATAACAACTTCTTCCAGTTTTATTGTGTTAAGTATGAACACTGACTCCTGCTGCATATAACAGCCAAATCAAGCCACTTTACATTGACCCCGTAAGATCTCTACTGTGTTTATAAAAGGAATAAAGGAAACCTATGAGACCACTATTCTGTCTTTAAGAGGGAAATTTACAATTGTATTTCCTGTCAGAATGTCTTGAAATGTTAAAAAAGGTAACCCTGAAATAGATCTTCCCCCCTTGAAGTTCTTGAATCCTTGAGCATTTTTAGAGAAGTCTGCATCACCCTCTGCTGTTGGTATGGTTGAACTGCATCCAGGTACTGGGTAAATACTATTTTCCCCTTTATAAAAATAACAAACCACTTGTTTCCAAACCACTTCTGTTTACCAGTATATTTCTATTTTCATTGATGGAAGAGTAATTTAAGTAGTAAAAAGGTATTGAATTTTTTTTTTATTATTAACTGTTTACTGTCTGTCTCCTCTTCTAGAATGTAAGTTCTATGAAGGCAAAGGCTTGTCTTGCTCCATGTTCCCAGCACCTGAACTAGAATGTATTGTACGTATTCAATGCACATTTGTTGAAGAGTTGGCAAAATTTATCTTTTTTACTAATGCCCTAAAACATTCTGTATAAAAAAAAACCTTATCAATTTTAAAGTCAATTTTTTTCTTCACTGACACATCAATTATGAAGAAAAGGACACTTAAAAAAACCTAGTTTGTAGTTAAATGTGATGCTGATTTTTTTAATCCCATATAATTACTGTATTTTTAATATAATCTTACTTTTCATTATATAGTTTCTGAAAAGTCATATGTGAATCATTTTTTACAAAAAATAACTATCTCTACTGACTTTGTAACAACAGTTTTGGGAATTTTCTATATTTGCTTTATAATTCATCTCAATTAGAGACTTCCCTGGTGGTACAGTGGTTAAGAATCCACCTGCCAATGCAGGGGACACAGTTTCAAGCCCTGGTCCAGGAAGATCCCACATGCCTCAGAGCAACTAAGCCTGTGCAACACAACTACTGAGCCTGTGCTCTAGAGACCATGTGCTACAATTACTGAGCCCACATGCCGCCACGGCGCAACTACTGAAGCCTGCACCCTACAGCCCATGCTCCACAGCAAGAGAAACCACCACAACGAGAAGATCATGCACTGCAACAAAGAGTAACCCCCGCTCGCCACAACCAGAGAAAGCCCAAGTGTAGCAGTGAAGACCCAACACAGCCAAGAGTAAATAAATAAATAAATTTAAAAAAATAATAATTCATCTCAATTATCTTCTAAAGTCTTAGCTTTACAATTTTGTAACTCCTCTTTTTAAGCAGTTAAACAATCTCTAACACTTAAATGCATAAGGAAAATGCTTATTAACCTTTAGAATAAATTATAATCATTGTAAGTTCGTTTTCATACATCATGAATTCTTTCAAAAACACATTCTTTCTTTTAAAATATTTTTCTTAATTCAAAAACAATGATACAGATACTCAGATATCCCTTGATAAGACAGAACAAAATGTATAAGCTAACATAGTCTATTATTTGGCAACGAAGTGTGATACTGACCAACCGTGCTTTGAATCTAATCATGACATAGTTAATTCCTTTAAAAAAAATCTTGACAATGCAAAAGCTGGAGCTGAAATTCCATAAATATATAAGCTACTATTAAGGAAACTTATATTCCATTTGCTTCTAGAATGGTAGGGGAAAAAAAACAGGAATTTTTAATATTTCTGTAAGCATTTCCTTACACTGAATACAGGATCAGGATCTGAAAGACACACTGTCAGTTTCTCACAGAGAGTGGTCCAGTTTTCACAGTTCAGTACATCAGATGGAGGAGCCAAACATAATGTTTGCAAGGCTTCATATCTCACCTACAATTTTTTAAAAGAATTTTTATTAATACCCAGCCATCAAAATAATAGCAATTCTCCAAATATTTAACAAACATTGAAAGGCAGAGTCTGGATAATTGCTTTAAAGAGCCAACTGAGAATCAGATGCCCTTTTATAAAGCGATTCTTGATAATTCATTTTTTAAACTGTTAAGCAGAGAAACTAAATAGGTTATTTTATGTAAAGCAAAAATTAAAACACTAAGTATATTAGGAAATTCTAGGTCACATGTCAAAGGGGAAGAGAAGAACAGATGGTGGCCAAATCTGAATCACCAGAACAAGGTATTCAGTGTCTGCTCCCATAGACTTTCCTCACTAGAACAGGCCCCCATAGACTGTCCTACAGTTTGAGGACTCTAATTCTAAAACATTGCCCAGATATGTCCCTGGTGAAGCATTCCCATTCCAGGACATATGAACAATTCTCACTAAACAATTAATTTGAACTTGTTTTTGCTGCTACACCATATTTTCTGAACTTTCAACCACTGAAGCAGGGGGAAAAAAGTCATTTAGCAATGTGATGCAAAACTGAATTTCTGAATTTTCACAGAAATCTTATTTCTTAATCATTCTTCTCAAAATCCAATCAGAATTCACTTGAGACAGTATGACCCAAGGGAGAGCAGTGACAAACAGCTCTGTTCCAATCATAAGTGGAGTAAAGCTTCTTCCCCACTCACTCTCCAACTAGTGAGTGATAACACACTGATTCCAACCTGTTCCTCAAAATCTGGTTATTTCTCAGCTGAAATAACTGAAGCCTAGTGAGGGGAAAACAAAAAACGAAGAGTCAAAGAGTTAAGACCTTAGGAAACCAGGCACTCCGAATCAGGGTGTCAAGTTTCAGGTGAAATAGACAGAATACATGTGTTTAAAAATGTCTATATATTCATATGAAAGATTCCTAAATATAATTTTATTTTGGATAGGGAGTAGGGGGACTATGGAGAGAGTTTAAAAACATTAAGTTCTCCCTTTCCATTAATTTTTAGGACAAAACTCCATTAACAAGTTACTACTAGCAGGGATATCAGAACAAAGGTTTCTGAACAAGTATAGATTTCCAAATAATCCACTTAAACTAAAGACAATAATATTGTTATCATATAAAGTCAGGTCCCGTTGTCAATCTGTTGAAACATTTACTAAAAACCTAAAAAATAAATCAGAATGTGAAATGCTGAGAGGGGAAAAAAAAAATCAATGGGCGTAAATCATAGATATTCATTTAGTTTAAAATGAAAAGGTGAAGAAAAACAATGTATTTCAAAAACAGACCAGGAGGCAAGATACAACAGATATTTGAGGTACTTAAAAATCCTATCATTTTCTACTTCAAGTGAAACAGACTGACTTTCAAATGAAATAAAACTTCATAAACAGTAATTTATACAATTATTATAATATAAAGAGGCACAATTCAATAAAATTGCTTTTTTAAAATCTTTTCTAATAAACGAACATGTGTCAAAGTTGCTCACATTTTCCAGAAGTGGGAAGAGCATTAAATGAAGATTTTTTTCTTCACAGAAATTGCTAAAATATCACATACAAAGTGACAGTGAAAAAACAGTTTGGGGGAAACTGCTCATAACTTCATCCCTTGAAAACTGAAAGTGGAAATAAATATGTCCCCTTACAAACTGTGACAACTCTCTAAGGAGAGCCTCTCTTACTCTATGACTTCTCATTTCAAGACTAAAAGGTCTAGCAGGGATACCAGTCTAGAACTGCCGTGAAATTAAAGGACTATCTTCAAGAGAAATAATCCGCTGCTACTGACTATAATCTCTTATATATATATGACTGAACTTGACAAATATCCTTTAAACTTACCTCTTTAGGTTGCCCAGGATCCAACTGGTCTAAAATCAACTGTAATTTTCCTTGACAAAATTTGTAACTCTGTAACACAATTAACAGAATCATTCATTCCTTCATTCATTTAGTAGATTTTTAAAAGTAGTTATAAATGATTTTTAATGTAATTCCAAGCACAAAACGCATTCTAAACAAGAGAAAGGAATGATCCATTTTGATTTGACTGCAAACGTAGACTTTTTGTATCCCAAGGCATTTAAATGAGAACTTAATGTCCCAGTACGTCAGTGTACTTTCATGTCTATGACGGTTATCATTTGCTGCGCAACTGCAACAGGTAGAAACATTATAAGACTCAAAAGACATAAGGCTAAAAATGTTTCCTACCCAGGATTCTGAGATGTATGAAATAAAGATAAAACAAATAAGAAGGCACTAATAGTACCCTAAGCATAGCTACGACCCAGCTTGAACTTTTTTGTTTCTTTTCTTTCCTGTACTTCTTAACCTTTCTCCATGTCTCGCCTTAGGTGAAGAATTCCTGAAGTAAAAACTTCCAATCTATAAAAACATTTATAGTAGACAATAAGCTGTTTTTGAAAAGGAAAGAATCTTTTTCTTGTCAAAGCAATTTAAATACTAAAATAACCACCTGAAAATAAAAGCTGCCATTATTATTTAACAACCCTCATACTATCTCAATTCACAATGACTCTGAAGTATGAGAAATATGGAAACCAAGTCACCCAGCTATCAGAACTCAGATTCCCATCCTCATTAGACACCCTCTTCTCTTCACTGTCTATACTCTCCTGAAGTGTTCTCATCTAGTTCTTAAATACATCACAATGACTTAAATTTCTTAGTCACTTCATCTCCAAGGTAACATATATAATTATCCTTTCAACATTTCCCTGGATGTTTAATAAGCACCTTGAACTTAACATATCCAAAATAAAATACTTGATTTTTTTTTTATTCCAAACCTGCTCCTTCCTCAAACTTCCCCATCTTGGTAAATAGTTCTACCATCCATCCATATTTTGTCTTAAGTCAAAAATAGGAGTCAATCTTGACTCCTTGCTTCCTCTCATTTCCTACATCTAATGTCATGACAACCCCCAAGTTTCACATATCACAACTCCAACTACCCATTGCCACCTCACTGCTAAAACCTTAGGCCAAGACACCATTATAACTCTAGACTACTTAAATTCATCCTAACTGGTCTCCCTGCTTCTGCTCTTAATCTCATCCTACTCTACCCCATCATTCATTCTCTAGCAATAGACAAACCTTCTCAAAATTAGAAATCAAGACTCTTTATCTTTACTTCAACCCCACAAAAAGACTTCCCACTTTACTCAGAATAAAATATAAAAGTCTGACTTACAATCTGGCCCCTGTCTATCTAACTTTCTCTCATACCATTCTGCCTCCTGCCATGCAGGTTTCAGTCATGCTGGCCTTTCTCCACCCTTCCCGGAAGATGCCATGCTCACTCTAGCCTAAGAACCTTTGCCATTGCCATTCCTCCTGCCTGGTAAAGCTCTTCCTCTAGAACTTTGCATGGCTGCCCTCCTATCACTTAGAATTTGGTCCTTTTCACTACAGTATCCTCAATACCTGCAACAGTGCTGGATACAGAGTAGGCACTCAATATACATTTGTTTAATATAAGAATGACTCCAAAGCTAGTTTTCCCACCATGTCACATTGTCTCTAACAATACAGGGTACATATTGCCACTTAATAACACCCAAAACAGCGTGATATTTCATATCCTTAAACATAAGTTTTCTTAAAAGGCCTTAAAAATGTCCTGAGTTTTACTCCTTTCTAAAAGTATACAGTTCAACTGCCGAAGTCTGTACATACTACTTTTTAAAATAAGAAGTACTATATATTAAATAATAGAGCTTTAATTTCAAGTTCTCCTTGTACAACAATTATATACTAAAATGTACGAGTGGTAACTACTAACAATAAAATGTAAGTATATATGAATGCAGCTTGTCTTGCCTAACAGGAAAAAAGTATACAGACACAGACAACATAGGATATCTTACATAGAATATATATACACATATAAAGACATATGTTGTATACGTAGAAGTATATATGTCCATATTTGTATATAGTATGTGTGTATACAAGCATATATGTATATATACACACTCATTCTATTCTGCTAATTAGACAAGCTCTTTTCTTCAGCCTGGCCCTTCTGCCTCTTGTAAAGTTGATTTCTTCTGGTCTTCCCACTTCCACCATCATGACTTTTATCAGATTGTCATCTATGTCTAAAATGTCCTGCCATCCAACTCATTAGCAAATAAGGATGATATCAAAAACATGCATTTTAATCAGATGGAAGATTAAGTCAGGTTTTAAAACTCTAACTAGCTATGTGACCCAGGAATCTTTAACCCCACCCTCAGTTTGCACATCCACTTCCCAGCATCACTGTAAGAATCAAATGGTAAAAATGTAAAGTCTTGCTTTATTATTATTAAAATTTAGAAATTTAGAGTAAATCTCAAATTTATTTCAATCAGGAAATTTTCTCTCTGAAAATATAAAACTGACTCCCTCTACCAAACGGCCTATTCAAGATCTATAAATATAATTCATTGATTTCCATAGATTTCCATTCAGCTTCTTTTCTAAAAAGAGGAGTCATGTGCTACAACAGCCCTGATAAATGTAGAGTCACACATTGTTTGTACAGTCTCAACGACAGAAGCTCATATTTGGTGAAACAACCAATATTATGTCAAGCGGCAATCAAAAAAGAGAATAGTTAGATCTTAAATTCATTTGCTTAAATGTCCCCATGACAAAGACTTCATTTTCTTATCTCTTTATGATCAATACCCCAGGCAAGCAACCCTTACTATGAAACTGTATTTGCTTTTTATTTCACAAAAATGATCAAGGCTAATCAACATGATAATCCCTCAACTTCCCTCCTCTTACCCTCAACATTATTCTGTGGTGAACGGCTAACCACCAAATCCAAAGATCTTTTCTTAGTCCTCATCTTCTTTTACTTCCCTCTAGCCTTCATTAAGCTAATTAACTATCATTCCTGCCTTAAAATTCATCCCCCCTTAACCTCCTACCCAGTGCAATACGGTTTGGTATCTTTTCTAACCCATTCTTCCATTTCTACCTGCCCTCTGAAATGTGTTTCCTAAAGTCTCTCTTACTTAGGTGGCTTAAGCAGCAACATCTCTGCACAGATGACTGACATTATGTTTATCCCCAACATTTCTACCAACTGAATCCTGCATGTTCAACTACCTGCTACCCCATTGCGATACCTTATTGGTGTCTCAAATTGAATATGTATATCCAACCAAGAAAGACAGAAAGAAAGACAGACAGACAGACAGAAAGAAAAGGATAAAAGAAGAACCCACCACATTCTTCTCCACATCTAATTCCTCCCTAATTCCAGACTTGGTTCATAACATCATAGTCTTCCAGCCACTTTGGCTTAACCATAACTAGACCTTGACTTCTACTTCCACTTTGCACTACTCCCTCCAAAACACCTCAGAAATTGAGTTTAATAATCCTACTTCTGCAACAATTCCACATCAGTCTCTATTCCTACAAAGGCTCCTCAGTTCAGGCCCTCACTACGTTTTACTTAACTACTGTGACAGCATTCTAACTTATCTCCCTACATCCACTTTCTCCCCATCCCATGCTCTTCTGCATCCAACTGTTAGGTAAGTCTGACAGACACTTTTCTGTTAAAAAACTAAAATGATATCTCTTAAACTACAAAAAAATTCTATTTTGCTTTTGAATTCATTCATTTAGTCCTCAAATACTTATTCAGCATCTACTATGTATCAGACATCTGCTATGTTACCAGGCACTATGACTTTATAGCTAGAAACAATAAATAATGATTGATATAATCCTTAATATAATCCTCCTAATCGGCCCTTAATCTAACCTTCCAATGTACTCCCTGCAAACTCTGTTCTAATACTTTACATAAACTACTCAAAAGTTCCCAGATATGTCACATGCTTTGTTGATTCAGATATTTTGAACTTCCCCTTATCTGAAATACTTTCCTCTATAGCTCTTTGATATTCTTGATCATAAGGACTCCTCTTCGGATTCCCATGACACATT
This sequence comes from Hippopotamus amphibius kiboko, assembly GCF_030028045.1. Classification (NCBI taxonomy): domain Eukaryota; kingdom Metazoa; phylum Chordata; class Mammalia; order Artiodactyla; family Hippopotamidae; genus Hippopotamus; species Hippopotamus amphibius. Next base: position 29,550,046 of record NC_080191.1, read on the forward strand.
ATTTCCACTTGTAACTTGGTCATTTATGTACATATCCTATCTCTTTACTCTCAAATAGGCTCCTTAAAAATGCATATCTGATTAATCTTTGCAATTCTGTAGTGCCTAGAAAAAGATATGATACATAGTATATGCCCAATATATATTTGTTGGTTGAATATGTATCCATAGAGTTGAAGTCCCTTAATTCTACCATGTTTGCCTTTCCTCTCAGGTAATAATGCATATTAGAAAAGCACAGCCTTTAGTAGTTACCTGATTGGAGTAGCCTCATTAACATGCTTACTACCCTACAAGAGTCCTTTAATTGTCTTAAACAGTGCAAATTACTCATGCTACTTAAACAATGAAATAACATATTACACTAGAAATCAGAATAAGTCTAATACCCACCTTAAAGGTTACCTATATTTTTTTAACACTTCTTTTTGTGTTATTGTGCATCAGTGGATAGACAAATTTCCATTGCAACTAACTGTAACAATCTATTGATACTTACCTAGAGCATGTAGATAATGTTTCATTGAATACAGATTTGTTAGAAATAGTTAGAACAGCTTAAAATGTTAGATTAAAAATTCCTGAGGGGAGCAGGATGTGCAAACATGATTGGTAAAGTGGCACAAAATAGACCTGTTGGTGATATCAATACAGGTAGATAATTTCAAAAGGAAAAAAATTTTAAGACATATTTATGTGTGTGAAAGTATAAACCCAACAATTTCTGAGCAAACGCTACAGGGAAACGAGCAAGAAGCAGAACAGGTTGATAGTCTACAATGGATTTTGGTCCTACTGAATGATCATAAGGATTCTAATTAAAGGTCTTTAGATGCTAAAATAAGATTTGTATACATTTCAGTCAAATGCAGTATGCCTAAAGACAGTGAACATAAGACGTATTCTGTAATTTTCGTTGTTTTAGAGATATACTCACTTTATTACAACATATATTGAAGATATTCACATTAGCCAATAACTACCCTTTAAGTTCAAAAATCATACCACCCTCAAAATTAATTACCCTAGAAATCTCTATTTTAAAATGTTTGGTTTATAAACTGTATAAACCATTGAAATACAGTTAGTCAAAGAAAGACAACTACTACTGTTGTTCAAATAGCTATGGGAAATAAAATATATAAATATTAAACCTAATGACTCTTCAGGCTTTAATATGTATAACTGTACAATGATTTCTTTCCTATTCTTACAAAAGGAAAAGAAAAAGAACCAGCACCCAGTGATGATGCCAATAACAGCAAACACTTATATAAGAGCTTAATATGAGCCAAGTACCATTCAAAATGCTTTACATCCATTAAATCTGCAAGGCAACCTTATAAGGGTAAATCCTACTACTATCTCCTCTATAACAGTTAAGAAAATTGAGGCACTGAAAGAGGTTAAGAAGCCAAAGTCCACAGCTCATCAATGGCAGAGTCAGAGTTTGACTTGTCTCCAAGATTCAAAATGAATTAGCTTCATGTAGAATAGCTTTTTAAAACTGTAGTATATCTAAAACTTCTTAAAATTATGCACCCACCTTTCATTAAGCCTTAAATGCAGAACAAAGTTATGAACTCAAAACAAAAACAAGGTTTTAAAAATATTTTCAAATAAACTTCTTAATTTCATAGTCATTTAAATTATGTTTAAATAAAAAAAAAAATTTTGCACTTTTTTTAAAAGTGCTACCATTGAGAAACAACAAAAATCTATTAATATTTAAAAGTATAAAGAAACAAGTATTCATAAAGATATTAATATTGTTAATCAAATAAATTAGTTTTTCTGGTGTCAAATTATCTCAAGACATTACTATTAAATAAGCAGGCAAAAAAGCTCACACCTACCCAATTCTTCTTCCAAACACTCCACCTGCCTCAAGCTTAACTCTAGGCAGCTGCACTATCAACACTACCGTGTTCTTTTTTTTCTACTCTCAGCTGCCTTTCCCTTTCCCTTCCTCATTTTTAGGATTTTAGGTTCATATCTTTTTCTGTTGATAAGACAAATATAATAATAAAAGTCTTATCACAATTGAGGGTAGCTAGAGATGGAGGAACTTCTGGAGAGTAGTTTGGGCTGTGGCTCTCTTACTGTTCTGGCCAGGGCTGCTGAACAAGAGTTGAGAATCTTGTAATTCCTCAGCAGTAGTATGACATCCTCAAAAGCAGAATTCCTCACCAAAAAAAAAGCACTGTAAAAACTTTAAAGATTTTAGGAGAGGCCAGAAAAGGGGTTGAACTCAAAATATTCTAAGATTTGAGAAGTTAGGGCAAAATGTAAATTAGCATGGTTGAAAACAGCACATTCAGAGACAAGGGAAAGGCGTCACACCCAATAAAAAAAAAAGCTACTCAAGAAAAGTCTTCCTAGAAGAATTCAAAACCTAGCAACAAGATGAAGTTCAAATTGTGCCCAGGAGGCAGTTCAAACACAAAGTTCAAGTAACAGTAGTTTCTTTTCCAGGAAGTAAAAAACAGAAAAGACAAGCCTGGCCTTCAGATGCACAAGTAAGGACAATGGAAACATATCAGTTTCCTCATTGCTACTGTAAGAAGTTACCATAAACTTAGCGACTTCAGAAAACACAAATTTATTATCTTACAGTCCTAGAGGTCAGAATCCATCAGCAGAACTGTGTTCCTTCTGGCTCCTCTGGAGAAACTATTTCCTTGCCTTTTCCAGCTTCTAAGGACTGCCTGAATCCCTTGGCTCATGGGCCACTTTCCATCTTCAAAGCCAACAATCACATCACACTGACATACACTTCAGCCTGCACAACACCTTCTCTGCCTCTGACCCTCCTGAGCTCTCTTATAAGCATGCTTGTGATTACACTTGGCTCACCTGGATAATCCAGAATAACCTCCCCCTCTGTAGATCCTTAATTTAATCACATTAACAAAGTCCCTTGGGCCATGTAAGGTAACAGGTTCTGGAGATTAAATCATGGATGTCTTTGAAAGGGCTGTTATTCTGCCTGCCATAGGTAGCAAAGGATGCTTCAAGAAGTTACCATGAAAGCAAAGAAACAGTAAATTCCTTAAATAGGTTCACATCACGAAAGAACAACAGGTGATTGTTATCCTAAACTCACTTTCTCCATACAAAGTGTACATCTTGGTGTTCCCTTAGAACATAATAAAATATCGATAGTTTGCACACTACAAAAAAGCATAATGCCCGTGTTATACTACAACTGATAATGTCCAGGAAGAGAAAGAAAAGCTGCAAGAGGAAAGGATATTAATTTTTGAAAACTTAACGTATAGTAGAGGTAATCCTCTAATCCTCCAGCAGTATAAAATGAAGCTCAGTTACAAACCATACAGGATGAGAGCTGGGAAATTTTCTATTTGAGTATGTCTCTGAATGGCATCCATTTCAACATACCCTTCAAGATATATAAAAGCTAACATGTACAGAGCAGCAGCAATTATTCTAAGGACCTGATATACATTAACTCAGTTAATCTTCTCAACAGCACAATGAGGTAAGTGTTATTACCATTCCCATTTTAAAATGAAAGACACTACAGCAGGGAAGTTAAGACATTTGTCCAAGGTCACATAGCTATTAAGTGGTAGAACAAAGATTTGAACCCAAGAAGTCTCTAGGTAGTGCAGCACAGAACAAAGAACGGACTATCAGGGGAAAGGGACCAGGTTTAAACTCACAGTGCAATCCTAAGCAGCAACGCGAGTTTTGGCAAATAATTTACCTATTATTATAAGCCTCACTTTTTTTCTGTAAAGTAGGCTGGCAGCACCTATAGTGAGTATAAAGCCAAGCAAAGGGAACAATATATGGCAGAAATCTCAATAACAGATACCTAATATTATTATTTCTCTTTCCAGCCTTATTTTGCAGAGAGTTTTTCCAGGTTTAATCACAGTACCAAATCCACTCAGTGAATGCTCACAACTTTAGTAAAAATCAGACAATTTTATTCTTTAATATGCTCAAACTTACACAAATAGTCTCCAATGCAGTAGTCTCCAAAGTTTTTCAATAGGTCAGAAATCCATATACAATAAGGATGCAGTGTTTAAAATAACAATGAAATAAAGCCTATTCTATTAACAAAATACAAGTGTTCTACTAATAACAAAACAGCAGCATCAAAATTGTTTACTGAATGCTATTCATAGAACAATTCAGTTTTTTTAAAGACCAATGCAAGTAACATCAACTTTGAAGGCATCAATAATAACATCAACAATTAATGGAATGCATGATATATTTTCAGAGACCCTTTCAATTCTGAACATATTAATTCAGCCTCTCTTTGGTCAGTTACATGCAAGAGTCTCTTTTCACTACACAAAAGCATTCCCAAATCTCTCTTAGAGTCTGGCCACACTGAAAGAGCTTTCAGGACAGTTCTGGCATTCATGTGTTTTTTCCAAAGGCCCAGGGATCCCGCCCCTTATTGGTGGGCATAGTTCACTTTCAATTCAATTAGTTCCTTCTGACACAAAGTAATATTCATAAGGTAGGCACTTGAAAATACCCTGTGGACATTCCAAAGGAAGCCATATAAACTTAAAGCATGATTTTTCTCAAGAACCAAAACAAAATAAAAAACAAGAATATCTTCTGAAAGTATGACTCCATTTCTATCAAAGCTTTGAATTTCTTCAAAAATCTATGATTCTACGACTGGAAATAACTTGGCATTTGAGATTAGCACTGCTTGACTGCCAGCTACTCAATCTTATTTAGATCTGAATACTTATACTTCTTAGAACAAATTAACAATGCTCCACTTTTTTCTCTTGTGGTTCAATTTCAGTATATACACATGGTTCATCAAATAACTAAGAAAATATAATATTATGAGCCCTCAGAGTCCTAAAGTTGGGTTTTTCTGCATCTTTCATTTCCAGAAAGTCCTTGATCTGAAGAAGCAGTTCAGTAAACCTATTGAATATGCCATCTGATTGCATTAAGTTGAACTAAAATCTCTATAGCCCAGCTTCTTCCAAAGAGTACATTAACAAGGGATGATTAAGAGCCACAACATGAAGAACATTCACAATCTCTGTCACTTCCTTCCTCACATCAGATAATTAACCTGACTTGTAAAATTTAAAACTCAGCACACTATCTCCTGCTAAACGATGCAGTGATAACTTTTACATTCTGCTTTGGCTAATTCCAAAGCCATTTTTCCTCCAAAAGTGCAGTCTCAACTGTGACTAATATATACACTTATTTCATGTTTCACCCGAACTCCTCAAATCCCTTTTTACTATATGTTTAGTATCTACATTATAGTTATGTCCCTATGTTAGAACTAAGTAGGTGAAAATGTTTCACTAAAAATACCACATGAGATTCACACGAAGGTCAAACAGACTCCATTTGGTATGAAAGTTTCTGTGTGGAAGTTCACGGTGCATACATGGGTTCTACTCTAACTAGTTTCCTTTGTCTTCTATTAGTACTAATCTAGACATTGGCCTTTCTCTTAGCCAAATGACAAGGATTCCAATAAGCTGGAAAAAAAGAATATAAAACCTCAAATCTATTGACCAAAAAAAAAAAAGCTTAATGTTTTAAAACTAACAATTCACAGCAACCTTCATCTCCAGAAGATAAATAAGGGAAATGTTTTATCTCCATATTTCATCTATAATGCAGTTAAAATCTGATTAATAAGGATTAATTGGGAATAAGATCTTTTAACTAAAACTTAAGCAGATTTGTTTCAAGTGTTATTTTTTAATCCAAAATTCACTAGTTTACTTCCTTACCTCATTAATAATTGTTTAGATACAATTCACTGAACATAATACTAGAAGATGTTATTTCATGGACTAAATATTAGATTATGTGATTATTTATTATTCTTCTGAATCTTAAAACTAGAAAGCAGAAAAAAGTCTGGCTAATAAAGAATGTATTGAAGCTAATGATTATTAAACACCATTTCAAGACATAAATGCAAAACTAAACACACCTGATTGAATGACGAATCACTATCAGAGCAATTGTCTGTGCAGTAACTACTGCTTTTCTCCTTTTGGATTTTCTTCTGCCTCTCTTGACTTCGTATTTCATCTTCTTCAAACTTGTTGATCATCGATTCCACCACTATCATCATGATGTTCTTCAGGGAATGCATCATTTCCTTGTATCTTTAAATTCAAAGCAATCTTTGTAAGAGAAAGGCTATTAGCACAAATTAAAACATTCAACTAAATTAAATTACCTGATTTTTTTTTTGTAAAGTCCCTTTAAGAACATAATTCTAAAGAGAAAAGTCAGTTTTTCGGAAAGAACAAATGGCACAACAGAATTCACAGAACAGGAAAAAAAAAATTATAGGGAAACTAAAATGTGTTATTTCCCAAGTTTTTCCATCTGGTTTCATGAACCAAGGCAGTAAAATTAACAGAATCAAAGGCAAGATGTTTCAACAGCATAGATTCCAGTAATTAGCAACAAAGTCAACTTACAATATCAAAGTACCAAAACCCATCCTACTTTACACGTCATTTTTATTCCTTTTTAAAATTTCTCTTCCTCTATCTTCTCTTCCTCTGTTTTCTTTGCTTCCCTTTTCTCTTGCCTATTATTTATATCTACAGGCATCCATCACTACAACTGAGACCTAAATAAGAATTAAGACATCAGTGGGTCCTTTCAAACAGAGGTAGAGAACCCACTGTCAGAGATGTTAGGAAAAGGATTCCTGAAATTCATAGAAGTTTGAACTGGATAATTTCTAAGATCCCTTTCAGCTCTACAGGTCTCAAAATAAATATTTTTTAAAAACTAATAATAAATTTCTCCATTTATTAAGTGCAAACTGTCAAGCGTTCATACTAACATTAGGCTGAGATCCTCCAAAACCTTACACATAGAATTTTAGAGCTAGATGGAAAGATAAAAATAATCTAGTCTACACTTTATTTTACAAATGAGGAATATAGGATGTGAACTATTGAAATTTCTATATTTAAAACAAAAAGGCATAAAGATTTAAATAAGTATAGTGAATAAAGTACTAAATTTGGAATCAGAAAACCTGTATTAGAATCCTGACTACTTTACCTACAAGCTCTGTCATTATAATAAGTCTCTTTTCCTCAACTGTATATGAGATAAGAATACAATCTAGCAGCACTTTTCTATTTACTAGATAGGATGCTGTCCAATTCATGAATCATTGAATAAAGCCACTTAGATCTTCAAATTTAAAAAAAAAATACAATCTAGCTGACCTAGGTCACATGGCCATAGCAAGAAATAAATGAGAATACATATCTGAAAGTTCTTTGTAAGTATAAAGCATGATAATACATATGTTTATTGTTTATCATTATAATACTGGAACTACATTAGAAAATAAGCATAGAAACTTCTCTTTATATTTCTGGTTAATGGGTCATATTAATTACATAAATAAAGAAAGAACAGGTAAGGTACTCTCTCTCTCTCATAGCAGTAATACAATCATGCTGGGGGATTTGGATAAAAATAGTAGACTGAGGTTTTAAAATTCAAAGAAATTTGGGGGGCTTCCTTGGTGGTTCAGCAGTTAAGACTCCGCGCTCCCAATGCGGGGGGCCGGGTTCGATCCCTGGTCGAGGAACTAAGATCCCACATACCGCAACTAAGCCTGCGCACTGAAACCAGAGAAGCCCACATGTTGCAACAAAGACCCAGCAGAGCCAAAATAAATAAATAAATAAATTTTTAAAAAATAAAAATAAAATAGTTTAGAGAAATTTTTGAATATATTTTAAATTATATATTATATACATTATATATTATTAAGTATATGTAATTTCTGTGTAATTTAAAATACATTACATATTTAATATTTAACAATATATAATCGATGTACTATATAATAATAAATAAATTGAATATAATGCATATAGCTATACATGTATATATTTTTAAAGTCCCAGAAATTATGAGAAAACACAAAAATTTCAAAAGAAAATGAGAACAGATTAGGAATAATACTGAGGGAAAACACATACAGACAAGAACTGCTACAGAGGTGAGAAAACAGTCCAGGGAAAATTCAAGTTTAAAGTAAAGGGATATAAAGAGCAAGAAGGGCAACACAACATTGTTAATCAACTATACTCCAGTATAAAATAAAAATTAAATTTAAAAAAAAGCAAGAAGGAATTGAATTCTAAGACACTCATTAGACTAACTGGCAAAGACCACATAGGAACCGAGTTAGGAGGCTCCAGCTTCCTCCTCCTCACATTCTGAACACCAAGAAACAGGGAAGTATAACCATGCCCTGGTAGCAATCAACAGCTATCCACCAGAGCTGATCTTCCCTTCCACAGTAATTGGATTATAGCTGGGAACAGAACTAAAGTACACTCCCCAGACTCTGTTCCAGTTAGGTATAATCACATAAACAATGTAAACTCCTGTGCCGGGATTCCCTGGTGGTACAGTGGTTGGGAATCCGCCTGCCAACGTAGGACACATGGATTCAAGCCCTGGTCCGGAAGGATCCCACATGCCAAGGAGCAACTAAGCCCGTGTACCACAACTACTGAGCCTGCGCTCTAGAGCCCATGAGCAACAGCTACTGAGGCCCACATGCCTAGAGCCCATGCTCAGCAATGAGAAGCCGCCACAATAGGAAGCCTAGGCACTGCAACAAAGAGTAGCCCGCACTCCCTGCAACTAGAGAAAGCCTGCTCACGGCAACGAAGACCCAATGCAGCCAATAAATAAATTAATTAGTTAAAAAAAAAAAAAAAACTCCTGTCCCCTTAAAACTTACAAAATAACTTATAGTGATTTAATAAAGAAATAAAAAAGTAAATCTCAGGGAAAAGGGTGGGGGAAGGAATAGTTCGGGAGTTTGGGATTCACATGTACACAATGCTATATTTAAAACGAATAACCAACTAAGACCTGAATAACCAACTGAGACCTACGGTATAGCACAGGGAACTCTGTTCAATATTATATAACAACCTAAATGGGAAAAGAATTTGAAAAATAGATACATGTATATGTATAACTGAATCACTTTGCTGTACACCTGAAACTATCACAACATTGTTAAACAACTATACTCCAATATAAAATAAAAAGTTAAAAAAAAGTAAATCTCAATGATTTACAGGATAAGAGTAAGGGTAATTAAAATCCACAGAAAATCTGTTAAGTTTCATTTTAGACATATTTCCTCCAGAAAACATAAATTTCTTGAAACCACAAACATGAATTCTTCTGCAAGAAATATCAGCAAACTACCTAAAGGTAGATAAAAGAATAATGATTAAAAAAAAAAAAAGCCAGGGATAGAAATATGGACACCATTGAGAAGATTCCTTCATACTTCAAGAAGTTAAAATAAGAAAAAGCTCATCAATTTTTTGAGCTAAGAGGTAGTGAAAAAAACCACATCAATTAACGATGAAAATACACATTGTGAGTACTTCCACTTACATGTACGAGAATATACGACAGATCCTAAAAATGAATTGTTTCCTATGCAAACCTCTATTTAAAAAATAAATATCAAAATGTTTAATTAGGGTTGGGTGGGAATGAATTGGGAGATTGGGACTGCCATATATACATTACTAATAAGAAAAAAAATACCAAATTGTAAACTCTAAATATATGCAGTTTATTGTATGTTAACTGTATCTCAATAAAAGTTCTTAAAAAAATTAAATAAAAAAATTTCAAAAAATAGAAAAAAATGTTTAATTAGGAAAGTAATTTGAATTATTACAGTAAAAATGTTTCTAATAAATGTACTGTTGCCACATTAGCCCTAAGTAGTTTCTAAAGAATCTCAAAAAAAAAATAATAATAATAATAATACTCTGTACAACTTACAATCTTTCATTCCATGATTCACAAAGCAGAAGACATTCATTAAGACATTTAAAATCTTTGTGAGGTAATTATTATTGTATTAATTTTTACACATGAATGAACTAAAACACAAGAAAATTAAATGACTTACCGAGAGACAAAAAGTAATTTCCTAACAATTCCCATGTAAAACTTTGTTTTTTGCATTAAAAAGCTTTCATTTTCTAACTAATGAAGTGTTTTAGTCCTCCTTTTAGAATAAGATTAATGATATTGCCAGAAATAGACTACTAGGAATTATAATAAAGTAGTCCCTCCTTATCTGTGGTTTTGCTTTCCACAGTTTCACCCACAGTCAGCCACAGTCTGAAAATACTAAATGGAAAATTCCAGAAATAATTCATAAGTTTTAAATTGTCTGCTGTTCTGAGTAGGTGATGAAATCTCCAGCCATCAAGCTCAGTTCCTGCCCAGTGTGTGAATCATCCCTTTATTTAGTCCTGCCTGTTAGTCATTTAGTAGCCATCTGACTTATCAGATCTACTGGTCAAGGTATCCCACTGTTTGTGGTCAAGTCATCCTTATTTTACTTAAAAGTGGCCCCAAGTCACAAGAGTAGTGATGTTAGCAATTTAGATATATTCTTACTATGCCTAATTTATAAATTAAACTTTACCATAGTTAAGTATGTATGTACAGAAAAACACAAAGTTTAGTACTATCCATGGTTTTAAGTATCCCCGGGGGGTCTTAGAATGTATTCCCCTTGGAGGAAAGCAGGGATATGTATTATCCAAAGATGGAAGTGGCTCTAGTTTTGTTTTTTTCATCAAATCAGGAAATAAGAAATCTTGATCTCCATGGCTTTTACTCCTTAATATACATTGTGGTTTGAACTCGCCAAATTTATTAATAGCTGCACACTGTCACTTTGTTCATAACATATTTAAACAATCAGTTGTCACAAAGGGAAAGAGATCCCATCCAACATCATAAAGAAATGTTTAACAATTTCAAAATAAATGAAATATAATTTTTTAAAATATGATAGGTAATATAAGCTCAGGTATATATTTCAATTTTTCTGCTGTCTGAAAGAAGGGCTATATCTCAAGCTTCAACACCTGCCTTCAAACTGCAATAGGAAACAACCATGATGGTCCAGCATGGAGAGAAACCAGATGCCAAAGGCACTTTAATATATCACATAAATCCAAGTCCACAGACTAGAATTAACATAGTAAATGTCATGTGTCCAAATCATCACCAAAAATAAATTTTGAAGATCCAAATTTTAAAAGTTTTACTGTGCATAAAAATTACATGAAATTTTTATCAGAATAAAAAACCATTGTAATATAGCTTCAGAAAACAATTTTTAACATTAGATAACATTAATATGCTAGCTACCCTAAGAATTAGAAGCTAAACAGAGCTACACTAATAAGTATGAATTAAGGAGAAACTAGAAATTTATGTTCCCTACCTGCCCATTCTGCCCTTTATAGCCCTAAAGTGTTGTTATGTTGCATTTCATGCCGGGGAGGTGGGGAAGGGAACCAGACCTTTAATCATCAATCAAATGCCAGTGTGGAAAGATAATTAAAATGGGAAATACCCAGGTAGCTTAGCTTAAACATGAAAAGGAAATCTCAAACCTTCTTTCATCTCAATTACTGCTCTGTATTAAATTATCTTCTGAGTGAGAGTTACACATTTTGTTATGCTATCTCACTGCTCAAGAACTCAGAACAGCTGAGACCTAAAAAGAGTGAAGGAGCACTAGGAACAAGACAAGGGTGTCCTCCTCTGCCCATTGATTTTCAACATCCTACTGGAAGTCCTACCTAATGCACTAAGACAAGAAGAGGAAATAAAAGGCAAACAGATAGTGAAAGAAGAATACACTGTTCGCAGAAGACATAATCATCTATGTAGAAAATCTGAAAGAATTAACCAAAAAACTCCTGGACAAATAAGTGATTACAGCAAGGTTTCAGGAGACAAGCTTTAAATACAGAAGTCAATCATTCTCCCACATACCAGCAATGAACAAGTGGAATTTGGAATTAAAAACATAATACCATTTACATCAGCACCCCCCAAAATTAAATACTTAGGTATAAATCTAACAAATATGCACAAGATCTATATAAGGAAAACTATAAAACTCTATTGAAAGAAACCAAAGAACTAAATAAATAGTCCATGTTCAAGGATTAAGAAGACTCAATTCTGCTCAACTTGAGCTATAGATTCAACACAATCCAAATCAAAATCTCAGAAAGCTATTTTCTAGATATCAACAAAATGATTCTAAAATTTATATGAAGAGACAAAAAAAAAACAATAACCAGCACAGTACTGCAGGAGAAGAACAAAGTTAGAGGACTGACACTACCCAGCTTCAAGACTTACTATAAACCTACGGTAATCTGGACAATGTGATATCAGCCAAAAAACAGACAAACAGATCTGTGGAACAGAATAGAGAGCCCAGAAATACCGTTAAATATAGTCAACTGATCTTTGACAAAGAAGCAAAGGCAATATAATGGAACAAAGATAGTCTTTTCAACAAATGGTGCTGGAACAACTGGACATCCACATGCAAAAAAATGAATTTAGATATGCACCTTATATCCTGCACAAAAATTAACTCAGACTGGATCACAGACCTTAATACAAAATGCAAAACTGTATTTATCCTAGAAAATAATATAGGAGAAAATCTAGATGACCTCGGATTTGGTGGTGACATTTTAGATATGACACGAAAGGTACTTCACTAAAATTAAAAATTTCTGATCTGCAAAAGACACTGTCAAGAGAATGAAAAGCCACAGACTGGGAGAAAATACTTGCAAAAGACATACCTGACAAAGGACTGTTATCTAAAACATACAAAAACTCTTAAAACTCAACGATAAGGAAACAACACGATTAAAAAATGATCCAAAGACCTTAATAGATAACCTCACCAAAGAAGATATACAGATGACAAACAAGCATATGAAAAGATGCTCCATATCATATGTCATTAGGGAAATGCAAACTAAAACAATGATATACCACTACACACCTATCAGAATAGCCAAAATCTGGAACATTGACAACATCAAATGCTGACAAGTAAGTGGAACAACGAGAACTTCCACACGTTGTTGATGGAAATGCAAAATGGTACAGCCACTTTGGAAGACAATTTGGCAATTTCTAACAAAACTAAACATAACCTTACAGTGCGACCCAGTCAATCATGCTCCTTGATATTTATCCAAAGGAGCTAAAAACATACGTCCACACAAAAACCTGCACACAATGTTTACAGCAATTTTATTCATAATTGCCAAAACTTGGAAGCAACCAAGATGTCTGACGCATCCAAACAATCGAATTCATTCAGTGTTAAAAAGAAATGAGCTATCACACCATAAAGTTTCCATGGAGGAAACTTAAATGTATTTTAATTTTAACTAAAGTATAGTTGATTTATGTTTCAGGTATACAGCAAAGTGATTCAGTTATACATATGTATGCACATACATATATTCTTTTTCAGTTCTTCTCCATTATAGGTTATTATAAGACATTGAATATAATTTGCTGTGCCACTTAAATGCATTTTATTAAGTAAAAGAACCCAATCTGAAATGCTACATACTGTATGGTATGTATGACATATATCATACTGTATGACATTCTGGAAAAGGCAAAACTATGGAGACAGTAAAAAGATCAGTGATTGCCAGAGGTAGAGAGAGAGAATGTGAACAGGCAGAGCACAGAGGATTTTTAGGGCAGTGAAACTACTCTGGATGATATTATAATGGTGAATACATGTCATTATAAATTTTTCCAAACCCACAGAATGCACAACATCAAGAGTGCGCCCTAACGTAAACTATGGACTCTGGGTAATAAAGATGTGTCAATGTAGGTTCCTTAATTGAAACAAATGTCCCACAAGCCAAGCAGAGTGGCTCCCCCCCACCCCCAGAAAAACATGTACCACTCTGGTGGGGAGTATTGATAATAAGGAAGTCTATATATATGTAGTAGCAGGATGTTTATGGGAAATCTCTGTACCTTCTGCTCAATTTTGCTGTGAACCAAAAATTGCTCTAAAATTAAAGTCTATTAAAAAAAGTGAAAAGTGAAGGAGTAAGTGACACAAATATTTAGGGAAAGGACATTCTAAGTAGCAGAAGCAACGTAACTACAAATATCCCTGAGGGAGGGCTTTCCTTGGCTTGTTTGAGAAAGAACAAGACCAGTGTGACTGGAGCAGTGGAAGAGGGAAAAGGATAAGAAATCAGGTAGGAGAGGGAGCAGAAGGCTCATGGTGGGCCTTGTAGGCTACAGAAGAAACTCTGGATCTTATTCTGAATGAGATGAGAAGCCTTCAGATAGTGTTGAGTGGAAGAGTGGCATGAGGGAAATAGATTGTATGAGACAGGGGTTAAGGGTGCTTTCAAGGAAACCTGCTGAGAGAAAAATTACTTTAAAATATTACTGTGGGCATACTCACTCTTTAGATTCCTGAGTTCTTTTAGTAACATGCTGTACAACTGTGTCATAGCCAAATTCCTCACTCTGATTCTGATCAGATGTCCATTTTTCCATTTCTTCTTCAATCATAGATCCCAAAGTGTTGCATATATACTGTTTAAGGTATTTCACAAATTCATAGCTGAAACAAATATTTAAAAAATAAATGCAGTAAATATCATAAACTCACTTATCAACCACACCCAGAAAAATGTTAGCACAGAAAGATTTGTAACAGAATCAGATTTCTTACCTTAAACTAGGAATAAATTAGTTATTCATCCCAAATCATACAGCTAATCTAGAATTTTGTTGTTGTTTTTTCTGAGACACTTGGCAAAAATCACATTTAAAGATGACGATGACGGCAGATAGCAAATTTCCAGACCAACGCAAACTTTAGTGGATTAGGAGTCTTTCCACACTTTTTTTTATGCTCATATCTTTTACATGTGATGCTTAAGGGTAGGGAAAGCAGTTCTTAAAGAGTTTCACAATTGTTCAAGCTGATGATGAAAACCACACTAGATAACTAATTATAAAAAAATAAATAACAGGTTAAGCTCCAATTATTAGAAGTTTTTTGTACATTTGGAAATTGTGTCCATTTTGAACTGACCTAAATTCCACCTAATAAGCTTTTTGTCTGACTCTGTTCACAAGAAGTATCTCAGACAATTCAATATATTGGACATTTTTCTTCATTCTGCTAGGCTGATGCTAACATTAAAACCCATTTGCAAACTCAGACAATATAGCAAATATGAGAGGGCAAGAGTTCCAAAAGTGGTTAATTTTATGAAACATGTTTACTGAAAATAATGAACAATGATTATAATATCATGATTTAGAAAGATTTAAAAAGTTTTTGTGGTCTCTTAAATGACAAAGATAATTTAGGAAGGGCCATTTTTGTAAATGCCACTATGTTCAAGACTTATAGTTTGAATGTATCACTGTATAAGAGCCTTGCATATATGCAGTACAGGAGATCAAGGAGAGCCTGAATAATTTTCTTCACATAATTATAAGTCCATCACGGTATCCAGCATATAGCCTTCAGTTTAATATTTATTACATGATTGTATGTCCTCTAAAGAACATCCACCTTTCCCAGGTAACCAAAGGATTTCATTTTGAAGTTTAACTGCTTTTGATTGAGATTTCCTGCCCTGCCCGTTTCCTCTCAACTCTGAACACACTGCTGCTTCCTGGAATCTCCATGGCTGCTTCAGTAACGTAAGTGGCAGGCTTGCCATAGACAGTGGAGGATCCAAAAGTGAAGTAGAGATATTTGACATGAAACATGTAGCATTACAGTGAAAGTACCGACTCTGAGTCAAAACAGCCTGAATGCCTCCTCCAGCTCTACCACTCTAGCTGGAATGGCCTAGGACAAGTCGGTTTTCTCATCTATAACTTGGAAACAATCATGTCTACCTCATTCTGCTATTTTAAATTAAGGAGGCAATAGAAAAACTTAATCATTATAAACAACAAAATTAAAAAGAAGGATATTCTCCACTCCCATAGTGTCAACTTCCGATTCAACACAAACAGGTAATTTCTTTAGCTCTTTCTTCAGCCAAAACATCTCCCCAGAGCTATACAGGTATACCTCATTTTATGGCACTTTATTGCACAGATACTGGAGTTTTTAACAAACTGAAGGTTTGTGGCAACCTTGCACCAGAGCAAGTCAGCACCAATAGCATTTCTCACTTTGTGTGTCTGTGTCACATTTTGGTAATTCTCACAATATTTCAAACTTTTTCATTATTATTATATTTGTTACGGTAATCTGTGATCAGTGATCTTTGATGTTACTACTACAATTTGCTGAACACAGATGACAGCATTTTTAGCAATAAAGTATTTTTTAATTAAGGTAAGCACTTCTTTTTCACATAATGCTATTGCACTTAATAGACTACAGTATGATGTAAACATAGCTTTTATATGCACTAGGTAAACCCCCTCAAAAATGATGAACTCAGTGACAAGAACAAGGACGCAGATACAGAGAATGGACTGGAGAACTCGAGGTATGGGAGGGGGCGGGGGGTAAAGGGGAAGCTGAGATGGAGCGAGAGAGTAGCACAGACATATATATATTACCAATTGTAAAATAGATAGTCAGTGGGAAGTTGTATAACAAAGGGAGTCCAACTCGAGGATGGAAGATGCCTTAGAGGACTGGGGCGGGGAGGGTGGGGGGGACTCGAGGACGGGGGGAGTCAAGGAAGGGAGGGAATACGGGGATATGTGTATAAAAACAGATGATTGAACTTGGTGTACCCCAAAAAAAATAATAAATAAAAAAATTTAAAAAAAATCATGTGACTCACTTTATTGTAATATTTGCTTCATTTCAGTGGTCTGGAACCAAACATACAATATTTCCCTGGTATGCCTGCATATTAACTGCCTACTGGACAAGGCTATTTATGTTTCTTCACCATATCAATCATCACAACCAATACCAAATTTATCATCCTACCCACCCGCTCACAAACCACCTTCTCTTCTGACATACATCTTTGTTAATGGTACAATCCTTCAATCAGATACCTGTGCACGGCCTCAAACAATCTTCTCCATTACATCTCAGATCTAATTAGTTAGCAAGCTCTAAAATTCTGTAAATTCTTCCTCCACAACTTCACTTTCCTTTCTCACTGCCACCAGATTAATGTTCACATCTTCGTAATTTTAGGAAACAACTGCAAGGTCATCCTCTAAATCAGTGGTTCTTAAAGTATAACATGGATAAGAATCACCAGAAGGGCTTATTAAAACAGATTGCTGTGCCCCATTCTCAGAGAATCACTGATCTAAAGAGATTCTGTATTCAGTTAGCTTTTAAACCAGCCTAAGTTTCTTGGAACTCCAATCAGCATATTCCTACAATGTTGTGTTAGTTTCTGATACACTGCGAAGTGATTCAGTTATACATATACAGGTATATTCTTTTTCATAATATTATCCATTATAGTTTATACACTATAGTTTACTAGGGCCATCCATTTTTTTTTTTTTTTTTTTTTTTTTTTGGCACACGGGCTTAGTTGCTCCGTGGCATGTGGGATCTTCCTGGAGCTGGGATCGAACCTGTGACCTCTGCATTGTCAGGCAGATTCTTAACCACTGCGCCACCTAGGAAGCCCCGGGCCATCCATTTTAAATGCTGACTTTTTTGTTTAAGATATTTCTAATTATAAACCAAATATTTGCATATTTTATACAAAATGGTGAAAACTTACACAGGCAAGATACCAAAAGGTATCACTGCTTTCTTTGAAATGGCTTTGAAAATGAAAAGGATCCAAATAATCTTTTCAGTCCAGTGTGATCTCACATCCAGTCCCTTACTAATACTGGGAAAGAGAAGAGAACAGTGAATGTGGAAGAAGGTGAAGAGAGAGATGAAAAGTCCCTAAAAATAATTTTGATCCTCTTCACATCCTGCCCAAGACTGGCCAATCAGATACATCAGTTTTCTCCCACATCTCTGAGATATTCAGTGGAAAATGGAAGGTGGGGCAAGCCAGAGTTATTTCCTTGAAACCGAAAGAAGAGACTTTCTGAGGATGAATTCTACATCCCACCATCAGCACCTACTATGGAATGGCGGAATTATCCTAGTCCCTTAGTTTCATCAGCCCTATCTCTTTGCCACAAATCAGGCAATTAGGAGAAATGAATATTTAACTGAGAAATATAACTTTTGTGTTTGCTTTGTTTAAAGCCCAACCTGTAAGTAACAAAAAATGATATTTTCGTAACAAAGGCAGTAAGGAAATATAGTGCAGGCTCATTAACAAAATGTATTCAAGAAAGACAATATCATTCTAAAATAAAATAAAACACATACCTTTAAAACCCCCACTATTTAGCATTAGATGCAAATAACAAATATGATGGAAAAAATTTTAAATCTCTTTTTTGAGAACTAAAATAACCACATACTTTTTTTTAATGACATCACTTTGACCTATGACCACAATATGGTCGTCTTCCTGACGACCCCATTCAAAATACTTCAAAGTTTTGGTTCATTTGCCAAATTAAATTAACCCAAGGACCCCAAATCTGATTCTTGCCTTAATGGGTTATTGCTCTTTTCAAATGAATCTTTTAAGAAAAAAAGATCTCTTGAGAGATCAGGTCCTCTATCATGGGAGGACTACCAAGCTGCCTATGACCTTAGGATGCTCTACTGACTCACTGATCATTGGAAAACTCTGAGAGCCTCCAATCCCAAATTAGTGAAAAGAGTCATTTCTTCAAGTGGGCCCTTCTACTTCGTGGGTAAGAGTAATCCACATCTTGACATTTCCATCTGACAATTCATTTTGTGTTGGTTATTTTACCATCTGAATTCATGGCAATACCCGCATAAAATCCCAGAAGTAATGCTGTTCTTCTATAATGATGTCCCAGGATAGAAAACTTTTGTTACTATGGACTGGGAGAAATACTTGAATAAAATTATGTAGTGTGTTGCCTTCTTTGTAATCCTGATAGTATTGATGCCACTCACTTGTTCTTATGAAATCTACAATTAATCCAAAAGATCAGTAACTACAGATTTTTAAATCAACCCATTGCACCATTTTTAGAAATTATTCTAGAGGTAGAGTTATAGTCTTAATCTGTGTAAAGTAAAATTCCTGGATGCCTAAGAGAGACTTTCATAAGGTCCTATACTTATCCTGGGGATTGCAAACACAGATGTTACCAGGGTGGACAGGTAGTGATGCAAGTCATGTGTAAGACAGAAAAGGATATGGGCAGTGGTGAACTAAAAGGATATGCCCCAGTTAAAATGAAGGGCTTCCACATAGCTCTAGCCACTTGCCAGTTAGGAATATGAACCTGGTGTTACTCTTTCAATGTTTTAAGAAAAGCCAGAAAATTGATTTTTTTGTTTGCTATCTCCCAATTTTTAAACGTTGCTTTTTTTTTTTTTTTTCCTTTTAAACTAAGCCAAAGAAACACATTCACAAACCAATTACAGCCTGCAGGATACCAATCTGACTTTTTAACACCCTCTCATGCCAAGAATTACAAAAACTCTAGCCGCTAAGGATACTGGTGAATCTCCTCTGTTTAAAATTTCTATTTAAGAAATACAAAACTTACCCCCAAAATCTATACAATCCTCAATAACTTATTTTAGAAGATCCTTACTAGGTTTAACTTAATTCCACTACAATTCAGGTCCTTTTTTTTCAGATTTATTTTAGCAGACTCTGCAGTGTTAATATTGTCAGGCTTAACATATTTTAATTGTGCTGGAAAGAGCAACACTATGAGGAATACATCTTTGACTATCACAGACTACAATAAGTACAATTTCCATTTATTTCTATTTTAAGTGAAGTCTATTAATATTTATTGTTCATTTTAAATTGTTCTAATAACAGTTTGTTATAATTTTTTCAAAGATATGATCTATAAAATGAGTAAACAGGATTGTAATTGTTATACTTTTAGAAATCTATGAATCCATTTGCTTTGGGTTTGAGTTCTAAATCTTACACTGAACAATCTTGCAATCTTAGACAAAACACCTGACCTTGCTAAATTTCAATTTCCTACTACTTAATAGTGATTATTCTAAGCGGAAAACTGTTATTACATATAGTATTTTCATATTCTTTGAAAATTTTCTCTTCAAACATACTAAACACATATTTAACTAACCTTATTTGTTAACTTAAAGGTAATTTAGTGAGAAAAAAATTTTGTTTAAATGACACTATTACCAAATTAATGCAAAATATCTTTTTCCAAATATTCCTCAAAGAGGGACTTTATTTTTTTTTTAAGCTCTTTATTGGAATATAATTGCTTTACACTCTTGTAGCAGTTTTTCAGGTAGACCAAAGTCAATCAGCTGTATTTATACACATATCCCCATATTCCCTCCCTCCTGCGACTCCCCCCTACCCTCCCCGTCCCAGCCCTCTAAGGCATCACCCATCTTATGTTTTAAAGACCCAAGAGGGACTTTAAAACCTAAGAGAACAGCTGTTTCTACTAAGGAAAAACCTGTTAACCTCACCACATTTCAGAAGCAGCTTGACTAAAATACACAGCAATGCAGCAATGTGCCTGATCATTGTGCTTTACTTCTGACAAATATGATATTTTTCATATTTATATAGGAAAATTTTACGAAGTTGAGTAAAAGAACATTCACTATTTTCCATTCTTCTTTCTTCACTTTTATTACCTAGGAAAATTTAATGATTTTTTTCCCATGATGAACTTCCGACATGTTCAAATGTTTACATCAAAATATACACAGAGAGTACTATCACAGCAATAAGGACATAAAAAATCTAGTACAAGTTTATTTCAGGAAATCATCCTCTTAGCCATTTAAACAAGGACTTTTTCAATCATATATAGAAAATTATCAGTAATGATATGTTTTAAAAAGATAACATTGTTATGAATTATAATGCTGACATTTGGAATCCTTAAAATGGAATATATTCCAGAATTATAGGATTTATATATGACAAACAACTTGATATATCATATTAGTGTATAAAAGGCTATGTTAAAAAAAATAATGAGTATTTTATACTACCTACAATCTTTTAGGTCAAAGAATAAGCCTCTGAATCATGATAAACAGTTACTAAATGCATTAATTAACTATGGAAGCATACATATAATTCTTAGCAATTTCTTCTATGCAGGGATAACACTTTACATAATGGATGTTTTCTTGAAGTTACCACTTAAACATACTAGAGTTCACTAATTTAAGAAATCACTGGTAGGACTTCCCTGGTGGCACAGTGGTTAAGAATCCGCCTGCCAATGCAGGAGACACCAGTTCAATCCCTGGTCTTGGAAGATCCCATGCCGAGGAGCAACTAAGCCTATGTGCCACAACTACTGAGCCTGTGCTTTAGAGCCGGCGAACCGCAACTACTGAGCCCGGAACCACAACTACTGAGCCTGCGCTCTACAACAAGTGAAGCCACTGCAACAAAGAGTAGCCCCCAGCTGCCACAACTAGAGGAACTTCATGAGCAGCAACAAAGACCCAATGCAGCCAAAAAAAAAAAAAAAAAGTCACTGGTAGATACTTCTATAAAACAAAAAATAAACCCAATTCAATAAATATAATTGTGTTTCTTCTATATCAAACCAAAAATATATTAGACAAAGATAAGCCTCTGCATTAGAGACTATTACAATCATAAGGGTTTCTAAGTATTTATACACATACAAATTTATTTATACACAACTATTTATACACATATAAATACTTAGCAACCCTAATGATATATACATATAGCAATTCTCATTGAAATGCAAGTAAATACGCTCTAACTTTGTGGTTCTCAACCCTGGCTGCATATTAGAATCACCGAGAGAGCTTTTTTGAAAATACCAAGGCCCAGTCTCTACCACTTCCCCTCTGCCAAGCCCCACAAGAAATCTGGATTCATTTATGGTTAGGGTTCATCATCAGTATTTTTTTAAATGAACTCCAATCAATCCTACTGTAACCAAGACTGAAAACCAGGCCTGTTTTTTTTGTTTGTTTTGTTTTTAAATAGGAGGCCAGTCTAAGTGTAAAAATTTATACAATACATACACACATAATGAAAGCAATATCTTCTTCCCTACCTCTCTCCCCTCCCGCAAGCCTCAAATCCTAACTGCCACTTTCAAAGAAAAGAAAGAAAGCTTGGATCTTTTAGAGAAGGTGTACGGTTTAGGGTAAAAATAAATAAATACAATAAAAGAGGCTATGGAAAGGAGAGAGAGGTTAGGGCAGCTGCACTGTGGGGCAAATCTCCAGATAGGGCAAATCCCCAAACAGGGCTATTCTGCCTACACTATAGTTTCTCCCAAACTGACTGCATTTTCCCCCCACTTTATTATACTACCTGAAGTTCCATCATTCATGGACTCAATTCTTTTAACAACTATCTTTTTACAAAAATGCCGATAGCCTAGAGATACCAGTTTCCCCTAAAAATCTATTTAGTAAGATATTTTTCTTGCTAATACACTAGAGCAACATCAGGTGGATTTAAGGAACCAATGTTCTGATAGTGGAGATGGGATGACAGACAATTCTGATATATGAAACAGTTTGGGAAGCATATACCTAGACGACTCAAGAACATCTGGTGTTCAAGGAGAATTAGCTCAATGAATAGAAAGACAAATGAAACTATGAGTACCTGGACAGGATCTCATCAAACTCTGAGATTGTAAGATACTATGAAAATACCAAACATACGCATCTCCTCCTCTTTCCTTCTTTATAAGGAGTTCCTTCCTCCTAAGACACAGATCTCAGGCTAGTGCAGCAAACACATGAATTTTATTATCTATACTTTTAAGAGTACAAACTACTCAAACTACTTTTAGAATTATAAATCTTACTTTTAAGACCACAAACTTGTTATAATTTGAATGTGTCTGGGCTTTTTTAGGTAGGCCACAAGTAAATCTCTTTATTAAATCATAGATATTAACTATTAATCAGCAGGCATTTAATCTAATAAACTGTTGAAGAAGAGTTGATATTATTACAAGTCATTACACTGCTGAGAGGAAACAGAATGATCCAACTTTAACTTGAAAAGCATTTAAAAACTGACACAACTAAAGCAGTATTTATAGGCAAATGTGTAGTCTTAAATGTTTACATTAAAAAAAAAAGAAGAAAAGCTGCAAATAAATGAGCTAAACATTCATCACAAATTTTAAAAAGTGTCCCAGGAAGGGAAAAAAGAAGAGCAGAAATTTGAAAAACCATAAAATAAATACCTAATAGAAAGGAAAATCAAAGCTAATAGCTATTTTTTTGAAAAGACTAATAAAACTGATAAACCTCTAACAGAAAAGATGGAGAACAAAAGAGGAAAGGCACAAATTTTTAAAAAACATAATAAAAAGGGGGACAACTATAGATACCGGGAATATTTTTAAAATGTAACAGGATATTAACAAAAATCTTTATACAAATAAATTTGAAAATCTAGATTAAATGGACAAATTCCCAGAATATGATCCTAGCAAAAACTCATTAATTTACAAATATTTTAAACAAGTATTTGCATGTGAAATAAAAACCAGAAATAAAACCCCAAATTTAGTGCTTGATATGAATTTGAGATAAATTAGTATTACATGAGTATAATAAACCTTAATGACCAAACCTGAATTTAAGAAAGTTGCAGTTTTTCTATATTCCTGTTTAAGTAATAAGTCAATAGCTAACCAATAAAAGTTGGTCTCTGTTATCTCCAAATTAAAGCATATTATCACGCAATATCAGCTATTAGTAGTGGACTTAATGAAGAAATAAACAAAATCATGGAAAATACAAAAGAAACTATATATATAACCAGAAATACTAATTAACAAAAAATTCCTTTCACACTTTTTAAAACTCCCTTGAGAATCTGGTGAAAACTGTAATGCTTCCCCCCATAAAACTGCAAGTAAACACAATCTTTTGTGCATAATATTAAAGGGCTCGGGCTTCCTAGGTGGCGCAGTGGTTAAGAATCCGCCTGCCAATGCAGAGGACATGGGTTCGATCCCTGCTCCAGGAAGATCCCACATGCCATGGAGCAACTAAGCCCGTGTGCCAAAAAAAAAAAAAAAAAAAAAAAAATAAAGGGCTCAAGGATCCCCTGATGCCAACATATCAGGGGAATGTGGGCAGAACCTGAAGCGGGTAGGAATTCCAGATAAGAACTTCAGGGCACACAAAAGTCAGCAAAGATAACATAACGAAAAATGTTAAATGTCACCTGTGAGATCAAAATGAATGGCAAACAGTTCAAAATATCATACTACTCATAATAAATTGAGGCATCTGGAGGTAAACTTTTCATGGAGAGGCTTAATTTACACATATGAACCAAATTAAAAGAAAAACATACGTCTCTAAAGAAACACACCCTTCAAGATCTACCTCAAACGGTACCTCTCTCAAACTTCCTATCTACTGCTCCCAAACCCAGAGCACTCTGTACTTCTTCTATAGTCTTCTTATATTCCCAACATGTATCAAAGACATTTGAATATGCGCCTCATCCCTTTGTAGGAACTTAAGCTGTTCCACAGGAAGTTAATCTCACTTGAGTATTCCTGCAGTGCTCAAAATGCATAATTGGTGCAGTCACTGAAATATGAGATCAGCAAAGGAACAGGAATCTTGGGAACTCAATGCTTTTGAAGTATAGTGACAGAAATCCCTTGAGACAATAGAATTATTCTTAAATGAACAAGAACAATTTACAACTAATGTTACTATGTTGCCCTGGAGGGAAAAAAAATATAATTAGGATGTCTGTCGTGTCAGTAAATCACAGTGGAAGCAGAAGGTTTGGAAGTAAAGAATAAAAAAATAAATTCGGTATCTGAGTAAATAATCGAAAAAATGAACCTTCAACTTGGGCGTTACTTTGACAACAATCAAATGAACATTCTTTATCCAGCTACATTTTGACCTTTTCTGGATCAGCTGGTTTGTTTGCTTAAGACATAAAAGAAATTTTACTTGTGAAAATTTTCATCAGTTTCCTCCAGATGTAAGAGGATCTCCTCGGCGCACTCCAAGGAGGGAGCACCCGTGATTTTCTCCTTCACGCTCTGGAACAACTGCCTCAGCATCGCCTGCAGCATCGCTTCGTCCTCAGCGGAGAAATGGGCCATTCTCTGTCAGAATCCAACGCCCACGCCCGTTACTGAGGGTCCGAGCAAACGCCGCGCCCCGCGCACGCGCGTCCCCACCCAGCCCCCGCCGGCGCAGAGCGCCGTTTCCCGGGAGACCGCGGCAAGCGCTTGGGGGCGGGCCCGCGGCGGCCTGCGCGTCGTTCAGGAACACAAGTTACCTTGCGTTGGGCAGGCCAGAATCCTCGAGGTCCCGCCTTTGGAACTCGTCGCTGCCGTTCTTCCGTGCCAACAGAATTCAGGCTGCCCCGGCTAACGGCAAAAAAGAGATCCCAAAGACTCTGCGGGTGGATCTGGCGGCGGGACGTCAGCGCTGCGCGTGACATCAGCACGTCGACGTGACTTCCTAGGCGGGAGGGAGTGCCGCCTGACAGCCTGCTCGGGCGCCTAGAGGAAGTTTCAGGTGCGCCAGCTGAAAGGGTTGTAGGTGGGAGGAAAGAAAGGGTGCGAGGAGAAAGAGGTCAATAAAAGAAAGATAACAGAAGTGAAACTGAAAGCAGCTTGAAAAGTTTTAACTGAGTGAATGGTGGTGCACTGTTGCAGTCCTCTTGCCTTCAAACAGCTGATATCTACTGACTCTTACCCCTTACCAACCACCTTGCTAGGAACTATGAAAAAGAGGACGCTCTCAGAATCTAACAGACAAGAAGTCAACGATTTTACAACACAGTGCAATTAAGTGTTATGATAGAGAAATGTGCCAGGTAGGAAACCTAGAATGACCTTTCAACCCAATAGAAGAGTCAAGGAAAGAAGTGAAGAGAAAACAAACTGAACGTGCAAAGGATAGGGACCTGAGAGAGTGTACCTTATTAAGGTACTTGAATTTGTAGGATTAGAAAGAGAAGGTGAGGGGTCTAGAGAAGTAAATGGACCACATCAGAAAGGGTCATATTTGGCACTTTTAAGGGGTTAGAGGTTTATCTTGAAAGTAGTAGAACACAGTGGGATTCCAGAACTAAATCATGAGATATCGTATATAAAGATCACTCTGCAGGAAGTCGCAATGAGCAATCATGGTCCTTCGTACAGTTTCCAATCTAGGTAAATCCCCAGACCATGGTCATGTCCACGCGACAAGCAGTGTACTAGGATCAGATTCTGGTGTCTACAGAATAGTGAATCCCAAGCCACTGATCTGTGGTTCAATATCAATAAATTCTCCCTTATCCAGCTTTATATTTTATGCCCCTAGTCAAACAACGTCAGATTTACTTTACGTGTTAGCCAGGATCAATGACTTCTTTGTGCTATTACTTCCAGGAGCAAAAGTATGATATATCTTTGCCAGCTCTATCGTCATGTTTCTTCGTGAAATATATGCTTAATTTCGATTGTCTCATTACCACAGTAAGAAAAAAACAGAGTAGGCATACTTATGCCTTTATTTGTGGGCGAAGATACAAAAGCCAATACATGTAAGTGTGTAGAATCACCATCATGTGACAACTACATTTTGAGACTAACATAGGTGAGTCATATTGGCAACTCAGACACCAGGATTAATATAGCCATTAGTGATGTCGTTTTTTGAAATGGTAAACTATTATTGGTAATATTCAGAAAATAGTTTTTGCGTTCCTGGGAAAGTCAGTGTATTAAAACTGTGCCAAATATTATTTTTATATAAGTGGAATTAGTTCATGGACTCAGATACTTATCAAGAGCTTTTTAATCTACATGAATGTCCAGCAGGACTGTTGAAAGTCCTGTGGGAACCAGAACAACTCTTTTGTGTGGGAGAGTGTCCTGTGTATTTCAAGATATTTAGCATCCCTAGCTCACACTACAAATACCAGTAAATGCCATCAAATTATGGTGATGACAGAGTGTCCCCCACATATTTATGAAATACTTTCTTGGGGACAGTGTGGGGGTGGGGGTAAGGTTTGCACTGCACAGATTGAAAACCACTGTTCTAAAGGATATACCTTAGGAAGAAGGAAAAATCTTAAAAGAATACCTGATATTCAAGAAGGTAAGTTAGCCAGAAAGGGGGTGAGAGGAATAATGTGTTTAAGTAAACCTCAATAAATATTGTCTGTATTAAAAAGTAATTTATAGGGCTTCCTAGGTGGCACAGTGGTTGAGAATCTGCCTGCCAATGCAGGGGACATGGGTTCGATCCCTGCTCCAGGAAGATCCCCCATG
Organism: Hippopotamus amphibius kiboko; assembly: GCF_030028045.1. Lineage (NCBI taxonomy): Eukaryota > Metazoa > Chordata > Mammalia > Artiodactyla > Hippopotamidae > Hippopotamus > Hippopotamus amphibius. Next base: position 29,577,313 of record NC_080191.1, read on the forward strand.
CCGCGGAGGAACTAAGCCTGTGAGCCACAACTATTGAGTCCATGTGCTGCAACTACTGAAGCCCATGCGCCTAGAGCCTGTGCTCCGCAACAAGCGAAGCCACCACAAGGAGCCCGCACAACACAACAAAGAGTAGCCCCCGCTATCTGCAACTAGAGAAAGCCCGCGTGCAGCAATGAAGACCCAACACAGCCAATAAAATGAATAAATAAATAAATTTATTTTTTTAAAAATAATTTAATTTGTGAAGGTAAAAATGCTTAGTATTAAAATACTGTTAACAACCCTGTGTAAGTAGGAAGTGTAATGATAAGTTGAAGTGTTCTATGATCCTTGAATTTTTCAAAAGGGAGTTTAAGATATTAAACTTGGTCGGGTAGGCATGGTGAAATTTCATATGTAACCATTAAAAGATTATATACAGAGAAATTAAATTCAAAAAATGGAGGAAAAATGATATAAGGAGAGAAAAACAAGAAGACCCTATCAATTTGAAAAAGTCAAGTAAGAAAACAGAAGCATAAAAAATCGGGAAACATTTAAAATGTACAAAATTACATGATAGAAAAAGTCCAAAACACTGATAAATTTAAATGAACTCAACCTTCCCCTTAAAAGAACTGTCAGATTAAATTTTGAAATAGCCACTATATGCTGTTTATATAAACCCTAAAAACATAGAAAAGTTAACATTAAGAAGGTTAGGAACAATAAACCAGGTGAATATTATCCAAGAAAAAGTTGTTGAGGCCATATTTATGTTATCAAAAGTTAAATAAAAAACAGATGTTAGGGATATGGCATATCACTTCATAATTTTAAAATATTGTTTAATTCATTGGGAAGATGTAACAATTTTAAACATTAAGTAAGCAAAACTTTCAGGCTCTGCAAAAGTCTTTAATATTTCCCAGAAAAGGTTTCTGCACATGTTCTTATAAAATATACTTGAATAAGATGCCTTTAAAAGTTGAATAAGATCAATTTTTTTTTTAGATTTGCTTGTTTGGATTGCGAGAAACAGGTAAAAAAAATACAGTTCCCTCAGCAATACGCGGTTAGCATTTACGAAGATCTGAAATATCATTTATCATTGTTAAAGTTACAAATGCGCTCCAAATATCCAAAAACTATTGTACCAACCCAATTACCTTGTTATTCAGACTGTAATAACCCTACCATTTTTGTGACTCAGCTTGTCTCTTTCTTTATCATCTGTGTTTCTACTGCTTCTGACCATCTTTTCTCAATGTCTCCTGCATTCAAAACTCCTCAAGACTCTGTAGAGGAGTCCACGGCACACAATAGTCATGCAGCTAATTTTTACTTCACTGTGAACTTTCAATAAGTTTGCTAATCCTTAAAATTGCTTTGCTTTCAGATTTTTTTTGAATGTAAAGACTAGCCAATAATGCTAAAACAGGGAAGTATAAAATATTCCTTTGAAGTATTAAAAAATTTAAATTGGTGATATAGCCAAATATTTAACTGGAGAAATTAAAATCTTATGTAATAATGAATAATAGACATGAGAAAATCTTCAGCCACACTGGTTACAAAAAGAAAATGTAAGCTAAAACAAGGTAACTGTTTTAAATTTACAGAATTAGAGTTTTAGAGCATATATATGTTTAGGGTTGAACAATATGCAATGAAGTGATTACTCTTTTATTGTGTTATTAGGAGTACATATAAGCAAAATCTTGGAAATGAAACCAGCAATATATATCAAGAACTTTTGACTCAGTAATTTTATTTCTAAGAGTCTATTCCAGGGATCAGAGATGCAGTTGATACATTTATTATGATGATGTTTACAGACAGGTTATTTGTGACTTTAAAAAACTGGAAAACCTCCTAAGTATTTCATAATACGTTGAAGGTTAAATAAATTATGGCACAGGCATATGCTGTTAACATCAGCCGTTTAAAAAAAAAATGTTTCCTATGAATGTTTAACAACAGGGGAATTATGCACATTTTAAATGGAAAAGTTGGAACCTAAAATTGTATACATTCACTGTACTGAGTGTCTGTAATGTGCACTGCATGATTACATATTAGGCAATACACACATATCTTACAATTATGGATGAAAATGTCTTCTACCATAATTGTGATATTAGTATATATAATGCTAGAGCTAACAAATTCTTAGTCCAGGGATGGACTAAGTGCACTAAATCCTCCTGCACTATAAAAGAAAGCCAGTCGATTATGTCTAAAGTTGATAAGTTGGTAAATAATGTCATGGTTGTATTATATTGAATTAATGAGAAAACTGTCAAGACAATTAAAAACAAACATTTGAATATGGTTGCCCCTGAGAGCTTAAAACTGTAATGTGGTTGGGGCAGCAGTGAGGCAGAGGCACTTGGTTTTCGTTATAAATCCTATTACACTATTTGACTTTTATTAATGCATATTTATACTTTCATTTTATAAACAGAATGCCCTTTTAGAGTTGGTTGTACATGGGGGCACAATAAATAGCACTCCTCTTTCCCACCCAAGGTCATAACTAACAGAGAGGCAAACATAGGAGTCCAACAGCTGGCAAGATAAAATACCAACTTCATTAAAACTTTAATTGAAAGTGTGACTTATGTTTGTGGCACAACAGGCTTGCTAATATTTCACCACTAAATTAGCCTTTACCCACCCAGCCACCTGTATAGCTATAAGATAGCAGGCCTCCCCCACAGAGGCAGACATACAGCAGAGCAGGATGTGTGTATCCTGCACATAGGCTGAAGCTAAAAATCAAAAAAGAGAAAGGAGTCGAGCAGACATACCCAGTTTCTTTTTCCAGAGTCTCTGATCATCTCCATCACTCACTAGCTATCTCCTAATCAGACACACACAAAGATATCTGCCACGTCCTGGGTACTTTGCTGTATGTTAAGCTAGGATGAGTGCACAATAAGTAAGACAAGTCTGCTGTCCTCAATAGCTCATAGTCTGGTGAGATAGACATGTAGCATGTAAGGGAGACGTGTTTATAAATAATAAGACAAGATGCTACATATTATCTTGAATGACTCCCTCCAGTTCTAAGAATCTGCATTTGGAGAGTGTTCAGTTTTTTGTCCATAGTAGTTCTGGTGATTTTTCTTTTAATCTTGGCATATAATACTTGCATTATCGAAGGGAAGCTATAATAGTCTAATTCGAATTCTTCAGCTGCCTGTGTTTATCCCATTATTACTTTTGAAACTTTTTTTGTTTTCCAGGCCAGTTTTTTCATATACAGATTTAAAGTAGCCTTTGTATTCTGTAATATTTAATATTTTTAGTGGCAGTTTCAAATTTATTTATATATGTCTCTCAACAATAAAATTAAGCATATGCTTTCTTTTCTCAGGTACTTTTCCTGTTTATACTAACCATCAACATTAGGATAACACATTTTAAAGATAGAAAGGCACTAAAATAACATTTGGGTTGGAAGAAGAATCAATTTAATAGAATTTGGTAATGCAGTTTTCTGTAAAAACAGAGTTATCCTTTTTCTAATACAGATATAAAAAAATTACTAACAAAACTCCATAATACAATATTCAGTGAATTACAAAATTAAAGTAAAATGTCACAAGTACTTAGACTACCAGCAGTTATCACTAATTTTTAAAGACTTTTTAAAAAATCACTTTAAGAAACATTTTGCTATTAAGCAAGGTTGTCTGTACAATATACATTTGTTATAACTAGAAACACCCTATAAGAAACGTTTTACTGGATTTTTATGATTTAAAAATGATTTAACCTGTTAAATATGGAAACTTGAACATATGCATTTATTCCTGCTCTATCCAGAAAGCCCACTAAAATGAGGATAAAGAAATACAAAAGACATAAACCCACAAGGACGAAGAGAATGTTGAGAAGAGACAACAGAGAATTTGGTTTATTCTGTGCAGAGACTATAGGTGAGGGTTTACTTACTCAGACATAGGCTGAAAGTTCTGGAATGAATCTTTAGAAGTTGTGGGTGAAATTTAGCTTGAAGTTTCACCTTTTCCTATGCAAGAAGGCATAATTTAGGAAGAATACTTATAGTTTATGTAGATGGGAATTTTACATAAGTTGAGCTACATCATAAAAGAAGACAGAGTTGGGTGGAGGCCTGATGTGTATTCTAAGTGGGCAAGGGTTTATTGATAGCTCAAGCTTCATTATACGCCAAGAAACAGTCAAAGGAGGAGTTTATGTGTCCTCTGAGTGTGAATGAAGTTTTATCCTGAAATCAGACCTCATAAGACATAGGCAGATATACTCAGAGGAAAAGCCTGTGGTGTGCAAGGAATACAGGCATGAGTTTACTGAGATGTCAAGGGGAAACTAACTCAAGAGAGAAACCTTATTGGTTTGAAAAGAGTGAAATGAGTCGGAAGACATAGGTTACCAAACTCAGGCAACTACACTCTACAAAGACTTAATGATCCATGACTTTAAAATACCAAGTATACCATGATGATGCCCTCATTTTTATCTCCAGCCCTAACATTTCACATTTACTGTAGATTCTTATATACATCTGCCTATTTGACATTTCTATCTGGATAAATGATAGGACTCTTACAATTTAACATTTCCAAATCCAACTTTTGAAAAATACTCTTCCCCATAAATAAATAAATAAATAAATTTTAAAAAGAAAGAAAAGGGACTTCCTAGGTGGCGCAGTGGTTAAGAATTCACCTGCCAGTGCAGGGGACACGGGTTCGAGCCCTGCTCCGAGAAGATCACACATGCTGTGGAGCAACTAAGCCCGTGTGCCACAAATACTGAGCCCGTGTGTTGCAGCTACTGAAGCCCATGTGCCTAGAGCCCGTGCTCCTCAGCAAGAGAAGCCACCACAATGAACAGCCCACACACCGCAATGAAGAGTAGCCCTCACTTGCTGCAACTAGAGAAAGCCTTGTGCAGCAACGAAGACCCAAAGCAGCCAATAAATAAATAAATAAATAAATGTATTTTTAAAAACAATAAAATAAAAATAAATAAATAAAAAGAAAGAAAATACTCTTCCTTCTCTCACTTTCCAAGTCTCTCCCATCTCAGTAAATGACCCACCCTCATTTCCAGTTAGCCTAAATTTTTAAAATTATCCTTGACTCCTCTCTTTCACTCATATACTATACCCAGGCTTTCAGGAAATTCTGCCAGCTCCACTCTCCAGCATGTCCAGAATCTGTCTGTATTTTACAACATCCAGTAATACCACCCCAAGTCAAGACATCATCTGCTCCCTCTCCGATTTCACTTGCTTCTAATCTTCCACCTTCCCCTAGCCACTTTGATGCTTGCAAGCTTTCTTGCTATTCCTAAAATACATTAAGCATTCTCTTACCTCAAGGCCTTTGATATTTTTCTCTCTGGCTGGAATGCTCTTACTTTCAGATATTCATATAGCTGAGCTTTTTACTTTCTTTAGGTCTCTGCCAAATATCAATAAAGCAAATAGAGTTCAGTGAAGAGAGATCTTTACTACCTTATATTAAAACAAAAAACAAAAACTAAATACTCTTTTCTAATCATTCTTCACAAAGTTCTCTCCAGTTGTCACACTGTCTGATTATTCCCTGAACAGGTAAAGAATCTTGCAAAAACTTTTCATCTCTCTCCTTTGAAAATTTTAATATTGATCTTTTATTTCATTTTGGAATTTCATATCTTTCGTACCTTAGTGACTCAGTAGAAACTTCTATTTTTTCATCCTACTATATTCCTGTTATGCTTCTCTTACTACAATTTTTCCTCTATGGAAGCAGGGACTTCATCTTTTTTCATTGATATAACTCCAGTATCCATAATACTGCCTGGTACATAGCTTTCTAGAATATTTGTTGAATGAATGAATGAATGAATACAGAAGAGGACTAAGGGAATGATCTGGATGATGGCAAAGAGAAATATCAGAATGGCAGACATGATAGAGTGGAGTGAGGACTTCCCTTCCCTCCCCCCCCCCCCCCTCAGCAATCCACAAATCAAAAGAGCTCTAGGAGAGCTCTGGAGTCCAACTTTAGCAACACAGGGAAACAAGAAAACAAGCAAACAAACAAAAACCCTGGGAATAACTGTACAAGAAGAGAAAGAAGATAGATTCATTTTGCCCGCATCATCCCATCCTCCAAGCTGTTATTGCTTAGCAACAAGAGGGAGCATCCCAGCTAGAAAGAGTTCCCCTTGCCAGGAAAGGAAAAGTGGGATGAGCAACCAGCCTTTGAGGTACCACATGAAGGTCACCTTTCAATTTCACCCCATCCAGACTCAGCAAAGCTGAGACACATATAGAAACAATAAAGATGGCTAGGGACAAAGAAGAAAAGTAGAGGTTACCAATTGCAGCCATGCAGGGGAGAGACTGTTGTTTATAGCAACCTGCTCTGCAAACAAACACAGCAGATTTTACTACTGAAAATAAAAAGTAGCACAGCTGCTGTAGGCCTCCCTGCAGTGCAACTATACCGCAAGATGACAGCCTAGCTCCCCACAGCTGACTCCTACCACCATATGCACACTTGGGGCTAGTCCCTCCAGCTGTGCACTTGCACACTGCCAGCCTGATACTTGTCATCAACATCCACTGCAGTGCACATGCCTGGGAGGAGACTGTGCAGACATGGGAGAGCATTCCAATAGCCAGGGCCCCACAACTGCTTGTGGGCCTGGATTAGGCTTTGTTGTCTGTGACTGGCCTGCACAACTGGTCTGAGACTAGGCCTGCTCCAGTGCCTAGTCTCACCACTCCTATTCAACATAGTACTGGAAATCCTAACCAGAGCAATCAGGCAAGAAAAAGAAATAGAAGGCATCCAAATTGGAAAGGAAAAAGTGAAATTGTCTTTATTTACAGATAATATGATCTTATGTATAGAAACTCCTAAAGATTCCACCAAAAAAACTGTTAGAATTAATAAATTCAGTGAAGCTGCAGGATACAAAATCAACATACAGAATTAGTTGTGTTTCTATACTCTAACAGTAAACTATCTGAAAAAGAAATTAAAAAAATAAACAATCTCATTCACAATAGCATCAGAAACAATAAAATACTTAGAAATAAATTCAGCCAAAGAAGTGAATGATCTATACACTGAAAATTGTAAGATTCCAATGAAAGAAATTGAAGAATACACAAGCAAATGGAAAGATATCCCATGTTCATGGATCAGAAAAATTAATATTGTTAAAATGTTCATACTACTCAAAGCCATCTATAGATTCACTACAAAATCCCAATGCATTTTTCACAGAAATAGGAAAACAATTCTAAAATTTATATGGAACCATAAAAGACCCTGAATAACCAAAAAGCAGTCCTGAGAAAAAAGAACAAAGCTGGAGGTATCACCCTCCTGATTTCAAACCATACTACAAAGCTATACTAATCAAAAAAAAATATGGTACTGACATAAAAATAGTAGACCAGTGGAAAAGAATCTAGAGCCCAGAAATAAGCCCTCACAGTATGGTCAACTAATATTTAACAAAAGAGCCATGAACAGGCTCTTCAATAAATTGTGTTGGGAAATGGATAATCACATTCAAAAGAATAAAACTGGACCCTTATACCACTCACAAAAATTAACTCAGAATGGATTAAAGACTTAAACCTAAGAACTGAAACCATAAAACTCTTAGAAGAAAATATAGGTGGAAAGTTTGATAAAATCGTGGCAAAGATTAATTTTTGTATATTACACCAAAAGCAAACACAAATAAGTGGGACTACATCAAGCTAAAAATCTCTGTGCAGCAAAATAAATAGTCAAGAAAAAGTCAACCAACAGAATGAGAGAAAATATTTGCAAATTATATCTGATAAGGGGTTAATATCCAAAATACGTAAAGAATTCCTAAAACTCAATAGCAAACCATCCAATTAAAAAATGGCCAGAGTAACTGAATACATATTTTTCCAATGAAGACATACAAGTGGCCAACAGATACATGAAACGGTGATCAACATCACTGATCATTATGTAAATGCAAATCAGAACCACGATGAGATATTATCTCATATGTATTTAACATGGCAATCATCAAAAGACCAGAGATAATAAGTGTTGGTGAAGTTGTGGAGAAAAGAGAACCCATGTGCACTGCTGATGGCAAAGTAAATTGGTACATCCACTATAGAAAATAGTATGGAGATTCCTCAAAAAATCAAAAATAGAACTACCATATGATTCATCAATCCCACTTCTGTGTATTATCCAAAGGAATTGAAAGATTCTTAAAGAGAGCTGCACTCTCATTTTCATTGCAGCATTATTCACAATAACCAAGATATGGAAACAACCTAAAAGTGTCTGTCAGTGGATGAATGGAAAAAGAAAGTATGGTGGATATATACAATGGAATATTATTGAGCCATTAGTAAAGATGAAATCTTGCCACTTGCAACAACATGGATGAACCCTGAGGGCATTATGCTAAGTGAAGTAAGTCAGAGAAAGATAAATACTGTATGGTATCACTTACATGTGGAATCTAAAAAATCTGAACTCAGAAATATTAGAGAGGTGGTTATCAGGTGCTGGGGGATGGGGAAAATGGGGAGATACGGACAGAGTACAAACTTCAGCATGGTGATTATAGTTAATAGTACTGTATTATATACTTGAAAGTTGCTAAGAGAGTAATGTTCTCACAACAAAAGAAAACATGGTAATTATGTGATGTGATGGAGGTGTTAGCTACCATTATGGTATTAGTCATTTTTCAATAAAATAAGTGTATTAAATGAACACCTTCAACTTAAACAATGTTGTATGTCAATTGTATCTGAATAAGGCTGGGATGGCGGAGGGAGAATGGCAGTCCTAAAGAGCAGCTAAATTATAATTGAAGGCAAAGTGGTCCTGGAATGATTTCTACAAAACAAAATTGGGAATGAGAAATTAACTGAAGTGTTTTGATCACATTGAGATATCTTGTTTGCAATGATCTTGGAGAGTGTGGAGAGAATTAGTGATAGGAATATAGAAAAATAAACCCAACAACAACCACAGCCACAATAATAACAACAAATAAGGCAACAATTGACTCCTGGAAAAACAAAGCATTGTACAGAAAAGTAATTATAATCATAGCATACTACCTGGCTTGCTATTGAACATTATTTCCATGTCACAAATATAGACATAATGGATACAAATTTTACTAAAAATTGTGATATAACTGTACAAGCAGATGAACTAGCGAATATAAATATATCATAGTGCTACATCTTTGTTTTCCATATTAGGAAGTCAATATATGCTTTAAATTGGAAAAAAAAAACCCAAGAAATGACAGTATAAATGTTGTATTTAAATATGGATGTAAATAAGAGAATGAAAAAATTAAGTATTGAAATTGCTTACCTCTCAAGGAAATCATGTATTGAGGTTGGGTGGAGATAGGGCTGAGCATTAGTGCTTGTTGATTAGAAGTCTTGTACTATTTGCTCTTTTAAATTGTATAGATGTATTACTTTTAAACATAAAAGTTATAGTAAAAATGTACATTTTAAATTGTACAATGACTACATGTAAGGGTATAAAAAGATAACATGTAAAATACAGCTCTATAGGACCAGAATCTACAACATGTTTATCTAAGATAAAATTCTCAGAGCCCTTTCAGTGACATTCAGTGCCAAATTGAAGTTCAGAATTTCTCCAACCAAAGCCATGTTTACTATCTCTACTTTTGTGATAATCATGCTCTCACTTTTCTTTATCTTTGTACCATCAAAGGTTTTATCCCTAACCTACATCCTGTCTTTTACTTTATCTAAATGAACCCTACTGCATATAGTATGGTATAACTTGCACCATTTTCTCATACACATATTTGTGAGATTGACCCAAGAAAGTGTGTTGCTGCCAATAATTTTTTGCTGCTGTATACTTTTTTTTGCCTATGTCACATTTTTTGTTCAAACTACTCGACATTTGAGTTGTTTCCATTATTTTTGCCATTGCAAACAAAACTATCAAATCATATAGAATTGCATTTGCTTTATGCATATTAATTTTGTATCCAGCAACTTTACTAAAATCTCTTCTTAATTCTAGTAATTTATCTCTAAATTTTTTTACTATTCTATGTCTATTTACAAAATCCACGAATACTGACATCTTTGTTTCTTTTTTCCAATCCACATCTCTTTTGTTTTTCTTTCTTACTAATACTGGACCTCTAGTACATATTGAGCCTGCTTATCAGATTGTGATTCAAATTCTCAGTTACAGCTTTTTACCCTTCTCAGAAAAGCACATATGTTCAAGAAAGTTGATTTTCCTTGTTATCTTCTGTGGTGTGAGAGGGAGGGAAGGTTTAATCGTGGCTCACCATTATACATTTAGCCATTTGATGTCCTAGTTTTATGGCGGAGACGTGTCTTCCTATTAGAATCCTTATCTTGAACAAGTCTTGGGCTTTGTTTCCTGTTGCAATATCCTGTGGGACCATGGAGAAACATGGTTAGGGAATAAGCCAGTTCCATTTTTCAACTTACCTTTCTGAGCTCTTGACTAACTTAGATAATTGACCTGAAATTTTCTTACCTTCTTATAAGTTCACTGATGCATTTAAGAAAATTTTATTAAATATATTTTATGAGAAATGTTTAGTTGTTTTTATTGGCAAGTCAGTCCAGGCACCCAGCCTGCCACGTTAGCAGATAAACAAACAAACAAAAAACAGATGAGTTGAAGAACTATAAAAACAAACTAGGTTGCTGATTCTTCAGTCAGGATGCAAGAACTAGCTTAAGCGTACCCCTTGAAGTAAGGCCAGTTTTCTAAACAATTTTGAAACCCTTTCTCGAAAAGTAATGACAATGCCAAGATTTTTTTCCATTTCTAGTAAAAGCCATGTACTACATATCTGACAGTAGGTAAAAATATCAGAAGAAAACAATGTATTCATTGCAGCCTGATGTCATTTCTCTTGGTAAAAACACTATTACATTTTTTTCCAGAAAAATTAACTCCATGCCAACACATATTATGCCAGTTACACATCAAGTTTGAACTCCAGACACCTAAACAAAGTTCTTCATGATTGGCTCTCACTTCTCAGAAATAACACAGTAATGTTCCAGCATTCATGAGAGATCACAGTATTCTTTTACAGTCCGTTTGATGTATTGGGTTGGCCAAAAGTTTTGTTTGTTTTTTCCTGTAAGATGGTTCTAGTAGCGTTTAGTTGTCTTTAACTTCATTTGAAACAATTTTGTTAGATTGTATTGTGACAGCTGTCATATCAGTGTGCATTTGAAAACAAAACTTACCAAAATTGGTGAATTTTTGTGTAGCCATTTTAATATTGAAGATGGAAGCAAAAGCAACATTTTCAGCATATTATGCTTTATTATTTCAAGAAAGGTAAAAACACAACTGAAACACACAAAAAAGATTTGTGCAGTGTATGGAGAAGCTGCTGTGACTGATCAAACATGTCAAAAGTGGTTTGCGAAGTTTTGTGCTGGAGATTTCTTGCTGGACAATGCTCCACAGTCAGGTAGACCAGTTGAAGTTGATAGAGAGCAAGTTGAGACATTAATTGAGAACAGTCAATGTAATACCATGAGGGAGATAGCCAGCATACTCAAAATATCCAAATCAAGTGTTGAAAACCGTTTTCACCAGCTTGGTTATGTGAATCACTTTGATGTTTGGGTTCCATATAAATTAAGTGAAAAAAACCTTCTTTACCATATTTCTGCATGTGATTCTCCACTGAAATGTAATGAAAATGTTCCATTTTTAAAACAAATTGTGACAAGCAATGAAAAGTGAATACTGTACAGTAATGTGGAATGAAAGAGATTGTGGAACAAGCAAAATGAACCACCACCAACCATACCAAAGGCCAGTCTTCATCCAAAGAAGGTAATGTGTATATGATGGGATTGGAAAGGAGTCCTCTGTTATGAGCTCCTTCCAGAAAACCAAACAATTAATTCCAGCAAGTACTGCTCCCAATTAGATGAACTGAAAGCAGCACTCAATGAAAAGTGTCCAGAATTAGGCAACAGAAAACTCATAATCTTCCATCAAGATAACACAAGACCACATGTTTCTTTGATGACCAGGCAAAAAATGTTACAGCTTGGCTGGAAGGTTCTGATTTATCCGCCGTATTCACCAGACATTGCACCTTCGAATTTCCATTTATTTCAGTCTTTACAAAATTCTCTTAATGGAAAAAATTTCAATTCCATGGAAGGCTGTAAAAAGCACCTGGAGCAGTTCTTTGCTCAAAAAGATAAAAAATTTTGGGAAGATGGAATTATGAAGTTGCCTGAAAAATGGCAGAAGGTAGTGGAACAAAAGGGTAAATATATCATTCAATAAAGTTCTTAGTGAAAATGAAAATTGTGCCTTATATTTATACTTAAAAAGCAAAGGAACTTTTTGGCCAACCCAATATGTTTGCAAAATGCCAGACAGAAACCCATAATGCCTTCAGAATTTGTGCCAAGTACACATAGCTGAGATTACTCAGATAAATTAATGTTAATCTTAAAGACATTTGCTACATTTTTTAGAATAACAAAAGGGCATTCATAAAATTTTATGCCTAATTTACTTTGTTTACTCTATGGGTGTAACCCTTAATTGTTTCTTTTGATATTTAATTCAATGTTTGCCGAACAAAATGAGAGGAATTCTGAGTCCCACTTTACTGCATCCAGCATAATTGAAGTTATCAGACTGGACTCATGTTCAGAAGAGGAAAACAGTCACTAAAATAAGGAGGCAAGAACTCCTTTTTGTAAATATAATGTCTAGTAATACCCCTGGCATGTGGGAGAAGCTAAATATTTATGAAAGGAATAATCATGTTGAGGGATATTAAATAAATTCCCCACTTGTATCAGGAAGAATATGACAGAGAAGGAAGATAGGCTCTGGAGTTCGATAGATCTGGGTTTGTATTTCAGCAACGATGCTCATTAACTTCCTGACACTAGCAAGTGAACATCAGTTTCCTAATCTGTAAGGAAGGGTATAATGCCTAATATCAGGGCTGTTGTGGGGATTAAGTGAGATGGCATGTAAGGAACTAGTATAGTTCCTAACACAAAGTTGTTATGTGGTAAGTTATTTTCCTACTCTCGACCCACATTTTCAAACACTATTTAAAAATTCTCTCTTTTATGATTTGGTATTGAATATGTTGCCTGTATCCATTTCCATCATGGTACTTCTTCTTTATAGTAGCACTTCTCTTACAGTGCATTATGCCTTGTCTAGTTTCTGGCCAAATGGCAAAGGATTATTTTTAAAAAGAAGGAGCACTGTGCACAGAACTCCCATTTTTTCCCACTGATTTCATCCCTGATCATGGCTTCTTCAATGAACAGTGTGCACAATTTTCAAACTATTTCATGTCTGTGTCCCTTGGTTCAAATTCTAAACACTGAGATTGAATGATTAGGTCTATACACAGATTGTGTACCCATCATGGAATCACACAGTACAAACGGGACCACCCAAACCCATCACTTCAACAAGGTCTCTGAGAAGGGTACAATTTCAAAGCAGTGGCTGCTGTTGGAAAGTTATATAGACATACCTAGCTCACCTGTTCTGATTCCATGCTCACCAAGTTATCATTTATTAATTTGGTTTGCCTTGAAGCTTGCCTATGGAGGAAATATGCACTGGCATTTGGGAGTTATATTTTTCTTTGTAAACTAATAATTTGAATTCAACAACATAAGCAAAAGGAGAGAAGATAAGCATAGAGGATCAATCTACAAAAGGAAAATAGAAAAAAATACTTAAGGGGAAGTAAGGAAAAGGGAGAACTAGAAAATTACTTGACTTTCTGTTCCTGAAGTTTGGCTTCTCGTTCTGAATTTTTTCCATGAGATTCCCCTGTAGCCTGCAAATATATCACATTTTTGTTTAATCTGCTTTGAGTGAGCTTTTGGTTTTTCAGCTGTGGCACACTGACAAAAATACTTAAAAGCTTAAAAACGTGAAACACTGTGTCACACCCTATTGTCACACTGTAGTAAATTCTCCAAGGTAGTGCTGTCCTGTGAGGTTTCTTGGCAGTCAGCCAACTTTAGCTAACCTTCCTTGACTCAATAATATTTATAGATTTGCTTATTTGAATAAATTATCTCTAAGAAAATGTCTACAGTAATATATTTACTTGTACAAAGAAAATCACATAAGCCCTGAAGATTTTAATTAGCAGTAAAATATGAAATATTGTAACTAAGTTTTGCTTCTTCAACCAATTTTTTTTAATCCAAGAAGTGATAGCAAGAAGGGCATGAAAGTGGTGTGAATAAAACTATAAACATAGTACTTTTACATTTTACAGATTACAAAGTTAGTGATAGAATCCAAAATCTCAATATCTTTAATATATGTAATAGGTGTCACATTGGTTTCCTGTGTAGTTTTGTCTGAGTCATGTTTAGGCCTTATTGCAACTCTCAAGACATTAAATACAACAATAATGGTCATTGAGACTTATCACCACTTCCATTGCTTGCAGTAGACATAAGAAAAAGACTAGTATAGTATTGTAAGTACTTACATTCAAGTAGCTGCAAGCCATGGCATGTGGATAGAAAAAAGTGCTTTTAAGACACATAAATACAATGTTATTCACTTACTAACTGAAGAATCAAGAACCCCAGCAAGGCTGTTTAAAAAAAAAATAACTGAACTGGCTGGGTTAAAATGTTAGAATAAAAGAAGAAAAGTAAAGAAGAAAAGAATAAGGTAAAAGAAAATTTGTTCTCTCAAATTTAATCATAGTAAATGCAAACTTACACTGTTCTACCTAATGTCACATAATTAATTTATTCTATCAATACTTCATTATCTTTCTTAGCTTGACAGGTTAGGGAAGGATGTTAAAATAATTCATAAAATCTTTGATAATGTCTCTACCTCGTCCAATAGCCATTGATCTGGAGACATTACTTTCCAAGTTAGTAAACCAATGAAAAAAAGCAGATTTTATATGTTCTTTTGTTGCTTGCTAATTAGCCTATGCCTACCAAATATCTGGTCCTACATTTTGATAACAAGACAGAGCTTCCTCAGGGCAAACTTGTTAGGTCTAGTGATTTCTTCTTCCGTAGCACTAGATAGACTTAAAGGAAGGATTAGAATCCCAGGGAAGGAAAATCCCTGCCATTAGCTACTTCACATTTCAGAGCAGAGCAGACAACCTCAGGGACCTGGGGTAAACAGTAAGTGATAACCAAAATTCTGCCTGGTATTAATTCAGTATCTTGCTGTTTGGTTTTCAGCAGAAACAAAACACATAATTAGTCTTGGCAGTTGAGAACCTACAATTGCCTCTCTCTACCTTATGTC
This sequence comes from Hippopotamus amphibius kiboko, assembly GCF_030028045.1. NCBI lineage: Eukaryota > Metazoa > Chordata > Mammalia > Artiodactyla > Hippopotamidae > Hippopotamus > Hippopotamus amphibius. Next base: position 29,592,669 of record NC_080191.1, read on the forward strand.
GAACGCTTTGCTTCCCTTTGCTTTAAATACTACAAAAGAATAATTTCATATGGGTGTAAAAAGCAGCCAATAGAAGAGAAGCATAAAAATGACCATTGGTTTGTATCCTGTGTATTGTCACTCCTGTGGTAATGACCATAATTTATGACACTTTATACTCTGCATATATCTTCAGAAGTTACTAAATGTGACTAACAGGAATTAAGAATAGCCCTGTGGAATAAGTTTTAAAACATTACCTGACAACTTGGCTAAGGGTGACAGAGTTTCTCTAAATAGCTCAGATTTTGTAATAGTACTTAAAGAAGAACTTATTTTTTAATGCAGCAACAGTTTTGTTTTCTGGGCTAACTTTTCTCGTAGTAAATATAAAGCACTACTTATACTCACTATGAAAAACTGTTAATATACAGTTGTGGTGAGACAATAAGTTATACAGGGAAGAAGTGAATGATTTATTTTTTCGCAAAGGTCTAATCCTTAGATCTACTTTAAACTGTTCTGTAAGGCAAAAATTCAAGACAAATAATTCTTTTTGATACCTGGCTGGTCACGCTTTGAATAAAAGTGTGATAATCTGCAGCAAATAGTCAGATATTAGGCTGAGGTTCAGAAACTCTTGCTATTGATTGCGTTCATTTTTATTTTAGAGAATCAATGTGTTTCAGAAAAATGCCTCCTTGTGGTAGAGAATAACAGCATAGCTAATAACTTTCTTCTAAATATTCAAAGGAATGCTCAGAGAAAGCTATATTTGATCCTTCAATAAGTTGTTGGTAAACATGAACCAAAAGAAGTGTCAGTCTCATCCCTAGGGTGAAATCCCTAGCTTTTTTACATGTAGAATATTTTCAACTATTTATCGTCATTTAAATCTCAAACATGGTATTATTACAGTTACAGTCTGTAACATAATACCTCAAAACTTATTCCTAATCTAAAAACTCATTTGGGGATGTGTTTAGGCAGTAACATAAAGCAATCAAACATTTTATCACTCAGTAATAACATTATATCAAATTATCCACTCCTGATTCTACTTTCTCATGATGAAATGACGTATCAGCAATAAGCTGTGTCAGAGAAACTGGAAAGTAAATAAGATTTACTGAACTGCGTATTCTCATTATTGCTGTTCTGACCCTCCCTTTCTGTTTCATGTTCCAATAAAATGTTTCAAAGTAGCAGAAATTTTTTCTTACTGAATTTAAAAAATCATCTGACTGATAAGAATTTCTCCATTCTCTCATTTTTGTTTAAATAAAATAAGGAATAAAATGATCAGAGATTCAAAAAATGATTCAGAGATTCAAAAAGAGTAGCTCATCTAAATACTCTGATGAAAGATTTTAATATTATTTTTGTCAACTTTTGGAAATAAAGGACACTATCCAAAATACATGCTTAATTATACTTACCACTAATATGTAACTACTCTAAGGTGTAAAATATCTTTTTTTAAAAAAAAGAGGCATTCACTCTTTTAAAAAAAAACTTATTTGGTTTCTCTGGGTCTTAGTTGCAACAGGTGGACTCCTTAGTTGAGGCACGCAGGCCCCTTAGTTGTGGCATGCAAACTCTTAGTTACAGCACGCATGTGGGATCTAGTTCCCTGACCAGGAATTGAACCCAGGCCTCCTGCATTGGCAGCACAGAGTCTTAACCACTACACCACTAAGGAAGTCCTTTAAGATGTCATTATTTTTTTACTAGAATGAATTGATCTTCATTTTCTTTCTAAAAGTAGACCTAAGTCTTACTAAGCCTGCCGTATATCTAAAGAAGCCACAATTTGTAATTATGGTTGTTTTTTCGTATTTATTTTGCCAGTTAAATGTTAGCATAATTGAGTACTGAATAATAAATATTAAATATTTATGTTAGTATATGTCTATATTAATTATCATATATTCTGGGTTTTTTCCTGTTTTATAACTCCATTTGATGCAGAAAAAAAAATAGTAAGATATTTTCATACCCTCTTTCTTTCTCTGCCCACTAAAAATATTTCTCTTTTGCCTCTTAAGCTCCTGGGTCTTATGCAGTCAGGTTACCAGGCAAGGGAAGAGTTGAAAGCAGTTTGAGCCAGTTGGATTGCTTTAAAATGGAGATGACAAAGAGTGGCAAAAGAAAATTATGGAAAAGAAGAAAAAATAAAGGAAAGGAGGGCAAGTAAGGAAAAGATCAATCCACTGGCTTTAGGGGATGTTTGAAGCATTGGGGATTAGAGTTTAAAATGATCTGCTCTACCATGTGGAGCAGGACTCTTAGGAAGGTAGGTGAAAAAGAGGATTCAAAGAATTTTGTTGTATGTTATGACTGAAACTCCTCTTTGGTGTTTTTTTGCGGGGGAATACATTGGTAAATTAAGTTGCTGTTTAAATTTTTGGGAATGTTGTATTATGTTTTTCATTTGTGCGTTTGTGTTCCAATTACATACCATGTTCAGATTGATTTCCAGAGTGAGAACAGTGAGGTCCAGCTTTATATGGATGATAATATAGACTGTGGATTATTGTTGCATGAGGTGGTAGATATTTAATTTATAATTTCAAAGAAAATTAGTCTTATTTTTCAATTTTTTCCAATATTTATTGTAAGCTATAACATAATAATCCAGATGATTAAGAAACTGATATATTCAGTAGCTTCCATTTGGTTACAAGTACTAAATAGTTCACACAAATTAAAACGAATTGTGGCATTATAAGACCACAATAATGCATAACTAACATTTATTGAATGCTTATTCCGTGCCTGGCTTTATTCTAAGCATCTCACATGCATTAATTAATTTCATCTGCTTACTACAACTCCATAATGTAGAACCAGGTTTTCCCCTATATTTCCAAAGAGGAAACTGAGGCAGGAAAAAGATAAATAACATACTCAAGGTCACACAATACCAGCTGGTAGATACTGGTGCTGTATTCAAAACCATATAGTCTAGTTTCAGAGCCTATCTTCTTAAACTCTAGATTTTGCCATCTCTTTAACAAAGCTTATATTTAATCTCTAAACTATAAAACATTATATTACTGGTAATTGCCCAAATAGAAAAACATATAAAGACATTTAATAATTAATAACAAAGCATATATAAGGAAATCAATTTTCACAGTATGAATTTTTAAACAATCCTATTTTCAATAAGACAAATAATATATTTGTACTGTATTTTGTTTATGTTCTACCTAATCCATCTACTCGCTTTCTGGATAGAGCTGTCATTATTGCAACTACTGAGTAATTCACACATAAATCTTGGTGCACTTTATTTGAGAAAAAACAGCAAAGTCACTTCTTTTTACATTTTCTCTTAAGGGAAGAAAAATATAGTGTGTCAGGCTGTTTCAGGCTTATAGAGGGAAAATTTGACTAAGGGCATCTAAGAACACATAATTTCTACTCATGAATGTACAGAAGAATGGAGGCTGTTTGCATAGAGTAATGATAGATCGATAGAGAGATAATTATATATTGTATACTGTAAATTACTTAATACATACCATATATATTTGGCAACACTAACAGATATGTCATATTATTGAGTCAGATTGATAGATAATTATGTTATATACTGTGATTTATTCAATATACAATATGTATCTGGCAAAACTAATAGATATAAATCCTATTGTTGAATCTGGTTGCTTCCTGAGAAAGTTTTATCAGATTTATCTGTTGTTGCTCTAGGGGCATAATAGGGCTGATGGGTGTGAACTCCTGGGACACAGACAAATCCATTAAAATTCACGGTCACCTTAACAAGTAATGCATGTAACAGAAATGTGGAAATGGTCCCAGCAAGGCACTAAAAGGTTCAATCTATCAACAAATATACCCAATGATCACCATGTAACAACAGTGATAGGGTAGCTATGGAGAAACATTTCCTTCACCATCTCAACAGATAATTCTCCTGAGGATGACCTATACTGAGTTTTAACAGGATCATCTCTGTAGTTGAAAGAAAATTGCCACTTCCACAGGAAATTGCCTAGAAAATGACTTCCTCACAGAACAACAACCTAAGTCACTTCAAAATGTAGTCCTTAAGGGACTGTTTTGAGAATGGTGAGAGCGTTAGTAGCATTCTAAGAGGGTGTTCCCAGAATCACTTAGACTGGACTGATTTCCAAACACCCTATTGTGTTGTTCCAAAGGACTCCCTAAATGTGGAAATTAAAACCCAAGAACTTTTCAATGTGTGGATGAGTTCATCCACAAAGTTTTTTAGCTGACTCTGAAAATATTTTGTGATTGTGTGTGTGTGTGTGTGTTTGAGTGATCTTTTTAGTGCAAAGAGATGAATGTCTTATAGGAGACCCTCAGAAAAATCTCATTTGGGAAACTTGAAATATCTGCCACTACCATGTATGATTTTTTCCCTCTACATGGGAAGCAGGTGAAATTAAGGGACCATGATTTTTGTCTATTGTTCTTACTCAGAGAAGTATCAAGATCCATGGCCTTTCCTAGAAAAGAGGCTGCTATCTCTGCTAAGAAAGAGAATGTTTTGCAGTGTGTAAATCCTCAGCTCATCTCAGTTTCGTTTAGGTATCAGTCTTGTTTTCTGTTTCTGTGAAGGGAAAGGAGAAACTTGCCCTCAGTGCCCCAAATGAAGTGTGAGGATTATGAGTGGGACTAACCATGGACCCACAATATCCTCCCTGAGGAAAGTAATAAAAGGGGTTGGAACACCTTCACGCCTTCTGATATTAACCCAGTCTTGCTGGTAGAAGCTCTGCTGTGGCTGTTCAGAAAGTCATTTGCCATTCACGTTCACCTCTGGGACTCCAAACCATTGGGAAAATGAAAGAATCTGACTTCAAGCAGAGGGCAGGAACAGTACAGTTGATATCAGGATATTGCTTGTCACTGTGCTTGAGATAGAATAAAGGGACAATGAAACTTTTTTGGCTTATGTGTATATCTTGAGGACTTATTATTTTTCTCTTCATGATATAACAATTTGGACAGTCCCAAATGGGAAGTATCTCTATTTTTGACAAGCCCTAGAATTATACAGAAACCATCCAATTTTTGACTGAAATTTTCCCAATATGGATCCCATGTATGTGCAGGTCTGAAACAATGTGAAAAACAAAAATTAAAAATTTTTAGAAGTAAAAATTGAGGATAAGGGGAAAATGTGCTAACTTTGGAAGTATGTGGAGTTTGTAAGACTAAAGGCAGAAAAAAAAAAAAACAACTGTACATAAGCACTTTACTCTAGTTGATAAAATTTTTTTCTCCACAGTGGTATAGGTTAACAATTTTAATATTTCTATTCATGTTTGTTGGAATTGAAAAATTAAGTAAATAGATGGCAGGTGGTGGGAGCTGGATGTCTCACTGTTGGAGTGAGAGTTTACAGATAAACAAATAGAGGAGGCGAGAATGATCCATGTAGCAGTGGGTTAAAGTTGGAGATATCAGTATGAGCTCATGTTTAGCTTAATATAGATACAGACGGTTACATATCAAAATATTTATTAGATATGTGTATATTTAGAGGTCAGTATACACATAGGTATTTCCTTGCTCTATCAGCTGGGAGGGCCTGGAAGCAATGATACCTCAAAAGCAAAGAGCACAACTAGGGCTCAGATCTGGTTTCTAAGATCCTTCTCCAGTAAAAGGAACAAGAGATTTTTGGATAAATGGCTGCTTCTAGGACTGGCTCAGGCAATAGACAACATGTACTGGATTATTTTGTAGTGTCAGAAAGTAAAGAAGAGCTCAAAAATAAAACAAAATCCTTTTCTCCGCACCTGCTCCAGCATTTATTGTTTCTAGATTTTTGGTGATGGCCATTCTGACTGGTGTGAGGTGATACCTCATTGTGGCTTTGACTTGAATTTCTCTAATTAGTGATGTTGAGCATTTTTTCATGTGTTTGTTAGCCATCTGCATGTCTTCTTTGGAGAAATGTCTATTTAGGTCTTCCGCCCATTTGCGGATTGGGTTATTTGCTTTTTTGGTATTAAGCTGCATGAGCTGCTTGTATATTTTGGAGATTAATCCTTGGTCTGTTGCTTCATTGGCAAATATTTTCTCCCATCCTGAGGGTTGTCTTCTTGTCTTGTTTATGGTTTCTTTTGCTGTGCAAAAGTTTCGCTTTTAAGTTTCATGAGGTCCCATTTGTTTATTTTTGATTTTATTTCCATTATTCTAGGAGGTAGGTCAAAAGGATCTTGCTTTGATTTATGTCATAGAATGTTCTGCCTCTGTTTTCCTCTAGGAGTTTTATAGTGTCTGGCCTTACATTTAGGTCTTTAATCCAGTTTATTTTTGTGTATGGTGTTAGGAAGTGTTCTAATTTCATTCTTTTACATGTTAGTGTTGAATTTTCCCAGCACCACTTATTAAAGAGGCTGTCTTTTTTCCATTGTATATTCGTGCCTCCTTTGTCAAAGATAAGGTGTCCATATGTGCATGAGTTTATCTCTGGACTCCCTATTCTGTTCCATTGATCTATATTTCTGTTTTTGTGCCAGTACCATACTCTCTTGATCACTGTAGCCTTGTAGTATAGTTTGAAGTTAGGAAGCCTGATTCCACCAATCTGTCTTTCCCTCTCAAGATTGCTTTGGCTATTTGGGGTCTTTTGCGTTTCGATACAAATCGTGAAATTTCTTGTTCTAGTTCTGTGAATGTAAATTGGTAGTTACTATGGAAAATAGTATGGAGGTTCCTTAAAAAACTAAAAATGGAACTACCATATGACCCAGCAATCCCACTACTGGGTACATACCCAGAGAAAACCATAATCCAAAAAGAAACACTTACCACAATGTTTATTGCAGCACTATTTACAATAGCCAGAGCATGGAAGCAACCTAAATGTCCATCAACAGATGAATGGATAAAGAAGATGTGGCACATATATACAATGGAATATTACTCAGCCATAAAAAGGAATGAAATTGAGTTATTTGTAGTGAGGTGGATGGACCTAGAGACTGTCATACAGAGCAAAGTAAACCAGAAAGAGAAAAACAAATACCATATGCTAACTCATATATATGGAATCTAAAAAAAAAAAAAAAAAATGGTACTGATGAACCCAATGAGGGAGGGAGGGAGGGCATATGGGGATACATGTATAAATACAGCTGATTTACTTTGGTGAGCAGGAAAAAGCTGGCACAACAGTGTAAAGCAATTATATTCCAATAAAGAGCTTAAAAAAAAACCCTGCAATGATGGCAATATGTCAAAGGGACACAGAAGCCAACTAAAAGAGATCCCAGTGGCCAAAACTGGCACAATTGAAGCAACAAAATAAAATAGTGATGGATTATAACCCAATGTAAAAGGAATGCCTGTGGGTTCATAATGAACTGAAGATTGAATAAATAAAGTGGGGGAGAAGAGACAAATCTCTCATACAGAAGAATTCCAAATAATTTATAGAGATACTCTGCCCTCAAGGAGGGAGAACATGACTCTCATGCAAGTGTGGGCTGTGCATAGTGACATCCTTCCAAAAATTATAGTATGGAAAGAGAAAAAGAAAAGAGTAACTTTCCTGTGGAGAAACTTGACAGATAGTGTTTCAGCCAGGTAATCAAGGTCAACATCAGTAGTTTAAGTCATATTGATGGTATGTACCCTTGATACAATGCGATGAAAACAGCACTTTGTGTAGTCTTCCTCTCAAAACCCATAATACCAGTCTAATAGTAACAAAAATACCAGAAAAACCATAATTGAGGGACATTCTACAAAATATCTAAATAGTACTCTTTAAAACTGTCAGGGTCATCAAAAACAAGTCTGAGAAACTGTCACAGCCAAGAAGAGCTTAAGAATATGTGACAAATAAATATAATGTGGTATCCTGGAACAGTAAAAAGACAATTCGTAAAACTGAAGAAAATCTGAATGAAGACTTTACATATATATAAACTTTCGTTAATAATATCAGTATTGGTTCATTAATTGTAATAATTGTACCATACTAATGTAAGATGTTAATAATAGGGGAAACTGTGTGAAGAGTATATGGTAGTTCTATGTACTACCTTTGCAATCTTTTTGTAATTCTAAAACTCTTCTGAAAAATAAAGTTTATTAATCCAGCAATTCCACTCCTGAATATATATTCAAAAAAACCCCCACTAATTTGGAAATATACATGCACCCCAGTGTTTATAGCAGCATTATTTATAATTGCCAAGATATGGAAGCAACTTAAGTGTCCATTAACAGAAGAATGGATAAAGAAGATAGTGTGTGTGTGAGTGTGTGTGTGTATGTGTATGTGTTTGTGTGCACAAGCACACGTGTGCACACAATGGAATATTATTCAGTCATAAAAAAGAATGAAATGTTGCCATTTGCAACAACATGGATGGGCTTGGAGGGTATTATGCTAAGTGAAATGTCAGACAGAGAAAAACAAATACCATATGATATCACTTATATGTGGAATCTAAAACACGAAACTAGCGAATATAACAAAAAAGAAACAGACTCACAGATATAGAGAACAAATTAGTAGTTCCCAGTGGGAAGAGGGAGTGGGGGAGGGACAAGATAAGGGTAGGGGATTCTTATCTCTTAGGTACAAACTATTATTTATAAAATAAATAAGCTACAAGGATGTATCATACAACACAGGGAATATAACCAGTATTTTGTAGTAACTATAAATAGAATATAACTTTTAAAAATTGTGAATCACCATGTTGCATGCCTGTAACTTATGTAAGATTGTACATCAACCATACTTCAATTTCAGTGAAAGTGCAAAAAATTTTATTAGAAAAAAAGTACACATCTCACTGTGTGTCTTTTTGAATTTACGGGGGTCTTTTTTGTTGGCAGCTTTCTCTGACTTAACATACTTTTAAGTGCTCTTAACCAAAATAACACAAAATGTTAAATAATTTTAATATAATATGTGACTAATAATGAAAGAATCACATGCTCATTATGACTGGTGAACTAACACAGAGATATACAAAGTTAATTATCACACTGCTCCTCTGTTCTGCATTACTATCAGTCAAGTGTGTGTGCCCTTCAGACCATTCTTCATATCATAAAAGCACATATATAGGTTTTTTATAATGAATCACATGATATGCATTACTCTGGAGTTTGAATTTATCACTTTGTGTCACATCACACATTAACATTCTCTCACATAAATATACAGTGTCAACTCTCTATATAATGTCACAAAATTCCATGTTATGGGAATATTAGAGTTTATTCAGCCATAACTTTATGGATCCTATTCAGGTTGTTTCCAGTTTTTACCCTCTCTATAATTTAATGACTAGCTCGTACAGATTTTCTGCTATACTCATGCTTTTATTTCTACAGAGTAGTTTCTCTGTGGTATAGAGGTATTGCTAATTAAAATAAATTTTCCAAGTTTACATTCCAAAAAATAGAGAATTTGCATTCCAACTAGCAGTGTATATTAACTCTTTCCTTATACCCTCACCAAGCTATATGTCTCCCTTTTAGAGTTTTACCAATTTGATGAATGAAAAATGCCATCTTGATGCTTTAATTTCCATTTCCTTGACTAACAGTGAGACTGAGTATCTTTTCATATATTTATTTATCACTTGATTTTCCTCTCAGTGGTTTTCCCATTCATCATCTGTGCCCATTCTTCTTTTTCTATTGGAATATCTGTATTTTTTCTAAACAAGTTTGGAGATACTTTATTTAGGAGTATTATCCCTCTATGTCATATACAGCATGGGGTTAGTCACATGGCTACTGCAAAGCGTTATTGTGAGAATTAAATGATTTAATATATGTAAAGAACTTAGAACAGTGCCTGGTTCATGGCAAATGCTAGTTAACTGTTAGTTGCTATTATAATTACTGCTATTTTTCCCCAAAACATACTTCATCTTTTAAACTTATTTGGGATATCATTTACTGTAAAACATTTTGAATGAAAAAAATGTCTACTGTTTCTTTTCATTGTGCTTAGAAGTATCCTCCTGGCCACTTTATATAAAGTTTTTCTATAATTTTTCCTAATATTTTTATTGTCTTTGTTTTAACATTTAGAACTTTAATCAATCTTGAATTTTGTTTTATATAGGAGGTGAGAGGGAAATCCTGTTTTTTTTTCAGATGGATATAACCCATTATGATAACATCATTTATTAAATAATCCTTTACACAACTAATTGATATACCGCTATTATAGTATGTTAATTTTCTGTATATCCTGTATCTATTTCCAAATTTTTTATCTGTTACATATACTAGTTATTTCTTCTTATGCCAGTATCTACTGATTTGATTGCAGTGGCTTTATAGGAAGCTTTAATATCTAGGAAAGCAATTTCTCCATCATTGTTCTTTTTCATATTTTTATTGTTTACTCCTGGTTATTTATTCTTCCATTTGAGTTTTAAATAAAACCATTATTTTCATGTGGAGAATTGTGGGGGAGGGAAGGGTGCTTTCTGCATGACTTTTAGGAGACTTTGGTGGACTTGAGTCCCACAACTCACAACAGCAATCATAATCATATACCTTATTTTCTATAGTCCAGTCTTCTTTCACTGTCTCTCTCACTCTCCACCGTGCCACACTCCTACTTTATGCTAAATAAATGCTTGGCCACTAAGACCTTGTCTTAGGCTCTGCTTTTGGAAGAACATGAACTAAGATGCTTTTTTTAAAAATAAGAATAAAAATATTTCATAACTTTAATTTACTCCCGTTAGAGCAGATTTAGCTGATCCCCAGGGGCTTGGTAAGAAGTGTATTCTCTTTCTATAATTTCTATATAATTGGTGATTGGTAATTTGGGTTCCTTTTTTGTCAAATGGATATTTTGGAGATTTCCATTGATTTAAAGGTAACTAAGTTTTTTACAATTGTAATTAGAGAACATGGTCTATAAAAATCTCTACTTTTTGAATATATTTTATCTTCTTTTTTGATGAACGATATGATCAATTTTTATAAATTTTCCATGTTATAAGAATGCGTAGTCCCTGTTGAGACTAAGGTTCTATGTATAAATTTATTAACATGAGCTTTTTATTTATATTATTTAAATAGTCTATATCCATCTTCTGTGAAATAACTCAACTTTAAAAATTAAATTCTTATTATTTCTAGATTTTGCTCTTTAAATTTCACTGATATTATTACTTACTGCATGCATTTTTGTTAGCTTTATCACTATACAGTTTAATCTTTTGGCCTAAAATTTTCATTTGGTCTTGTTTTAATTTTGTCACATATGCTTTCTTTTAGTTTTTCATTTGCCTGGTATAATTTTGCACACAAGTTCTTTATTTTTAACTTTCCCCCTCCACTTGTTTGAAATATATTCAGCTAGACTTTTTTTTTCACCCAAGCTGACAATTCCCTGTCTTTTAATTGTGAAAACCAATAGTTCACGTAAGTTTCAAGTGATCATTTTTTATTACTTTGCCTTATTTTTTGTTCATTATTTAACTGTTTTCCCCTAATTTCCTTTCCTTTAACTGACATAGACAATTTTTCTTAACTGATAAAGCCAATTACACTTACGAGTTCTACTACTTTTTACCTTCCTATTCCTAACAAAAATAATTGAACTATATTTCTCCATTATTATTTTAAAATAAAATATCAGTTATCTCTTCTACAAAGTTTCTTACTTGGCTACTTCCTCCATAACAAGATGAAAATTTTAGAATTATTTTATATTCACTCAACTCAGCCATCCCTCTGAATGAAACCTTTAGCATATTTTATTCCCTCACTCATCATCCCACTTCATCCACAATTTTTTCTTTAAGACAATTTAAACTTTTGGTTCTAGGCTATCACTGGCGTTTCTCTTACAGTTTGTCTCTTCTGTTTCAAAAATCTTTACTTCATGATTCTATTACAGATTCCTAAACAATAATACTAATTCCTTAAAATTTGTAACTCTCTATATAAGATTCATTGCTCCCCACTCTTTTCTCTCCTCTTTTCTTTCCCTGCTTTGAAAACTCTCCTACAATTCAATGATCATTTTCTAGAATATTTCCTAAAGTATTTTTGTTGGTCAGGGTATATATTAGTTGTCCTTTCTGAGTCCTTACAAGCTCCAAATGCCCTTCATTTGTTCCCACAGGTGAATAAATAACCTGGGGGATGACTTCAGGGATGCTCCTTTCCTTTCAAAAGATTGCTGTCATTACTGTGCTGCATGCTAGTTTCTGATATCATAGATGAGAAGTTCAATACTAGTTGTTAGTCTGTTCTTCTCTTTCTGGAAAGAGATTACTTAATGCAGAAATATCACCATATCATGCCCTTTTTAATGAATCCTGTATGAGACACAGTAAGCCTTGTAAACCTGTAGTCTTTCATCAGCAGAGGAAATTTTATTTTCTGTTTGTTGCTTCATTGTTTTCTTTTTAAAGGATGAGTCTGCCTCTTTTATCACTTTTAGTCCAATGACAGTCATCAGGTTTTAGCTTGAGCTTCACTTTTCTGGTTACAGAATCTGCTTAAGTGATTGGCACTTCTCCTTTGCTCATGTCTGATCTCCCTTGGCTGTTCAGTCAACCTGTTAGGCTCCTTCAAATGGAGACAAACTGGCAAGTGATGGGAGGTACAGCACTTGTTTGTTTATTCATCTTTTCTCTTTTGTTTTTGTTTTTTGCTACCTCTCTTCTGAGACAGAGGAAAGGGTACCTTTGCTCTCTGATCTTACCAGAAGCAAACAACAGCCCTCTTCCAACCACAGAGACAGGGAACAAATCAGCTCAGTGGTTCATTTCCCGGATTGCTGCGTTTAGCTTTCTTCTAGGTCCATAGCCCGCTGGAAAGCACAACCCTCCTCAAAGGAATTCACAGACTTGCTTGAGCTGCCTCCTGAAATACTGGACTTCACACCGAGCCTTGAAGAGACAGGGGCCATCTCTTCTGCTGTCGCTTTCTCAGGTCTTGCCTGGCACATAGGAAAATGAGTTCCTCTACCTGAACTCTCATGCTCTGGGCAATCCTGCTTCTCCGAGAGGATGGGTGCTACTGAGGAAGAAGCTAACGTGACTGCCAGTGATCCTATTAAGAAACTTCTCCCATCAAACCCACCAGCAGTCACAGCTTCATCAGTGTAATTTAGCTGAGAGGCTCTTTGGACAATCTTACCTCCGCATGATCTACAGCCCTGACTCATCTGCTTGGAGCTCTCTTTCTCCATTTCCCTTACTTTCTTCAGGTTTCCGATCAAATATGACTGCCCAGAAAGACCTTCGCTGTTCACTCCATGTAAAATAGCAAAAGCCCATTGCTCTGTCCTCTTAACTTACTTTATTTTTCTCTGTAGCAATCACTTTATTTTCTTATAATCTATCTCCTTCTACTAAATATAAACTCTGTAAGAGCTGAGATTTTTCTACTTGTTATTGCTGTATCCTCACCACCCAAAACAGTGCCTGAAATGTTATAGTTGCTCAAAATATACTTGTTGAATAAAGAAATAGATGAGATTCTGGTACAAACTGTGGCCTCAGATGTATCTTCTTGACTTGGTCAACTTGTAGATCTAGTTGTTTTATTATTCCATAGGCAGAGTAGGGAGTGAGATAAAATCCAGGATATGTGCTCAAGCCCCTTTCTACCTGAATGCTTCCACTATGGGCCATGTGAATTTTTTTAATCCAATCACCTTTATTTCCAAATGGATAAAATAAATTTGTGTGAACTCCAAGTCAAAGACGGCACATTGAACACATGCATCTATTTCTGTTCCCTCTTTAAATCACACTAAAATGATAATAAAAGATTTTTAAGAGCATAGACTCACAAAAGGGAGAATATGTACAAAGATAACAGCTATAAAATTGTATAAGTTGAAAAAGCAAATAGATAAGCAGGAAATGACTCCGCAGAAATGAGAAAAGGTAATCTTAAACTAGCAGAGTGGGGAAGCCAAGAGCCAAGAGAGGGAACCTTGTTTAAGTCACAGAATTGCCCAAATGCTCAGGAATTGTCAATAACAGATACCACTAGAAATGGAGATGATCCCCATTTACAGCTTGGGGGATAACTAGGGATATATTCTCTGAAGAAGTAAACAGAGGACTCTAGGCTTGGAAACCAGTGTTGTAACATGAAATCACACTCAGAGCAAAGATACAACATGAATATTGTCATACTCAAGGATGGAATGTCACCAACAGAGGAGATTTTCTTGGGCCTTGTCCTCCTAAAGGAAAGAATTCAACTGAGAGACATTCAGCAATTTTAAGTAGCAAGAGTTTTATTAAGCAAAGCAAAAGTACGCTCCTGAGAAAGGATGTGAGAGGACTGTCTGGAAACCAGAAGCAGCCCTGCAGTGGGCGTAGGGTTGGTTTTTCAGAGTGGTGCAAAGTCCTTCCCTGTGTCCAACGTCATTTGACTGATAAGTTGGTTGGCAGCTTTAGATTATATGACTTTTCTCTTTGTGTGTTTTGCTTAATAAAACTCTTGCCTTTGTTGTACAGTAGAAACTAGCACAACAGCATAAAGCAATTATACTCCAATAAAGAGCTAACCTCCCCCCCAAAAAAGAACCCTCTTGCACCTGCTCCAAACTGTGCTGGTGGTTTTGTCTTGCTTGGTCCTGATAAGGCTGGAAACTTAGTGGTCCTTGACCACAAAAGGGAGGATCTCTGGGCGTGTTCTGATCACCAGTGTCCAGGAGCCGGGTGGGGGGTGAGAGAAAGATGATCCGGTCCAGGACCTGCTCATGTCTGACTAACTACCTAACAAGAAGACCCCTTTAGCTTCCTCCTCCCTTAGCAATCAGGTACAGACAGCTAGGAAGTCACCCTCTGTGCCAGAAATAGGTAGAATCTTCTCTAGGAACTGGACCAGACCAAAAAGAGAGACCAAACTTCTCAGACAGATCACCTTATAATTATACTCATAGTCCTTATGCTATACTGTTCTTTTGCAACTTGGCTAAGTTGGGAGCCACATTTCTCCTTTTCTGTATGGTTCCAAGAGAAAAATTTGCATCGGATTTACAGATGAAAGTTAAGCAGTGGTCACGATTCTCTAAAAATTCCCACAGTTAAATGTCATGCTGGGAAGTGCTGAGTTCCTGGTTTCTTCCAGCTTGTCTCTTCCACTTCTCAACTCCATGTCCAGCACTTCTTCCCAACTCTAGGCCCTGATAATAAACAGTATTCAAAGGCCCACTTGGAAGTAAACCTACAGAGACAGTAAAGAGGTAGTAGTAGTTTCCCACAAGCCCCTCACTGAGTTCCTGTTTATAGTTCCACTCCAGTGGCTAGACATGTTTAGTTTCCTAGATTCCTCTCAAAATCCCAACTTGTTCATCCACCTTAGTGCCCAGTGGAGAACTTGCTAGTGAATTTCTCTCCGATCCACCAGTCTTTCATTTCTAGAACCCCTTGCAGTCCACTTCTGTAACTCTCTAATCCCTAGGAAAAATCTCTTAACATTTAGAGACTATCAAGTCACAAGCCCTGTTAATGTGCTCAGAGTTTCCAATCAGCTTTTTAGTCCCCCACTCTTTATTTACCCTACCCAATCATCTGGGGAAAGCCTCTAATAGGAAAGACCTAAAACAAATGAACAAAAAACCCCACTTTATACCAAACAGAGGAAAAAAACAAATGTCTTCCCAAAAATGCTGTCATAATTCTCCTCTGAGAGAAAAGAGACAATATTGTGGACACAAAACAAGTTAGGATTCTCTTATAAACAAATAGACAACAAAAAGTTCTCTAAGAATTGGAAATATAATAGTGAATATGAAAAATTTATCAGAAAAACTGAAATATGACACTGAAGCCATCCCCAGAAAGCAGAATTTAAAAAATAGATGAAAAAGACAAAAGATTTTTTAAAAAATAAAAGAGTAGCAAATTCCCTGGTGGTCCAGTGGTTAAACTCCATGCTTTCACTGCTAGGGGCCTGGGTTCCATGCCTGGTTTAGGAACTAAGATCCCCCAAGCTGCGTGGCACATCCAAATAAATAAATTTTTAAAAAAGTAAATAAATAGAAAGGAAAGATTAATCCAGGGGATCCTGAAAACACAGGAGTTTGAGAAACTGAGAAAAGAGGAAGCAGAAAAGAAATAAACAAAGAAATAATTTAAGAAAAGTTCCCAGAACTGAAGAGTTTTTAGATTAAAAGGGATCATACACTGTTCAACAGAATGGATGAACAGAGACCCACATCAAGCTACATCACTTGAAATTATACAATACTGGATAAAAGAGAAGATCCCAACAGCTTCTAAAGAATTAAATCTGGTAACATACAAAGGATTAAAAGTAATGATGGGTTTAGACTTCTAAAAAATCAATAGTGGAGCAATGTCTTTAAATTTTGAAGGAAAATCCTTTCCTATATACAAGCTCTTCCCTTCTCACGTGGGTGAGAAGAAAGTAGAGTAGAAAGAAAAGGGAGAAAGGAAGTGCCCAAAGTAAAACCTGTGGATCTAATCTACCATCTCCAATCTTCTTTCCAGAGAAGACAAGTAACTTGGGAAACTCTAAATACAAGAAATTGGCCCTCCTCTACTTTGGAACTTTAAAAGGAGACCCACCTCTCAGAACCAGAGACAGAACCATGTCAAGTATACTTGACAGCAGCTCTAAATTCTAGCTGGGAGATTGCTTGTCAAGGGTGGCTGCTGTAGTAAGAATAAGGGTTATTGGAGCTGGAGATTAAAGAACAGAACACTCTGGCCTGGGTTCAGAAGTTTAGACGGCACCAGGGAGTGCCAAGGTGGGGGTGAGTTAATGCAGAGAGAACACTAAGTCCTCACTGAGCTGAGGGTCAAGAGAGAATGAGCTCATTGCCACAATTTTCAGCAATGGATTTCATCAATGGACACAGCCCAGAAATTAAATAAACCAGCCAGTGCTCTCCTAAGCACCAGGTTGAAGGCAAGGAGGTCCTGATTCCCTCAGTTCTTGCAATGTCCTAAGGTCCAGTAACCCCCGTCCCTCTCCCGAAAGATGCCATCTTGGGAGGAACCCAGAAGAGAAGCAGAATCCCAAAAGAACCTGAGTAATGCAAGGTAAACTGAGTTACCCAAAAAGAAAAATTAAATTATTGGACCCTACTGCTTCAAGCTGATTTAAGTTAAAATTGGTTTACATATATTTTTTTCCACTACTTAGAAAACTTAAAGACACATTTTCTTTGCACTTCTGTGTTGTAGTGTAGTCAGTCTGCCTCCTCACAATACAGAGCTTTAGCTACAAAGTGAAGATTTTATCCAACAGAAGGCTGAAGCACAGACAGCTAAAATATCCTTGCCAAGGTTAGCGTGAAAAAAGAAGGGCAATTTTAACTACACTAGACTTTCGTAGAAAGATGGCCTTCTTTACCAAACACAAGTATCTTGATTCCTCAGTAAGGGCTCTCATCTGTATCTGACTGTCCAGTTACCACCTTTCTTTTCCCATCCCAACTCCCCAACTTCTAGATAATGATGCAGTTCTTTATTCTTCTCAGGACCATGTGTATGATGTTTGTTACAGATACAGTTAGCTAAAAAAAAAAAAAGAGTTACAGTTGCAGATAGTGATTTTACAGCCGGTCACCTATGAGAACAAATCAGGGAGAAACCTAAAGTAACTGATATACTCTGAACGGATGTCTTGGGCAAGAGGGAAATGAAGGAAGGAGAAGATTCCAAACCACCATCCCACTTTGAGAGTTCTTAATGATATTGGTATAGCTTTCTCAGTTTAACATTTATAACAACCATAAAACTCTGGTGAAAATACAAGTGGAGAATATATCATCTGACAAGAGAGTATTTTCAACAAGAATGATCACTCAGACTTCTGACAAGTGCTTGAACGTGCAGATGATCAGGAGGGTGGGAAGGAGTCTTGGGAGGGAGGGGATATGGGGATGTGTATACATACAGCTGATTCCCTTTGGTGTACAGGAGAAACTGGCACAACAGTGTAAAGCAATTATACTCCAGTAAGGAGCTTGAAACAACAACAGCAAAGAGTAGCTATTAGAAGTATGAGGATTCTGGACATGAGGCCTTCTACCCACTGACCCCTTCACTTCCTTTCACAATTTGAGGTGCTCCCAGGCATCAAAACCTAATTATTTTAATCATTACTCTTTCTGTGTGTTTTCAAGTAATTTAAATCCTACTCAGTGCAGGCCCTCAACAAAACTGCAGGGTCTTGTTATAATACTCTGAAGTTTATAACCTGTTAGATATATTCTTTCCTTACCATTCTCACAATAATCTGTGTGATAGATGATACAGATGAGAAACTGGTTCAGAGAATTAAAGCGATTTCTCCAAGATCATGTAACTGGGGCATGAGGAGCTGGGATTCAGAACTGAGTCTTCCAACTGAAAATCCCTTTCCACATGTATTCCTTCCCAAATTTATCAGATTTCCAACAGAGCAATGACTCCCTAACCTTAACTCTGCCCTAGCAAATTATTCATACATCTTCTCTATCATCAGAAAGTAGTTTGTCAAGAATTGTTGTCAAAAATTCTTAATCTGGTAAACTGTATTGCCCTCCTAAATTTAACTCTGCACCAGATTATGCACAGACAGAGATCCCTTGGCCTGCAAGCCTGAGATTCTGAAATTTTCTGTAGTGCCTAATAGATCTTTTTGATTCATCACATTTAGTTACATCAATCATATCACCTCAAAGAACACAATGTAAAGAAAATAATGTAGTGTGATTGATGTGAACAGATGTGACATGGGACAATTAAGTTTCAGTTTAAGGACCCAAGGAGAAAGACACCTGATGCTCTGTAAGCTTGAATAAACAGACTCCATTGCTAACAGAATAGAGACAATTTACAGGCTTCGTTTTCCCAAGTGGGAGACAGAAGAAATACAATATATGTAAATAATATAGTATGTGTTTATCCACTATGTGTGGGCAGAAAGTTTCCTCCGAGTGTCTGAAATCTAATATTTCCCATTGCATTCCAGAGCCAAGTCTAACTTAGCAATGCTAATCCACAGGGGAAAACATAATGTGTTTTAGGAAGTAAATTATTTATTATTATTATTATACATATGGATGAGAGCATTTCAAAATAATTCAATATATTACTTTCAGAAAAATAAAGAATTTTAATAGCTTTGAAATGTAAGTGATATTTCATTGGGAATATTCTTACAGCATTTTAGATGGCGAATTCTTAAAAGGTATTTACATTGTTAGCAAAAGTTTTGATCATTCCTTTCAAGGTCATATTTTTGTTGAGTTTATATATGTGTGTGTGTGTATTTTTTTTTTTACCACTCCACAGCATGTGGGATCCTAATTCCCTGGCCAGGGATCAAACCAGTGCCCCCTGCAGTGGAAGTGTGGAGTCTTAACCACTGGACCGCAAGGGAAGTCCTAACTTTTACTGTATAATTTAAGGCTATGTAAAACAAAGATCAAAATATATATATACATATGTGTGTGTGTGTGTGTGTATATATATATATATATATATATATATATATATATATATATATATATATATATTTAAACTACCAAATGTTTTCCTCAGAGATTCTTTTCTTCATTATGTATTGAGAGATGTAACATTTGTATATTTAAGTATACAAATATATATACTTATATGTGGTTGAGAGAATAATACTTTAAAATCAACCCAATGCTTTTTTTTTTTTTTTTTTTTAGTTTTCAGTGTTTTTTTTTTTTGGGGGGGTACACCAGGTTCAATCAACTGTTTTTATACACATATCCCCATATTCCCTCCCTTCCTTGACGCCCCCCCCTCGAGTCCCCCCCACCCTCCCTGCCCCAGTCCTCTAAGGCATCTTCCATCCTCGAGTTGGACTCCCTTTGTTATACAACAACTTCCCACTGACTATTTTACAGTTGGTAGTATATATATGTCTGTGCTACTCTCTCGCTTCGTCTCAGTTTCCCCTTCACCCCCCGCCCCCTCCCATACCTCGAGTTCTCCAGTCCATTCTCTGTATCTGCTTCCTTGTTCTTTTCACTGAGTTCATCAGTACCATTTTTAGATTCCGTATATGTGAGTTAGCATACAATATTTGTCCTTCTCTTTCTGACTTACTTCACTATGTATGACAGACTGTAGTTCTATCCACCTCATTACATATAGCTCCATCTCATCCCTTTTTATAGCTGAGTAATATTCCATTGTATATATATGCCACATCTTCTGTATCCATTCATTTGTTGATGGGCATTTAGGTTGCTTCCATGTCCTGGCTATTGTAAAGAGTGCTGCAATAAACATTATGGTACAAGTTTCTTTTGGGATTATGGTTTTCTTTGGGTATATGCCCAGGAGTGGGATGACTGGATCATATGGTAGTTCTATTTGTAGTTTTTTAAGGAACCTCCAAATTGTTTTCCATAGTGGCTGTACCAACTTACAGTCCCACCAACAGTGCAGGAGAGTTCCCTTTTCTCCACACCCTCTCCAACATTTGTTGTTTCCAGACTTTGTGATGATGGCCATTCTGATTGGTGTGAGGTGATACCTCATTGTGGCTTTGACTTGCATTTCTCTGATGATGAGTGATGTTGAGCATCTTTTCATGTGTTTGTTGGCCATCTGTATATCTTCTTTGGAGAAATGTCTATTTAGGTCTTCTGCCCATTTGTGGATTAACCCAATGCTTTTAAAGCATATCTTTACAGTCCCTGTATAAGAGAAAAGGGAAGCTTTGATTTGTTAGTAGTTAACACCCGGAGACCCTGTAGGATGGGTGCTTCAGCTAACAAAAGGAATCTAGGCAAGTACCAACACCATCCTCTGATTAAAATTCCTTTACTTCCCAGAGCAGAAGCAAGTACTCAAAAAAGGAGAAGTGTTTCCATGTTTGAGGAAAAATATTAATACTAGAATATTCTAAGTTCTTAGTGTAGCCATGCATGTACCGATTCATTTCTTTATATAATCAATTAATAAACATACACTGAGTCCTGCTTACTATGACCAGCTCCAGCAAACAGCACAACTATGTTCAAGTCAGATGCTCTTGAATGTGCCAGACTAATGGCTTTTAGTGATTTGATATGAGAGTCTGTTTTTTGTTGTTGTTGTTGTTTTGGGGTTTTTTGGTTTTTGTTTGTTTGTTTGTTTTGGTCTTGAGACTTGTGGGATCTTAGTTCCCCAACCAGGGATTGAACCTGTGCCCTTTGTGGTTAAAGGACGGAGTCCTAACCACTGGACCACCAGTAAATTCCCAAGAAACTGTATTTTTTTAGCAAAAGTGTTCATCACTGGATGGGATGGATCCTTACGCTATCCTTTCTGCAAAGGGCCTCTGGAGCGCTGAATGGATAGCTTAGACTGAGCTGTCTACCAAAGGCTGGACCTGAACCTACCAGGAGCACCAACCCACTGACCTGTTGGTGTCAAGACCCAGGAGCTATGAACATTACCTTTGATTAAAACAGAACTCTTGGTAACACAAGAACCTCTATATGACACTGAAGAACACGTGGTTTTGAATTCATTTGCTCTACAAGTCATATATTATCAGTTCGGTTTTGTCCTCTGGCATAATTTGTGTTTTTTTCTTCTTGATTAAACTTGTTTTGAGTTATTTGTGGCCAGTGTGCTTGCAAGTAAGGAAGTTGTTGCCAGCCTGCTGGGATGTGCAGAGTGTCCACTACAACCCTCACTGTAAGCTAGGTCCTATGGGTGAAGAATGTCTCTAATAGATAAGGAAACATATTTAAATCACTTCCTTCCTGAAGAGAGTGACTGCAAAGAATGACTCCAAGGTTTCTAGCATAACGAGAACAGTACTGGCAAGTGACACAGAAAATACTGGAAGAGGAACCTTGCAAGACAAGCATTTGAATTGGCTCAGAGAACGTAATCCTTTCCCATGTGTGCAGATGTGTCTTAAGAGCTCTCCCCTTGGGGAAGGCTTTTGCTGCTTGAGCCTGATAACTCCTTCTTGCCTCACACAATCTCTATCATCCCTTTGGATTCAGTTCTTACTTTTTTCTCCCTAATTGCAAAATTTCAAGCTGTTTCTTGCTTCCTTAGCCACTTTGACTAGTGTTACAATATGTGTTGCTCTTTATCCATACTTCATGTATGGACTGGGACTCACCTCATTTTTCCATGCATAGCCTTGAATTGAGGAATACCAGACCAAGAAGAGCTCTAGATTCCCCAGTCACCAGGGAGCGGAAATATTTTATTTATCCTCGAGGCCTCAAGTCTTCAGGAGATTTTGGATCTCTAAGACAGTGGTTCTCAATCACGGGCAAGGACATCTGGCAACGTCTGCAGATATTTTTGATTTTCACAGAAGGCAAGAGAGTGCCACTGGTGCCTCGTCGGTAGAGGCCAGGAATGCTGCTAAACCTCTTACAATGCACAGGACAACCCCCAGGAACAAAGAATTATCTGGTCTAAAATGCCAATAGTGCTAAAGATCAAATCTAGGATACCAAGCAGATTAGCCTATCTCACTTCAAGTTTCCACAGCTTGGCTCCGCTCCTTACTGGAGTTGCAAAATCATCTCTTCCAGATAACAAGAAGACACCTGTTTTTACTAACTAAGGGCTCCCCAGTTTTTGCTCAGGCTTCTTACAGCTGCTAATGCATGATTGACCAAGGAGTTCCTTAGTGGACTTGCTGCGGCTCTCCATGGTCTGATCCCTCCCTCTAGTGGTAAGCATTGCAAATGCAGCTGGAAGGACAGAATTCCCCATTCGCTGGCATCAATACAAGGAGGGTGGTATTGGGAACTGCATTATGATATTTAACAGAATATGCCCCATGCCCTCAACTTCCAAGAACAAAGATATTTTAAAATACACTAGAACTTTAAAAAAATACACAAGGTAAGCTTGAAAGAAATTTCATTTATTCAGTTTCAGTGTAAAAATTATGCATTTTTTATGAAAACAAAAAATGAAAATCTGACACCATCAAGTATAACTCATCTGTGTCCCTTCAGCATTTTGGACACCACCCCTGGTATTCAGAGCATGAATTTAAGCTCAGATATTTACTAACTGTGTGATCTTGGTCAAGTAACTTTTCAAAGCCTCCTTCGCTTCATTTGTTAAAAAAAAAAAAGTTCCTTCATCTGTATAATAGTACCTATCCTACCTACCCTATAGGGTTTAGTGAGGAGTAAGTAAGTGAACTGTTGTGTGTGAAACACTAAGAACAGTGTTTGGCATTCGATAAATGGCAGGTATAATGAGCATTAAGTTATCTGGACCTTCTAAGCTCTTTGTTTAGACAGGCAGCATTCGTCACCTTCTTGCTTTGCTTTAGGTGGGGAAAATAAGAAGTGTGCAGTGCCTCTCCTCTAGCCTGCTCAAAAACTACCTCAAGCCATTGCAGCACAAAGCTATGTGCTTTGTGACAGTCCGTAGAAACATTCTCCCACCCCTACCACTGACAACTCCATCAGAGGTTTCAACCTGGAAACCTCTGCCTACATCTCTTTCTTGTGAGAGTTAGCCACAGCAGTCTCCTTGGAGGTTTGGGTGCACTGCCTCCCCAAATAATGTCCCACCAGAAGATCCCTTGGTCAGAAAACTTTGTAACCTTTTGTTCCACTTGAGCCAGCAGATGGAATGAAAACTATTCATAAATAAATGTGTAGAAAATAAATTCTCAATATATTTAATGTAATATAGTGCCTATATACATTAATGATATATTTAAACATTAATAATAGGGCACAATAATTCCAAAATCTTACAGAGAGACCGTTTATATAATAAATGACTTTTACAATTGCAATTGAGCACTACTACACATGAGCGTAATCTCTTCACACACAATGGCTTTGACATAATTGCTGACATTCATGTAACTCTTCACTTACTTAAAGCAAAGAATAATTAACATATTCTAATCACAGCAAAACCCTGTTCACTGACCTATGATAATTTAAAAGCTTTCTTACCTTTCCAATTTTAGGAAACTTCTTTAGAGGTTATTTTTTAATCCCTCCAACAATTCATAGGTGGTGGTTGGATGAATGAACAGATGAATCACTTTGTCAATCAACAGTTTTATTTATGGCTCCTATAGAAGAAAAATACACTCTTGGAGCAAGCAGAGCTGACAACTGATTTCATAAGGGATACACTGAATGAGACAATGCACCTGAAAGCACCTTAGAATGACGTTTGGAACATAAGAAGGATTTAAGTACGGTTATTAGAATTTCAATCTAAATGTAATGCATCTCCCAGTTGCTTACTGTAACATAAGTAAAAATATGGAAATTACAGAGAATAATATTCTGAATAAAAATTCCTACCATAAAATAAGCATTCCAAAAATATTTTTATAAGTGAATTCCAACAGTTCTCAGAGCTAATTATTATTTTAATAGATTTTTCCCCATTTTTTTCTGCACATTTTTTACAGAGGTGAGATCATACTCTGTCTCATATTCTGCCATTATGGTTTTCTATTATAAAATGTTCTTTCCTTATAAGCACTAAAACCATTTGAAAATATAATTTTAATGGTTCCCTAAAACACTTTATGTTCCTTAATTTACAATTTCCCTGTTGTTGGACAATAGGATTGTTTAAATTTTTTTATTTTCTGTTTTTTAGCATTATAACTAAAGCTGTAATAAACTGATGTAAATCTGCATCTATTATTTCTAACATTGATTCACAGAGTGTTATTAAAAGGTAAAATTGTGTGGTAAGTATCTATTGATTTTCCTGACTGGCCTTCATTTCCCCTTCTTTTGGTGACAGCACCTCACTTTGTATCCCAAGAGGTTTGGGTACAGTCGACTCCATTTCTCCTGGCTGCAGTTACTCACTCAGGACTGAATGAGAGACCCAATACGGGCGCCGAGACTCAGTCCTGGTTTTTCTAAGAACTACTGTGGGAGAGTCATTCCCTTTCACTAGGGATTGCTAATGTGATCTGATACAAGCACAATTTTCCAGTGACCACCGGAGAGAGCCTGCCTTGGTATGAGGCTAACACAAAGGAGAGGCAGAAGCTGGAGATGAAAAAAGGCAGATTCCTAATAACATAATTTCAGTAGCAGATTCTATTCTAAAACTAGGATATAATAATTTCTTTTTTGATTTAAGCAGGTGTAAGGTGAGAGTTTCTACAACTTTCAGTCCGCAGAGACCAGACTAATTAAAAGAGTATAGCATGTTTAAGATTGATGCTTTACTGCTACTTTCAAGAAATTGTAATTTATATACACAGTACCATTTAATGACGGTATCATCATATTCTTATCAGTGTTTCATATTGCTATTTTTAAATCTCTACTAATTTTATAAGGGAAATGCTATTTTATTTTAATCCATATCTCAAACTAGTGGTGGTAATTTTTTAGATGTGCTAACCATTTTGATTTGTTTGTTAATCTACTTTTCCCATTTATCTATGATGGTTATTGAAGCTTTTTTATGCAATCTGAATTAGTTTTATACAAGGTTTTCTAGCTTTTATTTTTCATATGTGTTACATTTTTTTAAATCTATTGCTTAACTTTTAGATATGTAAGATCTATCTTTTTCCCCTAGTGAAATTTCTGCAATTCAAACTTGAGAAAGAGAGACCTGATAAGAAACGCATGTTCAAGTTATATTCCTATTTAATTTACTTCGTAGATAACATAAGTTTCAGTTTATAGAACAATAAGTGTGCCATCTCTTGACTGGCTCTTTTTTAATAGTATTAGTGCTATTTCTAATAAAGTAAACTTTGATATTGTGTATATTTATGATCATCTAAACATTTTTCACCTTCCTTCCCAATTCCCTTTTATAAGGGAATATTTATAATACTCTTTTATAAGGAATTTATCGAAAGCAATAGTGGAATTCTCCAGGGAAGAGAGTTGAAATGACGAAAAGGCTATTAACACCAAATTTATTGTCTTTAAAATTACAGCAGCAAAGATTATAAAACCTCTTCTAAAAGTCAAAGACAGTGTGTGCCATCAGACTAAAGGAAGCTTAATTTAAATCGCTTAGCTCATTTTATCTAAACAACTCTCACAGCAACAAGTTCTCCAAAAACACAAACTTGTCTAGTATGTATACACCACACTACTCAAGAAGAGAGATAAAACTATGTAACAGAAATTATTATCGTCTTTGTAGAAGCTGATGAAGTGAATTTTCACCAGACTCTTGTGGCCTTCTTTATAAAAGCAGCTGCTTAATGCTTCACTAGTATATCTTCTGACATAAATTTTGATATAAATTCTATGGTGATGCCAATATGACACTGCAAACTGTTGAAAAGAGCCATTATTTCTCTCCTTTGCTGAGTATTTGAGTGAGAACAATACACTGCATTAGGAAGAACAAAGATCCCAGATGTGCACCCAAAGCATTGTTAATTTATTTTCTTGGTGAAGTGATTGTACTTCAAAGCGAAAACTATAGGAATATTGAGTTGGTTTTTTTGGTCTTTATCTTCCACTGGGATCTAAGTCTCTTGCGGTCAGAGACCCCATAGCATTCAGCATTGTATCCTCACTGCAGTGCGGTGCCAGGGCCCAGGCAGGCCACGATGATTACTTATTGTAATAAACAGATAAATGAATGAGAAAATGAATAAGGCCAGCTCTTTCTTGGTTTTGTAGGGGAAATAGTATGTTTATTATATATTCCATTACACAGTAAGTCCCCAACATATAAACCTTCAAGTTGTGAACTTTCAAAGATGTAAATGTGCGTTCATGTGTCTGGCATACATTGTCACATGTGTGCATCCTCTACAAGTGGTTGTCCTTTATGTACTTTACTGTAGAGTACCCTATAGAGTATAGTAGTACAGTATCTTTATTTCAATTCTAGGATGTCCAGAAGCAAGTGTAAAAACAGCGGTGATATGGCTGATACTATTGTACTTTTCAAGGTACTGTACTGTAATATTAAAAATGTTTTCTTTATTTTTTGTGCTTCCTTGTTTTTATGTATTACTTGTGTGAAAAGTATTATAAACCTATTACAGTACAGTACTATATAGCCGATTGTGTTAGTTGTTAGACTAGTTAGAAAAGTTAGCTAGACTAACTTTGTTGGACTTACTAACAAATTGGACTTGCAAACCCACTCTCAGAACAGAACTTGTTCATTTGTAGGGGACTTAATGTAGTTCTATGTCATTTTGGTATCAGTGCTAACGATAATTATAATGATAATAAAATCCAAAAAATTAACTTTTACTGGGTTCTTATTATGTGCCAGGCACTATATTAAACACTTCATCTGCATGATTTTATTTCTTACAATTCCAACGTGGATACTATTATCACCCCCATTTTACAGATGAGAAAACTAAAGAAATTGAACAACTATGGAGAAAGGCAAGAACTTTCAATATGAGCCTTTCCTCTGTGCTTTTTGTTTGTGTTTGTGTTTTTGCTACTTAAGTGACTTGTCTAAGGCCACACTGCAGTTTAACAAGACAACCAGGATTAGAACCCAGTTTTCCAGATTATCAGATTAAAACTGTTCCTCATTTTCAGAGACTTTGGTGTGCTTCAGAATTACCTGCAGATCTTTTTAAAAATGTTAATTCCTAAATGCTCCCCCATCTCAAAATTCAGATTCAGCATACCTCTGGTAGATCCCCAGTCACCTGCATTTAAGATAAATTCACCAATTGAATAGCAAATGCAGATTCAGTACCACTATCCCAAAGCCTACCAAAAAGATAGATGGGTTCCTATGATATAAGTAAAAGCCTTTGTGAATAATGTTTAGACAAGATTTTGATGGTAAAAATGCTTCTCATTGTGCAGCAAGATCTGCTGACCCAACACCAAGATCTGTGCCAATAGATGGAAGGTTTAACATATATACACAAATAAAACTGTAGGCTTGATGTCTTCTGTCCATATCCCAATTTGGTTTTTAGAAGGAATCAATGTTAAGAATAAGACCTTACACTTTATTTTTATTATTTATCTTTTGGCTGCATTCGGTCTTCATTGCCCAGGCTTTCTCTAGTTGTGGCAAGCGGGGGCTTCTCAGTGTGGTGGCTTCTCTTGTTGTGGAGCATGGGCTCTAGGCGCATGGGCTTCAGTAGTTGTGGTGGGCAGGCTCAGTAGTTGTGGCACATGGGCTTAGTTGCTCCATGGCATGTGCAATCTTCCTGGACCAGGGATCAAACCCATGCCCCTTGCATTGGCAGGCAGATTCCTTTTTTTTTTTTAATTTTAATTTTTTAAATTTATTTTTTATTGGCTGTGCTGGGTCTTTGTTACTGTGCACGGGCTTTCTCTAGTTGCCAAGAGCAGGGGCTACTCTTCATTGCAGTGCCCAGGCTTCTCAATACGGTGGCTTCTCTTGTTGTGGAGCATGGGTTCTAGGCACATGGGCTTCAGTAGTTGTGGCATGTGGGCTCAATAGTTGTGACTTGCAGGCTCAAGAACACAAGCTCAGTAGTTGTGGCGCATGGGCTTAGTAGCTCTGCAGCAGGTGGGATCTTCCTAGACCAGGGCTCGAACCTGTGTCCCCTGCACTGGCAGGCAGATTCTTAACCACTGCACCACCAGGGAAGTCCCAAGACCTTGTACTTTAGAAACATAAAGGGCAAATTCATGCACATACTACATTAGAAAGACAGCTGCTGTAGCAGTATTTTTCTTCTAAAATACATGATTGTTAACTTTCTGAAATGTTTTACTATCATTCTTAAAGCTTTGGAAATTAGCATGATACCGAGCAAACTCCTTTAGACAGGTCAATTATATACAATGGAAAATTCCAGTAACTATGAAGCTCAAGTAACTTAAGAAAAGCAGGCATAAAGTGAACAAACTGTTTCTACTCACCAACATTGGTCTTCTAATTGATAACCTGACGTGTTCTGTGTTATTTGGGTGAAAATGTAACCATTCAGAACAGGTTGTTTTGCACTTTGATTTTGTGTTTGTGAACCTGATGGAAATATTTTTCTAGTTTATAAACCTAATTCATCATGTGGGAAATGATGACTTAGAGAAAGACTGGAACAAAATCTACTCAAAGTCTCAGGTCTTTCTATAAACATGAACCCTGGAGGGTGGGAGGAGGGAGGGGAGACTTAAATTCAAAGCGCTAAGTAGAGAAATAAGAGACCTGGGTTCTAGTCCTAGATATAAAATTAACGTATTTCTTAGGCCTCTCTGGATCTCAAGTGCCTTATTAATATGATGGGAAGATGGAGGGTAGGAGAGAAAGCAAAATGAGAGAATCTCAAGAATTCTTTGAGAGTAGGGAGTTGGCAAATTTTCTCTAAGAGTCAGAGAGTGAATATTTTAGTTGTGGCTGATACAGTGAATCAAGTACTCATCTCTGCCATTATAGCACAAAAGCAGCCACAGACAATACGTACACAAATGATCATGACTGCATTCCAATAAAATAAGATAAAATAGAAAAAAATTTCATTTACAAAAGTAGATGGTGGGCAGGATTTGACCTGTGGATCATAGTTTACCAACCTGTTTTACAGGTCTTTCCTACAATACTGTAAAATATATTTAGGCTTCCAGATGTACTATAAGACATAATTACTTTAAGTATACTAAATAAAATTGAAAAATTATGGTTAAAAATAAACTTGTTTATATTCCTTATACAAAATATATTAATTTCCTAATAAATTTAATACCAGTACACACAAGAAACTTTACAGAGTTAACATTTACAGGTTCATGTTTCTTCAGTAATGCTCTTTGCCCCTCTGCCAGGAATATCATTTACTAAAAATATACTAAAAGCATACTTAAACACACATATCCTTCTAAACACCAACTAACTCACAGTAGTTAATCATGTAGTATATATAATTAAGAGCTCAGACTTAGGAATCAAATAACTAGGTTTTATCATTTAGTACTGTGACTTCAGCCACGATACTTAAATTCCCAGAATATCTGTTTGATCATCTCTTAAATAGATATATAATGCTTACCTAATTGAATCAGTATGAGGATTAAATGAGATAACATATTAACGTGGTGAAAAGGAAGACGGAATTATATTCATGTGTTACACAGCAGTCATTCCTTCTAGATTTCATTGACATCTACCTGTCATTGTTCAATAATGCCTGGACTGTAGTGAGAGAGTCAAACACATCAACAGATCACTCAGTTACAACCAAAAGCCACTGATGAAGCTTTGTGGGGGGTGAGAGGAAAAATTTATTTATTTTTTTGTTAAAAATAATTTTCTGACCATCCTGGTCTTAAAAAAAAATGGATTCATGATTATTCTTAAGAGGAGACAGCCTCCCCTTTAAATGCTCTAGTTCTAAAATTCTATTCGCTTAAGATTGGTAAATAGATTTTGTGTGCCAAGCAAAATAAGATAACGTTTTTTTTTTTTTTTTGCCTTTTTTTTTTTCATTTTAAAACACCCTTTATGGAAAAAGCAATATTTTAAAAAAATCTCATGGAAGCAGTTCCACTTCTAATGACAATGCAATAAGATGAAACCAGACTGAATCCTCCGCAGAAAGCAACCATAAAATCTGGACCTAGTACAAATAGCAGCTACCTGAAACACTGGAAAGTTAACAGAAAAAAATTGGCTATGGTGTCTAGAAAAGTGGAGTTCCTATTTTTTGAAACTTTCAGCCTGAGACCAAGTGCAAATGGTGCTGAAGGCAGGGGGGGATGCGATGGAAAATGGCCTGGTAAGCAAGCAAACTGAAGCTCAGAAAACTGTGGTCATGGAAGAGAATAGGTAAACTTTGGAAAGAAAAAAAATCAGAAAGAGGGTTCTCAAAATCTTCCTACCCATATCTTTGACCCATTAACCACACAAGCATGAGACAGATGGAAGGCATCTTGGCCAATAGTAATCGATCTGAAAGGAGACTAAAGCTGCCACCCAAGAAACAAAGTTTGCAATTCAATGTTGCATAGATTGATAAAAAGGATTTACTAGACTTCGCAGAGCACACAGTTGGCCCCCTATATCTATGGGCTCCATATCTGTGGAATCAACCAATCATGGATAGAAAATATTCAGAAAAAAAGAAATTCCAGCAAGTTCCAAATAGCAAAATTTGAATTTGTCTTGTACAGGCAACTATTTCCATAGCATTTACACTGTATTTATAACTACTTACATAGCATTTACATTGTATTAGGTATTAGAAGTAATGTACAAATGATTTAAGGTATATCAGAGGATATGGGTAGGCTATATGCAAAAACTATGTCATTTTATATAAGGTACTTGAGTATCAGTGAATTTTGGTATCTGCTGGGTGTTCTAGAACCAATCCCCCATGGATACGGAGGGATGACTGTACTCTGTAAGACTTTTATTAAAGGCAGAGGATATGGTACAGCAAGAGGAAAAAATAGTTAAAAAAGAAAAAGAAAAAGAAAAAAAGCACTGAGGGTGCTTGAAACCCCCTCGTACAGCTCCCCAAGGTCTGTTATGTTCACAAAATGAATATGTATTTCATCTTGGGATTGAATTGCCAAGATTTCTCTGATAAGTCTTCGTTTCAGGAGAGCCGCCCAAAAGTTTCCAGCAGGCTCTTTTATGCTCTTCTGGGTATAAAAGCCAAGCCCAAAAGTTTAACTGGCCATGCCAGGTGTAATTCATCAATAAACAAGCCAGTCTTGGGTGCCTGCAGGGAAGTTTTGAACTTAAAACAGAATATTATAAATCATCAGTTAGCTGAATAACCTTTTCTTGGCCAAGATAAGGTGCCAGACTTCTAGACGTCCCTGGAGGTAAACATAGAGCTATTCTAGTCCAGGTTTAAAATAATCTTATCCTACACAAATTCCAATAAGATAATTGCTTATTAAAACAAAAGAAATGACACACATCATGGAAAAATAATACAATCCAGAATCTCAACAACTTAACATTTACAATTCCTGGGGTATAATTAAAAATTTCCTGACAGGGCTTCCCTGGTGGCACAGTGGTTAAGAATGTGCCTGCCAATGCAGCGGACAGGGGTTCGATTCCTCAGCTGGGAAGATCCCACATGCCGTGGAGCAACTAAGCCTGTGAGCCACAACTATTGAGTCCATTCTCTGCAACTACTGAAGCCTACGTGCCTAGAGCCTGTGTTCTGCAACAAGAAAAGCCAGCACAATAAGAAGCCCGCGCACCACAATGAAGAGTAGCCCCCGCCCACCACAACTAGAGAAAGCCCTTATGCAGCAACAAAGACCCAATGCAGCCAATAAAAATAAAGTAGTTAATTTAAAAAAAATTGCCTGACATATGAGAAATGATAAATGGAACATATTGCCAGAAGAAAAGAAAACCAATTAAGAGCAACTCTGAGATGACACAAGTGTTGGTACTAGAAATTGAAGGTTTTAAAGTGGCTATTTTAATTTGCCTCAATGAAGTAAAACAAAATATATTCACAATTGAATAAAAAGCTGGGAACTCTCAACAGAGAAACAAAAAATGGTAAAAGAAAAACCAAATGGAAATTCTAGAACCAAAAAATATAATATGTTAAAAAAATCACAAACGATTGGGCTTAGAGGAATGGAGATGACAGCAGAAAAAGCAAATGAATTTGAAGATAGAGCAAAAGAAATCAACCAATATGAAGAGGAAATAAAAAAACAGAGAGCCTCGGAGATCTGTCAGATGATAGCAAATGGTTCTATATGCATAATGGTTCAAAAAGGATATGAGAATGAGACTATAATAGAAAAAAATTAATTGAAGATATAATGGCCAAAATTTCCCAAATCTGATTAAACACAGAAATTTTCAGTTACAGTAGCTGCACTATTGTAAATGAAAGATAAAGAGCAAATAGTGGAGAAGCAAGAGAAAAATGACATTTTACATATAAAAGTATAACAATCCAGTTAAACAGCTCACTTCTCATAAATTATGAGGCCAGAAAAGAGTGGAACATTATGCATGAAAATACTTGAAGAAAAAAACTGTCAACCCCAGATTCTATATCCAGTAAAAACATCCTTGAAAATAAAGGCAAAATAAAGAATAAAAATCTACAGAATCATCCTAATGCCATCTCAATCAAAATCCCAACAGTTCTTTTTTCCTTGTTTATCTTTTTTTAAAATTTTATTTATTTATTTATTTATTTATTTATTTATTTATTTATTTTACTGGCTGTGTTGGGTCTTCATTGCTGTGTGTAGGCTTTCTCTAGTTGTGGAGAGCAGGGGCTACTCCGTTTTGGTGGCTTCTCTTGTTGCGGAGCATGGGCTGTAGGCACGCAGGCTTCAGTAGTTGTGGCATGTGGGCTCAATAGTTGTGGCTTGCAGGCTCTTGAGTGTAGGCTCTATAGTTGTGGTGCATGGCCTTAGTAGCTCCATGGCATGTGGGATCTTCCCCTTGTTTATCTTTTAAATATTTTGTGTCTATGTGAAAACTGAGAAGATGGTTTTAAAAAATCATATGGATAGGACTTCCCTGGTGGCGCAGTGGTTAGGAATCTGCCTGCCAATGCAGGGAACACAGGTTCAGTCCCTGGTCCCAGAAGATCCCACATGCCTCGGAGCAGCTAAGCCCATGTGCCAGTACTGAGCCTGCACTCTAGAGCCCAAGAGCGACAACTACTGAGCCCACGTGCCACAACTACTGAAGCCCATGTGCCTAGAGCCGGTGCTGCACAAGAGGAGAGGCCACTACAATGAGAGGCCCGCGTACCACCAGGAAGCGTAGCCCTCACTCACAGCAAGTAGAGAAAGCCCGTGTGCAGCAATGAAGACCCAACTCACCCAACAAATTACTTATTAATTTTTAAAAATTATATGGAAACGTCAGCCAAGTACATCCAACACAATCTTGAAGAAAAATGAAGCTAGAGTACTTCTAGCTAGTATCCTATCATATATCAAGACCTATCATAAAAGTATAATAATTAAAGGAACATGTTATTGGTGCAAAGATACAATAGAACAAAATACAGAGTTATTGGTGCAAAGATACAATAGAACAGAATACAGAGTTCAGAAACAGACCCAGACATGTATGGTCACCTGATTTACAACCAGATAATACTGCAGTACAATGGGAAAAGGATGGTCTTTTTAATAAATGATGCTGAATAAATGGAATTTCTATAGCAAGAAAAATGTATTCTGACCCCTACTTTATACTATACACAAAATCAAATTCACAAATATTGTAGATCTAAATGTGAAAGATAAAACAGTAAAACTTTTAGAGGGAAACATGAGACAATATCTTTTTTTCCCAATATTATTTATTTATTTGGCTGCACCAGGTCTTAGTTGTGGCACACGGGATCTTCATTGCCTCATGCGGGATCTTTAGTTGTGGCATGCGGGCTCTTGTAGTTGTGGAATGTGGGCTCTTAGTTGCAGCATGTGGGATCTAGTTCCCTGACCAGGGATGGAACCCGGGCCCCCTGTATTGGGAGTGCAGAGTCACTGGACCACCAGGGAAGTCCTGAGAGAATATCTTCTTGATTTTTGTTGGAGTAGGCAAACATTTATTTAAAAGTTTCTAAAAAGTACTAATTATAGAGAAAAAAATCAAGAATTTAGACTGTATTACATGTACACTTAAGCAAGTAAAAAGGCAATTCAAAGAAAGAAAAGCTATTCACAATACACTTACCTGACAAAGGACACAGACAGAATAAATAAAGAACTCCTACAAAATGACAGACAACTCAAAAGATCTGTACTAGAATGTTCAGAGGATTTTTATTTGTAAAATCCTCAAATTGTAAATTACCCAAAATCCTATTAACAGTAGAAAAGATAAATAAATTGTGATATAGTCACGCAAGGTGATATTATATGTCAATAATAATGATCTATGACTTCCTGCAAGAATATGGATGAAGATGAAAGATGCCAGACGCACAAATAAGTTAAGACATTAGCATTGTTTTAATAATCATAATAAAGTTTTTGCTGATCCAAAAAAAGTAAAAAGACAGACACACAAAAAAGTACATTCTTTAAGATTCAACTTTAAAAAAAAGAGGGGGAGAAACAGGAAACAATGAATAGTGATTACTCTTATGGGGGAAGTATTAATGAAAGGAAGGGCCTTCAAGGAAAGCTAGAGGGATGCTATTGATGTAATTTTCCATTTCTTGATATGATTGCTGGTTAAACAGGTATATTAGATTTGCAAAAATCCTCTAAACTTTACATTTAGGATATCTTCCCTCTTCTTTAAGTATGTTATACATCAAAAAGCTGGTATAAAACAAAAGAGAGACAGAGAAAATTCTCCAAAGCAAAATTAACTAGCAAGTCAGTGGCAAAGGAGGAGTTCTAACTTCTAGCCTGGAATCCAGATCCTCTCACTCAGAGGCTGGGGACAGAGTGGTGGCTGGACAAAAAGGCCATTATCAGAAGGTCCATTTAGCCTGGGCCTCCTATTCAGGAAGGGCCTCAAATGTGAAGTTTTTATATCACTTCCAAATAAGATTATACATATAGTTAGGAGATTAACATTTTGAAGAGTATGTTCATCAAAAATCTTTAAACATTACCAGCTTATCCTACCTCATGATAAACTATTAAGCAATTGTATATTGTTTTAGTAGATCCTGTAATTTATGATATGAATAGCAAAGTTATATATCTTTGTGGGAGCTTATATTAAAGTTATTAACTAGTTAATTTAAATTTTAAAGTATATCAAACATTTTATAATATGGTTTTGGCATGTCTTCATTTTTAAGGATACTGGAGGCCCCTCCAAATGAATCTGACTTATTACAATTGCCCGTACATAAAACCACAAAAATACTAAAGAAATAATAGAGTTTCCATAAATGTTTCTGGAATCTGGACCCAAAATTGCAGTTTTCATTGCCTAATTAAGGTCTAAAATAAAGATTGATTTTATGTCCTATCTGCTTTAGCAGTCAATTTATTAAAAATGTCTATTAAAGCTGGCTATATTTTAGAATTTAGTCTAAACACACCATATGCTATCTTTTTATGGATGGGTATAATCAAAAAGTCTGGTCCACAACCCTGTAGTCTTTTCCCCCAATGGATAAACTGTTTCATAAAAAGCCAAGAAAGTTACTGAAACTCTTTATATAGGAATCCATAAAAGGAGAATCACATCACTGAGCTATATCCATTGCCTCTATTAATGCTTTGGAATTTGAAACAAAAACAAACACAAACTTCTATTATCTATAATAATCATAACTTGATTTCTTTCACTTTCCACATGTTAATATTTTGAGTTTTAATATTTAAAATCCATCCATACTTTATTCAAGAATGAAAATAAAAGAACTACTAAAATTATTGAGGGGAAATCGGTTATTGGAATGAATCCCATCCAGTATCACATGAATCTCCAATAGATTTAAAAAGTCATCTGAACTTTCCAAACATATTAAGTTTGCTGTTTTGACTTGAAATTTTATAAATCAGAATTGCCAGGAGAATACTGAACACCAGCTGTTGCTGCTGCTTGCAAGATCAGAAGTTGGGTGATAACAACCTCCTACCAGTATTTAAACATGAGTGGCCCAGGGCCAGGAGAATGACAGAAGTACCGGGGTGGGCTGAAGAGGGTCAGTGTGAAACATAAAGGAAAACCCACTGCATACAAATAAATCTGAACTTCACATGGTGTAGGATTCAAGTTACTTACGAAGCAAATATTTAGAAAGCATTATGATGCATTAAGAACACATATTAACTTTAAACAAAAAGCATTTAAAACATCCATGCCATTTTTAGGGGTAGATACATAGCTTCTTGAGATGGGGCCATTCAAATGTAAAATTGTTAAAATATCCCTGTATGTTCGTAAGATGCTCCAGTTCTTCTGGCATCTCCTTTCAACTCATGGCTTTTGCTTCCATCTCTTAACATCAGGAATCCAGGAGCTAATTCCATTTTCCAATGTACTAAGTTGCACTATATAAGCAGTACACAGTTTCCTTGTTTTATGATGTCTATAATATGCTTTTAAAAACTTCAGCGAAGATTCAGTACTATAAACATGTGTGTTGGTTGGTTGCATATAGAGTCAGTTACATATAGAGTATGGATACTTAAGAATTCATGGTTTGGCATGGGTGGCAAATATACATCCAAAAGGCCACCACAGAGAGGACTACAAGTGCTTCTGTATTCATGTTTTTGAGATATACCAGATATTTGCTAATTAGCATCCTGAATGTCAGATATGGATTTTTACTGATGAAATTAGTGATCTGTTAATTAGCATAATAAATGGTAGAAATAGGCTCTCCTTGGTGAAATGAGTGGTATTCAACTTACGTAGATTGCCTATAATTTAGACACCTTTGCGTTAACAGAATTTAAGAAACTAGTTACTTGACCCCCAAATGGCTGTATCGAGTCATTGGTTAGGAGGATATCTGGTGGCTGAGTCTTTCTATTACAATCAAGTGCTGTTTCTGGACTAGTGTCACTACTTCTGCTTTAAAAGAACTTTTCACGCAAGGTGGAGGTCTCAGCACCTAAAAAGAACAGAGTCAGGACTCTGTATTCTCTGTAGAGAATACAAAGCAACTTGTATGAAATGTTTAGGGTCTGCTTACTGATAAGTGTTTATTAAATAAGTATCTAAATGTGAAGCCAAACTTGGTCTAAGGCTTGTTTTATTTTGAGCTGGTACTAGTGTCATGAGGGAGATGCTTTAATACACCTCAGTCTTTTGTGATAGCCACTAATATGTGCCAAAAAGAACTAAAGGCTTCCCTGGTGGTGCAGTGGTTAAGAATCTGCCTGCCAATGCAGGGGACACGGATTCGATCCCTGGTCTGGGAAAATCCCACATGCGGCAGAGCAACTAAGCCTGTGTGCTACAACCACTAAGCCTGCGACCTGGGACCCACGAGGCACAACTACTGAGCCCACGTGCCGCAACTACTGAAGCCTGCACGCCTAGAGCCCATGCTCCACATCAAGAAAAGCCACTGCAATAAGAAGCCTGCACACTGCAACGAAGAGTAGCTCCCGCTACTCTTCTACCAAAACTAGAGAAAGCCCGCACAGCAACAAAGACCCAATGCAGCCAATAATAAATAAACAAATGAATAAATTTTAAAAAAAAGAACTAAAAGTCAGTTTGATCAGATTTGGTGGGTTTACAGGCCTCTTGATTTATTTCTTCTTATTCCCATAAGAATTTATATGCTCAGTCTTTTAAAACTGTCTTTGTAAGTCAAAATGGTAAACTAATTTTTGTTAATTTTTCTTTTACCCTTTCCAAGAATATACTTTCATCTCCATTTTCACCTTCTTAAAAACTCCAGTGTCTTAATCCAAAGGTGGAACTTAATGATGGAAAATCTAGCCTCCATAGGGAATGAGTAGGTCAGATGGTTTTGATCTGAAAGAGCTTTGCATGTCCTTAAGGTATACTTCATTGGGTGCTAATATTCTGACTTTATATTGGGCTGACCTTGGCCTCTAGTGTTTTGTTGTAGGTGACCACATGAATCTCCAAGAATTAAAAAAGTCACCTAAACCTTCCAAACATATTGTCTGCTATGATAGATGTGGACCTTTTTGTTACATCAGTAACCACTTGACACTAACATACTACTCATTTCCAGTAGCAAATAATTAATTATTAAGAAAACTAGAGGGACTTCCCTGGTGGCTCAGTGGTTAAGAATCTGCGTGCCAGTGCAGGGGACACGGGTTTGATCCCTGGTCCGGGAAGATCCCACATGCCTTGGAGCAACTAAGCCTGAGAGCCACAACTACTGAGCCCATGCAACACAACTACTGAAGCCCTTGCACCTTATAGCCCATGCTCTGCAACAAGAGAAGCCACACACTGAGAAGCCTGCACACCACAATGAAAAGTAGCCCCCGCTCGCTGCAACTAAAGTCTGCTCACAGCAACGAAGACCCAAAACAGCCAAAAAAATAAAATAAACAAATAAAATAATAATAATATTAATAAAAAAAAGAAAACTGGAGACTCCCTTAAAGGTCAATTGGGTTTTTTAAATTTTGTCATTCTTAGAGCTATGAGGGCTATACTATTTTTTAATAGATATGACATTATAGTTACTATGATGCCTGACTTCTCAGAGATAATTGTATTGTTTCATGCTATCCTAAATGAAAATTCTGTGAAATTTGGTGATGGCCATAAAGGAGATGTATAAAGCTGTCCATAGGTACCCTTTCCTGTGCACCAAGCAGACTTAGACATACAACAGAAAGGCATTTTAACGACTTTGGTAAGTGGTACTATAACCAAGCATATAAATATTTTTTTTATCTGGGAATTTTTATCTCAGCTGCCTTTGGAAGCAATGCTAAGTCTTTTCTTTCTCTCTGGCATCAACAAGTATGTATGTTCCTACATTTGCTGTTATCATTGTATGTTTGTTCATGTTCTCGATTGTTCCTGATTAACAGAATGCTTAAAAGTAGCAACCCCCGGCAAATCATAGAGAAAAATAACACATTCTCAAAGAGAAAGAGCCCCAAACTAGTATTATTTGTCTCACCATCACGCGCTTACTTTTTCAAAATTCAGTTAAAGTCAAAGCCTAAAGCTGAATAAGGTTCAACCTGATACTGTTTTTGCCTTTCCTGCATAACTAAAAAATCCTCACCAGCACAGTTCCTGTGACATAAATATTTGCTCGATGAATTCATGTAAACATTCACAAATGATCATAAAAATTAACCATGCTTAATAAAAAAAGGTGACAAAATTTAAAGTGAAAGTATTAAATAAATGATTTACCAGTTACTCCTTCTGACTCTGATTTTCACTCTGTACAGAAGGTGGAGCCAAAGACATATTTATCTACTAGCTAAGAGTCTTTCCCATTAAACAGAACAAAGCAAATAATTCTTCCCTTGACAAATACCTTTTTGTGTGTGTGTAGCCCCACAGTAAGATTCACTTGAAAATTGCTGTAGGCTAGAGAATAAATTCAGATTTACCCAGGTTGAGACAACCTTTCATCCTCAAACCCCTCTCAGGGATGATAGAATGATAAATAAATGGCAAGCAAGGTTAAGTTCCGAAGTAACTTGTCAGACCTCAGAAATATATCTATTGAAAAAAGATTCTAGCACAAATCGGTAATATGTTGGGAAATCTACACGATTCCAAAGGAAATATGGTTGACCAACAGTCAGTTTAAGAACACATTTTCTGACTGGTTTTACCAATCTGGGTAAACTCAGAATATTTCTGAATTTGCATACTTTAGAGGTTGCAAATTAACTTTTTCTCCTTTCTTACCATAAATATTAGATAAAATGGAAATTTGGTGACTGGATAGAATTATTCTGATGTTAATGAAAGGAAATCCATAAAACAATGCTATCTTAATCCAATACAAAATGATCCCAGACTCTCCCAGTTTTAGATAATCCTTTTATTCTTCTACAGCTGCCTTTGGATTCCCCCAGAGGTACTGCAATCTTCAACTCGGATCAACTCGTTCTAATCTGAGAGTCAGGTGATAACCTCATCTACTTTGAGAAGTTACCTTTAAACCCTAGCTTTCTAAAGCACATGTTCTCCGTGGGGAAAGCGGGGGTGGGGGGAGGGGTTGGGGTGGGATGAACGGGGAGAGTGGGATTGTCATAGATACATTACTAATAAGAAAAAAATATCAAATTGTACACTTTAAATATATGCAGTTTATTGTATGTCAATAGTATCTCAATAAAAGTTCTTAAAGAAGAAAATAGAATACACGTGTAGACTTAAAAAAAAGTAAAGCACATAACTCTCCACTTTAAAACATATTTTTTCCATTGTGGTCTGCATTCACTCTTGTTTTAAAGGAGTAACTGCCCTTTTTTTCAAAGTTAAGACTCCCCCAAGTACCAGGATGATATTTTCCTTACAAATAAACCCACCTCCCTTTACCTATGCCTCTTTTTTCATTCTTTTTCTTTGCCTGTTTTAAATGAGGAAATCTACTGAGGCTGTGTGTGTGCTGTCTTTTTGACACACTGCCTACGTCCTATCTCTTAGTTATATTATCTGTACCTGTGGTTTCAAATATCAATTCTATGAGTATAATCCCAAATCTTATAACAATTTTAAACTGAACTCCACAGCCCATGTTTTAAACTGCCAGTTGGACAGCTTCACCAAGATGTTTCAATTCTTCATACCAAATTTTCCAAATTGAAATCATTAAATATCTTTCAACAAATCAGTTCCTCCTCCAGACTTCCTTTTTTGTGTTGGTAACATTTTCCCAATCAAAACTCCAAAATCAGTTTCCATACTCCTCTCCCTTGTCCTCCCCATTCAATCTGTCATCAAGTTCTGGTAAATCTACCTTCTTATCCTTTCTTACTCCTAGTTCCCTAGCTCAGGTTCTTGTAACTCACTCCTCTATCATTACAATATTCTCCTTACTAATCTTCAATCTTTAGCCATCAATTATTTTTTAACATTCATGCTATGGATTGAAGTGAGTGTGATCCATCAAAGTTTGTGGGATAAGCGCTCAAAATCCTTAAAAATTAATCCATTCATCTCTTAAAATTTCAAAAATTGCTATTTTGAAACAGGTAAAAATAAAAAAATGCAGTTGGTTTTCACATTAAGAAATAATTCTTACGGTGCTGAAAAATAGTCTACTCTTCACTGTGCCAATAACGTGTGTTTCTCAATACACAGAGCAACATGGATAAAACAGAGTCCAAGGCCTGGCTTATGGTGGCGCCTAAAGAAACTCTGCACAGGACAGAACTCTCAGTGACGGTCCCACATCCCTCAAAGAGCATTGTTGCCTAGTATATAGGCCACATCCATTTCTTCTGCATAGACAAGGCCTGGCAATCAGAGAATATACAGTTCTGAAAAGTCAGTGTTTATATTAATGAAATGGCATTGGCACTTTTGAGAATATGAGAAAAACACATTTAAAAAAACGTATCCCACAATTTTTGCAAAAGATTCCAATGGAGATAAGCTTCTAAGTTCAGATAAATGGGATATTTTAAATATATATATATTATTGGTCAAACTATAACTCACCAGCACTACTATAGTATAAAGTATAATAGGAGAAACTTCGAGGTGTCCATGAAAGACAACTGTTGTCAATGTTCCACAGGGAAGCCATTCAGTGGCCCAGCTCTTCTTGAGCACTATTACTGATAGGATCAAATCTTGGTGGCATTATTCCGAAAGAAGAGAAGGTCACAGAATGTCTTCATCTTTATGAATGATTTTGTGGAAACCACTTTAGAAATGAAAGATATAGTACAGTCCATATGTTAAAAGAACTTAGTATTTAATTACTAGCTAGTGCTGTGACTAATCTCTTTGGCTTAGAAAATGGTTCAAGCGATTTCCATGGGTAACTTATTTTGGTATAAAGAAGTTCTTTCTTTCTCTTTCCAGTTGGTCACATAAGCAGTAGACTAAAAAGAAAAGGCACCATAATACTTAGATAACAATTTCCTTTTATACACCTAACAAGCAGAATTGGAAACAAACACAACTTTTTATTAAAAAAACAAAAAAAAACCTTGTTATAGAATAGCCAATTGCAACTTTTCTTTCATGTAACTAATTCTGAATTAGCATTTTAGGAAATTTTTAAAAATAAAATGGATGATTTCAGTAATAACTGTACCTGATAAATCTTTTTACAAAAGTAAACCAAATATTTTCGTAAATTAAATGAAGCATGACTTTTTTTTTTAAGGAGGAGAGAGAGCAGATTTTCTTAAAATAAGAAGAATAAATTATATTTTCATGAATGTGTTCTGAATCAAAGGAAGTAATTTTTAGTTAGGACAAAAGAATAAATTCATTTGAAGGAAAGGACAATATAAATACAAGACCAAAACAATATTTATGGATTGCTGAACCTGAAGGCTTGAAAGTCGGATTATAATTTCTATTTCTTTTTTCCCCTTCTTTAACAAAAAGAAAAATGTACGCTTAGAAATAGCATAGCCAGCAAATAAGAGAGCAAACCTGTGTCTTAGCACTACAACGTTTCAAAAGGTGTTTTATTAATCATTTCAATGAAATGAAATTTAGGGAAAGGTATCTATCAGAAAACATTTGCCATCCTCTTCTCATATTTGTATTACTGAGAAAAGAGTAAAGAGTATTAAGGCTGGATAAGTTTGCTTTGTTTCCAGAGAATAATAATCAAGAGATTTCCCTACCCATTTCCCTGAAGCATCACTGAAGCCATTTTATGGGAACTGTGCTACCACAGCCCTCTAGTATGGCATCTGGAGAGTCCTCAAAGGCTCGACCCACTCTGAGATTGAGGCCACATGACTCAGGCTATTATAAACCTGAATTTATAATGCATAGTGCTGAAGAGGGAGGACCATGGAAGTGGTGGAAAAGCACATTAAAATTATATGTAGAGCTCTGCTGTCATCAGGCAGAAAACTACCCAGTGGGTTTTAGAGAGAGAGACGGTCTCAAGGAAGGCTGATAGTTTCAGGACCCACTTAGCGCCAACTTAACATATGAGTATTTCATAAAAAATATCCTGACATTTCACTACAAAAGAGATTTCATTTTTAGTCAGTTGGCATGAATGGGGCTGAGATATAAATTTTCAGTTCCCTGGAGATCTGGTAGAGGTCAGATACCAAGATTTTCACAGTCAAAATGTATTACATATAATACAATTACAACTATCGTTATACAAACCTGTATTGTTTTTGCCAAACTTCAGTAAAGAATAAAAATCAAAGCAGTCGAGGGGATGTACCATCCCAAATACCATGTCCATTTTTGAAATTTCTCTCTCCCATCTCCATTTCCTTTGTTTATTGTCCCTACTTCAACTAAGAGAAAAGGAACTAGCTCATCAAAAAACTCACTCACACCCACCTTTAACTTCACACACCTTGGCAACAGGAAACAAGTTGTCCTGGCTATACTCTTTTCCAGTATTAATTTACTGTAATAGTCCAGTAAGTAAAATTTTAGAAAAGGTTGTAATATTCTAAAATACACTGCTTTTTATTATCCCTGGACTTTTGGTGGAAAAAGCACTAATTAAAACCCGTAATTATTACTGCAAGAGTAACTACAGGTAGTGACACTCACGTACCTAATGATATTTCATTTCTCTCGTCAGCAAATTTAAAGTACAACTTCATCAGGACCTGGCTACTCCTCTTTGCCTTTTCTCCCCCACCCGTCCACATTCGCCGGCCTCCTCTCCACCCTCCTGCCCGCCTTTCCTTTTCCCCTCCCCTTTCTTCTAGCCCCTCCTCCTTGTTGAGTCAGTGGCTTGAAACTTTTAAAAGCTCTGTGCTCCAAGTAAGAAAAAAGCTTTTACGAGGTATCAGCACTTTTCTTTCATTAGGGGGAAGGAGTGAGGAAAGTACCAAACAGCAGCAGACTTTTAAACTTTAAATAGACAGGTCTGAGTGCCTGGACTTGCTTTTTCATTTTACTTCATCCTCTGAAGTGTTCAATTACTTGGCGTGCCTACTTCACTTCTTTTAAGAGAAAGAGTAAGTTTTTTAAAAGAACTTTATCTATTCCTTTCTTTTTCTACAAGCAAAACTTTTCTAAAGTTTTTAAATGTGTTACATGTAACTTTCATATGATACTGTACAGGGAATGATGAGCTTGAAAGTGTCTATAAAGTTAAAATTGAACTTACGGTATTTACTTTTTGATTGTTAAAAAGTTTTCTTTCCATAATGCAACAGGTAAATAAGATTCAGATCTTTCTGATTAGAATAAAGAACTAATTTACTGGATATTTGACTCTCCATTTTAGATTATAATTCTACTTTTTTGGGTAATCAGTAATAGTCTAGGTGCTTTGTAACTTTTGGGGGGGGTGGGGCCTAGGTAGGGGGTTTGACTGACAACAGCACAAAAATCAAAGTGCAGATTTGCCTAGAGTGCTTGCTATAGAATTGTACTCTTTGTGCTTTTTCATATGGAAATCATGATGGATGTTCTGTAGCCTTGCAAAGCAAACTTCTTAACAAAGTGCTTTGTTAAGACCTTGCGGTTACTTGACTTCCACGTGGTCCCTT
This sequence comes from Hippopotamus amphibius kiboko, assembly GCF_030028045.1. Lineage (NCBI taxonomy): Eukaryota > Metazoa > Chordata > Mammalia > Artiodactyla > Hippopotamidae > Hippopotamus > Hippopotamus amphibius. Next base: position 29,637,592 of record NC_080191.1, read on the forward strand.
CCTAGAATTTTACACAGTAAACAAAAAGGTATAAAAATCAGATCTGTAATATTGAGGTTCTTAAAGCAACAGTAAAGGGTTACTTTGTGTTAGCAACCACTGTGGAAAAATCTTGAGACCCTCCGGAGAGCCACCATTGATTAGACCACGCTGGCAATTCAGGAGGTGAAATCCCTTGAATGGGTGGTGGTTACTTAAAAAGCATTAACAGAGGGAGAACGGACGTTTAGAAAGAGGGTCTGCCAGGGTGCATTCCCAACACGGTCTCTTAAGACAGGGACTCCTAGAAAGAATATGAAGCAAAATTTCTTACAACAGCGCCTTAGAGGGAGCTACCCTCCCCCCGCCGCCTCCCGCCACCACCACCTTCCGCTTGTCCGAACCTGTAACAGACTTTAGAGCTCACGGGCAACTTTTTTGAGTTTGAGCCGCAGGGTGCTGCCAGTAGGCAAAGATAACGCTGATTTGTTATTTAAAAGGGCTCAATTTCTTACATGCTCTTATGGGTAACACACATTCTGTTAGCCAGAAATGCAACCGTGCATGTTCGTGTCCAGTAAGAATTTTGTCTGTTCTAACTCCACAGACTAGTTAGTTTAAATTCTTGGTGTGGCCCTGCAGATTGAAGTACTTGCACCAGAGAATGCTGAAAAGCAAATAAAAATGAAAGCTTTGCGGAAGGAGGACGGGGGCCTGGGGCCGGGCGGGCGCGGGGCGCCTCCTGCCATCTTAGCATCCGCCCGGCTCGCCCGGGGCTCCCGCGCTGCCTGAGCCTGCGGGTTTTGGAGAGGTTTGCTGAGATGTTTCCCTCAAATCCTCACTAGTCAAACCCAGCGCAGGTCCGAGTTCCGCCACTGGAAAGGAAGGGGGAGGGGGAGAACGGCGGGGGAAAATGGACTGTGTGCCAAATGGTAAAAGAAGAGCGAATGATTAATTGAATTAAATGTGTCAATCTAATTTCCCTTCCATCACCCCTGCCCGCAAGGTCCTTTTTTTTTTTTTTTCCTTTTGTACTTGTAGAATCCTACTGTGTATAAACCATAAGGAAATCTGAGTACCTTGAAATACCGTGCCTGAATGGCACTTGTAACTCCTCTGCAAGTTCTCGAAACTTCCCAAGAATAGGGTGGGGTGGGGAGAACCGAGGAAGCCCCATAATGAAATGAGCAAAGAGCTAATGACGTGTCCAGAGGCAAATCAGCACAGAATTCGGAAACTCAAATCGTAGCAGCGGCGCGCCCACCCTATCCTCTTGGCTAGCCATCCAAATGTTTACAGAGCATCTCTGATAAAGCTTATCAAAAGCTCTCCTTGACCAACCTCATCCTCAGCCTAGGGCGTGCCCAGGTTTCTCTCCAGGAGTACAACGTGGAGGGGTGGGAAGAGGAAAGCTATAAACTATTGGCAAAAAAGACATGGCTTTATTTGGAGGTGGGTTTAATTTCTTCTGCTTCCCAAACCAAGTTGGTACTGAAAAGATGCTTAATCTCACCCTCTGAAAACTGGGCACACTTGAACTCAGTCTAAAATGCCTCAGGCAATTTGAAGAATAGATTATGAAAAAAATTTTAAAAGCCTAAGTTGTACAAGGATTGCTGAGGATAAAATCCTGTGGTAATGCAGAGATCTCATTAAATTAACTATGTCCCAAAGAATGAAAAAAGCCAGGTAGAAAACAGTTCAGGGGGAAGAGTAATTCTTCTGTGTAGGCCAGAGTGCTAGAGGTTATTCTGTCCTGGCTACGTGTATGTGTGGTGCTTTGTAGTTTGCTAAGTCAGTATAGTCATTACCTGTCTTTTGCAGGAAAATGCAGTGGTAATGCTTTGAATCTACTCTCTTCACTGTTTAAATATGTTCCACATTTTTCTGCCACCTCTTATAGTTTATCACTGCTGCCCCATCCACTCAATTCCTGGCCCTTTACAGTGTAATTCTTATGTTGCTGACCCAGGGAAACATGGTTCCAAGTTAAGTGTCTGAAAGGGTGTGTTTTCAGATATTGAGAGTTGTTTTGTTACTTAGATGTTTTCAATTCCTGCATGAAGAAGGATGGAAACCTCACATTACAGTGCATTCCATCGTTTCTCTGATGATATCCAGAGGTGTAGCTTGGTGTGATACCGGAGGGAAGGGAATGATAGGAAAGTCTCCAGTGATTAATACCTTCTACTCCACCTTTCCTGTTTTGACTTCCCTTCAGGATTCTCAGTTGTTTGAATAGATTGTTGAAGCATATTCCTCACACACATTAGTTAGTTCAGCTCTGGGAAGACAAGTTATTCATTATTAATTATCTAGTGCTTACCATTAATGTCAGTACTCAGTACAGATAAGTCAAGTTTAAAAAAAATACCCAGAGTTAGTTTCTCTTCAACGGGGGGTTGTGCGTTGTGTCGTCCCCCCACCCTGCTTTGGGTAACTACCTAAATTCTCCACTTTGTCTCCACTTGCCTATCTGGGTTCACCATTTGGCTATGTATGTACATACTGCCTTTTGCCAAAGTTAAAACACAAACCATGGTGAGCCTATATATGGCCATTATATATACCTACATTTTTCTTTAAGAATTTCGTATTTTTCAATAACCTTCACATCCAAGTTTTGCTAGCTTTCTAAAGTATTTCTTAAAAATAAGTGTTTTGGGACTTCCCTGGCAGTCCAGTGGTTAATACTCCGCACTTCCACTGCAGGGGGCTCTGGTTCTATCCCTGGTCCGGGAACTAAGACCCCACATGCCACATGGTGGGGCCAAAAAAAAAGTTATTTTGGAATGTTTAAAATTCACAGTAATATAGAAAATATGTAGTGTTTTTTAGCAGTTTCTGTAAGGCAAATACATTCTATAGTATATGACTTTTTCCATGATTTAGAGGCGATGCCTCCAAATAGAAACACGAAGACCCTCTTCATGGTCTTTTTTTCCCTATTAATTGATAAAAAGTAAATTCTTCCTTCTCATAAATCTCTTTGAGGTTGCTAAAATAGCAATATTGTACTCATTACAGGAGCATCTTGAAAACTAATTTTGATTACCATTAGGAAAATGTTAATCACTTCTTAGTTGCTATTTTGCTAAAGAAAGGATGCCAAAGTTAGAAAATAAATGGGCTATATCTGTATCTAAAGATCATTTAAAGAGTAATAGCTACATTTTATTGAGCTTCTACTAAGAGCTTCATGTGCATGAGTTACTCATTCAATGCTCATTAAGGAAAATAGACTGTTCTTAATCAATACACTTGAGAGGGCTCTAAGAGTATGTTTGTGTGATGACAAAATAACTAGGCTGTTCAATAAAAACAGTAAATTTGGAGGTGACATTTGGGGGAAGTACCAAGAACTGATAGACATTTTTTTAAAGTTTTTTTAAAGTCCATCCGATCATGATCTAAGAATGTGACCTTTAGGCTGCAGCTTCTGACTTAGGCTCTTTCCTCTTGTACCCCTAAAGTGCTCATGAGAAACTTCGGTCAGTGGGGGAGTTGTGTGATAGCTATTGGACTAGGGAGGGCATTGTCTTTTTGGTCGGCATCATCTTCTCTTTGGATGGTGTTCCTCACTCTTCAACTCCTGTCTCATCTCATTGTTCTGTGGAGGCTGATGAAGGCTGACTATGTGATGAAAAAGGGTGAGAGCTAAGGAAAGAAAGGTTTGTTAGTGTGTTGTCCACCCCTACTCTCATCAAAAAATCAATGCCACACATCAGATACCTCCAGAAATGTAGCAGCATTTCATTCCTTACAAAGGAATTTAAGGCTAATCAGGGAACCATTAGGCAGAATTTTAAATAGAACCGATGTTCACACAGAATATGTTTGATACACCACAGTTAGGCTAACTACCCGGGTGTAAGGAAGCAAAGGTGGTACATTATCTGATGAACTGGGAATATATATTTTCCATGGTACCTGATTCAAATCACTGAACTGCCTAACATACACTCAGACTATTCAGAGATGTTAACCAGGATTGATATCAGCTGTTACTCTTTCCCTTCAGAGCCCCAGTCTTACCCCAAGATTTGTCATTCTTGAAATAAACACAAGTTTTAAAAGGTTATTTCTTCTGTTGCAAACACTGTGGTGTCTCTCTTGGCGACAATTGAGTTGTGTAGTCCAGTCAGGATTAGGATACTACAGAATTGTTTTTGTTGTTTTAAAATTTTAACCTGTGAAACAGCATAATAGTGAAACTGCATAAATATCTATGATACCTGATGCAGTTCTTCTGCAAGAATCCAGAATCACTATGACCTTGTCTAATAAATTCAAGACCTTGTTTAACAAATTTTTTGTTAAAGAGCCTGTTTTCTTAATTCAGTCATATTACCTGCTCAGGAATCATTTAAAGTATGTTGTTTCAACAGACAGTTCTCTGTAACAGCAATTATCACTTGAAAATTTAATAGTCTGTATAGTATGAGATGCTGACAATACCATTTTTTTTTTTTTTTTTTTTTTTACTGTGCAAGTCCCTTTTTAATTAATTTGAAGCTTCAGAAGTTTGGGATATGAAACTATAATTAAGAGAATCCCAAGGAGATAGTAAACAAACAAACAGAACTGGTGAAACCTGGTGCCTTTTTTTGGTACAGGCTCCTTTTAATTCATTCAATAGATATTCAGTATCTCTTAACTCTTAGTTACTGAAGTTACAGCAGTGGATAAAAGAAACTCCCTCATGGAGCTCACATTCTAGTTGAGGAAAGCAGTGATAAGTCCTTGTCATAGAGGCAGACAAACAATAAACAGGTAAATATATAATAATGCCAAGTAGAGCTAAGGACCATTAAAAAACAAAAACAGGACAAGGGGAGTAGCAAGTGACAGGCCTGGAGTGCTGGCTGATGAGGTGAGACCAGAGCGAGCCTTGGGGATGAAACAGAGCTGATCAAGGTAGATCAGCGTGTTAGTTTTTGCAAGATTGACTAAGGAGAGTAGATTGTGGAGCAGGGTAACTAGGCTCTTGACATAAAACCTGAAGAGAGGTGACCTGTAACCCGAAGATGGCTGAGATCAGGCTAAGAGCGGGGTGGTGGTGCGACTCATAGTCTTTTGGGGGGAAGATAAAGCCTATAGAATTTGCTGACAGATTGAATGTGGGTTACGTTAATTACGTGTGGGTATGTTACCAAATACAGGTCTGGCTGTTGTAACTATAGAGGAATGTTCACAACTGAGCCCACTCAAAGACATTTACTGCAAGGGAGAGGAGGTCTTACAAAGAACTCCTTAAAATTCATACAAATAACTTTCTTAAAGAAAAACATTAGTAGAGTTTACAGTTTAGTTTCGGGGCTTATAAAATTTTTTTTTTTTTTTTTTGGGCCATGCCATGAGGCATGCCGGATCCTAGTTTCCCAACCAGGAACTGAACCTGTGTCCCCCTGCAGTGGAAGCACGGAGTGTTAAGCACTGGGCCACCAGGGAAGTCCCAAGGGGCTTACAGTTTTTTGGTTTAGGGTATTAGAAACACACCCGTTACCTCCCCCCCCCCCCCCACCCGCTGCCACCCAAAATCCATTAAATGATTTTTATCAGGAAACAATCCTATTTACCTTTATTTTAATTCCCCACTCTCATCTCATTATAGTGTCTCTTCTTGGGAAAATCTTTAAAATTGAAAGTAAAATATATTTTAATTCTCCTAATAATTATTAGGACATTAATGACACAGCACCTTGACTGTAGCTTTGGCACCCTGATTTGTTTATAAGGCTCTGGAAAAGGGGACAGTTAAAAGTAACTTAAAATTGAAGGTTTATTTTCATTTTGAATAAAGTCTTTGAGTCCTTGTGCTGTTGGCGAGCAGCCGATGGAGGTGGAGGGACAGGGCCCTGTACAGTGAAGGGTAAGCTCATTTTCCAGGTGCCCAGAGACCTCTACTCCTCATACTAACCTTCCCGGCCGCCTCCGGCCCTCGCCCCCCATCTCCTTGGCCTTTTTGGACTCTCAGTTCCTTTCTGCTCTCCTGACATTTCCCCACTCCTAAATATTTTAAACGAGAGATGAGAGCGAGCACCAAAAAATGTCAAGAAACCTTACTTGCCTGTTGACCTGACACCTTACTTCAGAATCACCTGGTGCATTTGTTTAGAAAAAGAAACAAACAAACAAAAGAATGATTCCCAGCCACTCTCCACCCCCCCACCATATGATGTTCTTTCAAACTCCTGAGTGCCTGGAATGTTTGTTTTTAACACATGCTGCTAAGTGATTGTGATGCCCTTTGGGAACCACTGCAAAGGGTCTAAGTGCTCTTGGGTGCCTCACACTTGGGGTGACTGTGGTTTTTTGGCTTCTAGTCTAGAGGGCCATGAAGAGCAATGGAAAATGTGATCTAACATGGTATATAGAGGACACAAGAAGGACAGTCTAGCTGCTGTCAAGCATTTTCTCCTCATGAGAACTTTGTACAACTGCTTAACCTAGACCTTAATCTCCATATAAATGTCCACGTTGCAAACCTAGAGGCGAAGGCATGAATATATAGGATATATGCTCAACTGCCATAATTTTCTCATATATCAAATGAGGAATATACCTGTCTCATGCTGGTGAATGTGAATGAGGTACATAGTCTGTAAATCAATGTTAGGGATTCTGTAAACATAATTATGACCTCTCCTTATACAAGGGCATTACTTTTTCAACTGTGACTTGGAAAAATGAAAATAATAATGGGGATGAGGGGACAATCAGTTGATAGAACTTTTAATTCACAACAAAGTGAGCATCTACCAAAAAGATAACTATTTTTGTTACCTCACTTTGAGAATCACAAGCATTATAAGCCATCACATTAAACATTATCGATGGTCTTTATGATAGTGCTAATGACAGGTATCTGCATGTTGCAGGATACTAGGTATCCAACTGCATAATTCATCTCATTCAGATGAAAGAGTATCACTCAGTTAATGCAGATGACAACTATGTGGCTGCTTAAAGAAAAGACCACTTTGCTGCTACCTAGAGAACTGCCCTGGGACCCAGTTCACATACTGTGGCACTATAGAATGTTTTTGTAGAATCTCTGAATTATATGAAAGTTTTATTTTCCATAGAGTGTAAAGAAACTTAGTAATTAATTGCCACAAGCATCTACATATTTTACTTTGAATAATAATGAAACACTGACTAAAATGACAACTTAGTGTGCCTGAAACATGTTGTTTCTCTTGAGTTCGATCATCGTGTGAATGTGATGAGATCTGTGCAGTTTACCCTTTTATACTTGGTTGGTTTTGTTGTTCATTCCCCTTCCCCCACCCCAACTTGGAGTATTGAGCGAAAGCAGATGACACTGGCAAAACACTGTAATTCTCTACAAACAGAATTAGGGCCAGTTTACACATCATCACATAGAAACTGTCTATTGATAGAGTTCCAAAAATTCTGTTCTATTTGTTTGACCCTCATGGACTGTGCTTCTTCACTCCCAGTGTGGTGTCTCCTGCTAAACTGCAGGTTTTTTCTTTTACATTCTCTCATATCAAACTGTCCATCAAGGCTAAATTACTCCCTCTCGCTTCAAGCCTTTCTCTGGCTATTTAAACTCTCTTTGTCAGTCCTACAAGCCTTTGTTCTTGTTGGACTGCTCTTTCCATACATCAGTTTCACTGCCACTTCACAATCTAAAGTGGCCCTCCCTAGAGGGGACGCTCCCTTTTTTATGACCACTGGCAGGAGGGTGTTATTTCCTATAACCTGTCCAGCCACCTCCAACCTTTACCCCCTCCATTCTTTGGCACCAGTCTCTGGACTGTCATCAGAAATACCCACTGACTGCTAATTTAGACAGCTAACACAGTTTTACTTTATGCATCAGCCATCTCTTCTTTGTTCCATCCAAGAAATCCCCGGCCAGGTTTCCAATTCATTTTTTTCTGGCCTCTGCAGCCAGGAGGTACTGGCATTCGACAGAAATGTAATATTGCTTGGTGGGGAAGAAGAGTCCGGTGAATTTCATTTACATATCACAAGGAGAAGATGACTTGTAGTTTAATATCAGATGAAAAACTTCTTTATATTCATTAAACAAACATATTTCTAAGAAGCCTATATAATCCTACTTTTAGTTATACTATCTAAAATTCAATAAGCTCCTGGGAAGTCTTTGCTTTACTTGTTTTTAATTATTAAATAATCTTTGACTACTTCATCCCATTCTGAATCTTCCAGTTACTCTCTGCTGAAAATTAGGAAATTAGACTATATCTCTGTGGCTGCCACATGCAATATTATTCATTTCTTCCCAGATTTCAGCCCCCACTAAGATTGTATATATCAAAGCATGGAAACGTTTGTAATGTTAACCTAGCTTTGCTATAATTTTAAGACCAGTGTTGTGCACTGGAAAGCCTTGGTCTTGGGATTAAAAGCCTTCTTCTGGCTCTCCTTATAGCTGAATATTTCCTATATACTTAAGACCTCAATTTTCGTCAGTTAAATGGGCTATGGGCAATTAGAAGTATAAATTGAACTAAATAACTTTTGGGATTCCTGTCATCTCTATAGACTTGAGGCTGTTTCTCATCCCCAATAATGGGGAAGTCCTGGGCTTAAGATATTTAGGTATTGATAGGAAGTTATATACAGTGTGTTCAGTAAAAGAACTTGATAGTGTACAGCAATCCAAAGATGAAAACCAGTCATTTTTACTAGAGATAACACTTCAAAGTTGTCTTTTTATTTCTCAGGCTATAATCAGTACCGAGGCCAATTGAACTCTTACTTGAAATGTGATGTGCATTTAGTCTTTGTTTTCGAAAGTACTAGATGTACTAGGAATGAGGTTTGAAAACAGGCTGCATTCATATGCATGGGTATGGGTGTCCTTACCTCAATTCTTAGGTACCCAAGCTTTTTGAATACCACACATCAGCATTTTGCTTGGGTATGCATGCAGACACAGGCCTATTGGGCGAGAAAGGTCCACTAATCAGACCGTTCAGGTGGATAAAATAAGCAGAGACACTTTAGCGCAGATAGCTTCTCAAGTCACGTGATGAGACAGTAATTGAGCAAGTAATACATCCTTGCAAGGTTAAGATCCCAATTTACTCGGCACAGTCTCTGCTATTTCTAAGGTTTAGAGTATCTCAAGAAAATTTGAGACCTCTTTTCAGGGGAAAATGGAAGAGTTTGCAATTGTGGGTTTTTTTGTTTATTTGGGGTTTTTTTTGGAAAAGATAGGAGCTCTTTTACAATACTTTGACTGTTGGCTGAAAGAAATTGTATATTAAACTAATGATTTGTAGTCTATGATAATTTAGTTGTCTTTTTTTTTCTTTTCAGGCCGTGCCCAGGCAACATGGGTGACTGGAGTGCCTTAGGCAAACTCCTTGACAAGGTTCAAGCCTATTCCACTGCTGGAGGGAAGGTGTGGCTGTCAGTCCTTTTCATTTTCCGAATCCTGCTACTGGGGACAGCGGTTGAGTCAGCCTGGGGTGATGAGCAATCTGCCTTTCGTTGTAACACTCAACAACCTGGTTGTGAAAATGTCTGCTATGACAAATCTTTCCCAATCTCTCATGTGCGTTTCTGGGTCCTGCAGATCATATTTGTGTCTGTTCCCACACTCTTGTACCTGGCTCATGTGTTCTACGTGATGCGAAAGGAAGAGAAACTGAACAAGAAAGAGGAGGAACTCAAAGTTGCCCAAACTGATGGTATCAATGTGGACATGCACTTGAAGCAGATCGAGATAAAGAAGTTCAAGTATGGCATTGAAGAGCATGGCAAGGTGAAAATGCGAGGGGGCTTGCTGCGAACCTACATCATCAGTATCCTCTTCAAGTCTGTCTTTGAGGTGGCCTTCTTGCTGATCCAGTGGTACATCTATGGATTCAGCTTGAGTGCTGTTTACACTTGCAAAAGAGATCCCTGCCCACATCAGGTGGACTGCTTCCTTTCTCGTCCCACAGAGAAAACCATCTTCATCATCTTCATGCTGGTCGTGTCCTTGGTGTCTCTTGCCTTGAACATCATCGAACTCTTCTATGTCTTCTTCAAGGGTGTTAAGGATCGCGTGAAGGGAAAGAGCGATCCTTACCACGCTTCCTCAGCCCCACTGAGCCCCTCCAAAGACTGTGGATCCACAAAATATGCTTATTTCAATGGCTGCTCCTCCCCAACCGCTCCCCTCTCGCCCATGTCTCCTCCTGGGTACAAGCTGGTTACCGGAGACAGAAACAATTCTTCCTGCCGCAATTACAACAAACAAGCGAGTGAGCAAAACTGGGCTAATTACAGTGCAGAACAAAATCGAATGGGGCAGGCAGGAAGCACCATCTCTAACTCCCATGCACAGCCTTTTGATTTCTCTGATGACCACCAGAATTCTAAAAAGCTCGATGCTGCCCACGAACTACAGCCTCTAGCCATTGTGGACCAGCGGCCTTCAAGCAGAGCCAGCAGTCGCGCCAGCAGCCGACCTCGGCCTGATGACCTGGAGATCTAGGTCCAAGATTGAGAGCATTAAGATTCCACTCAATGGTGGAGAAGAAAAAGGTGCTATAGAAAGTGCACCTTAGGTGTTCGTTTTGTTCCAGTGGAGGTGGTACTCAACGGCCTTGTCGCAAGGCTTAGAAAACACAGACATTAGAATATCTGGTTCATTGGAGGTGTTAGGGATAGGCGGGTGAAGAGGGGGGGAGTGAGGGAGGTACATGTTGGTATTTAATGTAGTTGATTCTAAATAGAAGTTGCATTAGGCGATCCATAGGTAAGGGCTTTTTCTCCCGCACATACCCTGTAAGAATAGTTCTGTGTATGTGAAAGAGTGGGTGATATTTTTGGCTAAATACTTTTTTTTTTTTTTTAACCAAGAAACTGAAATAACTTAGGCCAGGAGAAAATACTTCCTGAACATCTTACTTCTCTTTATCAAGAAAAAGACAGAGGATTGTCCTCATGTCCCTGCTAAAACATTCCATTGTTAAAATTTGCACTTTGAAGGTAAGCTTTCTAGGCCTGACCCTCCAGGTGTCAATGGACTTGTGCTACTATATTTTTTATTCTTGGTATCACTTAAAAGTCAGACATGGCCCACAGAAGACTTTCCATACATTTGCAAATCTCAGCCAGTTATATTTACATTCTTTTTTACATCCACTTGCATATATTATTACCATCACTTTGCATCATTCCTCAGCTACTATTCACATTCACCTAGTGATTTCTGTAAACATTTTAGAAGCAGTTGGGACATTACTTAACATTTTTTTTTTGAGTTAGAGTCAGGGAACCAAGCCATGCTCAACATTTAACAATCACTTGTATGTGAATGTGTGTGGAAGAGTGTGTTTTATTTGTCATGTATTGGTACAAGCAGATGCAGTATAAACTCACAAACACAGATTTGAAAATAATGCACACATGGTGTTCAAATTTGAACCTTTCTCATGGATTTTGTGGTGTGGGCCAATATGGTGTTTACATTATATAATTCCTGCTGTGCAAGTAAAGCACATTTTTTTCCCTAAAATGTTTTTTCCCTATGTATCTGATTATGGATACTGGTTTTGTTAATTATGATTCTTTTTTTTTCCTTTTTTTTTCTTTTTTTAGAATATAGCAGTAATGCTATTGCTAAAATATGAATGATTTTCTTTTTCTGAAATATAATCATTGATGCTTGAATGATAGAATTTTAGTACTGTAAACAGGCTTTAGTAATTAATGTGAGAGACTTAGGAGAATGCTTAGAGTGGACTATTAAGTGTGCCTAAATGAATTTTGCAGTAACTGGTATTCTTGGTTTTGTCCTACTTATACACATTAATTCAGAACTTGTATTCTATTATGAGTTTGACAGTCTTTTGGAGTAACCAGCAACTTTGATGTTTGCACTAAGATTTTATTTGGAATGCAAGAGAGGTTGAAAGAGGTTTCAGTAGTACACATGTAACTAATTTATTTGAAATCTATCCTAAAGAAATCTACCAGTTTCTTCAAATGCCTTTTTAAAATTCATCACAGATGATTAATGAAAATACAGAGTATCATATGTTGTTTCTTGCATGTCAGCTACATAAACAATTGTGTACAATGAGAAATACTAATTTGTTTGACATTCCATGTTAAACTACTGTCATGTTCAGCTTCATTGCATGTAATGTAGACCTAGTTTATCCGATCATGTGTTCTGGAGAGTGTTCTTTATTCAATAAAGTTTTAATTTAGTATAAAGATAGCCTTTATATCCTGTGTGATTTTTTAAAAACTTTTATTGCATCAATTCACAATTTACCAAAGACATTTCCATTGGTTATGAGGATTTGGGCAAATAAGGTTCACAAGATTCCAGAATCTTTAAAAAGACAGTATTTATTTATTATTAACTAGATTCAGTGCAGCATTGATTAACATTTTTGGATATTTATTCAACAGAGAAGATTCAGTATGAGTGTTGAATTTGTAATATAAAATTCATGAGATGTGTGATAGAATCTAAAGTAAGATAATAGTAATTTAGCAGATCTATATGTCACAGAAGTCAGCATAAAAAGATGAAGAGGCTGAAATTTTAATGCTGTAGGGCTTCCTGGATATAAAAGAATAAGAGCAGGGTTGGTTTGAATATGGTTATGCTCTGTGACAATGAAATAGATGTATGAGTATGATTATAGGACATTGTGAAAACACGAAAAATAGTATTTTAAAAATTCTTAACATCCAAGGAAAATTGAACCATTCAGAGGGACAAGAATAATTCTGGGCAACTGATTGTATTGCTATAATTTAAAATATAAAATTTATTAGCACTTTTAAGTCACATTTCAAGAAAGATTTTTTGGCCACAGCACACGGCATGGGGAATCTTAGTTCCCAGACCAGGGATTGAACCCACGCCACCTACAGTGGAAGCATGGAATCTTAACCACTGAACCACCAGGGAAGTCCCTAAAACTTTTTAACTTACTAAAATTGTTTACGTGAACACTTACAGCAAAGCAAACTAGTAGATTCTTGGAGTATAAAAATATTACTAGTTTAGAAATAACCTAGTTCAATTTGGTGGCTTCATTTTTTGTTTGTTTTTTTTTTTAATGAACGAATGTTATGAGATGTGCCTAAAGTCAAGGGATTATCTAATAACCAGTTTCCAAGTCAATATAATTGGTAGTACCAATGTTTCTTCAAGTATTATCATTTGCCTGGCTGAGAATCTGAAGGGAGAGGCTAGTTTTCTCTGTGCATGTATGTATTTGCATTTATTATAAGGAATAGAGAAACATGGTTTATTTGAGCATGTGTGTTTGTGTATTCAAAACAAACGGTATAGATGGACAAATAATTAGACTACTGAATGTTTCTGATGTATGTGTGTGGAGGTGGGAGGGCAAGTTACATCTTTAAAAAATAGTCCATCTTAAACATTTCCCAAACTTTAAAGCTTGTCACTATTAAAAAAAAACTAAGCATATTATAAATATACAGTTTCAAACTACAAAAGTATATGAAATGGAAAATCAAACCTCAGCTCTCTGCATTCTCCAACATAAACATCAGAGAAGTTCTAATTCCAGAGGAAATCACTGTTGAAAGTTTCAGACACCAACCATGTATTAGACACTTTGTTAAGTAGGGATTATTAGAATGACCCCATAGTCCCCTGCCCCATGAAGCTTACAATGAATCCTTGCAGAAGTTTTAAAAATGATATTCCACTTTGTTTTGCTTATCTTAATTGGCTACCTATTTTCCACAACTAAAAATTGAGTTGAGCTGTGTTTTAAAATTATGAGAAAACTATGCAGTTTCATTCCACAAATATTTATTAGATACTCATTTTTGGCATACAATTTCAGGTATGAAAAATTGGAAAATTTTGAATCTTCTGGAAGTAGTAGAACTTTCTGTTGTGGAAATGTTCTATTCTGGGCACTGTGGTAGCCACTAGCCACATGTGGCTATTTGAAGCACTTGAAATATAGCTAGCGAGCCTGAAGAAAAGGATTATTTTAATTTTAATTTAAATAGCCGTATGTGGCTAATGGCTCTTGAATTGGGAGGTGCAGTTCTAGAGTGTGCTGGAGGAAAAAAAAAATTAATATTGGGTGGAAATGGGGGAGAGGGTGGTCATGTTAGAAACAGGAAAGAGAAACTTCAGGGTCATTTTTAGTCTTATAATAGTGTTTCTTATTCTGTAAACAATAGGAAACTCTAAGCAAAGCCTTTGCTTTTACATGAAATTCCCTGTGGTTGTTAGATAAGCATATATTTTATATTACCATCGTTTTACTTCAGGATTTCATACACAAACTTATGCTGCCTAGTATTAGAAGTTGTGGGATTGTCTAAAGTCTTCAAATATTGGGAAGAAGCCTAGTGAACTTTTTCGGTTCATTATCACCCTGGCCCCTGTGGGTGTTAACGAAGCTTCTAGGCCACAGGCTGTTTTTTCACCTTATTTTGAGAAACTTTCTATATGTCTCCCTGCCCAGGGTGCTAGTTCCCTCCCCACACACTGCCTCTCCTAAAAATTCCAAACTTCAAATTCCAACGTGCCAAAACATCTGTGCTTTGTACTTGGAAGGAAAGCAAAATAATGAAGTTTGGGGGCTTATTGAAGTCTTAAAGTGAGTTCTTTCTATAAACAGCACACCAACAACCTAGAAACATGTTTATAATCTTTACTGGCCCCAAGATTCTGTTTTTACCTTTTCTCGGTTGGGCAAATATAGCTGAGCCCTTGGCATGTCAGAATTTGCAGCTGGCAATTTTCAGAACTCAAGAGCAGACGTGGAACTTTGCTTCAAGGATAATAGAGTAAGAAGAATATCGTATAAAGAAGAAAGCAAATTTGGAGGAAAAATGTTGCATTTGTTTCCTGGTCTTCAAAGTGTTGAAATTTTAAGTCAGATTATTTCTTCTGGTCTCCGGATGTTTCTCTTAAACAACCAAATGCTTATTTGGGCTGTGACGTGTAGAGTAATTTCAATGCCCACACACTTTCCTGTTGAATATAAAAACTGTCTCAAGAGGAGCCCACTTTAGAAGGCAAACCCTGGGCTCAAGTCTTATTTAATGCAATGAGCCATCTGTCCCTACGAGATACGAATGAAACGGAACCTGGCGGGGCATTTGTGCTGGAATCTCTTAGTCAGTTACTTTTTACAAAACTGTTCATCAGAATTAGTATAGACAGTAAGAGAGCTTTTAGTTGCTACGGTAGCAGAAACCATGAAGGTTATTTTATTTCAAAAGTAAATGGAGAGAAATGTAAGACTGACTTCTGCTTCAAAAAGCTTGAGTCAGAGTTATATATTTCGTATATTCAGGTATATTTATTAATTCTGAACACAACTAATTAATTTAGAAACCCTTCCCTGCAAAAATTTAAACTAACCTTAAGCCTATGAGAAAATAACTTCAACTGAGGTTAACTCAAAGAACTCTTGGAGGGTAAAGGGTAAAAGCTTGAGATCCTTTAAAACACTACTTGAAGCATCAACTCCAGCCAGAGTCCTAGAGTATAAATTGGCCATTGCTTTTGAAGACTTTGATGTGATTGTGGGTCATGTTCAAGTTTTTCTCAACTCAGAACAACTGGAATTAAATTGACCTTTATAATTCGCTAGCGTATTAATTTCTAATCATTCAAGCTACTCCCTATATAAAGACATATTCAAAGATAGACACAACCAGAGAGCTAGTTAAAGAAAATGTTTATTCTGAGACAATTTTCCTTTTTTTGGCCAAGCTTGTCAATGACTACCTGTTCTTTGGAAGGTTAATTCAAAAATATTTGGGGGAACCATGAGTTTCAAATTTCAGTGAGACTGAAGTAATTCGGAAGTTAAATGTAACTATATCCAGTATCCTGTCATCTATAACTCAAGGTAAATATAAAACTACAACAGAGGTTTTCCTGTTATATTATTTCTGTATACTTGAAATATCGTATAATTTATAATTTTATAATTCATAATTTTTAAAATAAAAAATGACTGCAGATGCAATGAATTATAATGTGACAAGTTCTTTCTTTCAGTTTAGAACCTTCAATCATATTTCTTCTCCATTTTCACATTCTTTGTTTCTTCATTCTAACCTCTCACTAGCATTTTCTGACTTGTGATAGCTTAAAATGTAATAGATACATTCTATTCCTCGCAGGTTTTGTTCATAGCTGACGTTTCAATTATGGAATTTGTTTCTCACCCTGAATCTACAGTAGAAGTTAAAACGATTTCAATGGTCTAAAGCTTTCACCAAATTCCTTTCCTTCTTTTTCTTCAACACATTTAGAACAGTTTTGTTGTTGGGTTTTGTTTGTTGATTTGTGGTATCAAACACTTCCTTTTGCCATATATACCTTATACCTTGTTTCCCTAAATATTTGCCTTTTAACAAACCAATACCAGGTTAAACATTTCGATAATAACTCTGGAATAATCTATCAGAAGTTTAACATTTGTAATTAAAGAGTTTTGTTAGAAACCGTCAAAAAATGTATTTAATTTTCATCTTTACTCTGATCCTCACCTGTCTGGGAGACTTGCAACACGTTATGATTAAAGACTGTAAGAGCTGTAGGTGATGGTTATCCAAAACTCCAAACACGGCAAATGTGGGAACCAGGGTGTCATTTGGCATCTGACCAATCTTTTTAGTCAGCATTATAAGCAGACTCTGCCTCTAAGCTGATGATGCTACACAATAATAAGCTATTATGTGTGAGAGAAAGAAGCTGTAATGTATTACAAGTAACATCAAATTAGAGAAAGCTTTCCGTGTGGGAATATGTTCTCTAACCTTGTAAGATAAAGAAGAGTAGTTCTAACACACAAAAAAAGTGTAGTTAGCTAGTTAACTAAGGAATTTATAGCCTTTTTGTTTGTTTACAGCGGCACTTCAGCTTTGGAAATAAATTATTAACAAAAAACTCACTCTTTAAATTTGTTATGAATCAGCCTACCATATAGTGCTAATTCCATAGTTTGTGATGACAGATAATCTGATTGGTTCAGGTATTTAGACAGGGTTTTGTTTTTCATTTAAAAAATATTTTTAACAGTCCTCTCAATTTGTGGTTAAATGCAAGATGAACTTTAAAAAGCAGGCACTGTTTTTAAAAGCCACATTACACTAAAGCTGCAAATGTTTTCAAGAATTAGAAACATGACTGTCTTAAGATTTTCCAAAAATCCCAGGACTTCTGGGGAATTTCCAATATTTGTGAGACATAAACTCTGTTAAAGTGTTCACAAAACTTGGATAATCAATAAAAATATGCTCTGTGGTGAAATATGTCAAGCAAAAATGATGTAAGTGGAACTAGATGAGAAATTTGCAAGAAAGGGGTGTCTGAAAAACTCCTTGTCACATTAAATAAGATTTGGTCTTGTGTTCATCCTTATACGCTACACATTTTTAAAAGATGGTGCTTTAAACAAGACTTCTGCCCTTTCTTGTTATTTTTAGTATCTCCCCAAACCATAAATATAACCATGTGTCAGGGCAAAGCTGTATTGATGGTTTGGATGTGGAGTACTTACTTTTATTTTTACCATTCAGTTCTATTTATAGCAAGTAATGTGTATTTTTCATCAATGATCAGATTTTGCATATTTATAGTTGTTTGTGGGCTAGAGGTAGAATACTCTTCCTCTCACCCTCTCCAGTGCCCATAATTTCAAACACGAATTTTTTTAGAGTCTATCAAGGAATACTTTTTTAAAAATAATTTACATTTATGGTTCTAGGATTTTTGAAGTTGGCAGAAGCACAGTTAAACAAACTGACTACTTGGGGAAGCGTTTGTCATTTATTCACCGTGTGACGTTGAGCAAGATTTATAACCTCTGAGCCTCAGTCCCCAACTAGAAAGAAAATAGAAATTCATTTCTGCAACATTATTGTGATAATTAAATGAGGTGTAAATGAAGTGTATAGGACAGTCCTTGATAAATGGTTGGCATTAACTCATGGCTACAATTTCTCTCACGAGAAATGAACAAAGGGAAAAGTAGTACTACCAGGAAAAAAAAAATCCAGTATAGTCACATTCTGAGTGTCAAAATATTACCTCTGTGTTTCCTATTTCTGTAAAGAACTGTAATAAGTAAAACAATGATAGGACAATGTGTGTAATGAGAAAGCCATTGAAAAACAAACCTTAATGTCTAACACCACATTTAGTGAGGACTAGAAAATTGAGACCATTATAAATATGAAAAGAACACAAGGTGAGAATACTTTAAATAAATTGAGCTCTTACAGTAGATAGGGACACATAGTCTCTTCCACAACTCTGAGAATTTGATGAATAAATATTAATCTTATAAAGAATAAGGGTCAGAATGTGTCCCTACCATAAGACAGCTAGAAGGAGTGTTGTTAACAGGAAGGAAAAGAATGGAGAAGGGAGACAGCACGGATTCCCAGTTTAGAAATCGTTAATGACTCCTTTTGTCTTTATGGAAATAAAGATTGCAATCCTTCAGTCCGCCTCTAAGACATGACATCAGCTGGATCTGAGTTTTTTGCAGTCTCATCACTCTTCATAACCCTCTGAGTCACAGCTGTTCTCGACTTTTCCTGCTACCTCCAAAGCTCTCAGTTTCTTCCCACCTGTGGCCCTTTCACAAAGTGTTCCTTCTGCCTGAGGCACATTCCTCCTTCTCTTTGTTGACCTAAAGCAAATAGACGGCCAGTTATTTCTCCAGCAAAAATGGGTTTATTTGGGATCAGCAGAAAATTGCAATTCAGGGTCTGCAACCACAGGGAGCCACAGGCAAGGCCCACACAGGAAGGGAAGGAGGATGCTTTTATAGAGGGAAAAAGAAGTTGGGAGGGCTGTAGTAAACAAAGAGTCCAAGGCTTTTCCTTGGCTGAATTGTTGTCAGGAAAGAAGGGGAGCCTCTCTTTTGCTGGTTGGGCTCTTCTATTGGAGCTGGGTGTGAGAGTCTTCTGACTTTATTTAATTTAGGTTTCTGTTTATTAATTTTTTCATCTTTCACTTAGTTAACTCCTACTCACCCTTCAATTCTCTGAAATGTTGCTTCCTCCTGGGACCTTTCTCTGATTTCCTGGGGCTGCCCTTTTTATACTCCCATGGCGTTTTGTTCTCTTCTTTACAGCATGGGCTGAATGGTTTAGTGTTTGACATCCCTAATACAGATCTTCCTTGGCTTAAGATGGGATTACGTCTTGATAAACTCACAGTAAGTAAAAAATGCATTTAATATACTTAACCTACCGAAAGTCATAGCTTAACCCAACCTATGTTAAACATGCCCAGATCACTTACATTAGCCTAGAGTTGGGCAAAATCATCTTTACACAAAGCGGATTTAAGATAAAGTGTTGAATACCTCACGTAATTTATTGAATACTGTAATGAAAGTGAAAAACAGAATGCTGGTACGGGTGCAGAATGGTTGTAAGTGTACTGGTTTTCTACTCTTGTGATTGCATGGCTGACTGGGAGCTGCGGCTCACTGCAGCTGCCCAGCACCACAAGGGAGCATTGTACTGCATATCGCGCACCCGGGAAAAGATCAACATTCAAATTTTGAAGTATGATTTCTACTGAATGCGTATCATAAAGTCAAAAAATCATAACTCCAACCATTGTAAGTCAGGGTCTCACTATGAAAACAGGAGATTTTTTTCTGTCTTTTTCTCTGCGGTATTGTTAGTGCCCAGTGTTTTGTCTGGCAAAGTAATAACATATTGACTGCTAATTAATGAATGCAATTGTAGCAGGTACAATTCTCTGGTTCTGAGTCAGGTATATCTCCATCAGAGAACTAGACACACATGTTGAAACTAGCCATCCACATCGAATGCTTCCCCATTTCCTATGCTCGTTGAATGACCTCCTCAGTATGTTCACATACCCTTTTCTGCACAACAAACCTGAGAGATAATTATTATCTTTATGTTACAGATGTGTAAACCGAGGTTAAGAAACGTGACCAAAGTCAGCAGCAGTAAGTGGCCAGTTACCTTCTGCAACCACGTCTGCATCTTTGCCCACTTTGCTCTCCCAAATGCCCCTGTTGGCAAGGGGAGTAGGCTGATCAGAGAATGTGAGGCTCTGGTCCAAATTTACATCTATTTCTAATTATAAATGTATGCAATGGTTTCCTAGTTTCTACGACTGCCTCATATTTGGAGAAAACATTAGGTCTCCAGTCCAGAAATAGATCAGCTCTTGGTAAACTGACATTTGAGCTGCGAAAATTTAGAACCATACCCTGGCCTACAGTGATTTCACTAAGACTTTGCTGTTGTGTGACACCCTCTGTGGATAGTCAAGACTAACTCTAGAGAATGGCTCTGTATCCATCTGGTGGCGTCAGTTGCGAATTCTCCTTCCTTTTTTCCTTCCTTCTTTGCTCTGTGGCTGCTCCTATTACTGTTGACTCTTCCTCCTCCTCTTCCTCTTCTTTTCTCTCTTCTTCTTTAGTTATAAAAGCAACACTGTCTCATCACAAAAACGCAAAGGCAGATGTATGCAAAAAAGTGAAGGCCCCGGACTTCCCTGGTGACGCAGTGGTTAAGAATCTACCTGCCAATACAGGCAACACAGGTTCGAGTCCTGGTCTGGGAAGATTCCACATGCCATGGGGCAACTAAACCCGTGCACCACAACTACTGAGCCTGTGCTCTAGAGCCCTCAAGCCACAACTACTGAAGCCCTCGTGCCACAACTACTGAAGCCCGAGTGCCTAGAGGTGTGCAAAAAGAGAAGCCACTGCAATGAGAAGCCTGAGCACCACAACAAAGAGTAGCCCTGCTAGTGGCAACTAGAGGAAGCCCACATGCAGCAGCAAAGATCCAAAAATAAATAAATAAATATTTTTAAAAAGTGAAGGCCCCTTCCAACCCACTCCCTAAGAGAATCAAATTATATACAGATATACATATAGCTGGTGAATTATTTTGTTTATCCTTTACAATAAACTTCCATGTCAAAGTATGTGGACCTACCTCATTTTTAATGGCTATATAATATTCCACAAGGATGAATAGTCAATATTATATTTCATTATTTCTCAATTTTGGGGCATGTCAGTTTTTTCCCAATATGTCATTATTACAAATAATACTGTAATACTTGTACTCATATTTTAGCCATTTTTTAAAATATAAATCATTTTATTTATTTATTTATTTATTTATTTATTGGGTGTGTTGGGTCTTCATTGCTGCCCACGGGCTTTCTCTAGTTATGGCGAGTGGGGACTATTCTTCATTGTGATGTGTGGGCTCCTCCTTTTGGTGGCTTCTCTTGTTGCAGAGCATGGGCTCTAGGGGTGCAGGCTTCAGTAGTTGTGGCACATGGCTTAGTTGCTCGGTGACATGTGGGATCTTCCTGGACCAGGGATCGAACCCATGTCCCCTGCATTGGCAGGCAGATTCTTAACCACTGTGCCACCTAGGAAGTCCCTAGCCATGTTTTTAAAATTAAAAGAAGAAACTTTAGTAGGTAGAGTGCTCTTTTTTCCCTAAATGACATACCTCAAATATTTCACCACATTCCATAATCAGTATATGGTTATTAACAGTATTGACATTGTATTTGGCTCATGATAGAAAATGTCTTCATCACGATGGCAATTTTGGTTTAGTATAATATGAGGCATTCATAATCTACAAGAATTTTACTAAGGGAGGATCAAGAGCTCTGCCAGAAACCTTTATTTCATCTGTGCTCAGCAATTCCTTTTTACTTTCTGCCTAGCTAGCTGCTTGTTACAAAGATCTATAATTAAAGGACAAGATAAATTTCAATATGACATACTATATCAGTATGAAGATCAAGGAACAGCTTGGACTGCCAAACTTCTATGTCATTCTTTCCTGATAAACATCAGATGTGTATACTCAAGTAGAGCACACATCTTTCCCAAATAATATTTAGCAAAATTATAAAAGTAGTGAATATTTATTAGAGAAAATTTGAAATTTAAAAGTTAACAATAAACAAGAAAGAAAAAAAATCATTTAATCTCAACATCCAAAGGAAAGAATGACTAGATTTTATTTTGAATCTATGAAAAAGTTAGTCTTTATTTTGAAAATATTAGTGATAGTTTTTATATTAAAATCTACATCCTTCAATTTTTTTAGACTTAACCTTAAAATGTAAACATTTTTGCATTAACAGAATCTTTTTAAATGTCATTAAGCATTTGAACCATTATTTATCTAATCATTCTTCTGTGATTGAACACTTAACTTGTTTTCAACTTTTTACTACAATAAGTAACATTTAATGAACAATTTTTTTAAAATAAGATTTGTTTCTGCAACAAATAACATACAAGGGAACTCCCATAAGGTTAACAGCTGATTTCTCAGCAGAAACTCTGAAAGCCAGAAGGGAGTGGCATGATATATTTCAAGTGATGGCAGAGAAGAATCTACAACCAGGAATACTGTACCCAGCAAGGATCTCATTCAGATTCGATGGAGACATCAAAAGCTTTACAGACAAGCAACAGCTAAGAGAATTCAGCACCACCAAACCAGCCCTACAACAAATGCTAAAGGAACTTCTCTAAGCAGGAAACATAAGAGAAGAAAAGGACCTACAAAAACAACAACAAAACAATTAAGAAAATGGTAATAGGAACATGCATATCCATAATTACCTTGAATGTAAATGGACTAAATGCACCAACCAAAAGACACAGACTGGCTAAATGGATACAAAAACAAGACCCATATATATGCTGTCTATGAGAGACCCACTTCAGACCTAGGGACACACACAGACTGAAAGTGAGGGGATGGAAAAAGATATTCCATGCAAATGAAAATCAAAAGAAAGCTGGAGTAGTGATAGTCATATCAGATAAAATAGACTTTAAAATAAAAAATGTTACAAGAGACAAGAAAGGACATTGCATAAAGATCAAGGGATCCATCCAAGAAGAGGAGATAACAATTATAAATATATATGCACACAATATAGGAGCACCTCAGTACATAAGGCAAATGCTAACAACTATGAAAGAGGAACTGCAAGGCAGAAATAGAGACACAGATGTAGAGAACAAACATATGGACACCAAGTGGGGAAAGCGGGGAGGGTTGGGGGGGAATGAATTGGGTGATTGGGATACCAAATTGTACACTCTATATGCTGTTTATTGTCTGTTAACTGTATCTCAATAAAACTTCTTAAAAAAAAAAGATTTGTGTCTGTAGGATAAATTCTAAGAATTAGAGTCAAAGGTTTGAATATTTTAAAGACTTCTTTGAGTGAGAATTATATTTGATACATTTTTATTGCTGTTTTGGTAGGTGAAAACTATCATTTTTATTTCAATTTATATTACACTAATTAATAGTGACGAGAATAATACAGATATTTATATAGATAAGCCTATGGTATTTTTTTCATATGCAATGACTATTTATGACCTTAGCCTTTTGTTCTTTTGTGATCTTAGTATTTTCAAGAGCTTTTTAAAAATAATACAATATTTGACCACTTGTCTTTTCTTGCTATGGCTCTTTTTCTAGCTTATTATGTGATTTTTAAAATTATTATTATGTGATTTTAACCTTTAAACTATTTGTATATTTGGGGGATGAAATTTCTTAGACTTTGTGTAGTAAAAATTTTGATCTTTACTTTCAAGATAAGAAAACCCTGTCTTTTACGTAGATATCTTTTACCTTGATATTCAACCACAATTTTATTTTAGCTGTTCATTTTATGCTTTCTATTTTACATTTGACTTTTTACTACTCTTGTATTTTTGGAGTAGAATGTATATTAAGGCATCTATTGATTTTTTCCTTCTCATTGCAGTGGTTTCTCTTGCTGTGGAGCACAGGCTCTAGGAGCCTGGGCTTCAGTAGCTGTGGCACGCAGGCTCAGTAGTTGTAGCATGTGGGCTCTAGAGCACAGGTTCAGTAGTTGTGGTGCATGGGTTTAATTGCTCCATGGCATGTGGGATCTTCCCAGCCCAGGGATAGAACCCATGTCCCCTGCATTGGCAGGTGGATTTTTAACCACTGTACCACTAGCAAAGCCTCTACACAATTTTCTTTTTAAAAAGCATCCTTTATTAAGATGAAAACTATGGTTAGTTCCATGATCAAATATACTGCATATAAGGACAACAAATCAAAAGATGAATAAAATATTTACCAAATTCTCAGGCACCAAGAGCAAGGGCAGGGGTGAAGTCAGAGTGTATACAGGGAGATCCCTACCTGTATAGGTGAGGAGGGGTTGGGCAGGGAGATGAGTACTCCTATAAAAAGGGCAGCTGTGGTATGGGAAGAGTCAACTGGGACACTAGGGTGCTAGGAGAGAGCTCCACTGTCTATCAGCTGAGGGAGTTGACTCAGATGCCGCCATTCTCACACCATGTTCCACAGAGACATTTCAGGCACTCTCCTGAAAAAGGGTGAAGAACTAGGAGTTTGTAGCTCTCTTCTCTCTCTTCCTTCAGCAAAACACTCCGCTTTGTTTCAGTGTGACATTGATTCCAGTGTTTTTTTTAAAAAACCTTTTGTTACAGAAATTTTCAAAACTACTTGAAAGTAGCAAAAATGATATAATGAATCCCCCCATACTTTCCCAATGATTATTTTGTCTTTCTTATTTCATCTCTCCTTCACTCTTTTTCTTTTTCAATCTCAAATCCCAGATATCTGGTCATTTCACCTGTAAATAATCTAGCATATTTCTCTATGTGAGAAAGACATCTTCTTTTTCACAATATAACTACCAAGCCTTTTTCACATTTAACAAAATTAACAATAATTTCTTCATATCAACTAGTATCCAGTCCATAGCTCAAGGTTGTCTTTTTAGAATTGATTTCTTTGCATTTGAGATGAAACAAAGTCCATACGTTGCATTTTGTTGTGTCTCAAGTCTCTATCTCTTTCCAACTTTCTATGACATTGAATATTTTGGCCAACACAATTTTTTAAATTGTCCACATGTTTCTGATTGATTTGATGCTTCCCATGTTATATTATAATTTACATATAATAGAGTCAGTTCTGGTCCATCAAATTTGTTTTATTGAACTGTGTCTAGTGTTATGTTATAATGGCATCATAAAAGTGATTTTAATTTCAGAATAGGTTTTAATATCTAGAAGGACATTTGAGAGCTCACTCTACTATTTCACAATCTATTTTTATTAAATGTTCTTACCTCTTTATTCTTCTAGATGTTACCTTAGATCCTTAAACTTTCTGAATTTAAAAAAGGTGTTTTTAAATCCAAAGGTTTAGGTCACAGCCTCTTACCAGACATAAAAGACTTACATAAACTAATAATTTCTGGAGTTATCTATTATTTTCAATCTTTCTCCACATAAATATTTTCTGGAACCAAACCTAGAAACCACATCTATTCAATTCCTTCATTTAGTTCAAAAGTAATGTTGAGGAAAGAAATTATTTCCTAGGAAACCAACTGAACTTAATGCAAAAGAAGAGAAATGCCACGAAGGAGAATTGGGCTTGCTCTGGTGTAAACAACACATGAAGACAATTTTCTCTGCTGGATTAAATCCAGGGGAAAAGTGAGATGAGCAGCTAGAGATAATAATGTTTATGAAATCAAGGTAAGAGTTTAAAAACATTTTATTTTAAAAATTTTTTAAATAAATTTATATTTATTTATTTTAAAATTATTTATTTTCAGTGCTGTGCACAGGCTTCTCTAGTTGCGGCTAGTGGGGGCTACTCTTCTTTGCAATGCCCGGGCTTCGCATTGCAGTGGCTTCTCTTGTTGCAGAGCATGGGTTCTAGGCACACGGGCTTCAGTAGTTGCAGCACGTGGGCTCAATAGTTGTGCCTCGTGGGCTCAAGAGTACACTCTCAGTAGTTTCAGCGCATGAACTTATTTGCTCTGCAGCATGTGGGATCTTCCCAGACCAGGGATTGAACCTGTGTCCCCTGCATTGGCAGGTGGATTCTTAACCACTGCTCCAACAGGTAAGTCCCTAAAAACATTTTATTGATTTAATAATCTTGATCGAGAAGGAGCAGAATAGGAATGAAAAGCAAGGAATTAAGCATAAACATTTTCATTGATGCTCTAAAAATTATTTTCTTTGAGATCCAACCCCATTGCAGAGAGAACTTTAGAAGACCAATTATTTTCATTTTATCTTCTATCTTGGCATGCTAAGTTCACAATTTATTGCTATGTGTACATATTGCAAGGATGAAATCTCAAGCTTTTGCAAGTTGTTTAACTTGTTTGTAGGATGAGATCTGATAGATTTTGACATCCAAGGTTGCTTAGGTATAACTGGCTGATTTCTCAACTTAAGGTAGGACACTGTGTATTGAGTGAAAAGGCAGTTAAAGATAAATTAGCTAGATTTTCTGAGGATTCCAAAATGTGGAGCCCCAAAGTATGGACCTCAAAATATCCTGCACGTTAGGCCAGAAAAATGACAAAGACTTACACGGGACATCAGATCATCAGATAATTTCTGCAGTTGTATTTGCCGCAAAGAATGAGAATTCACTGGATTGGGTCGTATTAGGAAAGTTAGCTTCTGTCTTTTTAGTCAGTTGCTGACAAAGGCTTGTGTTTTCTCATATTTTAATTTGACAGGTGTTAACATGTCTCACAAATCACAGATATGCTAGTGCAAATTTCTTCTGCCTGGCATGACGGATTGAATACCATCTCCCCACTTACTCCACCTGTTGGCCCAGAATCAACCAAATACCTGGAATAGGCTA
Organism: Hippopotamus amphibius kiboko; assembly: GCF_030028045.1. Lineage (NCBI taxonomy): Eukaryota > Metazoa > Chordata > Mammalia > Artiodactyla > Hippopotamidae > Hippopotamus > Hippopotamus amphibius. The sequence continues at coordinate 29,664,295 of NC_080191.1, forward strand.
ACTCCTGCCCTTTTGTGGGGGAAGGAAGTTAGGTTTTAATCTCTTCTCTTCTGCTTATTTTACCTTTCATATTGTCTTTTTAACAATGCCATTGAGTTACTCAGACACGATTCCATCTCGCACTTTAACGATTAACCCTCAGTTTAAGAAATGTCCCTGGATGTCTGGTGGATTGAGGTGCAGGTCCAGACAGAGGTCACGTTGTAAAAGGAAGCAAGGAGCCTTCTGGAAAAGAAATGATCCTACTAGTGCCAGCACAGCCCTGAAAAGGTCAGGCTTTCTCCCAACTCCCTGTTTCTGCATATGTGATTCACATTGTCTGCAGCATATTTTTTCACCTAACTCTTTTCCATCTTTCACAACCTATCTTGGTCATCATATCTTTTCTCAATAGCGCCTCCAGTCTAGGTACTTCTACCCTGTGCTTCTATAGTCACATACTTCTCTCTGTCATAGCATTTATTATGCTATACTGTAATTGTCTTTTTTGTTCCCTACCTTTTCTACTAGAATGTCAATTTATTGTTGGCAGTAACTGGGTTTATATTCACTGTTGGTCACCAGTCTTCCCCATCGTGTGTCACACGCATAATGACTTCTCAGAATAAATGAACAGAGTTCGATTTAAGGATATTATCTCTGGAAGAGAAAAAGGGACAGTGATTCTGAGTGTCTGTCATTGAGACAAACTCTTGGCCCAGTTTCC